>NC_083561.1:11548680-12912145 GCF_019925205.1 Metopolophium dirhodum
TATCTAGTTATTTTATACCTATATATCTGTGTTCACAGTAATTCTGAGCCCGATGCTATTCGATACACCATACACATGTGTGTTCTTGAATGATCGTTTTATACCGATGTGTAGGTATCGTTACACTCAACTTTGTTTCTTAAAAATGTTGAATGTTTATGAAATATACACATATGCACATGTATAAATGGGTAATCGTATTAGCTATACACACAATCTAAACAGAGGCATGGTTCAAAATAATGCATTTATATATTTATCAAAAAAACGTAAAAACATGAATAATCCCTATACTACGCGGGTTGAAATACCAACCCTAGTGATCGCAGCGCAGCTATTAAGTCGTGTACCCACTCGTGTGACTCATTTTGGGACGTTTATTTATCAGAAGCGGAGTTTGGTCTCCTTATTTTAGTTTTCATGGTTTGATATTTGTATCAACGGTCTGTATAATTGGTGTAGCCAACAAAAATATAAAAACAAATTGTTACTTAAGAATTATGGATATTTTGTATTACAGAAACAGAACATCACACAACGTATGGGAGGGAGCGATCGCCTCATCGCCCCTTCCCACCTCAGGGAAACTGCTTCACTACTATAATATATACTATTTTGGCATAGTAAATAGTAGTCACTAGTTCAATATTACACTCCCATTACCATAGTCCTTACCAAGGGTATTATAAGTCGGTATATTATTTTAATTTGTAACTGGTATATTTTTATTTAAATCGAATTACATGACTAATATTTTACATATCAAGTATCAGAAGTTAACACCTAATATCTAAGATGCACATAGTCTTGTACTCCTGAAAATTACTAGAAATATAATTCCTTAAAAAAAATATTCAACAAGTAGTCAACTATACTGCACCAACTACCCCGTTCGCAAGTTTTATGAGTAGGGAGGTGGAAACTTTTTTAGTTATATCGTTGACAAAGGAGCGTATAGGTATATTCTCTATCATGACGTTGTTTTCATCGGAAGATGCTGGAAAATTTCAAACTGACTTGTCCGAAATAAAAATTCAGTTGTCTATTTTCAATCGATATAGCTACCAGTATACATAGATAGCCAGGAGTACAACATTTTATTTTTTTTTCAGTTTAGTGCTAGTGTACTACAACTTACAAGTATAAATAGTAGTCACTAATTTAGTCAATCTCCCATTCCCATGGCCCATGCCAAGGATATAATAAAATAAGTAAATTATAATAATTTATAACTGGTTTATATTTATCCAAATTAAATTAACTTAGTATACCGCATTATGCAACTTTTATTTTACGTTTTAACAACTAATATCTATCGTGTGTATAACCTTGTACAACAAAATAAAAATGTTCTAAACATTTTCTAAACATCAATTGACTACCCCGACTACCCCGAGCGCACGTTTATGCCTTGGGGTAATAGTTATTAGTTTATTACTTATTAGATTCTGAGCATTGATAAACATGTTTGTTGCATAATAATGTGTGTATATTTTGTTCAGTGTCTGACACACTTTTAGTAGTATTAAAAATTCTATAATCTATGAAAATAACAATAATCATTAAAAACTATTGGTGTTTGGTTTTAAATTGTTTATCCTGGAGTTCTCAAAACAAATTGAGTTGGCAGGTATAATAAAGTATCAAATGAATCTAGTTGGTATATCAGAAGGTAAACAATATTCAGTCCTTTTGAAATTAGTCGAAAAAAAAATTATACCAAAACGAGAATATTAACGCACTACTTATTAGCATAACAAGTTTTCGACAAAATCAGTTATTATGGTTTGTTGTAATTTAAAAATAAATAACTATGGATTCTTGACATTTTCACAAAATATTTTTACTAATTTATTATTTTTATTATTTTAGTCTAGATAAATTGACGTAATAAAATTTTAGAAATATTTCGGCTGTCTGAATTATGTAAATTTGAAATGTTCTACTTTTTTTTTATAATGTTGATCACATTTTTTTTTTTATAATTTTAAAAAAAGCTTGAAATCTAATACAACGTGCCTTAATATGTTGTTCAGTGTTCTTATAAAAATTATAAAATACCTAAAAAATAAAGTCACAATTTTTTTTATGTATTTTGAGTTTGAACTTTGACAACATTGTAAATTTAAAATTTCAAACGTAAAATAACAATTTATCCTAAACTTTTTTTGTTTTTTTTTCTTTAGTATAAATATACCTACTGTAATAATACTAATGAACTGTAAATTAAAATTCAATAAACACATTCAGGTATAATACATAATATTTGGAAACTTACGTGGTCAACAATCGTTTGTCTGTTTCTGATCCATCTGGTCTATTCCGAGACATTACTTCGCAGATGGACCTCTCAACGCAAGTGGACTTTTGATTGTAAATACTCGCCACTATGTTGCACACTATACATGATTTTTGATCCTCCCCCTGTCGTTCCTTGTCGTTGAACTGCGTCAAAAAAACAAATTAATTCAATACCGTAACTGATTATTGATATAATGGTATGTAGTAGATATCCATTCACCCACCAAAATTCCCCCATTCGTTTTAATTTTTTTTTTTTTACTATCAACTGCTGCCGAACATGGTGGGTACGGGTTTTTGGCCACCTATAAATCCCCTATTTATAGTATATCCTTTATTATTTTTAAGTAAAGTTGATTAATGGTATTAGTTATACATTTAGCATTTTTTTTTCAAATTGTGGGTGTTGTGAGTGTATACCTCGTCATTTATGAGATAGTTTACTACTGTAATAGATATATTTAATTTGAATTCAATGTTAGAGTATCATTACGATAAAAAGTTCTGAGCGGTGACGAAGAAAAAGGAAAAATTTCTTTTGACCTTACAACATTTAAAATATCAAAAAATGACTCTACCCGATATTCTAAGATAGGTACCTATTTTATCAATCGATTTGTATCTAAGTGAATAAAAACACTGAATGTCGGTTCAGAAATTACGTGTACGTTGGCATAAGAAATGTATTTATAACTGAACAAATATCGAGTCTTCTAGAAGAGACAGACCACTTGGAATATTACTTCTGCTGTCCAACGTAATTAAATTTATTTGTGCAAATGTATATTTAGTGGTCCCACAATCCCACCGTCATGATTATCCCACTACATTAATTGTTGGAATTATCTAATTCATTGAACCGTAAGTTTGTAATGTGTATGTCTACAGTTCGATTCCTCGAGTTCAGTTTTAAAGTACTGCGCAGAGTTCATGGGAAATATAACTTTGGGTAGGTATACTGAGAAAAATTGAAAAGTAAGGAAAATCATTTTCATCATGGACATATTAAAAGGTGTCAGTATAATATATTATATTACATACATATTTAGAAATAGAAATGCGTCAAAAGTTCGTCACATTCTGAATCAAATTTTGTAAAATTCACTATACTCTCTATTGTATTAGTACTTGTGAAACTATTTTTCTTATAGAAGTATGCATAATATATATTATGGTACCCGGTACAATTATCTTATCTATGGTAAGAGCACAACTTTTCACTTTAAATCACCGCAGTAGTCTCTCCCCCCAAATATTATGTGACAATCTCCTTATATCAATGTGGGTGATGACAAAAAAAAGTTTATGATCTAACGGTGTTTTACTGAACCAAAACAAAACAATTAATAGAATTGATAAAAATATAAGTGATGACGTCGAACGTATATGAATACACGATTCACTAAAGAAGTCACGCCTGCATTCTACAACTTTCTGAATGTATTTAATACGTTATAATATTTCCATGTTAAACGACTGAATGCGAGTGTGGTTCTGTTTTTTTTTAAAACATATATAGATGCAGTTATGCCGGTACTATACGATATTATATTTTTGATCGATACTAACAATAAATAATATATAAGCTGATTTTTATTAATATTATTTACATATTAATATTCATGGCCCTACTCTTAATACTCGGATCCAGGAGAAAACGAGCGATGTCGAACGTCGGTTGATCTCGTGGAATATAACTTGGGTATATAAATGGTCACAAAAACACAAAAACAGACTTTGAAAGAGGTTTTGTGGAAATTTGTATATTATCAAGTATTGTTACTTAGAAATTATTTCAATGTGTAACTCCTTATTGAATTCACTGGTTTCTATATATTATACTACAACGTTGTTATATTATAATATATTATATTATAGTGATTATTTCACGTATACAGTTGGTTTGCGGGTAGAAAAAAAAAACATTCCAAAACCTTTCTGTTTGTCGATTTTTCACAATAGACACTGGTGGTTTTGAAGCCTGCGATTCTGTGAAGCTTAATATGTATATATAGATATGGTTAATTAAATCGTAAATACTGCGCACCTATCGGTTGGATAGATAAAATCCAAATATTCACTCCTCTAACCTCCGACAACGCCGTCGAATCGTGCGCAGATCGTAGAAGATTTACCGGATAGGAACGCCATAAATCGTTTTTTTTTTCGTAAACTACAAATAGAAAAAAATAGGTCGTCTACGCGCCGGTCTAATAGATGTTGTTCGTACGCTGTGCTCCACGAGGTGGAATAGTAATATTTTTCATAACGGAATCGTTAACACGTACATTCCCATTGTCATATCTCGTATACGTACTCATATATTATACAGAGTGATTTTAATATTGTATCGTTTTACGTAAGATGCTTATTTTATTTTTCAATAATTTTGGTATACTTCAATGTGTAGAGTATGAAGAGTTGTCTTGTTTAAAATATTTTGTTTTAAAATACTGTGTCGAATAATTAAATTAAAAATAATATAGCATATAGTTTTATATTTTAAACAACATAAAACAGCGTTGTATTTAATTTAAAAAAAAAAAACATTGATACAAAAATGTATGAAGACTGCAAGTTATTTTTCAATACATTTTCATAGGTTTGATTAAACCTTTGAATTTTGATTTTGCTGATCAATAATAAATTGATTTATTTACATAAATTATTTTTATGATAATTGATTAAATAATAATATTATTTATACATATTATTATGTATTATCTATAATTTATTTGTTTTATCAAATTTTCTAATACTCAACTAAAACCAAACAATCTTATTTCTGAATACATTTTTAATCTTTTTAAATTTAATATATATCTATAATGATAAGGTGACTCAACTATCAGCTCACAGCCCAAATCAATAGACTGATCGGGCTGAAATTTGGCGTACAAAAAGCTATTATGACGTAAGCGTCCGCTGAGAAATTTTTTTTTGTAAATTCAATCTTTAAAGAGGTTAATAAGAGATTGTAGGAATACAAAGATGGCACCATCTGTCCAGCAAAAACAAATTTAAATATACACTAATGGCGCCATTTGTCCAGTAAAATAATATAAAATTCCATAGTTTTAATGCATTTGCTTAAATTTTAACTAAATGACAAAACGCATGAACTATAGAAATTTGGAATTGAGGTTTTTTTAATGCTAAAGATATGCTTGGTAATTGCTTATTTCATTCCATGGCATACACTTTATTTGGTGCAAAAGAAAATCATCAAGATATTCGAATAAGAGTATAGTTAACTCGGTGATTACTGATTGGGTAATGTTTATACATTTTTACATTGGTGATCTTAATGAGCGTAGTTGACATATATTGCCCACATAGGTTGCACTTACTGTAGCTCATCGTCGTATACGCTATATACACTGCTTGCATATTGTCCACGAATTGCTTAAATGACTAAATTGCAAGTAAATCGACTTTTTACTTACAAAAAATCACAAGCTATGTGACGGTACAAAAAGCATTCAATCCGCTGTATGAATATAGCATATATACATTAAGAGTACGCCACACCCGCATGTGTTGTCTCCGTCTTACAAAATTTGGTATGTTACGCATTTGTAAGACGGAGACAACACATGCGAGTCCTCTTAAACAAATAGAAACAAATCATTGCGAGGGCAACTCTAGGGGCTGTCTAGTAATACTTTATAATATATTATTTAAACATTTAGCATTTCGATGAGAACAACAAAGTTGATTGTATACATAAGATTTTTTTTAATATTTCTTTAACTAGTATTCTAGACAGAATACATATTTTATAATGCATTTTATTTATTTATACATTTATAATTTTTTAAAAATTATAAATAATAAACTGTGGGATGGATAATTTTTATTCATGAGTGAATATTATCGCTAAAGTAGTGTTAAATGTATAATACAAATTAAAAATATGGGGGTTGTCCTTGGAAATCATGTAATTAAAGTCTGAAAATAAAATTAAAAAAAAAAAAAAAAATAATGTTTTTAAATGTTTAAAATCATACATAAAAAGAGGAGAAGCAAATAACCACACAGCTGTACTACAATAGAAGTCGACCGAGTAAGTCTATGTAATGCAGGCGTTAAATTTAAATTCAATGATAAATCATCGCACACGAAAAACGATTCTGAAGCCTATGGTCAGACTATGTAAAATTATTAAGTGTATTTTATGAAATATTAATTATACTTCTATCATAGTAATTTATTTTGCTATTAGTAATACGTTAAGATGTATGTGAAGATAAAATTCATCAAAATCATGAAAATTGGCAAATTATTTTGTAGGTCAAAATTTATAAAAAGTTCAATGTTTATAGCTAAGGATTGAAAATGTAAAACAAGGATTCTCACAGTGTTTGGAAGGAACGAGATCCAAAAGGAACGGATTCCTGGAACGAATTCCTTTTTAAAGAATGGCACGATGAATGAATTCCTTTTTATAAAAAAAAGAACGAGAAAATTAACTAGTTCTTTTTTTCAAGGAAAAATAAAAAAATTGTTTGTTCCTTTCTAGTTCAAATAATTTACATAGATAATTATGTAAATAATTGAAATCAAATATACTTTTTTAATGGGTATAATGTATATTGCTAATTAGCGATTTTTATCGAGTATCGACGTTAAGACAATCGACATACGTTGGCCAACAATTTAATTTTGAAGAAAATCTCACAATAGAATTATAAAATATGTACCTACTTGTAGTTAAAATTTAAGAAGTATGCATATGAAAAAAAAACATAAGTGATTAAATAAGAATTTTTATTTTATTTGGAACTAAAAAAGGAACTCGTTTATTTTCCAAAGGAACGACAAAAGAACGAATTCTTTTTTTTAAGGAACAAGGATCGGAACGAATTCCTTTTTATAAGAAACTTGCCAAACACTGGATTCTCATCAATAATTTATACTGTAACCAATAAATCTAAAAAATATATTTAAACACAGGTATCTGTTATATAATATATTTTAAGTTCAAATATGGACGAAAATATATATTAAAAGCAAGAATAACGTTTTGAGTTATTTTGTTGTAATTTAGAAATATTATTCTTAACTTTTACCTATCTATATTATTATATTTTATACACGCACAATAACATTTTCAAATGTAATTTTTTTAGCAAAAATAATTTAACCTACTGTTGTATTAACAGTAAAATAAATGATGTGATCACAATATTATATCATCAAATATACTTAGAAGTTAGTAATATTGACACATAGGCTGACAGACCGTCTTCGCTCAGAATCGTTTTTCGTATACAATAATTTTATATCATTGAATTCTAATTTAACAAATCCATTACATTGACTCTATAGACACCTAATGTACAGTAAAACGTTATCCAATTACCGGTTTTTTATTATTCCAGTATGAATAACTTACGAGAAATACCTTAAGTACCTATATTAAATTATGTAGTTTTTTAACAAACTAAAAATATTTTATTAATAGTTATAAGAAAAAACTAAAAAAAAAAATGTCAAATGTCTACCTATTAATAGCTCAAAAAGAGTCAACATTTTACCATATGCAAAAAAATACTAATCTGAACATTTGGTGAGAATTACAGATATCTACATATTGTATTCGTTTTTTTAAATTACGACAAAATAATAAAATCGATTTTATAGAAGACTTATTTTTAGGTCCAATTTCCAATTTTTTTTTCAAATTTTAGATTTTGAGCTGAGAAAATGATTGTATTTTGAGTTTCCACTCAAAATAGTTTTTCATATGCAATGATTTATCATTGACTTCAAATATAACACACCCATTACAACGGCATGTTCGACAACTACTGTACAACAGAGCGACACCCACTCCTAATTATTAAGAATAGTACGTTGAATATTTTTAATTTTTACCTCCCAAAAGTTCAAACTAGATTCATTTTCCTACCAGATAAAATATTAAAGTTGAATATCTAAGAATTTTTTCTACTATAAATCGTGTATAAATCCACAAAAAACACGCATCATCGTAAAGTCAATACATTCATCGCACCGCTTAGAATCTAAAAGAACAGATATTGACCGTGAAAAAATAATAACGACTAATCACTCTGTATACTACAGGTCACGCGTGTACAAATACCTATAAACACGATGTGTAAAAATACATGACTCATCATAGTTTATATTATTAAATGCCATAGGCGATGGACGCAACTTATAGATATTCCAGTATAAATAATACCTAGATATATTATATACATATGTTTATTATAGGTACAGTACTACAGTTTACAATTTGAACGTTTGGGAACGATAAAAACACTTAAATTGTTATGAAATTCGGAGTATAGCTACTTTTATTACTTGATTACATGCAACGATTTAAGATCAATAATTTTGTATTGTTATGTTCCGAATTATTATAAAAATGTATATCATACTAACGTACTGTCAAGTGTAACCATATATTAATATATTGTTACCATTTACCACCATTAAAAGTTTAGGTATTACAATTTTTTAGGCACACTGTGCACACTGCACATGCACTCACATTAACACATACAATTTTACCAAGACTACATTTCTGAGACTTCAATGCTTGGATAATAATTTTGTATATTTGGCCGGTCAAATTTGTTCGTACAAAGGTCAACAATTATAATATTTTATGTGTCTAGCTATGGTATTTATGACTTTGCTATCTAGGCGACTGTAAGTATAATAATAATATGTTAATGTATAATAACGTTCAATGGGAAAATTATTTTTGATGATGTTTTATATAGGTAGGTCGTAATCCAACGAATACATTAAAAATTATAAATATAGACGCCACTGAAATTAGTTGTCGTCTATCGCGCGAATGCGTGTCTGATGACGATAAAAAAAATATACATATATGTATAGGCAAATAATATATAAGGTATATAAAATATAATTCGTTCAGTGGTTGGTTGAATTTTTGCGTATACCAACGAATTCACGATAGTACTATAGTTAACCTTCTCAGATTAGTATACAATTATTTTAATATCGACGCCGACCGATTAAATTTCTATTAAATCATTAATAGTTTTTAATTTTATGGTGTTTTGTTTTTTTTCCGCAAAATATAATTATTATAATGCACATTTTGCATTCTATATTATAATATTGCCCGTCTCACTAAATAATATCAATATCTGTTTTGTTTCACCAAATTTAGGAACTTTTATTTAACATGCATGTCTTTATTTACAAACAATTATAACTTTATTTACTATAATGTATTTTTTCATAGTAAAAAGTATATATTAAATAAATATTTAAGTATATGCTCAAAAATGATAAAATGTTTCGTAATATTAAATTATATTAATTGTTTTCTACGCATCGACTACGAATGTCCCATTAAATCAGTCGTAATATCTAGCGGAATTTGCGGTAATACTAGTTTAGGTTATGATGATTACTTTCTTTTTAAATCAAAGTATGATAGATTTTCGTGAAACCGTTTTCTTAAAGGTTCTTATATTATATGAATGCACGAGATTGTATTGTTGATATTCGAAAAATGGAATCGTATGCGAATCTCGTTGAGGTAAATTGACTATACGGCTCGGTGGTCGTTTCCAGCGATTTAAGAAGACCATATTTTTCTCCTATAAACACGATCAAAATGTCAGAAGGCTATAATTGTGTGGGTGTTTACAGTTGAGTGGACTGACACGATATGGCTCTATTAAGCGCCTGATTCGAATGACGACGCGTCCGCAACAGATGTACGCTGTATAGTTGTACATATTTATGCAGGAAGTGGCGCGATATTTCAAGAATTCCGAGTGACGTAGAAATGTGGAATATACCTATAACTTGATCTTTGTGGCCATTATCGATAATAATATTTCTATACATTTATTTTTTGCAGTCGTAAACACGATATAACATAGTAATATTCACACGCGGATGTGGATGAAATTCTCCCTACGTATATTTGCACGCCTTTGCGTTCCACAAATGTCACTACCAATATTGTGTATACAGTATACACATCACCAATAATAAGTACAACTATGGCGTTTGGAGTGTATCCCTACAGTGTGTTTACCTTTTCCAAAAGCGATTTGATCGTTTCCGTGGCAATTCCTCCATCGCTGTCGTTTGCATCTCTTCGGCGGCGACGGCGGCCTATGTGACCCAACTGCAATAGCAAAGGGGTTTTGACGAGGGCCGACAGCACTCCAAGTAGAGCGATTCCGGCCAAAGGCCACAGCAACGGCTGTACGTTCAACTCTCCGGAGTTATGGACCTCTCCACCGCCGTGCTGATGATGCTGCAGATGAGGGTTGGGATGCTGATGATAAATTACTTCTGGTGGTGGTCCGTTGCTCTGAAGGTGGTGACTGGCCTGATCGTAAGGGCTGAAGTACTCGGGTCGTTCATCGTAGTAGTAATCCCTGGGTGGACCATAAGAGTTTTCCACCGCATAACCGCCCGCCGAACCACCGCCGTAATCTGTATTATAAGCATGGCATCTCAACATCAGTACAAGGCGTATTAAAGTGCGTTAGTTTTGAGCAGGACTGCTAAAAAAAAAATGCCTTTATGCAAAATCCGAACGCGCGAGCTCCATGCATACATGACATATACATGATCATTTTTTCAAATACTTGGATTTTATATACCATTTAAGGTCTTGTGGCAAACTTATTTTTTCAAATGAAAATCACCCTTTTAATGTAAATACTGAATTGTTAACCACGGATTTTTTTTTGAAAATTGTTATGCATCTAAAATCTAAATTAAATCCAAAACGGTAGGTACCTACTAATAATATGTACTATTGTACTAAGCATAAAGCATAGAAATGTTTAATAATGGCTTTTCATAAAATATAATATAGATGTAAATATGTAATATGTAGTCTAGCATCTATACGTATTGCATAGACAATTTTTACAGACATATAAATTACTATAATTTTCAAATCACCATATTATATAGCCTTCATATCATTAAACTTATTATCCTGGTTATTATTCTTAGCAGGTACTTATAGTTTAATAATTCAGAAACTACTCTTTCAAATTTTAATTAATGTACCTACATGAACATTTTATAAAATAATAATCGGCTTAGAAGAAGAAAAATAAGTTTGTATCGACACAGGACGACTATCTTTAAATGGCATAAAAAACCCAAATATTTGAAAATAATGGTGTTCCAAAAATCAGAATTTAAATAAATGAGTTATTAAACGAAAAAATGGGGTGAGGGTGGTTGATGAATCACCTTGTATTTATGCGTCATAATATATCGTACGGGGATGAAACGAGATTAGCAGACTCGGCAGACGTTAAGATTTTGCACTCTTGGTAATTAAAACAAAATAGTTTTTTTTAGGACGTCTCGTCGCTTGTAAATGTATATGACCGCACCTCCGCAACGAGCACAACCGCCCCGAGGGAGTGTCTGCTAGTTTTTTTTTATTTATTATTATTATTATTATGGTACAATCGGGTCCATAGGTTAAGTTATTTATACCAATGTTATTAATTATACATATACCCGTCGTCGTTTACTATTTTATGTATATTATACATAGGTAGGTATAGCCGTATAGTTATGTATAAATACGAGTATGTTCAGCGGTTTAACATGTTGGGTATACACGCACACATATAAGGGGTATTTTAATCGAGTCGTTGCTGAATTTATGGTGATTAAACCGGTTAGACGTGCTTTGCGGTTTTCTAATATTTTACATACACACATCATACATAGTTATTGTCACAGTTCATTGCGAAATTACAGTAATTAGGAGGTACCTACACTAGATTAAAATTAATAAACTCCGTTGAAAATATATTATTTTCAAAACCCCCTACTATTACAATATTACATAACAATATTACTAACTATATTATAAAACCATTTATCATTTTTCGATAACAGTATATCGGTATTATAATAATTGGTGTTATCGGCGGCACTTTCTATCAACCGATCGAAAATCACGAAACTGGTTTTAAAATGGTTTTATTCCACAACCGTGGACTATACCGGGTGCACGCATAATATTATATAATAATTGCTTATAAAAATGTATAAAATCAACTGCTGTTGTTTAATACGACCGTCACCAATGAAAACACCAGACGCTACTTGCCTTTTCCTGATACGCGGTTGTCCGAACCCGAACCAGTAACCCGGTAACCGTCCACTTGGTTGACTCGAGTTTGGCTGGTTTCCAAGCCGTCGACGCTGTTCCGCAGGTTCGCCGGCGACGAACCGTTCGTGGATTTGGCCACGACGGCGTCCGCGAACGAGCCGTAAAGTCCGCAAAATCCAAAGGCCCAGACGCAGTGCAACGCGGTAGGTCGGACCATTTTGCGTTGGAATAGATAGCTAAAGGACGACGACGAGAGGATGCTGCGAAGACTATAGCAGACACAATAGTGTGACAGACGACGGATGGAGGATAGGTACGCTGAAAAATCGCGTGTGCGTGATGCGTCGTTTGCCGTTTCAATTCGGTAACTCTACTTACGAGTGTAATATTATATTGTTCGGAGTGTGTCGCCAAATTTCGCAACGTCGACCGACGGAAATTACTATCAAATCTCATTGTCTCAAGCGCAATTGTATTTAATAACAATAAATAATAACTATATCGTATCGTCGTATTTAAATCACGTCCACTTTCCCCAATTACAGATTTTTTTCGTATTCTTTTAATTGACGACGACATTGCGTAAATTTAATACGAATATGTAATCGTGCCATTACGCGGAGTTCTCGCGGTTATATCTCAACCGTCAAAACATTTATCTTATAATTATAATATAATGTCGTCACGGCCTCGTCGTCGCGTTTACTTCGCCATTACTATATATTATACATTATACATACGTAGATATGATACAAGTACATCGTAATGAAATTACTATTGTTATTTTCTTCTTTTTTTATTTTTTAAAAATTATTTTTCGAATTTTTGTGTACATTTTCACACCGCCCAACACATAATATACAGCACGGACGGAATGTATTCATGCTGCACATGACGATTCGTGTTAGCTAAAATCGATTTTAAAAAAATGTACAATTACAGCACGATCGACATAATATAGGTAGAAAAGGTAGAGACTCAAGAAAAGCCCGTAGGTAAAACATATTCATTGCGAGGGCAAATTTGGTTAAATTATTACATTATATTAATACCTATATATGCAGGGACTTTCAAAGGATTTTCAAGGCCCAAGTTAAAAATAATTGCGAGACATGGTGTAAAAAAAGTTCCTAAGTCTAACCTAATTCTCTATTTACAAGTGTCTTAAAAATACCCTCTTCTCACTGTTCATATAAATTGATTATAAGCTAACGAACTTCAAAAGTATTGTTCACCATCTAGACGATACCATACCTCCAAAAAGCAAATAATTAAGGCTATGCGAGCTGATCAGTGCATAGAACAAAAAAAAGTCTTAGGGTTTTCTGAAAGTATTACTGTCTCGGATATTGTTATACTACCATTATATTTTCCCCATTATCATATGCCCGACCATAACAGTAAGTTAATTACCTACTTATTACGTGATATTAATTATATCGCTACTTTATTTCTAAAGAATTCCTAAGTTATTTATCTGCGAAAAATACAATTTTAAATTATTATGATCATATTATAATGCTTTAAGACTTAAATTTATTATAAAGTTCCTTTTAATATATTTTATACTAATTGTCACACAAACAATAAGAACGCAATAGAGAAATGCATTTTTCTAAAGATTTTACTTAATGCAGGTTGACTTGAAATCAACTGCTAATTGTAACACTTTAATGTACTCCTTCAAATTCATTAAATGTATTATAAGCTAAAACAATAATGTTATTGTTATATAAACGGGTAAGTATTATATAATTTTTAGGAAATAGGTATTACCTACGGTTATGTAAATAAAGATCAAAATCAAAATGTTATGTGAATTAGAATTATTATTCTAAAAATTTTAATAAAAACAAAATAATATTTTCCTAAGTAAACATAACAAAATATTTATGTAATATGTGCTACACAAAACTAATAAATCACATGTCTAATCTTTTATAAAAAAAATATAAAATACTTAGGTACCTATATTATTTTAAAATATTATAATAACTTGTATGATGATTGATGGCTATTACAGGACCTGGTCACATGTTATAATATGTAGATAATGCATAATATACAATTTTAGATTTCACCATAAACCAAATTTTTCTCTTTGAAGCCTAAATTTGTTAGCCTGTTGTTAAAAGAGTTTTAGAAGTTTTTTGGGGGGTCTTGAATAAATTTCTTTAGATTTTAGAAAACATTTTACAGTTGTTCAAATGAGAATAAACACCAGATATCGTGTTTTACATAAATTTAGACAAATTAATTTTAAATTTCCAAGCAGTAAGTACAGCTTATTACTCATAGTCAAAAGAGAAAATACGAAATTAAAAAAGCTGGTTTCTCTGCTACACAGTAGGTTACAAGTAGGTCGTAATGGATGGTGCTAAATTTTAATTCAATGATTTAATATCGTTGTATACGAAAAGCGATTCTGAGAGGAGACAGTCTATCAGTCTAGGATATCTTATATTATATTTATATCGTTGTTATTAATACAGTAACGGTAGCTGGTAATGTTGAATTAATATTATTTGCATATTATCATATTTAAATATTTGTGTATAATAATATACAAGAGAAATTTCAAGTACCCACGCATAATATTTTTAAATTACAACAAAATAACTAAAATCGTTATTCTTGGTTACTTAATTTGTAATTCCTTCCAAATTTGAACATATAAATAACTATAAAAAAACTGTGTTTTTATATTTTTGAGACTTTATGGTTAAAGAATACAGAACAGTTTACTTACGTGGAATCTTGTTTTAAATTTTCAATCCTTAGCAATAAAAGTTGAACATTTTATAAATTTTTAACTAGAAAATAATTTGTACATTTTCATTTTGATAAATGTTGTCAGAAATCGAAATGTTTTTAAAAAAAATTAGACATAATATGTATTTTTAATATTTCTCAACTACAATTGCAAAAATATATCTCGAGCCTTGTATTTATTGTTGACCCAACTAATACAGTTTTATTGACATTTATGGATTAATGTTCGTAATTAGCTCAAAACAAGTCGAAATATTTTGAAAATGTTATCAAGTATAATCAAGTATAATCAAGTATAATCAAGTTAAGACAAATACTAATATAAACATTCGGTAAAAATTTCATACATTCAGAGTTATACCAAAAACATAATCGATTTTATCGAAAACCGATTTTGCGTAAAAATTCCTGTTTTTCATTAATTTTTATTTTATTTTTCCCTACGCTTTCCAAATCCACCTACTATATTCACTTTCTCGTCGTACACGATACTGTTGAAGAAAATCGAAACAGTTTTACTACCTCAAACAGTGATGACAGACACAAAAAACAATTAAAAATAAAAATAATAAAAATACACAAATCATTGTAAAATCAATATATTTATCACTCTGCTCAGAATCTAAAATGAATACACAAAAATTAAACATGTCTGTGAAGCTAGTTACATTACAAGTATATAGTTACAGTTGCCACTTTCAACAAGACGGTAACAGCAATACTGTA
The DNA here is from genome assembly GCF_019925205.1 of Metopolophium dirhodum. Lineage (NCBI taxonomy): Eukaryota > Metazoa > Arthropoda > Insecta > Hemiptera > Aphididae > Metopolophium > Metopolophium dirhodum. The sequence goes on from NC_083561.1 coordinate 11,564,603, forward strand.
TATTCTATTGCCTATATACACATATCTAAAGGGGTTTCAAGAAACCTATTTATTTTTCAAATATTATTCAAGATTTAAAAGGGTTAAATAATAATTATTATTAACAGATTATTGTTTATACTATTAAATATTAATAATATAAGAGGTATACTAAAACAAGTTATTACATTATTTAATAAGTATATCATGTATAAATGTCTAATATTATGTATCTACTAACTACCAAATTTCAAAAATAGTTATTAACGACCAAACTACGTTAGTCAAAATATTTCTTTATCATCCACCATTAGTACATTACTATATTATTATGTCCTAGGTATGATCTACAAACTACAATAATATCAGTAATGTAATGTTTATTAACCTGTTGAAAATCAGATGAAGTTACCTACTCTTATAGTTTTATTTGGGACAGAGATATAAAGTATAGAATTTCTCATTATACAAATCACTTAAATATAATTTTCACTGTTATCTTCAAAACGGTTTTTGTTATCTTATTATTACACAAAAATGATTAATCGTGGATACTTGAGACATTCCATGGTTACTTAAAATATTATTTTCTATACATAATGCAATTTATTAATGTTTGGAATAGTTTGTACTTAGGTTAGGTAAGCAGTCAAAATACTTCAAATTCACCAATTTTTTCAAATTATTTTGTATCTAATTAATACTTTAGATTCTGAGCGGAGCGATGAATGTATTGATTTTACAATGATATGTGTTTTTTATTTTATTTTTTTTTTACGTCTGTCATCACCGTTTGGGGTAGTAAAACTGCTTCGATTTTCTTCAACAGTATCTTGTTTGATGGAAAGTGAATCTAGTTGGTGCTAAAATATTAAATTTAGCACTCCTTCAGCTTTGCCAATCTCATATGTAAGAAATAACCTTAGTGTTATAAATAAGGATACTATCAATTTAATTAGAAACAATGCTTTAACGGTCAAACTCTTAAACATTATATTTCAAAGCATGTTCCTGAATCTAAAAACACTCGTTTAGTTCGCCTCTTTTATACGCGTTTCATAGAACGCCACAATGCTATTAATGTTTTAGTTCACCTTTTTAAACCAATCATAATCAACCTTCAAAATATTCAAGAAATAACACGATCAGTATCCTCTAGTGCTTCTTTATATTTATCTGCAGTGGAAAGTGGAAAAAGTAGTATTATTATTTCCTTGTTAAATTGCGAACATCTTTTAAACTTCACGCTTCTATTACCGCATTATATCTACGAAATCCGGCACGTGATCTTTTACTTCCTATGAACTACGCTAATCACATAAAAAATAAATTAAAACATTTAAGAAATAATTATATTGAATCATCTTTTTTTCAAGAGGCTAATACATTTTTAAAAAAAACTATCTTTTAATTCAGTAATTTTATGTCCTCACATTATTAAAAATCAAAAACATAGGGAAAATTATGATTGCAACTCATCAGGAAAAATACGTTAGAGAATCTATATTGCAACATAAATTATAAACGGTCTCATTTTAAATCTGGAAAACTGTTTTAAGCGTAATGTTGTCCTATCGTTTATTGAAATCATATATTACCAAACTTTGCTCTAAACGAAAATATTTTAAGATTTAAGAATCGAAACATATTTTACAAAGGTCATGTATTTGAAAAAGTGGTTATGTCTGGATTTTTATTATGATGTGAAAAATGATTAAATGTAGAAATGATGGATATTTTGGAAACATGTGATACAAAGTTGTACCCAAACGTCCCAAACATAAACTTTCTGCTGACAATTTTGGCAAGTTGCCTGTTTTTAGTTTTTTACAACATCGATTGAGTTTTTTTTTCAATATTGTAACACTTAAAAACATTACTTTGTTATAATACTAAAATTGAGCGTTTAACGGGACTTGCTCTTCTGTTAGTACATTGGGAAGTGTCTATTAATTTTACAGATGAAGTAAACGATAAACAATGGCCCAAACAACTGAAAATGTATACTAGATAGTCATTAGTTGAAAATAATTAGATTGTATTGTATTATAATTATTAAAAATAAAAAGTTTTGTGAATCAATCATTTATAAAAAAAATAAAATTATTAAGACCCTCCTCCCTCTCTCCCCCCCCCCCAAAAAAAAAAATGAATTTTGAAATTTATAACATTTTATACGATAGCCATAAAATTTAGATTTAACACAACGTAACCGAAAATAACTGATAACTGCAATAATTTGCAGTTGTAAACAATCTTTTTAAAAACTTCGAATTGTAAAATATAGGTAGTCGTATTATCACTTCTCAATCATCGAAATTGCCAAGACTGCAACATACAACTTTTGAAGTTTTCATATCACATCAAAAAGTGTTTTTAGAAAAAAAAAGAATTCATAATTCCGTAAGTACAACCAATATATTACACCTCCCTCCACTCTAAGTATTTAAGATAATTATAAAATAAGTGTTGTCACTTGTCAGTATACCTATAGAGTATAGATATAACTCATATTTAAATTGTTCTAATTTTGATAAGTCGTATAATATAATATAAACGGTGATAAAATAATCGATGAATAAAAGAATCTGTATTAATCTATATTTATTATTTTTATCCGATGACTAAAACTTAATTGCGCAAATAAAAAACGTATAAAAAATGTTGTCAAAAACAAAACAATATAAAATCTTTTTTTTCATTGAAGATAACTTACATAATTTTAACTAAGTTGTATCGTTGTCCGTATACAATCCTATTTTAGCCGCATATAATAGTCATAGCGTAACTTGGCGCGGTGCGTTGGCTGTTATCGGTCACGCAATCTGACTGAGAGTAAGTAACGTCCGCTGCTACTAATTCCCGGGTGGGTGACCACTCGGGTTCGCGGTAGCAAAAACCTTGCAACATATACACGTCGTGTTGCTTACCTACCGTAATAACCGTAACAAACCTTTCCGTACCAGCCCTACCAAACCATAATCCATACAATAGCTAATGGGTTAAGTTGCTGGGCTCAAGTTAAAAAAAAAATAGTCATAGCCATAGGACGTATACTTATATATTATGACAATGATGACAAACATATTATTATATTAAAATAATACAAATATTAATTATTACCTACCTAACTATGTATTTACATTTAATATAGGTACATACTTACCTAACTTATATTATATAATAAAATAATCCGGATTACAAACTCTTTAAATAAAATGACATGTTTATGTATTGAAAAAATGGGGCGATCAATACTTCGTATCTATGTTATTATCGGGTATTTAAGCTATATATAGACGACCGCGTTGCGCATATTTTAATAACGTAACCGCTAATAATGACGGGGATAGGGTTGGTATCTATATACCCGGTGTATAATGGACAATAAATTAGATATACCTCGAAGACCAGCTATTATATTTATTATTATTAATATCTTTTAAAACATAATAAGTGTATTAATATTATATTACTCAAATAATACTTCTGTTTGGTTCGATACACGCAGTGACGGAAAAAAACGATTGACGTTCTCGGTATAATATTATACAATATTATGGTATAAGTTTACACGTGATGTATTTACTTATATTTGATATAATTATGGGTACAATAGTTCGTATTATTATTTATTTGATCGAATTCGATTTTCCATATTATTGTACATGTCCCACGAAGAATCGTTGGACGTCATTAAATGGAGAAAACTAAAAATTGATTATAAACCTTTTATAGGTATATGAGGTCTACGCAGTACACTGCTATAAGAAATGTATAGCTTACATCATATATCTACAATATAAATTATATAATACAGTAATAGTTACACACAAACTTTCCGAGTATTTGTTGTATTTTTCAGTTGTACGCGCGCGCACGTTATATTATTCGTTTATAAATTATAATATATTACTATAATAGGTATATATGACAGTATAGGGTGGTTCTGCAGAATGTACTGAACAAATAATTAATAACGTACGAGTTCATATTATTTTGTGATTTGTGTCAAATTGCATTTTAAAATTCAATAATTCATAATCTTGGCGGCAAGTAACTTGAATCGATACAAATGAAGTATCCCAAAGAAGTTATTTTTACTGCATGCATGATGCTGCATTAATAAATTATCTTAATACTCGTTTAAGTAACAGTTTGTGATGACACACTATATTATTATTATTATTATTATTATTATTATTATTATGTATCATGGAGGTACGTACACTATGTATATAATATCGCCGTAATAATAATAACAGGGTCGTTGGAATTTTAACATCGCATATTCGCATATATAATAATATCGTCGGCCCAATACTTGAACGAGCGAGGGACATCGACCATGTAATAATATATTATTATAATATAATACATTTATCGTCGTAACTCGTATAGACACCCTGCGTAAAACAGAAAAAAACCATTTATTAATTCGTTTGTTAGTCTTCTAATCAAAATGTGATAAATGTATCTCTAATTTAATAACCATGCATATAATTATAATCTGTAAATTAACCATTTAAATAGTTTAATCAAATAAATGAAGGAAAAACCATAAAGCCACAAAGAATGCAATATATACCTACTATAAAGTTACTATTTGATACTTCAAATAATAAAGTAAATAAACATAAAACTTAATACTAGGTATTATACTATAGAATCTGGCAAAATATTTATCGTAAATCAAATACGTATAAATTACAACTTATTTGTAATAACTAATAGGTACATGCGTACCTCAATCTTGGAGATAACATTTACGGAATTCCGTCTAGCTTGTAATTTTTTAGTTTTATTATATAGGTACCTGCAGTTTTGGGTAAATTACTGTTAACATATTTTTTTAAAAGATATATAATATTATCTTAATTATACAATATCTGCCCTAGGGCCTAGAGGCTAGGGCACAATAAGAAAATGTGATAAGTCATAAGCATAACTCATAATATTTAATATATCTAAATTGCAATGAGTTGTTTGATGGAAATATGGGAAATTTATAAAATTATTATACATCATGGTATAATAATTTCGTACTTTAACGAAATAATACAATGCTACCAGTACGTATGTGTTTTTAGGGTTTTATCATACTTTTAACGATGTAAAAAAAAAACATTAAAATTATGAATTATCGCTTTTAGATTTTAACATAATCGACTCTATTATATTGTGCTTTTATAACATGTGCCTATTATTTTTTATAGATAGGGTATAGTACGCCCTTTCTACCATGACTTTTTAATGATTTTAACGGTCTGTATATAAGAAAAAGGTCACGTTTAATAATATACTTAATTTATTATCTATATATAACCAAGGCCTTTAATATAACATACCCTTTATCACAAACATAATATATTTTATATCTATATATTATATAATATCACATTTATAGTGTAGGTACCTATTATTATTATGCGACGCATAATCGCTAAAAATGTTAAAATCCTCTGGTTGGATTTTTATGCATGTGCCGTGCAATCAAGTTACGACGTTATAAATGTAGAATATTACAAAAATATATTACTAATTACTATGTCAACACTCCACACACAATGTTATTAATATGGTGAGTACTTATGTGGCATGTGTGTGTGTGTGTGTGTATGTGGGAGAGAGAGAGAAATGCATAGAGTTATTATTTATTGAGCTCAGTCCTAGACAAAATAGTTAAATGTATACTCACCAGTCATCTATATATGACCATTGACCAATAATATTATAAAAACAATTGTTCCTATACTGGGCCAATATAATTCATAAAAGCACAAAAACTATTTACTAATGTAGTAATATTTTGAATGAATGTATCAGCACTATAAAGTACTAACTTTTAAATTCCTAAATTACATATAAAGGTCACCTCGAGAGGTCCAGACTAATGCAATTATGTAAAAATCAAACAAACTAGACTGGATTGGAGAACTAACTTTTAAATAATATAGCCCGGATCGGTACCTCAACAATGAAATAATTTGTTTTTATTAGAATAGATCCATTTATAATATTGTATTATACAATATAATGTATAAATAATAATACAGCATGGGCCGGACAAACGCGAAATTTGTTGATTACTTAAGTGTGCAAGTTAATTTGCCTATTAATAATTGTAAGGGGTCAGTTTGTTAAGTGGTATTTACGTATATTATAATTTATAATTTATATTTGTTCACGAAACGTACTTATTGGCTATTATTATATTTTGTTTTTATTTTATTACATAATTATTTATACATTTCCACTTTATGGATGCCACCCTATTATATCCTCATCATATGAGTGTTAAAATACTATTAAAATAAATCTTTAAAGTTTATTGAAAAAAATAATGAAGAAACTCATATTTAATATTATAATTACCTACTGACTATATATTTTGGTATTCTGTTGTCAATAAATGAGAGGAGGGTCTAGACCCCCCCCCCCCCTGAGTAAGTCCAATGACGATGACTATTAATCATATAATTAGCTAAATGAAATAAATTATGTTGGTATATTCAGAGCCTGATTTACAAATTTCGGGGCCAGGGACTTAAATAAAAAGAGGCCTCATGTAAATTTATTATCTTATTCAAAAATGTATATTTTATTTTATATAATTACATGTTACATTTAATTACATTGATGTTTTTCTAGGGTCTTTCGAAAACTCATCAATAATGTCATCATATGATAATTGTTTTGTTATTTCATGTTCTACTGTAAACAGAATCAGATTATCAGCCTATCTTGAGATAAACATGATCTCAATCGAGTTTTTAAACGTTTTAATGCTGAGAATGATCGTTCGCTGCTACAATTTGTACAAGACATGGTCAAATAAATTTGTAACACAGTTTCAATATTAGGAAATGTATACATCATGTTTATCGATTTTAGGTATTTAAGTTGGTATTGAGGATCATCTATAGTCTTATCACAGAATATATGAAATTTCATATATTCTGTGGTCTTATCATCGCTAAACAATGACATTTTTAATTCTTGGAATTGTAGCACTTCATTAACAAATATGTCTTTATCCAAGTCTTCAGGGAAATGATCCAATAAATATGATGTATTCTTGATAATATATGACTTTTTCATATTGTTTTTGAATAAAAAACTAAAATTTTTTTCTATTTCTAAGTAAGCACTATTTCTTTTTTTAAGTTCAAAAATTAATTTATCACAAATAACATAATATATATTAATAATAAAATTTTCTCTGGACGTTAAGTTGATACATTGACTATTTGTATCATCCAAATGTTTGCTTTTAGGTACTTTCACTTTTCTTTTTAGCGAATAATCAGAAATTATGTTTAAACTGGATGCTTCCTCTTCATATATTGGTAGTTGAAATATTATTAATATATATGAAATATTATCGTGGTTGAAAGAGCCTAATCAACATTTTTGAAATTGTTCAGAAGGGACAAAATAGTGTTTTTAAAAATGATAACGTTGAAATCGGTCGATCTCGAATATAACTTCATACAGTAGACATATTGATAATTTGATAAAAGTTATAACATAAATGTCGATATCATAGATAATATTTAATATTATATAATATTATAACAATATGTATCATTCTTTTTTATAAATTTTATGATTTTACAAAAAAAAATATTCAATGTTGCATTGCATTATTGAAATAATTACAAAATTATAAACAAACTAGCAAAAAATACGAGGGCCGCTCCAAAATTAGGGCCGGGTGACTAGTCACCCAGGTACCCCCCTAAATCAGGCCCTGGGTATATTATATTATATTATATTATTGTATTTTGCATTATCACTTTTATTATTGTAATGTACTTCTTACTAGCTATGTAATCAGTATGTATTACTTCTGCCTACTTGTTTCTGTGTTTGGGTTTATGGTGGAATTAATGGGCAAACTACTTTATAATTATAATATTATTCGTTGAACAATATTTATTCCAATTTGGAAAATAAATACTTATGCTTACTAAACTTGCCTACTTATATTGGTGAATAATATTAGGTACCTATAATTATTACTCAATATTAGGTTGGGCAGAAAATATTGCCATGAACGACAACATGTCTCGACATATTTTCGGTCTTATATACATTTGAATGAATAATGAATATAGTAATAATAGTATTAATATAGTAATAACTAATGGCTGCTGGTACAAACTAATTATGTAAATAAGTAGGTACTTATAATAATCATTGGGTCGATTGTTTTTAAAATTCTACAAAAACAAGTTATGAGAAATATTATATAACTAGTTAATACTAACTTTAGGTATGTAATAATATTTACAGTAAGGAATGGATTTAATTTGAAAATTTAAAACAGATATACATTGATATCAATTTTATATAGGTACACCAGTTGTATTTATTCTTAACTATATACATAATATAGAGGTTGGTTCATACCAAGCATGCTCACCCTCTTTTTTCTTCAATAATGCAGTTGTAAACAATATGATTTTTGAATTTTTTAAATATCTATATACTTAAAGTATAAAGAGTTAAGATCGTGTTTTTAAATTCTTGAAATTTTCTGTAGCACTTGAGGAGTGTCCTGTTAAGATATGAACTACTGTTTTTCAAATGAAAATACTCCTATTTTACTGTAAATTTTTTAACAGATAATTTGGCAAAAAATTTTGACATATCAGATTTAAAATTTGTATGATAAGTTTTTAACTTGTTTAACTTCGTGTACTACGGTCCACGGGTAATAGGTCTATAGTAATGGGGGCTATATGACATATGCACCAAAGGTACAAAAATGACGCCAAAATTAATATTTTATATAAGTATTTATTTAAAAATGTCGATATTATAAAAATTATCAATAATAAATTGTTAAAATATATATAATATATAGTTCTAAATTTAATATATCTTATCTAATTTAATACATCTTATTTAATATATCTTATCTCTTTTGGCGCTTTTGACGGTATAACTTTTTTTTTACCTCATTTTGGCACTTACGTCTTCCACCGATAGTGGGTTTGGATTTTGGAAGATATGGGGGCTAAAGTGGATTTGAACATTTTAGTGATTAATATTAAACTATCAACATAAATAAATTGTATAAATGTTCCAAGTAAAATAAATACTATATTCAATATTACATCTATTTTTATTTTTGTAAAACTATTTTTAAGGGATATTATTCTTAGTAATAACATTTTAAGAATTGAGAAACTACTCCTTTGAATTTTGAATAGGTAAACATCAACTTTTTTTAAAAACAATCCACTAAATAATTAACAGTAAAAAAGGGGGTTCTCATTTGAAAAACAGAAATTTGTCTCGTCACAGGCCACTCCTATTAGTCCTTAAATAATACAAAAAATTTTAAGAATTTAAAAATCAGTCTGAGTATGTAAAAAAAATCAGAAAAACAGTATTTGAATAAATTTATTAATGGAAAAAATGGGGGTAAGCATGCTCGGGGAATCATCCTGTATATGGTGAACTTATTTTTGTAAAAAGGATTTAGCATATTTCCACACAAAAATATCATTGTTACGTTATAAAAAAAATACTATTAAGCATTACAACATTCTTTGAATTATAAAAACTAATAAACAAATTCGAAGTACGAATAAATGTATACAGAAGCAGAGGCAAACCCAAGAAGGCGTATATAGAAGAAATTATAAAACAAGCTGACTGTAGTCGATATACAGACATGAAAAGACTAGCTTTTAACAGAGAAGAATGACGAACCAGATTTGCAACGACAAGGCAAGGCCTTTAGTAGAGAAGAAGAAGAATAAACAAATAAATACAAATATTATAAACTACGCCAAAAAATTTAAATAAATTAAAATCCATAATAGAAGAATTTATAGTTATAAATATTTAAAATAATTACAATTTATGTTTATTAACTCTGAACGAATTCTGTATCGATATACCTATATACCTAGATATCGTTTATGTAATAGGTATAGTAATAAATTATTTATGTATTTTGCAATTCATATTTCATCGACGTAGAATACATTAATACAATACTATATTATAGCAAAAAAAACCAAAAGTTACAGTTCATCAGTCGTTTAGTTAGTATTTGCCCACTCTTTGGTCATAATATATAGATAAGACATCTAATTTTATTCATTTCATATAATTTAAATTATAATATATGAATATTGAATATATTATAAACCTAAATAATGTAGGAACACGAAACAATTAAAATAATATTTTTAAAAATGATTTTTATTTTAATAATATAGGTATGTACCTATAAAACATAGGTACAATGTTTACCTGCATATGATAAGTATGTAATGTTTTCATAAAATACTTAAAATTATGTGGATACGTGATAAAATAAAAATGTGTGTAATTATACTTTAAAATTCACAAAACTTGAGATTTACTAATATAGTAAAATATAATATCATACTTTACTAAAATAATAAAAATTTTGGCTACTCAGTATAAAAACATGTAGTTATAAAAACGGTTTCTATATATTACCTATAACTGTCTGAGTAGGTATAATAATTAATGTTGTAAATATACATATTATAATACATAGTGTATACATTAAACATTTAAACGTGGTTAATTATGAGTTCATGACTCCGAGACAAAAAATCCAATATCATTAAATCGATGGATAAAAAGGCTTAATCGAAAAATCCAATTGGTCATTTTATACATCGTAGTGTATTGATGAAATTATGACGGCGATACCGCATATTATATCCTGTATATTATGTAATTTTTTTTTACATGTAATTGCATTTTGAAAAACCTATAAATAATACAGTATCGAATTCTGCTCAAAATCATTTTTAACAACAATATTTGGATATCAATATACAATAGCAGGATGAAATTGCGACGCAATTAAATGATATTTTTTAATTTTTATTATAATATAAGTTATAAATTATAAACATAATTGTTTTTGTATGCGTAATGCACGACATGTCACGTCATATTATTTGAACTAATTACAAATAATAAAATAGTTTATAAGTAGCTGGTATGCTATTATATTATTAACTGTAAAATTCTTTTATTAAATTTCGCATTATGTTTAATATAATAAAATAATATAATGGGAATGAAATGTTTTCTTTTTCGTATAATTAATTTAATAGTCAATTAACATAGACTATTAATTATTATTGTTGAGCTTTGCGGTCTTTAACTTTGTTTGCCATCGTATACAACGACCCGTTAGTCAATTTGTATGATTGTTAGTAAAAAAAAAAAATTATTATCAAATAGGATCTATATATTAAAACATAAAATTAACGTGTAAAATGAGCTGGTGCAGTGGTGCCTGTTGTATATTATGTTGTAGACTTCCTGTGTATAATATAGTCATATAGCATTATTATACGAACACTTCTATACGGTCTAAAAGAGCGGCCCCCTTGCAATTGTATTCCCCTACCGACGACCGCCCCCGCTAGTAATATAATATATGAATATATGAATGTAATATTGTATTAATATTAATTTATATTTTATACATGGACATTATACCGACAACTGTTTGCGTAATTGCGTGTAAATTCCATAGTTCACAATCAACTCGGAAGGCAATTTTAATTGTTTTAACTTATAAGTCTTATTAATTATATGAATACGCATTTTTATAGTATATTATAATATACAAATATACAATAATTTATATACTACGTATATACACTACAGTATATACTATACACTATTTATACACTGTACTGACGGCATACTTAACCCATATTATTATATTAATATTAAATACTTTTTTTAGATTCTGAGCGGAGCGATGAATGTATTGATTTTACAATGATTTGACTAAGTGTTTTTTTTTTTTGTGTATGTCTGTTATCACCTTTTAGGACAGTAAAAAATAAAAATGTTTAGATTTTCTTCAACAGTATCTTTTCTGATAGGAAAGTGAATCTAGTTGGTACTTTGGGGGGACAAAAGTAAAAATTTCCTAGAATTTTTCAAAAGTGCCTTGAAAATCAAAAGAAAAATTAAGGAAAAACGGAAATATTTACGCAAAATCGATTTTGGTTTTTTGTGTAACTCTATGATATAAATAAATTACCGCAGATACATGAAATTTTGACTCAATATTTATATTAGAATTTTCTATACACCATACAATTTTAAATTTCCAATTTTGAGCTGTTTACGGACATTTTCAGTTTTAATTTTTTTAGTTTTTTATCCTTTAAATATCAATAAAATTTTATTTGTTGGGTATATTGTTTTTTATGAAAAATATTAAAAATGCATAGTCACAATTTTTTTTATAAGCATTTAAAGTTCAAATATCGACAAAATACGTAAAATTCACAAAAATGTCCAAATTATTTTGAGTTAGAATTTCATAAAAATTTATCTTTATAAATCTAAAATTTTAAAAAGTAATACAATATTTCTCATAAAATTGTCTATCTTTATTAAAAAAAATGTCTGCAGCAAATCAAATTAAATTTTTATGAGCGTTTGAAGTTCATATTATTACAACATTGAATATTCACTCGATTTCTCATGTAACGATTTTCTTATTTTGTTGTAATTCAAAAACGAACAACTATAGATACTTGAAAATTTCACTGAATGTATATTTTATCAATTCCTTTACTTGATAAAATTTTCAAAATATTTTGACTTGTTTTGAGCTGTTTACGGATAATTTCAAATTTCATTTTTTTAGTTTTTTTCTATGAATATCGATATAGTTTTTTTTGTTGGGCCAAAAAGCGTGAAAATTTAATATAGGCTCCTGATATATTGTTTTTTTTATATTTTTATATTTTAAATATGTCAACATATTACATGTTATTACAAGTTTTTTACATATACAATTAAGAATTTAATATATTGTTACAATATCAGTTGAAAAATATTAAAAATACATAGGCAGATTTGAATATTTGATTACCTATAAACAATCTATCTCCACATTCAATGAACATAAAATTAAAATTAAATCGTCTATGAATCAGTATGTTCGTACAATTAGCGAACAAAGAAATTGTCTATTTTTAAGCTATTGAACAACCAACCAAGTAAAACTAAAATAAATATTCAGGAATTATAATATCTGTGGGTTGGCCGCTCAACCTTGTAAGTCCAGTCAGCTATGACTGCATGACCCCTCAGACCTCGACCACTTCATTAATCTGGAATTGAATTTGAACAGCTACCTATTGATTCTGCCCGTTGACGTTGACATAACTTGGAAATTAGGTAAAATAAAAATTCATATAAAAATTATGATTGGTCTTATATTTTAATATTATAATAATTATACTATTGGATTTGGTCAGTACATAAACATTTTTTCCAAAAAGTTGGCTGTACAGATTTTGAAATATAGTTAACTAAAATATTATTACCTATTGGGATTCTGAGGCAAAATAAAATCATCGTATTCCGAGAGAGGAACACAGATTCTTTAAATTTGGTCTGGTATAGAGGAAAGTGCAGGATAGTTCAATATAGTAGGTATATCTATGGGCTATGATAGTCACATGAAGTATACCATCGCAGTTGAGAAGGGTAAGTACAGTATATTACAGTAGGGAGTATGCACTATAATTGATCCTCAATTTGAATGAGTGGCTGTGACTTGTGATTAGGTAGCAGACTATGTCACTATGGTCAACACTCATTAACCTACCCATAGCCTACGTAATCTAGTGTATGGTACAATTACACCGTGACTACTGACCAATCCTTTAGAACTGTAATCATTTTATAAGTTAGTAAAATTAAACAGTATTCAAAAAAGACCTCCAAAAAGACACAGATAATTTTGTCAACTTTAAAAACGATTATCAACAATTATCTAATAGTATTGCTGTATATATTGTTGAAGGTACCTATGGTCTTCGCAATTATTTACAAATGCCATTGCTATTACATGTTGATGTTACATTACTATATTTTATACATACCACAACATATATTGCTTAAAAATTAGAACCGTAGTAAATAGTAACACCGTGTTACTGTTTTAGTGTTTAACATATTTTGTTATTTTGTAGTTTTGTTCAATGTATTGATAATATTAATTTATTAAATTTTAATTGAACTCAAATCATCCACATTCAAGCTTAATGCTTTAAGGATGAATTTTCAACTTTTGTAAACTATTTTTTGTATAACATGTATACATTTTGTTGTTACTTTAAATTGTAATCTATTATTATTATTATAATTATAAATTTATAAATATCAGCCGATAATCTTTCTATATAACGGCTGACGGTGGTCACTATATCATATTATTAACATTGAAGATGACACACGTCTGTTATTATAATCATCAGATACTTACCATAAAATTGTATTGTACCCTACACTTATATCATGAAAACTTACGATTTGTATTTAAAAACATTTCAGAGGGGGTTAGAACTAGCTAGTAGCAACCCCAGGTTTGAGGTTACGCCGCTGGTAAAATTTACCATTTATATAAATATATAATAATATGTATACCTATTCGCTGGCCACTGTATGGAATTATGGAAACGACAATTGACAACACGGGGCGACTTTGCAAAAGGGTCAAGCGCGTCACGCGACAGACTCGCCCCATCGTCACTGAAAACCGTGATGGGTGTGTGTGGGTGTAGGGGATGATGGGGGTAGTTTCTTTGTGACTTTATTTCAATTTCCCGAATTCCTTAACGTACAACGACGAATAATCTGCGTTAGGGCACCAATGGGTGATGAGGAAGAGACATGGTCGATACTCGTTTCCCCGACCTGACGCCGAAAAGATAATCAGGGGAGACTATTCCATTCTCTCGAGAAGTCGATTCTGGACGTGGACGGCGCCACAATAACAATATTCAAAGCCATAATAATAATAGGTTACCGGTTACCGGGTATCGTGTCTCAGCGTCGTCGTGTTTACGTTTACATAATATTATTATTATTATCCGCGGTCACGCGACGCGGCTCCAGCGCAAGGTTGTCGACCCCTTCCCATTGTGCAACATAACCGCGGTTAGGCGCGACAACCACCCGCACCCTACCGCCCACGCATGCGCGCAGTCGCACGCACGCGACATCGGCCACACGGACGGGGGACAACAACAGAGTACACTGTACACACCTCCGTCACAGCCGCCGCCACCTGGCGCCGACGATTCCGACTTCCTAGCCCCAATTCAGTGTTCACAGGCCACAGCGTTCTCGTGAGACGTCGATTGTATGGTGCTCTGTTTCTTTCGTACGAAATTTCGCGCGCCATTTTTCCCGAATCATTTTATTTCTTTATGACGCCATAAAGACGATTGCATTATGGGCACTCTGGACAAACACTGCACCGGCTACAAAATCGACGACGTGTTCAAGTCCAACGCCCTAGTAGACATCAGGGCTTGCAACAAGCCCGTGGTTAAGGTAATGAATCACGAATGACTATAGACCGGCATTAGTTTTGATTAGTTCGCAATTTGTCGTTTTGCTCACCGAATTTAGATTGTTTTCTTTCGACAAACGAAACGAAGACGACGACTGAGGCAAGCTCCTTGGTGCCTACCTATATAGCAGTTCTGTTAGTGTCGAGGTAGTCAGTCGTTAATGTAACGCGCACTACGCACTTAGCTACTCGAAAGGTTTACTCGTTTCAGGTTTCTGCACGATCAAACCGATAACAATAATAATATTATTGTCGTAGTTGCTTATATGGGCTCGAAAATAATTTATTCTTTGAGACCAATGCCTGATATTGTTTCGACGTAGGTTCATACTTCATAATAATCTGTGGGTATAGTTGTATACGATAGTAGGTAAATGGTAGGTTACTTATAGGTGTATAATATTTAGTTGGTTGTAATATGCATTTTGTAGCGTGTAATTTATCTAGTGAGAGAGAAAGGACATCGGCTATATTATATGTGTTCAATTATATTCTTGCATTATTCATGAACATTTTGTCATGCATCGAGTACCTACCTACCTCTACCATTATTTTTTATCTTACTGTGAATGTTTTTATATTGGTACATATTATCGTCATAATAATTTTAATTCATTCAAAAAGTTATAATAGAGTATTGATTAGATTAGAAGCTATTACTAGTTGACTTGATGATTTCTTTATTTTTCTCCATATTATGAAAAGTGTGATTACATACAGTAGGTAATCCTTTGTCGTAGAATATAGAAGTAATATTATTATTTTTTTTTTTGTTTTTTTTTCAGTTTTGTGTGCTTAAATTTTTCTAGTGTTTTGTTTTTGAAATGCATGATTTCCAGATATTATTTTAACAGCATACTATCAAGATGACAAATAATACGGTACAATTTAATATGTTATTAAATTTATTTCAAATGTTTTATGAAGTTCAAAATTGTTATTACCTTTATATTTAATAGTCATTATTCCGCGGAGTACGTAGTTCAAAGTTTCGTCATGTATACGGATCCCCGTCCAGGCGAGAAGAATTGTATGACAATATACCTATCACACGTAATGCTCATGATTCTAATTTTTGTGCTGCCAACCCAAAATTTGTTGCCATTGTGACTGAAGTAGCTGGTGGTGGAGCATTTGTAGTACTACCAATCAATAAGGTAATAATATTAATCGGAATAATGTAATGTAAGTAATTTCTTATGCTTGTTTGGTTTTAGACTGGTCGTTTAGATTTAAATACGAGCAAAGTTACTGGCCATAGAGGTCCAGTTTTGGATGTAAAATGGAATCCATTCAATGATAACATAATTGCTTCTTGTTCTGATGATTGTACTGTAAGTCATGTGTATTGTGTGTCATACAAAATGATTTTATTTATTCAAAATGCAAAAAATCTAATTTTCAAATTTAAAACTTTTTTCTTATAGATTAAATTGTGGTATATCCCAGACAGTGGTCTAAGTTGCAACTTGAATGAATGGCTGATAGAGTTAGTAGGACATCGTCGCAGAGTGGGTTACATTGAATGGCATCCAACTGCAGAGAATGTCATAGCCAGCTCTGGTTTTGATTATATGGTAACAAAGAAATGTTTATAATATTTATATTATTTGTCATTATATTGTGTGGCTTGCAACTCTCTTACTGCTGGCCACCCCTGCTATATTTTATGCAGGATATATTATTAAACATAACATAAATAAATGTTATACTTTAATATTTTGTAAGTTTTCGCTACTTTTTTGTGTCCATTTTATTTATATTATTATATAAAGCAAAAAAACTATAAAAATAAAATTAATGAAAATCTAAAATACTTATTATATGCCAGTAGAATTTTGATAAATACAAAAATGATCCCTATTTTAATCTTAACTATTCCTATTTATAATATATTAGGTTATGTTATGGGATGCGGGAACTGGTCAAATTTTAAATACAATTGATTGCCATCCAGACATTGTGCATTCATTAGCATTTAATAGAGAGGGTACCAGATTAGCAACAACTTGCAAAGACAAAAAAATTAGATCAATTGATCCTAGATCTGGATTAGTAGTTTCAGTAAGTAAATATATAATATTCTTACAATAAAAATATACATATTAATTTATCATGTCACCTAATTAATTAATTTTATATTATTTAGGAGGGAATTTGTCATGAAGGTTCACGTTCGTGCAAGGTAATTTATTTAGATAGTGAACGGTTATTGACTACAGGTTTTTCAACATACTCCGACAGGCAAATAGCTATTTGGAATCATACTGATTTATCAGAACCTTTGCACCGTGTCAATATTGATTCATCGTCAGGAATCTTATTCCCATACTATGACTATGACACAAGAATGGTTTACTTAGCTGGAAAAGTTAGTTTGGATATAGCTTTATTTCAATATAATTATTATTTATTTTATTTGACCGACCTATCATCTATTAATTGATCAAAATATGTGTGATATTTATAGGGAGATGGGAATATAAGATATTATGAAATAGTTGACGAATCACCATACATACATTTTTTAAATCAATTTATATCCGGTTGCCCACAGGTTGGTTAAAATTTAAGTTTAAAAGAATTTTAACCGTAGCATTTTATATTTATTTTAAAAATTAAAATCATATATAATTGTTTTGTTTTTAGAAAGGATTTGGAATGATGCTTAAACGTGGCTGTAGTGTGAGTCGTTGTGAAATTATGCGATTTTATAAATTACATACTACTCGTAATGTCTGTGAACCAATTTCAATGATTGTTCCAAGAAAGGTTAGATAATAATATAAGTATAGAATTTTTAAAGTAAAACTTCTTTCTTATGGTGTAGGTGGAAAAAAATTGAAACGAAAAATAAAACGACACGTTTATTTTTATTGTATTTATTTTTCTCACTCTGCTCCTAATTTACTTATAATTTCACGAGCCCCAATACTTATGAAATAAGTCTTACTTCCCCAGTATGTAATGGTTGTAATATGTTAAGTGTTACTTGTTTTTATATTAACTAAAATCTAAATTAAATATTGTTTAAAGACAAATTGATATCTTATGCATCTAATGGAACTGTAATATAATATATTTCCTTTTGTTAGTGACACTAGCGCTATCTTATTTATTATTTAATATAATTTGATTTCTTTTTGAAATTTTAAATACAAATGTTGATATTATCATTGATAATGAATAGTATTAGTATTCATGATCAACAATATTATCAAAAATTGAAAGAATATAAATAACAATATTTTATTACTTTTTATTATAATTTAATTTAGAGTGACCAGTATCAACATGACTTGTATCCTGATACGGCTGCTCCAGTACCAGCATTGAGTGCCCAAGAATGGTTTAATGGAATCAGCAAACCACCAGTTTTAATGTCAATGAAAACAGGTACATAATTGCTTTCTTGCTTTCTTGTGTACAATTAAACAATTATTGTCTTCTTATTAATTGATCTTATGTATAATACACAAATAGGGGTTTCAGTGAAAACACATAAGCCTCAAGCATTTGTTTCCAATGAAGCCACACGCAATGACACCAATTATCGTATGAAATTTGCCTTTCTCTCCAAGGAAACAGTCCCTGATTATCGACCACTAGATGTAAGCATAACCAATTCAATTTTGTTGATTAATGACTAATTGATCTAACATTGTAACTTTCTTTAATTGTACAGATGTTGCCAGAGATTGAAAAAATCCAAAAGACTCAAGTTAATCAAAATACGAGATTTCAACAAATACAACAGAAATTGAGTAATTCATTAGTAGGAAAATTCACTAACATGGTAAGCTTAAAAATAAATATATATTATGTAAGTTTAACAGTGATATAAAGTATTATTGGATATTTTCTGAATAACATTTAGTGTGTTGACTTCAATTGTCACATTGTTGTTTTATTAATGTTTAATTTTGACAATAATTAATTTTAGACTGATGGAGATGAAGAATGCAACAATATGAAGGAAAACTCAAATTACAACGATAATTTAAAAAATGAATATCAAGTTGGTGTTTATATTAAATATCTATTTGGGAAACAAATGCAGACACTAAGTTCCCAAGCAATGTTTTGAATTTCTTAGTGTGTATCTCTATAAAAAAAAAAAACATATAATGTTATGAAATAATTTTTTAAGTTGAAAGTACTTATTACTTGCCATTGATTAAAAGTACTTGCTATCTTATTTTTGTTTTAAAAGCTTGAATATTCAAGCTTTTAAAGCTACTTACGGACATAAAAATGGACTTTAGTTATAAAAAATATGTTTTATATGAAAATGTCTTTCATTCATAATGATTTCAAATATGAGAAGTATTTTATGATTTTATAGAAAACATATTTTTAATAACGCCATCAAATACAGTGGAACCCTGATAAGTTGAAAAACCTTAATAATTAGACATAAATGCGTTCCCTTGCCTAATCTAACCTAACCTTGGTAAGTCAAAAAACCTCTACAAAACGAAAAAATTTAATTTACTTGATTTTTGACTTATTGAGGTTCCACTGTATTTTTTAAAATTTGAAGTAATCAATTTTAATTTCCACATTTTTAATTGAAATGAAAAATTATATTTTCTGTGATTTATTATATTATACTATGTCATAATTATGGATATTAGCTAAGTTAGCAAACATTTGCTAGGAGATTATTTGCATTTATGACCCGTATTGTTTTTATACAAAAATTGGTGAAATAAATAAAAATATAATTTTGAAATTGTAATTTTAGATGAAAAAAGCTTTCACTCGTCAATGTGAAGAACTAAACATGCTCAGAAAGCAATTAGCCCACAGAGATCGGCGCATTCAAGATCTCGAAGATCTCGTTTCCACACTTCAATCGCAGCTTAAAGTTCAAAGATTACAGTAATCGGTAGATTATTGCCTGGTGCAATTTTATCTCTCTATATATATTTTTTAATACTTTTGAGCTTATGTCTTTTGGCTAAAAGTATGGCCCAAAGATTATAAAACCTAATTGAGTAATTATCAATCAAATAAGCTTTGAGCTGCAATTGTTTTTAAACTAAGAACCAAATTCAGGGTTGAGACTAAATGTCTGGAGAAAAAAATACATTTCTTTTTTGCACCCTATAACTTCTGTGGTCAAATAATAATTTTATAATTTTGCATTTATGTGTTTGCATAACCTATAATTTTTTTTTAAAATTAGGTTATCATTTGACATTTATATATTTCTGCTAAGCGATGTATGTTTTTGCTAGTAATTGAATGTAGTTATATTTTGTTGCGAGATAAAATGCAAAGAAATTGAGGTGTCATATCACATAAGAAAATGTGTTTCTTAAATATAAAATATATAAAAGAGAGTGTTAAAGTGAAATCTGATTGATTGTATATTTTAATAAATCTAAAAAAATCAGTCAATATTATATGTTTATACTCAGTTCAAAGTGAGAAATGCAAAAGGCGGCCGATTTGTGCGTAGGGGCTTGGCAATACTAGAAGACAGGTATATAGATTGGTGATTTATTGAGGGGAGGAGTGATAAACGGGTGTTACCTGATTGCCGCAGATAAAAACTGGTCGCCGCCTATTGTGTTTCTTATTTTGATCAGAGTACCTATAGTTTTATTATTTAGTAATGTTAAAAGACTTTATTTGGTTAAACTTTAAGAACAATTATTATTAATTTACTAGCAGCTAAAAGTTTTGAGAAATGTCCTTTCATTTTGGTTACTGTTAACAAAAATCAAATCATCATGGCATATATATTTTGTTTTGTTTTATTTTGTTTTGTTTTATTATATTGTTTGAGGAATAAACAATAATTATAATTTACTGTGACGTTAAACTTAAGATGTATTTTTTCTGTCTTTATGCGAGATGTCCTCTTAATCATTTTGATTAGGTAATGTCCAACACAATTATTTTATATCACATTGACCAAAAATTAATTATTTAATATAGACTGAACAAATAAAAAACAAATGCTCCAATAATTACAATAATGTTAGTACTATACAGAAATTTAAGTATATAGTATATACTTATGTATTATATTATATTTAAGTTTTTCTTACAATGCTACAAACTAAATAAGGTTTATTCTGTTAATGCTTTAATAAGATTTTCACTGCTTTTGTTTTGTGTTTTAGAAAGATATAGAGATTAATTTCAGATAAATTCATGTTTCTGACAGACAATTCTATTTTGAAAATAATATATTACATACTTTTTATATCACGTTGTTTGAATTGTAATAAGTCTATAAAACTATATAATATGCACAATCAGGTTAGGCGAAATAACTGCCAATGTATTTCACATGATATCATTATAAGAAACTGATTGTCACATATTTTAAAAAATGTATTTTTAAATTCTGCAATAACGTTAAACCATATTTGATATTATATAGTCTTAATAAATCTGTATTTTTTCTACAAACATGAAATTTAGTTTCGCCTGATGTGCTATTAAAATGTTGTCTTATGTCATTATTTATTTTTGTGAAATGTAATGTAACTGTTACATGAGTTTAGTACGGCAGATTGATTTATGTATACCTAAGTTTAATATAATATTGTGCTTTAATTTTTTTTTTCATGCGGTTTTAGATGTTTATAAATAGTGAAAATAATTTATCGATACAATTTGTTTGAAAGTTAATCGGTTATTAAAATTCTAATAGTTAATATTTTTATAAATTATCTAATATAGTCAACCTCCGTTGACGGTTCACCTCTTAATATTGGTCGTTGTCTAATTCCTTCAATAGAAGTTCTATGGACATTTTACTGTACCTCTAAAACCGCACGAAAACAAGTGATGGGGATGTGCATATTTTATTTTATGATTAAATTATTAAGTTTTTTGGTTTGACAATTATTAAGTTTTATTTTTTATTATTTTGCCTACATAAGATAACAACATCCACTTTTGTTCTATAACAGTGTGTTCATACAGTCTATTAATGTTTTCTTGTATAACAATTAAATTTGATTTGATTAATAATCCATTTTTATATGCGCTCTACAAAACAGCTAGTATCTGAGGACGTCAATACAATATATTGACAAGTTTTAATTTTTATTTGTTTTCAATTTTTTTATTATGTTAAAATATGTTCAATGTTGTACTCACATTCCCATCAATATAATATACGCTTTGAACAAATAAATAAATAGAGTTTGTACCTGTATTTGATGTTTTGCTACTATAAGCTACATTTTTTTTTTACATTTATATTTAAATATTACATGAAACATTAATATATATTTTTAATTTTTGCTTGTATAGTTATATATATATATATGTAAAACATAAATATGTATATGTCGTATTGTTGATTCCCTCTACAAATTCTATTCCTTTAGTTTCAAACTACATGCCCGAAAAAGAAATCGTGGACAATCCAAGAATTCATCCTCTTCCCAACCTACAACCTATTTATTTTTCACTTCTATGATTGTATGTAAAAAGTATTTGTACAGTATAAATATGAACATCAATAATAATTATCATTTTTGATTTTTCAGAACTCTCAATCACTATTAAATTTTAAATTGATTATTTTTATAGGTTTTCATTTTCAAACAGATAAACAAGCTAACATAATTTATGTTCAAATGTTCTAATTTACCATTTAAAGCGTTATAAATATGGAATACAAATACATAACAAATGTAGATTAGCAATTGAATATTATATATAAAAATGTAATTTCAAGAACGTTGTGTAGACGTCAAGCACTGGTCAATGAGTACATTTAAACCAGCTTGAATCAGTTCTTGACCAACGATAAGGCACCGATAAACTTTAACATACTATTATACACAATCGTAAATTCAAAATCTAGCATTTGAATTTATACAAATTATAGTATAATATAATTCCAGTATTATAATTATACTGAAATTCTACTATGCATTTATATGTTTATTGAACCAGAAGAATTCTCAACTTGGAAAAATATTTATAAATAGGTTTGTTGTTCGTCTGTGTGCAGCATACAAATGTCAAATTGTATATAATTCTATAATACAATCAACTTGAAAATAAATATTGTGTGCATTGATATAAAAATAAATTATTTATTTAATTAAGTACACATTTTTCAATGTTTACAAGTGCATAGCACTTTTGAATCTTTTTATGCATATTTTGTCATTTTTACTTTATAAGTTTGCATCATATTTAGCACTTCTTTAGATCATTTATTCCAAACTCTAATTGTTATAACACATTATTTAATGAAGCTCCAGAATCAAAGAAATCAAGGTGATAAATATTCTTTTGGATAAAACAAAAATTGTGATTCAGGAAAATATGAGAATTGTTAACTAATAAGTGTTCTGCAACAATGAACAGGAAAAAGAATTTTAATGGAAAACCATTTCAGTCCACAATCTTTTTGTGGTAACCAACTATGGTTACTAGTGCTTAAAAATAAATAGAATTAACACCAAAATAATATTTTTATACTTTTGAAAAATTTATTTAAATACATTTTCAAAGTATTCCTTACAATACTGGGTAATGACGAGGATTTGAAACAGAAAATAAACATCAAATACTTAAATACTGAATTATTTTTTAGACGGAAATTGTATTTATTGTTATTACATTATTAAGTTCACAAAATTGACATTACTGCGGCGTTTGAGGTATACATAAATAATAATGCTGTACTGACAAAAAATTCAGTGGGTTAAACGCTAAGTCTAAAACATAAATAAATAAATGGGAAATAAAGGTTTAAAGAAATTTTTTTTTAACTTAGGGTTCGAGAAACAAGTTTTGAACAGAAACAATAAATAAAAACACAGAGTGTTAATATTAAGGTTAATTTAAAATTAAGCTGTGTAACAGTATATGATAAACAGATGTTAATGTTATGTAGTTAAATTAATAAAACACTAATCGTAAGTATTAAAAAAATATATCACTTGATTTGAGGGGCGTATTTGTTCATACATAAATATGATGGTGATGACAATGATAATGATAATGAAAAACAGTGTAAATCGCCAATGTACTCATATATACAAGTACAAGTGATAAGTTGTTTAAAATTTAAATTAAAATAAAAATACAAACAAAATGTTGCAATCTGTACGAGTTATTAATTATTAGTCTAAATAAGATACTTAATTTGAAATTGGCTTTTCGAAAATGAAAACCATATATCTAACAGTGCACATTCAAGGAAGATCATTTTCTATTTTTTTCTTTTGTTTTTGGTGCGTTGCCGAGGAATGTCAGTTGTGGTTCCAAATTCACCATTGGTAGCAGAACCCGGCACTGGATGTTGATAAAATGAACTCAAGAATTCGTCTAGGTGTGGTTGATGAAAACTGCAAGCGAAAAAAATAATGGTTCGGTCATTAATTTTATTACAGTCCATCGGGTTTATTCTATGATACATACTCAAATAAGGGCGTTGAAGGTGGTGGCGGTGCTTGTGTTCTGGGTTGTGGAGGTGGTGATGGGGAAACCGTTGGTTCGGGAGTTTGTTGTTTGCCACCAAATATTATTCTGTATTGTACAGAATGAGTATCTGCTCGCATGTGCTTCAGACTGCCGTGCTGACAAGTGGCCCATTCAGTGATGTCATATACTCCACCGTCCATACATCCAAAGTACTTCCAGCGCAAACCAAACATACTGCTTTCAGACCAAATATCACCATCACGAGCGGAATGATGTACATTGCACAATGCACAGAAGCGTGCAGCATACATTGGCCGACACAACACCAGCTTCCTTTTGTGCCGTTTACCACAGCTAGTACACCTGAAAAAAACATAATTCATCAACTAACACAAGAATACTGCATCAGTTATAACAAAAAATATTTAATTTAATAAAATTTGATAAATGTTACAAATTTAGTAATAAAAAATAGAATAAAATTAATGAAATTAACTTTAACACTATGATAAAATTTAAGTTTGATGAATCTTAGAATACCTTCTACCTAAAATTAAATTTTTATAAATGCTTTGTTTTAATTACCTAATTGTATTTGCAACTTGTGCCATTTTTTCATGAAGATTTTTCAACAATTTGTTTAGTTCATCGTAGTTTTCTTTAATGTGCTCAATACCACTATCATAGAGTTTACGTTTCTCCTATAAATATAAAAGAATAAATATGATTAATTAAAGCACAAAATAAAATTATTTTTATTCAGCGCAGTCAATAAATAAAAACAACTCACTGGATCACCTATCATGTTGAAAGCATGAATTAAAATTTTAAAAGCTTCTTCAGCTCCTGACTGATTGTTTTTGTCTGGATGAACAAGAACAGCTTGTCTCTTGTAATACTTCTTGATATCATCTTCGGATGAATCAACAGTCACACCCAAAATACTGAAGAAAAAATAATTTTGAATGTAAATGTTAGGTTATCACATGAAATTTCTGAAATTATTTTTTTTTAGATTGCTGAAATTACCTGTATGGATCTTTTCCTTTGCAAGCAAGTAGCCTTTTAAGTGCTTCTTCACCAGTAGTAGGCAGTGGAATATTTGTTTGCAGAGTATTACCCGAATTCTGATCTTTCCATTTGACTCGAGCCCAGTGTGATGCACCAGTAAACGGAGAACTCAATCCAATCCAAAAATGCTTCCAGCAATTCTTACTAAAATCGGCCAGTTGAGTAATACCTGATGCAGACCTGTATAATAAATAAAAATATATAATATTAAATTAATATATTTTTTGGTAAATGGCCACTTATAAAAATTCAGAATGCAGATACTTAGTTCGGCAAAGTTAAAAATGTAGACTGCTAAACAGTTTGTATGGTTGAGACAAAATATTGATTGGTGAACGAAATAGGGATAAAACATAAAACAATTCATTAATTTTGTTTTATTTTTATTTATCAAAATAATCTCATATGTTTGGGTGTTATTTTATAAATCAGAAAAAAATTAAACTAGTATTTTTAGTTGATACAAATGGAAAAAGTACCACTCTTTTGTTTCACTTTTAATTTTATTTATGAAATAGGGTTACTGAACATCCGTTTTACTAGGACTGCATGGATTTTGAATATAGCGGCCGCTCTCTCTGATGAGTCCCAATTAAAGTGTTTTGGGATGAAGAATAATATTGTATGATGATTTATAAATTATTCAAGTAAATTACTTGATTGACTGATGAAATCTGTATTAAAATTATTTCCACAACTTAGTGACAATTACGTTTTAGTTACTAACTACATTTATAGTTTTCCCATTCACTCACAAAAATGTTTGTTATCAGTGTTATCACTTATCGCTAATTGATAATTCTGTCTGTTACTCACTCTAATTTGTAACATTGAGTTAGTTTTTACCTTAAAAATGCATGTTGTAAAATGCTAACAATTATGTGTGATTTTCCAGTTACAAAAAAATAGGATGTTAAAACTGGTGTAGTTGTGGGGTAGGTAGTAATGTTTCCCACAAAAATTATACAAATAAATGTCTTTGTTTAAATAGTAACCCTATTTATGAATAAACAAATAACTTTAAATCTATACAATGTATAATTTAATTTCAAATTACCGAGTTTAATATTTTTATCTACTGTATTAAATTAGTACAAACTGTTCAGAAGTGTTCTGTAGTTTATTTTTTTACTATACTGTACAAAATACTGGCATTCTTTATATTTTTCATAGAAGATCGTACAAAGTGACTTAAAAACTGATTTTAGTGCTTTATAGTAGTTAACTTACAAATGTAAGAGTAAATGTAAACTCATGGTGATAACGTCCCATAATAGATGAACAAACCAGAAGACCATTAATGGAGCATATTGAACAAACTGAGCTTTTAAAAAGTTCAAATGTTTCGTTACTGAAAATATCAACATGATTAGTTTTAATATAGCCAAACATTGTTGTATCTAACATACTCATTGTGTTGATGGCAGAGCTACGTGGTCGCTTCTTGGTTACACGTTGATATCTTGCTTTGAATGGTAGTGCTGTGAATGTTGCAGTACTACGAGAACCCTGATTTTTACTAGTTGCTGCAGTCTGTTGTAGTTGGGATACATTTGAAGACATTTTGGTTGAAGGTTTTTCAATTTCATCAAATTTTGTTGTTGAATTAACATCTATAGGAAAATGTTTTAAATACAATTTTATAATCAAAAACAATTTAAAAAAATATTAACATACTATTTGATTCATTATGCTTTTTTGAGTCATTATTTAATTTGTCTTTTTTAACACCAATCACACAACTTGGTTGAACAGTTTTTTTGGACTTGAGTTTTTCAACATCATCTTTAAGAGGTTTTACGGTATGACCTGTAAAAAAGAACAATTTTACAAGATGTGATATGAGAAATACCATACATTTTTAATTTACCTAAGCTTTTTGACAATGGAATAGTTGCTGCCTTAGGTTTAACTTTCGTTTTATCTTTCTTATTATTTTCTTTAGACTTTGGCACCAAAATATTACTATAAGCATTTTCATCAGCTTCAAAATATTCTGATCCGTTCAAGTCTTCTGATGATGTCCACACCTTTTCATTGCCATTGATTGTTATTTCAGACTTTTTATCCTCTTTATATTCTACTGTAGGAGTGTTGCGCTCTTCACTACTCGCAGACGAATTTTGTCTTCTTAACCCAGATTCCCCTTGGCCTACCTTAGCTGAATTCTTCTTTTTTTTAACAGTTGTTTTTACTTTAGATGAAGTTTTAACATCTAAAGATGTTTCTACTTGTGTACTAGCTGCAGTCTTTTTTACTGGTCCTACAGCAGGAGACTTGGCTAAAACATCAGAATAACTTGGTCGCATTGGACGCACTTCTGCTACCATTCTAACCTTCCTAACTGGTGTGGTAATATTTTTGTGGTTAGATATTGTGTTATGGTTAAGAACATTAATATCTTGTTCAGGAATAATTTCTCTTGATGTCTGAAATGCTTGATCTCCAAAAGGGCTAAATACCCCACCATTGCTTTGAGTTTGGCTCCAACTTTGAACTAGGTTTTCAATGAGGGCATCATTACACGGTGCATCAAAAAGACCATATGTAGGGGTCTGGTATGACATGGGATGAGAAGTATATTGTGACTGTTGATAGTATGTATAGTTCATTTGTTGCTGCTGCTGCTGAGAGGTTTGTTGATGTTGTGGTCGCTGTTGTTGTTGTTGTTGTTGCTGCTGTTGATGTTGTTGTTGTTGTTGTTGTTGCTGCTGCTGCTGCTGTTGATGGTGCTGAAGATGATGAGGATGATGCTGTTGTGGATATACTTGATGATCATAGTTAACATATCCTGGTATTGAATTCTGAGGTTGCATATATTGAGTATACTGATTAGTATTTAATATGTATGGGTTGTTGTTTGTCAAATTCATCGGTTCTTGATTATAAATATTATGTTGTGGCTGAGGAGGATTTGCATAGTTGTTCACTTGCTGCCACATCATATCAGTCGATTGTCTCGGGTTACCCAACACCATATAACGACCTTCATAACTTTGAAGATCTGATGTTATGTTGTTTATAATATCGTCAATAGAACGTTTTTTCACCGAAGATTGATGATGGCCCTGGTTATCCATATTCTTCATTCATGAAAAAATAATATATTAATGATAGGTATAACTTAAAATAAAATTAGTAATATATCATAGCCATTAATTAGTTATTACAACTATAATTATTCAAAGTAGATTAATATAACTATGGTTAAATAAAAATAAAATCAATAAAAGTCAGTACCTATGGTACTTAATGATAATAAAATATGTATACCCATTAAGTAAACATGAAATATGATTGACAGGTCTATCTAAAAAAATATAGTTAGCTGACGTCAAGCTTTTTACAATTATACTCTAATTTATACCTACTACTTTGTTTATCTTGATAATTTAATAATTGAAGATGAAAAATTCAAAATCAACAAATGAATAGATTACTATGGTTAAAGAATTTGTATAAGAGTTTGAGCCAAGTCAAAAATAGTACAGATGTCATTGCATTAATATCATTAATATCTTTTTCATTGCAGATATAAAAATTAAAATGTAAAATATTATTTTTATTTATACTAAATCTACCGGTAGACATAAAAATAAAAATAAACAAATTGTAAAATTCAAAAAAATAATAGATAGGTACATGAATATTTTTCTTTTATAATGTTGTTATTGAGTTATTTGTATAGGAAAAATAATTATCAATGAACAACGAAAAACATTTATAGTTCAAAGTTTGAATTTAATAATAATGTTACCAATAGATATCTATGTCCAATCTGTTTCACAATAGGTAATACTCAAGGATGTTTTTGAACTATAGAAAACAATTTAAGTAGGTAAAAGAAAAATTCTACGATAATAATACATTTCAAGTATTGAATAAAGGTAGGCTTAATAACCTACTTTTAAGACAAATATTTTAAAATCATTATAATATTATACACAAATGACAAGAACAGAGTAAAGATTATTATTTAAATATAAAACTTATACAATGATGAACCATTATAGACTATAGTACAATGATGTATACAATTTTTTGAAAAGGTATCTAGACTGATCCAATTGGTTAAAAACAGTGGTAAATACAGAAGTAAATGTCTGCTCTAAGAATAGAGAAGAATCCCCTATATGAAATTCTATTGATTGCAGATTGGTACTGACTTTGCTTAACCTAACCTAACGGCTAACACATCTTAAGATAGTGAAACATACGTGTGTGATACACCTACATATAAAACAGTATAATAAAATTAATTAATCATACCTATGTACCTATGTACCTACGCAATGAAATTAAATAGAAACTACAACTTTCTAGTGTAATTCAAATCAGACTGTCTTATTGAGGATATAATATAATATTATGCTGCTTCGGGGTGGTAGACTGGTGACAATTACACAACAGTCATTGAAAAGAGACCTTTCGCTGAAACTTCAGCAGCGGGGGCAAAAGTCGAAAATAAGATGAAAATCGAAAAGTACTCAATCGAAGAGAGAAAATCATCGAAAAATCATCGAACTGACGATGACGAACAGAATTCAAAATATGATCTACCCCGTGGACTGACCACAGACAAGCGACCATACTCCACCGACAGCCCGATTTTCGTTCGTATTATTATCCTTTGCACTTCCGTTATTGATAAGAAAAGAGCGGATGTGACGGTCGTCAAACGGGCCACCTATAGGTGACACTATATAAGTATTACTACTCACTAGGATTGTTCTCGGCTGTGGCGGTACGTATAGCGCTTGGCAGCTGGCCGGTCGTCGTCCGAATATTATTTACATATTTTTCGGCGGAGACGAAACGCGGACGACAAACGGGAAAGCGTTTTACTGTGCGTCGATGTTATGGAAAATCGACGGGACGCGGCAGGCAGGAATCGACCAGCCGGCGCATCGTCCGGGCCGAGTGAAAATCGGTGGAAATAAATTAATTCGTATGTATAAAAAACTAGTTAAAAAACTGCGGACACACACGCACACACACGAGCGCGCGCGCACACACACGCAATTAGTGTGGTAAAATCAAAACAATGGTGTCGGCCATGTTTGCGATTTCGCACGGGTCATGTGCACGGCGAGTCATCGATGAGATCCCCCCACCACCGCCGCACGACAGCGAAGAACGCGACCCGAGAGCAGGCAGCTGCTGCTGCTACTGCTGCGCGCGCGCCCGGTATTACCGTACGCGGCGGCGTGTACCATAATTATCGTACGCGGTCTTCGCGATGACGTTCTCTCGTCGTCATATTAAAGTATTATTCGTCCGACGACAACAATATTGTAATATTGATATTATAATAATATTGTTATAATTAATAATCGAAGCAGTGTAGTAGACCTAAACACACGACGACACGTCATCGAGGTACTCGGCAACCCGTCAACAATATCGTTTTTAACGTGGACCTGATCAGCCATCGGCGAGACGACGTGTATCGTTTTTGACGTCCACCGACTTGTTATAGTTGTTACCTGTATTGTGGTCGAAATCGTAACGTTGGCGGTTGGCTACCGGTCGGTCGTATTTTTATTATTTCGTCGTTCCTTCCCGTAGTTACCTGTTTTGCTTTTAGAGGTTATGGTTTTGAGCGCTCAAGTACCACGGCGACGGCAGCAGCTGTGGTTGTACTTTGTAGTAGTAGTGTGCAGCACGTACGTTTTGTCATCTAATCTAGTCGATCTAAGGAGAAATACGCATAAGCCGACGATTAAATAGGTATTTAAAACCCCTTTCTGGAGGTTCTTGTTAATTCATAAAAAAAAAATCGTTTTCTTACCTTACATAAAAAAAACAATTGAGTGCAAATAAATTGTGTCTGAAAAAAATATGAGTTAAATTTGGATTGGTGGATTTTTAATTTTTTATTTTTATACCACTGGGCACTTGGACACTGAAACAAGCGGACATTTCGATATTGAACAGTAATACTAGTATTTATAATCAATGGTTATACCCAGGGCCGTATTTACACTTTTTGCGCCCTGGGTCAACAATATTTGTATGTAAGCCCCCCCCCTCCAAAAAATAATTAATCCGTTTTTTAATTGTTTGGTTATAGTTATTTATTTATGAAAATTTTGTTAAAAACACAGATCACGATGATGCGTTATTTTAATTACTATCAAAATGTATAACATGGAACAACATACAATTGTATACTATAAAAAGAATTACCAAAATTAATAGTTATCATTGATTGCCAAAATGAGCATTTTAGTCATACAATGCAAAAAGTCCAAGTATAGGTTACTTGTTTAGGTGCTCAAACAAATTCTTACAAAAAAAAATGTTATTTATATAATATACACCGGCGACTGGCCGCCCCCCTAAATGTGTTAGAAATTTCTTTATACTACTTAGGTCATACCTAAATATTATGTTTCTATGGTAGTTTTTAATTAGTCTACCTACAGAGTAATTTATTTAGTCATAATATATTAAATATTAAGCTGTACTCTGTCGGCAATAGGTACGAAATTTGAGGCATTTTAAGAGATATTAAAACCCGTATAATTATTTCACGACGGCAACGGCTTAAAAATATATTGATGAAAGAACTAATTTGAAAGATCATGTTCGAGTGGATTATTATTTATTATTATATTATATTATGATGTTTATTGCCTATAAAACGGAAAGCCGAGACAAGAAACTTCCTGTTTTCTGTTTGTCACGAGTTCTGTACTAATTAACTGTATCATATTATTAATTATTTTGTAGGTATACAATAATTTCTAATAATTTCATTCATTTTTTTTTACCGTTTGTTTAAACATGGTCGTTGTTACACTTCTATCAAGGTGAACATTTATTTTATTTAATATCCATATTATTACATGACATACGTCAAGGTATGGTGTTAATAGCGTTAACCGAGATTTGCGTTTGATTTCCACGGGTTTCCTATTTTTTTTTTTAATTCGGATCAGTCAACGGAATTGTTGTGATTTGTGACTTACATAAATTAATTATATTAACAATTGATATAATTATACTACTTAGTACTTTTGAGTTTGGAATCAATAAGTACCTGCAGTATTTTATTTTCGACGTGAAATGAACAACTGCAATAACATAGGTAGGTAATATAATATTCCTTCATTTATTTCGCTTTCGGACAATCTACGATCTCGTAACCAATATTATGTATACCTATTTGCACAATAATAAAAAACCAAATAAGGGAAAGAACAGTCTACGAGTATGCTAACTTCCTAATTTCTATAAACGTAATTTATGAATAGGTATCAAATTATAAATGCAACAAATATAATAAATTATGTTATAATTTTGGTATTGCCAAATCATATTAAAAGCACGTGTTTAAATGTATATTACACTTCAAATATTAACAACCAATAATAATAATTAACACATCTTATAAAAACATGATACACATGTACATAGGTATACCTATGCTAGTATACTAGCTGTTATTTGAAATACATAATAACATAAGTATAATATATATATATATATATATATTTAAACTTTTTAAAGTATATATGCATCAAATCATTAATTAGTTGGTTAAAAGCATAAAGTTTTATAATAACGTGCATTTCATTATTTTAATAAGACAAGGTACCTACTACCTGGCAAATTATTAATAATGATTTTTGTTTAGAATTAAATAAGTTTAATAGTAGATTATATGTCTTTGATACCTAAAAATATTGCTTATAAAATCAACAATTATATATAGATGGTGAATTGATGAACACTTTAATGGTGGTTACGAAAGTCGTGTCGAAATAGAATGATACTACTATACATGAACATAAATGGTTCCTATAGAACTATAAAACAAATATATGTAGAGCTTAAAAATTATAGCTAATTATTGACATTGATTTCTACATTTTTAACTCTCGAGAAACACCAAACATACGGATATATACCTATAGAAATCGTGGATTCTGACCGAATCGTTTGCTATATTTATTTCGTATATTAGTATATTACACGTACCATAGGTACGACAAATCTGTAAGAAGTTCGTAATTATACGATATTTTATTAGAAAGTTCTTATTTGTATCACACTATCGCAGAGATAATACCTAAACAGTAAACATGAGAATAGAGAATAAACATAATATTATAATCATGCTGAGAAAAATCCCACTATACACAGCCAAGAAATTATTTGTTTTACAAAATACTTTAAATTAATACTAATTAATTTAGTGTTGGGTATATGTATTGTACGTGGATTCTACGACTATGATAGTTGTTATAATATATGTAAATATGTTTATACTCAGAAGTCAGAGTACCTATATGCGGTTATATATAGGTCATTAAAAAGTATAAATAAAACGAAATTCTACGAGAACACTTAATACCACACGTATAGTGTTCATTTCAAATTTGAATAAACAAAGCTATTTTTTTAAATACTCAATATTATAGGATTACATTTTGCATCTTGGTTAGTGATTACTCATCTTTGATCTAATAATCTGAACTTCAAACTTTTAAAATTGACAAACCATTAATCAGATATTAAAATATTAAAAACTAAAAATCATATTAAAAGTACTGAATAAAGTTTGAAATGAATAAATATACACGAGCATATGTAATATCTAAAGTTCTTAAAGATTGTTGAAGTGAGTTCGATGAACTTTTCTATGCTTGAGACAGCGTCTAAACTTTAGCACTAGTCACTATAGCTACAATATTGAATTATGAAATAATAACTTATACATATAATATTTAGTATTTACTCTGATTTTCAACGATTTGCATAAATAAAAAGCGCAATATCCGTACTTATATTTGAAAATTATAATGATAATTGGATTGCTGTATAGGTATTGCTGTGACTATAAAATAAAAATCTAAAACGTACGTATTAATTTAAGATTATTTTTTCATACATTTTGATACTGGGAATATTGATGATATCGATAATTTTTAAATATAAAATTTGAGAGTATACGAGTGAATGACCAATGGATGTCACAATAATTTTAATCATAATACCTACAAAGTATACACTATAGTATGTACCATATAGTCATACAGATTAAAAAGCCATAAAAGTAAATATATAATATATTTGTATATATAATATTATGAAATGAAATAAACAATATTAGATTCGCTTTAATGTCAAAATAAATAAGTAACAATAAAAAAAAAACAGTATTGTTTTATAAATTAAATACAGTGAAATCGTTTTTATCCAAGTGAAACTATGAATATAAATAAAAATGTACATATTTAATCGATAACACCTCTTCAATGGCTTGTGATTTCCACTTCCAGTGTATGTAGTAGGTATATGTTAGCAATTTTTTTATGACCATGTATTTTATAATTGATCTCACTATTCGATGAAACTAATACCTGTTATACATAATATTACTCAACCAATGAAACAAATAACTGTAATGCTGTATTATATTATAATAATAATTGTCGTATCACCTGTATAGAGACGTAGGTAAGTATATATTAGTCATATAATGACGGGCGTTAGTCTTATAATATCATGTTATTAGTTCAAAGATAATATTACAATTTACAATAGTATTATTAAACTTGAGACAGATTTCGTTAATCTATACATATAAATATATAATATGCCATATAAATACAATATTGAAACCCTTTACAGATTATTCAAAGGAACACTCGGTAGTCGGTAGAATACTCGATGTTTTTGAGATGTAGGACTACACGCTTTTCTTACGAAGTATAAGAATTCGGTCCTTTCTAGGTCAATCAGATCGTATACACTAGGCACATATTATAATATATACTTACCTAGGTACTTACTTATATATCGTGACTTTCTTTTTGAACCTTTAACCTTAAGCGCGTTTAAAATTTTAAATAGTGGCATGTTTACGATATATTTTACATGCCTATAAATATGTTTGACGTTAAAATACGAAATTATCCACACGTAAATATTGTGTATTGTATAATATGTACTTTACTTGTAATCATATATCTATGTTATAGGGTACATCGTACATGTATAATGTATAATATATTATAATTATGGTCCATAGCAGGTATGCGCACGTGTGGTACTAATATAAAGTTTTTTTATTTATAATGCGTGCATATGAGGTTGCTATACAATATATTAGTTTCAAATTTAATTGCACGTATTTAGATACGCATTATGTGGTGTAATAAAATAATAAAAGGGAATAAATATTTAAACATAATATGTAACCTATCTATACTCGAATTAAATAACCTGCAATGCTGCCTAATCGATATAATAATAATAGTGTGCGTATCGCAATTTTCAATAACATTATTTCAAAGTGGTTTGGATTAATCGCGATTATTAATATTCAACATGAAATAGATAAACGCAAACTATCATTCTATCAGTTTATAAAATATTTAAAACATTGCATACAATTTGCTATATTAAAATCACATTGGTAACTATGACAGTGGATAGAACTACAAGAATAACCGATAAATTTAACGATTTAATGGAATGGTAAAATAAATATATTTTCTCCACTATTATTATATTATAATATTATGTTACATACTAACACATAATAATAACTTACACATAATAATACTATATCGATAGTGTTCAATTTTGTGCAGGTACCACGCGATGCCTAGTAAAATGTACTAATACACAAATTCTTAATTCTTACTTTACTTTTCAACTGACCAATCTGTTTAGTTTTTCAAATTTATACATTTATTATAGAGTTTATATAAAGTACTGTAGGTATACAGAACTCTGATTTGTACCATTATTTATCAACTAATACAGAACATTCCAATAATTTATACGTATAAAAAAATATGTTATATTTATTATATTAGAATACATATTTATCTTATATACTATTTTATGTACACTTATTTCGAATTCGAAGTATGTTAAATATATTTTTAACCTGAAATATAAAATATACAAGTAGTCTAAAATTACTTCCTTAAAAGTTAAATTCATTATATTTATGTAATTTATTATAATTGCCTTAAGTAAAATGTATTAATAAAAATGTTTAAAAATATTTATTTGAAAACAACAAACGAATTTACTTGAATTATTTTTTGTATGATCTAGGAAATGATTAATAAAAAAAATGTGCAAGTTTAAATTAAACTTTAAGAATAGCATGTTTAACAGATCAGTCTAATTATTGGCATTGGCAACAATTGAGCCCGAGAAGTCGTTCGTCTTGCTGTAACCGGATACGACAGGAGTATTATCGGTAGTGCTATTTCCGGATACATCCACCTCCTCTTCGGACGATAGGTTGTCCAAATCGTGACTCTGCGAGTTTGACTCGGCCACATCTACGAAAGTCGCACTCAATTCACCCGACAATTTGTTGACCTGATTGTGTGTCACGTCATACATGTAAATTTCCTTTCCATTTTCCTTACCATTTGGCCTGAAAAAAATTATAGTTAATAATAATAGCTGAATAAAATTTTAATAAAAATACCATACATTGTATGTTACTATATTTAATTAGCTTGTGTTTTAATTCATCAAAATAATATAAAAAATGTAAATGTTCACCACTGACTAATGTTGATAATCGGAGTACAATCTACCTACGTCAAACATCTTGTAATTTGTATATATATAGTAATATATATATCAGCGATATTGGAAATATTATTTTGTGTGTTTGTGATAAAAGATAATGAGATAATAATTATTTGTTAGTTGTTATAATTATTTAGTAATATTTATATTGTTTGACGTTTATTTGTTTGTATATGAAACGTATGATAAAAATCAATGAAGGTACCTACATATTTAAAACTATTTTTATAACTACTTTTTCGATGTTTTTCTAAAAAAATATTGAAAAAAAAAGTTTTTATTTGAATATGTTATTTAGCTAAACAGTAATAATTTAATCACTATACTCACTTAGTAACCAAAAGGACGACTGACTGTTCTTCGGAAGGTGTATTTTTTTCTTTCTCCAACCAGATTTTGAAATTTTCTCTATTTGGGTCTTTAACAAGATTTTTCACAATATCACCAACAACAAAATGGACTCCTTTCACTTTAACCGCGACATTCCTAGATGATCGGGATTGGTCATCTGACAAATCGTAGCTCACTGGGGATAATATAACTACACTTCCGATGGCTCTGTTTTTCAACAATGGCGAGTCGGGTATGGGGAAATGAGTACCATTAATGTTCAATGGTAAAAAACGATTATATCCGGTGTCGTTTAAGACGACCGGGTCAAGAGTTTGAGACTTGGGTCTGTCGATGTATGTATTTTCGATTTTTCTTCCTTCTTCGGTCGATGGGTCGTACTTGACGACTTTCATTTGGACATCAGATTTATTCGGAGGTAGGACTACCGAAGGTATCGGTGCACTGCCTTGGCCGTATAAATTTTCCAAAGCTTCAGGTGGTAAATTTTCAATTGGTATATCACCCACTTTATCATAGTCTAATATTTGAATGTCAGCGTTGCCAAGAATTCCCGAAGAAAGGAGCTGTTCTCTCAATTCATCAGGAACTTCATCCGGAAGCGAAGCAATGTTTTTGAAATCTGGTTTTTTGGTCTCATTTTTAGCTGCTTCAGTAGTAGTTGATTTGGGAGTCGCCACTGTAACAGTTGGTGTGCTGCGTTCTTTGTACTGCGTCGTTACAAATGATGACGGTTTTTCAGTTGTTTTTAAGATTGATTTACTTGTTGTGTGTATGGTATTTTTTATTGTACTTGGACTTAACTGTTCTTTGTACTCTTGCTGTTGAACATTAAACGTACTTTGTTGTTGTTTGGATACTTGCCAGGGGCTATTGTCGGGACGAAAATAATTTTGTTCTGTTTGTGTATCTGGTTGATACCTATTATATGTTTCGATAAATTGTCCAGATTGTGCTGGTTGCTGATTTGGTTCGAGTTCAAAACTATTTGATGGAGTAATTTGGATTTGTGGAATTTCTGACGGTTTTAATTCGGGAATAAATTGCTGCTGTTTTACTGTTTGGTACTGTGAAATTTGAGGTGATTTCACTTCTGGTGAATATTGCTGTTGCTTAATAATTGGCTGTTGCTGGAATGACGTTGGATTATTGTTGACTAGTGGACGCGTTTCAGCAGGCCTAAACTGTTGTTGTTGCAACTGTTGTTGTTGAAATTGCTGTTGTTGAAATTGTTGGTGCTGCTGGTGTTGTTGTTGTGGAGAAAAGGCCAAATCAACTGAATGTTTCGTACCTGTTGGTTGAGTTTTAAAATTGGATGGATGCGGTGGTACTGGATTAGTCGGTCGTTTATCAATCGGTACAAATGATGGATTAGGATTTAAAGGTATGTTATGTGGCGTTGGAGGCTTGCTTGGTCTGTAATTAACTGTACCTTGATTTTGTCTATTATCAAACGGTCTATTTTGAATTGGCCGATTCTCGAAGGGTCTGTCAAATACTGGCCGATTGTCAAAATGACTGTCTAAGATGGGACGACTTTCAAACGGTTTGCTATCAAATGGTCGATCTTGTATAGGTCGGCTTTCAAACGGTTTACTTTGAGCTGGACGGTTTTCAAAAGGCTTACTTACAAATGGACGTTCATTATTTGTTTTTATTTGTACAGGTCTTTCTTGGAAATTACCTGGATTTCTAAGAGGGGGGTTCGATTGGAAATCTGATGGTTGTCTCGGTTGGTTGATGAACTGTTGATGATTTTGTTGATGATTTTGTTGGTTGTTAAATTGTTGGTTAATTAATTGTGGACGATTTTGTGAATTAATTAATTGTTGGTGGTTCTGATGGTTATTAAATTGTTGATGATTTTGTTGGTTTGTAAATTGTTGATTGTTTTGAGGGTTATTTAATTGTTGATGATGTTGTGGATTATTTGATTGTTGATGATATTGTGGGTTACTTGGTTGTTGAAGATTTGGTGAGTTATTTAATTGCTGATGATTTTGTTGATTAGTAAATTGCTGATTATTTGGTGGATTTGTCAGCTGTTGGAAATTTGGTTGGTTATTTGATTGCTGATAATTTTGTTGATTCCGAAAATTATCTTTAAACTCTATAGGCCTTTGTTCAACAATTCCTTCAAAATTATTTTGTTGAGGTTTAAATTGTTGATTTATGATAGGTATTTGACCTTGGAAGTTTGGACGAGGATTATCTTCACGGAAGAAATTTTGTACTTGCTGACTAGGTTTTTTCAACTGCTGTTGCGTATGATCAATATTTGGCTTTGGAGTATTAAATCCATTAAATTGAGGTTGATTAGTAATATGTGGATTTTCAAAATTATTGTTACTTCGTTGATAGTCTGTGTGCTGCGTGGGTTGAATAAAACTTCTCTTAAACTCGTGATCGGTTGATTTTTTAACTTTATTTTGAATTTCACTTGCTTCACTAATAGAGTCTCTTTTTTGTGCTTCATTTATTGACGGGCTCCAGTCCGATTCAGTCTTTCCAAATGTTACTTTAAGACCCGTTCCGTGATAAATTTCAGAATCTGGTTTTATAATTGTTCTATACGTAGTACTAGGAGCCGGGGGTCCAGTAACGTAATTATTATAATTATTATAAAGAGGAGACGATTCCGTAGAGATTACCGTTTCACTTTCACTGACGGCCTCGGTGCTAGGTGTTATTGCAGGCACAGGTGCTTCATATATGATATCTTCTTTATCACCATATGAATTCGGATTTTTTTTATATTTCACGTAAAAAACTTGAACTGGTTCTTTCTGTGGTTTTGTTACAGGAACGGGTGGTGGTGTTGGTGGCGCTGGAAGTGACTCGTTAGATTCTTTTATAATAATTTCAATAATTGGTTCCGGTTCCTTGTAATAGTCTGGTTGGTATGGTACACCGTACACTGGATTAGGTGGACCGTAATTTGATGTTATTCCAAATTCAGACCCACTTGCGTGACTATCAAAGTCGATTTTTGCTGTGGCCGAATGATTTGCATTTGTATATAGTGGATCCTGTTGCGAGTAATGCACCATGGGCTCCATTTTTACGGCATATGGTGGAACAGAACTTTGTTTGTTTTTCCATAAATTTGTATTTTTATCCCACGATGAGGGATGTTGGTGTTTAGGCCTGTCTGCTATAAGTCTTGTCTGGTCGACATTTCTCAAACACAGCGCACTGACTGACAACGTGATCAGCAAGCAAACCTAAAAATGTGTTATATAATTACGTTATTATTAGGTAAAACAATAAGCAAGAGAAACGATTCGAGATTGACGCGTTAATTATATAACAGATATTTTAACGGTCGTTCCATCGTTTAAACGACCGATTAAGATTATCCGGTGTAGTAACTACTATAACAAGGGAAGACCACGAACAATGGTGATCTATAGTGTGAATGATGAAAAAATTCCTTAAAAAAAGTGAGCAAAAAGACAATGAGAGAAAACCGTGCGAATTCTTTACAACTCAAATTAACAATGGTCAAATTGTTGAAGTCCTGGAAAATATCTCTGACATCACTTGGAATAGCATTTCCCGTATTGTCATGATGGTGTAATTTTGATGATGTTACATTTACCCAAAACTGGACATAAATACATAATGAATTAAATAAAAATAGAAACAATAGAAAAAGTATCAGTATTTTTTTTTAGTCGTTTAAATATTTAAATAAAACTAACTGTAAGTATTCATTACGTAAGTGAAATATTTTGCGAATAATTGCAATTGGAAATTTGTATATACACATTTTTATTTATAACCAATAATTTAGTCACGTTCCGTAAACTTATGAAAAAGATAATTGTTTTCGATACTTTTATTATGCAACGGTTATAGTTTATAACACAATAAAATACTTAATTTAATTTATTATTAATTTCACACACTTCCTCAACGTACATATTGTTTTTGTAACAAAAACTTGAACGATAGCATAATATTATTTAAAACTAAATAAATAAATAAAATTACATTTTTTTGATGTTTTAAATTACCTGATTGTGACTTAGTTAATTAAATGGATGAAATTCACCGTGACTTTTGGCAATATTTATAATTACTAACTATCCCTACCATATCTTGTTTTAATTTATCCAGTATAGTATATACAATACAGTTTTTAGTTAGTTATGTATGCGAGTTATCACTTATCATAAACAATTAGATACTCAGTATTTATTAGTTATAATAATAATATTATTACTAATTAGAAAGAAGTTTCTTTTTATTATGAAATGTTATCTTATGAAACCATCATCTTCAAAAGTAATTTATGATCTATTAAATATGTTATATTATTTTTAGGAATGTTTAGGCTACCATGTTAATTTTTATATAGGTAGTTAATTTATTTTATTCTTAAATAACATTTTCCTTATTATGCTAATATGCATAATTTGTATTATAAGTTAAAAGTTATAACATACTATATTATTAAATTAAAAAAAAGGAATTGAAAATACACAATATACATTGTACATATTCTTAGCCTATAATTATTTTGTTAATTTTTATATAGTTAGTTCATTTATTTTATTCTTAAATAACATTTTCCTAATCATGCTATTATACATAGTTTATATTATAAGTTAAAAGTTATAACATATTATATTATTAAATTAAAAAAAATAAATTGAAAATATCTTCATACAATTTAAACATCTTGAAAACATCGTTTAAAAGCATCACCATATAATAAATTACGTACCTACCTACCGATTGCCATTAAAGGTTTTTTAAGTTGTTTAACAGTTGTACTTACTTGCAGGAGTAGTTTTGGCCCGGCCATGGTTAATAGATCCAATGATTTGTCAAACTGATTTCAGATATTCCTTAAATGCATTATTTTCAAAATATAATATTATGAAAAAAAAAAATTTAAGGTCTAAAGCAAAGAGAACATCGCCCGGAACGCAACCGTTTGTCGCAATAGTTGGAAAGTGTATACGTAAAACAAAAACACTGTTGTACGTATGTTTAATAATACCGGTAACACAATTTGTTCACGGAAGGAGTTTTGACCTGTGCAACCGACTGTCGAAAACTGGCCACTTTCTTCTTGGGCGCGATGTTCACACCCGCTACTATGAGAGATGTCCATGGTCCCCTACCTAAACGACCTACACCATTATTTTGATTTTTTTTTCATGTATTGGATACTTTCGTTCGGAATGTTCGTGGCTAATCCTCGATATTGTTTTCGTTCTTCTTCTTTTTCCCCTTCAACAGCTGGTATTATCCGTGTCGTAACGTCGGCGGTAGCGGTGGTTGTGGCGGTGTCGGAGTCGGTGGTGGTGGTGTGGTGGTGGTGGTGGTGGTGGTGGTGGCGGTGGTAGGCAGTGGTTGTAGGTGGAGGATCTCTACATACGGACAGATAATAACATATGAATGTGAATCTTTTTTTTGAAAGGCGAAGGGTTCGATTACTTTGTATTATTACACCCGATTGTTTCACTAATATCATCATGTCGTCGTTGTTGTCGTAAACGATGCATTAATGGTCTTTCACTTTTTGTTTGGAACGACAATGCCATTCGAATCTTTCAATCATTTATCTTCTGTCTAAAAGAAATCTTAACGATTGGTATTCCGTTGATTTATTATATTAATTCTTTGGCCAGCGACCGTTCGGGGGGGGAAGACAATAATAAGTCGACGGAATTCTCTGAAGTCAGCTGCGCGTAGCTGCTTTCAGACACCATAGAAAAAGTTATTAAGACTCAAGATCGTACCGTTGTATCCGTTAAATAGGCTTTGAGTTAATTAGAAACATAGATCAAAATAATACCAATGTACACTTTCTTCGTAGTATCACCATTG
Organism: Metopolophium dirhodum; assembly: GCF_019925205.1. Taxonomy (NCBI): domain Eukaryota; kingdom Metazoa; phylum Arthropoda; class Insecta; order Hemiptera; family Aphididae; genus Metopolophium; species Metopolophium dirhodum. The sequence goes on from NC_083561.1 coordinate 11,608,239, forward strand.
TAACAGCAGATACATATTCACTATGATATGTGTATTTTATTTGTTATAGCTGTTATAGATATTATTATAGGTATTAACCAATTGGCTTTTGGTTTAAATGTTCATTATAATTATATTATATATATATACGTTTAATGAATACGTTTTATATTATAGGTAGGTATTCGCAATAAACATACGATTGATTAAATAATCCCCATCGAATGCATTTCTGTCACTGCGACGGGTTGCTGAACAACTGCGATAAAAATATATAAATTAATACAATAATATACTGTTTAGGTACCGATAATGTGATAACTTTCAAATCACAAAAAAATATTTATATAATATTGATGAACGTAGTTTTACGTAACAATTATTACGTTTTAGTACAAGAATAAACAGTAAAAAATAAGTTTGTTTGAATTATTAACAGTGCATAATATTAATTCTATACTCGTCAAGATTTATGTACATAATAATAATTTCAAAACGTTTTGAATATTAATTAGTATAAATCATAAAACTATCGAAATCTACTGTGAAAAAATCCTAAATTACAAATATATACTGACTAGTATATTATAGCCAAATTTATGATCGAAATTACAATCTTTCCGAGTAAAACCGCAATTATAGAATGCACGCTTACAAACATATAGTATCTAGTACCATACCTAACTATATGTCGTGATAGTGGTGAAGACTAACATTTTGAAAGCAAGTAAACACAAATACGCACAATAAAGCCACATCGTAAATGTTCAAATTGCCGTCTGCTAGTATAATATTACACTGTCTATAGACTATAATATATAATATAAATGTAATGTATATGTCTGCATTTGAACACGCAATAGCTTGATAGTGTACTACACACACGGGACACGGACAGAAAAATATAAAAAGTGATCAGCCATACCATGTCAAATACTTACCTATTGAACATCGAGGTTTTAATATTATACCTTTATGGCGTAGGTAGGTACGTATTATTATTGTTATTATTATGAAACAATCTATTAGACGTGTCAAAATATTATTATCGCCGAACGAGCACTCAAATTACATCATTATAATATTATTATATTATAATAATGTTTAAATTATGATTATGGCATCAGACTCTTATTATCTGGATATTACGTATATGGCCTACTGAATTATTTTGTCTATTAGTATCTATATTATTATTATTATTATTATTAGCATAATATATAATTATATTAATATGACATATGGAGCTCGCTTGGTATAATAATAATATAATATAATCACGTTACGCAGTTGCTCAACACATAGGGTGGTGTGGAATTTGGGGGATATAAACACCCCTTTTGTTGGCCGTATCTGGTTTTAAAATATTCTGTGAGTAGCTATACAATAATGCTATAGCCTGCAGGGTACGAGGCTTAAGGGAGCGCTGAGAGAGCGCGGCTCGGAATGCCATCAGAACCATCCACCATCAAAACTGTTTAAATTGCGAGATTATGTTTTTTTTAACCATAATTCAAAATTTAAATAAATATGTAAATAAAGAAACCTCCTACCCGGCTATATTTTATGGAAGTCAAAAATTTGAGAATGAAATTTATTTGTATAGTTTTTATTTTTATCGTGACCAACAGTTTTTATCTACCATAATATTGTTGGGAATACTTTTAACGCGACTACAAATAAATTTATTGAATCGTTGCAATCATTCCAATATTCCATAGTCCATACTATTGATTAGTTAATTGAATAACTTGTTGGCCTTTTTTGTGTTCTGCTTCTTGCTAACATTTTTTTCTTTTCAATTAAATATTCTATACGATTGATGACTTTATATAAAGGTTTGATTTGTCACATTATAACAGGTCAGAAATGTGGTGCCGCATGATCCAGCAGTCATGTCCATCAACGTGATAATATAGAATATCAACAATATCGTCTATATCGTCACGTATCTATTGAAAGAATAATATTTATAAAATATTGAGTACCTAGCCACCTAGGTACATATTTTAAATAAATTCACTGAACTGAAACGAAAACTGTAGGTACCTACCTAATCATCTCTAGTACATCACTAAAATCGTAGGTCGTAATTGCTATAAGTTGTTACTATTATCCTTATTAGAACTCAACCTAACGTAGTACGTACCTATATATAATATATATTAACTTATAATTATTAATTATAATACATAATTAAAATATGTATATTGTATGTTAATTAATTATAATTTATGGTGCAATTTTGAAAGGTTTCACGGTTCCTTGGCTCAATCTCTATATAACAATTATTATTGTTGGTTATACAACGCTGTTTTTTTTTTTTATAAAAGGCATTACAAGTGGAGAAAAAAAAAGTTATTGATATAGGTTATCGAACACATTCTTGATCAAATCTGTATTTTAGGAATGTAGTTTTTTTAATTTTTCCATATAATTTAAAAACTGCACGTTCACAAAACATGCACATTTACGGTACACTATCGTTTTCAAATATATCTTGATAATTTCAATCAACTTTCAGCAGTATCGTATATTTAACGCGATAATTTATCATTCCGTTTTAGAACCCGAACCTTCTAAAAATAATCAAACCGAAATTAACTATTTTGATTTTCTGAGATCAAATCAAATTCATAAAAGTCAACCACTGCTTTCAATTTAAAGTTTAAAATATTTTATTGAAAAATAAAAACTCAGCATTTGGCAGCCTGCAGCTTGTACCGAGTAGTGAGAAGACGATACCTCTACTGATTCTAAACACCAAGTCAGTGGCGCAACGAGATCTAAGATTTCCTCGCTGTACTTTCATGAATGTAGCAAATAATTATATATTATTTCTTTTAAATAAAAAATGTGTAATTAATATTATACCAATAATAAATAATATAATTAACATTGGAGCTTATGTATAGGTGCCTAGTTCACTGCGCTTCCCTTATAAAATGTATTCCAGTTGCGCCATTGAAGCAGCAGTGTTATAACTATAATAGTTAATAGTTATAAGTATTTACTATACACACTATACCTACATATTAGCATAATGCAATGTGATAAAACGCCTGCACACTCAATATATAGGTATGTTCGGTTTTCGTACATTACAATTTACAATAAACTCACATGTAGAATTTCAGAATGTGGTAAAGTTAGGTAATGAAAAAAGTGGATGTCGCTCTGATGTACATTAGGTTATAAGTGGGTGACTGTAATGGATAGTGTTAAAATTCAATTCAATGATATAATACCATTGTATACGAAAAACGTTTCTGAGCGAAGACGGTTTGTCACCCTAGGATATTTTATATTATATTTATATTGTTATTATTAAAACGGACATACGGAAGCCGGTTAAGTTGAATTATTATTATTTGTTTATTATCATATTTGTGTATAATATTATACTTTAGAAGTCCCAAGTACCCACAAATAATATTTTTAAATAACACAAAACTTAAATCGTTCTTTTTCGTTTAAAAATTTAATCTCGTCCAAATTTAAACATAAAATAACTATAAAAAAAACTAAAAAAAAATATTTTTTGGTTACAGAATAACCTATCTATGTTTAAATTTTCAATCCTTAGAAGTGTTGTGACTTATCTAAATACATTTCTACTAATTATCTTTTTATTTATCTTAGATGAAAACTTCAGTTATCTATATTAATTTATCCAGATAATTTTTTATGTATAGACTAGGTATAGACATTTATTTAATATTATAATATGATAATAATATTATACATTTTTACATTTTGTGTTCGAAAACCATATTAATGTAATTTAATAGAAGGTTATTGTACTTTTAAATAGTATGAACCAATTCCAATTGGTGGCAGAAAAACACAACTTTTTATGTTATGTAATAGCATTATTGTTATATAAATTGTATTACTCATAGCGTATTTCTGCGTATACTGTTGTAGAAGAATAATGTTATTAATTTATGTACCTACATAATAATATATCATAATATAATAATTAAATTGTATATTATATGCATTTAATACTAGGTAGGTACGTACAATATTTTGTTTATCACGTTACAAAGGCATCAATATCAATGTCAATTTTATTACTAATATTTACACAGTATACATAACTAATATACAAATATATTTACTTTAGAGTTTATATTATTTTAGAATCAGATTATGAAAACCCAATATAACGCGTCAACGCGGCCAGTAACTGTCATTATCATTCTTTTCTGTTCTTGTAACCTAACCAATTTGTTTATTATAATTTATAATATATTTTAATAACTGGATAATATTTTAAGTTATTTTATTTTAACAATTTGAACTATAACTTACTTTAGTGTTAAGAGAACGCTACCCATGCACTTGTTGTCTCCGTCTTACACACGCGCGGAAGACATAGCAAATTTTCGTCCACTAGATTCAATAGTGTACTGTTAATTTTGACAGTATTGATATTAGAGTGAATTGATCTATTATCAAACTTTTAGGTAGGAACTTCATCTGTATAATTAAGCGTCGGCGATTTTCGATATTTTAATTTTCAAGCAAGATATAGGTATGTGAAATATCACAAATTTAAAATGCTCATATATCTCCCTTGAAAATTAAAATATCGAATAAAAGCCAACGATTGGATAATGTTCTTATAAAATGTTTTATGATACAATTCACTTTAATATCAAAACTATTAACTAACAGCACACCATTGAATCTATTGAATGAAAATTTAATATGTCGTACGTTTAGACGTAAGATGGAGACAACAAACGCATGCAGGGTAGCGTCATCTTAATACAAATTAAAACTAAACTTGACCTACATTTTGTTGTTTTAAAACGATTAAGTATATTTAATGTTGTTTTATTTTACGAAGAATTATTATCTAAGTGCATGCGTAAGTATATTTATTAAATTTTTGTAAAATCATTAGTTTAAATTTAAAAATATAATAAAATTAATGATGCAAGTAATATATGTAACATAGACCACAGTGTTTGATTTCTTAAAGAAAAAAATTAATTCTGTAGAAAAATATTGATAAATCGTTGTACCTCGATAGGAACGATTTCTAGTGGCTTATTTAGGGTGGTTGAGGGATTGTTACTGCTATTGTAACAATGTGTGAGAGGCCTTGTATTAAATTTTCAAGCATTTTTACCCATGGGTATTGTTGATACAAATAAAATTTTATGGACATATATAGAAAAAAAAATAAAAAAATTGGAAAGGTCGAATGTTCGTAAACAGCTCAAAAAGAGTCAAACTATTTTGAAAATGTTATCAACTATAGGAATTGTTAAAATAAACATATGGTGTAGTAATTTAAAGTATCTACAGTTGTTCGTTTTTGAATTACAGCAAAATAAGAAAATCGTTGTGTGAGAATTTGTTAATTTACGGGTGAATATCCAATGCATCGCTCGTAAAAATGTAATTTGAATTTCCGGTAAAGTCATTTTTTATGTTAAATGTAGGAAAACTTAAGGAGAATGTTGTATTACATTTTAAAAGCTTAGATTCAAAAAGAAAATTTTTTTATGAATATCTATCTCAAAATATTTTGTACATTTTCGTGATTTTTAGGTATTTTTTGTCAAAATTCTAACTAAATACTTAGGTATAAAAAAAAAATTGTGACCATCTATTGTTAATTTTTTCAACTGCAATTGTAAATAAAATTATGAGCCTTGAATTATATTGTTAAGCTTTTTACAGCTTTGTGTTACTGTTAGAAGGAGCGTCCCCAGGGGGAGGGGGGGCGAAAGGGCGTTAGCCCCCACCTTATTAATTTTTAATGTATACAATTATTCTCATTGTCAACATAATAATAATGATCAACACCTTATACCTAAGTAGAAAAACTAACCACCACAAAGATGATAATTACTGTTTAGATTAAGATAATAAGTAATATTGTCCTTAATTATATTAACAACACTAAAAATTAAACCTTAAAGGTGAATTTATGAAACAATTCTTTGTTACGTAAACTTATTTGTAATGTAGTCTCATTAAATAAAAAATAAAGTCAGTCAAATTGACTTAAGTTTGACAAACTATTGAAAAATACGCATAGGGTAATTATTGATTAAAAAATAGATTCGCCCCCCTCCCCCTAGAAAACTGTCTAGGGACGCCCCTGGCTGTTGGTACAGGGGCGTATATAGGATTTTCTTGAGGAGGGGGATATCAAAATTTTTTAGTGTTGATGCAACCTTTTGTTAGTTACTCCATGTAAGGCTAACAATAAAAACAATAATATTGATTTTAATCTTACTCTGTTTTATTAATTTATAAAATAAACTCTAGTTTTCTGTTTTTTAAGCACAACTCATCAATTACTTCATCTGTTGTAATTTTGACCTCTCTGTGACAAGAAAGCATAGCCAACCCATTAAGTCTAGTCTATAATCACAAAACACATACATTTTTTAATATTTATTTCAAAATTTACGAATTCCTTATCGTTTTCTGTCCGCTGTCGCAATTAGTTTCGTGTTCTACGTATATAACAGTATAATAGGTTAGGTACTAGCGGGTTTTACCCGATTTCTCTCGAATATAGTCCTATTTTAATTTTGTTGTTATTGTTGGGTAATATCACTCGCAGCCCACAGGATAACAAAATTATAAAATATAAATAGCAACAGTACTGCAGCTTAAACTTTATACATAAACTAAAAATAAAAAGGTCAAGGGAGGGGATCTATCCCCCATATCCCCCCCCATAAATACGTCACTGTGTTGGTATATATTTAAAACCACTCACGATATTCCGATTCTTTATGAGTTACAACTCATATACAATATTATGCGTCTAATATAATAATAAGTATATTATTGTGATGACTATAATGGTAGGTATGTGTTATAAATTGCGATTCACACGAGACGTATAGTAAAATTACTCACCGGTCACCGGGCACACTTCGTAACTATTATTTAGATTTCTCACTATAACGTTCCTGCAGACTATACTTGCAGCTATTCAGTACCGGAGCAAGCGTCGGGGCGAGCGGGGCACGTGCCCCGGGCCCCGCGATTTTGGGGCCTCGTTATTTAGTGCTCCCACCTGAACAAAACCAAAAAAAAAAAATTCAGATTTGATCATGAGTCTTTGTACCTATTACTCGACAAAAACTAACAACATATTACTACTTAGTACCTACTTAATGTACATCGTTTGATTTAAAATTGATGGACAAAATTTCTTTTTGAATTAAATCTATAATTAATTTAGAATGGGGATGTAATGTATAAGATAGGAATGAGGGCCCCATATTTTTTACTTGCCCTGGGCCCCGCAAAACCTTGCGCCGGCACTGCAGCTATTATATCATCAATGCAATACCCAGGATGTTTCAAAATCTTTTTTCTTCCCGGACAAGCTTATTGAGTTTTATTTAATTTCTTGTCCACCCGTATTTCAAATTTCAATATATTATATTATAATTTATAATACAGCATAATATTATATTATTACATACTCCCACAGTCCCGCATTACGTGTTATCATTATTCTGAAGAGACGCGCATGTTATCCGTTTCGCAGGATTTGCGTTTGGAATAAATTTCGTTCAAGATGATGTCCGTGTAGTATATTAAAAAATATATATATAGAACATATTATTATAACGACTGTTTAAACAAACAGTCGTTGAAACAAAAAAACAAAATCACTACGTTCGTATATGGAAACAATCGAAAATGAAACTTGTGAAACGTTATAGTGACAATTACATTAATGAGGACACGGAGGTCATATTACAACGTACGTAAACAGTTCAATGAATTAAGGGTAACTGCCCTGTATACCGGCTATACCTGTATATTAATAGCGTACGAATGGTACCTATACAATGTTATGATATACCTACAACATTTAGGAACGTTTATTCGCCACTCGCGATTTTGCAATACTCGGTTTTGTTTTTTTTTACTGTTTCTTTAGGACAATATGACGTTTCTAATAATCGGACACGACTATGATGACCACAGCGGGTAATTCGTTCGCACTGCAGTTACGATGAAATGAGTAAGTATTTAATATAGCGATCCTAATAAGTTTTTATAGATTCTGCACGTCTGCAAGTACTATCTACATACAGAAATATGCAGTATCTATTAGATGCATTATAATACATTTGTATTTAGTTTATCTATATCTTGTATCTTTGATATATTTTGATTATACCTAGTCTAATCTATATAGGTAGGTACTTGTTTGTTTTTTTATTTTATTTTATTTTATTTATTCTAAATTCTTCAAGAAGATAATGAGCTCCACATGTTCGTGTTATGTAGGTATATCTTGTGCTTTACAAGTTCAATTTTTACGAAAAAAATGGGGGTGAAGAAGCACATTTTTTTTCATATCATCTTATATATCCATAACCTATACCCGCATAATGACTATTAAAATGTTAATTTATAACATGAACAAATCTGGGAGCGCTAATTTCAAATTCGCCCAAGCCACCACCACCCCCATGATATCTAAAAGTAAAAATATTTAGCTTCTAATGACTATATATAGTATCCATAGCACCTTTTGAATAATATTAAATGTACATCTTGTATCAAGAATCTAGATGGACTTTTCGGAGGATCTTGCCCGTCCCCGCAGCCCACACCTACTATGCGCACTGCCGCACTCCACATCTACATTCACTCAGTCACTATATATACATATATATATATATATATATATATATATCATATATGAGCGGTGGGGGTACAATCTTATACCTAACTGTATAAATATATAATATTGTTACCAAGTAAACGTCGCGGGACACTATCAGATCGATCGACGGGGCGATGACGACTATTCTTACTGTCAAGTCTCGAGACGATTACGTCGACGTACAGGCGACGGATATTTAGGTGCACGTGTATCGCAGATGCTGTGACGTAAATACGTGCGATAAATGCGTTTTACGATCGGGCGGAACGCTGTCGCGGACGACTCTAATACGCGAAGCAGCGGTATAGCCGACAGTGGTGAAAGGGGAAATAACATCATAACTCACAATACGTGCCGGCCGCCGCGAGTGTAAAGAAGAGCACCGGGATTCTGGGGAAAAAAAACCGTGTACGATTGTGTGTGTGTGTGTGTGTGCGCGTGCGGTGCGTGTACGTGTCTTTTAATAATATCATCGCGAGTCGATTAAATGGTCGTCGTGTATATAATATAATATGTACGAGAAGAGAAATGAAAGTATTAAGGTCGTCGGGGTCAGTCGTCAGTGTGTATATATGTATATACATATTATTATATTATGTGCATTTCGTACGGTCGTTCGGCGTGGGTACGTATAGCTATATGTACATTATACATTTATATGAAAACGCAAACAGTCACCGCTGCTGCCGACGGGAACCTCGGAATACGATAAGAAAAGTGTGCACGGTTCCGTATATAATAATAATAATAATAATAATAATAATATTATGTGTACACGCGCAAAACGGGAGATTCTGCACGCGTTAAGACGAAAAAACGACTCGGCCGACCGCGTTACAGCGTTATATATTTTACTATACTATATTATTATGATATATTGTTATACGCAAAATTGGTGTATTACTCGACGTCACGTCTGTGATCTGGTTGTCCGATAATGTGTACCACCTCGTGCATATATTCACATTATATATATATTTATGTATGAATGTATGTATATTGTATATGTAATATGTATTATGTATACAGGTACCATATGTACATCGTGTGCCTCGTAGTTTTTCGTGCATAATAATACGAGTAGTAACAGTTGTACCTACTGGTAATAAAATGTGTACAATTGGTGGGCGAGTAGGAAGCCCACGCGTAGATAATTTATGAAATCGGATTAAATATTATCATATAAAAGGGCTGTTGCGAATATTTTTACACCGTCGCGTAATAATGATCCGTGGGACTTTGACCGGTATGCGCGACGAAATGGAAAAAAAACCGACCTCTACGGGTCACTACGCGGTGCTTCCGATGTAATAATATGTATATAAACGATATGTGTGCACGAGTCGCGATGACGGGCTGAAAAAAACATGAAATATTAAAATTTAAAAACGTAGACTTTCACTCGTAAAACTATACATATTATATATACAATACAAACGAATCGATTAGTCCCGATGTCCAGCGCGTCCGTCTATACCTATATAACTTATAAGTACGCACATCTACGCATGCACATAATGTTATTGCAATGGCTACCAGTACAGTACGTATATATTTTATATTTTAAATATAATATGACGCGTGTATGTGCAAACGCGAGTTGCGTCGTCACCGGGCCGCAGCAACAGGTGGACGTCGCAGAGATCATCGTCACCGCGTCTTCCACAGTGATGTTGTAATAATAATTTATTATCGAACGAAAACTACTAGTAAACGGCATGTAATATGTATAATATATTATATTATGCAGCATTTCGAATTATGCCCGCGTATACGGTCCGAGTACTTACGTTACGATGTTAGAACGTCCACTCTCAAATACTGCAGTTTTTTTTTATAATTCTGCATGCAGAGTGTAACGGTAAAATATGAAATAACTATCAAAGAAGTAAAAAAATGTATTGACAAAACTTTTTTTTATTGAAAACTGAAATTAAATTATACCTATGCCGTTGAGAGTCCATAATGTTAAAAATCTCATGTCTTAAAATACAATATTTCCGTAAGATGGTGCCCATTCGTACGTAATGTATACATTCCTGAAATCGAACGCTGACATTGTGAATGCCTATTTGCCCTATTTCCATCATCTCTCTGGGAATCACAGCAAATTCTCTTTGAATATGAATTTTAAACTCTTCAATATTGTCGTTGGATGAGTGGTGTACACTTTTAAGATAGCCCCACAAAAGAAAAAATCACTCACTGTCAAGTCAAGTGATTTTGGGTGTTACCAAACCGAAAAATAACATGATATACGTACAAATGAACACCATCTTACGGACATTAATTTCAAGACAAGATATTTTTAAATTTTGAACTTTAATGGCATATTATATGATATAGTGTATACTATGGCCCAGGAGAGAGCACTTCTGGGCGGCGGCTCAAACGTGTCCGTTTTCGCGCATTCCCATCACAAAACCTTCCCGTACGCTGGCCGCCGCCAACTCTAGTCGCCGCCGCCGTCGCCGCCACGGCGGAGCTAATTCGTTTGGATGCGCCAGCGAGAAGTTCTCTTTCCTGGGCCGTAGTATAGTTAATATTTTAAGTAAAAACATTTTGCACGAATACATTTTATATATTATGTTCACTCCCATTTTGCTCTTAAGGCACCCGTGCAAATGTAATTTTGTCCACAAAAATTCGCTCTGTTGATCCTGTTCTGTAGAATCAACCAAATTTGATAATTTTTAGAATTGCGGAAAATTTAAAAAACTTGCACCGGGCCCCTTAAATAATGAAGTTATTTAAATTCTGATTTTTTTTTTAAATCTATATTTCAGGACCACTTTTGACCATATTTTGAAAAATATACATTTTTTATATACCATTTTTATTTTTATATGGGGTATTATATAAACTGCCCAGAAATTTTTAATTTAATTGGATTTAGAATCCCTAGTAGATATACACGTAATTCTGATTAGTTCCATACACCTAATTTTAATACAAATAGTGGAAAAAATTCATTTTTTTCAAAAGCCATTATTAACGCCAATAGAATCTCCACATCTTGGATTTCTTCGATTTGTCTCGTCAAATATTTAAAGCTAAAACTTTGTTGTTTTTAAATCATAGTGCCTAATTATTTATTTTAAAGTATTGTTTTATAGACTAAAATTTTGTCTTTGTATTTCTTGTTATTTTTACTTGTCTATTAATTTTCATACTGTGCCAATATTCATATGTAATGTTTTTCTTTCTTTGTTAAATAAATAAAAATAAATATGTGGCGATACTAATTTCATTGTTTCAATTAGGATCGCTCTTTTTTCTGCTGCTTGTTGTATGAAGAATACTTTTTTGAAAATGTGTATATACCTATTTATCTAAATTGAAATTCAAATAAGTATAGTTTTTGAGGTATGTTATTTAACTTTGCGTTGGGGTAATAGGTCACTTCAGGGTCGTATTTAGGGTGCTGTTGCCCCGGGTGGCTGATTATGAGATGGTGGCTTTTTATTATATTTTCAATATTTAAAGATCTAATATTTTTTATAGTAAAACTTCTTTACAAAATACAAAGTGTATCTAAAAAAAAAATATATCGCCAATCACGGCGTCACGGCATAATACACACAAATTCTCGGCAACGGTCGAGCACTGTCGATAGTCATGTTATCTGATTTGTCGATCGGGAATTCCTTGGATAACTGATTACTTGGATACCAATGGTACTAGATTCTTTCAAATTAATGTGCAATCATTTTTTTTATAATAAGATAAAAATTAAACGCTTATAAAGAAATCATTGTAATATTCTATTCATTTTTATTTTACTTATACTTTTTTTTATAAAAACTATAATATGTTTATTTAACATTAATTTTCCTAGAGTTTTAAGAGATAACTAATAAATGTAAATATGAAATATTGGAAGGAATGCAGTTTAGCTGCAAATCAATTCTCGTTAATTTTTTTCTTCAAAATTCGTGTTTTCCACGCTTATAATGATGGTGCCTACTATAAAAAAGACGGTACAATTTTCTGTAGAAGTTATAGGATTAAAAAAACTTCAAAACCTTAAAAAACCTTATTATTAAAATATCAAAAATTACATTTTTGATTTTTTTTTTTTGTAAATGTAAGTTTTCATATCTTTATAATTTTAGTGAAATCAGAAATTATCTATTGCACTTACCGTATATTATATTGTTAATTAAGACATTTAATAAAAAAAAACCCCCTGGATGGATGGAAATTCGCAAACTCGTGTATAACTTTGAAACTAAGTCCTACCGACAAATTCTATTTGCATCACTGATTGTTCTTAACTTATTGAAAAATAAATTTCAAAATCTAACCACATTTATGAGTCATACATTATGACCCAAAATAATAGGTACCTTATTACATTTTAAGAAATAACTTTTTGGGGGGTGGAAAAATATGTTGCCCCGGGGCGGAAAATGTTCAAAACTGCCCTGGGTCACTTTGGTAATAGGTCTGGAAAAAATGGGGTCCATGGTGGTTTGACAATTATAGTAGATAATAAATATTTATAAAAAATGAGTTCTTGCCTATAATAATAGTACTACTGTAGGTACTAGATTAAATATTTCATACGTTTTATATTTTTGTAAAACCATTGTATAAGGACTATTATAGTCCTTAGTATGAATATTATAATAACTCAAAAACTACTTGTTCAAATTTTAGTTTTGAGACTTAAGCAGGTACCTACATCGACATTTTCAAAAATCATCTGCTCTACAATAATTTGTAGTTAAAAAGGTTGGTATCTTCATTTGAAATAACGAAGTTTGTATCACCGGCAGGACACTTCATATAGGTACTTATAAATTAAAAAATACCAGAAATAAGAATTTAAATAAATTCATAATATATATAAACAAAATTGGGTTGAGTATATTATGTGCATATTATATCATGGTGAATCACGATCGCCCTGTACAGCGTTCATCAGATAATATATAACTGCACTGCAATATGACAATATAACGATATAACTCGACCGTCAACAACTTCATATAATATAAGGTTGATGATATATATTATGTACGAATTCTATCCGAACCCGGGAGATCTTACCTAGGTACCTACGTGAAATCTCGGCGTGAAAATTTCGATTCGGTCGATTTTCACGTACACCGCGGACAACTGCGCCGCTCGATCGGTATACAGGTATATACCGATATTATGGTATCTATATATAGTGTATAGTTATACTCGATTCCGGGAGTTATATAGGGAGTGCCGGACTGCAGCTGCAGCCACTGTTTGTTGTGTAGTGGCCAATCTAGAAAACAATTACGTATAGGTGTGCGTCATTACATGCGTGTGTAGTGTAAGTACGATTTTTATTTATTTTTTCACTTTTACGCGGCGGCCGACCAAGACCGTCGCCCGCCGTCGTTGCCACAATGCGTGCTCGCGATGACAAGTGTGACATATCGGACGAAGCCATTGTTGTGCCATGTTGTTGTTGAACAGCGTTCGAAAATTAATAATTCATTCACGTGTACATATTATATTTTGCAATGAGCACGCACACACATATCGCGCGCGCCGGCGAACGAGAGAGAAATAAGTAATAACTGCGAGCCTGAAAACGAATAACTATAATATACGATGATGCGCTATTATTTTTTTGTGATTTTTTTTTTTTTTTTATATATATTTTATTTTTGCTTTCTTGCAAAACAATCGTTTTCACTTTCAAAACGACGGCCACTACGCCCGCGTCAAGCGCGGAAGTGAAAACCGAATGGCTCGCTCGCGGAGACTATATTAGACGCGAAAAGTTCGATACGACTTACACGCACATACCTGCGCCGTGGTTATCGGAAACTCGGCGAGAAGAGAAAGGAATTCGGACAAATGGCCGCTGAAAATGCGGCACATGCGTATACCTAATAACTTATAATATTATGTTGATGACGGGCGGCGGTCATCATTATGCCCACGGTGGAAATTGGCGTATTACACTTGCAGAATGCCAGAGGTATGACCCGGGTCATCATTCAGCTGCACCGTAATTATTATATTACAACCTGCGCCGTAACAGAGCGAACGAAGAAGAACGGTTTTCGTAATAATTGTTACCGGTCGACGCGAACCGCTATAATATTAAACGATCAGTACACCTGATGATAATAATAATAATAATAATAATACTATTACGCCCGATGAATTCGATGTATTTATTATTATTTCGATCGTAACGAAACAAAAATAACAGAAATCAAATTGATTAAAGTGAAAGTCGAGATGATCAATTATTATTATTATAATATTGTGTTTTATTGATCGTCGTATTTTTCCCTTTTTTTCTTGTCTTCCATCACACGTCATTGTTCGGTACCCATCATATACTACCCGTTTACCCATCATATTATCATACACATAATATTACACGCAATAATGATATAAAAAATTGTTCGTTTATACGCATGGAAGGGCCCGGAACGCGTTAACCGAATAATGAGCTTCACAAATGACTTTAATTTCTTTTACATTACAATAAAAACGAAAACGGAATTTATTATAAGCCTCATAATATACAAAACATTGCCAATTTTAAAAAAAAACATTATCCTTAACTAACTTTTTAAATAGTAACTGGAAACCATTTATGTACATTATAATATATAATATGTATATGTTACCCGCTATGTTTAATTTAATTATTTTTTAATCATTTCTATTATAACAGGTGTTTTCATATCATATATTATTATGTAGCATACAACCTAATAGTATAACGGGCGCTTTTCAATTAAAACAGTTTTGTCGATTGCTCGTCCGATTATGTTGAGTCACATATTCATTATTCATATAATGGTCAGACTTGGCCACTAATAATAATGGTATGTATGCAATACGGACCTATGCTGCTAAAATCGTGAGTATAGCAACGGTTTATTAAAAAAATTATTAAGGATTTTGGCATACATCAATCGTAAATTGGTAATCATATATTCTTTGGTCATATATTATTTTTCGGCAATGATTAAATATATTTTTGGTTATTATTATTTGAATTTCGAGGTAAATGAAAGTTTTCAAACACAAATCACTATCTCTTCGTTTCTTTAATTTCCGTAAATACATTCCCAGTGTTGAAATTATTTACACATCATAATACATATATATATTTAATATCCCATAGTTCGGTTTCGGTTTACGTGAGATGTTAAGCTTGCTAATTGTTCGATCGTAATAGGTTATCATCATATTAAAGTACCTTTTTTTTATATATCTATAGTATAATTAGGTACCTACATTCAAATGCATCATAGAAAAAGTCTAACGTTAGGTTTAGTTTAGTACCTAACTACTTATGTTATAATACTATGACGTATTCGATTTTATTTTTAATCGAATAAAATATTATTTAATTACTAATTAGCGTTCGTTGACTTTGAATTGACTTTTATTATTACTCAAGATGTATAGTGTATACATATAGTTAATGTTATTATTTCAACATTATATTATGCACGTGAGTATAAAAACAACATATACATTATACAATATAATAATTTGTAATCGTTAAGGTCTATAAAGAACCGGATGTAGAGTGATAAAAAAAAAATCCAAATGGGAATAAAGAAATTTTTTCAACACATTTTAAATTCAAAAACATATTCAGTTTTATTGACGTAATTTTGCTGACCGTATTTTTTTCTATTATTATTGTTATTATTATTAATATTATGCAAATGCCATTTGTATTAATGCATTATATAAATTCATTATAAGTACGTATTTTGTCCTTCAAATATTTGGGAAATATTGTCGTTGTACGCACGTACCTATAAAATGCAATATGTCCAATAATAATCTCTAGCTTTAATATAAATTATATTACTTTCTAAAATGATTACTATCCATTTTCATTAATCCAATTATTTATTATATCATGATATTTCCTTTGTTCAATGTTCTTTTTCAGTTATTTTTTTTCTGCCTAGCCCATTTTAATTTAAAAAATACATTTTTATTCATCGAGCTGATACCTAGTACCTATAATAGTATAATATAATACTATTGAACAGTACCAAGTAATGTACAAACAAAATATTATTCTGTATTCACCGATTAATGTGAGGTATATAAAATATATGGCAAATGTTATTCAAATATAAAAATAATAACTACCGTTTTGTCAATGGGAACTATACATACGATTTCATGTGCCTGCATATTTGGCTATAATACGTATTTGGTTTGGTTCCAGCTCGCATTATAATTAATTTTCTGAACGGATCAGCTGAAAGCTGAGAAAGCTGATGCTTTGGCGATTGTACAAACATGGACATTACGTGTACTTAATTTCTAAAGAGTGGAGACATTATTTTTTCGAAACGTTAGGTTCCTATATCTATGTAGTTTGTGTACATCACGTGCTCCGATCCTCAAGCGTTGAGCCGAAATTAATTAAAACGAAATATTACGAGCGATAGTATTACTGAGATAGTTATCGAAATTGAAAACACTCTCAACACTTTTAAACAAAATTACAGCAAACGATGTTGTTGGATAAATTCTATTAGATAACATTTCCATCCAACGTTCGTTATTTTCCGCTTGTATAATTCTTCCCAGTGTAGCTTATAAGACCATAGAAAACATAATAATACGACATGCGCCCAATCGTGCTAAACCCTAACAATTCTTTTTAAACGACGCGCGTGTGTACACGGTCCACGATATAACAGCGCCATAGTTGGTGCGAATTCCCGAAGATTAATTGTTTTTAAATTGTACACCGGGTACGATAAATTGAATGGATCATTTTTGGATCTCGACACATGCAGGACGGGAGATCATACGCGATACGGTGTTCAAAAACAAATCTCGAAAACCGTGAGAAAATGCATTTTTCGCAGACATAAAGTATCATATATACACGGCATAAGTAATTGAGTTCCAGTCTCCGCGTATTATAATAAAGTATATAGGTGCTATGCACTTACATATAGTTCAACAGTTGTATAATATAATAATATGGAATTCTCACAGAATATAGAAGATTCGGTTTGATTACGAGTGTTATAAGATAATTGTTCCAGCAACACGTAATGAAACATATAATGAACGCTTATTATAAATTTATTTTTCGTTTGGCGCTGCAGAATCGATTTTTGTGAGCGGTCGTCGGACGCAAATTTCACTGCAACTCAACCGCTAACCGTGCACTACCTACCTACTACAACACACGCACACATCAAGTCATCAGCGCGTAAGTCACTCACCCTATATCGGAGGCAAGTACACGATCAATATTGAAACTTGTAAAGTTCGCACGTCACAAAAAACATTTATAAAACGAGCGAACTGCATAGGTATTGGTTTTTTATAACATTCCTATAAAACGTAGGTAGTAATGTTGAATATTTGTATATTATTATACATAGAAAATATAAATTTGTATACAAAATACCTATTGTATACTATACCTTTATGCATAAACACGCAATTAATATAAGCACACAAATGTTGATAAATACATCGACGATTTCAGAGACATATCATAATAATATTTTGCCAGGGATTGTCGATTTCATAAATTGTTGTTAAAAAAAAAAAGGTAGGTGTAAGTTGTAACATTATACAACTCGCATGACACATGTCATTATATTACTTGCAGGATTACGTTTATTTTTTATGCATTTTTCAATATTTTACCGGATGGGTTATATCATTTTATTTTTTATACTATATTAGCACATTGTCGTATAGGTACAACCATTTTATTTTTAAAGACGAAAATCTAACATAATTTTTAGTCAATAGCCTACTTGTAATCTTACTGCAGATCTAAGTATAAATGTGTATTCTTAATACTTATAATTAGTAATTAAATACGTGTAGTACCATCTATAACTGTATATTTAATAACTTTACAATTTCACTGAATGAATTAAATATAATTTCTGTATTTAGTTTAGCAATTTAGCTATAGTAACCTGCAGTATGTACCTAGTTATTAAATAGTTATACATTTATATTAAATACCTATTCTTAATTATTGTGTACTCCGGTATATATTGAAGACATTTTAAAATTTTAAAATATAACTTACATTAAATGAAACAAATGTTGGTACTGTTTAAAAAGTATGGAATAATTTACCGGAAAAAGTCAAGATCCACAGAGTTAATTGCTCCTCACGCAAAAAAAAATATGATAAAAATGAAAGGTAATAATAGTTCACGTCAACCTAATACAAAAAGCATAAAATTATTTTATGATATGGGCTTATCTATTTTATTTTAGTTTTCTAATAATAAGTGATAATTTTTCTTAAAAATGAAAAAAAATAAGATTATGAAAATGCAAGTTTAAACTAATTTGAAAAATATTATTATAATCCTTTGTTTCTTGAAAATTATTTACGATATAGTTTTAGATTCTGAGTGAAGCGATAAAAGTATTGATTTTATAATGATGTGTGTTTTTTTTTATTTTTTTTTTTTTGTGTCTGTCATCACCTTTTGGCTTTTAGGACAGTAAAAATACTTGGATTTTCTTCAACAGTAACTTTTCTGATAGGAAAGTGAATCTAGTTGGTACTTTTGGGGGGGGGGGGGGTCAAAAGTAAACATTTCCCAGTAGTTTTCAAAAGCGACGTGAAAAACAAAAGAAAAATTAAGGAAAAATGGAAATTTTTACGCAAAATCTGTTTTTGAGAAAATTTTGCTTTTTGGTGCAACTCTAAAACAAATTCTTAAGTAAATTGTTATTTAACCTTCTGAAAATGTTCACCATAATAAGGCCTTGGCCTTGTACGAGTTGTGCACGAATGTCAAATTCTAAAAGAACATTTTTTACTCTTCCTATAACCTTTTATTTTATTTACGTAAGAACGATAATGGTTACTAAAGTCAAGTACAGATTAATAGGACTTTTATAGTTGCAAAGTTGCATTATTGCATATTAAATGGATACCATATTCAACAAATTATAAATATATATAAATGCTATAAAACATTTAATAATAAATAGGATATAATAATCTTTAAGTTATATTTAAAAAAAAATATTAGACATTTTAACTAAGTTTTTATTTAACTTGCAAGTTTAAGTACAATAAAAAAACAAATTAAACACCATACAGAAAACAGAAAAATATTATGAATGTGTCTTGTACTCCCTCGCCTAATAACATTAATAATTATATTTTTGGATTCATGCCTCGTCTCACCGTTTCATATAAAATGAATGATCTCTATGTGAGTGTGAATAGTTTAATTTTAGATAATATAACAGCTAATAATTACGATATGAAATAAATAGTTTCTATGATGAGAATTTTTTAATAAATTTAAAATTTGAAAGGTTGATTACTATATTTTAACTACATATTATATTCATATATTAATATATTAGAACCTACTAATACTTTCACAGTTTTAAAAAAAAATTCAGCGAAGTATTGAGATGAAAAAGTAAAGACTTATTTAAACCTCATAAACAGTTAGTTTTATTCAAGTAATATAATATAATGTTCAATCAGAACCCGAGTTTAAAACTTTCTAAAAATGTATGAAAATAAAAACTAAAAGTTAACCGTGTCCATGTGATTTATTAATAATTTATAATATATAGTTGGTATTATCGTAATTATAATCTTTTACAATTTTACGTAGGTATTTGATTAAGTAACAAAATTAAATGATACATCATGCATATTATATAATTTTAATTTAAAAGATGTACCAGCTATTCTATTTATAGCTCAAGATTTGAAATAAAAATAATAACAGTAATTTACGTCGGTCGCACCTATATATATGTGTAATAAACAAATTAGATCTACACGTCTCGGTAATTTTACCGCATTCAAGTCGACAGCGCCCAAATAATACAGAATATGTACCGACTTTAATAATATATATATAATATGGTTAGTATTTTCGTGCCTCCCATCTAAGGCGACTACTGTTACATAATATTATAATCTAACAAATTAGTAGTATAGGTCCCACACTAACATAATAATATATTATACCGTTGTAGGTAGGTACTACAATTTATGACATGATACATATATTTACGATAATCCGTTCCAATTAAAAATATACGAGTATACAATGGGTACCTATTACCTATCTACAATACATTAGTTGCACAAATGAACGCAGCACGCCGAGCTTGTAATAAATTCGAGTTATTGACGATTAATTATCTTGGTTTGTTTATAATGTGTGGGCGTATCTAAGGAGGTTAGATTAATAAGAAAATAGGATACTTATAGTCCTACTAGGGACTCGGCCCGATCCGAAATCGGGTATTGTGATTGCAGTAATAGAAACTCGGTTGGGGCAACCACTGTTGTCGGGATTAATTCAAAATTAATATTCGAGCATGGTCATAAATTGGACAACCCGTAAAATAATTTTGAACCACATTGGGCTATTATACAAAATTCGTTATCGGATCGGATACAATTCGAGCTTACCATAGATAAAGATATGAACATTTTTTTTTTTTTTTAAAAACCAATATTACTCGGTAAATCAACCTATTTACCTTTAAGCCAGCACACAATCTAAAAAGCATGCTGTTGATAAAAATATGTATGACGTAGGTATAGTGGCGGCGAACTGTCCAGGATGTGCTTGTGGGTCGGGTCAATATATGGGGCGCGTGGGAGGGGGCCCCCCGAACGGTTGAACATTTGACGATATTAATGATACATTTATTTTAAATTCCAAACAGTTTGAAACCACGAATATTTTCAGCCAATAGGAATAAATACGATAATTATTGCACGATCGAACCAAACAGTTTATAATATTATACCTATAGGTATACAGTAGAAACGTAACATAAATTAATCAAGGATACATCCATCATTCATATTTTAATTAATCCGTCATCCGTGATAAATGATAGTAATGTAATAAAATTTCCGATACAAAAATAAACATATGTACGGACTTCAGATTTAATGAAAAATGCTTACTTACAATATTATGCTTCGTGAGTTTGCAATTTGTATATTTAAGTACTTATACCTATAGTACATTATAATAAATTGTAGTATATTATATCACTCTAATTATTGTTGAACTATATAAATATATAATAGTTGTGTAAGTAGATACTAGAAGCTAATTAAAATTAAAATTTATAGTATTATATTATTAGTTTTTACGCCTACTATCTTATTTACTACCTGTATTAAGAGGACGTCACACCCGCATGTGTTGTCTCCGTCTTACACACGTACGATATAGACAAAACGCGTTTACGCAGTCTGAGTATAAATCACTCAATTTTGGTTCTACAGTAAAAATACCTATAAAATATTAAAATAAAATCAATATAAAATTGAATTGTGACAATATTCCTGAGGGTAAGTCGTTGCGTTTTTTTCCATCATATCTAATATAACGTTCATTATATTATGGTTTAGAAATATCAAAAATTTCAACATTTTCAAAATACCTCTAACTGTTCAAAATTTAAATTTTTTTAAAATTTAAACTCAACGGGTTGCCCTCCAAAATATTGTCATCTTTTAATTTTGCTATAGGTGTTTTTATTCTAACATCAAAATTGAGTGAGTTCTACTCGGACTGTGTAAACGCGTTTTGTCTATGTCGTACGCGTATGTACAACGGAGACAACTCATGAGGGGGTGACGTCCTCTTAACTAGGTATATTTTATAATTATTTATTTTTTAGAAAAAAGTTAATTGCTAATATAGATATTTTATTTTATTCATAAACCTGCAGGTATCTATAATTTTATTTTTTATTTTGGAATGATTGAAATCAACAATACTAGTTTTGAATATTAGATATATTATATAGCTTATATAGTCACTGTTATAATATAATATTATAATTTCTATGTATACTTGTATAGTTGTATATTTTAAAATGTCCTACAAGACGTACGAGCGTATTATAATATATTGGATAGGTATACAATATACTATTATACTAATCAAAAAAGGAGGTTTCTATAGAAATATCTTTGAAAAATCAATAGATAAAAACGTCGGTAAAAATGGATTTGTGACGTTTTTTGTAGTATAACACTGAGCCGTAAATTTCTCAATAGTCCCAATCCTTTTTCTCGTCGGTCCGCGTGTAATTTTCGGATTTTCGTATTGGAGTTGATCGGATAGAACTTTGGTCGGATCGGATCTATTTTTGTCGACCTGAGGGCCTGTGCAAAGCTTTATAATACTTGATAATACCTTCATCCTTTGCAATTTCGATTTTATGTATAAATATAGTAATTCATATATTGGTTATAACCTAACCTATCGGCAAGTTTCTTCTATCATCTACGCAAAGCAAAAGGTCCACTGCATTACGGGTTAAATGTCAGCCCCGTCAATCGAAGACTAAAACGTGGTCGTCCCCATGATGTCCTAAAGTAGCTTATCTTCAACCTAGTTAATTATTACATTATATTATTATGTTAATATCTTTTTTATAAATAGCCAAAAAAAAATTGTTGTTCTTTATAAAACTAAGTTTAGATGATTTTGTCAGGAAAACTTTACAAATAAAAATAAAAAAAAAGGTTATTTTAAACGAAACCGATTGTTGTTTGACTTTACATAATATATAATTTTTTTTTACTAAGCGAATACGATATATAAATAAATAAAAAACAAAAATAAAGTTGAAAATTTAAAAACCTTAAAAGGGATCGCAAAAAAAGAAGAAATATTTTTAAAAAATAAAGCTAATATGAATATTTGGTGTAAATTATACAAGTCTGAACAGTTTATTTTCATTTTTTAATTAAGTACAAGAACAAACTGATTTTTTCAAACATTGGTTTGCGTAGAAATTCCAGTATTTCCCTAATTGTTTTATTGAATTTCCTGATTATTTTTAAATGTAATAGAATTTTTTCTTCTGACCTCCAGATTTCCAACTATAGATTCAATTTGCTACAAGGAACCACCCTCGAAATATAAGTTAAAACATTGTTTTTATAGGTACTAAGTGTCAGAAAAATTGTTTTAAAAATTATTAGTTAAATTATTATTCGACAAACCCGATAACAAACAATTTTAAAATATATGTGATTGAATATTGATGATGTATTGATGTATTTTGTGGTACCTAATAGATAACACGGAGTTGATTTTTTTTCCAGTGACCAGTTTTTATATTTTCACCTAAACTCAATCATCCTTTGTAAGTAGGAGCGGATCCACAGAAGTATCTCCGGAAACACATATTATTTTGAGGATAATGAGGCCACCACCGATTTGAGATTTATAGCTAATGTGCTTAGCGTGGAATGGAATTTGTACCTAATAAAACTTTTATTATAATGCACTCGACCTTGCATAAACAGCATTTTATTTAATAATAATTGTAATTAAAACAAACAAAAAATTAGTTTAATCGGGAGATTATTAATCTCACCTTGTATGCATATTCTGATCGCGCGTGTTTAACTGATAGTTGTAATTTAAAATTCTTTAAAAATTAGAGATAAACGAACACAATACAATCATTCTACGTATAGTAGGTAGTTACAGTTACAGTTCGACGTGCCTGAATAAAATGTTTGTCAGTCTGGTCAGATAAAATTTAAAAATAATTAAATTATTTCCAAAGAAATGCCAAAGAAATGCAAGCTAGTGCCCACCAATTGGCCATCGTCATTTTTAAAATCTAGGTATGTACCTATTTACTATTATAGATAGTAAGTATACATAATACATTGCTCGGACGGAGGTGAGAAATTAGGATATTTTCATCAATGTATTTTCCCGTATGATATAACAAGAGGATTCTGCAATAGTATACAAAAATGTGTTCCCATGAAGTAAAAATAATTCTTTTTGAGTTTTGCACTAACGAATATTAAAAATTGACCTTGGCTAGAACGGAAATAGTAAATAAGGCAATAGGCCGGTGTCATGAACTTTTGTACAATTATTCATAATAAGGAATAATAATTCAATAATTGTATTACATTTCTACAGTGCTTCCAATAAGTAATATTATAATATTATATTTGTACATTTTACCATTTTAGTATAGTGTATTACTGGTATTTTCTCTTAGATTTAAGTAACAATTTAATTCATAACCGTTGAGCAATACTATTCTTAACCAACGCTTTAGGTATTGCTGTGAATTTTAATGTATTCACATGGTTCTTTTTGTTACTTTGGTAGAAAGAATAATTACGTTCAGACAAATTATGTTTTATATTCCTAGTTACTAAAGAATGTATACTGTTATGTATGTACAAAAATGTATTTAACATATTTCAGGTCTTACAGGTTTTCAGGTCATTACACACGTGTTAATTAAATATCTATATTTATAGTTTAACGGAAAACCTGGAAACTAAAAAAGTAGTTTTGATTTTAAATAAACCAATAAATTTGACTATTGTTTTTAAGTTGGTGTTTTTTATAGTGTTTGTTGATAAATGAAATAATAAAATAAAATAGTACCAATGTAGGTACTAATTAAATGGCGATACAATGATACTAAAAAATAAGAATTACAAAAACCGTTATCTTACAAGTATTTGCTTAAAATATATTTTTATTCATATTTTCTTATTGTAACTCTTAAAAGAAAATTCATGTAAATTTAATAGTTTTTTGTGCATTCGATTCATAACGTATATACTCACAATTTATAACCATCCCATGAAAACCGAATTTTTCGAGAATAATTATATATTATAAAAGTATAATTAGCATAGTAAACACTTTTAAAGGTTTCAAGTTATTATTAGAGTTAACATTATTTTTGTTTATGTCGAGGCCAACTTTTTATTAAAAATAAATAATAATATTAACGCTTTCACAGCATTAAATTAACATAATAAATATTTCTTTTTTATTAAATAGTAGATTCATAAAATATGACGTGTTGATTGTTACTATACTATTCTTAGATACACGAAATATATTTTGCATATTAAAAATTGTGATTTCCCACATTTTCAGACGCTATATGAATATACTGCAGCACATATTCGTATAATATACATAATAATATATTATCTGTTAATAGTTCATTCGAGTTTTGTTTCTAACACTTAAAATATTTTCTGTACCTATCTCTTTGTCACTGAAGACTGAACCCTTTCGGTTTATTTAAAAACACTATTATTTAAATATCTACAATATAAACAATAAATAAATAGTTCTACTTAAAGAATTGATTATTCATATAAGTTTATTTATGATTTTCTTCTTCCGTATTATCATTGTTGGCTACTCTGTTGAATTTAAGAATTATAATGTACTATACTACCTACGCTTGTTTCCAACATTTGATAGTCATCAATTATACATACGATTCCGATTTATCATTAATTAATCAACAGTTTGATGACTAGCTTAACAAAGCTAATAATCCAACTCTTCATATTTTTACCATGAATTTTAAAATCGTAATTTTTTAATAAATAAAAATAAATAAAACCGTCCTGCATGGCAATAAATTTATTAAATATGCAAAACTTATTCGTTTTAATTTTCAATATATTAAAAATAAACGTTTATAAAAATATATTATATAATATTAGGTAGGTAGGTACTACTCAATAGTATCATTCTAAAAAAATACATTTGCGAGTGGAAAACACAAATCGTTTTTTACTAATAAGTTTATACATATAAACCTTATATCTTGGGTAACACAGATGGACGCAATTCGATTAAACGTTTTAGAGGAGATACTGCGCATTTGGGAGCTAAGCCGCCATCACAGTGCACAGCCTTTTGTTCCAAGAATTGCGTCTGTCACATAATCGTGTATTTATCCGCATGTAATGCGTATCATAATGATAACGATAATAATAATTATAGTAATAAATTAAAATATTATGTAAATCATCCATACACGATAATAAAATATAAAAAAATTACGTTCAAAGTCACATTCACGACAAAAATAATAGATTCAGTCTTATATAAATAATTAAAAGTTCACTAAATTACACCAAATAATAGAGATATTTCGAGTGCTAATGAGTGAAATGGAATAATTTATAGGGCTTCGGGTAGATCTTTAGTTCTTGAGTGATGTTTGATTCCTGTACGATTGCAAGAATTTCATTGGTTTTTCTTTTCCGGACAACGCTTTGGCCACTTTAGATTCCGTACTTTTTCCCAGCTCCTCGCAAATATACCTGCCAGCACCCAATAACAGTTCCATGTCCACGCCAGTTTCGATGCCCATTCCTTGTAGCATGTACACCAAATCTTCGGTGGCCACGTTACCGGAAGCACCTCTGGCATACGGACAGCCGCCGAGACCAGCTACCGACGAGTCGAATACAGAAATACCCATCTGGAACAAAAAAAAATAACATTGTATTATATTGAATGATACGTTGTGGAATGTAATATTGCTATATCTATTGTCATTCCCGATTTCTGTGTGTCTACCTACTCCTTTCTTGCTTTAATTTCAGGGATCCGCCCCCTCCCATAAAAAAACCTGTGGAATCCCGTGCCACTGAACGAATATCTGGTGTAATAATAATATATTAATATGATAACCAATGCATGAATTGAAAGCAATAAATAACCATAAAATATGAACTAAAAATTCCAAAATATGCTAAATTATATTTCATACTTGTAAAGTTAGAACGGTCTTTTATTTATATAATTCAACACCCAAACGGGCAATTTTACAAAATTACATACAGTGAAACATACATTTTTAATAAATTCATTAATGGCCAAAAAACAAAAAAATAGTTTAAGCTAAGTAATTATTACAATTTGTAAGACGCATCATTCGGTGAAGTGGGTGATTTTGTCCCCATGAATTTGTGTCTTACTTATTTTGAATTAAATTTATCAATATGCAAATTTATTTTATCCCTATTGAAAATTAATATAATTCCTATAGTAATATTATTTATGCACGGTGTTATTCCAATAAATGTACAAATCATAGTCACTTAGAAATCGAAAAAACACTTACGACGTATGGTAAATAAGATTTAAAATATGTCAATAAATAAATAATATAATTTTTATATTCGAGCGTTGTAATAACATATATTATACAACATTTAAGTGTATCCCAATAGTGTAAATGATAAGATAGATCAAGTCAAGGCATTGGAGTCAAACTTTTGACTATTTTCACCGATTCGAGAAAAACGGATTTTTGTGCGTACCTCCAGAGCAGTAAGTATGTTAGACAACGCCTGCCCATAAGTGTCGTGACAATGAAGAGCCAAATTTTCGACAGGCACCATTTCCATGACTTCTTGTAACATTGCCCTTATTGTGCCCGGTGTGCCGATACCAATTGTGTCTCCAAGAGAAATCTCATAACAGCCCATTTTGAAGAACGCGTCGGACATCTAAACATTTAGATAGGTAAACACAATTTTATTAGTCAGATACTCATATTTATAAAAATAATAACTACGTATGCATATTAAATTAAATAATAACAATATATTACATTGAATGAATAAGGACTTTCTGTTCAAATTTATCAATCCATTATAACATTTATATGTAGGTAATAAAAAATTTAAAATCGAAAAATTATTGTTTATACGATAGTCTGATCACTCATATATACCCAAATATATAATTAACTTTTAAGCATAAGCATTTTTGTGTAGTTTTAATAAAACAAATAAATAGACAGTTTAATTAAATCAGTTTATCAGTTAAAATGTACTTCTGTCTAAAATACATAAAAAAAACATTCTGCATTCATGTGTGTACTTGCAGTAACTAGTATATTATGTGTCCATTATACCTTAGCGACGTCTTGGGGTGACACAGCACCGTCGTACGGACAACCGCACACACAGGAAATGTATCCGCGAACTTTGATGCCGTGGTCCAGAGCTGTGGACACTACGTCTTCGAACCTTTCCAGGCTCTCGGCAATGCTGCAGCCAATGTTCTTTTGACTAAACCCTTCGGAAGCGGACCCGAAAACGGCGATTTCTTTTACGTCGTGTTGCATCTGAAAACGATATAGAAACATGAAACCAGGACGTACACAATGCATGTGTCGAGTAAGTCAGTAGGTATACACGTACAGCTGTGAGAAGACCTCGCATGTTCGGCACCAGCACCGGATACGACACACCGTCCACTTTGTCGATCTTGCTATACACGTCTGAATGGTCGGCCATTTGCGGCACCCATTTCGGCGAAACGAAACTAAAACCAAAACGAACCACAAATAAAGTAATTTATACAATTTTTTTTTTTTAAAAAAAACGTAATAGCCAATAATGAATAGTGCTACCTATATAATATTATAGCATACGTTATAATAATATACGATAAGTGCCTTTAGTGGTTACTGCAGGTTACACGTATAGGTAAAATTATAACGTTGCGGTCTACACGATGACCATTGTACACATTATTACACTCACCTAGTAGCTTCAACGTTTTTAAGACCTGTCGCAGACAGTCTGTTTATGAACTCCACTTTAACATCCGTCGGTATGTTTTTCGATTCGTTCTGTAGACCGTCTCTCGGTCCTACTTCGACGACCCGAACTTTTGTCGGATACTTTTGAGCGCAATTCACCGCATAGCTCTATAAAACAAATTACGGTTAATTTTAAGCTTATTTTTCTTTAACTCAAGTATAATAATATGTAACGAGGAAAATAAAAAGGAATTTTATCGAGAAATGTAGATATTTATTACTGACACATAGGTCAATTTAATATCTCGTTAAATGTTTAAATTCCAAGTAATTGATATTAAATACTATTTCTATATGTAGGCTAGTTAACGCGATATCAAAAAGAATAATTTAACAGTCACTGACACATAAATCAATTGTGGAATGATATTACTTACAAGACACGCAAATAATGTAACAGTACTTATGCATTGTTGCGATTGCCAAACACGAGGAACAAACAATTTTTATATACCTACCAATTATATTAGAAATAGATATCGGTGTGTTGTTAAAATGAAAAAGTCATGGACCCTATCAGGGTCAACAGAACCTTAAAAAATAAATATACCTATATTTTGGAGGTCACGTGATGGTTCTGTTTGTTGTTACAAACTAACTACGTATTAAGATTAACAGTATAAAATATCTTACTTTAGATGCAGGAATTTAAAAATACCTATATAATGTGCATACTATATTATATCTCGTCTACTTTTACCTGTGCAACGAACGTTGCACAATGGCATTGGTGATTCTGAGTGAAATAAAAATATAATTACAGTTGCTCCCACCATCATGGTCGCATTTAAATAAATATTTATAATATTTATTTGTTTTAAATAATATATAGGTTTCTAATCTATTATTTGTTGGATGATTTACACGGTATACTTAACAATATCGAATTTGATTTAATCGGTCGAGAGAATAATATTGTAAGTCGATCGTTCAATATATATATATTTATTAGTCTATAAGAAATTTATTGTACATTAAAAGCGTAGGTTCTGCACGGGAATCAGTAATGACTAATTGAAATTCTGATTTTTATTTTTTATACTTCCAAGGTACGAGGTAAATAATATCCCATAGTTGGCTATAGTTTTGTTCAGGGTAAACGAGATATAGAGTTTTTCGAGGTTTGATAACCAACAAAATATATAGATACACAAATAACTTTTATAATATATTCCCCAGTATTATAAGAACATAATATAAGTATAAAATTATGTGGTATACTTAAGTCCAGTACCTAGTTTGAAGATAATATTATCAAGGTTGACATAATGACATCCGCCCAAACATAAAGCAGTTGTACCTTAGTACATATTACCTATAAACACAGGTCCCACGAGAGAACATTACCGTGTCCCGACCAAAACGCGTTCGATTCCGCGCATCCCCACGTACTGGACATACACTGAATGGCACTAAGTGGGGGAATACTGTCGGTCTTATGCGCGAAACGGTAATGATCTCTCGTGGGCCGGAGTATAGTGACAACTTAGTTTTATACTTCAGGTGTAGATACATCTAAAGACACACATACCGACTAGACGCAATAATAGGACACGTATTTAATACCAGCAATGCTAGATGAATGAAGTTAAGTAACGTGCGTGTCCGAAAATCGATTTTATATTTTTTTTGCATTATTAAATGTAAATGGATTGTATGGATATATAATATTATTATGTTGTGCGGACAATGCCGTAAGCCCGTAACTAATATTGAATTGTGTGATTGATAATACTATAACAATATTAACGACACGCTTTGAATACATTTTATTTATAAGAATATGAAATCACAATTAGTTTTACTAGAATGAGATCGTCATTATATTATAATATAAATGACACCAAATACGAAAATAATATAAGTACCTATAAATTATTTATGTAATGATTCAATTTTGTCAGTATTCATTTTCACGAAACGTTATAACTTATAATAAACATCATTCTTGAAAATATTTATTTAATCGTTCATGTCAATCAAGTAGGGTTTCTGAAAAAGTATAGTAAAAGGATTAATCGTTAAAAGTTTTTATCACTTCAAAGTTCTAAGAATTATTGTTAATTCGTAATAAACGTTGGTTTTTACTATGAAGTCGAAAAGGTTATCTTGAAAAGCATAGTTTAGATACAAAAACTTCCGCTTAACTTATTTATATTATCACTCATGTAGTCATGTGAAAAAATGATACTTCAACAATTCAAATAACTTCTACTTTAATAATATTAAAGATTAAACACGCTTTGCGCGGGTATACAAACCGATTTCGAGCATACTAACGAACATTTTATTACCTATATCCTCAAAAGCAATTTTGTACTTGTGAATTGACACACGATGACTTGTTAATTACGTCGAATATCACATAAGAGCTCTCGTAGTCTCGTTATAAATATATTAGCAAATACTAATTGTATACGAAAAACGCGTATTCTAAATAGGATATATGAGTTTATCACTATTCAACGAACATGACGAGAGAATTGTAATACTCAAATAGTCGACAAGAGCTTGTTGATTGCCATTGCAATTTGCAGTCACTATTATTCTTAGTAGGTAAATTATGTCTACCCACTACTAAGTACTAAGTACTTTATGCTATTTTTTTTTACATATATTATTGAGTAATATTTGCAATTAATAATAATGCATAATTCATAGTAATTACAAATTGGTAAACAACACAATAGCTAAAATTTATACTGTCTACTACCGTTCGAAATTAGATAAAATATTATATTCTATAAATGTGTACATAATTGTGTCTAGAAAGTGTTAAGAAAGGAAAGACATACGATCACATTTGACGATTATTGGTATCAATAGTTAGCATAATATGCTTGCATAATATTGTATTATAATTTATAATCTTTATAGTGTAGTACTACACGTTTAGGGTTTCAGAAACCTAACTTAATCGTTCTACTTTTTAGACACACTATATAAATACTGAATTTTATTACTCAGATAATTATCATTTTATGGATTTCAAAGATAATTAAATCATTTGTATGATTGAAATAAGGCGATCCGTACAGACATTGTCCACGGGTGTCCGGATCTTCGTCGAACAATGAAATTAGTATTCTTTAGGTGCCAAACACAAAATACATAATATTATTATCTTAAAAAATTAATTGTCTGACAAAGTATATGGAAAAATACATCGCATTTAACTTAATAAATAACAAAACCACAACACAATTATTATCAATAAAATATAGTAAATATGTTTGAAGAGGAAATGTTAAATCGATTCTGTCTGGATTTCACACAGAGACCGGTTTATGTTTTGTTCTGTACTTAAAAACTATTTAAATTGTCTGTCTGTGTTGGGAAAAGTTGAGTTTACGTTTTGAATTTGTTTTCTTGTCCTGTATAAACCCGGCAGAGCTAAAGAAAAAACGAAGACGAATATTATACACCTCATTAGCGTAGTTAGGATTGGCCTTCAGTCTTTGACGAAACCCAAATCAATTTGAAACATTTCCAAAATGATAAACGTATTATTTGCGTTTAGATAGCAAGAACAAACGAAAAGTGTAAGTGAATAGCGCACGACATAATTTGATAAGCAATCCTGCGCACATATAGCCAATATAGAACAATTATACCAATTGGCTATTATAATATGTATATTGTATATTATAAACAATAGACGGTCTTATAGTCTTTTGATTAGCTACCTATTCCGAGGGTACCTCTCCTAGTGTCTATGTTATCTTATCGGTAATGCACATAGCAATGTAAATGTGAAAATGTATAAACGACAAATGATTATTATTTATTATACGCTTGTGTACATAATAATATAGGTACATCGATGAGCATAGGTCGTAGTTCACAATACTGTGAACAAAACTACTGTCTAAATATGTAAAGAAGGACGAATATTGTGTACATATAATTGAAATTTACGTGATGATATTATATTATCAATGATGCTAATGTGCAGCTGTAAATTTAAAAAAAGAACAATATAACATGAACATAATGGGCTCATTTTTACTATCGTCTGAAAATGATACACGCACAATACTTACACGTATTTTATTTTATATCGATCTGTCAAGGTTCGTATAAATTCTGAATAATTGAATCGTATTCACCGGTGGCCGCGGCCCACCACTACACCTGTATAATTACTATTACACCTATATTATTATTACCTTACACTCTTTCCCAAGGATTTATAGATACACGCGCAACGTGTCCGTTATTAATACAATCAACGATTACGATTTACGAGCCGGGTGATCTTGAGACAGTGAGACGTACGTCTTATGGCGAAGGAGATTTAGATACACATTCGACCTGTGTGGAGTTCAAATCCAAGGATTATAGTCGGGCGGCGCCGCCAGCCGAATGCCGATGGGCTCGGTAATCATAATATTATTATTCTGTATGCCATTTTATAAAGGATACGTCGCGCTCAAGATGTGGCGTATAACTACAATCTAATAACAGCAACGACGCCGTGTGTTCTAAATACAGAGAATAATAATATTATACTATGCCCGTATACAACTACTCGTATCTGACTTATAAATGCACACGCGTTTACGTGGGCGGTTTGCAAATGGACGGAATGAATAATAATGATTATAATGTTATTGTACAGTCGCAACTATATGCGGCTTGCGCGCGGTGAAATGCAGTGGCGGAAAAACATCGAGATAGTCATCGGCGAAAAAGAGGCGTACGATAATAATATGATATTATAGTAACCACGATGACTTACAATAATACTTACAATACGTACCAGCCGGCAGCCATTAGCCCCGTTGATGGAGGCTTTCGAATAAACTAGTTTTGTTGTTTACTTGTTTCGAATAATAAATAAATAGGCGGGTAAGCTTTTTAACCGATACGGACAAAAGTACAAAAGTGCAGACGTGCATGGAATGTTCATAAATCGTACGAGTAGTATACACCGAAAATCGAATCCTACAGTGAATAATTGCGTCTCGGTCTTGTAGCAAAAAAATATGAATTTATGGGGTCACGCAGCGAGAGATACGTACCCTAAGCCTGCTCGATTCGTTCCTGAGACTGCTGTAGATGAACTTTGATACGTCGTTGACGAAATGCATCGCGGTGTGTACGCCGTATGTTTTCTCGCACCGGGTGGCCAAAATTCTGGTTCGACGACGATCTTTATATATATTATATAAATACGATGCAGGTGTACAACTGATAGATGCACCGACAACAATGATACTATACGATATTTTACTATATAATATAATATTACGTACTGTCTTTTAATATTTTATATAATATTTATATGTTAGTAGGATTATGTTATATTTAACACACGTGCACGCACACAGTTGGTCATAAACACACCGGTGGAATAAAACAATAATAAACTGTTGAAAATACAATAACAGCTAGGTAAGTCGGGATTGGGGCCATGCACGAGCAGCGCCCTACGAAACTCGACCAAGCGAATACTGTTACTGACTGCCGGTCGACCGGCCGTTAGGTCTATAACGACGTGCGCCGGTACGTCGGCGGTGCGCGAGGGCGAAGGGGACGCGACGTCGTCGTGGAGAAGGGGTCTCGGCGCCATCGACAAGTTTCCGCGGAAACGTAAAATATACTAAATAATAATAATAATATTTATTATACGGACAGGTAGGTACTATGGAGGCATAGGTGGATAATAATATAATTTAATATTTATAATATTATTAATGTTTTCGTATAATTATAAATTCGTGTTGTACGCGTATTTTGTGTGCGGCGATGATAGTAATACATTATGTCGTTGAACGGCATACGCGAACTCTGTTAGAGCTCGTTGCAAACACCATCCAAGGTCGACAAAATATCTCTCGACGAGAATAATAATGTAATATATTATTATAAACAACAACAATAATAATAAAACACAAAGACGTGATATTATTATATTATAATATTGCCGCATGTAGGTACCCATGTCATCAAATGAGGGAAAAATCTACCTTTAGGACAACATCTGGACAACAATATGTTGTAAAAAGTAAATAATCGTTTTTTTTAGATTCTGAGCGTAGCGTTGAATGTGTTGTATTTACAATGATGTGTTTTTTTTCGGGAAAAACCTAAAAATCTTTTTTATTTTATGGTTTTACTCAAAAACTAATAACTCTAGACACTTGTCTAATAACTATTTTCACCAAATATTTATATAAACATTTTCAATGTATGTAAAAGATTTTCTTTTTATAGCTAACATCAGAAATTCTTATAGGAGATTTCCAACAAGTTCTTCTACCTTTATCAAAGAAATAGTTCAGCGGAAAGTTACACTATTTATAGCCATGAGATAAATTCAATTTGTATTAACTATTAAATTTGATTATTTATGCAAGGATGACACAACGTCTTCACTCAGAATCGTTTTTCTATGGAATGACTCTTATCGTTGAATTCAAATATAACACATCCATTACAATGACATGCTCGACAATTACTGTACAGCAGAACGATACCCACTTGTCCACCTTTTTTAAATATAACATTAATAATACAATTATGCAACGTAAATAAAAATTAAATAATAATATATGTATGTATAGTTCTATAATTAGTTAATATTTTTTTTAACTGTGACATACGGGAATTTTTTTATGATTTTTTTTTTAATAAGCCAATAACAATATAATTTCAGTAACGACATTTTGTATTATATAAATAAAAATATTATCGATAGATACGTTTAGTACGTATGACGTATCAGACACCCTCGCAACTTTGGTACTGGTACAGAATTATATTTTTATTGCAATAAAAATTATTGTATAAGCTTTTAATATTATCTGTAGAAACTGTTTTGATGGGAATGAGTACTTATATTGGTGAAATGGGGAGGTACACTTTGGCGGAAACGTGTAACCTTGGAATTTAAAGTGTAAACTAAATACCTGTATTGTAATCTAAAATATAATATAAATTATTATTATTATTTATTTTTTTTTTTTATTAGTTATCGGAGCAAAAGCAACTATGGACTTTAGCATGTTTTGGGTGGTTACAGTTTGTATTTGTGGAGATTATGGTTGGTATTGAGCAACGCGTTGGTATTGCAATTACACAGGCCCTATTTATAACAGGGTTGGCACGAAAAAGCCCAGCCCGAAAAAACTCGGGCTGCTTTTCTGGGTTAAACCCACATTATATTTAAAAAAAACCCGGGCTGCTTTTCTGGATAAAATGGAAATTCACTCTTATTTTTTTTTTAATTTGTGTTAAATTTTCAGAAAAATTTACCTTACTTATGGGTATTATTTATTTTTCCAATGAAGTATTAAACTACGGGGTGCCACCATTGGGTGACTTCCCCCTCCCGTCAATTAAACCACATCCCATTTACTTATTGTATAACTTATAAATACAGATTGTAAATATAAATTTTTGTTCAATTAAAAAAAAAAGAAGGATATAACTGATTTGTAAAATATAGCTATTTGTAATATAATAACTGTACCGGGTTGGGTTTTTTTCTATAAAGCCCGGGTTTTTGCCAACCCTGATTTATAACCAATTTTGGATTATATTTTAGACCATCTTACCTGCAGAACAACAAGACTGACTATCGATTTGAATTGAATGATTAAAAAAATGATTAAACCTGGCAGCAAATATTAAAGTTCACCGTAAAATGTACCATTAGTACGTATAATGTTTGTTATTTGTATATTTATTGTATATTGTCGAGGGCCAAATATAATCATTTGAGCGAACAAAAACAAGAAGAAAATCCTTCACTTCATTGGGTTGCGCGGTCGTATTGACCTGCGGACATTATTTTAGCACGTTGCCGGGTTGTCTCGTACCTACTCACCCTTAAAATGTAAACCGTATACAGAGTGATTCACCAAGCGTGCTCATTCCCATTTTAGATTCTGAGCGAAGCGATGAATGTATTGATTTTACAATGATGTGTGTTTTTTTTTTTTTTTTGTTTGTCTGTCATCACCTTTTAGGACAGTAAAAGTGCTTGGATTTTCTTCAACAGTAACTTTTCTGATAGGAAAGTGAATCTAGTTGGTACTTTGGGGGGGGGGGGGGGTCAAAAGTAAACATTTCCCAGTAGTTTTCAAACGCGACGTGAAAAACAAAAGAAAAATTAAGGGAAAACGGGAATTTTTACGCAAAATCTGTTTTCGAGAAAATCATTTTGGTTTTTGGTGCAACTCTAAAACAAATGACCGTAGGTACATGAAATTTGGACTGAATGTTTATATTAGCATTTTCTACACACCATCAAGGCATATTACCTACTGTAGGTAATTATTTTTGTTTTATTTCATTTTATTTCGGTAAATTACATTTGAGTCATTACATAATAAAATAGGTATTATAACAGTCGTACAAAATTATAGCTGAATTCAGATCAATGGCGAGCATAATATAGAACCTTAAAAGTTATAGGTTATCATTATGAAACCGTCAATCATTCCGAGTTTGATACATTTTCATAATAAATTAGTTAATAAATTGTTATTATTCAATAATCAGTAAGTGAAACGTTTTTTTGGTAGGTATCATTTTACGGTAGGTATAGCATACTATAGTAGGGCAGGCGGTATTTTCGGTATACCGGCAATTGTCGATTTTTAAAAAAAACACCGATATCCGGTATTTTCAGTATTTTAGAACACTGGTATACCGTGAATCGTTAATTATACCGTTGTTACCGAAAATACTGTGCCACGGTAATTACCAAAAATACTGTATACTTACATTTATTATTTATTATTTTTATATAATCGTAATGACATAATATATAATAGCCCTATCATATAGGATGGAAACTTGGAAACACTAATAAATTTGCCGAGGTTATGGTATTTTTGATAATCACCGAGGTACGGATCGTACGATATTTTTGGTAATTACCGAGGTACGGTAATGCCGTAGGGCGTAGATACCGGTAGTAAACATATACCGGGTACTAGACAAGTATCAAAGTTTGAAATACCACCAGCCCTCGCATACTACGACAACGAAGTAGCGGTCGGTAGCATACTAGACGAGTACCTTAAAATGTATTATGCTTATGATTTATTATGTTCTGATTCCCAATTCTGAACCAACAACAGTTCAAATCAGCAAAAGCCAAAAAGTATTGTCAAATTCACCTGCAGATACGTCTCATACATAATAGTATTGTAACGATGATATAATAAGTCATCAGAGAGTATAACTCGTAAAATTAATTTTAATCGTTGGTTTATTGATACCCTATTATATAACCGCCGTCGATTGGTTTAATTTCTAAGTAATTTCTATTATATTTTCTTTGATCCACGTAAGGTTATCGTGGTAATCGGTAACCGATGATCTCGCGACAATAAAATATATTATATATATATATATATATATATATTGCTCAACGTCGACAAACAAAAAAAAAAACAAAATATGGGTTTAATTTTTATTCGACTGCTCGCGACTTAAGCACGATATTATTGTGCTCTGTGCATAATATTTCTTTGCCATATCCCTCTCCTTAAATGTGATACTTTTTTACCAGATTTAATTTTTGGCGGAGGTATATATTTACAAAAAATATCCTTATAGATAAGCATACCATAATCTTCGAGAAGCTGCTCACATGAGGACTATAATATAACCACGCTGTACCTATCTGCAATAGTCATTAATTTTTTAAAATCGTACTCCGAAAACATTGCGTTAGAATAATACGTCAGTACCTATAGTTATTAGGCCGACGGGGACGGACGTGACAAGACGGCAGCTAAAGGTGTAATAATATTGTATTACGGTGTACACGTCCCCGTGCAATCGATCGACCATAGTCTCGGTTCAGCTGCACGCGTTATATATCATATTATTATTATTTTGCGGTCCAGACAGATCGACTACAATGTTCGCGACGACGAAATATCGTATTTTCCCGGCATTGCGACAGTGGCCGCCGACCGAAACTAAATTCGGGCGGCGCCGTGCCGTTTTGAAACGTCATTCGATTTATTTTACAACAATTTTCAAATCAAACCATCAAGTCTATATCCCTATATGTGGGGCTATATTATATACGTATTATATTATATAATGTTGTTGGTACATGATTGTTAATATATACTACATATTCAACTCGGCCTGACAAAAAAATAGTTCCCAAAATTCCAAATATTTCAACCACTGATTGAATTCATTTGTAAACATGTCAGCGTGTATAGATAAGAGTTAATAAAATTGATCGCAAGCACAATTTCTTTAATAAATAAAAATTACTTCAGTTTTTTTTTTCATACCAAAAAAAAAAAACCGTTTATATAGATACATTTACAAGAAAGTTCGTTTTGTATTATTAAAACTGCAAATGTTTCGCTGTTTTGGTTAATGCTTATTAATGAATATGTGACCCCATGTAATATAATATCAACTACACTGTACACATTGCCCATATTGGCCATATTATTATAATAATATGTAATATGTATAAAAATATAAAATAAAAATATTCAACTTAAAATTAACCGGGAAAGTAGCTTCACTGATTCAGCCTTATTTTATTGTTTTTTTAATTATTCATCTCTTAATTCATTTTATCCTAACCTAAAAAAAAATAATTTTATAGACACTTTAAATAAACTCTGCCTATGTATTTAATACATTAATTTTTGTTCAATTTATGACCTATGACATTATAGTATATTACATCATCAAGAATTAAAACTAAGAATGAAGATGATTTACAAAAGAAACCTTAATAAATTAGAAAATGTCAAGCTCTTATAAATAACTAGACCATGTCTAGAAAATGTTATTATAATAATACTCTGTGAAATTTTCAAATTTACGAAATATTCAATAAAAATTGTCTTGTTTTTTCGACTTTTCGTTTCTAAATTACAAATTTCCAAAATAAAAAAAGCGGTAAGTGGAAGTCGCTCTGATGTACAGTAGGTTACAAGTGGGTCACTGTAATGGATGGTGTTATATTTGAATTCAATGATAAAATATCATTGTATAAGAAAAACGATTCTGAGCGAAAATGGTCAATTACTAAGTATATTTGATTATATTATTGTGAAGAAAGTAATTTATATATTTACCAGCTGTTTACGTGAAACCTTGTTTTAAATTTTCAATCCTTAGCTATAAAAGTTGAACATTTTATAAATTTTCAACTACAAAATAATTAGTAAATTTTGTCAAAATTCGAACTTTAAATGATTATTAAAAAAATAAAAAACTAAATTTTTAATATTTTTCAACTACTATTGTAACATTATATCAGGAGCCTTGCATTACATTTTCACGCTTTTTTACCCAACAAATAAAATTTTATTGATATTTATAGAAAAAAAACTAAAAAAATTGAAAACTGACAATGTCCGTAAACAGCTCAAAACGAGTCAAATTATTTTCAAAATTTTATCGTGTAGAGAAAATGCTAATATAAACATTCAGTAAAATTTTCATGTATTTACAGTTATTCGTTTTTGAATAACAATAAAATAACAAAACCGCTAAATGAGAAATAGAGTGAATATCCAATATTGTAAAAATATGAATTTCAAACGCTCATAAAAATTTAATTTGACTTTCTTGTAGACATTTTTTTTTTTTTGATATAGGTAGACAAACTTTTGAGGAATTTTATATTACAATTTCAAATCTTAGATTTAAAAAGAAAATTTTTTATGAATTCTCAACTCAAAATAATTTGCCAATTTTAATGACTTTTTGTATTTTGTCAAGATGAACTTTAAATGCTTAGGTATATACAAAAACTGTGACTAAGGATTTTTAATATTTTTCAAATATCATTGTAACAATATAGTAGGAGCCTTGTATTACATTTTCAAGGTTTTTTACCCAACAAATAAAGTTTTATTGACATCCATAGAAAAAAATACTAATAAAATTGGA
Organism: Metopolophium dirhodum; assembly: GCF_019925205.1. NCBI lineage: Eukaryota > Metazoa > Arthropoda > Insecta > Hemiptera > Aphididae > Metopolophium > Metopolophium dirhodum. The sequence goes on from NC_083561.1 coordinate 11,649,202, forward strand.
AACTGAAAATGTTTCTTAACAGTTCAAAACAAATCAAAATATTTTTGAAATTTTATCGTGTATAGAAAATGCAAATATAAACGACCTGTGAAAATTTCATGTTAATTTGTTTTAGAGTTACACCAAAATCCAAAATCGATTTTGCGTAAAACTATTGAGAATTTTGACCTCCTGAATGCACCAACAATATTCACTTTCCCATCGAACAAGATACTGAAGTTGAGAATCGAAGCATTATTTCAACTACTTATCGTGTACACAGACACACAAAAAAAAAATTAAAAATAAACACATCATTGTAAAATCAATACATTCATTGTTCCACTCAGAATCTAAAACAAATCTAGTCAAAATATTTTCGTTTTTTCGCAGTTTTTTGTTGGATTATCCAAAACAACGATTATTTTAATATTTTCTGACATTTTGATTCCCTCCCCCCCCCCAAAGGGTAACTATACAACCAGATCACTACTCACCTAACAACACCCAAAATTGAAATCAGGTTTTCTGATCCGAAATGTGATGAAAGATACAAAAATACAACAACACATCATTGTAAAACCAACAATACAAAATCACTGTTTAGGATATAAAATATATTTAATATGTAATATACGGCTCACTTATAATGTGACCTAAATTGGACAAATAAACAACAAATTAAAATTGTTTTGCGGCTATAAATAAAATTATAAACAGAAGACAGAGTTATTACTCAATTTCTTATTTAAATAGGTAATATTAGGTTAATAACTTTCGTAAGTACTAAAATATCAAATGGTTACGAACCTTATTACATGACATGCAAATTACTGTGCATTGCATATTCTTACACTAACCAAATTAATGTCTGAATAATGATTATATTATTATAAATTATAATATTATGTATAAATCGTTTTTTTTTTAATCTTATTTTGCATGCAATGCTTTAAGTAAAATTCACAGTTCGTTGAATGAGTTCGTCGATACTCGATACATATTTCACTATTATGCATATTATCCCTATACATAATAGTAATTTTTTGGACTGCGGACTACCGTAGGTTTTAATTATTGACAATTTTCTATTTATAGGTACTCAAATAGTCAAATGTAATGTTCATGCACGGTAGTTCAATAACTCTGAAAGTTTTAATCACAAACGGCGAAAGAGAACCACAATGAATATGAAGGTCACTGTTGTATTGTCGTATGACTGAAATGGCTGAAATATTCATTGTCGACGATTCGTATAGACACTACCTATAGCTTACCTATATTATACTATACCTTTCGTTCAACAGTTCAAATTAATTTTTCATCGAATGACACTTAAACAATTGTTCCTACCTACTTAATAGATCCATATAACTATTACATAACTCTATTTAACATTTTAACAGATGTATTTTGTCACGATATCCATAAATCCCAAATTATAAATCGCCCACTTATTACTTATACCATTGATTATAAATATAATATAATACGTAATACTATACTGCTTATACGTATACATTTTGCCAAAAATTATCGCGTAACTGACATACGATCTCAATTAGTATGTTTACCAAACATGTTTGTTACCTAACTACGTTGTAATTTTAAAATATATATTTGTCGAGTTCTAAACTTTAAAACGAATACGTTATTGTTGTTCAGAATTTTTGCCAAAGTCAACAACAAGATCCCCTGCTGTTGGGAATTAACCGAAGGAAATTATCAAGTAAAACGTTTTGTTTACAGCAATCAAACAGCTACAGCATAACTATATTATGTACAAATCACCAACATTATAATAAATTGATAATTTATTTATATTGATCAGTATGTATGCTGAATGCTCGTGTTACGAAAATGTTCAATATACAGTATTAAAATAAATACATAAAAAAAAAACGTTTTATAGACAACAGTATTTATTATTCACGATTTAATAGTACCTAATCAAAATATACATTTACGTGAAACTGTATACTAAATTAGGTACCAAACGGTAGGTATACACAATTATAGACGTTGTCAATAACAACCTGCTCTGTTATAGTAACTGCAATCTACATCATATTATAGGCGTCTAATATTGGAATATTGGATAAACATAATAATATAACAGTTTTCGTATAAAAGTATATTTTATCACGTCACAAGGTTAAGACATCGTCCGTTATACTATGTTTACATAAAATAAATATTGTACACTGAATTTGTTGGGTTTTGTTATGCGATTACGATTTACGATACAATTTCGATGTATTAAAACATTATTAAATATAGGTATTCGTCAATGATATGATATCCTCGAATCTTTTTGTATGAGAATTTGTAAAAGAATGCCAATGAAAAATGTTTGATGTTGTTTCGGTGTATGGTAAACCAGAAAGCGTTCTAACTACATGTGTCAGGGCTGATGGGTTTAAAACGTGTTTTTTTAACTTAAAATAAAAACTATTTTTAACAACCCTGATATACCACAGACTTAAGTTATAATAGTCTTTAGTCTTCACTCTCTCACATAGTAAATCTGAAGCGTGCGAATTAAAGTTATGTTTTCATAAAGTTACAACGTAACATTTACAACAGGCAAATCGTCTAAGAATAGTATGAGCAAAGTATTCGTATACAAATTTATTAAAAGTTCATGTAAACAAAACGCGTGACTGTCAAACTATAGTTATTATTATTTATTGACAATCTAATGTTCGGTTAGGCGCAATGACATTACATAAGAACTTACGAGTTTAAAATTGATAGGCATCAAAGTTGGCAGTATTAATTAAATAACAATTTTACACATTTAATCAAGACAGTTTTTGTTTATGCAAAGATTTGGACTTCAACCAGGAGAAGCTAAGAATTAAAAACGTGTGAGCGTTACGTCCCGTCAGTTACACCGATGCAGATAACTTCGATGCAACTTGAATCTGTGCAACACATGACGCATACTTCTATCAAAAACATAACATGGCATTACAAAAAGCTTTCACTATAAGTAACTAGGACAATTCAAACATTATGAGTTACAAACTAATAACTATATTATATTTAGTAAGAACATTTAATTTGAAGAGTTCTTGGCTATAGTGGGCGGGGGCAGTAAAATAATATTATCATAATAAATTTTATAAAAACAAAATATTATATTATACTTTTTGTGTTTTTATTTCTCTCGTTCGGGAACATTATCATAAGGCATAATGAATAATGCATAAGCCATAATGCAAATCATTTTAATTTCCTCACGTGACCTAGGTTTATATTATTTATATTATATTCGTTGGTGCATTAATGTAATATGTATATTATATTATTTTTCCGACACGAATAAATAGATTGAAATTATAAAAAAAGAAGTTTAACAATACACTTTTTTTATTCTAATATCGGAAACATCATCTTGCTCAGTAATTTTTTTCTATCAGGTTAAAATACAAAGTTTAATACACTTCTTCTCTCAAATGAAAAATAATAACTAAAATATTAACATGCTGGCTGATATGCGTCTTAGTCGTCTTACTACATATGTAATCACGTGGAAAGGTACGCGAAAATGCAGTTTGCTGACCTCAGCGAGACTATAGGTTAAAATTGAAACTGATTACAAATTTATAAATAGCAATTTTATTTACAAACAGTAAAAGTAAAAGTAAACGAAAATGTTAACAGTAATTCGCGATGTATGAAAAAAATAGTACCTACCTAGGTACGAGGTATATTACAATTTTCAAGTTTTATACTTTCAATTATCAAGTTGTGTCACACATTTTTTTTTAACCTCTACGTGGAGTAGGTAATTTTTTATACCATTCGAGCACTCTGTTTACTGCCGAATCATATTCTTTAATCAAGCCTAATCTAATAACTGTAATCAAAACTAAGTACTTGTCATTGACATATTTTTAGAATTAATAACAAACAAGACGGTGCAGGTAAAAAAAAAAGAATATCGTGGACATTAGGTGAAGATGAAAAAGCAAGCAAATGGATACTCGTATAGCGACGCGTTTCATTGCAATCAACAAATTAAAGTATATTTATAGTTGTATAAATATTTATGGAGAGGATTAAACTTTAGACGATCGACGGAACTCCCATTATAGAAAACACTTTAGATAGGTATCTCGTTATAGTTATCACTTATTAGGTAGTTTTTACTATAAAAAAAATATCACTTTAAACATACTAAAGAGATAAGTACTCTTACCATTGTGTCGTTGTTTTCAGGTCTGATATAAATTCAATTGATGATAATATTTATCGATTTTCACTAGTTATAGGTACACCTAATATGGCCTGGCAAAGTTGGTTAAAGTTAGCAAATCCAAGAGGATTAAGAAACTAATTAAGGATTAGAAACACTTACGTTTGTATCGGGGTCAACCAGATTATTTGATCATGTAATAGATTGTTTCGTCATAAAAGAAAATATTATTTTCATTCGAACAGCAGTGCCTAAGAATGGCGTTTATAGTACAACGCATTAATGTATAGGTAGTTAAGCCTAATCTATACGCACTCAGCGGGAAGATCACAACCGACCTTCATGTCACGAGTATTAAACTTTACTGCACAATACAGCTTCCTCGAGAGCTTTCCTTTGACTTCGACAAACCCATTTATTGTGTTATCTTAATACTATGTAAAGAATTAAATATTTATAAATGTTTTATTTTTTATATTGTGCAGACTAATAATAACCTAATCAGGTGAAATTGAATATTAAAATGGTTAAATGAAACAAAAAATGTTAGTTGTTTTATCATAATTCATATTAATATGATAGTACAAAAATGTACAGACATTTTAAACGAAGCATTCAACTGTATACATTGTCGTATAATAATTAAAAAAACATAAAATACGTCTGAAAGCTTAACATTTAAATAACAAAATTGTAGATTTTCAATCTAATATATATGTATACATAATATTGTATAGGTATAAATAATAATGATATAAATATCATAAATGTTTTTTTAACGATGCTGATAACAGTTTGTAATTTAAGTATATTTTATATACACATACCTATTATAAAATCACATTTGTTATATTTGTTTTTTTTTTTTTATTATTGATCTTAAATACATTGACATCTAGGTCATTAGTACAAAGATGTTAAGTTAGGTGTTATTAACATTAAGTTACACTAACTTTTTTTAAATTAGATTATACATTTCTGATTTTTTTAAGAATAAAATTAAGTTGTTTGTGGCCTGTGGGTTTGGTCCGAATGCTTGGCAGATTTGTTCGGAGATGTGGAATTGATTGCGGTACTGGTTGTGTTTATAGCATTCGGTGTTTGACCGTTAAGGCGGGTTTCCACTATACACGTAAGCGTGTACGTGCATACAAATCGTGATTGATTGGTTTGGTTCAGTTACCACACGATTAACCACGATACCGTGTTGTTGGACAATGGACATAGCTGAACATTTTTCGTGTACACGGCAAACGTGTGTAGTGGAAACCCGCCTTAAGAAGGACGCTGCATGTGTCGCATAATGGAGGTTCATCATTACTCATCAATAGAAGCTGTGCGTTAGGTGTAGTGTAAATAAGCATGTCTTATTCGAAGTCGGTTGATTATGGTTCCTTCTTTTCTATTAAGTTCGGGGTTTTTCCATAGGTTGGTGTTGTTTTTAATTTACATTGAAAAGCATTGATAAATTACTATCGCATTCGAAAAACAATATTCAGAACAGATTGGTTTTTCATACTGTTCGATACTTCGATGAATGATGGAAGAATTGATATTGATACGTTTTGAAAATAAGAAGTATAAGCTACTTATGAGTATAAAATATATTAAAATAGTTATTTAAATATTTAATAAAATATTGTCGCTATACGACACAATATAAACTAAAATCTTAGACATTTTAATAAATTGCAAACCAGTATTAAAAAAAGATACTGCCTATTAATAATTCCACTATTTTTGAAAATATTTATTCATTATTTTTCGTGTGCATGCGTAGGTGGTTCTTTGGTAATGTAAATACATACATGTAATTCTTAAAATGTAAACAAATTAACAGAGCTCCACTAACGATTTTTGCGTGCAATTAATTATTTTCCATACCATTATTGCATTCTTTCAATAGTATAGTATAGTATAAACTAAATATTATTATTAATAATAGTACAACACAGGCGTGAACCGATTTGAACAATAGTTAGACTAAACTGGCAAAGTCTCTATATCTTGGATTCGGTGTTTCTGAATTGCATGAGAAAATCATTATCTAGGTCGAATGTCGTGCGTGGTTTTTTTTCGAGACTGAACTGAACTACGCGAAATACGAGTGACATATTAATTAATATTCAGTAAAAATTATCAGATGTGTAAATGCCGATCATTCCCAAATTAAATAAAATACAAGTAGATTTACAAATAATCATGTGTTATAACTTAGGTATAATATTATATATTAATACAAATTTCGGTTAATTTTCTAAAACTAAAATCAAATATTTAAATGTTAAATTTTAAGTTAAAAAAGGTGGATAAGTGGATGTCGCTCTGCTGTACAGTAGGTTACAAGTGGGTTACTGTAATGGATGGTGTTAAATTTGAATTCAATGATATAATATCATTATATAAGAAAAACGATTCTGAGCGAAAACGGTCAGTCAGCCTATGATATTACTAAGTATATTTGATTATATTACTGTGAATAAAGTAAGACTGAACGTTTATATTAGCATTTTCTATACACCATAACATTTTCCAAATATTTCGACTTATTTTGAGCTGTTTACGAACATTGTCAATTTTAGTTATTTTTTCTATAAATATCAATAAAATTTTACCTGTTGAGTAAAAAAGCTTGAAAATTTAATAGAAGGCTCCTAGGTTATTGTTTCAAAGGCAGATGAAAAAAAATAAAAATCCTTAGGCACAGTTTTTATTTATAAGCATTTAAAGTTCAAATTTTGACAAAATACGGAAAAATCACGAAAATTAGCAAACTATTTTAAGTCGAGAATTCATAAAAATTTTTCTTTTTAAATCTAAGATTTTAAAATGTAATATAAGACTACTCATAAGTTTGTCTACCTTTATCAAAAAAAAATGTCTACAAGAAACTTAAATTAAATTTTTATGAGCGTCTGAAATTTAATAAGCAATTTTGCTTTTTTATAAGCATTTAAAGTTCAAATTTTGACAACATTTATCAAATTTATAATTTATTAATTATTTTGTAGTTAAAAATGTATAAAATGCTTAACTTTTATGGCTAAGGATTGAAAATTTAAAACAAGGCTCCATGTAAATAGGTTATATATAAATTACTTTATTCAAAATAATATCATCAAATATACTTGGTGTCGGTGTGAACAGCCCCACAAAAAATCATTTTCATTTTCATTTTGTGAGATATAGATCTCCGAAACCGAAGAGTGAATTTCGTTGTTTGGGGTCTTATTAGATTCACTTGGTTAGGTCACAGAGGTTCCCAACCTTTTTTGACTCATGGCACCCTTAGTCATTTTCTAAAAATCCGGAGGCACCCTATGCTCTATGTCCTATATAGACTACTTCGGTTTTATTTATCAGTGCATAAGTATAAACAAAAGTGGTAAGGTGTAGGTATATACTATATACACATTACATTTTATAAACAAATTATTACATTGTATTTATTTTTATTTATTAATTGATTTACAATATTAATTTATAATTAAGGAACTTTTTTTTTTTTATGTTTTTTTTTTAAATAAAATTTATTTACAATCTATATTTAATATAATACAATAAGTAAATTTGAGTAATAGAATTTTTGACATGAGTTCACGTGATAAGAGAAAAATATCCATTGATATTACTCTTCAGTTAATACTAGGTATAACGGAAAAATGAATACATTAAGAGAAATGAAAAAGAAATAAAAGTAAAACTAGGTAATAATCAGAGTTCAAGTTTAAACCGATGTTGGACCTTAGGATAAGAGGTCTCTGGACCATTTTCTTTTTAATCTACGAGTTGTATCGGGTAGCTCGATAGTGGATAGATTGGCGATGAGGGGGTTTGGGTGAAGATGTAGTTTTTTGTGAAATCGTTTATATAATTTTGAGGCTTGGTCGGAGATGGGTGATATGTTAAGGTCATTATGGAGAGTTAAATTACTTATATACCAGGGGGCATTGGTTATTGTTCTGAGGGATATTGATTGGAATGCTTGTAGATTTTTTAAGTTGGAATTTTTGGCAGCTCCCCAAAAGTGGATTCCATAAGTAGCTATAGGATTGAGGAGAAGTTTATAAATTAGCATTTTTTTCTGAATTGGTAAGTTGGATTTTAGTAGGGGACGCAGTTGATGTAGTCTGTGATTTAATAGTTTTCTTTTTGTTTTGATGTGAGTTGACCATGTGAGACGTCTATCCAGATGCATCCCTAGATATTTTACTGTTGGTTCAGTCGGTATTTGTCTGTCATTTATGTAGATTGGGGGGCAGTCACGGGGGCGTAAAGCAAAAGTTATGTGAGATGATTTTGTTTCATTTATTTTGATTCTCCACTTTAGGAACCACCCTTGGAGTTAGTTAAGGTGGGTTTGTAGTAGGAGTGATGCGGTTTCAGGGTTTGTATCAGAGGCGATAATACCAGTATCATCTGCGAAGGTTCCAAAGGTAGTGTTAATGTTGTGTGGGATGTCTGAGGTGTATATGTTGTAGAGGGTTGGAGCAAAGATGCTTCCTTGGGGAACTCCAGCGTTAATTGTATGGTATTCAGAAAAAGCATCGTCACATGAGACTCTGAAATGTCTATTGTATAGAAAGGATTGAATGATTAGGTAGTAAGGGGTTGGTAAGAATCTGAATTTGTTTAGTAATCCGGGGTGCCAGACACGGTCAAACGCTTGAGCCACGTCTAGGAATACCCCTGAACAGTAATGTTTTTTTTCCAAGGCTGATGCTATGACATCGACGAATCGGTGTAGTTGGTGCGTGGTCGAGTGTTTGTACTTGAACCCAAATTGGGTATTTGGGATAATGTTATTTTGAATTAAGATCGGGTATATTCGTTTAAGGATGATTTTTTCCAGAATTTCGGAGAAGGTTGGTAGAAGGCTAATAGGGCGATATGATGTGTAGCATGTAGGGTGTTTGTTTGGTTTTAGAATTGGGATTATATTTGATTTTTTCCAATAAGAGGGGAAATATGAGAGTCTCAGTGAAGCGTTGTAAATATGAGTTAAGAGTAGTATAGCTTTTTTGGGTAGGTTTTTCAGGATACGATTGGTTATGAGGTCATGGCCAGGAGCTTTTTTGGAAGGTAGTTTATTAATAATAAAGGTTATCTCTGATGGAGTTGTGTGTTTGGCTGGAAAGGACATCGGTAGTGGTTGGTTTAGTATATTTTCTATAGTTAGGGAGTGTTCGTTATCGTTTATATCGTTGTGTGGTTTGAAATTAATTAAGGAACTTATGGAATTAATGTGACACTTGGGCTTGTTTTTTTTTTACACAAATCTTTTATTTTTGGTTGAATAGTTGAAATACATACTCTCATTTCTTCTTCAATGAACTCCATTTTCATTCGTTTATTTGATTTTATGTTTACAAGAGTGGAAAATTCTTGTTCACATAAATATAAACATGTGAACAATATGAATATTCTAAGTAGTCAATATTTTTATAAGCTAAATGATCATGTTTTTTTTAATAAATGATGCTTCAATTTATTTGGAACCATAGATAACCGTTGGATAATTTCACTCCACATACAATGCATTCTGGTTGAGGACAATTTTCATTTCTATACCAAGTAAATTCCATAGCTAACTAATATTATATAAACGTATTTTATTACCGTAGAACTAGCACTAGCTTGATTTGATGATTCACCAGAAGTTGATTCAATATTATGGTTAGATGAAATTTCATCTTTATCTAATTTTCGCTTTTCAACAATAAATTACTTAATAAAAGACTGATAGTTCTGAAATTGTTAGTAGATTATTAAATTAGGTACTATTGTCGATGTATGTTTTATAAAAATTAAGATAAGATAAAGTCACAAGACACCGAAGCGATATAGCAATCAAACTGGTATGAACATTAAAATAGATTGAACATTGTAATATTTCTACAAAATATATGAAACACAATAGGTTTTATATTATAGTCCGTTTTATTACTCGCAGTGCTATATTTTTCATGAAATCGTTTTTTCTTAAAAAATATATTTCAAATAATTTCGCGGCACCCTAAATAAATTTCACGGCGCCCTGGTTGGGAATCTCTGGGTTAGGAGAAGTGCAGTGAAGATTTTCAGAACTTTATCTTTAATAGTTAATTCACTACAGAAAATAAAAAAAATTAAACCAAATTTTAGTAGGCGTTTTTTGATGTTTTTCAGCTTTACAGCTCTGTAGTGAATTAATGATTGGTGATAAAGTTCTGAAAATCTTCACTGCACTTCTCCTAGCCAATGTGAATCTAACAAGACCCCAAACAACAGAATCCGTTCTCCAGTTTGGGAAATCTACCTCGCTAAACGAAAATCTAGCGGAAAACAACTCTTTTTTTTATCTGTGAAAAATTAAATATTTTTTTAAAAAAATTTTATTCCACATTTAGTATCTACTTGATAATCCCTTTTTAATGAGTTATCAACCAACTTTCTAACTAACATAGTTTAGGAGAAAAGTTAAAAAAATAGAAATTTTGGGACTGTTCACGCCGACGTTTTTATGGATTCAAGTGGTTATACCGCAAATCTCGCTCATTAATATTGTATATCAAAGCTAGCTAATTACCCACCAACTCATCATTACTGAGTTACATTTTTATTATTTTCCTATTTAACAAAAATTTTTGAAGTTTTCAAAATTCAGCCTTTTTTTCATTTCAATCACCATACTTACTTGATTAAAAATCAAGAAAGTAAAAATAAAAACCTACATATTATATTATAAAAAACATCCATAATTTTAAATAAATTATGTTTAAAGAAGCACAGACACAAAAAAAAAGTTTTTTTTATTTTGAAAGAATGTGAAATTCTAAGAATAATGTTATAGGTTTTACGTTTCTACTCACATTATTCAATAAGTTATACCTATACGCTCATCGTAATTGTCTATCTTATACGTGTTCCTCGTTCACATAACAATTTACCAAGCTAAATATTTTATTTTTGAAATTTTATTTACGTATAAATGTGTGATGTTATGTGTTTGAGACGATAAAAGGTATCAGAATTTCAATATAACGTTGAGTTTTTAAATATTAAAAGAGATATTTTTGAATTTTTATTTTATATTAAATCGCCATGACTACGCGCAGTTTAACAAAAATATCACTTTTAAGATTTTTAATATTTAAAAAACTAAACGTTATATTGAAATTCTGATACCTTTTATCGTCTCAAACACATAACATCACACATTTATACGTAAATAAAATTTCAAAAATAAAATATTTAGCTTGGTTAAATCGTTGTGTGAAACGAGGAACACGTATAAGATAGGCAATAATTACAATGAGGCGGGCCCAATAATGACGTCACGCCACTATTCTACATTTCTTAACATCTCTTTAAGTAATATTTTTTTTTTTACGTCGGATTTTCATCAAATATTTCAAACAGCTGTGGCTACAATAATTTAACATTTAAAACAAATTTAAAGAACATTTGTGTGTGTGTGTTAATATCTATGTAAAGTCAGGACTACAGGTTATAACTTATAAGTGTTAATCTAAAATGTTTATTTCTGTGCAGAACATCTATCTATATGACTATTGACTATATAGACCTTATTTGTTCTATAATATGATAAATTGAGAAACTTTAGAGAAGTGTAATTATTAAATACTTTTACGTTAAACATTTGTCTAATTATATGATAATTGCTACATTTAGTAATCCATAACTACAAATTACAATTACCTACTCAATTTCGCAAACAAGCAATGTACAATTATTATATTAATTGCTATTCTTTTAATGTATACGATAAAATTGTTAAATAATAAATAGGTTTTGTAGGTACTATAGTCGTATCAGCATCGATAAACACTAAGTCAATTCCGGGTGATTATTAAAACAAACATATAACGATTAAGTACGTACCTATTAAATAAAATGTATACTTAAGAAAAATATTATGCGTATAATATGAGTTAATTAATGACAAATAATGATATTTATTAACAATGATACACTCGTATATATATTTCCATTCGTCTGCAATGTCAAATGTCAAATTACCTATAGTATATTATTTTGAACATTTTAATACGATTTAAGATATTATGTTAAATATATTTTATTGAGTTGGAAATGAGATTTGTCATAAATATTTATATTACATACTTTAAGTTTAAACTTGTTATTATGCTTTTTTATTTATAACTAAACACTTATAGGTGCATGCATATAATTATAATATTTGAGGCGTCATACCTTTATATCAATTTAGATTACTACATATTGACCTACACGTATTGAACGATTGATCTATTATCTAATAAAGTATAAACTGACGAGTAATGACGTCAAAAGCGGTACGTATAAAATGTAATAATAATTATAGTTTAAGAATTGTAAGAAACACGTAAATAAATAAATTAAAATTTGATGATATTTTTTTCATGTGTTCACTAAAATCATTTTATTCTTTTAAGATTATAATTTACAAATTGTGGATAAGCTGTAAGCCTATAATATATTTTAACCAAAATATATAATTTAATATGTTTTTTTAAGGGCAGTAGTTCTTTATTTTTATGTTCATCATTTATACATTTATAATAAAAATGTATTTACATAATGTTTAATTTATTAAAATAAAACACACTTTGCAGTTTCGGGTTTCCTTTATTTAATTATTATTTATTACCGTTGTACTTTATATATAAATGCAATATAGCTATGGTCTATGATAAGTCAGATACCAAAGAACTTATCGGATCGAAAATTATACGAGCCTACGTATCACATAATATATATCTTAATATTTATAATATATATATATGGCTAGTTTTCGTTTTGTTCTGTTTTAAATTATAAATATATTAGGCGCATCGCGTGTCCGCGTAGGTACTAGTGTACTACAGTTGATATTATAGTCCTCAAATCAATTGGAAGATGATAGATTGAATATTTAAAACTCTTAACCCATACTAAAAGATTCGATCAATTTAAAATGAATGTAAGTAAATTAATATGAATATAAAATGTCTTACCTGTTTTCTGCTCAAACGCACCATGTGTTCATATAAATCGTTCACAACAAGCTTAGTAGGACGTATAATATATAAATGTAAATGACTTAAAGTTATAGTGCATTTTCATCTTTATATAGATAGATAAATATTGTTTTTTAAATTGAAAAAATAAACTTGTGCGTAATTTGATACCTTGAATTATCAATAAAACAAAATAGAGAGAAAGAGGAAGAATTAGTATAGAAATAATAATGATTCGACTATACATTATGGTATCGTTGGTTGTATCAATTATTTTGTGTAAAACGTGCAAATATGTTTTGTTTAATTAAATTTAAATAGTTTTTATATAATAATTATTATTAATAACATTTGGCCTAGACCTAACACGTTTTATGCGATACAGATTGTATACCTACGTCACTAAACAAATGCAGGTCAGTGAATATTACATAGAAAATAATAATAAAAGTTATAACTATAAAATTTATAAACTTTCCGACACGTGTGATAAATAATAACCATTAAATATAATTGATAAAATATAAATGTATAAGTACAACATATGTCATATTGTTTAGTACGGACAATGAAGAGGTTAAATACTGACGGTGACCTATATTTAATGAGAAAATATGTACATCCATTGTTATTTAAGAACATTAACTGGAATATCTATTTAAAAAAATCAATGATTACATAAATATTCTATGAATACAAAACATATATTGTCATATGGTCATACGTGGCATATATATATATACAGTGTATGTATATTATAGGTTTTGATAAGTGAAACAAATTATTGTAATAAATGAGGACACGACAAAAAGGTATTGTCCGAGTTGCGGTCGCAATAGACGAATTGCGGTCTTAATAATATTGAAGGTAAAATTAACGTCTTAATTGCGGTCAGTATCCGGTTATCGATTATCCGATGAACTCTTATCCAATTTTCGATAATATGGAATGTTGCCAAAATTTTGTAATTTATTATTTTCACATATTATTACACCAATTATTATGATACGAGACGCGAGCTTTATCGACAATGTTATCGTACGTCAACGTAAGTCAACGTTATATCATTTAGTCTATTGCAAGACGTTTTTGTATCAACACGTCAAAATGTCACAACTATCTGTAATGTATAGTGAAAAAGGGAAAATTTTGCTTGTATTAAATAATTTTAAATTTAGAGAGTACCGTCTGCTTAAGACAGGAGAAATGTCTTGGAGTTGCACTAATAAAAATTGCAATGCAAAACTCTACACTATCGGGGAAAAACACTTATTTTCAAGAACGCAAAATGACCATAAAAAGACAGACAGAAGATAAACAACTCGGTAAAAATGAAGGCTGATGAATTATCATTTTCGGAAAGGCCAAGGAAAATAATTCGTCAAGAGGTGGAGAAAGATGTCAATATTTTGAATACATTCACAGACAGAGACATGATTCGCATAGGTAAATAAATTAAATTAATAATATAGGTGAAATACCTAAAATTTTAAAATGTAATACAAAATTTCTCATAAATTATAATAGTTATTTTTAATTAATCTTTATTGTTCTTAATATTTAAATTTTAAATCATAATTATAATTTTTATAAAAATTAGAAAATTCAAAATTTCTGATTTCAAATTAACAACGTTTTTTTGTTTATTTTCGTTTTCATTTTTCTACCTATTTAAATTCCAAACTATTGATTTTTAGGGAAAAATATTAATCGTGCAAAATTACAACGATTACCAAAGTTACCAAAATGTATGGACGATGTACATGACTATTTGGATATGGACGAAGTGATATGTACGAAAAGAGAAAATTTAGTAATATTCAACGATAAATCATGCAATATAATAATATTTTCATGCGAAAGTAATTTGAAATTCATGTGCAGTGTTGAAACTATTTTAGTGGATGCCACTTTTAACTATTGTACAAAATTATTTCAGCAGATGTTTACAGTTATTGGTTTCAAAAATAACAAATATGTTCCTGTTGCACTAAGTTTATTAAAAGATAAAAAAGATTTATCGTACACAACTGTTATGTCTACGCTGAAAAGTAAATGTTTGGAAATTAATTTAATATTTAAACCACAACATATAGTTTCTGATTTTGAAAAAGGAATTCTTCAAGCTCCAAGAAAAGAATTCCCGGACACCACTTTGATTGGATGCAGATTTCATCTCAGTCAAGCCTGATGGAGAAAAATAATGGGATTAGGACTGACTTTAGAGTACAAGAATAAGAACTCGGAAATTGGAAAATGGTTACACTACTTTTTTGGATTGACTTTTCTCCCTCCAGATGAAGTGGGAAATGTGTTTTTAGTTTTGGAAACTAATAAAAAAAGCGAGAGCATAAATCAGAAATGTATTAAAAATAAAATACAACAGTATTTGAAAAAACAAATTGACTCGCTGACATTTGTGAAATGTGTATCATACAAATATGAACCGGTTTAATATTATAAATGTATTAATTTTATTCGTTGAATGTGTGTTTTGTATTTTAAAATGTGACTTTATTATAATTTAATAAACTAAATAAACTAACTATAAATTTGTATTTTGACGTAACGTATTTTGACCGTTTCATTTTTGTATTTAGCATAATAATATGCAACTATGTCAATATTAAAAACATAATAATTATTAATCATATTTTTTTACCACAACTAGGATTTTTACCTATTTTGATATTTAACCTGTTTTGATCCCGACCGCAACTCGGATTTTTTTTTTACCTGTTATAATCTCGACCGCAACTCGGTATCAACCGACAAAAATGACCCAAACAGATATTTTTGTTCAATAATAATTCGGTACAACGTCGAAACAATACATGTATAGTTTAGGCTTTTCGTTTCAAAACGAATTTTCATGCTAAATGATATTTTGCCCTCGGCCATTTAAAAACCATATTATACGACAAAAATTAAAATAAATTTATGTTTTGGTTGGATTAATTAAAATAAAGTCGTTAGTAGAGAAAAAATTGGTAAAATTATTAATCAAGTTAAAATATGTCTTCAAAATTTAAGAAATATGCACTAAAAACGAAAAAAACTCGAAATATGCATTTACCTATATTCAAAATGAAATTTCTAAACTAGCTTTGTGAAAGCATAAAAAAGATTTGTTTCGCACTGTGCTATTCTTGTGACTATGCAAAACAAATATGCAAATGCCACAAGTCCTCTGCCCTACGAGTAATAAAAATAAAAAAAAACAAATATTGAATGGTGGGTCATCATTGGCCAGCTGTGTCAATTTACGGAAAGGATTATTTTTAAATGACGTGTAGGACATTAGGACTATCTAATAGGATTAATAGGCATTTAAATGGAATAGCAACTGCAAAAGTTCCAAAGAGGCCAAAAGGACAGGTAAATTCACTCCAAACATTCACACCTGCACTTATTATGATATGTCGACATTACATCCTTCTTTATATTTATTGTCCCTAGCTACGTATGTAGAGTGTAGATGGCTTAAGTAAAAGTAGTAAAAATAATGGAAACACATAACCATAATATATCACGATTCATGTTTTATCATAGTCTAGAATTATTCTTGAGATGACGTCTCACCTACATGTGTTGTCTCCGTCTTACACGTACGGCATAGACAAAACGCGTCTACGCAGTCTGAGTGAAACTCGCTCAATTTTGGATCTAGAGTAAAAATACCTATTATGTGACAATATTTCTCAGGGCAAATCGTTGCGTTTTTTCCATTATACCCAATATTATAACGTTCATTATATCGTTTAGAAATAGCAAAAATGTCAACATTTTAAAAATAAATTAAGGTATACCTACCTTTAACTTTTCAATTTTTAAAATTTTTAAAAAAACTCTACGTCTTGCCCTCCAAAATATTGTCATAGTTTAGTTTTGTAATAGGTGCTTTTAAGTTTTATTCTAACACCATAATTGAGCGAGTTTTACTCAGACTCAAAACGCGTTTTGTCTATGTCGTACGTGTGTAAGACGGAGACAACACATGCGGGTGTGACGTCCTCTTAAACATACAAATTTTAAATGTACTAATTACAATTCCTTCGTGTGGAAGTTTTTCGACATCCAGAATATAAATTTGTTCACGTCTCGATTTAAGAAATTCTATTGACTTATTATTATAATTTCTTAACAATTATTATGTCACAAGGATCTTTTATAAAATCCCGAACAAAGCCACAATACGAGTATGTTGGCAGCTGAAGTAACTACATAGGTATAGACTACGCCCTATTGTCAAGTTTCACTAAATAAAAACGTTGTAGGTATTCAATTAACCAAGTGACTATGTAAATAATTATAATATTCAATGTACCTATACAGTATTTCATAAAGATTAAGCTTTTAATTTATTTGTAATTTGTATAATAATGTGGTATGAAATTTTATAGAAAATAATGATTAAAATTCATTGATATTTACATTTTTTTAAAACTATTTTAAAATCATACACAATCTATACATTGGCTGGACAATAACCATGAGTGCTAAACGAATAATAAAAGGACTTGTACATTTGTTGAATAAACCATCCAGTGACAGCACTTCGGCAGGTGTTTGTATTATTTATATTTTATATTTAGCACATTTCCTATGTTAACTGAGAAAATGTCTTAGTCACTGGCACTTGAGTCTTCTTATTGGGTTTCCAGGAAGTGAGTGACATGATAGATTTTATATAAATGGGTTGGAAACTTGGAGTGGTTGTGTGTGACTTTTTACACAACTTACTTAACATGAATATAAGGAATTTAATATATTATTAATATATATTATATAGTAAGAGTCTCGTGTATATTAAACATATTATTAATTCCGGTCATCGCATCGTAGTATATTGTGTGGCAAGGGCGGAAATTGCCTTCCCGCACAATCCACACATACCATTTTTTGTCACGCCTCTGCATTCATCGATCACGGCAAAGGTAATGCAGGAATCTATACAACAACAATATTTCATGAAAGAAACGATTTGGTTATATTTATTTTAAGCGTCACGCATGGAGGTTATAATATGATTATAAGATGTAACCAAAAGTTTATGTTTTGTAAGGACCGACGACCGTGGTATAGATTTTAGTGTCTATTTGTGCAGGGTATACGCGCGTGAAATGTGCGCGCAGAATTTTTGGGGATTCCCCAAAAGGACGCTTTCCAATAACGCTTCAACCGCTATCGAAAACCAAACTTTCGGTGCAGGCGTTACAAAAAAATATTTTCATAATTGTTCATGAATTGCCATTTATACAAATATATACATATATTTATGTTTTTTTTTTGTTTACAAATAAGCACTTGACTCTGCAGTTTAATTATATAGTAGGTATTCAATAAGCAAAGTTAATAGCAAAATATTTACAATAGTCATTATAACCATCTATTGCCTATTATCTATTGTTATGCAAACATATTACAAATAATTACTATTATATCTGTTAACTCATTTGGGAATGAGAATTACTTTAATTATGAACCGTCAAGCTAACTGTAAAAATGTACAATATGTTCATACAATAACCATTAGGTACGCAAATATTAAAGTAAATATAAGATTCAAAAATCTCTATTTTGGTTTTTATCAATTTATTATTACTCGTATAAATGTATAATAATTAGTAAGTAATTTTTAGATTCTGAGCGGAGCGAGGAATGTTATGGTTTTACAATGATGTTTATTTCTTTTTTATTCTGTAAACACTTTTTCTCCCTCTAAACTTGCTCAAAAGTATCAAATATAGAATCTTTTATTTTTTGTTGTATTTAGGAATTAGGATTTTGTTCCTTACGGTTTAAAGTTCGGAAAATTTTTGAGCTATTTATAGAGATTTTAATTTTGGGAGTTTTTTGTTGTTTTTTGGTTTAAAACATTCGTAAAAACTTGAAATTTGAGTTGTTTACTTATATTAGCCTTACCTAGACATGGTAAAATTTTCAAAACATTTGAGCAACTTATGAGCTTTTTCTTTTATTTTATATTTTTTTTCATTTTTATGATATTTCCTAATTATAAATTATAGTTATAATTATATAAATTACCTATTTATATAAATCGTTCTTAAGCTGTTCTTATAACGCTTTGTTTATCACCATAGAAACGAATAAAATTAAATAAAAAAGATTCCCTCGTCCGCTCAGAATCGTTTTTTTATCGAATGCAATCATTGCATTCAAATCGAATACAGTGAAATTACACTATCCTGTCCGAGGCCCGAAGGAGACGATGGACAAACATCCACCACTGAATTGCGCTGACCTACTTTTTTTTAGTGTGATACTATACCAGGCATCAGCTAACTTTTTATTTGCTTTGTTCTTATTAATATATAATATATATTACGTATATATTATTATTATTTATAACATCATAATTATTTATAGCAAATCTCCAATATCTAATTACTATTTATAACTTACTACAAATTATCTTACCCAATTTCACCAAAGAGTAAAATAATTAGATGACTTAACTTAATTAATTAAACATAAACCACTAACCAGAGGTATTATGAAAAGAAGGTTTTGGCAGTTCAAAGTTCAAACAATCCCCAAAGAGATTATATCTTAAAAAGAGATTTTTAGAAAAAAAAATTAATTTTATGAAAGTATAAAATTTGAATATCATTTATAATATTAAATTTTTTACTGAGTTTTAGGTAGACAAATTATTTTAAGCGGATCTAACATCGTAAATCTAATAATTTGAGTCTTACCTAAAACCGGTGCTGTCGTATGGATAATTCTAAATATAGGAGATCGGCAAGCAAATACATTTCTATGTAACTATTCATCATCTATAGCGACAAAGACACAATTTGCTATCATATATTTAGCAAACCGACATGTCATGGTATGACAATATTTAGAAAGTCTTTTCCGCTGTAAAAACTAAAATCGAAACAAATTCAAGTAAAAAAACAGGCGAATGCAAGTATACTATAGTCTATGTATAATAATATGGACTTCGGGGCAGTTGAGGCATACAAAATAATTAATTATTGAATAAGACACTCCGGAGTTAAGCCCGCCGTAGTCGTCGGACTATAGGCAAACAATCGTGCATGGGTGCAAAACCCACCGAAGAATAATCGAAGTAGGGCACGCGAAATGTAGTATGAAATGTGACAAGAGTTGTTGTCTTTAAGTACCTAGTCAATTTTATTATTGTCGATGTCAAGAAATAAACCGAGAACAATCGCTACGTTAATATTGTACAGGATTAAACGTGAAACGGCAATGATGTATCGGTCCGGATGATTCGTCGTCCGGAACCATTATCGTCATTAAATATTATTATTTGTATTAAGTTTATATATATATAGTTAGTATAAAACCACGGTCTGAATTCCCCCCACTTGAAATTACTCAAATATTAAAATCTACGGCCCGCAGAGCTTAACGGTCGAGATACGATATCATTATACCTACACTATTTTTTACTCGTCTTTTAGATTTGAATGTCCTGTTACATTTTACGCCGCTATAACTTATAAGATCATATACGACAACGTTATGGGCTGAAATGTCGATTCTACGGCGGTGCGTTCGATTTTCAGTGGCCGTGAAAACTATAATGGTTGACTTATAGGTATGGGAAATATGGAATCATCCCTCACAACCTGTTTTGGTCAAAATATTTGTTTTGAACTGAGTATACTGAAGTCCAGCCTCGTTGACTGAAAAAAAACCCAAATGTAGATTCAAAAGTCTACAATGTTGGTAGGATTAATTTAGTAGGATATATTTTTATCCTGGGCCTTTCTGTATTCAGCGAGGCTCAGTAATATTTTTGATATACTAAATAAATAAAAATATATGAAATATTATAACATTTAAAAATCGTATGGGCTAAAGCCTGCAATTTGGAAATATAATCGCACTTCGCAAATATAGTGGATTAAAGAGTATACAGACCTACAGTAATTTAGTAAGAAATGTGATTTAGTGTAGTGTGAATTTTATTAAGCGTGTACTGTGTATAATGTTTTTAATATATAATAGTTCGATTGAATTATGGTCAATGGTCACGAATAAAATAAAAAAAGACATAGTTATGATAAACCTAAAGACATAGTTGCATATCTTGATTCATGATTTAGTTTGATAAAAAAAAATACCAATTCAAAATTTTATTTTTAATATTTAATTTACAAGCAGTATACGATACTATGGCCACAGAATAGATTAAATTAAATCTATTCTGTGCTACATCATTACTATAATTGAACCCAAGATATAAGAATGGTTCCATAGCTTCCTCCCTAATTCTGATTAAGGTCGATAATCGATATACAGTAAATATAATAAATGAATAATAATTGGCTTTTAATTAAAAATTATTCAAATATGTTAACGATTACCATTGAAAGTGGATCATATAGACTGAGATTTCGACAATCTATATAGTTCAGGGGTTCCCAAACTTTTTGGTTTGCGGTGCTCTATTTGAAGCAAGGTTTTCTTAGGACACCCTTTCCCAAGTCATCTCATGACTAATCATAAAAAATAGAAAAATTAAATAAAAATCAGTAAAGATTGTGATGGGTAATATGACAATATTTATATCATTTAATTTATACATTTTTATTTACATAATCGTAATTATTTTCATCACCGCCATGGTTGGGTTTTCAAATTTATTTTTGGATCATATAAAATTCTACGGCAGAGCTGCGCCCCTGTAAAGACATAGTGGCGCTCACTTTGGGAACCGCTAATATAGTCAATAATTAACTCTTAGCTATTATTCTATTAAAGTGATAAAACGGTTTGGAAAACAAGTGTTATTTTATATTTTTTAAAATTAAGTATATTACTTCTGCAATAAATTCGATATTATTGTATGATTAAGCGTTGTACAACAATTTATTGTAAAACCGTTTAAGACTGCATATTTTGGTAATAAGGACAGAGCTCTTCCCAAGTTAAGTTTGGGTATTTTCAAAGTATAATATTATGGTGATTCGTGTGTGGTACGACATGTTTGTGCTGTATTATAATTTAACCTTTTAGGTACTGTATGCCGTACGGGTCCTAGCCTTTGAGTGCCTCGTTAGCACCGTAAAAATGCCGTTTTTTCGTCGCCAGGCGCGCACCGCACGAGGAGAGGACGGCGCGGCGGCGACTCTATCGCGTCCCATGGACGTCCGGTCCAGCCGCCCGACGTCCGTTTACGCGCGTGCGAAACCCAAGGCCGTCCGACGACAGAAATAATGCACACGACTACACAGCCCGACGCATATTGGACGCGAGAACGCGTGACAAGGACGCGATTTATTTCCAATTACTTACAATGCAACGACGTTTCCGTTCGAATAAGGAGAAGAAGAAATATCGACTATATATAGTTACGTACGTCGACTCTTTCGGCCGCCGCCGTTCACTTTGTGTGTCGACCAAATACCTGGGATAACGATGTCATACTATAATATGACACTCGAAAGAAAATTGATGATCGATATAATCGGAATCGGAGCGAGTCTGACTTATTTAGCTCATGTATTACGGATATGACATTACCGGCTTAACATAGTAACATATTGATATTACGTATCGCGTGACGTGTAATATATGGTATAGGAAGTTAAATCAGAGGCGTATTTAGGGGGAGGTCGGGGCCTCGGGGGGGTGAAATTACCCTGGGCTCCAAATTCTAAGTCCCGTAAAGTGGCACCGTGCCTGGGCTTCAAAGTATATCATACCAATGAAAAATTATTATTTTTACTATATAGGTGCGTTACAATTAGCGTAATAAGAAATTGGTAGCCACCCAATATTTTGAGGAGCTTAAGTTTTATAAACGAATTTATGATAAAACTCGTTTTGGGGCGTAAAGATTTGACAAGCTATTGGAGAGTTATTTATAGACTTATAGTATTGTAGGAGACTATGTCACTTATCGAGCACTTTATAAGTTATAAGTCTATGCTATTTTACTATGGTAATGTAAATGAATCGATACTTTATTGTGTACCTAGGGTGCCCTATTATGGTGTATAATATGTGCATTGTTTATACACCATATTGTGGTCACAAACGTTGAACTGTAGGCCAAGTAGGTAAAGGGGTCTACTTAGGTAGGTATCATAATATCCACTACGAAAAGAAAAATCGGAAACTTCCATTTTGGCACCCACCTCATCATCACTCGTGCAAAGTATATTATAATTTATATGTTAATATTGTAAAACCGAGCCAAGTACAGTAAAGTACTCAATAGTTAGTACCTATATATGCTAGCCAACGACACAAAAGGAACAAATTGGATTAAGACACTTAAATTACGTGTGATAATAAACAAACGTCGATTTATATTCTAATCGGTCGATTAAAAATACAATAAATATTAATGAATATCACGATTAATATTAGTATTTGAATATTTATTTGATAATATCTCATAATTAATATTCTTAATCGAGACTCGCGTTGTTATAATAATATCGTAGTGTATAATAAAATAAATAATATTATGACAAATTAATTCGGTTCCACGAAATGTAATAATAAATAACACTCGTACAGTGTGCGTCACGCAAAATGTAAGAAATAACGTTCGAATATATGTAACGCATATATGCGTGATTTACTCGATATTCCGTATAACGCGTCCAAATATGAAAAAAGTCTCAGTAGGGGTTCAGTCACCTAATTTTTTTAAAAAGTTTAGCCCTGTAAGAGAAAGACAATAATACTGTATTAAGTATGGTATATCGCTCGTATATTGTTAGTGGGGGCTTGTTTGATTTTGGAAGGATTAGTCCACCAAAGCCCCCTTTATTTGTGTCATAAAACGTAACATCCAATTATTTAAATTGAACGTACGTGTGTATACACGCGGGACGTATGACGCATGATTTGTGATATTAATTTGACTTTAGTCTGCAGACTATGAAGATAATTATTAGAGTCTTAATGTCGACGATCAAGACGATGTAGCACGTAGTTGTTACCTAAATATACTCAAACTGCGCTTAAAATAGACGGTAATATAGACAATTTACATGAATTACGCTCGAAATAATTTTCAATTAAAAATTAGGAGTTGTAAGTTTTAATAAAAGTAAAAAGGTAGAATATAGTTGCCCTGAAACAGTGGAACAATTTAACAAAACCAACATTACTTTAAAAATTAAGAATGTTTATATTTATTATCATTCACTGCAGTGCCAGTTAGTTTTTATTAACATATCACTTTTTCAGAGCGAAAATAAATTGATTACCTTTTAAAAAGTCTAACAATTTATAAATCAATAGATATTTAAAGTGTATACACTATACACACTATACAGAAATTTATTATATTTTATACGTTATAGTACGGAGCGAATACGTTGACAGATTGTATTTTCAAAACATTTTAATTATTCAACTTTTTAATTTAATTATAATCATAGTATTCACTTAGGTATTTGTTTTCGTGGATCGTAGTGTTCGTATTTGACTACAACTTCTTATTAAAATGGTAGTTTCTGTTTGGATGTATCCATAAAACCTTGTTCAATATGTTATATTATAAAATTATTTTTCTGAATTTATGTAATCCGATCAAAAATTGAACGATATTAGTTTACATATTTAAATATGGCCTTTTACGACATTCTTTCTTTTTTTTTGGGGGGGGGGGGGGGGGGTAGGCTCAACCCCAGCAGTGTGCTCCTTATTAATAATATTAATAATTGTTAGCTTATATTAATGCGTCTACAAACGCCGTGTCGTCGAGTCGTGGAAAGAGCGCTTTTGACCGGTCGCGGACAAAACGAACGAAATACAAACACCGTCCACCGAATCCGGATATAAATAAACGCGGACTCAAGGAGGACTCGAGGGTTCTTTTTTCGCACGAACACCGCGCCGCCGTCGTAGAATCACATTTTATTTATTATTTTTAGTCAACACTCGACGCGAACCGCGGCATTATAAACGTCGAATTATTCACGTTTGTTTGTCGAACACGTCATTATTATTACGTTATAATAATATATATATGTACCTATAGTAGGTATTATCATGTTTGCGCGAATAATGCGAATAATCATCGCGGACGCACCACTCGACGGCGGCGGCGGCGGCGGCGGTTTCACGACTTTTTCCGTGACTCAGCACAGGCTGACGTACGCGTATAGTTTATATACTATTATACTATAACGGTGTTCAAAAATAAACCGATACGTCCGTCGTTTTTACACACAATTCCATCTCAGTACAACATTATATTGTATTATGTCATATAATATTAGGTATATGCGTGCAGTGACTGACGACTGAAAACAGTGAAAACCATCAGAGCATATCGTTATTAATATTGTTATAACTTATAATAAACACCTACAACGCGTATCGTATAATATGCGCATATTATTATTATATAATAATAATATTATGTAGCAGATCCGATGCTCGAGGTGCACGTGGACTTGGGTTATAATAATTTTATGTACCCAGTGAAATGCCACCGTCTGTCTTATCTCCGGCCTCGCAAACAATAATTATTCGCGGTCACCGGAAAAGTATTTTTACTGCGTTTTGACATACATTATAATATATTATATTTGATAATATGGGACACTATACTATTTTTTGGCGGCGAACTGTTCTCGTTCACTCGTTGCCCTCCTGACCAGCGGCGTATTTAGGAATTGCTAAAGGGAGGGGATGAGGCGGCACTGAATGACATATGTAATAGTGGGGGGGCTTTTCCCCCCACACCCCCTTTGAGGTTTCCTATACTTACTCACTACATACTGTACAATTTACACAACATTTAATACCAATAATTATTAATCATTAATTTTAGTGAATAACAATAACATATTGATTATTTTTCATTAGATTTGAAATAAATTTCAATCTTTAATTTACACTCAAAAAATATTCTTAGAGAATTAACTCTTTAACAATTACCAGATACAATTATCTAAGACAAATTATAACATAATATACCTACAATATACATATTCATAAAACATTAATATACTATGGTGGCATGGTATTATATTATATTCTATAATGCATTCATTTATATTAGTTCTTAATTCTTAATATCTGCGGTTGTGGGGTTGTCACTGATTTGTTTTCAAGTGTTTTTTCCACTGGTACCTAATTGATTGTTCAAATTTCAAAAATATATAATATAATAATAGATACGTTTTAATAACGAGATAATTTATAATTATAATTAATTAATTATTATTGAATTTCTTTTACTTACATCTTCGATTTCCACATAAATATTCGATTTCTTTACTTGTGGCTTAAAAAAGTAGTCCAGCGTAGTTCTCTTAATTTTAAATTTTAACACCGAAGGGCGAAGACCGAAATGGTGAAATTACAACACAATTTTACACACAACAAAATTTAGTGTAAATGATTATAAAATAAACACAACATTTGACAAAATGATTATGGTTAAGATAGTACTATAGTAGGTAGATTTTAATGTTCTACGTTTAAATGTAAATAATATGTTACATTAATATGTTATACAAATAAAATTACTATCAGCACATTCAAATAATTTTTCGTCTAAAAATACCAATGTCGTTTTTCCACACAAATAATATAAGAATGCCGATTTCCGATACTCAATAAAGTGATTATTTTTTTTTTATAGTGATTACATGTAATATACTATTATAAGACAATACCATAATTTAATATATTGATTTTGGTATTTTAGTTTTAATATATCTTGTTTTAATTTTACAAATTTACAACTGTACAGTACTAGTGTACTACAGCCGTGTCTAGCTGGTACGTCGAGTGCAACCCGCATATTATACAGAAAACGCCTCATTTATGACATTGCGGAGTTTCAGTGTCGTAAATCGTAATAATAACAGTCTATTAATAACCTTATAATTGATTTTTTTCTTGCTGTATGTACAAAAATTAAAAATTAAAAATACATAGTAAATACTAAAACGGTTGACGATTCAGTGTCTATATATGTATACTTGAATCCTTTAATAATAGGAAAAAAAAATACCAAGGGGGGGATTGATCCCCCAAATCCCCCCCGTAAATACGCCACTGCTCCTGACCAAAATATTGCGGGTGCGACACTCTGTTCAATATTATTATTTTTGATACTATTTTTTTTTATTTATATAATATTATATATGACATTATGACGTATAATATGTATCTTAATTTTAAACGTGTCCAATATACACAATAAGGGCTACAACAAAGCGTTTGACATACATTGATCGTTTGATCATTAACTGGACAGACTCAGTACATGTACGGAATGATTCACCAATCAGGGTCTCCTACATTTTTTCTTAAACAATCAAATGTTGACTTTTAGACATTTTTATTATATTTAAGTACCATATTTTCAATTATTTAGATTTTTAATACCATTTAAGGAGGGTCCTGTGGTGACACAAACTTATTTTTTTCTAATGTAAGCCGACATTTTTTCTGTAAACTATCAAGCAGATTATATCTTTTTTAATGAAAATGTACCAGGTACCTATTGAAATTAATATTCAAATGAGTAGATTCTAAGTTATTAAAATGTAGGTACATACTATGTACAAAGGATAATAATCCTTAAAAAAGATTTTACAAACATATAAAATAGATTATAGATGTAAATACTATTTATTGTACTCGGACAATTTGAACAAATTATAATATCGTTAGATCAATATTGATTACTAAAATTTTCAAATCATAGCCGCCTTATCTTTCAAATCCATTATCGCGTGAACTTATTATTCTTGGTACCCAGTACCTACTCAAAGTTAAATAACTCAATAACTACTGGTTCAAATTTCGAATTAAATACACAATAATTTTCAAAAATGTCATCCAATTACCTAATAATTTAAATAAAAAGAGGGTGCGAGGTGATTTTTATTAGAAAAAAATAATTATTAGTAAAGCCACAGGAAAATTCTTAAATGTTATAAGTCAATTTAAGTATTTGCATTTATGGCTGTGACTCTATAAGTATATTTCAAATTTCCAAAAATCAAAATTTAAATTAATTCATTATTAAAGGAAGACATGAGCTGAGCATGCTCGGTGAATTGTCCACATATGATATTTTTTTTTTTTTTTTTATAATTTTTATTTACAATCTGTTACAATAAAATGAACAATAAGTAAAATAGATAATAGAATAAGTGGCTTGAGGAAAGGACGGATTTAAGAAGCCTTCCAGTGAAGACACTTTGTCAGCTGTTTATGTACATTTCAATAAGTTAACAATAAAGTTATGAATAGAAATAAAGATTAGGTAGTTAACTAAATAACTAAATTAATAGGTCCCGACACCACCGCCTTTTTAGTCTTTTCCTAGGGTTGTCGGGTATGTTTGCCGACGCAAGTCCTTTGATTAGGGGATTATCATGATTTTTAACAGATAAGTTAAATCGTCTATAAAAAGTTCTAGCTACATCACAGACGGGTGAGATGGCGAGATCGTCACATATGATATAAATTGATAATATTATGCCTACTATGTACTTCGTGCGTGTTTAAAGCGCACGATTATTAATTTTTTTACTTATTTTATTATTATTATAAAGGGTATGACGCGGCTGTAGGTACCGTTGACTTATTGATATTATTTTTACACAGATACTTTTACAATAAATGAAAATTATTTACAGTATAACACACAGGCATAAGGACATGAGGCATGGGGCACCCAGAACATTTCGAAATGTTTCGATCATTGACTATTTAGTTATGGTTTTGATATTTTGAACATTATAACAGACATACATAAATGATTTAAGCTAAATGCATAGAACACCGGCTTACCGAAATAACAGAACTATAAGGAAAGTCGTTACTATATTATATTAGACGAATCATAATTTTATTGTATAATATATTAATATTATGATTGTCTTGCAATATCAAACAATTTCAGATGGACGTCACTCAATGAAGAAGTATTTTGAGCTTGTGTCGCACGAATACACGATTTACGAGACAAAAACTGGGATTCCGTCCAAAATTATATTATCGGTCAGTCGAAAGATCGAGCGTTTTACAGCGACCGCAAAGAGAAAACGCCGGAAAAGAAACGTATTGTATATAGGTATTGTATATATTGTAAAAAATAATATAATACATCACGGGTACCAGTGCCTATTGTAATTTATTGTTCGCAACAGTAAGCAAAAAAAAGTAACCTGAATTGTCTTTCGTTTAAATTCATCTGTAGAAAAACGGTAAGTACCTATAATATTATGTACATAAGCATAATCTGTTTTTTTCGGGATTATTATTTAATATTAACGTTACAATGTTTATTGTTTAAAAACACCGTATCGTTAATTAACTTAATGATTATTTAATTATTTAGGTTAATAAATATAATATATATATATATATGATATACCATATTTGATATTTCCGTAATAATTATCCATAGAAAATAATCGCGTTTATAATTTATAAAAGTGCAGTCTATGACCTTCGACTTAATGACATAACTGATAGTATAGCATAATAAATGTATTTCCCGTTGGCCGTTAGTTACATTACCTACGAATTGTATGTATAAGGTAATATTATATCGCAAATCGCAATACAAAATTAAAATATAAGAGCGTTGTTTCGATTATTTTGTTGAATTATTATTCATGTTTTAAGCTTAAATTTCTTATCAAGCTTGATTTATTTTTTCACCAATAGTATTTAATTAAATAAGATGATGAGCATAATTATAGGCGAAGCATTTATAAGAATGTATGATATTATGATAATTTTGTCAATTGTAAATATATACCTACCTATAATATTGACATATTGTTTGACAACTCCAAATCTTAATTTTTTTGAATAAATCAATTAAATATTTACAGTTATTAACCACATCCGCGTGTAAACAGGATATCGCTGAATACGTTCATGCCTATAATATATAATATAATATAATAATATAATATATAATATACCTACATATCAATATTATAAACGTAGGTATATAATAAAAAATAATACTATAAAAATATAATTTGATTACTGTTTAATTTTGTATAGTAGGTATATATGTGGATATGTAGGTAATATTAATATACTATACCTAAAAATTGATGACTGTACAGGTCTGTGAGAATGGTACAATCTTATGTAACAGAATTTTACACTACTATAATAAACATCTATCCAACTTTGATTTTTTCTTTGATGATAGTTGTAAGTTAAAAAAATTGTTGATTGTTCATTATACTATTCATTACTATATACTGCTATCCCAATAACCTATGTTGTATATACCTATCATCTGTACTCTTTGACCTAGCGGGGCTTACTAAAAAATAAAATAAATAACATATAAGTATATTATATATACTATATATTATAGTTATTGATACAATTTAGTATATTAACAATGGTTGGGCCGTATAAACAGAGATTTAATTGTTACCTGCCAAAGAAAAATTTTTAAAATTGTAAATATGATTCAAAGTAAATAAATCGAACTTTAAAAAATGTTGATAAAATTGAAGATCCTATAATGACGTTTTTTTTTTATTGCTGTTTATCGCATATTTCAAGGTTTAGTAACAAATATTTACTATACATAAACATATATTATATATATTTTCAGTCTTTCCGATTAATCATCGATCGCTCTTTGTTTAATCTCAAACAATTTCTTTGTAAATTCGAAGCGATTATTATAGGAGATGAACGATTTAACGATGATGATACAACGTACAACGAGCAGTGAGCACCGTATATGAGAAAATTTAAAAATATTTATTTCAAGTATCTTTATTGTGTGTCTCACATTTATAATAATATTGATACAGAATAAAAACTAAATATTTTCTAGTTTAACGTAGGTATATTATAATATAGGTACACAGCCCCGGATCCCCATAGACCTTATACTATAAGGTATATGTGACTATGCGGATCCCACACAGGTTATCGGACATTGGTTAAAGTAAATAGTTGTAAACTTGTAATAAGTAATAGTGTAATACACACAGACGATACAATTATACTTACATGAAGATGGTTTGGACGCTCATCGTATTACCCATAAATTAGTTTTACAACACAATAATTCTATTAATCATCTTGGAAATTAGCAAATAAAGCACGTACGTTTAAGCAATTTATAAATGTAGGTAGGTACCTATATATACGAAAAAAGCGAGAAAAAAATATTGGTATTCGCGCATTCCTTGTAATCTATTGCGGCAAGTCTACCATATTCTGGTGATCTCTTTTTATTCATACATTTAAATGTATTTAATAACTTTGGTTTGTTACTTAAAATATAGACCGTAATCACAATATAATAATATGATTCCACAACTACAGAATTCTTAAGTTAATATTTATTTTTTGATTCTTAAAATGCATTTACCTGTGGGTGCCGCGTAGACCTCTTCTGATTTTTTTAAGCTTCCAGAAGTAAATGCATTTTAAGAAAAATAAAAAAAATTTAACTTTAAAATTGTGCAGTTATAAGTTATAACCATGGTTACAAACATAAATAACAATTTTAGTGTTGATAACTTATATAACCATGGTTACAAACGTTATAACTATGGTTAATGGGTATGATTTATAACCATGGTTACAAACGTTGATAACTATGCATAACTAAATAATGTAGGTAGTAAGTACTACAAATATTTTTCATCGCCTAAAGAGTTAATATTATTAATTCTAATATGCATATTTGATCATTTTTCACTAATAGTCATAAATGCTTATCTGGCTAGTTTTAAATTATTATGAGTGTATTGTGTTTATGTAAAAATTTTACAAAATATGTCAAACACTTTTACTATAAACAAAAGTTATAAACATTTATTCGTCAATAAAACCATAGTCTAATAATAATAATCATATTTTTGTTTTTTAAATAATTTAAAAAAATTATTAATACCTACTATAAAATAGTATCCTCGATACATTTGGATGAAAAATCTATAGATATAGTATGTCAATGAACAAATGCTTAACAATCTATCATTATTCATAAGTATATAGTTACTAATTACTATGTTAATTTAAATAAATGTGTAGGTACATTAACAAAATACTTATTTAAAAACATATTATATTTATAGATTAACACAGTCGAGACAAAACGTATTTCCTATCAGGTCTATAGGTACAACTAGGGTTAAAATTCTGGGGGGGGGGGGCTTCAGCCCACCTAACAAAACTATTAATTGAAATAATTCATATAGACGACTATATCTAAATTAATAAGGAATATTTTTTGGGGGGCTAAATCTTAGTCAGGATGGCTAAGCCTCCCCCTAGTTGCGCCACTGATAAGGTCTAGGGTTACTATAAAAATAAAATATAAATAACAATTTTAATGCATTTTAATGGAATTTATTTAGGGCAATAGGGCATTTAGTGCGTTTTTTAGGGTACAAAGTCGCTAGATATTTATCAATTAATATTGTCTGTATACAGATATAACTTATAACAAAATGCAATTAATATTAAATAACAACCAATATCACTATTTTGCGAAAAGGATCACGCTATATCCAAATGAGTGCTCCCCTGTAAACCCATTTCAAGTTTTCGTATAATTGTTTGTACGCTTTTTTTTATGGATGGGTATTTTTCTTTTAAATTCTCGTTTGTCTAATCACGGCTTTCTTTATACAGTTATACATAGATGGGCTCAACATGATATATAATTTTTAATTATCATGTGTTACAAAATTATTATATCTTAATAGGTACACAATTTAAGCAAAATAAGTATATCTATTTTAAAAACAAAAACATCGCAGTAAATTTAAAAGTAACAGCTGTCGAGTGTGTCGACCTAACTATATAATCATCATAACATATAGGTTATAATAATAAATAATAAAACGTTGGACGGGTCGAATAGCATTTACTCGGAAAGTCAGAATGCGTTTTCTTTATTCTTATTTTACATAGTTACATCTTACATCATGTCAATATTTACGCCCATCTCGGTGTTGTGTATAATCTGAAATGTGCGTTTTTGCACAACTATACGTCTATACCTATACTTTAATCTGCATTCTGCAGCCTGCAGGTGCATATAAAATTATAAATATTTAATACCTAAAAAGAAACACTGCGGTCTGCGATATGCATTTTCAAGTCTAAAGTATACGAATCATACGTTCCTTTGTATTCGGATGACTCTGCTGTAATCGAAATATTAAGCGTTACATTTATAACAATAATCAATAAACAATTACGGTTGGTAAATTAAACGGTAGTATTTAGTACTTGAACGTAACATATCGATACAAGGATGCGATTTCGCGGGTGACTTACAGCTTTTGACAATGAGTAATATCGTTTAAAATAAACAACGACGCAAGAGACATTTTGACCGCACGCACCGCCACACAGCGGTTGTATATTTATCATTTCGATACGGTAGAAAAGGCTATATGACAGCCGCTCTTTGAATTAATCACGTTATTTTAAGACGTTCACAACTGAATACCTATACCCGTATACTTATTATGCTGCTGTTACAGTGAAGTGATTAGTACCACAGACTGTCCACTGCAAAAGTGTGTATTTAAATATTAAATTGGACCCAGTATATTATATAGAGTACCGAAAACAAAAAACTTGTTTACTTGTAGGTATATAATATTTAATATTGTCATTTATTTTTATATTAGTGTTATAGTATTTTAATAGTTTCTGAATTGGAAAAGTTTCTCAAGAAGAGGTGAATGGCGATCACACAAAGATTTTGAGATTTACGGACTTACGGTGGAAATTTTACTTATAGAAGGTTGCCGTTTCCCCATCATTAACATCTTAGACATCTTACATAGGTAGGTATTATAATATAGTAAAAGTAGAAATTAATATTTTTTTCCATATAAATAATTACCACTAGTTAGGTATCATATTAAAATATAAATGTTATTATGATTGAATATAATAATTTTGATATTTGTCACTATATTTTTTACCCGCAGTGGTTTATATGAAGTTGGTGGACTCAAAAACCAATGGACTGTTTTCAAGAGTGATATCAATATATTTTATTTATTTTATTTGTGGATTTACTATTTTTGTTCATGATCGTGTTCGGCGACAATGACGATAATAATATTATTCTTTATTATTATTATTATTTTACGGTTTTCAGTGGCCGTACGCCGAGTGTAGTCGTAGATAACAGGATCGTGATGTTTCATAAAACAATCCTGGTAGCCATGATAAGTGATAACGGAGGTAGTCTTGGGTGGTAGTCGCGATAATAGCCGTATAACAGGAAAGTACCTACCCGATTTTCTTAAATTGTTGTAAACATTTAAACCAAAAACGAATAACCGTAGATATTTGAATTTCTCATTAAATGTTTATTTAATTATTTTCTAACATAAGAA
Source organism: Metopolophium dirhodum (assembly GCF_019925205.1). NCBI lineage: Eukaryota > Metazoa > Arthropoda > Insecta > Hemiptera > Aphididae > Metopolophium > Metopolophium dirhodum. The sequence continues at coordinate 11,683,749 of NC_083561.1, forward strand.
AATGTTCAAAATATTTCGACTCGTTTCAAGCTATTTATTGACATTTTCAATTGGTTGGGTCAAAAAGCATGAAAATGTAATAGGTAGAAGGTTCCTCATGAATTATTTCAATAGCAGTTGAAAATTATTAGAGATATATAGGCAAGATTATTTTTATGAGCATTTAAAGTTAAAATTGTATAATATGTTAAATTTGTATAGCTATAATGATTGAAAATGTATGACAAGGTTTCTCATAAGTAGTTTATAGGTTATACTGTAACCAAAATATTTAAAAAGTATATAAATACAAGTTTATTAAAATATATATTTTACTTATAAGTTATGACAAATTTTGATATTTTAAATTTTAAATGAAGAATAACGATTTTAGTTATTTTGTCAAAATTAAAAAAGAATTATTCGTGAGCACTTGAAACTTTAAATTATAGAATATTATCATATTTTATACACAATAACCTTTTCAAATGAAATTTTATCGAAAAAAATTAATTTTACCTACTGTATTATTATTTTTTTATAGTATTACAGTTTTTATTTATAAGCATTTAAAGTTCAAATATTGACAAAATACGAAAAAATCATGAAAATTAGCATATTATTTTGAGTTGAGAATTCATAAAAATTTTTCTTTTTCAATCAAAGATTTGAAAATGTAGTACAAGATTATCCATAAGTTAATCTACCTTTATCACAAAAAAAATATCTACAAGAAAGACAAATTAAATTTTTATGAGCGTTTGAAATTCATATTTTTACAACATTTCATATTCACTCGATTTCTCATCTAACGATTTTCTTATTTTGTCGTAATTAAAAAACGTAAGACTGTAGAGTTAGGACTTGACTAACGTAAGACTTGAAATTTTAAATTTTAAATGAAGAATAATGATTCTTAGATACATTTCACTGAATGTTTATATTAGCATTTTCTATACACGATAAATTTTGAAAATAATTTGACTGTTTTTGAGCTGTTCACAGACATTGTCAGTTCTCAATTTTTTTATTTTTTTTTTCTATAAATATCAGTACAATTTTATTTGTTGGGTAGAAAAGCGTGAAAATCTTATGCAAAGCTCCTGATATATTGTTACAATAGCAATTGAAAAATATTGAAAATACATAGGCACAATTTTTTTTATAAGCTTATAAAGTTCAAATTTTGACAACATTTATTAAATTTAAAATGTAATAATTATTTTGTAGTTGAAAATTTATAAAATGTTCAACTTTTGTAGCTAAGGATTGAAAATTTAAAACAAGGTTCCACGTAAATAAGTAAATATATAAATTACTTTATTCACAATAATATCATCAAATATACTTAGTAATATCATAGGCAGCTGACTGACCGTTTTCGCTCAGAATCGTTTTTCTTATACAATGATATTGTATCATTGAATTTAAATTTAACACCAACCATTACAGTGACCCACTTGTCACCTACTGTACAGCAGAGCGACATCAACTTACCCACATTTTTGATTATGTGATTACTGATATGAAATTATTTAATTATAAGCTCATGTTTTTGGGTATAAATAGTGTCAAGTGTCAACCGATTATAAAATTAAATAATCACTGTGGTTATATTATATTCTCGATTTAGATAAACGTGGACGTAGTCTATTAAATTTTGATAAGGTAGTGGGCCAGATAATTATTTATCTAAAATACTCAGTCTCTCAGTTGTATGTGAATAATGTAATTCTGATTGTTGGTTAAAAATTGACAGTTCTTAATTTGGAAGAGTACACTTTTAAATTTATTTAGGTTACATTGGAGTTATTGAATAACACTAGAGGAATATATTCTAAGATGCCTAAAAATAAGTGATTATTTCGATTTTTTTTTATAAATTATAACAACTTCTGAAAATAAAGATTTGAAATCGGAGACCATGGAACCAAGTTACCATTTATCAAATTGCCTTTTTTCTATTGCTTTAGTCTTTAATAAATGTTTATTTTATAATTTTAAAAATTTTTAGTAGATACCTACTATCTATTTTTTTGGGAACAATAATAGGAATCTAAAGCGACACTTGAGAACCAATTAAACGACCATACCCGATGACCACTCGACATCTTACCTCAAATCATAATATGTATTATTGCACCATTGAGTGTTTACATGATAGGATATAAATGAAATATTTGAGTATTTATTATTATTATTATCTTAATTTATATTGTCCAGCACAGTAAATAACAAAATTATTATTAATTTATAATAGAATTATTAACCAAACAATAGTTATAAACCTACTTCCCTTTTTATATACTAGTTATCTAAACTCTAAACGATCGCACTTTGCAATAATTTATAAAAAGGTGGGTAAGTGGATGTCGCTCTGCTGTACAGTAGGTTACAAGTGGGTCACTGTAATGGATGGTGTTAAATTTGAATTCAATGATATAATATCATTGTATAAGAAAAACGATTCTGAGCGAAAACGGTCAGTCAGCCTATGATATTACCAAGTATATTTGATGATATTATTGTGAAAAGTAATTTATATATAACCTATTTACGTGGAGCCTTTTTTAAATTTTCAATCCTTAGCCATAAAAGTTAAACATTTTATACATTTTTAACTACAAAATAATTAATAAATTATAAATTTGATAAATGTTGTCAAAATTTGAACTATAAATGCTTATAAAAAAAAATTGTGCCTATCTATTTTTAATATTTTCAACTGCTATTAGAACGATGTATCAGGAGCCTTAAATTTAATTTAAGTTTCTTGTAGACATTTTTTTTTTTGATAAAGGTAGACAAACTTATGAGTAATCCTATATTACATTTTCGAATCTTAGATTTAAAAACAAAAATTTTTATGAATTCTCAACTCAAAATAATTTGCTAATTTTCGTGATTTTTCCGTATTTTGAACTTGCTTATAAATAAAAACTGTGACTAAGGATTTTTAATATTTTACAAATGTCATTGTAACAATATAGTAGGAGCCTTGTATTCAATTTTCAAGCTTTTCTACCCAACAAATAAAATTTTATTGATATTTATAGGAAAAAAAACTAAACAAATTGAGAACTGACAATGTCTATTTCAGATATTTTCAGATCTAAATGCTATTTAAGCTCAAAATATTTGGAAAATGTTATGGTGTATAGAAAATGCTAATATAAACATTCAGTTAAAATTTCATGTACCTACGGTCTTCGTTTTCGAGTCACACCAAAAACCAAAATCGATTTCCTCGAAAACAAATTTTGCGTAAAAATTCCCGTTTTTCCTTAATTTTTCTTTTGTTTTTCATGTCGCTTTTGAAAACTACTGTGAAATTTTTACTTTTGACCCCCCAAAACTACCAACTAGATTCACTTTCCTATCAGAAAAGTTACTGTTGAAGAAAATCCAAGCACTTTTACTGTCCTAAAAGGTGATGACAGACACAAAAATAAAAAAAAAACACACATCGCTCAGAATCTAAAATGTAGGTATTTATAAGGTAATACTTACCGACTGCCGTTGTAGTCCGCAGCTACACGCAAACAAAACACTGAAATAATAATATTGTCGTACACTTTGGCAATTGAAATTTCAAGCGGTGAACGTAGATCCTAGGAATTAAGAAACAAATACCACTGAATTCAGCTGTACGTACATGGTACATTACTTAACAGCTGGAACTATAACTTTTCAAACACTGTCTGTGGCACAACATTGGTATCATTGTGACAACGTCGAGAATGCTATAATTATAGCCCTCCTCATTGAAAAATATTTTTTATTTTGTAGTCTCTAATTTCTATTGTTTTATATTAAGGTACAGATCATGAGCCCTACGACAGTTTAGTTAACTTGAGAAAAGATTACCGTAAATACAATTTTAATTTTGTTGTAGATACGAGGACTTTCTTACTTAATAAACATAAATATAAATGTATTATGTCCATAAATTCCTTTTTAGTTGTATTGTTATTTGTACTTTAAAAATAGAATACGCAGAATTTTGGAAAATAATTTGTCTTATGACGTTTATACTGATTTTCTTTAAACATTTTTAAATTCTTTATTCACATTATTTTAAAGTCGCACATTTAATAAAAAGGATATGCTTGAATTTCGCTCTTGGAACATAATATTAGGTGTTCAAACTTTTTTTTCTCATCTTCAGCGTCAAAGACGCGGTTGCAGTACCACAACTCGTAGTAAAATTCCCTGGCTGCGACACCAATAAATGAATAATAGTTTGCACAAGGATACGATGTGCGTCACGAAAAAGTAGGAATAAGCGAAATAGGACGTGTTAAATCTGTGATCGGGGACTACAACAATAATAAAAAATGGACGAGACTATAATAGCAAGTACGAGTAAGTGACGAGGAGAGCGTAAAGAGGGAGAGAAGGACGCAACGCGCAGCAAACGGAAAAAAAATCAATACGATATTACACGGCGGTCCATCCAAGGCGACAACCGCCGCCGCAGTCGCTTTCACCGGGTTTTTTTTTATTATTATTATTGTTTTACATTTTTCTTTTTGTCATAACACTCATCGTCGGTGCCACGGTCGTCTCCCAAAATAATAAAAATATTGTTTCGATGAAAACAAAAACAATCGGCGCACCGGCAGAGAGCGAAAATTTACTACAACTCGGCCCGCCACCGCGTACAGTTTCGGAGCGACCATCATTTAATGTTCCGAGGATGATTCATTTGGCGTTCCCCTACTTCGTGCGCACGATATTTTTATTATTATCTCCCCCTTTACGAGCGTACGCGTTTTATCGGCCCTTTTGCGCGCGTGCATTTAATATTATTTATAAACGAGATTTTCTCCGCGTAGGCCCATCTGAATATATTGTATATTAATATCGTCGGTTCTCCTGCGGAAACAAAAACCAAACGTTTTCCAAGACACACGACGATTCCGTCGCGACACCGATCATTTAAATATTTAATATTATTAAATCAGTCTTCACCTATTTATCGTATTTTATACACCACTCCGCCGCTTTGTTGTTTTCACTCGTCCGAAACGCATTTCGTGCTGCGGTCGTTCGCAGCGTGTGTGGGAAGAGTGCTCTTATTTTAGAAACATTTAATTTGAGAATACGACGGCGGCGCGGGTGTCTCGTATTCTCGTCGTTCCATTTAAAGGCTCCGCCGGACCGGCACCGGAGTTGGTAACACTGCCGGAGCCGCCACCGTATCAGTCGTATAGCGTTATCTACGCGTCTGTTCCGCCGCCGCGTCCATCCTCCATCAATTCGCTACGACGCTACGGCGGTAGTTTTCTCTCGCTCAGGCTTAGACACTTTCTAATATATCTCTCTCGCTCTTCCACCCGCCGACCAACGAAAGGAGACGGCGGAGCGGACGAGAACGGTGAAAAAACCAAATAAAATTAGCCAACCGTATATATGTATATAGTATGTGTGTGTGTGTGAACGTGCATCGGTTGGATGAGTAAACGCCGATAATAGACCAAGAAATGGGAGAATGAAAAAATAAACTTAAGAAACCGAGCCGCCAGACTCCAAAGTTCAAATTCGACACACAAAAGGAAAGACACAACACAGCACAAGATTAATAAATAATATTTGTGTTGTGAATTTTTGATGAGATGTTTTTTTACTCTCGAATTGCACACCCATACACGCGCGTATCGAGGAAAATGATACGAAATAAATAATGGAACTATAAAATAATATTTAAGAAAAAACTAACAAAATAAAGTAGAGAGCATCAAGTTTGAAATACGTATAATTTGTCGATGAGAAATTAAACACGCATGCATTAAAATACTTAAAATAATATATAGGTATAAAATAAATGCTCCTACGGGAACATATCGCTTTATAACAATGTATAATATGATTATTAGATTTTTTATTGAAATGTTAGTATTAAATGTTTTTGAATTTATAAATATTTTTTTTTTTGTTTTGTAATAATAAAAGATTACGTTGTGGAAGTACTAATATTATATATATATTTTTTTTTATTTATTTTATTTAATACCAAAACGTAAAAGACGAAAACTTTGTTTTATAAATATACATAATATCATATGCGTATTGCTGTATATAAGTTTTTTGTTGAATTATTTTTACTGTCTGTCGGTGGACCTGAGCTTCTCCTCGATGACTTCTTGGGAAGCTTCCGAATGGTCAGTGGCCTGGAACGCCTTGTGTACGCCAACCAGTGACTTCTTGAGCGCGTCGTAGCTGGACGAGTAGACCATCTTCTTCTTGACTTTGGCAGTATCTGGGCACCAGCAAAGCAAGAAGAGCTTTTGCTTCTTTGAGCTCTCGGACGTGCCCTGGCACTGGTGAGTGTACTCAAAGTCAAACAGACCGTAACGGCATTCTTGCGGGCCGGCCTTTTGTAGGTCTTCTAGGAACAGGTCGTAAGTAGAGTTGCGCTCGCCGATCACCTCGATGTCGATCTGCTTCTCGTCCTTGATGTGAAACACCACATACCTGTGCTTCTTGTCCTTTTTGATCTCCTCGTAGACCTTTTTGCACGCATCCGCTACGGTTACTCCAGATGCCATTTCGGACCGATTAACGAATTCGATTAGATTGTGCGTGTGCGCAATAAACTTTTATCGCTTCGACGGGCGAAAAACGGAACGGAGCGCGGGTTTTTTTCGGTAAACTTCTCACACACACGATCGGAGTGAATTATATGAATAAAACGCCCGACGTCTGCCGCAGGAAAACACTCTGACAATTTGTTGTACTGAACGGCACAGTGTTGTACTACTACGGGCATTGGATTCTTACAATATGACTCAGCTCGACTCTGATTTAAGCACACCCCAAGGAGCATATATGTTCGGTTATCATGGAAGAGAAACCATACGCGACGCGTTACTGCACGGTACCGTACTTGTGTACGCACTGCCACCTGTGTGCCCAAGTCAGCTGGCCGTAAATCGTAATCAGACGCCGGTGAATGGTGGTGATACGATAGATACGAATCGTGCGTGCGCCCGGCTCCGTGCAGCTGGGCGCTGGCTGCAGCCTGCAGCTGCTTGCAAGTTGCAACTTTGCAAGTTTAATATTCTTGTCCATGACAGTAGGCTAACGACATCACGGTTAAACACGTCGTACTCTTCTCAAGGCACTTAGCTCTTTATTTCAATTTTCTACGCGCACCTTTTCAATACGTATTGATTCAAATATTTATTTAGATGATTCGATCTAGCTATATAGCAGATGCTGGTGCTTGTGGGTTGACTACGATTTTTATTTTTACAAAGTAGGATTTGGTCTAAATGCTCGAAAATGTAATACAAGATTTCTTATAATTTGTTATAACAGTAGTTGAGAAATATTAAAGATACATAGAATACCTGATATTTTTTTAAGTATTTAAGTTCGATTTTTGACAAAATTCATAAAAATCTCAAAAATTTGCAATTTATTTTGTAGTTTAGAAATATGTATATGAAACGTTTAAAACAAGGATTCATAACTAGTTCATATTGTAACCATTTAAAAAAATATATAAAAACAGTTGCCATAGGCATTTTAAGTTCAAATTTAAACGAAATAAGATATTTGAACGTAGAATAACGATTTTATTTCTTTTGTTAAAATTAAAAATATTTGCCAGAACTTAAAACTTTTGTCGAGATTTGAGATTTTATTTTTTATTTATTAATAATATTATATGCATTGGCACACTGGTACGCTTTTGTTTGTTATTTTATATAGTAGGTACCTAAGTCAAAGATTTTATAAAAATTAAATTTAGGTTTTTGTATACACTTTAAATTATATTTTAATAACAACACTGGGTAGCCGGGTAGTGACTAGGTACACATTTTTTAATTACAGTGCAATTTATTTAATGTTAATGATTAGTTAAGAGTCTAAACTTTATATGTGTGTAGAAACAGAAACTAGAAAGTATAAAGGAAATAGATACAAGTAGATTACCACTATGTTTAGTATACCTACCTACCGACATAATATTCTCATATTATATGGTTCACAAAATAGAAAATATTCTTTGACTATTGACAAATATTTTTTATAAATTATAATCATAGTTTTACAAAGAGGTATTATAACAGTACAAATACTAAGAAGTGTGAAATTAAAACAAATAATTATATTATTATAACAACTACTGAACTACCTAACATAATGTTTTGTCTACAATCTACATTATGGCGTAGATTAATTAATAAAATAGTTTTAATCTATAATTATTGTATCTAACATTTTTTTCGCTCTTTATTTGTTACTGAAAAGTATAATAAAGTAAAAAATAAATATAAGTAATGAATACTCATACCGAATATAGTATGAATCACGATGTAGATAATATGTAATATTCTCATAGGCCTTATACTAACTACCACGACTTTAGATCTAAAGCTGTGCTAACTACTAAGAGGAATAAGGTAGTATTAACGCAGTAAGGTCTACGATATTCTACATTGAAGCATAGGCGTAGAATGGAGGGGGGTCTAAGGGAGCTATAGCCCCCTGGAATTTTGTTTAGCCCCCATTTCGTAATTTTTTTTAGTTACATTTTTAGAATAATATATGTTGTGTAATAATATATGTACCAGAAATATAATAGGTTATAGCCCCCTATATAAATTCATCACGCTACGCCCATGCACCGAAGTACCTATTTAAGTATTTTTTTTTAAATACCTATATTAAATTATTACCTGTGTCGTCGACGAGAAGCGACGAGAGAAATTTCCGAAGGGAATATTTTGAAAATTCTTAGCGGTCACACTGCGCGGGAACGAACACGTTGTGCACGGTTGGTGACCTAAGCGCCAAGCGGTGATACGTAAACATAACTGTAACGCAAGAGACGTACACGTTTCACCTCTCATAATATACATTGTACAGCTCGTAGTTTGGACAGTGAACGTTTTTTTAAATTTTAGTACATACATATTATTTTATTCAACCCATCATCGTTTGAGTTGAACTTTTTTCTCAAAAATGGTGAAAAAGGAGAAATTTGAATCTTTGTTCACCAAAGAAGAAGAACAATTGTTGTCTGATTTTAGCAGAAATGTTTCCACCAAGTCTTCAGCACTTTTCTACGGCAGCGCTTTTATGGTGTCAGCATTGCCCATTTGTAAGTACTTTGAATGTTACATTACAACCTCTTGTATTACTATATAGCTTACTACTAAATCGATTTTGTCATATAACCCAAATTACTAATTTGCACAGGGCTCTACTGGAGAATACACATGATCGAAATGATGCCGGCACTTGTTTGGTTCATTCTTGTCACTTTGGGCAGCACATACCTCATCTCATTCGCCTACAAAAACACCAAGTTCATATTGAAACACAAGGTATGTGTGTTGGACTTTATGTTTTCGTGTATTATTGTGCATTATGCCTTCTTATTTTTTAGATCGCGATCAAAAGGGAAGAAGCAGTGACCAGGGAAATCACTAGAAAATATGCTGATGACAAAAAAATCAGCAAAAAAGAAAAGGACGAAAAGTACATAATATATATTTGACAACTTTATTATTTTATTTAAATGCTTTCAACTATTATTTTTTTTTAAAACAATTTAATACTCATAATTAAAGACCGGATTTATATGTTTTTACATATCGTTACTGGGTCTATGCAGTCTTATGAAAATAAAAAATGTGGATGATTTGTTCAATTCTGAATGCATAGAAAAAAGTTTTTTTTGCATATTTGAGAATATTTTATGGGTTAAAGAATATTTAACTCATTTAGCATATTTTGGAATATTTCGTAAATTGTGAGAAAAAATTTGTATTTATTTTTAATCTTAATATTACGGTACCCAGAAAAAATTTTTTTGAACATTTACAATTTTTTATTTTATCATTTCCAACTCTTACTAAAGTGCAATAATATTCCATTAGAATACGAAACTTTAAATACCTAATAATTAACTCACTATTAATATAAAATTGAAAAAAAAAAAAATTTTAAATGCATATTAAAGTAAATATAATGATGTTTATTGATTATTTTTGCATATTTTTGCTTTTTTTTGTATATTTTGCATATTTTAGCATATTTTTAAATTTTTTAAGAGAATATAATGAGAATATTTTAAGGTTTTTTCGAAAATATTAGCAACATATTTAAGGTATTTTAAGAAAATATAAATCCGGTCTTTACTCATAATGCAATAAATAGGTACCGTAAGAAATTATTTTGCTAAACAACTGATTCATAACAAATTATCGCTCAGTGAGTTTTGGAGATTTAACTAATAGATAATTAAAATGATTCATTGAGCATTATATGGAATTATGTATCTAAAAAGTATGCAATACCTGCATGTATGGTTTCCGACTAACAAACATACTGCATACCAAATTGTATGTTACCATACCTCTGTTTCCAAGTTTCCACCCTAGGAAATGGCTATTATATCAAGTCATTACGATTATATAAAAATAATATAGGTATACTGTATTTTCGATAACAACGGTAAATATTAATGCACAGTTTACCAGTATTCTAAAATACCGAAATTACTGCCTTTTTTATGCCTCTGAATATTAAAAGTAAAACTGACAGTTAACTTCCCAATTTTCTTATAATTTAAAAACTAATTTTTTATTTTTTTTTTATTGTATTGTTGTATATCTGATAACTAGTAACTATATAGAAGATATGTAAATTTAAATATTTCAATCAGAAAATTAATTTCACTGGATTTCTTTTTATACAACATGACACAAACTTGTTTAAAATGTACTAAATATTGTAACAAATTTCACATATTGACAACCATAAATTGAGAAGGAAGTAGTGTAATGTCTAAAAAATTTAACAGAAAATATTTCTGTTTTTTTTATTAACATTATTCTAATTCTGAATATTTAATTTAGTTGATTGGATAGAATAAGGTGAAGTTATGAAGGTGCTCACTAAAGCTCTCAGTAATTGCTTCTGAATATGGGATGATTAGGATCTACTACACCACACGCGGTGTCCCCCTCTTGGAGATCCCCTAGGGGACATTTAAAATGAAATGACTCGTGAGTCGTGTTCTGGTTAGTTTGAAATTATACATTCTTTCATCATTATTTATTATAATGTATAAATTACCAGAGTACGTAGCGATATATTATATAAATAATTTTTTTTAAATTAAAAATGATATTGAACTTATTCATTTAAAATACTTTGTTTTACATGTCTAATATGTATCTAAATTATTTATAGTACCTTTAAAAATTTAAACTAGATAATAGGTTGATGTATTTTAATATTAAATTGTTTAAAATGTTTTTAAATATAAATTTGATGCATTTCAAAATTATAAGTAAGATAAACAAATAATTGTTTTTTTTTCAACATTGTAATTGACTTCAGTTAAAAAGGATTTTAAGAAAATTAAATGTATACAAATGTGAGATTTTGTTACTGATTTTTAGGCTAATGGAAATTTATAGAACATACCTATATTTTATAAGTGTTAAGTAATTCCAATTTTTTTAATGATATTATTTTATTGTATGATTTTAGAGCTCTATTCCAAAAAAACGATGTAGCGGATTATGAAGCAACAGCATTTTCAATTTTCTACAACAACGCATTATTTTTGGTCATTGTAGTTTTGCTCAGTTTCTATCTTCTGAAAGGATTCTCAACAACAGCGTATCCTTTTATTATATGTTTCATATTTGAGAAACTCAAACTTTAATAATTAGAAAAAGCGATGACCATTAAAGAGTCTAATTTTTGGTATCATATTGAATATCAGGGATTATAATATTTTGCTTACATCTTTGAATTCTAACAAAACAAAATAGGAATATAAATCTATTTTGTTCTGTTTTTAAGTTATCTGATAAAATTTCATGATAAGAAAAAAATAATTTAAAATTTAACTGATGTATCCATTTTATGTTTTTGTCTTTATCTTTCAGAAAACAGTTTCTTGCTGAGAAAGTTTTCCCTCCTTTATTCAATACACTCTTACACCTTGTAATCAGTGAGAGAAAATAAATTATTTATATGTTAACCAAAACATAATAATATATAACTTATCTAAAGTGTTAAATAATAGTTATGGTTTTCAGTTTGCGTATTATTAGATTACCTTAACTCAAATATTCATAGGAATTACATATTTTCTGTTGGAATTGCAAGTGGATTAATTGCTTTGTTTTCAACTGGAACTCAGTAAAAACATTCTTCATGGACTGCCTCCTCAACATCGCAGAATCTGAAAGTTCTATGAACTTTTGAAGTTAAGGTATACAGAAAGATGTATATGGACTAAACAATATTGTGTACGCAATTTTGTAAAAATAATATATTAGATCCTAATGTAAAAAAAAAAAAATGTATTATTTTTTTTTTACTATTGTTTAAAAAGTTTTTACTTGAAATAGCTATCGCAAGAGTTGAATCACTCATTGCATGCTAACAATAATATAGTTTATCTTTGTTCATTTTTATTTTTAATAAGATCAATATGTATCAAAAAAAAAAAAAATATATATGATAAATTATCATATCTTTATTATATTTTAGTTATTCATTTGTATCCATCAATAGTTAGTTATATAAATAACCAATGCTAGAGTAATTTAAATTAATATAATGTAATACGTTGTTGCAAAGATTGTGTTGGCATTTTCCTCAGCGATATACATTGTTAGAAATTGATAAATATGTATAATTCAATGAAAAATAATATAGTCTTACGCACAAAACACTTTTAAATTTTAAATTTTTTTATTAATTTATGTTTTACTGATGTAAGTCATCTTAACTTATTGTTGCTGAATTACATAAAAATAGATAACAATTAGTAATAATATAATAAATAAATATTAATAATAAAGATACTATTGTCTACGTTTTAAAGTATTTACAATCAGAAGAAAATTAAATGAATAAGTAAATAATAGTTATAACAATAGGTTGTGTGGGCGTCCAAGCTTGAGTCGACATACAGAAGATGAGTCACTTAGTTTGTAAAATTTCGCACTGAGCAGAATTAATGTGGTCGAAGAAGTTGATTGATAATTTTTTATGTACTCAGTTATTATGGGACAAACCACTTAGTACAGTTTAAACAATCTAAAAGAAGTGCTTAAAAATTTAATTTGTAGTCTAAATCAATTGCTATAAAGTAAGACGGCAAGAGGTTTTAACTTCAATATGTTCAAAATGGTATTGAACTACGTACTAGTTTCAATAAGTCTGTTTGAAGTATCGTAACTTTTACAAAACTGTTATTAGTAATTACTAGGACTTGAATATCAATAAATTTATTTTGTAAAAATTTGATTAATATAAATTTCTTTTTTTGAAATAATTGATAGGTATGTCTTTTTTTTGTAGTTTTTAGCTCATACAATGCATTTACAATATTTTTAGGGAATTAAAACATTAGCCCTACTAATTATAAATTAGTTAAAAAATTGGTTTTTTTAAACATTAGCTTTGAAGTTTAAATGAATGGACACCCGTTGATTAAATGATAACATTTATTTAATATTAATATAATAACCTTGCACACATTTATTCCATGCTCATGCACTTGAATTTATTTTGATTTAATATTCTGATCAGACGTTGGTCTTTTGAAATTATATTTGACATCGGCTAATAACCAAGTTGTAACTGAATATAAATAGTATATAAATATATAACATACCATAAAGCAAAAAGTGTAATGTGCTTATGTCCAAACTGCCAAACTCTGTCTCTGTGTAATGATTAACTATACAATGATTGATCTTAATATAATGTCACAATCTGTTCTTTAATCTTTTTACATCATTATTCAATAATATTCATCAGCAACAATTAACAAATGTTTAATGTACTAATAATTAAAAATAATTATGAGTGCACGTAGTAGAACATAATATCCCGGGCTTTCGAGTGTTTAAAATGTGAAAATTGGTTGGCACAGAATCACCACTTACTATAATTTCGTCAGAGTTGGTAGTGTTCGTTGGCATTATCAAATCGATTTCGAACAATAAATATTAAATTGATCTCTGTGGTCAAAGGACGTGTGATACTGTGATAAAGTGTAAATACAATACGACAAAATAGTAAATAGGTACCAAAATTGAAAATAATTAACTATTATAGTTTATTGTCCTATAATTTATTTACCAGCCATTTCGAATCTCGACAACTTTGAATCTCATCCGTCAGACGCCCGAGTTCACAATGTACGGTAATCGGAATTAGTTTTTTCGATGGAATTCAAAGGTGCGCGTTTTATCGGGATTTGTGCCGACGAAATTGACAATTGGTCATGAACGACGAACAAGTTGGCTTTAACTTGGCCGATCTTAGAAAGCTTTGCAAGTCGTACATTGATTATACTCGCACATACATGGATCGCAAGGAAGTCAGGCGAATCAACAGGCAGCGATCTTCGTTGGACAATTTCGTGTTCCAATTTTCGTCGGAAGTGGTGGACTTTAGCTCTCAATATGGTAGCGATATTAGCATATCTTACACGGCCAGTAATGTCACCGGCAGGCCGAGCAAGTTTCCAAACTACGGAGACTTTCCCCAGTCTTATGTTATGGTGAGTTATCGGTGATCTAATATATTAGTACATGTGCGCTTGTTGTTCACTACACGCAGTGATTAATTCCTATGACCTACAAGTCTATGTTACAACACAAATGTTACCTTTTGATAACAAATTGAAATTACTATTAAATTTGAAGTCTACGATTTCGATCTTAGCTGAAATTGTTTTGTATGATCAATAATTAATAAATGTTTTATTTCTATAACTTATTTAAAGTTTTTGTAGTAATCATTTAATTTTTTGAAATTCAACTATTCGAGGGATTATTATTTTGCTTAATATCAATCGGTTTAAAATAAGTTTTAGGATTTTATTTTTATTAGGCAATAATATTCTTTTATTTTTTTTACTCAGCGGTCTTATGGACCATGGAGAGAATTAGCACCATCTCGAAAATGTCCAATTATGCCACAAAATTCCGGAAGAATAAGAAGCGAAGATTTTATAAGTAAGATCGAATAAAAATAAAATAAATAAAATATTTTTATTTTTATTATTAACCTGTTGTATTGCAGTATTATCATTTACAATACCAGTCATTCCTCTGGTCATATCTATATTTGAAACGTTTACTCCCGGGTCTGTAGTACGGATATCGGGCAAAGTTATTGATCTTCCTGATACGATGGCATGGAGATTACTTTGGGAAGGGCTGCCCCAGAACTGTAATGGCATGAGACATTCTCGTTTGTTTGCTCCAAAATTAAAACACATAAAGGAACTGGTCAGGTAAGACAAAAATATTAGTCTACTATACATACTGCTTTGATTGATATCAATGTTATTACATTTTTACCACAGAGAGATATGCATTGAGTTTAATCATTCCCAGTTGCAATACTATACCGAGTTAGATGCTGTATCTATGGGAGGTATTTTGAAGTATCCAGAAAACGGTGAGCTAGACGTCATGTCTGTACCTATGGTTACTCATACTTCCTCAGGATACGTTTATGATAATAATGAAGAACAAAACCAGGAGTTATTGTCAAATGTTAGAGTGCCATCAATGGCTTCAAATGTAAATGGTTTTCATTTTGTTTTGTTCTGAACATTTAATTATTGTAGTATGTCAATTTCTAGATACCAATGTCAACGAGTCTAGATCCATTTTTAAAACTGATCAGGAATATAGAAGAACTTGAAAACGAGTGGCGTAAGGTACCTGCCATTGATTACACGTTGCGATTGCCGGTACACTTTTTTTTTATCCTATTATATTTCATTATTATTATTAAATTCATAACCAAATCCTAAAATTGTAACTATGCAAATATAGAATGAATCATTGATGCAAATATTTTCATACTTGGATTTAAAATCATTGCGACTTTGTATGAGGGTGTGCAAGCGCTTCAATAACATTTGTACCGATGGATATTTCTACAGAGAATTAAATTTAAAAGTGAGTATAAGTGTTCAAAAATTACATATTTAAAGAAAAAAAGAATCATTACAGTATGTTTTTAGCCCTATTGGTGTTCATTTTCCTATTCAATGCTCATTTCATTAGAGCCGTACTGTGACCGGATGACAAAAATGGATTTATCCTGGTGTGGTATTACAAAAGGAATATTGACCACACCATTCAACTTGTATGTCATTTATGCTAAACAATACAACGATAATCATTTGTTTTAATTATTTATTATTATTATTTATTGATTATTTAGATTTCTAAAGAGATGTGGTAGAAATTTAACTAACATACGATTAGACTGTTGTGAATTTGTCAATGATACCACATTAATTGCAATCAACTTATTTTGTCCACATCTGAAAGGTAAAGATATTTTCCTCATTATATTTTCACTGAAATGTATATACAACTTATGGTTTTTCAGAATTGAGTTTAAGAAGTTGCACTTCGATTAATTTTGGGCTGATATGTCCACCGCAGAGTTTAACAGAAATGGAGCGTATAGATTTGTATAGAACAAATATCACCATAGATTATATAACTTTTTTTATAACGTCTATGCCCAAGTTGAAGCACATTAATCTTGGTAAATAGTTAACACTTATAATATATATTATATAGTTTTATTTCATTGGGTTAATTAACTGTGAATCTGTGATGGTGTTTATTCATTTTAATGATTATTTTACCAATGGTTAGGTTCATGTAAACGAATCGAAAGCATGGATAATGTTGCTTATGAATTGTCAACATGGAACAAGCAACTAGTGTCTGTAGATTTTTGGAAAAGTTATACACTGTCTCCTACTGGGCTGCGCTACTTAACTGTTCTCAAACAACTTGAAGAAATTGATCTCGGATGGTGGTTGGTATACCTACATATAAATAAATAAAACACCGTACTACCACAAATATTGACTTGGCTAACATAATTCCTATATTTTCAGTTTAGCTATGAGTATTCCTGGCGATAGTCTCTTGGACTTGGTCAAATCTTGTCCAAAATTAAAAAAAATCATTGTTGTGTCACTACGCGGTGTGTGCGACCGTGATCTACTAGCGTTTGCTGACTTCTGCCCACTGTTGGAACAAATCGATTTGGTTGGCCTCAGAGCAATTACAGTTGATGCTTGCTCCAAGTTCCTACAGAAATGTAAAAACCTAAAGTTAATGGATGTTAATTTTTGCGAAAACATCAAAGAAGATGTTGTAAACGATTGGCGATTAAAATATCCCAATGTATGCATTCAATTTACTACTTCTGATCATTCAAATGTATATCATTACTAGATCATCACAGTAAGTTTTATTTTTTCCATTTGTTTTTTAAGCCTTTGAATAATTGTATGTTTATGTAATCAAATGCTGTAAGTTCCCCAAAATACTATTTGGCGGAATACTTAAAAATACATTTAAATATTTAATAATTCATGTTATGAAATATGATAAACTAAAATTTGAAATGTCTGCTTTTAAAACCAAATGTTTGTGACATAATTAGAATTAAAAATAAATACATATTTAATATTTATTAATAGTGAGAATCAATATTCATGTAATCGTTTAATATTACTATGAAATAATATAATACCCATAGAATGAAGTTTAATCAATATTATGTTGAAATTTAAAGTAATATTATTATTTGTTAATGTTTTATTATTTTAAAAGACTTAAGTGAAATAAATATCATTAGTTAATATTATAAAAAAAGTTTTAATTTTTTCATAACTTTACTACTGCTTTCTTTGTTTTGAAATTTGTGGTTTTTATTAGTTATATAATTATAGACAGTTAAATTATAGTAACTTTTACCTAATATTATAATATAATCAGACTTCTGATAGTTGTTTTCTTTAATATTTATTATATCAACATTAAATGATTCACAATTTGAGCAAATTGAATTAGGCACTTTGTATATTATATGAATATCTACTGTTGTGTGTGGTTTTCCTACATTGTTTAATGTAATTCAAAACAATTTATATTATAATTCATAATATATTACGGTAAAGCAAAAATATAAATTACATATAAAATGTGCTCAACAATATTTAATAAATTTGACTAATACATGTTTGTTATGCATTTTGTATAATAATTCAACAATGTGCAATCAATAATATAATCATTTTTATATTATATACTGTAATAATAATAGTAGTAATAATAATAATAATAATAATAATAATAATAATAATAAAAAAATCATCTAACAAACATAAAATGTATACTCTTAAAATAATCAGGACCATTAAAAAAGTCGGATTGAACACCGTACAGGTACAACCAACTTTATTTTAGTACACCAGTACCGTATTTTGGGTTTTATTTCAATTGAGGGGGAACTTCAACATACAAAATTATAGTAAATGGATAATATATATTTAGGTATATCAGTGTGTTTGTGTGTATTTTATCTAATAAGAAAAACATGAGATTTTGAGTGTAATGGACAAGTCACAGGCATTCACTCTGGCTATGGCACTCAAGTACTGTGCAACTTAAATATAAATAATAAACTATTATACAAATTAAAATTTTAAAAGTACCAATTTATAAATTATAGAAATGATGTTTCAGTGATGTCTTTGACTAATGAATGCACGATGATGACATGGCATTTAACTATGATGTTATTCATTTAAAATAAATTTAAATTACATTACATTATTTTTCTATCTAAGATCTTATGTAAAATAATATAATATGTACAACCCTAAGCGATCTTATCCTGTATAAATATATATATTATATATTAATGTATATAGTTCTATTTTTTCCCTGGATTTATCTCTTAATTCCAAATAGTGTATCGCCTTTGGTGTTGGATTACAAACATGTATGTTGTAGGCAGTTGTATCAGTGATGAATTTTTAGAATCATTGAAAATATTATCACGTGTGTGTTACTTTCTTGTCGTTCTGGCCAGGAGTGCCAAGAACGCCATGAACCGAAAAGCGATGATTAATAGAAATAATGAAACTATGTCCATTGTGAGGTTTGACTGAAAAAAAAAAACAAGAATAGATTAGATACGTTCAAACTCTGTACATATTAAAATATTATGGTCGTAGTTAAAGATATCTCTGGTGACAATAATTATTCGCTGCCGGATGACCAACCGTTATGTTTAATTTTAATTCAAAACCAACAATAATCAACAATGTTGTTGTCTGTTTACCTCTAGAAAACTGTTCGATTCCAAGACTGCGTGACCAGAACGGGGACACGTTGTATTCACCCTGTTGCACTGGATGGTGTCGATGTCTGCCCACTGGTTGACTTGCAGCCCTTCATTGGCATACTTGAACCACGAGAAGACGCTCAGCCACCGGAAATAGTACGGAATCGATCTTGAAATCAAACAATTATAATATATTATTATACTTAACTATAACTATTATTATACTATCATAATATTATATTCGATACAAATGCGTTGTACAGAATAATTAATTATTTATACATATAATTTTGTCGTAATACACGATATTGCATTATATACGTGCGTGATAATATTTAATATGAAAATTCACAATGATTTGTGTACACCTCAACTTACCCGACGTTCAAAAAGTAACCGCCAAACAGCAGGAAAGGTATGACGATCGTGGGCCCCACAGAAAGTGCGACCGATATGGAACCACTGGCGCACGATACAAAGTAACCTGAGAAAACCAAACAAATGAGAACAGAACAGTGTTATTGTAAATTATAATTTAATTTTAAGGGGACGTCTGTTGACTCCGTCTTACAAGTGAGTAACATAGCAAATTTTACTCAGCATATCAGGTTTATCTCCATTAGTTTAAAAATTGGAGTGAATTGACCTTTTATAACATTTAAAGGTAAGATTATTATATAGGCAATGACATAGGATTTTCATTATATTTTAATTTTAAAAAGAGTTATGAGTATTTTAAAATTGTAAATTGTTTGTACATCTTAAAATACTCATAACTCGCTTTAAAATTAAAATTTAATAAAATGTCTGTGCCATTGCCTAGAACAGATAATAATCTTACCTTTAAGTTTCATAAGAGGTCAATCACTCTAATTTTTAATTAACGGAAGTAAACATGATCTGCTGAACATAAAATTGTCAATGTTACGCACTTGTAAGACGGAGACAACAAATGTCACTGTAGCGTCTACTTAAGGGCGTAGGAGAAAAAAAAATAGCTGGCTATTTATTAAGGGGTTAAGCTTAGGCAATTTTTATGGTTGCATAGCGCCGCGCCGCCCTTACGGAAAAAATCAGATCAACCATCAATCATAAACGATTAATTCAAGAACAATTGTCGATTGATAACCACTTTACAGGGAAAATTATCAGAGGATTATTATAGTAGAATCTTGCAGAATAGTTGGATTTTGAAATTTTGAAATTTTTTTATTCGTAAGGAGTAAACTTTATTCTGCTCGTTTTGGACTCTTAATTTTGAATTAACTTTAAATAATGCCAGAAAAATACTTATCAGTTGTGTGATTATTTAGATTTTTACTACAAATCCTGAGAATTGTATTGTTTTTAAAATCTAAGTCTAATCTTCAATTTCGACATGTAAAAAAAAACTATAAAAATGTTACTTATAATATTATGTCAATAGTCAGGCGGTTATTGAACAAATAGAGAACGATACATCGCAGATTAAGTTACATCATTTTTACATGTGGCAATAATTTCTTTATGAACTTGTAAATATTTAATGAATGTTGTTGGGTACTTGGTTTGCACCAGACGTAGGTAATTATTTCAGCACAACAACCATTTGTACAACTTGAATATCGTTAAAATTGCCCATTAAAAAAAACCCCTCAAAAAGCGGTCGTACGACGTCTTCGACTGACCGAAACCAATTAAACTGGATGGAAGTGCAGTAGACAATATGTAGTACCCCATACCTATACTACCTAGGTATTAGCCTATACCGTATAGATTTGTACATAGGTATATAATATTCGGCGATTCACTTACCGAACGACACAGCGACCAGACTGACGAGAGTTATGAACAGGGCAGCCATGAGGAAGTGTGTGAACTTTGGGTTCAGGCCCACGACGTAGTACATGATGGACGTGAACAGTATGGGCAGCACCAAGAATATCGGTACCTCGGCGAGGGTCTTACTCAGGAAGTACACGTCCGTCCGGTACATGCCGTTGTGGTGTTCGCGCATGAACACCGGAAGTTCGGAACAGAACACCTGTGGCGATAGAAATAATAATTGAATAATATAATATTATTACCGATATAATATTATGTGCAATAATGTTTGCTGTCGTCTAGTGAATTGTAATGCATTCGTCGATTCGCGTTTATGTGTTTTGCGTGTTATTCGTCCCATCCGCTTTGCAGTAGTTATTGTGCGAATGGAACTATACGCGTGAGGGGGGGAGGTAGGGTGGGAATTTATGCGTCCTTTGATAATTTATTTGAGTACATATCCTCCTAAGGCTTTTATCGTATGCATATTATATATTTGAACTTGACTTTACCGTTAACTCAAAGGCGCAAAGGCATTCATATATCTCATTTTGTCGTTATCGTTTGGTATAAGTACCTAGTAACAATAATACAATTACGTAGGTACTTATCTACATTTAATTATTGTGATTTGTAACTACAAAACCATTAGTAAATTTCAACCGGTATATTTATCAATGTTTAATTAGTGTGTAATATAATACTGAGTGATGAAAAAAATATTTATTTTTAAATAGGTATTAAGACTACGAAATTTTTTAGGGTTACAGCCTCAATAGTGCCACTATAATATAAAAATTGTGTTACTACCTACATGGTCCCGAAAGTTTAACGGTATCAAATTACTTTTAAAATTATTTAAAAAATAAAATATTTAAATATCATGCACTTACAAAATTTAAATAATTAACATAGGTAATATAATAAAATAAAATATAAAAAACCTGAGTAATTACCCAACACAAGTACCTATAACCAGATGACGAATGTCCGAAACTATAAAATAGTTACCGTTTTTATTTGTATACATATATTATGATATTATATTATCATAGGCAACACTCGACGCTGTTAACCCGAGCCTTTTGTTTTTTCTATTTACAAATGTACGTAAGAATTTAACCTTGATCTTATCCATTATTAAAAAATAAACTTATAATTATAAGCGTTGTAATTCAGCATACACTTGAATGCATTTTTACTGAATTGAAAAATATCTGTTACACGTTGTCACGTTGAACATTTTTTACTCAATATTTTTTAAGGTTCATATAAAGATACCATAGGGAGGTTATAATCTGTCCAAGCGCGCACCATTTGCGCCACTGTCCCTCCCCCGACCGGAGTCTCAACGTTTACCTTACGGAAATCACTCGGACTGAGTATAGGACCGGTATAGGTATACTCACGTTGATAACGGCTAATACGTTCTGGAACGTCATGTTAGATATGCACATGAACAGTGCTCCGTTGATGTTCATCACGCCGTCTTGGTCCAGGTGCTGGTTGTAGAATATGAAACTTATCAGAGCGGCTACCAACTGAAACGATGAGAAATGTTTACGGATTAGATCGGGTCGGTCACCGCCGTGGTTTTACCGCGGGTTTACCATGGTCTGGATGAGTCTAATTTTGGTGAGGGCTGGTTCTTTTTTGATACTGAGCCACGACCGCCAGAAGACCGCTGAAAACTGTTCCGTCCACGATGCTTTGTACGGCGACGAGACGTTCTCCAGACCGTTCGAACCCCAACTACAGTCCGCCGTGCTCTGGAAAAATCGGAAAACCAACGCGTTACTTAGTTTATTTGAGTAAGGGTCGGGAGTTTATCCATTAGCCGATGATCATAATATTATGTATTGCAGCAGACACTCACAGTCAAACGGTTGCCGTAAAATGAACAAAAGTTGAAAAATATACCTCACGGTGGAGGATGGCGCCAGCCGTTTATACGAATGTGATACATCATAATATAAAGTTTGCTTAGGTACAGTCGTACAGAGCTTTTAGAAACCCATATTTTTAGTGAAATTCCGTAAGTAGGTATATATATATGACAAATCGACGATAAATCATAAAATACTAAATTGGTTTTTGATTACAGTTTGGCACTGTCAGTTGGATCTATATAATAATATACTCCACAGGTACTTATTCAGCTGAGTTTCGTAGTACACACTTACTTTGCTGGCGGCACACAACTGTTTTTGGTGTTCCATCATGTCGCTCTTGTAGTTGGAGCTCTCGTAAGCCTCGCAAACCGTGTCGATGGTTTCGTATGAGCACTGCTCTTGGGACGGTACGATGGCCAACAGTTGAATGAAAAAGTCCGCTGGGTTGTGGTTCTTCGGGCAGCTGACGCCGAGCCTGTACGAAATTACGGACGGGATTTAATTTACTGAGTACAAAGGCCATCAAGCTAATGACAATTTATTAAAATAATTAGAACTTGAGTTAAGTCGACAAGAGAACGTAGTGCTAACGTTATAAGTTAAACGTCAACAAAAAATACATTCAACACTTACATAGTCACATAAAGCCAACACGGGGGAACAATATTATGTAGGTAGTGTTAACTAAACTCAATCATAATAAATGGGCAGTTTAGTTATAAAAATTTTTTTTTTCAATCACCGGATTTCGGTTGACGGTTATATTTTGATATCGATAGTAAATACTAATTAGTAAGTATACAGTGACGGTTATTATATTTTATCAACTGATTTCATTTACAAAATGTATACATCCATCTACCCACCGGTATATCAAACCAACTAGCATAATAGGTACTATAAAAAAAAGGGGTAGGTACAATTTGGTTACAATTTGGTAATTAATCTTACATTTATTCACCCACTTAACCACACAAATTTTTCTTGGTTCCATATACAAATGAACAGCCTTTAAATAGTTCGGTGACACACTAGGTGATATAGGTGTACATATATTTGAGTTTCTCAAAGGTCGAACCTTAAAAATTTGAACTTTTTATTTAGACCCATAAAATGTACTATTGAAAATAATTTTTGATACAAATACATATATATTATTATGTGAAATATAACTTTTTAAGAAAATAACTAAAAATAGAAGTACAAATAGGTATGTAATTCTGAATTCAGTATTTTAGTGTAAATATTTAAATGTTTATTTTGTTTGCGATGTTTTTTTGCCTGTATGGACTTGTTATTGAGAAGTATGAAATGTTTATTGAAACTTGAAAGTATATTATAATACTGTAACTTTTAGTAACAATAATGTGCAATGATAAAAATAGTTTAGGAACCAATGCTATACATAATTACGTTTTTAATTTATTATGTAACTATACTATTATTGTTTTATCAAGAAACGCTGATGAATGATTTGTTGGCTTAAATTAATTTAAACCCACGTCATATACAGGGCAATGTTATAAAGTGATTAAAAAGTATAAAATACATTTTCAAATTAAATGGAAAAAGCAATGTTATTAATGCACAATGATAAATTATATTTATTCTAATGCATTAAGTTTAAGTTGATTAGACAATTAACCAACTAGTAAAATTTAAATAAGGTATCCTTTTAATTATAGTTTAGTAGATTAAACTTGGTTTTTTTTAATACAATTTCGGTGTTAAATTTAAATGACGGAAACAATAATTTATACACCGAGTACCTATAAATTCCTGTAAGCTTATCGCTTATATATACGGTTCAATATATTATATCGAGATCAGCGAGTCCAAAATAACGATAGTGAATCCTACTATCAAACATAATAATATAATCCATACTGCTGGTGATTTACTTCGTTAGAAATTAAATATAATATAAAATCTATTTTATCTACTTCGTTATTGCACTTGATGTGTTAATTATTTTGTTTTGAATAGGTAATTTATATTTTTGGTTTAATCATTTTTTATTTATTTAATTTAGAACTGTTTATTGGTGTACATACATTAATTTGAACACTTGAAACTAAAATTCTTGAAAATATATTAATATTAAGATGCGATTAATTGTAGAACTGTTTTTTGTGCATGGAAATATGGAATTATACGCAAAATTCAATTATTTGTGGTTCTGCATAAACTATCATTGAAATTGTACCACATTGTGGGTAATAGGTACCTATAGTAGGTATTATTTTCAGAATACTGGAAAACGATAACAACATAAAACCAGAATGATGACTATAGCGGTCCTCAAATTATAATTTTGGACGAAAAATTATTTAGCGGAGATGAAGATCAAACCTTTTTTTATTTAAAGGAAACAAAAATGTAATTTTTGGCGGAAACGATGCACAACCAGTTTTACAGTTTTTGTATATAATAAGTACATTTATTAGGGGAAAAATGGCAATGGGGGACTAAACAGCTAAACAGCTAAACCACTGTGCACAGCCACTGGGGAAGAGGGTATTTGGCCCTAAGAGTCTATTTATTGTTTAGTATATTATCCTGAATTCCTGCAGGACCAGTCTTTCTTTTGATAATGTTCAACAATTCAACATTTCGTGTCAAGGAGAGTCGGAGAGGTGACTATACATTAGTACAAGCGACTATTTTTTTTATGATTATTCTGGACCACGGTTACCTGTGACCGTGTTCTGGACTTATAGACCCGTGTGTTGGACATTACAAAATATGTGGTTATTACGTTTTGAAAAACTCGATGGCATCGTTGGGAGTGCCCAGGAAAGCCGTCCGGCCGCTGGCCAGCAATAGTATCTTGTCGAACATGGAGTACACCTCGGAAGACGGCTGGTGAATGGTGCAAATGATTGTCTTGCCTTTAGACGCCATCGACTTGAGCACACTGATCACGTTTTGCGCCATGTATGAGTCCAGTCCCGAGGTCGGTTCGTCGCAGAACATCAGCGGAGGGTCTGTCAACACCTGTAAGACACAATCGAAAAACAAACTGTATAATATGTATAACTTATGTCAAAAAAAAAATGCATATTAACGATAGCTTTAATATATTATTTATTATTTACAAGTTGACGATGTTATAATCATTATGTTTACCGAATAGGTACACAAATCGTAGTAATCATATAATTTATATAATATTGCCACTCTAATAAATCTTTTTTTTTTTTCATAGAAGAAAATATACAATCTATATCTAAGACATAATGAGTATAATATGTGGGATAAGAGGGAAACAAATAACATGATTTACATAATTTGGGAAAAGAAGTCACCCACTGATGACACTTTCGACTTGGTTTAAATCTTGTGTGATTTAATTAAATGAGTAGTTTTTATATATATATATATATATATATTTAAAGTAATAAATTTGCACCATTTACGTTTGAGTCGGCTTGGTCTAATAAATCTGAAAAAATAAGTAGATCCTGCGTTATATTTTTAATAATTAATTGTTGCCTTACCTCGGAAGCAAACGATAAACGTTTCATTTCACCACCGGATAAACCTTTTATTCTGCCGGTCACACCGATGATAGTGTTTTGACATTTACTCAATGACAACTAAATCGGGAAAAAATATATATGCCATAAATATTATATGTGCAATCGAATCCGCTGCATATTATATATCAAATATCAATATTATTGAATCTCACCTCTTGTATGACATCTTCGACTCGAGCCATTCGTTTTTCGTACGGTATGTGTCTGTCCATTCGCACCATCGCCTGTCATAACAAATAAAATATAGCGTAAGGTTAAAACCCAGTTATAAGTCTATATAGGAACCAATCATCTGGTGGAAGTAAATAATTATAATTTATAAGTGGAATATTTATGCATTTTTTTTTAGATATTTCTTTATAACATTTTTCTATTTCTAAACGATATAATGAACGTTATATTGGGTAAAATGGAAAAAAACGCAACGACTTGCCCTCAGAAATATTGTCAAAATTCAATTTTATAAAATGTATTTTTACTCTAAAACCAAAATTGAGCGAGTCTTACTCAGACTGCGTAAACGTGTTTTGTCTATGTCGTACGTGTGTAAGACGGAGACAACACATGTCGCGACATGTGACATCCTCTTTAGATTTCTTAATATTTAAAATTACGGGTAACCCGGAATTAGTCTTAACAAATTTAAATTCTGGAATGTTGGCAGAAATGTGATTTCTAACGTAAGCCGCTGAACTGTAGAAATAGACGTTGGTTATCGTCGCGTTGGTTGCAGACCTCGAAAGTATCGAAGGTATGGTTAGAATGTACGGCGATAATTAATAAACCGGAACGGTAAGACCACGTGGACCAAGCGCCATCATAAATAACACCATAGGGCATAGACCGAACCTAACCCATTATACCGGTATACTGTGATTTGAGAGTCTACTATAGTTTAATAGTTACCATAATATATTGGTTATTGTGAGTTTGAGGGACTAGGGTACGGTTAAGTCGTGTTCATAACTACGTCGTCTGTCGTGTGGTGTTGCTTTTATCATATTATTCTAATTGTCATTATGATGGTATCATTCACTATATAAATATAAATACAATATAATCGCGATCTACCAAGACATTTTCAGAGTTGCAGGGCCGAGCTCAACTTTTGGACTCAATACGATAGCTGTGAACTCTGCTTAACGATAAAGAAAAACATTTTAACATTCCGCCATATCCGCCAAATTTTTAATTCAATAATTTTCGATACCTATTATTTCCTTTTTTATTATTATTATAACAATAATTGCAATAACATTTGTTAAAATATGATAATATGATAATTATTTTCATATTGTTTTAAATGTATTATTCTATATTATTATTATTTAATATTATCAGTGGTGATCCGCGAGATATTGGATGGTGGTTCGTGAGTCATTATGATAAAATATATAATAATATGGTGTACATTTTTTTATAGTAGTGATTTGCGTTAAATTGTTAATAGTTTTGAACTTTTACTCAAAATTGATCAGTTATAAACATTATTATAAGCTATGAGGAATTTCATTGGTTTTTGCGTATTCATAAACTCTAAATTCTAAAATGTATGAAATAAAACGAATCTTGTTTATAAGAAAAATAAGGTCTAAAATTGAGGTGGTCCGTGACGCATCGAAAGTTCTCCAAGTGGTCCATGATGTCAAAAAGATTGGGAATCACTGATCTAGAGGCGCTGCAGAGACGCTAGTCCTCCTCGAATTATACCTACGAATGTTGTGCTTAAAACGCACATTCTTGGTTATTCTTACCTGAAATATTAAGTGCTCCCGGACGGTGAGCGTTCCGATGAACAGGTCGTGTTGTTGGACGTACGCAGAAACGGCCGTCAACAATTTGCTGTTGACCGGTATACCGTTGATAGATCTAATTCCAGATTCTATCACGTTGTGGTCGCTCCTGAATGTCAGAGAGTTTAACAAGGTCGTTTTGCCGGCGCCACTGGATCCCATCAGGGCCAACAGTTCGCCCGGTCGCGCCGAACCGCTCACTGCAATGATCGTATATAAATATATTATAATGTTGTGTTATACACAATAAATAACACAAATAATAATGATTAATATAACAACATGATTAGGATTTGGTGGTTGTAGGATCTACTATAGGCGCGCGCGCGAGAGAGAAGGATGCTTTCCTGAACCAATTTTACACGCATAATATAATAATAATATTTCAACACTATAATAGCAGACCATAAAACCGGCATATTTTGATAGGTGTGATATTTACAGTGAAGAATATAATTTGTAATAATTATGGTTAGTATCGGCCGGCGGGTATTCTGTGGGCGATTTGCACGACGTAGGGTACCATAAAACAGTAATCGACCGCTGACGGTCATAAAAATAAACAGCAAAAGCGCGGGGAAAACAATTCATATCCGACGTGGATAATATTTTGGTAAAGGTTGTATAATATAACTTATAAGTGATAACTCACCGTTGTTTAATAATTGTTTTCTTTCAGTCTTGTTTTTCAGACCCCCCGAACAGCATGACGTGAGCGTATCGTAAAAGTTTTGGCTTTTTCCGTTTCTCGTGTACACGTTCATGTGAGTCCACGTGTACTCAATGCTGTGGTTAATTTGCTTGTTGGTACCCGTCCCGTTGGAATGTTCCTGAAAAATACAATTTTATTATAATTTATATTTTATCCGCGAGTAAAAATAATCTCCGCTTAAAATAATTCAAATATTGTGGTCGTTTCCTCTTATGGCTGCATACTAGTTGTGGACGAAATTCAACAGGTTATTATCTTTGACTTCTCAAACGGTTTCAGGACTCGTGTCGTGAATTGGTCACATAGGTAATTATAATTTCCGGACGTGGATATATCAATTTGCCTGAAGCCTTAAACGAAGTATAATATTCTAGTCGTAACTATAGTAGCTACCTACATAAAAGTGACTGCTAAGCTGCTGTACGAAATTCAAAACAAAAATCAATAACCAAATGTCGCATATTTTTGTGAGTGGTAAAATTATACTTGATAGATATGAATCTTTCCAGGCTGTTTCTCGGAAATGTTCAGAACAAAATGTTTTTATGTTTAAATTATCTTTCATTGGTTATTTCCATATTTACTAGATTTATAGTATTTATTTATTTATTATTTATACCGTATTCATTATTTATACTATATTATTAAATGATAGAACTGCTCATAGTAAAAATTATTATTAATAATACTTATATTTATTAATTAAGGCGTACTGGTTTTTTTTTTAATATTGTGGTCATATACCCAAAAAAGAGTAAAATTGCGGGAAAAGTTTGGGAAACACTGCTATAAAGGATTAGAATCGCGAAAAAAAAAGTCCCGATAAAAATGAATGAAAATTATCAAAATTGAAGTATAAATATGTTAAAATTGTATTGAAAAATACATTAAAGTTACATAGAAATTCATATAATATCATAAAAAATGTTGATTACTTACTTAAATCACATATTAAAATATAATAAAATTTAATTTAATACAAGTGTAAAGTAATAAAATGTAATACAATAGTCAATAATAAATACAATTATAGTAATTTAGTAGGTACCTATATAATTATAATATTAATGCTATAAAAATTTAATATTATAATTAGGTACACCTCTTTCTTATGTTATTACTTACGGCCGTTAAAAAGGCCTGTTTTGTAGGTATACATATAATCTATTATTAAACCAAACAATTTTTTGTTTTTATGTAATGCTCCTAATCAAAGTTCAAATTATAAGTATCTATAGTAATTTCATATATATTTATTAGTCTACTATATTTGAAAAACCATCTAGAATAAATTCCTATTACAACCTAAAATTTTTTAAAAATTACCTTTTACTAATTACCTTTCAATTTTTGATGAATAATTTATAATATGAAACTTTTTATATTTATCTATACAATTTGATATATACCATAGTATCATTACACTAAAACTAAATAGTAAATTACTAAATTATAGCAAAAGCCAAAAATATGATATTCATTAAGGTACTTGAAAATTAAATATATATATTATATACACCTTCTATATACCCTTCTATTTTTCATGATATTATATGATTTTTTTTTGTAACTTTAATGTATTTTTCAATTCAATTTTAACATAATATTTATACTTCAATTTTGATATATTTTCATTAATTTTTTTCCTAGTTTGGGTCTTTTTTCCGATTACCAAAGGATTACGACTGATTTTTCGCATGACGGTAATAATTGAAATCCACAATCAAAGCACTTATCAATTCAGTATAATAATTTTAATACTAAAATTGGTAGTTCATGCAATTTGCATATCACCGCGACTCACGTGGTTAAATGGTTGTATCTTGTCTGCAATTACTCGCCATATCCTATAATCCCTCCAAATGGTGTGGAATCGGATCGGATAAACCTGCGATATATCTCTCAGGACTTATTTCATAGTCCCGAAACACATAAACGTACACACATAGGGGTATTTAGTGCTTATATGACATATAGAGCTCGGATATTTATGACTTAGCATAGTTTTTTTCGCGCAGCCAGAATTACGCCGGAGTGAAATATAAATTTGATTCTTGAAGTCTATATTAGAAATAGGCAAACTTTTTTTTGCATATTTGTGCATATTTGACATTTTTGAGCATATAAATGCATATATTGTTAATTTCTAGATTTAGTGTCATTTAAAATATTTAAATATAATATAAACATAACACTTTTTACTACCTAATATGTATTTTAGTTTATATATTTATATTCATAGTATTTTATTTCTTTTATGTATTTTGCAATGATGTTATTTTAAAACCATTTAAAACAAAAGTTATTCTGAATCATTATTATCCCATTATTTGTAACTGTTTAAAATAGATATAATATTTAGTATACATTTAATAGTGTTCATAATTTATTTTGAATTAATATTAATACTTTTTTTGCGTATATTTTTTCATTTTTGCATATATTTGTTGAAAAATAGGTATATTTTTGATATATTTAAAGGCATATATTAACATATTTTGAAATTTTTAAATGCATATTTTAATGGCATTTTGGTCATTAACATCCGAGCTCTAATGATATACCTATTATAGGTACCAAATTTATCGCTGTGTAAGCCTAGAATAAATTGTGACTAATTTCATAGTCCCGAAGCACATATCCGTACACACATAATAGGTACCTATTTAGTATTTTTATGAGATACATGATAATATGATATACCTACCCAACTTTATCGTTACCTACGATTTCCCATTGGCCTATAAACACGAGCAGGCATTACTCCCTGAATAACTCTCGTACATAATAATATAATACATAATAATTATATATTATACACATTTAATATTCGACTGTCTTTCAATATGGCCAACATAAAGGTAATTAATATTTAACATTCAAGATTTCTAAGAAGAATAATTCGTTACGTATCGGTACTTATTGATACACTCCAATATCTTACTTGAAAATCTTGATTTTTTTATTATTTTGTGTCCGTTTTTTGTACGGGAAGTACCAAAAAATCATCTTTTGAAAAAAACAGAATTCGTTTAAAGATAGATTTACACTTAGAGCCTTTTACAAACGTACAATTTGGACTTTAGTCTATAATCATTTATATATTGTCCATAATCTATACAGTATTATATATTTATATCATTCGACGGCCATCGGGGATCAGACAATTGTTTGAACCATATTATTATTAAGGAAGTGAAATACGAAAAATAATTATAATATATTATATTAATTATGACTATAAACCGTGTTTTTAATATTTCATTAAATTGCTTTCAGGTTTTAATGGTTTGTAATGTGATTAAGACGCACATTGTGGTATGGTACATCCATACGTCATGCAGTGATGAAAACCATAGAGTATCAATAATTATAATTATACATAAACGCATACAAAATTACGTAACATGGGCTAACATCCACTGAAAATAATTACCATAACGAAACTGTTAAATGAACCCGGTGATTTGTCTTCGGAAGATATTTATAATCACATTTAGATTAATGTTTACAATTATGTCGGTGGTCACATATTATGATTACATTATATTGTAGTATTGTACATTGTATATTATATTTCAAAATGTTCATTTGTGGCGATTGGTATTGACTTTTTTTTATACATATTTTATATGATAAACCTATCCGAAATGTTTCCAGGAACTATATTCAAACAATTGGGTTAAATTTAAAAATATTTTCCCTAGTGATAAGCTTATATAAGTGGGTGATAAATTTGTATCGTTTAGGTACGTTTCATAAGTATAGGCATACAAATTAAATTTGCAATAGGTACCTACCTACCTATAGTAAATATATTATGATTGGTACCTAAATTAATAACATAACCAAGAGTGTCCTCGAGGTTTTCCCTGAAGTCTGAATCAAAAAAAATTGATATCAACTCAAAATTCTGTGAGAAGTTAATTTTTAAGGTAAAGCTGCTTTTTTAGTTAAAATATTTAAATTGGCTGCTCTCACTAACTAGCAAATCCTAAATATTTAGTAATATTATGTAATGGATTAATTCACCATGATAATAATAATTTAGAAAGGAACTACCTATATCTATAGGTATTAAATTCAGACCAAGGTTAAGTATTGATTTGTAAAATTATTATTTATTATTAAACGATATTATTGTTTCAAAAACGTTCTTGGCGTCGAAAAAACTTCGCTAATTATTTTATTCAGTAAATGGCAATATTTAAACGGTAATATTATATTCTTGTGATGTGAATATCCGCATCCGACATCGGCTAACGGCTTGTGGGTAGGTATTTATTTTAGAATGATATTACACATCTTGGTATCATGCAGTTTCTTGAGGTAAGTAATAAAACAACATATTGCATAAAAAATAAAGGCTGTGAAAAAATTCTTGCACAACGCATGTACATCTGAAACCGGTTTGAAGAAGAATTTATTTCCAGTTTCAACTATAGTAGGTACCTACTATCTACTATGTCCACAATATAATATTTATAATACTGTGGTACAACCTTCGAGTATACGATTTTCGTAGTTATACTGAAAGATGCTCACTCATTTGTATAATAAGTTTATGTTTATATAATAATATGTTCGTCAACTGCTAGTCACGCTCGTGTATAACTCTAAACACGAATAGATACTTGATATCTATTATTTACGTCCATTAGGAGTAATATATTATATTAGTTTATTATGTCTTAACTCACTTACGTTTAATTCTAATAACTATCAGTTGGTATAGTTATAATTTATTGATCTGTTCACATAATATTATAGACGAACATGTTGTTCCGTAAAAATGTACAGTTTTTTTTTTAAAAATTGTATTCTAGCAGCATATTTTGGAAATTATTATACTTTTTTCAAATATTAGTTTAAAATGTGAAATTGCGTTTTAAATACAATATAATATTATTATGTTTAGTTGTTTGACTTTTCATAGATATATTTACGATTGTACATTTGTACCTTAATATCATGTAGTACGTACGTAATATTTGAATAAACCCGATTTTAATACCGATTAAAAATAAAATAATAAGCTTCAAAGATAAGAAAATGTTAAATGTTTGATTACTAATATTATTAGTATACAGGGTGTCTCGCAAAGAATTACTAGTTTTAGTATACATTCAAATATATGTATATAGAATTTAGATACTTCTCATGTCTAGAAAATGCAAACATAAATAATTGGTGAATTTTAATTTCATCAAAATAACACGTCTCTGTATATTTAGTATAGTTTTCCTCCAACTATGTTTAACAAGGCCAATCGATAGAATAAACCAGATATAAGTTGTTTTTTTTGGTCCATTCAAATATGAATGTACGAATATTCTTGCAGCAGTTGGTTGCGTAATCAAACAGTCGGTATTTTCACACGTGGCTTTTCTACACATGTGCTGATGTGCCGGTAATGTAAAATATTGTAATCAATCAGTTATCACTATTATAGGATTAAGAGTTAAGAACTTTTAGCTGATTTATTAACTTTATTCGAACGTTACAGCTTTCTATATTCAGAAAACTCAATACCTAGTCGAATTTAATTTTATGTGTAAACAATGCAAAATATAGTTTATATGAATGCGACGTGTAAAAAAATGATAATAGTGTTGTGGATTTAAATGTGTTATAAATATTATAATGTAGCTAACATAGTAATATAGAATCAATTATTGTGCAGTTTAATATCTTCATAATATAATATATAAAAGGCAGGGGTTAAATGGGCATAAAATGGAATAAAATAGCAAGGTACTATATAGGTACTGTGAATCATATTTTATTTTGAGCGTTCTATGTATTGTTTTCTTATACAACAATTCATTAAATTGCTTAACCAAACATTTGTTTCTAGAAATACCAATTGCTTTTGTTAATAGGTAGCAAAAATATGAATATCCATATCATATAGAATCATAATGCAGCCTATATAATATTAAACTAGCTGATCCTGTACTTACACTTAGTTGCCCGTTAAATGTACCAACTCTATATGACTCAAACTTAGTTCAATTCGTTATTTAATATTCGGAGTATGGTGCTCAAAATTTATCTTAACTTTTCTGTTGCCTGGAATAAAAATTCTGATTCGCAGCAGTATATTATCAGGTAGGCAATCTACCTGCGGTAGATCGCGGGCCCAGTGCTGTTTGTACGTAAGTGTATGATTTAACTCTAAAGTATCAAAGTTATACCAAGTTTATTTTGATATAATACGGTGGATTAATATAATCAATTAATACATAATCCTAACCTAACCTAAAAAATACTTATCTAATCCGAACACTGGATATACGAGCAAAAATTACCAGATTATTGTTTGAAGAATTTTTTAAAGGGGGTGCCTTATAAGCACAATCAGAGGTAATGGAACTCAGTCCGCTTGCGCATTCCTACTTAACCACCTGATAAAAGGCATATGTTCTAGGTTATTGTTTATAAAATCACAAGCAATTCGACCGATTCTGACGAAAATTTCAGAGATTGAACTAATAGATCCACTATTCCAGGGAGATTTAAAGAGATCAATAGGATCCACGCCCGATAGGTGGTGCTGAACATATCATAATTTTGTTGATGACATGCCTTAAAAATTATATAAATTAATCATTTTTTCACGGACCAAGTCGGGTAATAAAGGTATAGTGTTAATATAATAATAATTAATAATACAATAATAATACGTAGCCAATATAATATTATAAAAGCAATAAGCGTGTATGATGCAGTCTATTGTTAAGAATACTTTTCAAATGTTTTTAGAATACGTATTTAAATACTTGGTAAATTTGTACTTAAAATGCGTATTCAAATACTTTATTTTAAAAGTATTTAAATATATGTACTTTTTAAAAGTATTCAAAATACTTGAATAAATACTTTTTGTTTAAGTTCGATAACATTAATACCAATATCTTATATTAAAACCATAAACTATACTATCATCCATTAAATGAGAAGAAGACTATTTAAAGATTCCAGATAAAAGCCAATCCAACCAGTGGGGTAGTGTCAGTGTCTCGTATGCCATGGTATATGAGAGTGAGGAGCCGACAGGGGTTTCAGTGTTCAGTAATTCTGTTATATATGATTGTATTTTGGTGAAACCTTATTTATAAATTCTCAGAAGTTAGAACCATTATAAAATAATATTTTAGTAACAAAATTTAAAATAGTACATTCCCAAATATTGGTAATTGGAATTTGGAGTACACTACTAGAATAAAAAAGTATTTAGTATTATAGAATAAAAATACAAATGAAAAATATTTTTGAAGTATTTAAAATACATGGTAAAAAATTATTTGAAAAGTATTTGAAATACAAAAAAAGTATTT
This sequence comes from Metopolophium dirhodum, assembly GCF_019925205.1. NCBI lineage: Eukaryota > Metazoa > Arthropoda > Insecta > Hemiptera > Aphididae > Metopolophium > Metopolophium dirhodum. Next base: position 11,719,986 of record NC_083561.1, read on the forward strand.
AAATTCAAGTATTCAAGTATTTGAATACTTAACAAGACTGCACGTATGTGAAGTTTACAGTGACAGACGCCGGTTGAATAGAGTCCCTATAGATTGAAATTTCGATTAGAAAATATAATTTAGGTATTTATCATTAAAATGGCCTGAGGACAACCAGAGGAAACAATATGACCTAACGCAATATTACTTCATAAATTAACAATGCATTTATCTTGCGATAACGTTTTCCGGCATACAGTAACGTATTCGGATGTGTTCCGTGTTATCAAAGGTATCAACAATTTGCAATAGTTATCTTTTTAAAGAAACGCGTGCGTCGTGTGAAATAAGTATATAGATTTCGTAGAAACAGGTTCCGTTAATTACCACGGACTTGGTGATTTCACTAGGTTCACTAAAGAAAAAAAAAGCATTTCCAAATATTGATGAGGTGAAATAATCATCTCTGTAGATTATTAGGTACCTATGTCTAATTTAATTTAAGCAATAGGTACTCTGGAATGGCTAGAAAATCAAAATCACCGTTCGTATAATAGTTTACTAAACGAGTTCCTATCCAATGACCCAAGGAAGATCCAACAGGTTTATTTTATCGAGTTGAACGTTCAACGTATAACAATGTATAATTAACCGCAGTTGAGCAGCTATTATGATACAGCCGAATAATATTATAGTCTATCTGTTGAAAATATTGTAAAGAACAAAATTAGGGAATTTTGTATTATATACCTCAGAGGCAAAAATATAATTTTTTTCGTACTACGTCCTTTATATTAAACTTGGAATCATCGTGGGGGCTTAACCCCTTATGGTTCTTTTAAAAGAATAGGTACTCACATTCATAAACTATTATTTTTTAATTATTTGTGTTATTTGACGTATCGATCATTTGAAATATTTTATTTTTATTTTATAATCTTTTAAATACTGTATCTATAAGTACAATTTGTAAGCTTATAGTCAAATATTATTAGGAAACGTAATAATTTATTATGGGGATTTAATATTTACAGAATATAAAAAATATTATTGTAATAATTTATATTGATATGTTAATGTTTCAAAATTATAATATAAATATAGAAAATCCGTATCTATTTCCCTATGTAACATCAAATAATTTTTCAATTAATGAAGAAAGAACTGTAAAAAAAGTTACTAGTTATTACAGGCCATTTGACACTTTTTAATTTCGTATTCTACACTTAGAATTTCGTGCTACATACAATTTTACTTCCAGATATACCTAATAGTCAATACTATAATATTGACTGTACATATATATAATATAATTAGAGTAATATGTAAAATATTTTAAATCACTCTTGATTCGCGATTTTGATGAATTTTGTCATAATAACTTCAAAAGCTTATTTTAGATATTTTAAAATTAATATAAAAACCATTTACCGTTTACGAGACGCTTTATATTCATTTATATATTCATTTTTCGAATTTTTGATCTAGCATAAAATTATGAAATCAAAAATTCAAATGCCTATAAATAGCTTAAAATTGGTATGGATATTTTGAAAATGTATTTGTGTATGGAAATTAATTATTTGAATAATAATGAAATATTTAAATTTTTATAGTTAATATTTTGTGAATTTCGATTTCGGTGCAACAAAAGGAAATATCTTTATTTTACGTGTGAATATCCAATTTTTATATAATTATACCGCATACGCTCATAAACATGTTTGAGGTCTTACACTAAACTTTGTATTTTAATTTCAGTAAGAACACTTTTTAAGGTACGGTGAATAAAATTTTCAAGTGTTTTGGTCGAGCATGTAAATTTTAAACAATATTTATAGACAAAAATTCGATAATTTCAAAAAGAGCAAAAATATTTTGAAAATTAATTCATTAGGGATTGCAAATATAAATATTAATTGTTGTATATTTTATAAAGTATCTCGGGTTATTTGTTTTTGAATTACAACAAAATATCAAGATCGATTTTGTCAAAAGTTGGTAATGCGTAATTAAAATATATAGGTACGTATACGTATATTATTAAGAAAAGTATTGGCAAGTTTTTACTTTTAGCTCCCATTGACCATTGTGCCTATACATTCAATTTCCCACTAGAAACCTTTTTCTCGAGGATGAAGATCGAAAAATTTTTTCTACTGTAAAGTGTCAAATAAAAAAACAACAACACATAATTGTAAAACTAAAATACATCGATCCCTTCGTTTAGAATCTAAAATATTTAACTTCATTTTAATTCCGCGTTTAGTTAATATTTGTCTCCATATTAACTTTAAACTTTTATAATTTACCATATCGTTTGTTAATTTCCTATTAAATTATAACTCAAGTTGATTATTTTTATTAACTCGGCCATCTTGCGTATAGTTCTGTAACGACGACGTTAACGTTTTTGCGCAAACGCTGTCACTGTTTGAGAAACATTTATTACAAACTATCACTGTATTAATAGTCAATCGATAAATAAAAATGCGAAATTACGTGATCGTGGAAACCATATCAAAGAATTACGGGCCCTCCGCATGTAAACCAATACACGCTGTATCTCAATATTATAGAATGGTTTGCTCGAACGATCGCCACCACAAAGGGAAAATGTCCGTCAAGCTTTAGGCTAAAAGTATCAATTGACATCGGATCAGAAATGTCAAATGATGGGAACTCGCATAACTCACTCGCCTTCGTATTAGATTACTATGCACGCATTTGCCTCGAGCAATTTGCATAATATATCATTATCATAATAATAATATATGAGATTGAAGAGTGAAGACTTGAAAGAATACGATCGAATATAGATATTATTCAATTATTATCTGAATATGCAATTTAGAAATTATCATTCATCTGACGAATCTTCATCCACCTACAGCAATCATGCATAATTCAAGTGTTCTTGTCTTAATGGTGGTGCGTCTAATATAGGTATATCGATAATATTAGAAAACATAAAATAGTTTTCGAGAAAATTATAAAATAAATAACCTTTTGATTTAAGGAAATTAGAAATGTTGAAATTGTGAACACTGAGCTAAGTTTACATTTTGGTTTTAAAATTAAAACAACCGGAAACTCTGCTGTAGAATATGTGTCGACTATCGCGAGTGTAGGTACCTCGTCATTGAGTAGGCCACTGTAATGGATGTATTCAATTATAATTCAATGATAATCCATTTTATACAATGAAAAACGGTTCTGAACGGAAATTGTTCTAAGGAAATGTTATTATATATTTATGACATTAGTGATTTATTTCTCTATTGGTAGTACGGTATAGGTTGATCTAATTTTTCAAATAACTTTTATTAAATTATTAGAAAAGTCAATACCGACGTACCGTAAAACGGTGTGAAAAGGTTCGTGGTATAAATACTTAAAATTAATATAAATAATTTGTAAAATGTCATTGTGTATAGTAAATATTAACAAACGTAAAAAAGATAAATTTCACGCCCCTACAAGTAAAATAACGATTTTAGTTATTTTTTTGTCAAAAATATCAAATTTTGTAAAAACTTAACTTGAAATGTCCACAAAAAAATATAGTGTGTATTATGCGTTTTGAGATTTCCATAAGAATAACTCAGTAACTTATGATGAAACTTGTGTTAAATGTTCAAAGCAGAGTTATAAAAATTGAAAATTGTATTAATTTTCGACTAGAAAACAACTTTTGATTTTGATGAATTTTGAGATTCAAATGCTTATAAAAGTTGTTACAATGCGCTTTTGATATATATATAATATTATATATATATTTTAATTAAATATTGTAAAAACAATAACTTATTTGCTTATGAATAACGCGTTGTATTAGATTATCAAGCTTTAAAAATGTTGCTGTCTGGAAAAAGCAAACATAAATATTTGGTGAAAAAGTTTCTACATTTACTCTAAATACTTAGTATTTGTGAATTTCAACAAAAAACAAAATCAATTTTTTCAAAAATTAGTTTTGCGAAACATTCAAGCGTTTTCGTATTTTATTTTTTGTTTTTACTGATTATTTTAAAAAGTAATGGACATTTTTACATTTGACTCCCCTTCCCTCCCCGTTAATTTGTAAACTAGATCCGATTCACTATCGGAAACCTTCTTTAGAGTTGATGATCGGAGCATGTTTTCTACAATGAAAAGAGTGACAAAAACACAAAAAAACGTATAACGCATCGCTCCGATTAGAATCTACTACATAATGTACAACTTTAATAAATTTTACGAAATCCATCGAGTATACTGCAGGAAATAGGAATCGACAATTGGGCAGAATTATTTACATGGTTTGAGTTAAAATTATATTGCATATTCGCATTTTGTAATACTTTCATTTGTTTATGTTTACATTACGATAAATCATGCATTTAATTATAACCATATAGGCCATTGCCTTATTGAGTGAGTTATCTGTTTAGTTGTGAAAACTGAAAAGTGTGTTAATTATAACATATTATATTATATATATTAATAAACGTACTCACGCGCAAAAAACGTCGACAACAAATGCATCATACGAAATTATCATATCCATTTATAGGTACATGGTACGTACCTAATATCATATAATCATAGTTTATAAGTATTATAATATTAGGTTTGCACTATTAATGTATATTATTTACTCGATTATTTATTAGTGATTGCTCGATAATAGTAAGTAGACTGTATATGAGAATATTTAAGTCGTAGCATATATTATTATGATCATTATTATTTTAATATATTATAATTACGCGTATAAAGGATAGACAGAACTGCATTGCTCAACACATATGTAAATTAGTCGTTACGAATTTTTTATTCAAGAATAAAATATGCACCGGCGTAAGGTCATGAAACAAATACAATATTATGAGATTTCCAAAGAAATGATTGATTTCGATTATTAACCTTTAGGCGAAACTAGTAACTACTGTAATAACATTATATAATAGTAATCATGATATATTTATAGAGATTCAAGAATCATTTTTCAACTATGAAATTGAATAAACTATATAGATAAATAAACAAAAACATAATTACTAAAGCTTAACAATGTTGTCCTGTTCAACACTATTATGGTTCCAAAGTTTGAAAGAGACTATATTAAAAAATTATCTATTGATTGCAAAAAAAGGTCGATGTTTAGAAAAAGTCATTTTTTGATTGCCTTAGCATTTTCCGTTAGCGTATGAAAAAACTATTTATCCGGCAATAGCTAATTTAATTTATTAATTTATGGGAAAATAAATTGAAAGAATCTCAGCTAGTGCAGACGTGCAGTGTTAACTGACATTCGCTAGAAAACAATATCGAATTTATAGCGATTTATCTTCACTTTCAAATGTATAATGATAATAATTGGTACAGTATTATCTTCCATCGAATTAAACAATACCCAAGTGGCAAGTATATATGTATCATGCTCATTCAAGTAGTGGTTCTCGCAGCTTAGTAGTCCATACACTGATTACTGATTATGGGTAATGGGTTCTCAATTTTGTCGACCAAAGTATATAATATTTTGATAAGATCAAATTTTGAATTATAGCTTTTTGATCAGCGAAATATTTTGATGTAATAATAACGTACAACTACGGTATACGGAGGTAAATGGTAATGTAATTTACGTGCGTGTTTATTTGAACAAAAACTGTTTAAATGATTTACTCGCTGATATAAAAATGGTAATATACTTTAATTAATCGTCAGTTATCAACCATGACGTTTTCCTATATTTGACCTTATAATTAGATGCTTCTGTAACATAGTTAATGGCTAAGATAACCCCTTCTCTTTTCCAAACTAAATGATGTTCTTAGGTAAATATTAAAACATTATATTGAATGGAACATGAATGTTATAACAATATGATTATAATTAGGTCATTTAAATTAGATTCAAAAGAATATTTACTATCTAAATTAAACAAAAGTAAACTTTCTATAGTTATTAAAATCTAAAATATAGAACATGTAACTCATGTAAGTACTTTTTTTTTTAAATTTTATAAATAAAATATCGTAAATCTGAGTATTTATTTAAGTCTTAATATGTAGTAAATATTATAATGAGATCTATTTCAATATTTCGATTTTTTTCCAACATTATTAACTGTATGAAAATAGTCATGTTAAAGAAAAAAAATTTACCTCCCCCTACCTAGGAACTTTTTTGTTATACCCAGATCATGTGCTTATACAGGATTAATAATTAACACAGTTACACTATACAAAATAAACGAATCATTTTAAAATTTCTATTTGAAATAAATTTTGAATAATTGAAAAATATTTATATTCGACTAGGATTTTTGTACCAAATAAAGGCCATATAATATATAATGTCGTAATTATAAAAAAAATAGACTATACATTTTATATATTAGCACATTATTTTCTAGACTGTAATTTTAGAACTGGATTTTACCGTGTCACGTGTATACCTACTGTGTAAACTATGTTTCGCATCCTTATTGGATAAAAGATTATAAAGGCTAACTTAACACAGTGGCGGTCAATCAGGGGGTTATGGGGGGGAGAGGGAATAGACTTCCCATGACCTTTTTCAATGTTTAAGATCTGATAACCATAAATCATATTTTTAATAATCAAATAGTGCACATTAAAAGAGCTGTCACCCCCCCCCCCCCCCCCATTTTGATAATATCATTTGACCGCCACTGACCTGTGTAAGCTGATGCTATCTATGTATAGACGCATAGATTTTCCTTATTTTCTCTTCAAGTTAAATTTTTATATTCCTTCCTGTTTCACACTATCCCAAATTTCTTTTATTCTACTAGTTAGTTCTACTAATATACTACTAATATCCATTCCATAAACATAATGATTCACCTGGGAAAATAGCTGTCTATTTTTCTAGTTACATTATTTTGTTTTCTAATTTATATTCCTACTTGCCAAGTTAAACTTATTTCTGTAATTTATTATTTATGTAACTATACCACTATGCACTTATTTATTCTTTTACATATTTGTAATATATATATTGGTACAATTGTACTACTTATACGGACACATACTGGGCTTTATGCTCGTTAAATAAATAATAACCACATAATATTTATTTTTTTTGGTGTAATACCCTCGTTCATTCGTTTACAAGTAAAAATTATATTCAACGTCTATTATTCATTTTTATTTCTAAATTCAAACAATAATTCAGATACGCCGTGCAGCAAGTTTTATAATGGCATAGGCATTGACGTGTAAGAAAAAGTCAACAGTAATAAATAATAATAGTTAGGCACCCCTGTATCCTGTAACCTATCAAACTATCCAAGTATAAAGTTTAAACATCCAGAAGGAAAACAACAGTAAAATTGTATTGAAAAAGTCCACCGCAAACTAGAAACACGTATTTGCCAGCACTGTATAAGCATTCGCCCACATATATTATAAGTACATTAAATTTTATGAACAGAACTGCTGCAGAGATACCTTACATTTATGATACACGTTTATAGCATAATGCCACAATGTGCATATTATTATGATTAATAGAAGTTGACGACATGAACGCAACCTTTCAGGATTCAGACCCCCCAAGTGTCGAGTACAAAATGTTTATGTCACCTATTTTTTATCAAAGTCTCCGAGACGGGTTTGTACGTAAAAGAAAATGACCGACATTTCTCGACGGGATTTGGTGCTCTATAACGGATAGAGTATTTGCTGTCCAGAATTATAAAACCGAATACACCTACCCTGCAGAATCTAGACAACATCGAACGTACGGCCGCTTCGTACTTTTGTATTTTTTCATAATCATTCGTCCAAGTCGAGAGAACCGTTAAAAACTGTGCAGTGTGCACAGGTACTCACCAGACTCCGGTAACGGGTGACATCTTTTTCTGGTCGGGAATTGTCGGCATTGCTGTTGGCCAACAACGGTTTCTTCTCACCTTTGCGGCCCATGGCGAACACGCACGGTCGGAAAACGCACGCCAAATTGGGAACAGGTCGTTTTTCCTGTTCTCCAACACGATCCGTCTATTCTACTTTATCGTATACAACGCGTACAGAGCAACTGCAGTGCTACTCGTCGACCGTTTTTCAGGTCTATCGTGCGCGCCACATTCCGCGTGGTATGAACGGATGTAATGATAATAATAATACCACAGTACAAGATACACGGTATGTCAGAGATCACCGACCGTTCATCGTAAACTGATCTCAAGCACGGAAACGGCAACGTCAGTCAGCCGGGCACCCACCGCCGACGCCATCGGTGTAGAAGGGGAAGACGACGAGTTGTTACGTAACACGTCGAGACGGTAAAAATGCATAAACACGTAAAAGGTACGACATCGATATAATGTTATACCCACAGACTGGGCCACAGGCAACCAGCTAACACTCATATTATCGTCGACTTGTACGTCTTGACTCCTATACATGGGTAAATTATCTTTGGAAAATTGCCATCACGATCTTCTCTGTTTCATACGATATACCTATATAGGCATGTGGCACGTCTATAGTATTGATCATAATAAACATGTTAATACTTGTATGCAATGTATAGGGTTGATATTACATACAATAATTCTAACATCTATAGGTATTGGGCATAGGTACTTATAATTTATTTTGATATTGAAATATTCACCTTGCAAGCATTAAGCAATTTATTTTTGTTTTTTCTTTCTAACTTAAGAGGGACGTCGTACACTCGTACGCGCGTATCGTCTCCGTCTCACTATCGCATAAGATAGCGCATTGTACGCAAAAAATCTTCCATTTTACTCTGTTATTTGGAGTATAAAAATTATCGTAACTTGATCTAAAGAAAAATATTAAAAAATCCTTTATATTCTTACCGTTAAATTTGATAATTCTGTCAATTTGCTCTTATATTAAAAATAACTGATTAAAACGGATTCTTTTCAACATAACATTTGTGATTATATACTGAAAATACTATGAAAATACAGATTTTTTAATTAGTTTAAAATTATACCTATTCTTACTGAGAGTGTAACTACTGTTACTGTAGTAATTAATTTAGAAATAAGATGTCGTAAATGGTACTGTAACGTTTACTATGCGGAATGAACGGTATGTATAATATCAATATATCATTGATTGATGTATGCGATTGTGCGGTTGACGCATACCTACGATCTACCTACACAATTATTAAGTTACTACTTACTTGTATAAAATAATAAATAAATAACTTAGATCACTGCACGGCTGTATGTACATATTGCCATATCGGATACATTATTTATCGTGTCTAATGGTAATATATCATGCTTCACGACGAATTATGTCTTAAGCCGGATTTCCACGACTGGTGTACTTGTCAAATACGCCAATAATTGTACATTTGACCAGTGCACGATTACCCTGTTCACAGTAGGCTAATACTTGAGCACTTGTACAAGTAGCCAAGTACACTGTTCCAGTGTTCCCACAGCTGGCTGTTATGGCAAATATTGGTGGTGGGTTATAAAAAAAATAATATCAATAATTTATCGGACCATGATAAGTAGTGCTCGGGTCGGGGTACGCAGGGGGGCGGAATACCTCAACTAATTTTTCAGAAATTATAGCGTACTCCTACTATTATTTTTAAGGGGAAAGCATGGGGACGCTTCATTATTCTGCGCAGAATTTGTCTTATGGAATATGGATTATTTCATGAGCATGCCTATGGAATACGGATCTATAAATTAGTTAATATTAACTAATTACTAGTAAACTCTAAACTATTAATTAATTTAGGTATATTATCCTTTAGAGTTTTTTATTATTTATAAATATAATATAATATATAGAGTAATATATTACCTATGTCTTATATTAACTTGTATTATTTTTTTAAATGATGATTTATAAATATTTTTAATATGATTTAAAAAGGGTATTAGGGGTGTGTGGGGGCATAGCCTCCGTGGCTCAATAACGTTAAACAAGTGATGGGGTCTCTTTTTTTTGAAAAGTAAACAGTCCTTGTACTTTAATTATGCCAAGTCGAGCACTCATGATAAGTGACAACGACGAAATACTAGTTTGTTCTTCGCATTTATTTTTATGTTTTGTAAATATTTAAAAAATGTCATAGTCCAAAGAAAAGAAGGTGGTGGATGACGACAATACATCAAATTCGTAACAAGTACCTAACTTCGTTATGTTTTATATCTATATAGCTACCTATTTATTTCTTACTAAAAAAAGTTGTACTATCTATATTATATTATATTTACATTTTTCATTCACCTATTTTACATAGATACTATTAATTAATTAACTTATACTTTGTACTTAACTATTTACGAAATATGTCCATTTAATACTTAAAAATTATAACAGAATTATAGCAACCATACAAATATAAACTATTTTACATAGATGATTTATTCTTATTCGTGGACGTGAGTACCACGATTTACGGATCCACAATAATATAGTGTACCTACAGTGTAGCTACTAGGTATTTAAGTTTAATAGGTACTTATATTATTAGTAATATGTAACTAAATCCAAATTTTAACTTAAAATATCTATAAAAAAAACTATTTATATATTTTTTAGATTTTTTGGTTACAGAATGAACTATATACGTGGACGTGGAGCCTATTGTTTTAAATTTCAATCCTGAAAGCTATAAAAAAAAAATTCAACATTTGACATTTAAATGCCTATAAAATTTTTTTATCAATTTTTAACTCACAATAATCAGTATATTTTCTTGATTTTTATTAATTCATACGAAATTTGAACTTCAGACGCTTATAAAAAATTATTGTGGGTATTTATGCTTTTTTAATTTCTTAACTCATGAGGAACGTTATATTTCATTTTTAAGTTTTTTGACAGTGCAAACATTTTTTTATTGACATTATTAAAAAAAACTAATAATAAACAATAATTGAATATGCATAGGCATAAAGAAATAGCTCAACTTGAGTCATTAATTTTGAAAGGTTTTCATGGAAAATGCTAATCATTCTGTGAAAATTTCATGGATCTACGGTTATTTTTTATAGAGTTACACCAAAAACCAAAATCGATTTAAACCGATTTTGCGTAAAAATTCTCGTTTCTTCTTGAAATTTTTTTCCCGGTGCTTTTGAAAACCAGATAGGTACTTAGAATTATAAACGTTGATCTCACGATTGCACCACCTAGATTCACTTTCACACTGGAGAAGATACTGAAGTTGAAAATAGAAGCATTATTTCGATTACCTTATCATGTACTCAGACACGAAATATATTTTTTTTAAAACACACACACGTCATTGTAAAATCATTGAATTCATCGCTCTGCTCAGAATCTAAAAATATATGGTCGTTTCAAAACCAGAAGTAATTGTGCTTTAAGAATATTGATTCTGTTGACTAACATTTTTGTTTTAAAAAATTATTTAAAAATATTCCGTCATAATATTTTTAAAACCTTAAATGTTTTAATTTTTTTAACTATTTTTATTTTAGTCTATACTTATAGGTTATATAGCCTATAGCCTATAGGAAACCCACTGAGATGAAAAATAAACATATCATTGTATATCTATTAAATAATAAATAAGACAAATTTTTTTCATATATTTCTTTAATTTTTAGTTTTTTTTTTATTTCATAATTCTTTCCCCCTACTATAATAACAGTTGTACATCTATGTTAGTTTTTTTTAATGAACATAATTATGTATAATACTTTAGAGTCTAAATAATTATTCTAAGTCTAATTAAATGTGTTTACAATTTACGCAAATTTTACTTTATTTTTTAAAAATATTGTTAAACGATATCATTTACGTATTATTATGTCAAATACTATTTTTATTTATTTTTTTGTGGTTTCATCACTACGTGGGAGCCGTACGGTTTCATATTCCTTGGCCCCCAGGTAGCATCGTTTATTTAAATAAGTAAGCATATAAATGTGTACAGCAGTTGGTTTCGGCTCGCATGGACCATAACATAGCTTCCGCAGCCATCGCTGGTATATATTATTCCTATGCGACGAGCTCCATGATGCCTTACATGTCTTTACAATGGCTAGTCCAAGATATGTCGAATACTTCAAACAAAAATTAAAACAATTTTGTAAATTTCTAAGATTCCTCAAAATTTGGAAGAGTGGAAATTTATGGAAAAAGATTTTTCCGTAAAATGGAACACAATTGATAGACATATGAGATAGGTACCTAGTACCGTAATATTTTCTTATTGGTACAAGTGTATAAAAATGTAATGGAACACGCAGCTTAGGTCTTATTATAGTCAAGGGCTTGAAAAAATACGTTTTTTAGTATTAAAGCTTAAAAACTTTTATGTTCATCGCTTTTTAGAATTCAAATTAATTTAACGGACGTTATACCCGTGGCATAATTGTTTTCTCTGTCTTAACATCGCAAATGTTATATGAAAAAAAAAACCCGTTTTACTCTGTTATTTTAGATTTTGAGCGGAGCAATGAATGTATTGATTTTACAATGATGTGGTTTTTTGTGTCTGTGTACACAATAAGTAGTTAAAATAATGCTTCAATTTTCAACTTCAGTATCTTGTTTGATGGGAAGGTGAATCTAGTTGGTGCATTCCGGAGGTTAAAATTTTCAGAAGTTTTTAAAAGCGCTGGGGGAAAAAAAAAGTAGGTAAGTGGATGTCGTTCTGCTGTACAGTAGGTCATAAGTGGGTCACTGTATAATGGATTGTATTAAATTTGAATTCAATGATATCATATCATTGTATACGAAAAACGATGACGGAGACGGTTTGTCAGTCTGGATATTTTATATTTTATTATAGTCTGTTAAGTTGAACTAATATTATAAATTACAACAAAATAACTAAAATCGTTATTTTTATTTTTATTTTTAATCGTTTCTATAGTGGTAAACAAAGCGTTAGAAATTAAAAAAATACCATTTTTAGTGGTTTTTTGTAATTTGTCTGTGGTTGAGGAAATCGAAAAATGACACTCTTAAGTACCATCTTGATCCAATTTTCCAAAAGATAAGATATTATATGTTGAAATCGAAGCACTCCTTCTGGTAGAAATTTTGTATAAAATATACAAATTTGTCGTCAAACGTTGTGTCGAAAACAACAACAAACAAATCTACACTAGACTCATTAAAAACCAGTGAACAAGTCAATCTCAATCCAAAAAAAGACATGCAGTAAGTACCTACATCACTACATCAGTATGTCGGTATAATACTATATAGACATATTACTATAGGTATGTCTATATTTGTATAAATTATAAACATAGATTAATTAATAAACCAATGTATTTTATTTTAATCTATGGTATAATTCTAATATGTATTACAACAATATCTAACACAATAGGTCTTAATAACATTGCCATAATAATATATTACTTACATGTTATACATGTGTCAGCCGTCAGGTAAATGAAATAAAAAAAAATTATAATATAACCAATTAAACTATAGTCTTCAATTAATATTATTATTTATATAAATGTATGATAATTTATAATACACAGATGTGTTACGCAACATAAGTTAAATTCCGAATTGTGTAACCTGCATGGCTGTATTTGTCTATTAAATTCCTATATATAAAATTGCATTGATTGAAAAATACGGAAGTAGGTAACGAAAATGTCATTGATCTATACACCAAACAAATCATTCAATATACATATATATACTAACCTAACCTATATAATATAAGCAATACAATATTACTACTAAGAGCAGTATTAAGTTATTATAAGAACTTTATATTATTATTATTTTTTTTTTTTAAGTATTTTTTTTTTATCATCAGATTCATAGAACAAACAACTTAAATAAATTGGATATACGTATGAGTATCCATTTAATACATTATACATACAAATTATACAATATTAAATTCATTTAATTATACTAATTTTAAATGAGTAAAATAATTAACTAAAAAAAATGAATTAATTCATATTATAAACTTATATTGAGTATATTTTATATTATGTATATCACTGTATGGGTTGTAAAAATTATTAAATTTCTATATTTCTTAAATGCTTAGTAAAAAAAAATAAATAAAAAATTTAATGCTAAATCTAATTTTGATTAAGTTGATTTATGTACATATTATTTGGAGTCTTCCCAATAATAATTCGAATTATTTCTTCAATATCTAGTTAAAAATACTCTTTATGCACATAGAATTTAAAATACTATTAAAAAATGTAAAATTACACAATCAAAAGTCAAGTAAAATTCCCAGACCCAAGAAACTACCCAAAATAAGGTAGAACAAAAGAATCCGGGCTTATTATAAATTAGAATGAATAAGACAAACGCTTCTGGTAATAATAATAATAAATTAATTATGATGATGAAAACAAAATGGGAACCACATGAGAGCCAACATTTTTCATACGGTTTGGTTGCCTTAGTTTGGTCCGTCGCTAGGAGGATTAATCTGGTTCAAAATGGATTTCTAAAATTTGCAGGAATCCCCCCTCTCCATGACTATGGACCTGTTGTGCAGGCTTTTTCACCTTAGAATAAACTATAAAGGAGCATAAAAGTATTAGAACTCGATTTATTTTGGGACTAAAAAGTTGAACAGATACTCCACATCTTCTAGAACGACTCGTTATTGGGGTACCTAATAACACCAGGTTACAGGACAATTTTTATTTGCTTTCAAGTCAGCTGACTAACTTGTCGAAAAATACACCCTTGACCTGGATGATGAGAGATTGGAATGCTTCTCTTTAGTTCTTCTTTCTGTTTTGTTTTCATTATGTCTCTACTCTCAGTTCCTATTTGTAATTGTTAATAATATAAACTCATATTCAATGCGGCGTTTATTGTGCAAAATAAAATAAAAGTATGAACCATAAAATAAGGAAAAATCTATAAAACCACGCATATCCTGATGGCTTAAACTGCGTGTATATGTGTCATTAATAATAATTTAAAGTAAACCCTACCTCATCTAAGTAGCAAAATGGGCATTGATACGTTTACTTGATCAGAACACAAATTTATATTGATATGTTATCTGAAAAGACTTTTGAATGTCACAATTATTTTGGAGAATCAACCCACTGGGTGGTATTAAGGTAAACTTCAGTAAATCCTGATTTAGTATTCATCCCAATAATTTGACGAGAGTGGTTACTGTAGCATTAGATTGGAAAATTACCCGTTGAACAAAATGTAGTTATTCAGATTAAATAATTATTTTTATACAGTTTAGTTTAATTTAAATTTAGATGGTACTCGGTTCAAAAATCACAAGACTAATTAATATATTATATAATAATCATTTTTGATTAGCTTAATGTTTTATTAGCAATATTAGGTACTTACCTCGGGCTACTTTACCTAATAGGTAATAATAATATAAGAGCTGTTATGATTGTGACAATCTTTAATAAAATTAATTAATTAAAAGCGATCACTCATTTAAAATTATTCATAAAAGAGTTTTGCATAAAACTGATCTTAAATAAAAATTCATTCATACCGATGTTATATTAAATTTAAACAACCAATTTCTTTGCTTATGGAGTTCATAATATCTTAATATAACTTTCAAAATTATTTTGATTACCGTAATAATCTATTGAAATTATTACTTAGTAAAAATGTTATCGTAGCATTTTCATTTATTTGATTATTATTTGTGAATTAATTAATTTTATATTAAAATTATCTATTTAAAACATAAGAAAAATTGATACTGCATTTAAATGAACGTTCTTGTACTTTAGTTTGCCTACATTCAACGTTGCGCAGGCATCAACATTATTAAATAATGATATTCAAACAAGGACAATTTTATTATATAGCAGCTAAACTGGATGCAAGCTAACGCATTGCAATATTTAAAAATATAACTAACCATACATGTATGATTATGTTTTATGTTTTTGCATTATGACTGTGTTATTTTTTATTGAAAATAATCTTTAATATTCACTTTTTATTTTATTATTAAGGTTGATAATTTTTAGTTACGTGGCGCGGCGGCCATACAATAGGCTGTACGGAAATATCAAATTAAACTAATTAAAAATTCTAAAATTACTTTATAAGAAAAAATATCACTCCTTACTTAGAAAAATTTTAAGATTTTGTTTATTTGTTTTTACCTGAAATAGGATAACTTTGTTTATGTCAGATTGGTCTCTGATTTTCAAACCAACTACTTATTTTAATATAATATGCCTGGAAAACGTATTTAAAAATAAATAACAATTTTTTGATTATTTAGATTTTAAATGTTTATAAAAACTACTGAAAATAGAGTTTTGAAAATCAGTGTTCAATGAGACACCTGTATAAAGTATTCTTTTCGTTATCATTTATTAATAAATATATATTCTGAGTAATTAACTAATTAGGTTTACATATTGTTCCGTAGTAAACATAAATCATAATATCAGTTATTACCATTTAAGTATAAGAATAGTAAAAAAGAAGAAATAATTATTAATTATTAGACATTATTAAAAACGCTAATGATAATGTTTTATAGGAAAAATAATATTATTGAAAGTATAAACTTGACCTAAATTGAATGTTAGGTATTGAGGTATAAATAACACACAAATCACAATGGTAGAACTATATTACATACAATAATAATTAATATCACTTTATAGAGGAATAAAATTATTATAAATTTTATTATAACAATACGTCAGGGCCCAGAAGGCAGAAGCGATATTATATCGTTACGAATCAGTCAGTGTTCAGACGAAACAGAAATATAATATTAATAATATTATAATAATAACACGAGTTTTAAATAATGTTGTGTAAATTTAAGATGTGTTTTTAGTTTTTACCTTTTAAATTTTTATAATATACCTAGGTACCTACATTTTATAATTTTGATTATCATTAATCGTGTAATTTTTCGTTTTACAATAATAAAAATAATATTACTCATATAACATAATTATTTACAATAATTTTGGTTTAAAATTAAAATTAAATACGAGCACGCGACTTGTCTCATTAATCCGTGTCGCAATGCGCCTTTATAGATTGTTTGGTATAACGAAACGGACAAAGAGAACACAGAGGGACAGTATGTAGAGTTTAATTGTATGGTGTACTGCAATTAGACTTAGGTATAATATGATAATCGTCGTATTTCAAAAGGTAGACCTAAATTAACCGATGTGTGCCAGTTCTACGAGGTTCGAGATTCATCAATGTAATAAACGCAGTTGTCTGTGCGAGGATGACAAACGTTTCTTTTGGGTGCAGTTGACGTTTTCGGGCCAATCACACAGCATGTTCATCTGAAAGCGATTCAACGATTTAACATAGCCTTTATTATAACCATTTTTTTCTTACCTTGTTAAAGTACAAATTGGACGGACAAGACTGTTCGAGCAACGACCCAAACTCGCAAATCACGTATTTGTTACAGTCCGTCCCGTGACCTTTCAACAGCGGTTCGGTGCACTGCCCTCTGCCCAGTTCCTCTTCGTACCCGACGTCACTGTTGTCGATGACGACTCCGTCCAAGTCATTTCGTTCTTGGTCCAAGTAGCAGTCTGGTCCCGGACCTGGTAACCTTCCCAGCACTCTGTTGATGGTCTTCAGCATTGGATACGTTTCGCAGCCACACACGTTTCTAAAATCAATCCGTCGGGCCATGTAATATTATACATCTACCTACTGGCTATTACATATACCGCGTGTCCCCGAAAAAAGTGTACACTGTTTAATTAAACCCGTATCCAGGGGTGGATCTTCGATATTTTGATAGGGGGCACATATAAATTTTATATTTTTAATTTTAATTAATAATACATACATATTGCATGCTATTATTTTTAAACTATAATGATTATAATAAATAATAATTAATAGTTGGTAGAATTATTCTTATTGAATTAATTTTTCATTTATGTAATACTGGTTGTTACATAAAAAAATCGTCGATAGAAAATTGACAGGGGGGCACGTGGCCCCTGTGCCCCTCCCCTGAATCTGCCACTGCCCATATCACTCAGTACCCTATGCATATTGTCGAACCCTGTTTGTGGAATACGAAATTGGACTAATAGATCAACAATCTCCCGTAAACAGAATTCGAAAATATGTATAGTGTGCTGAGTAATGTATAGGTAACTGAGTTATTATAGTGTACCCAGTTTTCGCGAACACGCACGGTAAATGCGTGCTATTTCCGGGCGGAAATGCGTATTTTTCACTCACTTGAAATCGTCCAAGTCCAACGCCCATATCATTGCGCCACCGAGGTCATTGCGAACGACGAATTCGGATTTGAATCTGATCATGTCCTGGTCGTCGAACGACACCCATTGGTTGCCACTGTAAGCGTACGGGCCCATCCTGCCCAGCGGGTCTTGGACCAGTTGCCAATCGCGCTTCAACACTTTGTGGCAGATCTGAAAACCCGGCGAACGTGTGAAAACTGAAGTCCTCCGTGCGGGTAATCCACAAATGTAATTATGTCTATTATAGCTGGGTACTTACTTCGTAGTAGGACAAAAATCCCCGGGACCTGGTCGCATCACCCGCTTCACCGCCACCGTAGGTGGGTGCGTTCAAACCGTTGTTCTTGCTGGATGCCAACGAGAACGACTGACCGTACGTGGGCATACCCATTATGAGTTTACGGGGATCCGCACCTTGGTTCACCCAATAGTACAGCGTGAAGTTCTGAAAAAAGTGCCATCGTTGTTTTATAATTTAGTACATATTACGGTATGGTCGGGGCATGTGAGTTTAATGCATTTGAACATTTGGTGAATGTTTTTTTCGTTCCTTTTTAATTTTTAAATTTTTTTATTTGTCTATAAAAGTTGTATTTTTATAATTCGTATAGGTAGGTAGATATTTAAAATTATTTACTTATTTTAAAAACATTCATTTAAATTTTAATCAATTTTTAATCACATGTTTTTGGCCGTTGTTATGTTTAGTGCATATTTCACCAATTTTATTTTCTTGCATAAGTATAATCTTATTCAACTGTTTTCTTTTTAACACAGAGCCCTAAATAAAAATTAATAACGATTGTATAATTACGGCGTTGTAAGTCATGTCAAAATCGTCGGGATGAGAGTACATGGGCGCCACGTGCCCGGTCTTCTTATCCCATTGTCCATGGTAGTCATACGCCATCACGGATATCCAGTCCAACGTCGCCGAGAGTAGTGGCACATCGTAACCTAATCATGAAACAAACGAACTCGAATAAAACACCATGACCAGTTGTGTGGGTATTGTACATTTTTAATATTGCCATTGTTCACGTACCCGCGTCTATTACAACTTTGTTGGGCGACACGGCCGCCGACAATAGGAAACCTTCTTTGTCGAACGCTTCTCGCAGTTCCAACAATAGTCTCGAGAACCCTTCTTTGTCGCTTTTCGGGCCCCGCTTGCAATCGACCTGTTCATATTATAATACGCCATTACGGTGCATATCAACGATAAGAGTTAATAATAATATAATTTATTATATTTTGATCCCTACGGACAAACCGTGACCGGCCGTATGTCTGTATTATAGATCGTCGATTTATTACCTGCCAGCACTTTGGATACTCCCAATCGAAATCTAGTCCGTCGAAATCGTTTTGCTTCAAATAGCCGACTACGTGTTCCACAAACTTGCTTCTCGCCAACGGGTTGTTTACCAGCTCGCTGTATTTGCTGCCGGCCGAATCATTCCAACCTCCGATCGCCAACAGCACCTTGACGCCGAATTTCTTGAGCGCCGTCACTTTGCGGTAAAAAACTGCAAACACGCGTGACAGAAAATTAGCAATCGCATCACGCACCCCATCATCCCCCTCTCAAAATTGCCGCAGCGTGTGGCACCAAAAAAAACGTACAGTTGTCGAAATCCGCCCAAGTGTCGTGCGCCCTGATGGTCAGTTCGTCGTTGTCCAGTACAGCGAACCCGTAAATGATGTGTGTGCAAAGCGACGGGTCGATATCGCTGGGTAAGTATTTTCCGCCACTATGTCTGAAAATCCCAACGAAATAAATCTCCGGACACGTCGACAGTCGTACGTTTCAATAATCATTACGAACCTGTACCAAGCCCAATTGGTGAAATAACAAACGACTTTAAAGTATTCCGCGGACGGAGGTTTCACGGTCGTCGTGGGTTTCGGTGTCGTGGTCGTCGTGGTAGAAGTCGTAGTCGTCGTCGTTGTCGTCGGCTTCGTCGTCGTCGTCGGCTTCGCATACGAGGGTTTTGTTGGTCTTGTCGGTGACAGTTGTGTAGTCGTAGACACTTCGGTCGTTGAAGTGTTGTAGTGCGGCGATGACGTCGTAGTCATGGATGTCGTCGGTTTACTTGTTACAGGTATCATCGGAGTAGTTTGTGGATTACCTGTATAAATAAAGAAAAAAAAAGTTTTCATAAGAAAAATCTTTATTTTTTAGATGTATTATTTTAAATGTTCCAAAACATATTATAATTCCCTGACAGCATTTTCTAATGATAATATCATAATATTATTGTAAAAACGTTATATACCTAAGTAGGTACTAACATTATAATCACGAATAATATTATTATAATGTTATAATTATATTTTTAGTCAAGCATTTCCTGTCTGGGATTATTATGACGTGTACCGTAGAAATCGACATCGGATTATATTGATTAAACTTAGAACAACTAAAAAATGTTGTTGATTTACATATTATACGTCATATTATCATACTTTTTTATTTAAAATTATTTAGTACAAACAAATATTTAAATTGTATTTTAAATTCTTATAGTTAATTGTATAGAATATTAAATGTTATTTTTAGGTTGTTCGTTTTTCTCTATTTCTTTAGTATCTATTAGTTTTGTGAATTGCAATTTCAACTTTCATTGAAAATCATATTATGATCGTGTTAAGTGTTATTTATTATGTCAAAATAACAAAATGTAACTCCATATAGTTAAACAAATACATATATTATATATTTTGTATGTACAGATGACTGATGAAAATTCTGAATAAATAATATTACACAGACTTGTTTAAAAGATGAACGTACCTACCTTATTATTACAATATATTTAATGTTATACTAACTGAAATTGAAATTTATATTGAAGTCATTCTTTACAACACTGTAGAGTAATATTAAATGTACACATTTATTACTAGGTATATGTAATAAATATAACTAAAAAAAATATGTAAAAAATCGATTTGTACAATACTGTTTTTAAGTGTAAGTACTACTAACACTATCAAAATATTAAAGAATTCATATAGTCTTACCGTGTTTTTGGCCTAGTGTCTTCATGATAGTGCTGAGTAGTGGATAATTTCCTTGGCCGCATACGTTTCGATAATCATCCAAATCTAAAGCCCAAATCATAGCGCCTCCCAAATTCATAGATTTCACGTACTCTGCCTAAAATAGATATAATATTATATATAAGACCTTATTGAAAATTTAAGCTTTTTGAATTAATCATACCTTTTGTGCTACTGTTTTTACATCATCGAATCCTACCCATTGGTTACCCTTATATGCATATGGGCCCATTCTATGTTGTGGGTCTTGAACAATAGTCCATTGCTCGGAGGCAAGTTTACGACAAATCTATATAGCAATATAATTGTATGAGAAATTAATTTATAACACTATAACCGTTTAAAGGGCATACCTCGTAGTAAGCAATGAATCCAGCAGATCGCGTGAATTGACCAGCTTCTCCTGCACCAGATGAAGGTGCGTTTAAACCGTGCACTTTAGGATTAGATAACGTGAATGATTGACCGTACAATGGAAACCCGAGAACAATTTTCTTACTGTTCGCGCCCTTCTTGATCCAATAATGGACAGTATAATTCTTTAAAAAAATTAATTTACATAAGATAATTTATTTTTATTACAACATTATAATACAATATTATTGTTTAACTTACCAAGTTGAAATACTCAATCTCGTCTTCTGGATGATTATAAATTGGTGCAACATGACCAGTTTTCTTATCCCATTGACCATGATAATCATAAGCCATTACGCCAATCCAATCTAAGTATTGGTTTAATATAGGCACATCGTAACCTAAAATAATTATATTTTTAATTTAATGATTTCAAAAATATTAAACAAATAAATGTATTTACCCGAATCTATTACTACTTTACTAGGAGAAACAGCAGCAGATAATAAGTATCCATGTGGTTTAAAAGCTTGTTTAAGCTCAATCAAAAAATTGGAGAATGCATTTTTGTCAGAATCTGGGCCTTGGTCACAATTAGTCTGTATTATGTTAGTTTTAGTTATTATTGATAGAAGAAAAATAATTTAAAAAATATAATTTAATAATTATATATATTTATTACCTGCCAACATTTCGGATATTCCCAATCAACATCAAGACCTTCAAAACCATACTTGTGCATAAAATCGAGTACATTGTTTATAAACTTTTTGCGACTGGAACGATTATTGACCAAACGACTGTATTTATCACCTGCTGAATCATTCCATCCACCTAAACCAATAGAAACTTTGACCCCACGTCGTTTGAGTGCTACTACTCGTTCATAGAAACCTAAAAAACGTAATTTCTTTTTAGCATATTTTTGTTTTGATCGAATCTTAACTTCACGCGTACCATTATCGATGTCTGCCCATGAATCGAATACTCTAATAACTAGTTCTGTGTAATCCAGAGTTGCAAAACCATACACTACATGAGTGCACAAATTTGGATCCGTGTCTTCTGGGAAAAATTTACCTGGCGAAGGTCGGTACCACGCCCAGTTGGTGAAATAGCATACAACTTTATACTGTCCTACAAGGTCAACGAAAATTGTATTATAAGTGTTATAATATTTAATTTTTGCCTCAAGTTACCCGTC
The DNA here is from genome assembly GCF_019925205.1 of Metopolophium dirhodum. NCBI lineage: Eukaryota > Metazoa > Arthropoda > Insecta > Hemiptera > Aphididae > Metopolophium > Metopolophium dirhodum. The sequence continues at coordinate 11,742,812 of NC_083561.1, forward strand.
AAATGATAGTTCGATTGGGTCGTGGGAAGAGTTGCGGCAGTTGTAGTGGTAGGTTTCCATGCCCACGGATCTTCCGTAGTAGGAACTCCAGTTGTTGGCTTCCATGGAATATAGTTTTCTTCTGTAGTTGATTCTGAAGTAGTAGTAGTAGAAGTAGGAGTCGTTGGCTTCAGTGTTGTTGGTTTCAAAGTCGTTGGCTTCAGTGTTGTTGGTTTCAAAGTCGTTGGCTTTATTATTATTGGTTTCGAAGTAGTCGGCTTCGTGGTTGGTTCAGTACTTGGCGGTTGACTAGGGAATGATGGAATGTCAGGCTCATCGGTCGGGTAAGTGTTAATTTCTTGAGACGGCATGCACCCAGAATTCATTGGCCAATCACAAAGTCTGAATTTCTGTATCAAAAATAAAATTACTACAAAGTAATCATAGTTATTATTTTATTTAAATCTCACATTATTCCAATAGAGACCAGCAGGACATGAGTTAACTTTAAACTTTCCCCATAAACATTGTAGATATTTGTTGCAATCCCCTGGATGAGATGCGAATTCACCATCTTGACATTCCACCGAAGATTTGACTAACATACCTAGAGTATTAACAAACAAAAAATGACTTAATCATTATTATGTAACGATAAAACGAATAAAATTATAATTGTTGGCATTCTTACTGGTGTGCGTAAATATACTATTTGAACGTTGGTAGTTGCAATACACGTTATATTTCCAGTCACACATTTTCTTTTTATCGTTCCAGGCCAATCCAGCGGAACAAAACTGTCTAACGAAATAACCGTATGAACATACAAAGTATGAAGTACAGTCACCAATGGCGGCTACATATTCACCTTCAACGCAATTTCTATATTTTTTTGTCTTTAATACACACATAAAAGAAAATCAGAATTTTTAAATTAAAATTTTAAATGTTACTCTATATTAAAATTGACTTACAGTTGTTGTTGGTCTCCATGTAGTCATCGGTCTGGCTGTTGTTGTCGTTGGCCGCCATGTAGTAATCGGTCTGCCTGTTGTTGTAGTTGGTCGCCACGTAGGGGTTGGTCTAACTGTTATAGGTCTTGATGTCGTGACAGGTTTTTGTGTCGTAGTTGTTGTTGTAGTCACTTCAGAAATTTGAGAATTGGCTGTGAATAATTTTAATATTAATTTTAACATATTTTAATAATTATTATTAAGCTAAAAACTCACTGGGTTCATTGCAGTTAACATTTCTTAGCGAATCGCATTTGTTAGCATTTCTATTCCACAGCAATCCTTCTTTACAAGCATATTTCCTATAACGTCCGTTTTTACATTGATAATAGTTCTGACAATCGTCTTTAGAAGATTGATACGTTCCTGGTTTGCATATTTCTTGTTGCTCTGGTCTTTGAGTGTGGTACTCGGACCACCAAGGACGATTTACAGATGGCTTGTGAGTTGTCTGTTGTTCAATTTCGATTACTTCATCAATATTTGGTTCAGTTGTGGTTGTAGTTGAGGTGGTTGGAGGGGTTGTACTTGTAGTAGTGGTTGTTGTTGAAGGTCGGGTTTGTGGTTTAGTTATATATTGTGTTGTTGGTCTAGTAGGTTGTTGTGTTGTCGATATTGTTGTCGGTCTAGTAGGTTGTGTTGTTGATACTGTTGATGGCGATTGTTCTTCCCAAGAACCTATAGATAATTAAAATATTATATCATTGTTAATAGGCATTCATTTTAGTGGTAATGAGAAGTTTTCATTCTTATATTAGCTGTAACCACTTATGAGTAATAAATTATAATACAATTATATAATATAATAAACTACTATTGATTACATATTATATATATATAATCAATAATACTTTTAAAAAAACAATAAACCAATATTACGATTTTTGCTATTTTATGAATTGAATATTTAGACAGAAATGTATCTATACATTAATTTAATAATTGTTTTAAATGTATTCATCTACAGAATACGTATTTACTTGATTAGTTTGCGTATAAATATATTTTTATTTGTAATTCATTATGTATGTTAAGATTTGAATATGTAGTACTATGGCAGAAGTTGCTGACTTTAAAATGGCTCCAGTAAAAATAGATATTTGTATTATTCGATGTATTCCATTACCTATAGTCAGTATTTTATTACCTATGGATACTTAATACTGATTATAGATTTTTGTCGGGACTTGAACATCTTATTTCGTTCTAATTGCAAGTATAAAACACAAACCTTGTCCTTCTTCGGTAGTCGTAGGAATCTGATAAGTCGGTGTAGTTGGATAATCTGGTTTATTACATATCAAATTTGATGATTTAATTGGAATCCTTTTAAACACTTCGTTAACTTTTGTCAGCAATGGATAAGAACCTTTACAACATATATTGTTAAAGTCATCTAAATCAATTGTCCAAACCATAGCTCCACCAAGTTCTTGATTCACTATATATTCGGACTGAAATCAAATTATTCATTATAAAACTATACAATATTATAAATCTAAAGGATAAATATTAATATTCTAATGTTTGTATTGTATTGTACCTTTAATTTAATAGATATCTCGTCGTCGTAACTGACCCATTGATTTCCATCATACGCATATGGATCAAATCCACTATTTTTATCCCTTGATACTTGCCATTTCTCATTAGAAACTAAAACATACATTTGGTATTTATAAATATATAATAATGTGATACGAACTACCAAAAAATCATTTTTTATCATAAATACAATTAATTTAAGGTAAAAAATAATAATTCATATTAATAAAGATTTTCGATTCACATTCACATTCATAATTCATTGGGTTGAATAAATAATTATATAAACATGCATTATAATAAAAAATAATATTTTGAATTAGCCAAGGAAAAATTTGTACATACCTACCTTTATTTATACATTTAATCAAAGTACCACGCATGATCAAAGTTATATGACGTATTAATGAAACTAATCATATTATTTTTTGTGATATACAAAATGGTATATGGATATAATTATATTATGTATGTTAAGGTACTGTAAAATTATTTTATATAGTTTTGACTGTACCTCTATTACAAATTTCGTAGTACGCCAACATTCCTGGTTGCTGTGTATATTCGCCAGGATATCCTGATCCTTTAGCTGGATCACCAAGCCCGTGTTCTGAATTCGATGACAATGTGTACGTCTGACCATAAAACGGAAGACCAACTACGATTTTTGACGGATCTGCGCCCAATTTTCTTATTAATTTAATGGTGGAATCCTAAATATATGAACAAAAATTTTATTTGAAACTACGAAAATCTTATATTGTTTTCTATTAACATACCATATTGTACTTAGGAAATTCGTCGCCATCTTTGTAATAAGCCGGACTCACGTGTCCAGTGACATTTTCCCAAGATCCATGATAATCATATGTCATTATAGACATGAAATCTAAGTATTCACTTAGACTTGGAAAGTCATAAGCTTCTTTAATAATTTCTTCATAACCAGAGATTGCAGCTGATAATTCAAACGGTGGGTCTTGTTTATTGAACTCCGATTTAAGCTCCTACAATATAAAAATCAATTAAATATTGACCTATTGTTTTTTATATAGACAATGACAGTACTTGTATTAGTTTAACAAAATTAGTTTTATCCGAAGATGGACCTTGAGTGCAATCGGCTTGCCAACACACAGGATAATTCCAGTCCAGATGAAGACCGTTAAAATTATATTTTCTCAAAAACGCAACAGCAGAATTTACAAAACTGTAATAAAATAAATTATTTTTAATCTATTTTACCACACCTCTCTAAAAATTTACCTTCTCCTCGAAGTTCCACTGCTAATTAATTTTGAATATTTGTCACCGGCCGAGTCTGTCCAACCACCCATTGAGATCATAACTTTGATATCTCCAGATTTTGAATTGGACACCAATCTTTCATAAAATTCTAAAAGTTAAAAATATTTATCACTTTATATTAATCATAATTTTGTACTATTAATCGATTATTACTGTTCTCGAAATCTTCCCATTCATTTCCCGATGTTATTGTTAAATCATTGGGGTCTAGAGAAGCAAATGCATAAACTACATGTGTACATAGACCTTTGTCGATATACTCAGGAGCAAATTTTCCTTCTCCGTAACGATACCATGACCAGCTGGCAAAGTAACATACCACTTTTTTGTTTAGATCTAAAATTAAATTAACTATTAGGTACCAAAATCAAAACATTTTAGCATACTAATGACAATTACCAAATTGTAATGGTGTTTCTCGTAGATCGTTTGACATTGAATTTTTTTTATTAACTTTAAAAATAGTAAAACAAATTTAATTTAATAGTATACAAATATTTTTACATTATCTATTTTAACTCACCATTACTAATATATGTTTTAACAGTGGTTACAAGTGGCCAAGGAGTGCCACAAAGCCCATTATAGTCATCTGAATCTAATGACCATAACATTACTCCTCCTAGTGATAATTTTTCCATATATTCAAGCTAAAATACAATAATTATATTATTAAATTCAACTTCCATCGTTTAATTCAATTTACTTTTCGTGTTAAACTGTGGTGGTTCTCGTAACTGATCCATTGATCTTTTCTAACAACAAACGGGGAACCAGATTTGTCCGAATACTGTCTCCAATCGTCCTTTTTCGTGCGATCACATACTTCGTAATACGATAGGAATCCAGACGTTTTTGTCCATCTACCAGCATATCCATCCCCGTTTGTTCGAGAGCCTGGTTGGAAATTTTTAGGGTCAGTCAATCTGAAACTTCTCCCAAATAAAGCTACACCAACTATTATTTGATTTGGATCTGCACCATTGTGTATCCAATGCTTTACCATATGATCCTTGAAAAGTCAAATTTATATTATATGTTGTATATATAAACCATAATTTGATAAATATTTAAAATATTTACCACATTGCGATACTTTGACGATGGATCTCTATCTACTGCACTGTACAGTGGAGCGTGATGACCAATAATTTTCTCTTCATCTTGTCGAAAATCAAAACTCTTGAGAATAATGAAATCTAAATTTAGAACAATTCTTTTAGTGTCGTAGTTTCTTGACGTTTGATCCAGTGGTGGTACAATTAATGATAATGACCATCCTCTTGGTTTTAGCACGCTGGCCAATTCTTCAATCAATAGCGGAAATTCTTCTTTAGTGTTTTCGTCTTCACCAAACTCGTCTAAAAAGTATTTAATAATAAAACTTAAACTTAACATTACTATAAAAATGTATTACTATAAGTTGATGGTGTAACATCAGATAAAACTAGTCCATCAAATCCACTAATTTTCAAAACTTCCGAGACTGAAATGATAAAATCTCTCTTTGAAAACGATACACTTTCGGGTAAAATGTCGTTAATCAATAATAATATTTTTGTAGAAGGGTTTTTTTTTTTTAAACGTGCGATGGAAGCGAACGTGCCTAAAAATTAGTAAAATATTAATGAACAACAAATGAGCATTATACACAGAATATTTATTCAATGTTTATACCATTTGATTGACTAGAATACCAATTGTTTGCAATGGTGTCAAAATTTGTGTCTGCAGAGCTGAACAATATGTGAGTACAAGACGACAAAATTATTTTTTCCAAATTTTGAGGAATTTGATTTTTGTGGTATTGTGTAGAGTCAAGATGACAAAAAACATTGGCACCTAGAAATTGAATTATGATAAAAATAAATATTATAAAACTATTTCAAGATTTAAAAAAAACATTACTTCCAGACGCTAGTCTATATTTTGAGGGCGATGGATCTTTTTTCGATGGCAGTTTTTCAACAGCGTCGCGAACAGGAACGTGTATTTTATATCTGAGGATATATGAAATATTTTATTGCATAATTTTCATGGTTATAATTTTGGTCGAAAATAGAACTATATTCTGCACTATAATTTGTACTCGTAAATGAATATGCAAATTATTGAGATGTTAAATAAATTCTTGTTTAGAATTAAATTAAAATATATACTTATATTATGTATTTCACACATGAGTAATCAATTGGAATTTTTATTATGTTGAACATAAGTGACTTTTATATTAACGTCACCGAAACAGTTTTTAGAGTAATAAAAATATATACATATATAATAAATAATAATGAACAAATGTTGATTGGTTCAATAAACATTACCTTTCGAACTGATGAGGTACTCGTTCAATAGCCGCCCTACTTGGTAAAATATTAAATTCCCTGTTGCGATTATCGGATGATTCATCTTCATCTATGTACGTCAAACCTCGTGATGGTACGAAAAAAAGGATAACGGTAAACAAAACACCGATGATCCTCATGGCTGAAAATATTTTAAATAACCGTCATTGCACGTACTTGCATGTATGTTTTATGAACAAAACGCATCACGTTGCATCATTTTTAGATTTTACCGTAATACAAACAAATTATAATAATATGTTCTATAGACCTTCATTTGAAAAGTTGATATTATTATAAAAAAAAAATAATGTTTGTATACCATAAAAAAATCACTATTTATCTATAAAAAAAACAGCAATAACACATTAGTGACGGTCTTATTGTTTAATATTCGTGCGGAGTATGTAAATACGTTGACCCAAAGAATTAAGGAATATTCGATTCTTCACTAGAAAAAGTGGTTTCACGACCCTCACGAACTCTTACGTTACAAATCGATTCCATTAGTTTAATACTTTTAATATGTTATGTAATTTTGGCGCGCTACCTGTCCAAAATTAAGCAATCAAATTTTTCACCCCAAATTAATGGCTTAAGTATGACACCATTAGTCTGATCTTTGTTAATAACAATTAGTTTTACCTATTTTTATTTCAACAAAAGTTAAAAATCACGTTATACGATTTTATTCTCGATCCGAATTCCAAATACATAACGTTTTAGTTGGGTTTTTTTTTTTTATTAGACTGCACATAGCGATTTCAAGGTCGTGACGATAAATAATGTTTATTTCATATACACAAATATATCATTTTATGTATATAATATATATATCATTGTATCTCTGGTCGATCAATTTTTTTTTACGAACGTTGCCGAAGCCGTTTTTTTAACCGCCGACGTCCGTTGGTAAATACCTTTTTGTCGTGTAATCTGTCAACACTTCCTACACTGCACATAATATTGTCTATAGACGTCCCATACCGATGTGTATCAAACGCGGAGACGCGTATTAATGCATATGGACAACAGGTTAGTTACTGCGAGAGGTCAAGTGCAATAAAGCCCGGGCAACAGTGTTCGGACGGTGACTACAATAATAAAATATATAATGTACACCTGTAGATACATAAAATACGCTGTGTTACTACCGTACGACCCGGGGGCGAATTCCGTAATTATCTCGTATTAGACGCGATCTGTTGGTTTAATTGGAGTGCCGACAAATCTACATAATCGCATCACAGAGACGCACCCGTGGTAGCATTACAACTGGACCATTACATTATGTACAGATGTGCCGCTGATATTCGCCCTCGGGGCGACATAATAACGCCCGATCGCTGAGTATGCGCCAATAATAATGGCTGGCGGGATACCGTCGTCACCAGATGAGTAACTGCTACTACGCGCAAAACAATCGAACCCAATCAGATTTTTTTACGTCGTGTAAGAACAATACCAAAAATGTGTTTATATTATATTATTATATTGTTGTATAAAGTAGGTAATAAAAGGGCACCACGCCTCAGTATATTATAATTTATAACGTCGAATGGTTCTTAGAATGATTTTAGTGTTTTGTTTATTCATTTTTTTTTTTTAACTCGATCATAATATTTTAAAGTTTTGACGATACCCGTATTTCGGTGACAAAAATTATTATTTTTAATTCCAACTCAAATAGTTTTATAAAGTGAGAAATCAATAAAAAAAAATATCAATAGGTACGTGCGTTTGAACTTCCGGTCTATTATCGTAGAATACGTAAGAACTAAAAAGCATTAACATTAAAATCACCGTACTTTATATGTGATGGGAAACAAAATTAAATTAAACACATTGAAGCATATATTTAATAATGAAATAAACAGAAATAAAATATTTTACATTTTAATTGGAAAATTGGTTTTCTGAAAATTATACATTTTAAATAATCTCAAAACGAGTTATAAATTATAAATATTAAATTTACCGACTTTGTATGGTTAAAAGTGTATAGTTTAATTATATTTTAATAGTTAATGATCATTCAAAATGTAAATATACTAAAGTATGCAATCTTTGGTTAATTGGTAAATTTACTGCTTTAAAAGTTAAAACCAAAACATTTCTAAGTGGTTAATATTAATATTCATCAAAAGTACGTCATCTCGCATCATTTTAATCTTCTATAATAGTTTTTGTTGTTATCAACTATCAAAATATAATAAGCTGATGTAAGTTGTTACACAAATAAACATAAATACAATTTTAAAAACAAAATTTTTATTTGGCACGAGACACTGTGATTCTAATATAATTTACGTTAGCAGAAGATAATATATTATAAACTATTAAGGTTATAATAACTAACCAGTGTTACGTACAAAATACAAATTGGTGAATTAATTTTTTTATGTATTTTTATGTATATTATTAATATGTATGAAATCTTCCGAAACAAAATAAGTATTAATAAATTAAACAATTTAAATATAATATATGTATGAATATTCAATACAGTGAGATGACAAATTATGAAAATGGCAAACAAAATTTAAATAAATCATATTTTATTTATAATAAACACAATTTGATTATTTATTAAACCTCGTTGAAAAAAATGAAAAAAACTGTCATATGATGTGTTAAAAAAACTTACTTATTTAGAAACAATAAGCATGTTAAAAATGCGAAGACACTAAGATGACAAATAACAAAAATTGCAAATATATGCGAGGATATATATTTTAAGATTGCATTTTATAGTTTATTGAGAGAGATAGGGGTTTAATAATATCATACGAGTTGATTTAAAGTGTTGATTACAATTTTATTTGTATTCAATAACGAAACGACACAGGTATATGTATGAAAAAACCGCTAAGACATTAAGACGACAAATGACAAAAAAAAACATGCAAATTAATTTCAAGATGGTAATTCTTTGTTCACTATATTATATTCAATAATATAATAATGACATGTATGCGATTTAAACCGATTGTAATAATTGTGTTACGTACCTCTATTCAAAATTGCATCGGACGACAGAAAAACTCGGTTAAGTGGCTCCGGTGGTCGTGTCGTATAAAAGGCTCAAGATTATAGTTATTAATATGTTGCAGGTCAGGTATCTACCTACACCGAAGTCGCTGACTCGTCAAACTCCCGAAATGGATTAAATCCCGAACGGATTAAAAATACAATATACATATATATATGTATATACTTAATATACACCGTGGATGAACCGCGGGCGATCTGGATGGGAGTAAACAAAACGATTTGAGCTGTGAGCCTTGAATGAGCGCGTCCGACACGCGGCTTCACAGAGCCTGAACGTGTTTATATAATATTTTGTAAACGGCAAACGAATGTATTAATATTATTGTACGATGGACGAACAAGTCGCAGGGCGTCGATTTTAAACGATATTTGTACAGGAAAAAAAAACTCCAGAAGTGGTGTAACGAATTGAAGACGATAACGTTAAATTATGATTTTTAATAATATTCTTACGATTTGTGATTATATTTTGAATTTCCGTGACGGCGACGACCGCATCCTGCGTGCACGGATCGCGCACTGGCGTCACCCGCGCGGGTTTTCCGATCGGCAAACGCATATTATGATATTTTTTCTCTAATATTGTATTAATAATATGATTTAGGATTCACGTCACGTGTCCGTATAGTCCGACGTCATGTCATCACTACTGATTATACTCTTCAACGGTACAATACTATTATATACATTTTTAACTACCTATCGATGCGATGACGATTATTGATAATAATATTTCGAAGACGATTTCATTATACTTATAATAATATTATTATACAATCGAAACTGTACGCTATACGAAACAGTATATAATAATATTCGAGCTTATAATGTACCTGAGGTGGTGCTGCCGATGAGGCGGTTTCTTGGGCGGTTGACGACACGACGAGGCATGATATGTCCGGTGGACGGCGCGTACCGCGGTAGAATGATGTCGGTAAGCCTCCGCGGTCACGGAGGCAGCGACGTCTCCACCCCGTGCCGGAGCGATCGTCCGGGGGGGAGTGTGACCACCGACCGGTTCAAGGTCGTCCGGAAAGGGTATATACACGTTCGGTCGGGTTGGTGGGCGCGCGACCGGAAACTCCGTGGCCGGTCGACGGCTTTGGAAAGGGATATCCAGTTCGCGATCAGCTTGCAGTCCGACGGGCGACTACCGACGATGCCCGACGTGACTTCTTCGACGGAACTTCGCAATGCGCTGTGATTTTTCCGAACAAATCGATTCGTTGAGTCCGTTTTTTGCGATTTTCTTCTTCTGCCAAATTCTCTCACACCGGGTGTCGCGGAAATTCGCGCGAAACTATTACAATAGGCAGGTCTTACACACAACATAATGATATAGTACGCTCGTCACTCGGATCGCATATAGGCCCTATCATACTCACGGTCTATAAATCGTAGGTACAATAATGAGTAGCCTAAACATAATTATATACAATCAATTTGCTTGTATATAATAATGAAATCAATAACCACTGCAATTATGTATTATGTTCCATAAATTAAAATCCAAGGATATTAATAACACATTTATCTGTTTTTGTGTTTAAAGAGAACGACGGTCATTTATATATTATGCATCAAAAAAAAAAAAAAATATATTAATACGTATATCTGTTTACTTGTTTTGAACTAAACATATTATATTTGACAACATGGCTATTATTATGTAGCTTTAAATATGATCATAATAATATAGTTCAAATATTATAATAAATAATTATGCGAACATGTTTTTTCTCCATTTCAAATGTTTTAAAAATGATGAAGTGTTTTATATCGCTACACACACCCTAAATTCATATTTTTCATCGCAAATACATATTTTAGCAACTATTTCGGTGTATTGTAATTGCTAAGCCTAAGACCCAAGGCTTTAAGTTTTGTCCGGTGACAACATTATGACGACAGTTATTAGGTATTACTTTAATATATGCAGTTCAGTTTATTCGGTAGGTGTTAAATTATAATATTTAACAATGAAAAATGTATTTGGATTTTGCGGATGTTAAGTCGTGAAAAAAATCTTGGCACTGTAATCGAATGTTTTGTTATTCAATAGAATAGATAGGTATGCCTATTAAAACCAGACGAATGGTATGTATCTAAGTTAATTTTGGCAGATATTAAAGTAATGCACCTATTTATACGATCATAGATGAAGAATTTCCACACTAACTTAAATACATTACATATATCGTTTTATTGTAATTTAGTTTGTACAATATTACCGTTTGTCACATTATTTTACTTTTCAAACCTAAAATATTACGTTTCTAACGATTCAATCTAAACACAAATATTTATCGAGTTTCCGTTATTTAATAGGCATTACACTACTACACAATACCTTCATGTCTATGCGTATAATGTTGAAAGGAATTATGCATCGAGTTGATGGCATTAGGTAGGTATACGTCTTATAAAAACCGTATTATACGTTTTAGATTTATACTTAAACGAGGCTTGTACAATATGATATAAACTGAATGAACTGACTATAATATTTTCATTCATTATTCTATGTGTATCAAATTGTATATGGCTCATAGGTTTAAATTGTATTAGGTACTTACTTGCAATCGAACACGTCGAAGCGGAGTTCTCAGGAAACTATTCACCCATTACTTTTTTTCAAAATTATTAGCGTGACCAAATCCTAGACCTTGAAAGAATTATGATCAAATGCGAGATGGATGTGAATGTTTAAAAAAGATCATGATACAAAGTAAGTCTGAAGTTATTTTAAATGCAGTGGAATAATTGTGTGCTTCTGTGGATAGGAACCTAATTATCAAGGCCAATTAAACCTTTAAACGTAACAGTGGTTAAATTTATAAAATAAATTAATATACATACATCACATATGAAAACATAAATTATAATACATTTATATCATACGGATGTTAAATTAAATACAATAGGTAAAAATCGTTCCGTCACGCATAAACTGTACTGGACGTATAGTGTTATAAAATATGTTATGCATATATTTTATACTTTTAAGATATTCATTGATCATTGATCAACCTATATTAATAGAGTTTAAACAAAAAATACTTCGTGATGTACTTTTTATACATACAAATATACAATTTGCAATTGTTTTTATTTTTTTAATTTCCAACTTATATTTTTATTTAATATTATTTTATCAGTTGCAAAACTGACTTATTAAACAGTAATGGCATTTGTAATCGATATAGAAAACTAAACAGTAATCAATATAAAATGTTATAAAACGTTTATAAACTCATCAATAAGTCGATCATAAATCATAATAGATCTGTAATTTAATTATAATATAGTGACTAAATATCATTAAGTTATATAAGTTAAAGTAAATATTGATCAAGTGTACTTTTAATAATATATTTAATATTATATAATCTTACGAGTAAGTTTTTTATATAGCTTACTATAGTATATTTGTACTTAAAATGCACCTATCTTAAGGTAATAATTATATCGCAGTATTACACGTGTTCTCTCGTGTAATTTTTAGACATTATCAATTATTTTAAAATTGTTGTTTGGAAATATATAGTTAAAAGGTACATGTGTATTAAAGGAGCTCTAATAATAATAATTATTATACGTACGTTTAAATTTATTATTTTTAAATATTATGTGTACTAAAATGTAATAATATGGACATATAATGTCACACACTCCCATAAGAAATAAAATATTGTTCATTAAGAGTTCGCAACACATCGTAATTTGACTATAACACGTTTTGCGTGGACCACCATCAACACTACCAAGCCACATTAATAGCAACGAAAATAACCAAATTTCAACACTACATTATAATATTATTATCGAGTAGAACATAATCTTTAATTTATTGTGTATATTTTTCCGGTTACAGTGTTCATTTTATAATGATATATTTACCGTGTACAATCACGTTACACTATAATAATAACTTTTAAGTAAATACATACAATTAATAACCAATAAATAATATTCAATGTGCATCAGTGTCCGCTAAAAAAAAAAAAAATAGTGAAGATTCCATTCTTAGTTACAGAACAGCTATATTTACAATTCGTAATACAAAATTAATTACGAGAAAAGTACGTTAATCACTATAATAGCTCTGAACAAAATAAAACAAACATAAATAGGCTCGGAAAAATTCTACAATGTTATAACTGCATTAGTGCATTACGCATAAATACATCCCGAGGATGTTTAGATGTGCCTATATATACTTTATAGACTGCATTTGTAATGACATTATATATTATGATTCCCGGAGAATGATCCTGTGCGCATTAAATAACGTGATCTAAATTCTTTAACTTCTTTATTTCTTTATTTGGTTACTCTTTTCAAAAACGATTCACATTAAAAGTAAAAAAAAAACGTCAGTAGAAAAAAGTAAGGTTGAAAAAATAATGAAAAACTTACATTTATAACTTACCGCATTTTTAAATACACCTATCAAAGAGTACATAATATACCCATATATAGAAATAACAACTAGATAAATAAGGTAAATATTTTATAGATATATATATATATATTATGTATAAAGACTTTATACATAAAAGTAAACAACTTATATAACAGTCAAAAAAAAAAAAAAAATGTTTTTATTGAACAATGGAAAAGTACTCGCTTATACTTTACTAAAATATGATTGTAATATATTATACACCTATATTATGTATTTCACCTCTTCAAGTACCTTTTATTGTTGTTGAATTAAAAAAATGTATTGAATATATAAAATTATTGATAAGATTTTTTAAAAATTTAACTTGTTATACATTTATATCTTTTCACCATTGATTTCTCTCAGTTACAGTTCATCAGAATAATATAATAAATATTATAATACCAACATATTATTACAAATAAAAAAAGGAATCAATATATTATGACTCAACTTAGAATATCACCATGATTAGTGATCCTTCTAAGATTTTAAATTTATTTTATTGAAAATAAAACTAAATTTATACACATTCGTTATTGTATACATAATATCATCGTGTAACACCTTTTAATACACATAATGTGCTCATATACATAATCTACGTATTTTGCGAATATATTTAAAAGGTAATAATTTACTCATATGGACGTAATATTAATGTCGGTGTAATGGATTTTAAGCCGTGGTGGTTTAAATTATGGTGAAGTAATCGATGCGAAACTAACGTTTAAGAATATCGTTTAAATTACTCTGAAAGAGACTCAATCGATCTGACTAGTCTTTTTGGAACGTCTGTGAAGTTGGTCCCCCGACTTTACCTGATCCACTCCAAACCTATGCCAATAATTTGCAACGATGTGGTGTTTCGCTTTAGATCGTATTTATTCCGTAAGTGTAAATATATAAAAGGTCTAATCTTCACAGTTGCGAGTTTGTTGAAATGTTCTAGCCGATTGCTGGTCGAGGGAGGGAAATTGGTTTTCGATCAACTGGCATTTAGAAGAAACCGGTCGTTGACGCCTATAATATGTAGTGCGCACCATTACACCACTTACATATTATATACTGAGCACAAATGACGTCGATAAGCATGCGCGTTATTATACGGATCGGTGGAGTATTTTTTTGCTAAATAATAACGATTTATCCATCGGAATAAGAACAAATCGGTTTGTCGAACCGGTGTGTTCAATTCCTGGTAGGTAATTGTATGTGGTATAGGTGTCCCTTTTTGCAGTCTGTAAAATAAAATATCAAAAGCAATAAAAACAAAAAAACACGCCAAACCAAAATATAGTCTATTGAGAATTTAAAATGTAAAGTTCATAATTTAAAACTGTATATTTTATGCGATATCCAAACTTGTTTAGTAAATAATAATAAAATATAAAATACTGTGCAATTTTTATCAAGATTAAAATACATTCAATTTTTCAACCGAAAAGCAGTTACACATAATATAATATTATATTAAAAACGGAACTAGCTCTTACGCAGCAGTTGCTGTTGGAAACCATTGCAGTCGAGATGGCTGTCAGACGTCGGTGTATAGGTACACCAAATGAGAAGTTATGGATTTTTTCCATACGAGTTCTCTAGGCACGATTAAAAATAATATTCACTAAACTGTAATTAATCTAATTATAATCACACACTTATGAAGTAATATAGACATATAACTCATATATTATACATTTATAATGATATATAACGTCAATGTGTATAGGTGTTTAAACTGTTCGGTGTTTAAAATTCAAATAATAAACACGGATATTTATTGGCAAATTTAATTTCGTCCGTCGATCGCCGGAAGGCGAGAATTCCGGAAAAAAAAATATAATGTGTATTCGGCAATATAATAATAATATAGGAATTAATAATAATAATAAAACTCGAGTCCCGGGAGATAGATCGTGACCAGAGATCTATATTACGTGTCAGAGCAGCGTCCCGAAGACGGCGAGAAATCGCCACCATACCGCGTAGACCACCTGACCACCGCGGGCACGACGACGACAACGACGGTCGCACAAGGCCTAGCGACGGTTGTAGGTCGTGTTTGTGTGTGTGTGTGTGTGTGTGTGTGTGTGTTTGTGTGTGTGTGTGTGTGTGTGTTTGTTTGTGTGTGTGTGTGTGTGTGTGTGTGTGTGTGTGTGTGTGTGTGTGTGTGTATAGCATAACATACGATATTATAATATTGTATCGTACGGACGCTGACCGTCATAAATTTAAACGCCGACGGTATGCTCTCTTATAATGTTATATATTGTGTATAATATTATTCTATGTACATAACCCCGACAGACGTATCAATATTTCGCTTAAACACGTGTATGCGTATGTGTCTCTATATAAATATATATAAATAATAATGTCCAGTCTCGCAGCATAATATGTATATACACATTTATATATAACATGTAGGCACCCGTGACATATATATAGTATATACCTTTATCTGTATATATATATATATACGTTCCGTGTTATTATTACTATTATTATTATTATTATGCGTTGGCATACGCGACGACGAGACGCGTTTTTATCGGGTCCAGATGACAATGGAATGGGCCCCAAACGGCGAAACACAATAGCGGCGGCGACCTTTGCACACGAATATCCACATAAATCGCGGTTGCTGCGGGTAAGGATTGATGACCACTGCTACGGTGTCCGCCGCTTCCATCTCAGAATCCCGTGACGTGGCGGCGACGGCGATTCGGTTCTCACGCGACTGCGACACACGACTTGAGCTTTATTACGTCGGCAACAATATAATATTATAATGCAATGCGTATACGGAAAAACGTCTCCTCCGCGGACTGTCGCAGAGGTCAGTTTTGGATGTAGCCATATAGGTTATATACACTTTGTCCACCGTCGTCTTGTCTTCGGTTTCGGGAGGGCACGCATATATAGGTATTCATATCGTTACCCGGCGTATACGGTGGCGCCACACCATGCATGGAGGCTGAACGGTTATAATAATGTTATCGTTCCGCAGCGATCTCGACGACGGATTAATCTAGAAACATCGGAAACGATCGGATAATATAATTACATTATTATAATAATATGATAAGCTGTTGTGTGCATGAGGATATTTTAATCGAACGTTTCTGTATAAGCACGTCTTCGAAGTGAGCTATTTTTCTCCGATACATTTATGTATTCATCTGACTTAAAATATTAATTCTGTGATCCACGTGACTACAGCTGCTGCACCACCTCGAAACTGAAAATAATAACTACTAAAGTGTATAATCACACGTTTCATACTACCTATTTGTGTTGTAGATTTAGTACTTATATTATTATTTTCTACGTAATAAAACTGTCGGATATACTGATCGATGGTTGGATAATACCAATGATGACATCGTTTTTTTGTTTTAGATTGCTCATGTGTCATATGGAAAAATAAACGTTACGTTACATTTTTTATTCGAAGTGTGAATCATTAAAAAAATGGTTCAAACACAAAATGTAAGTAAAAATGTAATATTTTAAACATGTAATCTTTCGTACACGATATTTGTTATGAGTCCATAAATACATTGCTAAAATCTATGATTGTTGATCTAAACTCTCAAGATTTTTTCGCAATTAACAATAAACTATAAACTACAATAAAAACATAATATACATAAGAAATTAAAATATAATTCTATTTGTCCGAACAAGACTGAAATAGTGGACAGTTAAGAAAAAAAAACCAACGAGGGTTTAATATATTATTAATTAATACTATCACTAGGCACTAATCAATTTCTGATGCAAGCCGGGAGGAATATGTTTAACAATAATTGTTTAGTCTAAAGATGTTATAAAAGTTATATAACACAGGCAACGAAAACAATTTGATTTGATTTTTAGAGCGAAACTCGGTGACCATGAAATGGATATACACTCGTGGACGTATTGCGTCCATTTAATGATAAATGTACCCACCTACTAATGTATAACAGCAACAATACTGTACCAAATTAAGGTGACAATGTATTTACGTGACATGTATTGAAAATCAAACTTTAATTCAACCTAAATATTAATGTTTGTGAACTCAGTTATTATGTATTATGGCCTACAGGCACCTTATAGGTGTCTTTTATTATTGCTTAATTGTAGTGCGTGTATGCTTATTTCAAAGCTATAGTTTAACTGTGAGCACTATGATTTTTATTTCGTATAAAGTGAACCCTATAATAATTAAACTATCAAATACGTGTACCTACTACTACTATAATCGTCATCGTATACGTACTGTGTGAGTGGTTTATCATGTTTGGTTTACAACATTTGAATTGTTTTGTTTTATTTTTATAATACCTATCATTATAAATCTGTATTTAAATTAATGAACTTACTGGTGGATCAAACAGGAATACGTAATAAATTAATGTGTATGTAATATGTACACTGTACATATTAATATAATATATATAATATATATGGCCATATATAAGTACTCTCCTGATGAAATAAAATAGATTATAAAAATTAATGAGTTTGAAATCAAACAATGGTAAATGAAAATGTATGCATATCTTATTATATAGGCACATATAACAAAAGAAACCATTTTCACAACAAAACTAAAACTTAAAAGTATATTAATGTAGTAGGAATCCAAAAAGCACACTTTATTTGAAAACCAATTAACATTAACAATATTTTCAATCAAACTTAATTGCTTTAATATAAATAATTTATTATTCGGACTGTTTGCTTCAGTTCATCTGTGTGTATAAATCGAAAAAAAAAATAATATTTATATATTATATGAAAAACTGGTAATATTCGTGTATTAAGTTATTTTATCATTACATACGTTCAACATTACTATATTTACTAAGCCACACACAACTCATAAGTCATGAGTCAAGAATTAAAGATATAAACTTAAGTTATTATCAGTGTATAAAGAAAAGTAGCCATTCTGCATCGTAGATATATCATGATATCGAATGGGATACTTGAATGTGTTACTATAAATTACAATACTATTAAAATGGGACCTATGTGTAATATCCTCTAAGTATAATGTCTAAGATTAATGTCAAACATAAAAATGCAATAAAAATACATGCATTTTTATATAATAATATTTCTTAAGGTTTTACTCTTTTATACAATTTCAAGCAATTAGTGATTAACTAATGCATTATTTCGATTTCATATATATATATATATTACAATTCAATTAAAACATCACATTTTTAATCGAATATAATTCTAAACCTGACAGATTATTAATTATTCCTTTCTTCAGATTTCGGATACCTATGTTAATATTCTATAGTTGATTTTTATGTAGATTTGTAATCGCTAATTTCCTTTCTATCGTCTGCAAGTATATAATACGTTATTATTATGTAAAGTCGTCGTGTTAATTAAACAACACATTTTCTTTTGTAAAATCCTAGACAAAAGGGTTTCGATGTAAAAGAAATTTTTAATTCAAAGGCGTGTAACTTATATTATAGGTATTCGTTTTTTTATTCAAGCTTTGCTAGAGGTAATCTTATATTTTAAATTATCATTTTTTATGCTTGTGCACATTTTTTCTCGTTCAATTTTTAATAGAAATATTACATTTTTGACACATTCATGGCAGCGATTTTTTCTCACAATAACTTTTGGAAATCTCGTTATTTCCCTCCCATCCCATTATAGCAGGTCGTTGTATCGTCGTTCTATTATTAAACACGCGTAATAATATGTTAAAAAGATCATTGGTTTCATCTTGTCCGGACGAATATTTGTATTAAAAATAAATGGTATGCATAAGCGACGGATAATTCAATTGTCATGGTCTTGGCCAGTGAACCTGGGCCGTGTTATTATGTATTCGAAAACTCATCCAACGATATTTAAACAGATCCTACGCGACACGGCATAATATTACACGTTTATAATTTCCGACGGTTGGTCAGTGTCCAACAACGACCACTTAACTGCTATAGATCACAGCATTACAATAATATAATTCAGTAATTGTTGTTTATACCACGTTACCTAGTGTTTACAATGAGCCTCGCCCTTCTCATCAAATATATCATAAGTCACTCGTGTAGTCGTGTGTGATCGGAACGATAGAAAAATATTTGAAATCGGTCAATATGAAAAAAATATGTCAGTTACAAACATGTGTGCAAGATTGAATTTGCATAATATATTATGTACCTATATGTGTGTGTGTTTGTTCATTTTTTAAATAAGAAAAATTGCATTTGAAAATAGTTTACCGCGGTGACTATAAAATATCGTTTATTTATGGGTTCAGGTCGTTCAAGTCTTCAAGACAACAATTCTGATATACATCTGGTAAGAAGTATTAAAGAAAATCAACTACGGAGACAATTGTATTTACATAAGTATAAGTACACATTACATTATGTTATACGTCTGAGAAACGTGTTCGACATATTATCGTTGGACGGGATTGCGAGGAATTAAAAAAAAATGAATACGACTTAGTACATAAAAATAGTATTTAACCTTCCTGAGAAAAAAAAATAAAACATATTAATACAACAATCTGTAACTTGTAAATTATTAGGTATAAATAGGTATATTATAACATTCTAATAAAGTTTGAATTAATAAATAATGAAAATAAAAATAAAAATAATATTAAACTTGATTAAAAATAAAAATTGATATGGATAAGACACCGATTATTACCTATATCATGTTTAAAAACGAACATTAATCTGTACACTTTGTATAGGTAACTATATGCTTTTAAGTGTATAAGTAATGTAAAACGGTGCCGTTTACAACCTTTTTTCATAATTATAACTGTTATATCTGTTCATAAATTCAAAGAACTTCATATATTTATACAATTTGTATATTTACAACATACTCGTGATTTTTGATTCTTTTATTCATCATTTAGGTATTAACCATTTGTATAGTTTGTGATTATAGTATGATATATTATATTATTATTTACGCGAACTACCAATTACAATGAATCTCAAAATATTTCGCATCTTATTATTCTTGATGACATTCTTAATGGAATTTATAATTTATATTATATAGGTACTGTATACACGATATTAGATGCCAATAACATTTACCGTGTTTTGTTTTTACCAAAGCCTCAATTCAATTTAAAATCAACTCAATGATTATTCAGTTTTTTCTAATACCACATTAGGTTTTTGAATAATATTTACTTGGTTTTAGATCAATGAAAAAAAAATTTTACTTAAGACCCAAGTTCAAACTCCGAATCATCTTATATATTATATTAATATATACATTCAAGGGAATCCGTTAGATTTATCGTTTATGCGTCCATTAGCACAATATTGCACAATCTAAATAATGTAGAAACTTGAATTTGGCACTGGTAGAAGTCACGCATATAGTTTCCATTAAGTACGGTTTTCTTCCATACCATAATAATCGTAAAGAATAAATACCTATTAAAGGTGACATTTGACGGTTAATAATATAATATAATTATTTTAATTTTCGTTTTTTCTCTCTCTTATCTTACAATACAAACAACAAAAGCCCGTAGCATATACATTTATTTTTATATCTATCTTTGTTTTAGGAACTTTTATAGCTATTTATTAACATTAATTAACTCGTAATTATAAATAAAATTTTAAAAATTATTTAAATCCCAAAGGCCATGTTGCTACAAATTATAATGTAATATTGAATATAAATATATATTATTATTATTATTAAATATTCAACTTGAATCTTTTAACTGGTTATTACTATACCTATCATAAATTGAATAATACCTACTTACTGCAATAAATTCTGTTCGGACTCTGAATCGAATAATAAAATATCACGTAAACGACAGAATTTTAATTTATGCTCGTTTGTCATTATATTGGTTACGCGTCGAATATTGTTGAAGTGCAGTTGTATACGTTCAGTGTTTGATAAACAATATTCCACCAAGGTAATAAATGGCGCTTCATGTATGCAAACATTATAATGATATGTACCTAGTAAAATCGGTCTGGCGCGTCGTAGACGATTGTCTAGGTCGTGACACTGTGGAAGAAGAACACAATAATATAATAAATAGAATAATGCATACGGTCAAACCGAATAATTGTATAAAAAACATTGGCACGGGCGTCCAAAGACCTTGATACCGCGTGTGCCGTACTTAACTCACTGATTAGGAATGCCCGTCAACAATAACAATAAAATATGCCTTTGGTCTGGACGACTGGTTTGGAATTGCTTGCGGTTTTTTGATTCCATTAATTTATTACTAATACCACTAAAGCCATTAAAGTTGCGAATACAAACGAATGCGTATACACTGTACACACTCCTCAGGTCTGCTGTAAAATTTATAGTAAGTACCTACCTACCCATAATATTATATAGACAGATTTTGACACCGTCGTTATCGCAGATATAAATAATTGCCCCTGGCACGCGGGTGAGCGTACGGGGTATAATATTATTATTTGTACATCTAAAACGCTTTTTATTTTTTATTTTCACCTCTCAATCACTAAAGTGCTATGAGTACCTCCTATTATTATTTCGGATACTATCTTATTTATGACACGCATATTTCATTGACTGTACCATCGACTATTTCGCGAACAGTTTAAAATCTCCATGTGTGTTCTTTGTATTTCGTTTTCGCTACAAAGTATATAGGTACAAGTGGGAGTTGAACATAATTATAAAAATATTAAATTATACCGACGACATATTATTCGCATGATAAGTTTCTTAGGTTTTGAAAAAAAATTATGGTATGCGACATTCCTTGTTGTTAATAATTTTTGCATAGCGTTTAACCACAATACGACCACTCTCTAGGTATGCCATAAAGCCACAAATTAAATATATCAGTATTACAGAGTACTGAAATTATATAAACTATACTTCCGAAACCAATTTTTTTAACAAAACATTTAAACAGTAATAAAAATAAATAAGTGGGCAAGTGGGTACCCCTCTACTGTATACTACTTAGGTGTTGGATGGGTCACTGGTAATGGATGCATAGGCGCGAATTTGGGAGAGGGGGCTTGGGGAGCTAAGTCCCCCCCACAAACTTAGCCGTAGTCCCCCCAAAAACCTAAGACATACAATTTTAAAATGCTATATTGCAATAGTCTGCTTGCTTTTAATATATTCAGCCCCCCCCCCCCCCCCATCAGTCAAAAGTTGGAATTGCGCCTATGAATGGATGTATACAATTTGATTTAAATGATATTGTATACACTATATACGAAAAACGATTTTGAGCGGAGACGGCAGTCAGCCTATATCAAGTATATACCATGATATATTTTTTCATATTGCTATTAAAGTAATTTATTTTACTAGTACCTACCTATTATATTACGTTGGTTGTTTTTAATTTTTTTTTAATTTTAATTTTTTCAGAAAACATGGCATTTATCAAACCCAGTTGATCACTGGGGGACACATTGCCACTTTTTTTGAATCTAGACTAGGTTATTGGTTATATCAACAGTATTATTGGTTTTATAGAATTGGTCATCTAAAAACTTACCTACAATCAAAAATGAGAGAAGATTGCTTAAATGGACTGGCTTCATTGAATTTACCTACATCGTGATATATATACATTACACGTGGATATCAACTAATAGCATTGAATGAATTTTTTTTAACTCCTCGTCGTATAAATTTATTAAAACAATAATTTGTGTATTTCTGTATTTATTATCCATATATATATATATAAATGAATCTTTGTGTGTGTGTGTGTGTGTGTGTGTGTGTGTGTGTGTATCCTTTATGCATTCCTAAACCGTTCATTCGATTGCGATGACATTTGGTGTGAGATCAAAAGAAAAAAATTCTCAGTAGTTTTCAAACGCGACGTGAAAAACAAAAGAAAAATTAAGTAAAAACGGGAATTTTTACGCAAAATCGATTTTTGAGAAAATCGATTTTGGTTTTTGGTGTAACTCATTAGCATTTTCTATACACCATAAAATTTTGAAAATATTTTGACTCTTTTTGAGCTGTTTACGGACATTGTCAGTTTTCAATTTTTTTAGTTTTTTTTTCTATAAATATCAATAAAATTTTATTTGTTGGGTAAAAAAGCGTGAAAATGTAATATAAGGCTCCTGATATATCGTTCTAATAGCAGTTGAAAAATATTAAAAATACATAGGCACAATTTTTTTTTTATAAGTATTTAAAGTTCAAATTTTGACAACATTTATCAAATTTATAATTTATTAATTATTTTGTAGTTAAAAATGTATAAAATGTTTAACTTTTATGACTAAGGATTTAAAATTTAAAACAAGGCTCTTAGACTCCACGTAAATAGGTTATATATATAAATTACTTTATTCACAATTATATGATCAAATATACTTGGTAATATCATAGGCTGACTGACCGTTTTCGTTCAGAATCGTTTTTTTTATACAATGATATTATATCATTGAATTCATATTTAATACCATCCATTACAGTGACCTACTTGTAACCTACTGTACAGCAAAGTGACATCCACTTATCCACCTTTTTTGTATTAATTGATTGAATTAATCCACTGTAGGTTGAATTAAGTAAAAACAACAAACTTGGTATGACTTTGATACTTTCGAGTTAAATTATACACTTACGTACAAACCACCAGGGGTCCGCGATCTACCGCAGTTAGATTGCCTAACTGATAATAAACTGCTCGCATAATCTCACGGACAACGCCGGTCGGGATGGCTATACATTAAAATATAATATCATTTACATTTAAAACGACATTACTTCCACAGCGTGTTACACCCAAATGGCCGTATCACAATTTTTTTCCGGGCAACGCCGGGTAATATTCAGCTACATCTAATATATGAAATTATCGTGTCACGGTATTTGTGGTCGCACTCTTCCGAAGCTTGACCGATTTTAGTACAATTTTAGATTCTGAGCAGCGAAGAGATGACTGTTTTGATTTTACAACGATGTGTGTTTTTTTTTTTTTTTTGTGTCTGTCATCACCTTTTAGGACAGTAAAAAAGCTAGGATTTTCTTCAACACTAACTTTATGTAACGATTTTCTTATTTTGTTGTATTTAAAAAACGTATGACTGTAGATACTTGAAAATTTAACTGAATGTTTATATTAACATTTTCTATACATGATAAAATTTTGAAAATAATTTGACTCTTTTTGAGCTGTTTACGGACATTTTTAGTTTTTTTTAGTTTTTTTTTCTATAAATATCAATAAAATTTTATTTGTTGGGTAAAAAAGCGTGTAATTTTAATATAAAGCTTCTGATATATCGTTCTAATAGCAGTTGAAAAATATTAAAAATACAAAGGCACAATTTTTTTTTTATAAGCATTTAAAGTTCAAATTTTGACAAAATTTATAAAATTTATAATTTAATAATTATTTTGTAGTTAAAAATTTTTAAAATGTTCAACTTTTATAGCTAAGGATTGAAAATTGAAAACAAGGCTCTTATGCTCCACGTAAATAGGTTATATATATAAATTACTTTTTTCACAATAATATCATCAAATATACTTGGTAATATCATAGGCTAACCGTTTTCGCTCAGAATCGTTTTTCTTATACAATGATATTATATCATTGAATTCAAATTTAACACCATCCATTACAGTGACCCACTTGTCACCTACTGTATAGCAGAGCGACATCCACTTACCCACCTTTTTTTTTGTTTATTTGGTAGGTATGAGAATAGGTCGTAAAGTATTTTTCGCCCTCCTAGGTGTTCGAACGGTGATTTTGAGATTTACGGTGGAAAATGTTTGTTTATAAATGGCTGCTATTGGTTATAGGAGAAATAATAAGTAGAAATTAGTATTTATTATTTGGTTGCCATTGGTTAATGGGGTAGATCATATGCAATTATAAATCAAATTTTCGCACATTGCCTACTTGATATGCTTTTGCACATTGTCCACGATCCGACGTAGTCAGATTGTCTACCAGGGAGTCTGAGTTGCACCCAGAAGGATTTGAACAATCACAATTTTTTTTAAAGTTGTAATATTTTACGGGCAATTAAGTGCGTAGGATCGGCTAGTTCATAATTAAACACCTGTTGATATAAACACATATCATATTATACTAAACAATTTGTATATATATCATACTATTTACTAATAATTTGATGTACCTATATTTTAAACATTTTTTTTTTCGTTAAGAAGAAATCTTGCTCACGGGCCTGCTTTACCTACCATAGAAAATTGTGAATACGTGTATGGTATATAATAATATACGTAATCTCTTAAAATGAATCGAAATATTTTTAAACGGCTTTGTGATAGTACCTAGATAGTAGGTACCAACTGTATTCACTTTTCAACCAGAAACAATGCCGAAGTTGAAACCGGTGCATTTTTTACTATTATAAAAAGGGTTTACAGACACGAAAAAACACACACATACACGAACCTGTTCAGGGGGGCTCATTATGATTTCAAAGAAATAACAATACATAATTGTAAAATCAATACATCCATTGCTCTGCTCAGAATCTAAAATATAGAAAATTTGTAGTTTTAATATGAAAGTTCTAAGTGGGGTCTATTACAGTTGTACTAAATTGACCAATTGTAAAATAATTATTACAATAAATCAATATAATATACGATCTATATTAATTTTTTTATTGGACTTAAACATCTGAAGTGATCAGCCTGTATGATATATATTTATTTATATATATTTTTATAGAATTATGGAACAACGTATTTATTTTAGCTAGCTAATAAAAGTTTTTACTTTTTATTAAATTGTACCTACTTTTTTATGAATAATCTTTTCTCATAACTTTTCTTCAAAAAATGAATTATGATTATTACAAAATAATTCGTAAGATTATACTTAGTTATTTAAAAATAGCCTTACTAAATTATGCATAAGTAAGAACTAAGAATTACGTTTACATAAAATAAAAATATAAATGTATTATTTTAATTTTAATTGACCTACCTAATTGATAAAGTTATTGTTTGATAAACTTCTTATAATAATAACAGTATTGTATTATACTATTGTGCATATTTAAATAATTATATCATTTCATTTTAAATTTCCTTTGTTACATCATCAGTAAGTAAAAAAAACATAGGAAGAAAAAAACAATTTAAAATAGTTAGCAATATTATTTCATTTTATGTATTTATGTCCATCATAACTTAAAATGTAAATGTATCTATGACAATCTAATATACATATATATATATATATTGAATTCAAATATAAAATAATCTTATTTAAAAACAAGTATAGTTAAATTAATTTAGTTTGTTATATAAAGCAATTAATATAATATATGTTAATATTGTTTTTAATATAGTATTATTTTTATTTAAAAATAAAACAAAACCGGTTTGATATTTCGATTTATGTAGATACAAGTAGTCTCAAAGCATCTTTGTATAAACGCATTTGTCAAAAGGATTATAAAAACTTTAGGTTGGTTGCCAAACAGACAAAAATATATTTTCATTTTAGATTAAAGTTACTTAGCTCATCGATTCAAAAACAATTTGACTCGAAATGATTATTTAACTATTTTATACATGCACATGATGCACATACCAATTCAAATATTGGTATTCATTTACCTTTACTTCTAACTTATCTAAGGTCTAAAAGAAAACTTGCTTTCTCTGCCAAGTTTAACGTTCCAATATAATTCGATGATATTATACGTTTATGCTTCTAAAATTTCAGGTCGATTATTCGTTAGTAAAATCAATTTTGGTCTCCACTATAATTACAAGAAAATTACTATTATGTTTGATGTAGATGTAATACTGTAATAGTAAATAAATATAAGAACAATTTAAAAATTGCAATACACCAGATTCAAGACGTCATGTTTTAAAATCTATATATTCCATAGGTTTTAATAAACAATTGACGGAACAGATTTAAAATTATAAAATTATTCAAATTAAATGTTAGTGTGATTTAATTATATCAAACACAACTCATTGAATTGATAATATATACTCTATATACTATATAGTAAGAAAATTGGTAAGCAAAATAATTAATTACGATTTAATTATTTAGTGTAGTCAAGTGTTTCATATAATTATTTAGATTAATAAAAACTTCTTTTCGGTACCTACCTATATAATTATTTCAAATTTATGTTTTTGTTTTAGTGAAAAAAAACTACAGTATGATTTATTAGTATAATAAAATATAAATATATGTTAAAATACATATTACATTTTAAATTCAGTGTGGACCGTTGAACGTTTTAATTCCACCAATGATGTGTGTGTGTGTATTTTTAAATACAATTTTTTTTTGTTCTTGTGTCTGTTTACTGTCATCACGTTTTTAAGCAGAAAAACTACAACATTTTATTTTGAGGATGGTCTTAAGTAGAGACGTTGAAAGAGTTTTGGTTAAAAGCAATAAATTCCTAATAAGTACTTTTCAATACTTTTACAATAACGCGTTTTTCATCTTTATATAGTTTGTGTCTGAGGACACTTTTTCTAGTAGAAAAAATGCTCCAATCATTAACTTTGTGAGAGGTTTCTGGTAGTAAATTGGATATAGTTTGTACTTTGGTAGGTTAATTGTTCTATACTTTTTAAAATAATCGCGAAAAAACGAAAAAAAAGGAAAGAGGATACTCTCATATTAATAACTCTCATAGAGATCGCTCTTCTGTACCGTTGGTCATAATTAGTGTAACTCTCCGTAGTGTAAATCACTGTAATGTATGTATTAAATTATTAATCATTGCTTACAGAAAACGATTCTAAACAATGACGGTCAGTCAGCTTAATATTTCATGATAAATGATTTTTGAAATTACAATTAAAGTCATTTATTTTACTATTATAGTAATACTATAGAATGATTTATTTTATTATTAATGTTTTATTATTATAATAGTACCTATAATATAATATAATTATCATTTTTTATTGTTATTAACTTTTGAGTCAATACCGACTGCATGACCATAGAACGGTGTGAATGGGTTCATAGTATTAATAGGCTATAGCTTAAAATTAATCTAAATATTTTTAAAATGTCATTGTGTATAAGAAATATAATTATATAGGTATGTAAAAGTCCCCACAAATAATATTTTTGAACTGCAACACAATAATTAAAATGCTTAGTTTTTGTTTAATTATCTAATTTAGTCCAAATTTGAACTTCAAAAAATTATAAAAAAAAAATGCATGCCAATGTATCTTTAATATTTTTAAATAGCTTTAATAACGACTTATTACGATATTTGTATTACATTTTTAAAAACTTGTTGACTAAGCGAAAATTATTTTATCAAAATACATAGAAAAAAAACACTTAAAAATTATCAAATGTTAATAAAAAGTTTTAAAAGAGTTTAAATATTTTGAAAATTATACCATGTGTAGAAAATGATAGTATAAATATTTGATAAAAATGCAATTATTTATAATTATGTTTACAACAAAATAAATAAATCGATTTTGTTGAGAACAGGTTCTGTGTAAAAATTCCCGGTATTCTCTAATTGCTTTCCTTATTAGTTATTATTATTATGAATAGTACTGGAAATGTTTTAATTTTAAGTTTTTACCACCCAAAGTAGGTAGGTACAACTAGATTTACTTTCCAATCAGAAAAAATATTGAAGTTAAGCATTTTTTCTACAATGAAAAGTGTCTTTAAAATATTTGCCAATACAATTTACAATATATTTTATTATTTTATATTGGTAGGTACCCACCTCACAATGTAATTTTTAAATAACATTGATACTAATTTTAAGCAATTTACCTGTGGTAAGTTTTTATTAACTAATAAGTTTATTTACATTGAAATATTGTTTTTGGTAAAAATTAGTTTTACCCACCTACTGTATTCCCAGAAACAAAAACTAATTGTAATATCCTTAGTAATAGAGACTGACAGTGATACACAGTATCCGCTAAGAGTTGTTTTTTGAATGCATTGATTTAATACTGAAATCAAATTTAATCATATCCATTACCTACTTATAATTACGAAATATACTCAAAATCTACTATACAGCAGAGAGAATTCCGTGTTTTTTTCAATCAATATTAGAGAAATAATTAAATTGCAATATAAATATTATAAAGTAGTACTGAATATTATGCATAGTTTTGAGAGTTTAGACTTTATATTCGAATTGTTAATTAAATTTCAATCGTAATCATTATAGATACTGCAAGGAATAAGATTTTTTTAATACATTCATATAATGTCCAATGTTTCTGTATAATATTGCATTTCATTTTTACTGTTTGGTTCTTTTTATGAGTTAATATAGTTATGCTATTCTTCACTTAACTACTAATCGTCGGCTGTTCCTAAATAGGTACCTGGCTATAATTAATACTATACTAATTTGTTTAATTTGTATAGGTTCACAGAGGGTCATGGATGATTCTCTTTCATAATCAAATTTGTAAGTAGATTAAAATTTAAACTTCACTGAAACCTAAATAAATTGGTGAAATACAATACATAGTGAATGAACACAGAAGTACAGGTACAGATCATTTACGTTTTTGACATTGTATTCAACTGCATGAATAATATGATTCAATGTTTTTTTTTTAAATCAAAACAATTAAGACCCTGATAACTGCATACGCTATTTGAGTCTTGAATTACTATAAGATATTTATTATAAACACGTATCTAATAAATCACCGCATGCGAATTCGTATACACAAACAAACTTAGTGAATTATTTAATTTAGGTTAAGGTTGCATGAGCATCCGCTGAAACGAAGCTACATCAGAAATCAATAATCCAAAAACGTCCAATTGTTCACTCGATTGATAGATATTATATCATTATTATTCGAACCATAAACATTCAACAGCGTATAATCATCCTTGGTCGTGTCCTTTATTATAATCCTTATTTTATGAAAACGTGAAATGTAGTCATTTAATGAAACTATAATATTAATATGATTGGTTGCGTGGCCGTAGTCCATTATCTGCCCTTATTATTAATACCATCAAGAATTCATTGAAATCTCTAGCAGCAATCTAATAAGTAGCTATGAAAAATATTTATTTCCGAAATTAATGTTAATCACGTAATTCTTATACACACTCACATATTAGGCGTATTTTTAAATACTGCCAGAAAACTTTTATCAGCAGGTTATGTTTACAAATAACATGCATAAACTGGTCCATTCCGCATTCGTTATAGACTCAAGCAATTTATGATTTTCAATTTTATTATACATAATATTTTTGTACCATATTTATCATTCCTTTCATAATATAAGTATTATAATTTATAATTCATGTGCATAATTTGATTCTTAACTACGTCGGTTAAAATAACTGGAAGCAATAATTTGATAATATATGATGCTAAATTTTAATTTGATAAGTAGGTATGAGTCAAATGTATAGATTGTAACCGGTAAATACTAATAATTTATATTATATGTTTATAAATTCAATAATATTATAATACACTATATACATTATACAGAGTATATAAAGTGTAGGATAGCCATTAGCCGTACGTATTACATAATATATTTAAAATTAATATCATTGTAAAAACAAATTGTCTGTAAATACAACTTCATAAGTTCATTAGTTTTTAGCAATTTATCGGATATTGTAAGTTATAGTAGTTTGATAAATTGTGTGAATTGTATTATGTCTTTATTGAAATAATTAACGGTATTTGCTTCATCCGGATAGTCTACAGGTCCAAAAATCAACAATAAATTGAATTTATTAGGTACTTATTATGGCATTTGTATATTTAAAATGTTTGGTAAATGATAATAAGTTTTCTAAATTAAGTTTAAATGTGTTATTGGATAGGTGCTGTAAAAAGTATAAACATTTTGAATTAAAAAATATAAATAGCAAATAATACCTAAAAAACTAATATTAATTGTTATTATATTTTAATACAATTAAAATGTATGTATGCGAGTTGTGACTCAAATAAAAGAAATTCAAAGAAATATTTGCTATCTTTTGACAATGCAGACAATTTAAAATGTATTTAGATTGCGTCACAATTCATCAAAATAAGGAACAACTTCTGATGTAGAGAGTTTGACAGGGGAGAATAATAATAAGGTAACTGAGGCGATGGATCGTCGAGAATACTGGTTTTATTGCACGGCTAATGACCGGACCAACCTATGGCACGACCTTGCCAAAAGGAGAATAATATAATATACAATATCTAAGCGCTATGTTCTGCTCAATATAGATAGGGACGAGATCGTAATGTTTGAGAATTTGAAACAAATTCGAAGAGATACGATACATATTTTATTTGTAAAATTAATTATATTAATATTTTGACTGTGTTGAAAGTTGAACTATAACAAAATGAATAAATAATAATATATAATACACGAATGTAGTAGGTATATTATTTTACTCAATACTATTATATGTATTCAAAAGCTTCTGGTACATGACAAATTGATTCGGTTAATGGACGATATTATAATGATATAGATATTTATACAAAATCCAACCAAATGAATCATTAAGCTGTGGTAATCGTATCGAAAGAACCAGAAATGGAAAAAAATTTGTTAACATAATTTTATAAATAGGTACACCAGCTCAATAAGTGGTTCTGACGACCAAAATGCATAGTGATGTTGTCGCTTATAGTCTAAAACGATAACTCTTGGAAAACAGGAATTTCGATGACGTCCGATTTACCTACAGAAGTCATCCTAAGTAACATTCATTTGAATTATTGACTATTGAGCTGTAATCCCGTGTTAGTCCATTAAAAATTAAAAATCAATTTAAAATTTTTACTTTATTTCACGACGAATGTTTGCACTGAATTTTATTTTGTAAACATGTATAAAAAGAAATTAACATACGAATTAAAATCTGCATGTTCAAACAACAATAATATTTTTTCCGTTATAAAAAAATTTGACAAATTTGACAAAATTAACAAAATTTTTATCTCATCAAAATTCGCCAGTTCGTGTATGATTTACTACGTGTACAGTACACACTAATAATATTACCTATATTGAATTCCTTAAAAGTGAACGATATTCGTTGTTGGATTATACATTTAGTTAGATAATAAGTCTTACTATATTATGTATGAATGTATAATAAGCGGTGTACATTTTTTAAATACATTTTCGCTGTAGGAAAAATAGGTAAATAATACGTACTTACTTGTGTATTTTGAGGAATTTGAGTGGTTTCTCTGCTCATTAGGGGTGCATTTTCCGGCAGGTACCTTCTATGAAAAATAACTAGGTGCCAGATGGTAATGCATTGAAGGTTCCTATAGGGCTATAGGCGAATGTCAAAACATCGATCACATAATATAAAAGCATTTTAATAGTAAGTTATTAGTTGTATTTTCAATCCATGTTTAGTATCAACTAAAAACTCAATTGGAACTCAATTTGAAATTCTGTTATAGTACCTAATATAATACCATAATATGACGATTAATAACGTAAAATAATAAGTGTATAGGTATTTAATATTATAGAACTATAAAAATGGTATTTTCCGTGCGTTTAACTTAATGTACCTATTGATTTTTATATATTTTATGAAGTACGTGATTGACCTTCTTTCATTTATTAATTTTGATTTATGAATACATTACTAGACGGCTTACATTTAAAAGATTTTAATTATCATAGAATAATAGATACTCGTTTTTACCGAGTGGTAAGCGGCTTTATCAAAAAGTTATCGTGAGCCTGGGAACTAGATTATTCTTTAGCATCAGCATAAAATAAAGTCGCACACATCCTACGTAATACCATTATAAGTGCGTGCCGATATCTTAATTGTCGTTGTTAATGGTTTTATTTGATGTGATCGATTTCTACAAACGACAGTCTGGCCGTTGTTTATTATTCTGTACAATTTTAGTTTATTATAAGGGTGTGTGAGCATATCATTACACCTTAAGGTTGTCGGTGCCGTTGATATTTTATTTTAGCAATTTGAACTAACTTACTTCAGTATTCTTAATGTGTTAAGAGAACGCTACCCATGCACTTGTCTCCGTCTTAACTATGTCTTATCTACGTCACACATAAGACATGGCAAATTTTCGTTCACTGGATTCAATAGTATGCTGTTAGTTTCGATAGTATTGATATTAAAGTGAAATTTTAGGTAAGAATTTTATCTGTATAATTAAGCATCGGATATTTTAGTTTTCAAGCAAGATATAGGTATGTGAAATATCACAAATTTAAAATTCTCATATCTCCCTTGAAAATTAAATTATCGAATAAAAGCCAACGATTGGATAACGTTCTTATCTAAATGTTTGATAGTACAGTTCACTTTAATATCAAAACTATTAACTAACAGCACACCATTGAATCTAGCGAATAGAAATGTACTGTGTGGTACGTTTAGACGTAAGATGGAGACAACAAACGCATGGGTAGCGTCGTCTTAATACAAATTAAAACTAAACTTAGCCTACATTATGTTGCTTAAAAACGATTAGGTATATAAGTATATTTAATGTTATTTTATTTTACTGAGAAGAATTATCTAAGTGCATGCCTAAGTATATTTATTAAATTTGAGTAAAATCATTAGTTTAAATTTAAAAAACATAATACGATGACACATTTTTTTTCAGCTGTGGGCTACACTTATAATTCCGTAAATAATAACTTCACTATGAGTCATAAATGATGACATATGGACCAATGGGCCCTCCTCGTTAATACGTCTCTACTGTGATATTGAACGTATTTTTCACTTTGAAAAGCACAATAACTTAAATAAAAACACATATGAGCAAAAAAAAAGAACCTGTCATTTATTATACATTCAAAGGTTATAAAAATTTTATCTCGACCTACATATCAGCTTATCGTTTTTTATACGATTCATGAAAATAATTGTTAAAAATCACTTTCACAGTCGAACAATTTTACAATTACAATTTTAATTACTACACGATATTTTTTTATTATATTATAAATTATAACAGATAACGATATTATAAATCTTAATACATACTTGAAGAAGAAGGATTAATTATACAATATTATTGTGATTTTTACAACAAGCATTCGACCAAAGCACGCGACGTTTAAAAATAACAAACGTGAAAGTGTATAACACGCCTAACATTAAATGAAATGCTCTTTAGTCGAGATAAGCGAAATTTAAATACAAAATCTGCTAAATTATAAAGAACGGGCTTATAAAATTAACACTTTTTACAGGAATTAACTACGAAGATTTATGAAACATTTAATTTGTTTACTTTATGTCATCATCTATGGCCCACCTTTGATGATAGTTCCCAAGTTTCCCCATGTGCGTCGTCACGCAGAAAAAAACTCATCGTTGATCAGACATTACTATAAAGTAAGTGGTAAATTTTACTTACCATTGAATGCTGTCTGCGTTAACTAAAATTTAAAACTCTCGGTCGACAGTCTCCAAGCTCACTCTCTATAATCGTGGTCACAAATCACGAGGTAATTTAATTTTAATCAAATTATACTTACCTAAACTTAAAATAATTAATTTATTAATTATAATAATCAATGCCCGTATTTTAAAATGCTGAATTATGGATATGTATTAAAGATTTACGATTGAATGTAGAAATGTAAGTATTTTAAAATATTATGAGTTATGACCACACAATCAGTTTTGTTACAAAAACTACGATTAGTTATTAACTGATGATTAATGTTTATAAGGTTTGCTTTATCTATACCTAATTTAAAATTCATTAATTTCAATCAATATTTAATACACATTCATTGATTTTTTTAATACTTATGTGGGAACAGGTTGATAATATAATATTAGTTATAATTAATATAATAATAATACTTAGTCAAAAATATATTTTATAATTAGATAGGTAATACAATTAAACCTAAATAAAAAAATAATCATGGACTATGATTGAATATTTAGTATTGATTATGATACTATATACTATACATATTGTAAATATGTATGTATGATATAGTATTTTCGCTAGCTACCAACCGGCAAATTACCAAGTTAATATAACAATTTTAAATGACTTAACATCAATAATGTACATAGCATTACATATTATTATTATCTTAGTTTTTAATTCTTTTTGGTATTTAGTACTGATTTTTATATTATTTCATATTGTCTAGAAGTTATTGTTGCTATAGCATAAAAAATTATTTCTATTTGTTAATTTTACTCAAAATAACTGCTAATTTTATCAGTCATTTATCTTCTGTCCTTTGTATGCATAGGTTCTTAGAAAGGGAGTTTACAAATTGCGCTTAAAATTACATTTCCATATACCAATAATTGCGCTCTAAACATTTTAAGGACCCGACTATCAGTCAAAAAAGTCATGCTATTCTTCTTCAGGAGCATCGAAATGGAGAAATACATTTAAAAATAAGTTATAACTTATAAGTCCTAAAGTCTCTTCTACATAGGCGTAACTAGACCAATATTTTTAGGGGTGCACAAATTATAAAGATATCCTGTATGATTTTCCCTTAACACTGTATATATACTAACAATAATTTCAAATATAATATATTTATGTACTACCTTAGATTTTTAATATTTTTGTGAAACAGTAACAGTAAATAGTGAACTGTGACTATCTACTACATCATTTTTCGGCCAGTAAATTGTATTTATTTAAATTATAGCTAGTTCAGACTTCTGGATGACATGGTCCACCTCTCCTATCTCAATTATACTCTAATCAATAATATGCTACCTATTACGATTATTTTCAATCAGTTGTGTAGGTACTTCTTAACTCTGACTGATTTGAACTTGAATTAGAAAAGCTTTAAACAGGAAGACTTAGATCGTCAATTTCTTGTTAAGTAGTTGTTTTTTTTTAATACTACAATATGTAATACATATAAATAGGTTTCTGCCGTGCCCCGGGTGGGGGGGATGGTGGCACTTGTTCTCCGGACACCGTGACTTGCCCGAAGAAAAATGCCGCCCGCGGCCGAAGTATCGAACTCGGGTCGGCCACTCCGTCCCCTATTCGTATTTATTATTATAATAAATAATAGATAATATGTTGGTTCAATAGTATGCTGCCTAGTTATTCATTTTCTTATTGATGTTATTACCGTTTTAATTTTGTTAAAAATATATTTTAATTGCATTTGTATAATATAATACATCAGTTTTTACTTTTTACTTTCGTTAATAATATTTAAATTTTTCCGATAACTATTATAATATTCTTTATAACTGTTTTAAGTTTATTTTCGTTCGTAACGTATAAGTTCTTTTTATTTTCAACATAAAACAATTTCACTTTTTAGATTGATAGGCGCACGCACATCAATAATGAATGCAATGTGATGATAAGGAATTATTTTGATATTAGTCTTGGTCGGCGCATAAGTAAGCTAAACTATAGTCTATAGATGCCTAAATCAAGTAAGATGATTTTATGTATTAAGTATTTTGTAAAATGTATTTATTTAATATTGTCGTCCCCTCACCATTTCATCTCCACACAAAATACATCACCCACTAACGCCGGCCGGCGTCACACACACAAAATAAACACTTTGTTCCAGAACCGTAAAAAAAAAAATGAACGAGTTTCACGACATTTAAAACAGGTTGAATAAAGAGGTTAGGTGAGTATATAGGAATAGTGAGTGCGGTAGGATACTTAGAAATAGGACTTTGATAATTTCTAAATAATAAAAATATGATAAATATAATAAAAATAGTAATAATAATATAGTTATAATATTAGGACAGTGTTGAATTTTAAATAAGGCTCGGGGGGATATCAACCTAATAATTTAAGACAGCTGTATTTTTACTCCTCTTGGACATATAATGCGATGTGACAAAAAATATAAATCCCACGGCACCAGCAGCTCGCCCTTCCAGAGGCTAAAACACACTAAAATTCAACGCTATAGTAAGCCGAAAAAGTGCGAATGCCGTGTTGCGAAAAAATTAAAAATTTGAAATCGAAACCTATTCAACTTTAAATTTGATAATTATTTATTTATATTAAAATACGTTTTATCGATGTGTAAATAAGGAAAAGTGTTATACTAGAGTAATGCAGTTTTCGCTGTACCGACCTATGTAAATTACAATATTATTGCAGTCGACCAGCATTCGCGTGTTCTCGCTTGCGATGTGGATTAGGCCTACAGGGGACATCACGATAAAAAAAACGCACCTCGTGTAATACCCTTGCTTTTAAACAACATGGGCGATGTGATAAATGTCGTTTAACAAGCACAGGTGGTGTGGAAACTTACGCGACGCTGCAGTCATCATATAGGTTGGTACATCGAGTACATTGAAGTACCTACCTAAAATAGATAACACTGCAAATACTAATAAGATAAAAAACCTGTATAACATGAATTCGTGGTAGAGATTGAAGAAATAAATTTTTGGAGTTATACAGATCACACAGGTGGTCGCAAATTTATGAAACATCGGGGGCTGGGGAAATGTTCAGACGCTTCCCTTCATGACAAAATCACATTAAAAAAAATCATTTTTTTCTAAACATCAGTACGGCGCCATTTGTAAGACGCGTAAGTAGGTATGTAAAAATTGAAAATTCAAACAATTTGTGATGAATGATTCCTATTTTAATAGCATATTCAATAATCAATTGACACCTCAATTACAAAGTATAAACAAGGAGACAATGTCAATGCGTTCATATTCATAGGCAGTCTTTCATCCTGCCAAAGATGAAGATAGAATGTCGTTATCCTACGTTCAAAGTTATTTCGTCAACCGATTATATAGTAATATTATGACTATTGTTACACAAATAAGTAAAAACTACGTATCGGCGTATCTGTGACCTGTTCTGTACAATACATTAAATAAGCTAACGATTATTTCATAATGACTATTTTGAGGACTATCCTCAGACCCTAAATAGTGTAATGTTTGGTGGTAACTAGAAAAATGAAAACCACGTTAATTATCGCGGAAAGTTAGAAAATTATAAATTATAAATAAAAAATAAAAATAAATCATACACGGCAGTGCCATCTAGCGCCAGGAATCAGGATTGACAAAACGTGATTAGTAATAAATCATAAAATCTAGTTGGATTAATATCAATCCAGTTATCCTCTTTCGTCTTTCATACTACAAAGTGGCATAGTCTTCATTAGTCCACATCATGAACTAGGCACTAGTGTACTGCATTGTAATAAGTACTTAAATAAGTTCATGGTACATATTATTATATAATAAACTTTTACACGATAGTCCAGATAGATAAGACATATAAGATTACAATAAAATAAATGTATTGGTGTATTTACAATAAATTATTTTCTCATATTGACTCAAGCATATCAGAAGTGACCAGTTTGTTTTTATTGTATTGCTAGGTTTATAATTTAAAACTGGTAAGGTACAGTGGCGTCATTTCAGTTTTCAATAGAGAGGGGCAAAGGTTTAGACCGGCCCGAATGGGTAAAAAAAAACCGCAAAAATATTAGTAGTTTATTAAGATATTTTCTTTTTTTTATTTTTGAAAATCTATTAACAGCATTATCTATAAATCAATTTTACCTGATTCATTATAAGTATATAAGTATATATTATATAATATATATATATCTTATATAAGTATATGATATATTTACAAATTAATATTATCTTAAATTATAATATATTTTTTTTTTATTGCTTGCTTACCGGCTCAAGTTTTGTCTGTTTATTAACATGCTAGAAATTATTTTCGATACTTTTCGAGCAGTTTGCGGTAATTTTATATTTTTAGTCGCACCACTTAACCACCCATCTATTTTTTTTAGATCATATTTTTCCCAAATTAAAAGATTAATGTAAACATGCGTCACGAAAAAAATTAATTTTAATTTAGGTACTCAACTAAATTAACACAATACGCAGAATAGTTGAATCATACACGACTGTCGCAAGTTATGAAGTCCGTGATCAATGATAAATAATAAGAGCGTCAATCGGTTGTTGTTTTTAGAATTTGTAATCATTTTAGATTTTAGAAATTAAACTGTACGAGATTATGATACTAACTGTTCATTTTCCTTCACAAAACACACTCACACAAACAAACATACATAAATACATACATACAATGTGTACGTCCCCGCATACGTCTAAATATATTCGAACTATCAATTAGTAAAAATGTATCATTGTGACAATAATTTCTTAGTACATACTATAATATTTTCTGAAAATATTATAAAATTCCCAGACAGCAAATGTTTGACTAAAAATATTATTATAACATTATTATAGGCACGTTTTTGCACTAATAAAATATAATAATGGTAAAACGGCAACAACTGGACACCGGCCCATAGGGCTGCTTTTAAAATCAGACAGGGGCAAATGCCCACCTTGCCCCCCCCCAAATGACGCCACTGGTAAGGTACCTACATAATATAATTACCTACCTACTTAAAAGTAAAAATTAATAATTATGAAATGAAATTTTAATATTTTAAATGATGTTGTAGTTATCTGTACAAATGTAAATAAATGTCCCTATATTATAAATATTTAGATCCTGGGGGAATAAAAACCATCAAAAAAAGTATAAAATGTGTAACCAATAACCATTGATTATAAATACATTAGAGTCCATAGTATAGAATAATAGTATCATATACCTAGTTGTTATTTAGTAAGTTAGGTAGGTACCAGTTAGTTAGGTATATAACATAATATTGGTAGTTAATTACTACAAAAGTCAAAAAGTATAAATTGATGAATGGTATCAGTTGTATAACTCCAATAGAACAATGATTGATATTATATTTACATTTTCAATAATATTAATACGTATCTATTTAAAGTATTATGTTTTAAAAGTCCTTACATACAACTTTCAGTTGTAAGTCCAGAAATCCTAAAATATATGTTTATTGTTCAACATTTAAAAGTTTCTGACCACTTAGAACTAGTCAATAATTTGTTGGTGTCCATTTCATGACACTCAGTAATAATACATAGAATAATATAATAATAGCCAATAGGCTTAATCCTTAATTTCCAGCCAGATGATTATATATCATATAATATACTATTATATATTATATATAAGTAGGGTCTGGATTTATAAGAAATTAAATATTTTTATTGATATTTTTTGATAGAAAAGAGAAGTATATGGGCAATCTGTGTAGAAGAGAATGCATAGAAAGTTAACTTAGCATGTAAATGCATATTTTGGTTGATTTTTATTTTTATTTTCACTGTAGATTTATCAAACAACAACAACCAGTTGTTAATTTAAGAAAGAAAAGAGTGACAATGTCACGTGTATTTGTTTTATTATTAACTATAAGTAATTTGGCTTGTTTGATGATTATGTTTATTGATGATAGTATTAGTATAGTGATTTATAAATATTTTTTGAATTTTGTACTTTAATTAAAATATTTAGAAATTATGTTTTAAAAATATTATAGTTTTTAAATGTCATATGCAAGGTTGTTAAGTTGATTTATCTACAATCAATAAAATAAGTTTATTTTATTGAACTTTAATGTTTAATTTTTATAATTGGCAGTTGGCAATTGAACAGTATGAACTAATAATTTATTTATTCTTATTTGTTTATACAGTTATTTGTCTTGTCATATTTTTTAGCTATAATATTAATACATATCACAAATAATTAAAAAAAATTATTTCATGACTTTAAGTTAATTATTTTTAAAAACATATTTATTTTAACTTGAAAGTAAGAAATACAAATACTATATTAAGAAAATGTTGGATACCATATTAATTTCAATAAGCTTATTTAAAAATAAATTAAGAATGTAAGAAACGCATATAAGCATCAGTCTGCAAAAATGCATATTATTTTAAGTTTTTTAAGTGCCTTCAAATCCAGACCCTAGTTATAAGACTAAGGGCCGTTCTTACAATGTCCGGTAAAGTGTCGGTTAATGCTAACCAACTAATAACAGATTTTATGACCGGCAGAATTCGGCCGGTTAAGTTTCGGTTAACTTTAACCGGACATTGTAAGATCGGCCTTTAATATAATATAACATGTAAAAAGACGCATCACTTAATTCATAAAATCGAATATTTTAATTTAAGGCACTTTAAAAAGAAATATTTAATGTGTATAGTTATAAACTAATGACAAAAATAAAATAATATCATTGAAAATGTTTATAATTTTTTAATTATTCATCTACTATAATGTGTAAATAAATATATAAATATTGAAAATAAATGTATGTATTTATGTTGATAAGCTAACAATAATTTTACTGTGATGTAAATTAACAAAGTTGATCATAAAAGTAAATAATAGTCTTTCTGTGTGACTTAGAAGCACACTTTAAAATGCAACCAAACAAGCTTGGTCATCTTAATATACATTATACATGAATATAATATAAGTATGATTTGGAATCATTATTAAATTCAATAGATTAAGTAGACTTTTTAAGTAAATATTTGTGTGTAGCATGTGTGTGAGCATTAAGGTGAGCCTTTCCGTTTAATCTTTGAGGCCGATTTCTTCAACAAGCTTATCAACAATTTCAATATATTTTGTTTTAGCCTCGTCGTTGCTTGTGCTCTTCTTTGAATTCCATGCTTCCCATTTAGCCTTTCCTTTAAAGTCCAAAAACCCAGGTTTGGCTAAGTAGAACATAAAAAATTGTTACATCAGTACACATATAATATATCACAGTATATTGCCTTATTACCTGTATTTACATCACCGACAGTTGCTTGCTTGTAGTATGCATAGAGCTCCAACAAATTGGCGTCGCTGGGAGTTTGTTTCAAGTTCTTTACTTTATCGACTGCTTCTTCGAAAGACTGCAAACATAATATAATATTATACAAGTGCACGATCATATCAGTGAGATATAAGGATTTTTAGATTTTAGTGTTGTGTCACACTTGTTGATATTTGTCGTTTCACAGTGGTTCTCACACACAAAAACAGTGACATGATTATTCCCATTACATTGCATATTATGTAGTTATGTAAATAATGATAAATCTATGGTAAAATCTCGAG
This sequence comes from Metopolophium dirhodum, assembly GCF_019925205.1. Taxonomy (NCBI): domain Eukaryota; kingdom Metazoa; phylum Arthropoda; class Insecta; order Hemiptera; family Aphididae; genus Metopolophium; species Metopolophium dirhodum. The sequence goes on from NC_083561.1 coordinate 11,785,557, forward strand.
ATTAGGCAATAGCCGAAAATCAACAGGTAAAAAATTATGGTTGTTTGCCCTACGGACCTACCTTACAAAACCATACGAACGCGTTGTTTTTCAACTAGGTATACACATTCGATATTGAATATTATAATATAATACATGTATCATAGTATGATTGTTGTAGCAAAACAAATTTAATATCGTGGTCTAAATGCGGTCCATCGTGAGTACTTACCATGGTGCGTGTTTCTGAGAACGGATTGGTGGTGTGCACGTCAGCAAAACAACGAAGCGCGAATCTGCGGAGACTGCGAGTGAACTAGCTAACAGTTTAAAAGTCGGCCGACGAGTGATGAGTGGCGACGCGGAGTGGTCGGTGATAACTGTTGATAACGGTTGCAGTACCTACCTACGTAGTGCATACACGATCGGCGGCGGCGGCGGTGTCGAGCGGTCGTTCGTACGGACTACAGAGTGCGTGAATATCATTATATGGCGTGTACGGGTTATTAAGTGTGTGGAGTGGTGGACGGTGTTTTACTGTGGCGTTCTGACATTGGAACGAGAAAAGGTCACACGCGGTAACTCATAGGTATAATAATATTTAGGTGGTTAACCGGTAAGGCGGGTATCATTTGAATAACACGCTGCACAGTACACTCAACACGGTGTGCGCGCCGATTTAATAATATTTCAATATTATTAAATTCATTAAGTTTTTGCCTTTCGTCCATTTTCATAATCTACACCGAAAGATTTAATAAACATTATATCACTATAATCCTATATTGTAGACTCTGCACTGACTGTACTCTATAGTGGTATAGATATATAGGATTTGACATAATCATCAATATTGTTCAAATGTTATATTATACCTATTCATAATATACACATTACACATTTACACAGATACACTTTGGACGTGGCACATTTTCAAAAAACATATTATTATTTGTTCTGGGTCAAAATAAGTGAAATCGGACATTATCTGAACAATAATTGGTTGAATTAAATTAAAAACAGAATAGAGTTAGATATAATATAATAATGTAAATAATTATGTGTCGATTAACAAACACGATAAGTAGGTACCTATACCTAATAGGAAATCCGGTGTAAAAATAAATATATTCCATTTTTTTTGTTTAGATTGTGGCTATTATTATAGTAAAAACTTGTTATTTGAGCCTAAATAGAATATGTTGTATACAAATATTTAATTATGAAAAAAAATGATATGATAATATTTTGAATTTGAACGACAAGCCAGTGGCATATACCGACTATACTGTATACATACGTTTTGTATAAGGGATGTCATCAGTGGAGAAAAGTAGAAAACCCTAACTTTTATGGACAAAAATGCTTATAATGCTCTAAAAAATCAAGGTCATTAGTGTATGCAAATTAATTTTAGGTGAGACTCAAGCAGTCTAGTTATACAACTATAATCTATATGTCATGCATTTTTTGATAGCTGTCTAATGACATTGTAACAGCCAGTGGTGTAATTGTGAAGGGCAATGCCACAAAGGGAACTTGCGCTCTAAAATGTTTGCTAGGAGGCAAAGGTATAATTTTCATCCATATATTATGAAAATAATAAAAATCTTATAATTTTCTAAAATAAAGAAAAAATGCAATATATTTAACACACATTTATAAAATAAAAATATTTTTTTACTTGAATTATTGCATATTATAATATTAATACGAGTACCTATATTATGTGTATTTATTTCACGTTCATCCTGTTGTTTAATATGTTGACATTGTTGACGTAGTATCAACAATCAACATTATCACATTATATCGGTTTCAAAAATAAATAATAATCCAATAATTTTTTTTCATTAATTATCATTACATTATTTTGTTCAAATAAGTTGTACTGTAATAGCACCTTTTAGATTCTGAGCTGAGCAATGAATGTATAGATTCTACAATGATGTGTGTTGTATGGGGGGGGGAGGTCTGTCATTGCAGCAGACAACTGTCACAATTTGTTGACGTTCTTACAGGGGAGTGCCGGGAATTTGCACTACCACAGGTCATATCTTTATGTGTCTACAAACAGTTTTTAGCGGTTTTTAAAAAATGTCCAATTCTCCAACAACGATGATAATATTAGCTACTTGCTTCTTGGCATAGCAATACAACTATAGGTAATAGCACTATACAAATGTCAAATGTCGTGAAAAATCTTATCGTGATTCGTGATTCCGACCTATAATGGAATGATTGACATCGATCAATATAATATTATACATAGGTACTTATATATAAATTAATAAATAACTGAAAAGTCCACTGTGGATTTTAAATATAAATTATGATTTTAGTTTGTAGTAATACTTATCACTGCGTGAACTTGAGCACAAGCCACTAGGTACTGTAACAAACAGTTAACACTATATTATACAATACATACATAGTATAACTTATTCATTTTATTTTTTCGCCGTAATGGTATGGCTTAAAATTAAGTTCGAAAAAAAATCAGGGCTTACTTGAAATTAACACTTATAAAATGCACAGAATATACCGAAACAACGAATACTTACTATAAAGTATAAGTGCGTGGATAATTATGCCGGGCGTGCAATATTGAAAAATGTAAACGTAGTTATGTCCAAACCACAGGGTCATATTATTATTATATTAGTATATTACATTATATTTATTTTTATTATATCTCTATATCAGATATTTTTGATGTAAGTACTTTTATATAAATAAATAATTTTATTAGGTTAAATAAAATGATCTGAATACCGATTGGCGGTGAATTAGGTGTCAGCCACGGTTATCTACAGGTGTAGATTACCGTGGTGTCGGCGAACTAGGAAATACAAACTATATTGTTAATGTTTTATTTATTATTTTTTATTTGATGTCGATGATGCATCTCAGTATTAATAATATTAAAACGAAAAATCATTAGGACTTAAGAAGTACCGTATTAAAAAGTTTAGTTTCCTTACTAGAACAAAGATGAAAATGAAAAAGATATCCAAGTATATGCAGGAGATTTCAAGAATAATTACTAAATAATTTAGTATTGTTGATATAATTATGTAGGTACTAGGACTAGGTACCTACACATTATTTAATTATTAGATATTTTTTTGTTTGGAAACAAATAAATAAATAAATAGACTAAATATAGACTAAAATGCACAATATCATCAATCACTAATCTGTAATCGGGTTTATTTTACTTTACAATAAATCAATATATCATTAATAAAATAATAACTATATGGCTACATCAACCATAAGTTAAATCTGAATATAATAATATTTATTCCACAGCTTTGATTATAATTTACGTTTAAACGTTTTAATATATTGTTATGTTTAAATAACTAATAAGTAAAATAATATGTACATTGTACCTGCGTCCGTACACTTATTTTCACAAACAATATTAATTTTTTTTACTTTCAGTTGCAGGTAATACAAATTGATTGAACTCAACTATAGGCTAAATATTATACATAAACAAGTTAATGTACAAGTTTAGTTAGTGGTAATAATATCATCATACTCGGATTATACTTAACATTACCGTATAAGCTACCAGCTAATGTGGTACTTCGTCAGATATACGCGCCGCATGCCCGTTTATGCGTGTGCCTAAGTATTAAAAAATAATTAACAATTAAAAACATTAGGTACAGTCGACAGCCGACATCCGTATTGTTTTATCTATACTTCATACTCGTATATTATTGAAAATTGACTATTAATTAATTAATATGAATATTAATTTGTAAACGTATATTCATTAAATCAAATCAATATGAAATGATGGTTGAAAAAACAATTTCTGCGTTTTCATTAATACTACAAACAGAAGTGATTGCAGTTGCAATAAAATTGGTCTTGTGAAAACTCAGTATGAGGCACCTATACTATACCTACGGTCGGTTATGATGGAAAATAATTGCGAAGCTGCGTGTAAATGGAAACAAGTGCATGTTTATGATACTGACAACTGAGTACTGACGGAGCTGGGCTAAATGCACAAACGATTGATTTTCAAAATCCAAATCCGAATTCATCACAAAATAGGTTTTAAAAATCTTATAAAGCAAAAAAAACATGCAAATACATAACTTGCAGTTATAATCGTATAATAATACTTACCCACAAATACGGGAAACATCGTGTTAGAAATTCAAGGCTGGGCTGTTAGAGTGAATGGACAATACGGATTAAGGGATGGTCCGATGGTGTATTGTAAAATATCACAATATTATATCATTGTATTATTATAATATTAAAATAAGTACTACATGCGACATGCCTGTATAATAATATTTCCTTTTTAACCGAACAGTGTATTGTAGGTACCTACACATGCGCATTTGTTATTTCCGTAAACCACACGATAAAGAAACAATGTATATGATATTTAAATATACCTGATAATCTTATAAATATACGTTAATTCATATTTTATATAGCAAATATTATATCATTTGACAGCGTCAAATTAAAATATATTCCTGCATAGCAGAATCAATAATTCCTAACCGAAACCATCATCTTTCACAACATAATATCCCATTTGACAAAACACTAATATTTCGATAATAGACTGCTTTAACATAGCACCTACACGAAAATAATAAACCTACCTAATAATATAACTTTACCTACATCTGATTGATCGTATTAATGATGACGATTATTTATGGTATACGCGTTACAGAATTGTATACACATTACGACTGTACGCCTGTATGTCTATAACTTTATTAGTTATAACTTATTACAATTTACAGTACTATTAATGATATTACGTGGACTGTAATAGGAAGACAGTAAATCACAGATCAAAAATCGTTATTACCAAAGTAGTGAACCAGTACCTATATGACTTAGTATTTTAAGTCACTGTCTGGTTCTACTAAATATTAACTCAACCAAATGTGCAACAAAAATGTTTGCCTTAAAAAGACACAAGGTGATCACTATCGATTTTATGAAGAAAACCAAGCAATATAATGGAATAAGAAAGATGTCTCGGTTAAGTATTTTGGTGTTTTTCTAGACGAAACACTTACCTGGAAAATCCATAGCAACAAAAAACTCACCCAAGGCTATATCAGAATGGAAAAATCTCTTCACATTAGTAAACTACAAATCAACACTCCAAATAAAATCTTCACTCCTACTATACACGATACACCTCAATAATTTGGGCGTTAATCCACCACGTTTTCCTAAAATGGGCGTTGGCCTCTTACACAAAAAAAAAATTTCCAAATACTCCAAAACAAGTTTCTATGGATAAGTTTAAAGATGTCCTGGTTGTCATGGTTCATGAAGAATAAACGAATATATAATGATACGGGAATAACCCTCATTCAAGACTTTGTTAAAGCCCAATTAAAAAACATCCACGCAAATCGCAATACTCCATACAGCAGAAGGAGCCTGGTTCTACAGACTTGGATCCAAAACAAAATAAAAGACTACAGAATATGTCTACGACTCTATACTGCCACAGGACGTAATCCTATATCGCAAGACTCCGAAAAGTCGGCCCATCATGACTCAAATGGCTTTGACGACAAATAATTACACACTAGATTAATAATTTTAATTCTTTTTATATTTAAAAACTCTATATATATAGTCACAATGTCACTACCCAGTAAAATCAATACTGTTTACTAACGTTATTCGTAACAAATAGACCGAATAGTTAGAATACATATAATGTAAACATTTATTAAACTTCTAATAACATGTTGAATGTTAAAACATTTAATATCAAAATAAATTTAAAAAAATTATTCTAGGATTTTACTTGGCCTAAAAATGTACCTCTAAATTTAATGGACAGTCATATAGTTATATCACTATAAAACTAGTTCACTATAACTGTCAGCAGAGCATTGTTTTTTCCCCAAAAATTGGTCTTTCTGTTTACCCCCAGTATGGTAATATATACATCTCCATTTTTCGGTACAATAAATTTCGTTTTTAGATTTTGGTAACCCTTTATCCTACGAACTGATAAGATATAATATTATATAGGTATCACGTAGATAGTATTTTCACAATCGGTGCCTTTTCCTTATTAATTTATAGGAAAGAGAGGGACGTTACGTAATACGTTAGCAATACATATGACAACTATGATAAAGTGTTGTTATGATTTTATTAATATTATAATTTATTGCACTAATTTTATTAAGTTTCCACTTATAAGTTATAACTTATAGACGTTTTCTATGAGAATACAATTTTAATTAATTATTTGTTTCATATATTTATATATAATACTTATATATATTTTTATATAATATACTCTTTGTATTCATATACTATTATACTAATATTTTTTATGTATCAATAAGGCCAATAAGAGTTACCAAAATCTAAAAACTATTTGTTGTAGATGAAAATGGAAATATATATTATTATACTGGCGATAAACAGACTTGGTGGAAAATGGAAAGATCGATTTTGGCGAAAAAGTGGTACAGTCCTGCCAGCAAAACTATAACGACTAACCGGGAGAAGCTGGCCGCTATCCCATTTTTTCCACTGTACGTATATTATAATATATAAATATTGTTATGATATGAAATATTATTATTACAAGTAAAAAACAAATGCAACTGTATAGGATTCAACGAAAATGTTTGAACTCATAAATTGGATTAATTGACATGTAGTTTGTGATTTAATCAGGCCATTGCAAGTGTGAAACGGGTTTTGATTTTCATACCTAATAAAACTATTTTATTTTTTTAAATGCTACCAAACTCGAATTATTAGTTACAACTAAAAACGATCCAAATATCCAATATTTTTAGTTTCTTACTAAGCTATATAAAGTGTAAAAATAAAAGTATTCCACACAGAAGTACTTCATTTTTATTCACACCACTTTTCGGCGCAAAAAAATTATTTCACTAGAATTACACTGTAAATGTTAATGTACCCAAGACCAAACCTATATTATTATTTTTATTATTATTTTAGTTATATATTGTGTCGTGCTTGGAGAAGATTTCTAAACATTTTTGTTTGTATATAATTTCAAGTGTTTTTAGTTACCGGAATTAAACCAGTCTGAAATCTGAATTTCTGGGTCCCTCTTATTACGTAAAAGTTGGTTTAGCCGACGACATACTTCATGTTTAGAAAGTCAGAGCATCGAGTGAGGAAAAAAATAGAGATAAAATACTAGAAGAATAAAAAAAACTAAATTAATGAGTCATCCAGACGTTATTCGTCATCAATAATAATAAGAAAAATGCGAGCAACGACGTCACGAGTCACGACAATAAAACATAATATTATAATGTGAGAATCTGCATAGCTTATTTATATGCAACTATTTATACAGAACTGTGCGTAAAATAATAAAATATTTCACAAAAATATTAAGTTATTTGTGTTAACATAATCATTCCTCGTAGTAAAAACTTTCAAATTAGAGCTATCTATAATGTGTTTAGAGATTTAAAAATGTAAATAATAATGGTTATACACGTCTTATATTATATTAAATATTTATTCATTATAAATATTTCTAATATTATATTGGCGAAATGATCAACCAAAATATTAGGTATGTTTATGTATACTCGCATTTTTGTTAATAATCCTCATAAGTCATAAGGAAAGTCTTCTAAATTAAAAATAATAGTATTATAACAGTACAAATTTAACAAAAATTTTATTATATAATTTGAAGTAATATTGTAACATAACATTTTTCCGTTTAAATATAATTTGGTATCGTAGTAAAAATCAATATTTAAGCCCAACAAATTATCTAAAAATCTGATGTTTTCATTTTTAGTATTTTAAAATATATCAATTATAGTTAAACATTTACCAAAAATACTTGCACCTTAGGTTTAAAAAAATCATCATAATAAAGCGGTAAGTGGATATTGCTCTGCTGTACAGTAGGTTACAAGTGGGTCACTGTATAATGGATTGTATTATATTTGAATACAATGTTATAATATCATTGTATACGAAAACCATTCTGAGCGGAGACGGTTTGTCAGTCTAGGATATTTTATATTATATTTATATGTTATTACTTATCTATATATATAAAAATAAGCGTACATTTTGAATACATTTTATAACTCAAGATCCACCAAATCGATTTCGATAAAAATTTCAGGACATATTAAAATTGATATGTAGATGGTTTCTGTGAAGTTTGTAGGCTGTGGGATAAATGGTTCCGGAATTATGGCCTCTTAAATGCACACCTGGCGACATGGCCAAAAACAACAACGTCTATACAATTATTTTTATCTATATATATATAACCCATAGCAACCATTAAAAAACAAAAATGTTGATTGTGATCACTTCCCTTTTTAAATTAGCCTATAACACTCACAAAGAATGTGGCTTTGTATTGGTGAAAGAATTTTAGAAATCGGTTCAGTAGTTTCGGAGTTTATCCCGAACATACAAACAAACACTATCATTTCATATATTAGTATAGATAAAAATGAATGTTTGTGTGTAGATTAGACCTCTGGGAAGAAGATAGGCCAATTTAAAAAGTGTCAAATTTGTTTTTTTTATTCGTCGGATTTTAGTACGGTTGCGTTAGGCTTTTGTATTAATTGATTATATTAATCGTCCGTAGGTGGAATTAAGTAAAAATGACAAACTTGGTACAATTTTGATACTTTAGAGTTAAATCATACACTTACGTACAAACAGCACGGGGTCCGCGATCTACCGCAGGTAGAGATTGCCTACCTGATAATATACTGCTGCGAATCAGAATTTTTATTCCGGGCAGCAGAAAAGTTAAGATAAATTTTGAACACCATACACCGAATATTAAATAACGAATTGAACAAAGTTTGAGTCATGTAGAATTGGTACATTTAACGGGCAACGAAGTGCCAGCGGGATCAGCTAGTTGTAATACAGTAGCCGGTAAAATGAATTAATATTATACAATTACATAATAAATAACTAAAATCGTTATTTTTGGTTATATAATTTGTAATTTCGTCCAAATTTGAACTTAAAAATAACTACAAAAAAAACTGTGTTAATGAAAATTTTTAGATTTTTTGGTTACAGAATTAACTACTTACATAGTTACATGGAACCTTGTTTTAAAATTTCAACCTTTAGCTATAAAAGTTGAACATTTATGAATATTTTACTACTAAATAATTTGATAAATGTCGTCAACATTCGAACTTTAAATGCTTATAAAAAAAACGTGCTTTTGTATTTTTAATATTTTTCAACTGCTGTTGTAACAATGTACCTATCAGAAGCTCTGTATTATATTTTCAAACTTTTGTACCCAACGAATTAAATCATATTAACATTTATAGAAAAAAAAATTAAAAAATTGAAAATTGAAAATGTCCGTAAACAGCTCAAAACGAGTCAAAATATTATAAATAATTTTATGGTGTATAGAAAATGAAAATTTATAAACATTCAGTGAAATTTTCATATATTTAAAGTAATTAATTCGTTTTTAAATTACAACATAATAAGAAAATTCTTCTTCAAACGCTCATAAAAATGTAATTTGACTTTATTGTAGAATTTTTTTATTTTATAAAGGTAGACAAACTAATCTTGTATCTTCCTTTTAAAAACTATGATTTAAAAAGAAAATTTTTTTATGAATTTCTAACTCAAAATAGTTTGCACATTTTCGTGAATTTTTACGTATTTTGTCAAGATTTGAACTTTAAATACTTATAAAAAAATTGTGACTGGATTTTTAATATTTTTCAAATACCATTGTAACAATGTATTAGGAGCGTTGTATTAAATTTGCAAGCTTTTTTATGCAACAAATAAAATTTTATTGACATTCATATTAAAAACCTTAAAATATTGGAAACTGAAAATGCCCGTAAACAGTTCAAAACAAATAAAAATATTTTGAAAATTTTGAAAATTTTATCGTGTACAAAAATGCTAATATAAACAACCAGTGAAAATGTCATGTATCTTCGACCATTTGTTTTAGTTTACCAAAAACCAAAATCGATTTTGCGTAAAAATTCCCGTTTTACATTAATTTGTATTTTGTTTTTCCCGGCGCTTTTGAAAACTTTTAAGAAATTTAAATTTTGACTTTCCGAATGCACCAATTTGATTCACTTTCCTATCAATAAAGATATACTGTTGAAGAAAATCGAGGCAGTTTTATTGCCCCAAACAGTGATGACAAGCACAACAAAAAGACGAATAAATAAAAAAAAAAACCACACATCATTACATTCATCGTTCCGTTCAGAATCTAAAAGTTTGGTTGAATAAGAATATATTAGTAGATATAATATGTTGGTGATGAATTTTGAATATATTGATCAAGTGAAATATATTTCACTATAATCAGTCAAACTATAACATTTTTTGATTTCTTTTTGTTTATCTTGATAATAATTCATTGTTTCTAATATACGAAAATATCGACAATTTATTACGAGGTTTCTCATAAATTGTTTTTACATCAGTAAAAATATTGAAAATATATAACCAACATTTTTGGTTTGTCAAGTGTTTGAAATTAAAATTTCGACGAAATTGGATGAATAACCGGAAAATAACGATTTTTTCCCTAACAATTATGGGTTTGTTATTTCCCTAGTTATTTAGTTGTAATTCAAAACATATTAACCGTAGAAACTTGCTATATTACACTTTTAATTATTATACCTATCATGATATTGTATATACTCTATACAGTGACATTTTAAAAATATTTATTCATTTAGTTTAAGTTATCCACACAACAATATCACAAACCTATTCACACCGTTCTATAGTACATAGGTATTTACTATGAAGAATAAAGATATCTTTATTCTTCATGGTATTTATTTATATTTTAATATATATATATAATACCTACACCGTGCTACACATGATATTATAATAATATAACAATATTATTAAATAATATAGTTATTCGATGTTTATGGTAAAAAATAGTTCAACATACCTTGTTATACTAGTAGATAGTTTTTTTGGTTTTTGATTGAATTAAAATTGAACACACCCATTACCATTTTTTTCAGTGGACCAACTCAATAAGTTCTTTTTTTTTAAATTTAGTTTTAAGTTGACGGAATACAATAAATACTAAAATAGGAATTTTCATTGTTATACACTTGTACCTAATAATTACAATATAATATACACAGTTTATGTAATTTAATGTAGTGTAATGTAATGAAAACTTAATCTATTTCTTCCAGTGTAAGAAAAAATGTAACGTAGGTTAATAAACTTGTAGTTGATTCCTTAAAAATTAATAAAAACAAAAATATATAGCTATACATAATGAATTGTTCTTGATTTTTTTTTTATAAGTTATAGTATAACTATACCCACAAAATAAGGCTCAATTGCAGTTATCAATATTTTTTTAATACTTAATAAATAGTCAAATAAAAATAACAAGTAATATAAAATAAAAATATAGAAGTATATACATAGAAATGATCCTTTAAAATGTAATAAATAAAATTATTTCTTACCTTTTTTCTGTGAAAGACAGATATAGGGTTTAAAGAGGAAAACAGACCTATCCCCTTAAAAGTTAAATTTGTTCATCATTCGTTTTTAATATTGACTGTTGATTTTATTACATATTATATATAAAAAAATTGAAAAGAAAACATTTTATTTATTTAAATCATATTGAATTTTGAATACGAGTAAACAAACAAAGCAAAAAAAAAGTATAATAAAAGGTACATTATAAATTTATAAACATCTTAGTATATTTTTAGGAATCAATCCCTGTATTTGACAATGAATTCTCCCATTTTTGCAATATATTTTTCTTGGCAGTCTTCTTTGGAAGTTCCTTTTAAATTGGTCCAAAACTCCCACTTTTTTTTGGCTTTCAAATCAAACATACCGGGTTTGCCTATAATAATAATAAAAATGTATTATATACTGTCATACCAGGGTTAGTAAATTTCTATAGATAGGTAGATCGTAGGTAGGTAAATACCGTAAGTACATAAACAAGTAAATCACACAATTTGTTAGAGTATGACACATTTTGCTTATTTTATATTGGCTTAGATTTTAGTTTTCAATTAAAATACAAATTAGTTTCAATTACCTAAGCATTAGCACGCACATCTTATTTTGTGTAGTGTTTATTATTTTTAAGTTTGGAGACGTGTCGGAACATGAATAACCGTAGAATATTTTAATCTCAATAGTTTGCAAATCGTGCGAAAATATGCCCCCTTAGTGCTACACCTAACTAACACAAGCTTTTTTTTGTTTGTACGAATGTATGAGTTTCGTGAAATGTCAAAAGTCATACAAAACATTAATGTACTGAGTGCATACTAATGAGTAATGAATAACTTTGTTCGCTATAGTAGCGGTCACCATAGATTTAATTTTAAATTTGGTGGTTTGCTGTATTAGTACGAGAAGTACCTATTATAAAATCGAGAACAAATTGCGAGAAAATGTATGCTACGACAAGTATACGTTTTCCACTGTTGATGTCCACGCGACCAAACTCATGTTTTTGTTTAGCACCAATAGTATACTATTATTGTATATTGCAATATATTATAATAATTCGGAATATTCGGATGAAATATTGTCTAAGTCTGTTTCTTTATGCCACAAATCTTTTTTGTTTTGATTATAATATCCAATTCATTAGTTTATAAGTAACCCCTGTTCCCTATTACCGTAACTACCTAATATTTTTCTCCACACTTCTCTTGATCTCTGATCACCCACTGATCGGTTTATTAATTTATTTACAGCTCTTATGAAAGCTTCCTGGACTACTAACTATTTTTTTAATCGCCCTTAAAATCGTTTTTAATAATTTTTTATATTCCGGTAAAATATTTTGAATTGTATAATCTACAATCTACAATCGTGTTTTGAATCAATCGTGTTTTCGGAAGTACGTTGTACTAAAATTAGAATCGAATACACGGTTGCAGGATGTTATGGAACTCGTATTATAATATATAAGTAGTGAATAGATAAACGAATAAGTTGAATGACTCAGAAACTATATTATGACATGTATCGAGTATTGACACGAAGTTACTAAGTGCTCAACAAAAATCACAATAATTGATCATAATTCATAATTTATGATTATGAACTTCTTAAGAATACTTTGAATATTTATAAGCTGAGTATTAGGCAGGACGTATGTTGACGTTATTATTTTATTTTTAAACTTCTTGACGGCTCAATCGACAATAATTGCACTTTGCATAGTGTCATAGTCTATAACTCTATAACGACAGTATTATTTTAAACATAGACACATTATACAAATATTTAAATTCTCTATATATAAGCAGCACATCGCACAACACAGTTCATTATTATTTATATTTATTTTTTTCGTTTCTCTAATACTGAAATATACTTAATAATCCATATTGTGCCACGCGATACCAAATGTTATGCATTTAAAATTGAAATTTATGTTTCATTAATTTTGCACCGTGTACATGCATTACGCATTATAGCATTGAAATACTATAAATATGTTCTACTCTACTTCGCCGTAATTTATTTTTCACGTCTGGGCGTGCATATACAATAATAAAATTAAATAGTTCACAAACACAACGTCACACCGAACACTTATATTATAATCATAATATAATATTATATTATATTATACTAACTGGTGTCGTTGTCTCCGACCGTGGCTTGTTTGAAGAGGGCGTACAGTTCCAATAGTTCGACGTCGGTCGGTCTTTTCGTGAGCGTTTTCACTTCTTCGGTGGCTGCTTCGAAACGCTGTAAAAAACACAAAAATATGACAACAATCATAAAGAGATGTCCAGATACACACACACACACACGTTACACCAAAATATAACGGAACAATAATAATATCATACACCCATATATTTATAGGTTTAGACCGTCCAGCCAACGATAGTAATATTATATTATTGCCCGAACGCGTTTTTTTTTCTTACCTCAAACGCACGAACACATCATAATAATATTATTATTGTTATTTTGAACGTAAAATATGTACAACGTACGCGCGTTATATTACGTGATGATCAATAGCATAATAATAATATACACCATGTACGTTTTGTATAATAATATATACAATATTGCACCAGGAAGAGGAAGAAATCTGTCGCTAAAGGCTATGCGCACAACAGGTAGGTACACTGTATACAGTATAATATTTTATATAGGTGTACACCGCAGACGGGCTGTTTCTTCGTTACATATATTATATAGTTTATACACGCGCATCATATTTAGGTACAACGAAAATAATTGTTTTTATTTCCCAGAGTTGTTGACCTCTGGGGGATCTGTGTAATGCGCAGGACGTAATGCACTCATAATAATATACGAGTTCACGAAGCGATCGTACACGATTGTTGTTGTATATTATTACAATATTATTACAATATACCATGTCTGTAGGTACGTTATAGGCACGCCGACGTGGAAAAGTAAACAGTTTTCGCGACAGATTTTTGGCTTTTTCGATAGCCTATATATAAGTCGGTAAAGACCTTTACCAATAACGGCATTTGAAGTTATAATATTGTGATATGGTGCGCACCTGTTTGTAATAACATACAGTGCAGGCAGTGGTCATAAGGTCGTATATACCTACCTAATAATATTACATATTACATACAACAATAATACATACAACATAAGTACAGGCTTGACGTCTGCGCAAAACAGTCTTTGATCGTTTCGAAATCGTTGTGATACGTTTTGCACGTCGATTCGCATATTATACCATTTAAATTATTTTATGTAACGTTCCACCCGGTCTTATTCCGCAAATAAACTATGCATTATTGGGACATTATAGGTACATGCGTAATGCGTACACGTCAACGGTCTGCTGGATTTTAAAAACGTACCTACCGTAATTTATTGTCTGGCTCTCGACAATTATTGCAGTTATTATTATATTTTGTAACTCTACGGTCTGTATAGTTCGTAATAGTACCTACATATTATGAGCGCGTATTTCCGCGATTCTCGCAAAGAGAAAATAATAATAACGATAGTGTTAAAACTTAGTAATGCGTAAGGTACCTAATGATGAAACGTATCTAATACCTAAACATATCTATGTAAAAAATATGTTATTATAATATATCGAATAAATATGAATGTAACGTGCTAGGACTTTCACGAAACGAGTACCTAATTGTAAAGATTAAAATTAAATAGGCAACTCTTTACACTACCCACAAACTCAAGTTAGATTTTATCCATTATAAACTTACGATAGGTAATCAATATTGTATTATAATAAATTGTTACTGTGTATTATTCGGTCAGGTAAAACTGTAACTGACATTGATCGGAGTAAAAAAAAAATGTTTTATGCAAGACATATATAATTGAAATTCATTATGTATAATATAACGTGTAGGTTTTAGACCTTTGTTTTAATTTAAAAGTTTCAGTGGTTATAAAATGTTGAAAATTGTTGGCTGCAAAAATAAAATACGGCGTATAATTAAAGTCTCCTTTGATTAAAATAGCATATATTATTATGAAATATAAATCACGGATCGTAAAATAAAATGTTATCTCATAGAAATTGATCAGCTTAAAACCCACTGAGTGCTATATACTCGTATGCAGTTTAATATCGAAATGTTCACATGATTGTTATCACTTCAATGTGTGTATAATTAATGTAATGTTATTATACAACACATTTAAATT
Organism: Metopolophium dirhodum; assembly: GCF_019925205.1. Taxonomy (NCBI): domain Eukaryota; kingdom Metazoa; phylum Arthropoda; class Insecta; order Hemiptera; family Aphididae; genus Metopolophium; species Metopolophium dirhodum. The sequence goes on from NC_083561.1 coordinate 11,801,271, forward strand.
GCTTCAAATTATATAAAACCGATTAATAAGAATTGCATACTTTACATAAGTTGTATTTAAAACTATTGACATCATGGTGTATTGTTTAAACGTGTTGTATAATTATAATTCGAAATCGTTATTAAAGTTATTAAATCGTCATTAAACCGTCATTAAAAAAGAGAAACGCATTTTTTTAATTACGAATTTTAAAACTGAGAATGAACAAGCACATTTTTATTTTTGCGAATAACCGAAGAGAAGAATGATTTATTTCAATGGTACCTACTATATGTTATAATGGTGTTATTTATGGATACAGCGGCTGCAGTGTACTCAAACAAAAATTAGAGACGTAAATATTTTAAGGAATTTTATCATTGAAACATAGTTAATAACTTAGAATTTTACGAAAAAATGCCTTTAATTAGTGAAAAATTGCTTGATTGCACCACAGTATCCTAATGAAAGTTGAGCCTTTTCTCGTTTACGGTGCGTGTACATATTATCATTGGTTTCTTTATAATAATTTAATTTTTGGTGCATAGGAAAACGATGATATTATATAAAAAAAAATTTTCTTTTATAACATATTATAAAATAATATTAACTTGGTTTTAAAATTATACTGTAAACAACAAAATTAATAAAATATTAAAATGTCTATTATTTTTAAACACGCAGTATTGTCATACTATTTATCGTTACAATTATTATTTACCTCTTGTAATGAAGCCATGATGATGTAGTATACAACGTGTTGTAAAGCTGTAGAAATTTTCTATATTTGCACGGACGTACGGACGAAAATGCACTGCGCCAAGCTTCTAAAAATCTGCTGGTCGGTCGATCGTTGCTGAGTGAAATGAAAACTGGTTTGGAAATGAAATTGTTTTTTACCCGTACTACTAGTTTACTCTTGTACACGGTACGTATAAATACTCACGCACCGGTAAGTGGTAACCGTGGGCAGCGTTTGAGTAAGTACGTCATGGCACGACTTGAGCATATTACTACGTTAAAATAACAACAAAATATTAAATGCAAATAATAAAAACTGCGTACCGACTCGTTTATACTTATTATGTTTTATGTACATTGTTTTTGTTCATAAAAGTTAAGACCTACTACAATACTGGCCAAAGTATTTTGATTAATTTTAATACCGGATAATTAAAAACGTATTGTTTTGATTCGAACCACGCTCTAGCACTTAAAATGTATTTCTTAATTGCAGACACGACAACTCATTATACTCACATAAACTATTACTGTTGTATATTATTATATTATATCTGTGGAAAGTGGAAATTAAAAGAATTGTTGAGGTAACTAACTATTTTAAGTAGGTACCCGTTGAAAAAAAAAACAGTACAAATTGTCCACTATAGGTACATCGTACATATTATACAGGGTGATTCATAAAGCGTAAAACACTCATTATCTCAAAAAGTATTAATATTTTTGAAAATATTTTTTTTACACAGTTTCAAGTTGTTAAAAAACTATGTTTTTATTAAAAAATTATATTTTTAAATATTTTTTATCTATATTATTTTTTAAGTTTTTTATTTTTTTGAATGACAGCATAGAGTTTTAAATTCATATTCCAAAGCAGAATATTTTTCTAAGTATTTTGATTCATAAAAATCTAATTTAGGGCGAGTAGTCTATGAGGTATAAGCATTTAAAGTTTAGATGGGCGGAGTGGAGTGGTATGGGGTTACCCCGCAAATGTGTGTCCACTACTCCGCTTGTCTAAACCTTAAATACTTATAACTCATAAACTACTCGTCCTAAATTCGATATTTATGTATTAAAATACTTAAAAAAATATTCTGCTTTGGAAAATGAAAATGAAATTAAAACTCTATGCTGTCATTCAAAAAAGTAAAAAACTTAAACAATTATAAGGATAAAAAATGTTTAAAAATATAATTTTTTAATAAAAATGTTGTTTTTTTAACAACTTGAAACTATGTAAAAAAATATTTTCAAAAACATTAATACTTTTTGAGATAATGAGTGTTTTACGCTTAATAAATCACCTTGTATATATATATATATATATAATATACTCGATATGTAAAACTGTAAATATCTAAATCATGCGGATGCAATTATATAGGATAAAATGTATGTGAATGCTAGAACCTAGAGCCCTAGAAAGTTTACACATAAAAATACGACATATTAAACAAATAATAATATGCCATAATATAATATATAATTTGATATTGGATATTTTTGTTGTTGTTATGTACCCCCATGAAAACCTGGGCCACAATTAGTATGTACCTAGCCAATTCGGTAGAAATGTTTACTACTGGACGCAAATTTTGTTGTAGCCGCCCGATAAAAATTAAAAAGTAGCCTTGATGACTTTTATCCTCGAAAAGCCCTCCACCTGTTTTAGAAAATCCAGACAAAATCGGTTTATCAGTTTCGAAGATAAACCTGGAAAAAAACAGATATTTCAATATGAATAATATAGCTTATAAGTATTAAATGTATAGGCTTATACAAACAAATAATATATTATTTTAAATATTTAAATGTATCAAAAATGAAAAAAAGATTTATAATATTTGAACGACACTGGTTATAAAATGTGACAATATGTATGAAAGACGGCTCATGGCAGTCAACTATCAACTCGTTAAAGGCCGTTTTTAACTGGCAGCATATTATTCATATAGTGATTCGAGGCTGACGAGTATTGTATAATGAAAATAAATACTAGCCAATTGTATGTACTAGGCATGCACAGTGTTTTTGGAGGATATGCCATATGAAATATTTCTCATTTCCGTGTGAAATAAACAAATACTCTCCAATTAGCCCTACATAGTATTATAATAATATAAAATTGCATTTTTTTTATAGTTTTATATGAATTGACATTTATAATATCGTATACATGCCTGTACTGCACTGGTTTTCATATTTCATGAGATGTTTTATTAAGTCTTATAAAAAATAGTTTAATGGCTTTATGATAATAATATAAACCTATATTGCAATAAAAATGTAATGGTGTATAGTAAAGCAAGTTCTGAGTTGAATAAATTCATTCGAAAACTTAATTTTGAAAAGATATTAATCAATTGCAATCTATAATATATAATTGTACACAGTTTCCAAATCAGGAAATAAAAATCTGTAATGATTATAATAAATCTCACGCATTAAATAAATTTAAAAGTAATAGAGTAACCAAAAGTTAGATATTTAAGTTTGGTGTTAGATTGTAATATTTGATGGAATTGCCATGTATGAAATATCAATATGCGCCTACGAACTATTATAATATGAACTACAATATAGTTTGAACCATGGCCAAATATATAGGTATGATCGCATTGAGACGCATTTTCGTTATGGGCTGCACACGTACAACTATTGCATGTTTTAGCATGGAAAGGAATCTCAGCTGTCAGTGATTTTTGGATTTATTTAGCCAATAAATTAATAATTTGTATGGTTTTGTTAGCAAATAAATCGAAGTGATAAAATTCACTGCCAGTGGCGGCTATGATACCTGCGTATCACAAAGTTGCGATCATACCTATATATTTAGCCATGGTTGGAACGATATTTTTTCTCAGATAGGTATTATAAAAATTGTATATACATCACTTTATCAGTATATTGACTGTACTATAATATGGTATAATTATATATAGGGTGATGCCTCTAAATTTTGAAAACCCACTAACACCATTAAATTCTTTACAAAATGGAAAATAGTGCTGTTCTTATATGCAGCCTTAATAAAACAGAACGGGTCGGAAGATAATTATAAAGAATTTGGTGTACTTCCGATTAATTTGCTGTATGAAAAATATCCTCTATCTTTTATATTAAAAATCACTCAATTACATCCATATAAAAGTAAATGTGAAACATTAAGATATGTTCTAAATGTTAACTATACAAAAAAGGGGTACGTATAGGCCAGAAATATGTTGATTATTTGAGACCTACATATTTCAACTGTCCAAATAATAATTTTAAGAAACACATTAGAGTAAAAAATAATAGAAATAGAAATAAAACTGTATGCAATTTTTATTTATCTGAATTATAAAAACTGTGGAAAAATTTTGTATTTTGTCTTTATTTCTATTTTTGTAAATTAATTTAGTTTGTAGATTATAAAAAAATAACTCTCTACGACTCTACCTTAAACACAATAGCTACTTAGATAAAGTAGTTGGATAAACAAATTGTTTACACTTTACAGAATACTTGTATTTATAGGATTCAATACATGGTTATTATTAAAAAAAATAATAACAAATAAATTCCTTGTATACGTGTATTAAAATTTGTATTGTTATACTGTGTGTATTAAACTATAATATTACTAATTTTTGTACAATACGCCGTGCCGTTTATATGGTATAAAAATCAAAATTTGTTATTTTAAAATATATGAAAGTTACATACAAATTTCAACCCTTTCCCATTTGAAATTTGAAATAGTAAGAAAACTCAGAGTAATTAAAAAAAGTATAATAAAAACAGACAAGTTGCATTTTAAACAAGTGGAGGGAAAACATATATAATTATATAAAATAATAAAAAGAAAAATTCTTCCTTTTTTATATACCGTGGTAATTATTGCACTTCCCTCAAACTATCTAGAACAAAATGCACTTGTTACCCTCAACCTATGTACCTATACCTGCTGTTCCCCTAAACATATTAAACACATAAGTACAATATTTTTAATGAAATATCTAATAATAATTGGCATAAATAGTAATTATTTGTCAAAAAAAAAAGAAATTTTGTTGTATGTGTGTTTATGATGTACAACTTAAAAGGTGTGTAGTGAATGAGCTATTGAAGATAAAGGTCTGAAACTTTACACTGAAGTTATCCTAGATAATTTGATTCTAACAAGATTCTAAAGAACAAAATCCGTTCTCGAGTTTCCGAAAACTACGTTACTAAAGAAAAATCTATCTAAAATTGATAAGTTTTTTAATGGTTAATAAGTTAATTAATTTTTTAAAATTTTAAAATTTCACATTTTGTATTTATTTTACCAATCATCTATCAACCAACTTTCTTGTTCACTGAGTTTTTTGGGCTGAACACGCTGACATTGTTCTAGTTTCAAATCATTATACCCCTTGCGCATGATATCGGATATATCTTATATGAACTATTAATTATATAACTATTATTAATGCTAACTTATTTACCCATCATTATTACTGAATACTGAGTTATATTTTTATTATTTTCCTATTTACCAGAACTCTTGAAATTTAAAAATCAAGAAAGTAAAAAATGTACATCACACATTTTACACCATTATACAAAATATTTCTATGCAGCACGTGAATATCATGTATATAATACGATACTTCTTCATAATATAGACAATTTCACATCACTAATAATATTATGTATTATAACATTTATATCGTTTACATTGTGGTTAAGATAACGTGGTATAAAACATAAGAATAATCTATGATCTGACATAATAATATTAACATCGTCCATTGATCAAAATTTGGCCATAAAAACCATTTCAATTGTAAAAACAACACGCTCTAAAATATTACATTTGGTATCGCACACAAGGTTCGTTGTTGGCGTTTGTGCTTCTTCTCCTTTTATCCGTATGAACATTTTATATATGAAACACGGGTATTTCGTATTTAAGGTTTTGAGTCCATAAACTAACTTATATGTGCATAGTTACTATAAGTAACAAGCAAACGGGCATTTGCCTTTTGATGTTCATTCGAATAAAAAACCATAATAATTAACTATTATTTTATTTTTACTACCATATAAATTGGTTAGGTTACTGCTTTTTATATTCCGTACTACTAGCTGACTTCGCCTGATAAAAATGTTTCAAATTGTATTTTACTGGACAGATGGCACTACTGATGTACTCCTATTTTCATATTTTACAATTTTTCCCTGCTTTATGACGCTATCATAATATTATGTGTACATTTTTTTACTATGAAAATTAATCTATACTACTTTTCCAATGATATATATATTTCCCTCCAACACATGTAGGTGGAGTTATTATTGGTACGACAAAAAAGTACTTGCGTATTAATATATATATATATACGTAGACAAATATAATAATAATACATGTGGGTTACACCTATATTTGGGATAATACATTTGAATAGTTGTGACAGTGGCCTGTGTTACCAGTGGTACAACGCTCATAATATAGGTACTCGTAACTATATATAAAACTGGATCTGATTTATGTTTTTGTGGCTAGGTAGATTATCGGTAATTAAAATAATTATAATAAAATTATTGAAAGGATAACCCACAAATTTTTCAATGTACCCAATCGTTAGAACGCTTAAAATATTATGATTTCTGTATTATTCAAGGTCTTGAAAAAATTACACTTTGAACACAGATTATCATTTGTCTTATAACATTTTTAATATCCAAAATATTATTGTGTTGCCAAAATGTAAATACAATATCGCATAATATACATCTATACAGTACGTAAATATGGCAGTTCTAGATAATATTACAGAAATAATAATGTAAAAAAGTGAAAATAGTTATGAAAATTTACGTCCATATTTCTCGTAATCCAGTTTAATGAACACTTCAGCGAACTCCTTTCGTTCTTTGATCAGCACGCTGGGCAAATATTTTGTACCGTATATGATTTTTGCGATGGCATACACTAAATTATATTGTTCATCGTCTTTATCATGTGACGAAATGTTCGACAAAACGTACACTATGACTTCTCCGCTAATATCGGACACGCACAAGTGCTTACCGTCCGCTGTAAATTCTAAGCCGGTACACTTTCGATCGGGTTTCGGCATTTTTTGTACAAATATCGGTTCATATTTCGTCACACTTAAGTCCCAAATTTGTATACAGTTGTCTGAAAAACCAAACACATTGCTAAATAATTACTACAAAAATATTATTATTATACGTCAACGACTAAAAAAGCGAATGAGATAAAATGTTTCATAAATGTAATATATTTCGTGACTATACGGAAGAACCGGACTGAATTCAAATTATAACCACGGAAAAAAAAGTCTCAAATAAAAATTCTCCTATCCCTGTCCGGAATAATACAATGTGCGGTTAATTTAAATTCAGTTCGGTTTTTCCGTATAGTCACGTATAATGGTAGTTAATAATTTATCTTAACTGATATATCAAACCGTAGGATAAATTTATTCGAAACCAAGGTTGACATAATATTACAATAATAAAATAATGATAACGATTTATTCAAATTAATGAAATAGGGTGAAGCTCAATAGTACAGTAGTTTAAGCTTAGAAATTAGAACAATATTTAGAAATAAATAAACATTAAATACTTTAAAATATGTATTATGAATAATAATAAAATGGTTTGGCATGCCCAGTATTAGGTAAATTACATTATTTATATGAATGATTAATATTTTCACCAAATATGAGAAGAAAAAGGTGCATTAGTCGAGATTTTATACCTTGTTAACCTTGTTTGAAACCTAATGAAGACTTTGAATATTTTTTTTGCTGTTTATTATTAGTATAATATTTATTTCACCAAGATCATTAACTTAATTGCCGCAGTGGACATTGACGTATTGTTGTCCATTGTACAAAATGACGACGTCACGTTTGTGCAGGTTTGTGAACAAAAATTACCAGGTGATTCTTTTATAAGTAAACACACGTTTTCTTGAAGAGCATTACCGTTTTTGAAAATATTTTTTTACTGAATTCGAAGATATTACAAAACAACATTAAAAAAAATGTATTTTTACGATTTTAATTTTTTTAGTTATTTATAAGTTGTCATTTACTGTTAGATTAGGGTTATTAAGCTTGAAAGTAATCCAATTTAAATGATAAGTAATTGTTGTTTTTCCAGTCCATATCTTAACTTTTTAATTATATTAAAATATTACAATTTATTTTTATGCGACACTTTATACACATTTGGGTGTTTGTTAGTGCATTTAAATCTGGGATTTACTTATAAGTTATAAGTCACTAATATGTAATTAATTTTCGTACATTTAAATTCACAAAAAAATAATCTGCTCCAGAATATATAATTAAAAATATTTGGTGTTATTCAAAAAAGTAAAACACATCAAAATAATAACAATAATAAATAGAAAAGGTTGTTTTATAATAAAATTACTATGAACTATGTTAAAAAATATTTTGAAAAACATTAATACTTATTGATAAAATGAGTATTTATCTTTAAAAGAATCACCTAATTTACGGTTATATATAATATATGTAAGGTATACAAAATTATTCCAAGCATATTCAACACTTTCTTCTTCTTCAATAATACAATTATTTAAAATTTGTTTTTGGAAATTTCAAGTATTATTAAAGACCATATTTTTAAATTCTCGAGATTTGAGGAGTGACCTTTGGAGATAGAAATTTCTTTTTTTCAAATGACTACCATTCTTTCCTACTGAAAATACATTATTTAATCAACTATTATCCTTTGTAAACATTTTAATTTACAGTAAAAAACAGAGGGGTTCTCATTTGAAAAACAGAAGTTTGTATCGTTACAGGTCACACTTTTGCTATAAAATGTTAAGAATTTGAAAACATGGTCTCTATGCATATTCAAGAATTTCAAAAATTGGAATTTGAATAAAATGTATTATTTTATGAAAAATTGAGGGTAAGCATACTTGGTGAATCACTCAGTATATATCATATTACATTGTTATTATATTTATTATAACTCTTATCATATGTATTTGGCTAATAATATCGCGTATGTTACCAATAATAGATGCTATAATTGTCGAACATGTGCGGCTCCAAATAGCTTTTTCGATTTGTTTGCCAACACTTAAAGTTATTACTGGTTCAAGAAAAATATCACTGACCCAAATGTTTATGTTACAGTCGCAACCAGTTGTCAAATATACATCCTGAGAGAAAGGCGATTTTTCCAACGATTTGATTATTCCGAAGTGAGAAACAATTTTTTTTGGACGAGTCATTAAATCGTCATATAAAAATGAGTAGACAAGACCGTCCGCAGTGCCCACCAAATCCGCATTTTGGTTCAGTTCGATAAATTTAGTTACACGAAAAACCGATTTATACGTTTTATTTTCGTCCAAATTCTTCTCTGGGAGTTCTTCTTGTATCAAACTATTATATAGTTTCATGACTAATTTTTCCTGAAACTTCCCGAGCGTAAAACAATAACGTGAAATACAACCACTCGTATTGCACGCCATCTATGCAAGTCAAGAAAATGTCAATTTAAACCTAGTGCCTAATACTATTGTGTAGACAATTTTATACTAACTAGACATTCTGATTTGACTTCATGGGGTATTTTGTTTTCAGTGTTGCTGGTCCAAAAAAGCTCCGAAATGCTGGTAGTTTCTAACGATAGGTTAGTGGACGTTTGAAACACAATGTTGAGAAATTTTTTAGAGATATCGATTATTAGTATTGTCCCGCAGTCAAATCCAATGGCAAGATTATTCGGTGTTTTGATTGAGAACTTTAAGCACGTAATAGCCGATGTGTTGAACTCGTAGAATCTATAAAATTGATTGAAAGACATTGAGCGCGCCACTAAGCAATGACGAAAATCCTAAACTGTCCAGTATAATTGGTGCTCGGTGTAAGAAGACATATAGCACTAAGTACCTTAACTTGTTTTTCAGACATTTTATTGTACCCGTTTATCTTTTTTAAGTGGAACGTATATATAATTATAATAGTTATGGCATGTAAATTTGTTAAATGAAGAAGTATTTTATTAATAAAGTAGGTATAGTGTGATAACATGTTGAAAAAGTCAAAATAATAAATTGTTTTGTAATAATCACTCTTCATCGCCTACCTTTTTTTCCCCAAAATCAAGCACCGGGTATAAAAATATTGTTTTAACGATGTAAAATATAAACGCAACGAGCGTTACATAATATTTCTTACCTTTCTGGAGTATGTTGATTTTTCGTACTCCACACGGCCACGGATGCGTATTGCTTGTCTGCGTAATCGGTGTACATCAGATTGCTGTAGACAACAGCCAACAAGTGCTTCTCGGTCTCGTTCCAGTGCATGCATCTGACGGCTAAGCCTTTGTCTGCATCGCCAAGCAACGTCAGTGTAAAACAGTACGTAAGACCGAAAACCTTTTGGTCCAAGAGCGATTCCAAGTGCGATTCATTCTTGGGATTCATCATTTCTATATCGTTCGACCAAAATAGTTTGACGTCCAACGAGTTTTGGGCCAATATCCGTTCCAAAAACATTGTCGTATCGGGATAGAAGTCCTCAGCTGCACCGTCATTCACAGGGTTATTTTCGTCATCAAACAGCTGTCTGTCCGCGAGTATGGCATGCCGAATTTTCATGTCAGTTGATTCTTCTTCAATGGTCGATGGCGGGATTACGTCTTGTTTCACGTCCATCTCGTTGAAAGTGTCTATTATGTTGAAATTATGGACCTGAGTACCGACCATACACGTGGTGACGTTCGAGGTTTGACATTCCACGTCTTCACGCTCCATAAGAGAATTTACTGTTTGCGAAATATTGTCGATCTTGATGCGTGACTTTGATAAGTTATTTAGATAAATTTTTTTCGATTTTTGCGATCTTTCATAATCTCCATCTCTGAAATAACGAATTCGATTAAAAAATAGTTAATAAATGGCATTGGTCGTTTTGGGGTTTTTTTTGTAATAAATAATAACGTCCATTGATAAATGAAGGAACAATTTATTTAATTTTCTTTAATCATATCACCATATAGGTACCTAGAATAAATTGCCTAAATTGAATGGCTAGTACTTTAATGCCCAATTATTTACATTAGTTACAATAATACAAACTATTGGTTATATAATAATTAAAAGTTCTTGGTTGGTGCGCAATAAGTGCCTAAAAAAGATAAACGTATCATAATTGTATTAATAATATATTTCACTTCATTCAATCAGTTAATTATGGTAACCAAGATTGATAATTGATACATTTTAAATAAAAACATTAATACAGGAAAGTAGGTCTTGTACTTTTGTGAAATAGTTAAAGACTTTCTACATAATTTATAGTTCAGTAAAAATTTCTAAAACCTCGTAAAATATATATACAAAATGTTCAGATTAAAACATAATCAATATTCAATAGCCAATAAAGGTTCGATTCTACAACCTTACCCTTTTACGGTAACACTGCTCGGTACGTTTAAAATGTTAAACGTCGGACTCTCAGTAAGTTCAATTTCATAATTATCATCACTAATATAATTTTTGGACAAAAGAAGATTTGCACCAACATCGTATTTTTTTTCATCTAGGCCTTCTCCATTGTGATATTGCCGTTTGGTAAATATGTTGTCAAGTAAATTGTCAAGGGATTTAATGTTAAGTTGACGAAAAGTATTGGGGTGATTTTCTTGTTCTTGTTCCACATGAGTAGTGGTCCATATTTTCGATAAAATTCGTTGATCCAACGAGTTTTCATTAGAACCAATATATTCATATTTAATATTAGTTGGTTCCTGAGGCGTGACATTAGTGTCTCCTAGATAAAACTCATATAGATTAAGCTGTTGATTTTCGACCCAAGAACTTCTATTTGAATCACGTTGACTGGCTTTAATTGGTGTAACCACTAATTTTATGGACATTTCATCGATGGGTTTGTTTTGTCTTGATTTTTTTATATCCATCTACCAGTAAAAGAATTTAACAGGATTAATCATTAATCATAAAAGCGAACAGATATAATAATTACGTTATTAACCGGTGCGATCAAAATTGGTTTAATTTTGTACTGCTTAATTATTATTTAGCTCATTGATTTTATGTTTGACATCATCATAATAAACAATACACATTATTATTATTTAATGATATTAAACACACTTAGTTTATATAAATTACATAGATACAGGTAGTCTGTAAATTATAACAAACTGAAATCTATAACCGATGAATAAAATTGTAAATAGCAAAGATAATATTATTATTCATAATATTATCACAATACGTTTCCATGAACCTACCTAAAAGGAAAAAGCCAATTTGTAGAGCACTATTAATTTAAACTATTTAATAATTGCATTACCTATTTATAATTAGCGTTTTGCATACCATTTATTTTGCATTAGTTTAATATTATACAGTTCTATATAAAAATAAATTAAATACTATTGTCTATTATACTAATGAAAAAGATATATATTATATAGGAAAACAAGTTTTTCAGTAAATTTTATACTTCTAGTTTGGGTATTTTCTAGAGCTTATTTTTTATTATGATTGATTTTATCGTGTTTTTGGTATTTATAGATAGTTTTGTTGACGGATTTGACTGTGGAGATGACGCAAGTTGCTTCACAACAAAAATATCGTTTAGTACGGAAAAAAGCCAGAAGATTACAGACATGCATTATAAGGGAGTCAGAGCCGACGCGTTTTTAGTACAAAATTTGTCTTATAGGAAAAAGTCGCAAACCTCATATTATAATAATTAGATTTTGACTCCGATTTTACAAATTCAAATTTCAGAAATCGTTATTAAATTTAAACAATCACAAAATATATTTTAGTATTTTGAAATATATAATTTTTCCTGGCGTTATTAAAATTTATTTAAAAAGTCTAATGTTACAAATAAAGTTTTCTTCCTTCCCATAATAAAATCAAAATCAAAATCTGGCAACACTATTAAGTCGTGATTGTTTTTTCTGTAAAGTCAATTTTGAACTATGAAATGGTTTGATTTTATTATTTCCATACATATGGTCTGTTTCATAGACCTATAAACTAAGTTATTAGTTATTATAGTTTATAGGTCTATGGTCTGTTGTATAATATTATGTCCACCTTGTAACGTAACTAGAATTTGCCTGAATTTTGCCCTTTAAGAAATAGCCGGCTCCGAAGTCTTTATAAGTTCTATAACACTACAAATCTTGACAAAATATATCAAACCCCCTAAAAACAAGTATATTTGATAGTATAGATCAAGTAGACTTGATGACAAAATGTATAATTCCTGTTATAAATTTAATTTAAATTGTTATAATTTTATTGTGAAAACTGCGGTCAGTTGTGTTCTGAAAATTATAGGTAAACTGAACGGTATTATGGTGACTGACAGTGTATGAGCCTTTTCTGAAAATGCTATTGCTTATTTGCTTCCCTTATAAATTAAATATAGTTTATTTTTAATCGGTGCTCAGTGAACAAAGACATCGTAATTTACTTTATTACGCGCAGACCCATTGATTTGACAATAAAATATCAATATTACGGTCACTATTTATTATTTTTAAGAGCCACGGAACACAGTATAAAAGATTTTTATATCACATTACAAAAATGTAGAGAACTTGGGTCTTAAAAATAAATATTAAAATCGTTTTGGCTAAAACATAGTATAATTGATAATGAACTATAAATACCGTCTTTAAAATTAAAATGCGTTTGACTAAAGTCGAATAAACTACGGTCTTGTCAGATGATAAAGTCTAAATACCACCTCTTCGATTTAACAAATACATATTTTATCAAGTAAGTAAATTCTCCTATTATTTATATAAGACAATTATGTTTTATTAATTTTTGAACATCTGTTGATATTATTATGAGTTTCTTACTTAAACCTGTTATTATAGTTTGCATTTTGTGTATACCGATTTAATTCAAGACACAATAATTGTTTCTTAGGTTCACTTCAAGCTACATCACTCTCTTTAATATAATACTAAGCGTGCTATGTGTGAATGTAAGCAGAAACTTATTTTCCTGAGAGGTAATCAATGTGGATTACGTTTATATTTTGAAAGTTTGTTTATCAACTACTATCGTGTGTGTGTGTTTTTTTTTCACAGAAGCTACGTAAAAACATATAAAAAAAGTGTAACGTTCAATTTTTTGATACCACTTGTTTTCTACAGCTACCTAATTAAGATAACTCTTATTTTTGCTGTGACGTAAAATAAAAAAATAAACTATAATTTATATACCTAACTACACAATAATATAATAACTACAATCAAAACAAATCATATTATATAATATACGTACAATATCCCTCGTAATTGTAAGACACTAGGTTCATGGTCGTAATCAAGTTTCGTAATACTCGAGATTGAAACACGAATACAATAATATTATATTATTTTTAATATTATCACCGATTGGTTCAATGTTATTAAAATATAATATATTCGCCTCAAACAGGCGCGACGAGCGAGCTACATTCGTGCACGTGTCTGTCTGTATGGTGGCCGACAACTAAAAAGTCAGGCTCGAGTCACTATGGTAAATGGTAATAATTCGCGTATGGTCGATTGGCCGTGGTATTTTCTAAGAAAAATCGAATTTTTCCTTCGATTCGCGTTTTCGCCATCTTCTAAGCAACTTCGTTCGGGCCACGATCTTTTTTCGTTGTTTTTTTCTTGTACAGCCGATGAATTAAATTGGCGTAATACAGTTGCAGTTGTGGTTACCAGTGGTCATATCGAAAAAGTGTATATTGTAATTCAAATCGTTCAGTTTTAATAGTCTTTTATCGTATGCGACTATGCCAACCATTACATTATTATATTGTGTTTTAGATTCACACCGTGGTGTGGGCTATTTACGTAATTGACATTTAGTTTTTTGGCGGTTATAATATTAATATTTAATACTATAATGACACGTTATGCAGTATCGCACTATTTCATACATTTTTCGTCGATAGTTATTCGATAAACAATTAATTTAATATAACGAATAAATCGTTAAATCTGATGTCGGTAAAAACAACATTGGGCGTAGGACGTTTGGATATCATTATTGTTACGAATGACCTTTTTTTTTATTGACCGTTAGCAAATTGTTATTGTTATAAAAAAAAATTGAAAAATGTAATCATCTTAGTCTTACTAGATTTGTTAATAAATTGATCATTAGTTTCGATATAATAATTTGTCGACGCATACGAATTGCATGCAGTAGTCGCTAGTAGATAAAGATTCAAAATCATAACAACAGAATTGCATGTGAGATTTATTTTTTGTGTGTTCGGCATTAATGATAAGTTTGATAACTATGTATAAAATACCATGGGTTTTTATTTTATTTACTTTATTGGATATACCTTGATTCTTAATGAAATTGTATTGCACGAACATATTTTCATATACTAAAAAAAATCTCTAGAAGCAATAGACAAAGTAAATTGTATAAGAGGCATGTATAAATATGAAAATAACCAAATAACAGGGCTTGAATTCGCATACCTAAGCATACCTACACATTCTTATCGACAATGTTATGTATTTTTTTTATTGATGAGAAAAATAACCCTTGGCATTATGGCGACTAAGAGTTAATTGTTTTTTACAATAGTATATTGTTTGGCAAGGGCGGGAAGTGAGCTATTTCAGTCACGGCGACGTGTGCGGCACGAGCCGCAGGCGATGGCCGAATTTCGCAAAAGACTAAAATTGCCTTCCCGCACGAGCCACACATACTATTTTTTGTCACGCCACTGTATACATCGATCACGGCAAAGGTAATGCAGGGATCTATGCAACAACTAGACCATAATTCTACGACAACAATATTTCATGAAAGAAACGATTTGGTTTTATTTATTTTAAGCGTCACGCATGGAGGTTATAACATGAATATAAGATTTAACCAAAAGTTTATGTTTTGTAAGGACCGTGGTATAGATTTCAGTGTCTGGTTGTGCAGGGGACACGGGCGTGATAAGTGCACTTTTTGGGATTTTCACTTTACCGGCCGGCATTATTATAGGGAATCCCACTTAACCGCCCGCTGGACGGAAAAAGGACGCTTTCCAACGCTTCAACTGTTATCGAAAACCAAACTTTCGGTGCAGGCGTGACAAAAAATATATTACTTTATTAGTGTTGGTTGTTGTACGAATTTATAACATTTTACATTATATTAGTATATCCAATATAGTTTGCAGGAAACAGGATAATATATAAAGCCGCGTACACACTTGTAATATTTGCGCGTAACATCCTTTGATGCGGCCGAATTTATCGACAACTGGTGGAACAGTGCTACTGTGTTACGGCGTAACAGAAAATGTTACCAGTGTGTACGCGGCTTAAGGTATTAAAGTTCTGGTCCTAAGCTTTCGAATATGGTCTCACTCCTCAGATAAAATGGTTTTGACTTCGTGGACCGTGGTATGAGTGACATTCGGTAAAAATATGTTAGACAGAAAGTTTGACACCATATTATACGACGTTTATATGACACGAGACTTTGGGTAACAGTGGGCGGGTCTGGTATGGTCATATTCCAATTTTTTTTTATTATGGTTTCATTTTTTTTTTTTTTTTTTGTGAGAATGGTTGTTCGACCAATGGAGAATAGTTGATTTTAAATTGTATTAATAAAAATTAACCATTTTAAATATTTATATTTAGTAATATAATTATTTATTTACATAGTTTATAGTGTGATTACTTACTATAATAATGGATATTTATTTTATTATTTATATTTAATACATTATAATATATTATGATATAATTATGTGTACCTACGATTTTTAACTACACCATCACCATAGTTAAAATTTGTTTGCCGACAGTCCGGAGTCTGAAAATGTAGAAAGAGGACGACATTTTACTAATGCATTATATAATGAGTTTTGGAACGCAAATTCCGATGCAGCTTTATAACAATATTATTGGACATTTTGATTTAATTATATGACTAGGTGATATGTATACAAGGCTTTTAACGAATAATGAAATAAGTGTGGGTTATTACGATTTCCTACGGATTTAGTGTCTTGGTACGCTCGGGCGTGTTAGGATTCATCCTAAATCCACCACCGTGTTTCAGCTGTTAAATGATTTCAATAATTTAAAAACATAAAAATGATAAAATATGAATACTTACTCTAATGCAGTAATGCATATTGTGTAACGAATCTTTGAAAGGCATGATTTCCATTGGAATAAAGCTTAACATTTTAAATGCCCATTTATAATATCACGTCTGTCTATACTATAGTAATATCTTCCTCGACGTTTCTGGCGGGCCTCACCCTTGTGCATTATTATAACTTCCTACTGCAGTGGTAGGTGCCTGCCGACCACTTGAGTTATAGTTTCGTAATCGGTGTACTTCGTCTCGGTGTTTTAATGTAGTATACGACAGGGTATATCTGTATAGATTTGACAATATTTAAATAATTAATCCGTCTAATATAAAGTCAATTATTCATATGCTATATTATTATGATTTCTGTGTCTCTTCGTTCATATAAAGAAATATTACATAACATACGTAATGCACTTGTATTTGTAGTTTATATTACAGGAGTGTGTCGTGTGTGTGTTGAGCTTATATTATATTATATGGGTGCAACCTGCTGCGGCGTAATATTAAACCAGCCAACTATCTAATGATTAACTCTTATCTCTGCATACTGAATTGTTTGTTTTATCGTTTTTTCTTTTCAAATCAATCACATTTATTTCATATTTCTCTTTGTCCTTCTCTTCGAGACGATTTTAAAAGTATAATAATATAATATCTTCATTCCTTATATATTTGTCTCCGTATATTATCCACTTTAGCACTCTCCTATCTGTTTATATTGATCACATTATCATATTGACCAAATTGATCACTATAATATATTACTCTTTTAAATAATAAATAGTATATTAATTGATCTACATAATATTGTATGGTATGAAATCGTACATATGTTTTGTATTTGTAGGAGTATAATAGTTTTCTTTTGAAATCTGAAGCTGAAAAAATTTTTTTTTAATATATTTTGAAATGTTTAATTCCGACAATGATTACTAAATATATAATGAATAGTTACATCCTCACGGCTATTATAAGTAAGCAATATAAGTTCAAGTTGAAGTTTATGTGCTACACCGTCTACCGCTGAAGTGTAATGGTATAATATTGTGGGCCAAATTACTCAAGATTTAATTAAAACAAATTTTACCTTATTAAAGACGATTTGATCCTGTTTTTACTTAAATATTTAATTAAAAACTCATACAAGTCAGTAGTCAGAGATTCTGAACACAAGTCGGCGTCTGCGCCACTGAATCCGCTCATTCGCTGCACCTTCAGAATATTATTTTTTGTCAAACAAGCAAAAACAACTGGGCGAGCCCTACCGTCACGTACCTATAGGCTCGTGAGAATACGTTAAATGCTGACACCAACATAATAATATTATGTACTACAGACTTTAGTGGCAGAGTCTGGGTAGTACACTATGGGGGGGGGGGGGGGGGTACACCAATGTTTTTATAAACAAAATAAAAATAATTATTTACAAATAAAAATCATAATACCGAGGAAACGCAATCCGATGTGATTATTTAATAATTATCAACGCAGGCTAAAAGTAATAATAATATAATATTAGGTACCCATAATATATATTGTGTGAGATAGATTTTTAGGCATTCATTTGTAAATTAATCTCAGAACATAACAGAAAATAATTTTAATAATAATATGTTTGGGACTAACTATAACCATTCATTGAAACGTACCTCAACTTATCGGTAAATAAGTAAATTAAAATGTAATTGTTTTTATATTTCTTCAAAACGTATAATGATTAAAGGCATAATTGTTCATAGGTACACAGCAAATTGTCTCAACAATTTTTATGCGAGTACCTATATGCTATGTACTAATGTAGTCTGTAGTATAATGCAACGATAAATATATGGATGTTTTGAAAGCACCTTCAAAAATTCCAAATCATTAATAATTAAAATATTCTTTGTACTTGTGACTAATAATACTATGATTTTTTTTTTTATTAAGAGAGAATTATAATGTATACATTATAATATACATAAATATATACCTATGTTGGACATGGCAGCACAATACACAATAGCAGCAGGTAGTGTGGTAAATAATACATTATCTACATACATTAATGCATCTTAATAATAAGTAATAACTTTTGAAATTCCAATGCGCATTGAGTATTATTGTTGTAAATATTATTTACAACAACTGTATAAAAACAATTAGAGTTGTAAAAAACCTAGGTATATGTTTTTATAGTTGAAAGAAATCATTTTATTTTATTTGAATTTAACGTTTAACATAGTCCATACTCCACAGGTACGTTCGTATTTGTATTATGAAGTTGCATCTACATATATTTAGTTTCAGTCTAACTATCAAAATGTTCAAGGTAAATTTTGTACCAAATATTCTATTTCATAAAATATTGAAATATTACAAAATTCATTAATGTAAAAATGCGTTTTATATAGGTACAAACAAATTAAAGTTAAAATCTTATCGTAATATGTTTGTAGGTACTACCTGTGTAACCATTTGCCCTGTGGTATGTCATAAACATGCAATAATAATAAAATATACTTAAGTGATTTCATTCTGTTAAATATATATAACTCATTGTATTTAAAATTTTAAACATTAAAATATAATAATAAATAATATTATGTACATAATATATCATGAACCTGTAGGCACTAGGCTGTAATATGAAATACCATTTGATAATCCGACAGTAATTCGACCATGACTTTATGGACTATGTGACTATGTGTCTGTTTTTGGATATCATTACCTATAAACTATTAGATTTAAAAATATGTGTCATATATATCTAACACGACATTTTACTCTAAGAAATATAATATCTATGTAGAATCAGCGTGTATCCATGATAGGTAAGTAGTTCAAATAATATAATAATATTTTTAATTATATTTTATACTGACATAATATCATATATCATACAGAACAGATAATAACAATATTATAGTAATACATTATTATAAGTTTAGCGTGATTGATGTATAAAAATGTATTTATAGATAATATTTCTGTTTTTTAATCGACCGACGGAGTATAAAAATATGTAGTGTGACCCGCAATAAAGTAGGTACCTATACTGGCTACCATACCATATTACCAACTATTAAATACAATTATAAAGTAAACCGACCGACCACACCGACACGCGAACCATAATATATATAGGTACCTCGTACCTACTTAATATAGGTTCGATGACTGTCGTGTTGACGGTATAGTAAACATATCTCCCTCTCTGTAGGTATATTGTATACGATACGTGTGTGCCAGCAGAGTAGGTACACTGTCGCAACACCGTCGAAAATTATGACTTGTACAATATATTCGCAGACAATTTTACGCCAATGTCGCAGGCCCACACACACACAGGTAACAGGTCGTATTGGTAGGAGAGAGCTGTGGGCACTGCGCAGTAAGTATTTCTGCAGTTAAACTCTACTGCACGGAGCGGAGTCGTGTAATTTTTTACCTTCGTCTATACATTTGGACACGCCGACGCGGCTGAAAAGTTATCTCGCCCGACCATAGGTTATTATTAGTATACTATATCATCATTCGGTCGGTATTTTGATATTCACCCATAATTATTGTTTATTATGTTATGTAATTGTGTGTATTATACTTTATATATAAGTAATAAGTAATAATTAATAAGTTACTACCTATAGAAATAATTATTGGTACCTATCGGCTGTAACGAATCCCGGATTAAGACCTCAAGGGGTTCAGGGGCAGGTGCTTGGTTGCGGGCCAACATCAATGGAAAATAAAATACAGTCCTGCAACTCCAGCCTCTATGCTTGTTTGAAATTAATAATATTGGGCGCATTATCGTGAGTCGTACACATATACCTTTATATAAGTGACTTGATCTAAGAAGGGCCAATGTCACATTTGGGTAAATTTGAGATTATTTGAACAAGGTCATCCTAATATTTGATTATGTTACTTGTGTTACAACGCCCAATGTCTCTGATGCAGTATGATTAAATTAATACATACCTATACATGGGAATTTTTGATATTAATCAACATACACAGATACATTGCGGGCCTATTTTCGACGTTGGCCACGTATTATCTATATCCATGACACTAATCAATTAAGAAATATACGTTTTTAACATCATGTGCAACTGAATATTATTATTAATTTTAATAAAAAAGTTATATTGTTTAATTAAAAGTGTTTATTTTATGTTTTAGTTCTTGTCAGATATTAATAATATCTATTATCCATCAAGAAATCCAATGTTTTCGAAAAATACTAATATTTCTTTAAATTGAGAATGGAAAATTGGAAAACAAATTTAATTATACAAATTCTAAAACTTTAGAGTAAAACCCTTTTTATTTTTGTAACTTATTTAAAATATTGGCTTATTTTCAATTATATTTTCTAAACAGCGTTCTTTTTTGACATAACTCGGCATCAATCCACAGAGATAGGCATCTACTCACTGTTACTTGCATTAAATTTAAAGTAAAATACTAATAAAATGTTACATATTTTTTTAATAATAGGTAATAGCCGATAGGTACGTTATTTTTTTAGTATAATTTAATAGTTTAAACACTTTTATTAATTTAATACTTAACTACGTAAAATACGAAGTATAATAACATATAACAAAATTTTTTTTTAAATACTTATTTTATAATAATACCTTAATCATATAAATGTATAATTATTATTTTCAGTAAACCATATAGTTTAAAAGTCAAAATTTGCATACAAATTTTAAAAAAACCCGCCTTTTATTTCCTTATTTTTTCTCTTCTTTACTCCACTGCAGAGATGTTTTTTGTGTTTCAAACATTATTATAGGTCAGACATATATTTTTATAGGCTTATATTTTTTATTTATTTATAAAAATGATAATCGATGTTGTCATTGTTGACATTCGCGGTCATCTTCCGGGGAAAAATAGTAAGAAAATTCTAAAAACACACAATAATCGAAAAAAATGTTTCTGGTCACGACACGGTAGGTGGTGGTTACTGGTACATACTATTTTAGTATTTTCGTACCTATTATAATTTGCTTATCTTTAGTTAATCTTAAAATATAATTGTTTTTTTACTATAAAAAGTACAAATGACCACCACCATATATTAAAATGACGTGTTATAAGCTGCGACCACACTGTATGGGCCCCGGGCCCCCTCCCCCCATCTATCCCCCATTCCCCCCATCAATCCGGGCCTGCCAGTAACTAATAGTCATTAATATTATAATTATACAGCTACCAATATCGACGACGTCTCGATTTTGCGTTCGGCGCGGACCGTTCCCACCAATGGTCGTCATTTATTGGGGGTGGGGGGAAACCGTTGCTTGCGGTGAACGCGAGCGATTCGCATGTGCCCGCGCGACGTCGACGACGACAGTGCAGTGCTTCTGCTTCAGCGCAACGTGTTCAGCGTCGCGACCGTCCGGCAAACGCAGTCGTTAGGTCCGTGTGCGTCCGTTCCTTATCCGGTTTCCGCGCCGCCGTGTGCCCAAAACATCCGATTTTGATTCACGATCGCCGTTCGGTTCCACCGATTAAAATATATCATTATATTGTGCGAGTGAAATTGAAAACCGCGCCGCTCGTGACCGTGAAAGGACTACCTACGATGATGGCCTGTGATGCCATCGACACATGACCCGGGGACACGATTATACTACCATCGCGACGAGCTACACCAGAGGTATGCGGACGAATATTAGTTAATAATTAACAGTAGTTGGTGCCCACAACCCACGTCATGGTCGTGGAATAGCCGTGTCGTGGCGGCGGACATCGGGTTCGCAGTAATAAACTGATACAATATGACATCGCATACCGTACCTAGCAATACAACGTTATGTATAGAGGGCCCCGTCATTTCACATTTGTGCCCAAATGTAGTATCCCTACGAGCGCGAGGTCGGGATCTGAAACGTACGAATTTTTTCGCTGAATAATCGTGTACCAGTTAAACGCCTAAATACTGTGTGGTTATACTTATTTTTTAGTACCGTCGAACGATTATTATTATGTAAAACAATAGGTAGGTATCGGGTTTTCTCGTGAGGCGTTTGCGATATATTATAACGTCTCACTTGCGCACGATGCGAACAATACCATATAGCAGTTACAGTATAAAGCCTGCCAAATGCTCTGCAGCCTGCGGACATCGCGGTTGTATTGTTTACTTCGAGTCGTAAAATCACTCGACACGAATTTTTCCGTAGATAAGGAATAAACCAGTTTTTTTTTTTACCAGGAAACTACTATGTTCACCTGTACGTTTTATTTTGTTACACAACATTCCCAATATATTGCACTTATCTTCCGACACAATAGGTACCATTAGTTATGTTATGATTTGTGTATTACATTATAAATAAATGGCTTAATGAATGTCGGAACCCCTTATACAAATCAACGATTTTGGATGTCTTATCCTGGAATCTAAACAAATCTAATAGTCTCCCGCCCATATCACATATTATTATGTTCATGAACAAACTATAATTTCACATCGTAAAACTGAAGAGACGGATGAATGACTGGACAAGTAGGTATCGTCAACAATTCACAAGTGTGTCGTCTGGTACCCACTTTAACGAGAAATAATTAATGAACATAGAATAACACAATATGCTTAGGAGACATAACATTTTTAAAAACACGACATATAAATCCATTGGTCATCATTCGTCAATCGTCGCTCATTGAAAATATGCAAGTTAGAACAACAGAGTACTTACTTACTTAAAATCACAAACACGGGAATTGTGTCTATTTTTCTGACTGCACTAATTTTTCTCAAACAAGAATTATTATTCTTATTTAAAATCGTCTTTATCAGTGTTGTGATACAAATATAATATGTGGTTGCCCCCCACTCACTACGATTGTTAAAATAGTTAAACTTATATTTCAAAAGGTATGTTACTCGTCAAGGTAAATGTTTTATACACCTGCATCATATATATAATATAAACAATATACATAATATCGTTTGGGCCCAATCAATTAATCAACGAAATGCAACATAACCATGCAATATAATATTGTATAAGGGGGACGGAGTGGCCGACCCGAGTTCGATACCTCGGTCGCGGGCGGCATTTTTCTTCGGGCAAGTCACGGTGTCCGGAGAACAAGTGCCGCCATCCCCCACCCGGGCATGGCAGATACCTACGGATGCCCAAATTAAAAATTCTGCCAAAACAAACACACACCTGTAAACTAATCTACAGTACCCTCCCCTACAGTTCTACAGGCTAATGACCTAGTAGTCGAAGCCTTAACCCTAATAAAAAAAAAAATAAAAAAATATTGTTTAAGAAAACGAATTCTGTTATCTACTTATTCTTCTAGCAATACAATTAAGGAGTAATAAATAGAGTAGTAAATAGTTAGTTATTGGACATAAAATTATAAATTATTTTGATAGCTCTTATCAATTTAATTTTCAAATACATGTATTTATATATTATAAAGCCTATATATAATATAGGTTACCTGTACGTGGTGTATTAGAAACTATAGTAAATCGAGTCCCGTTGTAACTGAATTGAATATTGCATGATAGGAATATATTGATAATTTTTTTAATTTTCATGACCAATAATAATTAAAAAATTTGACCTTCATCTCATTACGAAAATATTATAGTTTGATGGACGGTAAAGTGTAGACAAAATAAAACCTTGACAATTTTACAACTTGTTAAAATATGAAAAATATAAAATACAACATTATTTTTTTTAGTTAACTATTTTATAGATTTTATGTAAGTCATTATTCAATAAATATCTAAGTTAATACATCGATGGAATAATGTATAACCGTAAATTATTTCAAATTTAAATCATTTACTCTACGCGTTATTCGAGTCTTGTAAATGCGCCATGGTACATTTCAAAATTTAACTCAGCTATTTACCATTTGCATATTAAATAAAGTAGGCATGTAGGTAACATACCTATCATACGTCTTTATTCTTTGAATAAGAAAATATCAACAGTGATAAGCGATAAGTGTTAATGATAACTCTTATATACGATATCGTTACTAAATAGTGAATAATACATTAGGGAAGTACCGGAAGTACGTATATTATTATGAAACACAATTTAATAAATAATTGCTAATTAGTAATCACTTTATGAATGAAATTTAAATTGATCCACTTATAGCAAATGTCGTTAATCATTTTATCAACCAATTGTATTGTTATATGACCAATCACAAATTGTATTCGATGACTAACACCTGACATAATGAGAAACAAAAATGTTTGAAAAATAAATAAAAACCTATCTAAAAATGATTGCGTTACTGCTAGGAATGTTGCAAAAAATATCTGTTAGTATTTTTTTACTGTTAAATTATACGTATATTAAGTTAATTTTCAAATATTAAATATTACGATACCTAACCTAACAGTATACTTATACTGTACCTACTTAGCATATTATATTGCGGTGTAATAACTGATGGATTATGGTTTCTAATTAGTAATTTCTATACACATCTGTAAACCGTTTTAAAAAAACTAAATTACTTATCTATTGTAATTTGTAAGCGATATTTACATTTAAAGTTTTTGCGCAGTGAATTCAGACCTCGATCACGAATAATCGTGTATTGACTATGGCATCTATTATGGTATTATATTATTATTAGTATTAGAATTTATTCGTTTCGAAAATACAATGAATAATAATGATGATAATAACAACAACAGTATGTTATATTCAATATTCATATATATAAAAATGCGACGGGTAGACTGTAGGTATGTAATTCTTTATTATATATGAACAGACGAAACCATAAATGTCAAGAGTTAAAACGATCATTTTTTTTTTTTAAGTCCAACTTGTTTACGACTTGTACGAGTTCGATCACACCGGTGTGTTGACCCGCAAACAATGTTAAGTTCGGTGTGTAGTTTTCGGGATGGCTATAATACATTACATATTATACTCATTCAACGGTTATGGGCGCGTGTATACTTATTCTAATATTCTGCTCTTGAACAGCGTCACGTGGTTACGGGATCTAAAGAGGAACCGCCAGCATATGGTGTACTGCGATACGATCTGGATAAGTCTCGAAGCCCGTGGATACTATATTATTATTTTGTCCCCATTAATTGATACCGGCCCGCTTGCTACGAAAATAGAGCCGTCCAATAAGCTGTAAGTGCATAATAATAATAATAATAATATAATAGAACAGAAATATTTTATGAGGTTACGACCCGAGACATATATCGTTACCAACAATCAGGATCGTCGAATGCACCGTTTCACTTCGAGGTGATTCGTGGTTCAATATACGTGCAAGTATTCCGATCGAGTGATATTTTGTAGGTAGTCAGAAAGTTCACGCATTCGACTTTTATTCTAGATCCTATGGGGAGCGATGTTAAAATAGGTAAAGTTAATAAAAGTTTGGTAAATCGGAAATATTAACACAACACCAATTTTTGACAAAACCGATTTTGTTATAATTCAGAACTAATGACCGCCGGTGCTTGAAATTGTCATAAAATATTTTTATCAGTATTCTGAACTCAGTATAATTTTCAAAATATTTTGGTCTTTGCTTGCTATTCATAGACATTTTGAAATTTCGAAAATTATTTAGTTGTTTTTCTATAGACGTCATACTTACAAAAAAACTTGAAAATTGCATACAATGTTCCTCATAAGTTGAGCGTAAATCGATAATTATTATTATGAGCGTTTAAAGTTCACATTTTGACGTAATATTTAAACATATAGTAACGATTTGTCCTCCAATGATTTTTGTTATTATGCTGTTATTCAGAATATATTATTAGTAATATAAGGGACTATCTACTTAAAAGTTTGTTATTAGAATTTAAATGTATAATAACATAATAACCTATAATTATTCATATAATGTATTATGTATCTATTATATTTTTATAATAATTTAATTTTAATATATTAAAAATATTATTTTAGGAGCCCCTCGGCGATGAAACTACTTATTTCAGGAGTTACTGTGATCTAAGAGTTGTAGTACCCCATATAGGTCATAACTGAATTTCACTATTGTTCATTGATTGCATTTTTTTTTTTGTTTTGTTTTAGAAACATTAACTGTAGTTTTTGACACGCTCATACTTGAAATCTGATAAGAATCTTTAGCAACAATGAAATATATTGATAAAGTCGAGACAATCCAATGGGTAAAAATGTTAAACAATTATTCTAATAAAAAAAAATATTTATAAATGTTTCATATCGTTATCATTTTGTTTTCATGAAATTAATAAACAAAAGCCAAAATACCATGTACAACAATAATGTTATCTGTTTTTTGTATACCAATAATAGTAATAAACAACTTGATTAAAAAGTCGGGGTGTCCAATAGAGAGAAGTGCCAAACTTCGTCCGTCGAAAAATTAGTCGTTATATTTTAATTACTCATTGATCATCAATAAATATTAACTATAAAATTATCGACTTATTCTAAACAAAAAATAAAATAAATTCCGATGATATAGGCAGGTATAACGTTTCTCGAAAAAATAAAAAAATGAATACTAGTAGAATGTACTTTTATATTATACCCATAAACGCTGTAACCGTATTTGGTCGACGCTACTGACCTTCGAGTTATCCCGGAATCTGGGGTTGTCGGATCGAAATCACTTTCGTCCTTAGGGCTGTCAGATGAGTCACACAGCTTAGGCGTTTTCGCCTGGTCAATAGTGGATGAGTCATCTGCGGTTAAACGGGATGTTTTTTTTTCGCGGGAATTACCACATCGAACATTTTATTTACCCATTGAACGTATCAATATTCAACATAAGTATATTGTTTTAATAGTTTCCAATATTTTCGAAATGACAATAATTCGTAAACTAAGTATAGTCAACGTGATTCATTTATTTATTATTACATATCGCACAATCATCATAATTATATAATAATATGAAAGCCGAAAGCGTATTTAGATCTCGAAATCCTCTGGTTTGGCACTAGGCACTCACTCGTAATGGTGCCAAATGGCTTACGAATATCTGAATGTAAGTCACGTAAATGCACCGGGTCTGTGTTTGTTTTTGCTAATTTTTTTAATACCAAATATTAAATAGCGAATAGTTTTATAAGTTATCACTTATCATTACGTTAAACCATCACGTACACGCAAAATGACAACCTCTGTTCAAATGACATGTTTCCCACCCGATTATATTGTGATAGCCGTACGTGCCGTTGAAGATTCGATGAAGACATAATTAGGATTTAAGAAAATAATATACAGATATGTTTAACAATTGTTTAATAAAATGGTTTGGTTAAAGTATAATTACTAAAATAATTAGGTGACATTGACGAGTGAACAAAAAATCACCTAATGCTTGCTCATACATAAATGTACACGTGATGTTTATTTTTGTTTGTGATATTGATAAATGAGACAATATGAAGAATTATGCCAACATAGTTTCTTTGTTTTATAAATATGTATTGCAATACTATTAAAAATATGTGTTTAATTATTAAGATATAATAACAATACAAAAAATCCTTCCCTCCAAATATATATAGTAAATTATAATAGTTTTTCCAAATACACAAAAAATATACATTAAATGTATTTCATTTCATGTTTTAAGGTGCAACATTTATTTATAAAGCCATAAAATTAAAATAATACTTTTCATAAAAAAAAAACAACTATAGTATTTGATTACGTACCTAATACTGGTATCGTTATTCAATAAAGTCATTACTCATTACCTTCTCATTACTGTGGCCAGTCACAAGGCCCTGATTAAGGCTGTCGTAAGTCCTAATATCTTATTTTTTTTTTACATTATATTAGAACTGATTATCATATTCAGACGCGTATATTATTTTTGTGTGGTGAAGGAAGAATGATGATTATTGTTAAAAATTTAATGTAAAAATGACTCAAAATTAACCTATATTCGTGTGAAAATATTTAATGAGTAAACATTACACAAACAATAATATATAATAGGTAACCCCAGTTACTTTTATACTATTATGTAGGTATCATCACTAAACGTGGTGGACAATAACATAAATAAGTATGATTTTAATATTTTATTCTGATTCGTTTTATAAGCTGGGGAAGTCGCTCTGCTTAAATATGTATAATAGGTTACGAGTTACGATTTACGATTTCATATCGTCATTGAATGCTGTTATGGATGTGTTAAATTTGAATTCAATGATAAATCATTCCATACCTTTACAAAAAATAATTCTGCTCTGACATGGTATGTCAGCCTTTATTTTAAAGGATGTTTTATAATTTATTTATATTACTATAATTGTAATTTATTTTTGGTAGGTTGAACAATTTTTTTACATAAACATTGCATATATTATTATATAATATTTCATCATATACTAATATTGTTATTAAAGTACAGTCTAATGAAATAGCGTAGAATACTATAGAATAGTGTGAATGGATACGTGATATGAATAACTAAAATCAATCTAACAAAAAATTAGAAGTTGACAGTTGTGAACATTTAGCAATTTGGTTTACTTTTTAAAAGTAAGTTTAGAATTGCATAGTCGATGTAAATTGCGGAAATGGTTGCAATATTGATGACTTTCCCGATAACTTCGGCCATAGGCTTGGGCCGAACACGATGTGACCAAGTGAAAACTTGATATCATCCGAGTATTGCATCAGTGCAGAATATGTGAGTGTTTCGTGTGTGTAATGATTATGTTATCGTTGTACCTATAATATATCTATTATCCAAAAAAATATTACTAATTCAACCTAAGCGAATGAAAGGTTGAAATCGTCGTGTTCCGGATGTAAAAACCAGCGGACCATCATATATGATGTATCCTGACCATAAATTATTGATGTTCTTTTCCCGACTGTGAAGTAATACCACTTATAAGTTATAACTAATAAGTCCCGAGACGAATGTGCAGCTGCACTTGTGTTTGCAAATAATAAAAAAATATATTCGTTGATAGAAATTGTTAACTATATAACATAGGCATCGCGGGGACGCGGTATATCATGTTTTCTCTTAGCACGCGTACACGTAAACAATCACTGATTATACATGATAAATATTATAAATATTATAATAATGAAATGCAAATGTTTTTTAGGAAACTATTTACTATGAACGAAAAAAACCGTTGTTCACACGCCGAATAGCTCGAAATATTGTGGGTTCATCTTGTCTTTAACGTCGGCCCCTCTACTTTATAGTAGACTTCATATTATTATAATATAGGTAGGTACCTAACCTAATAACACGGACTGTCTTTGGGCACGCAGAGACGCAGAGTCGTCGTGGCATGAATATACAATAATAATAATATAATATATTATTGACAATGTTTCCGATGTAGATTGTATTTATAGTCCGGTTTTGTTGTTGTCGTGAAAGTTCAAAATTTATTATAAACATAACATATATCTTTATATTATTTTCCAACTTTCATAACAATTTCACTATAGTCCGCCACATTTGCTGATTTGTTGATACACGTTAATCGAATGCAAACTTTAAAAAAAAAAAACTCTAAAAACGACCCATTTTAGATGTTATTATTTTTTTGCGACGTCTTATGTTTAAAAAGTAAAAGTAAAAAGCTGATTGATAAAGTAGCGGTAGTTGATAACTACTTTATATGTGTAAGAACGTAAACTGTTTTCGTTAATTTAGTTCTTAGTATGTAGTATTAAGTTAATATTTGCTTCGTACAATTTGAATGAAATTAATGTTATTAAACATCTATATTTTTTTAGTTATTAAAATTAACCGAAATTGGGTCGTAAGTCGTGAGTTGTGACTCACTGGTTGAAGAAAACTAGTGTAATTATGTATTATTATTTAAAAATATTACACGAAATATATTATTTAATACAAAGAAATCTTATAACAAATTTCAATAAAGCGAATCTTAGTTTTATAAAATTTGGATTTAAAAACTATAGACTTCACAGGTTAGTAAAAAAATCAAAAATAATTTGAATATTAATGAAAGAATTTCTCTTTTTTGATTTTTGTTTTCTAAACACTCAATTTGTGACCATAGAATCACAATTGATAATAATCAATAAATAAAAAAAAAAACATTTGTTTAAATGTTTAAAATATAATATAAACATGTCAAATGTGGTGACCTTTTTATAAACAAAATCAATAATATTACCAACGAAATTGTTTTATTGAAATTATAAGCGATATATAATGAATATAGAATAATATATGATTGAAACATATTATAGATACTTTGAATATCAATATATTACTAGATAGTATAATCTGTAAAAAAATATATCATAATTTGTGTTACATTTATGACATACATACAGATAATTATATTATGGTGTCTCTGTGTATTAATTGTACCTACATACAAATAAATCCCTGACCTAAAATACTTTGCTTCGTTAGCAAATTGTATCGCATAAACGCATGAACACGATAAAATTCTTCAATGTGTAATTTACATAAAATATACTCATATAATAAATTAAAAAACATTTTACACGGTAGCGGTATTGGTGATGTAATGTGCTTTGAAAACGTCGATAATTGGATAGTATAAAAGGTCACTTAATGTATTATACTAATAAATAGGTGCCTACTCAGGATTAAAATGAAAACAAATTAATGTCATAAATTTGTTTGGACAGGTAAAATGAATACTTACGCTAATTTAGTTAGGTAGTAATGAAAATTATAAACCATAACATTATAATATATTAAATTGTAAATAAATTAATAATGCAATAGGCACATTTTGTGATGTTTGTAGCAATCTTTTTCTATTTATATTTTTGGGATGGCTTATAAATATAAAAAACAAAAATTACATAAATCGTTATTGTCGTGAAAAATACAGAAAATGAATAATTACATTGCATATTGTAACTTGTAAGCATAATATCTGGGTATATTAAAAATAATAGAATTATAGTTTTTTTTAAATTTAAAATAAAAACTAATAAGGGTTGTAATACTTAGGATAACGTGTACGGTTTATTCGTGCGTAACACCGATGAGTAAAAAACAAATATATATTTACATTGACATTTACTCGAAGTATGTTGTATTTATCGTACATACAATTAATATACCATACAGTTTACTTACATAGTACTTATTTTACACGCACTATTTGCGTTGTATAACATATTAATATCATGTTCCGTTCAATATTGATACGCGTTTTCGTTTTGTAAAATTCGACAGTCCAATAAATATATTATATGCCTGTGAGTATTATCATGAAAGAAAAAACTAGTTTTCCCGTGTGTTCCTTAAACCAATAAACTGAATAGGTAGTTAATACCTGCTTATCAACTGACCCACGACCATTCTCCTAAATAATATTATCTGTAACTTGAACGCCGGCAAATAAAAATACTATTCGACCACTAAATATAAAGCTACATAACGTTATACTATAGTATAGGTATAATATGCCAAGTGAAAGAGAAAATTCGATCATTGGATTTTAATTTATGTTTCACCAGTGCAATACATGTACCAGCAGAATATTAAATTAATATGAGATTGGATTTTCAATGACATTCGGCTGTTCCCACATACCACAAGCAAAGTATAGGTACGTTACTTTTGAAGACTCTCTCATAACATAATAACGACGCATAACTGGTATCCACTAATCGGTAAACAGTAATAAATAATATTTGGCTGTTGCGCAATAACAATGAGTTTCCCTGTACAACAGTATACACTTTATTATTATTTCATCTTCGTAGTTCAAAGTTAATATTATTTTTTTTAGTGAAAACATATTTTTTAAAACTATAATTAAATGAACCACAATGTCCTCTTGCCTATTTTCAGTGGGATAGGGCATTCCCCATGTACTTACATTTGTTAAGGCAGATATCGCCTCCGCTATTAATATGTCCCTATAATAAAAATATTATATGATATTTGAAAAAAAATAATAAGTTACGCTTAAATTTGATTTGCCAATTTATTGATGTATTTTATGTTTCTATATCAGTATACCTATGTAATAATAAGAAAATACGACAAATCAACATAGTTTTCGGTTTAAATCATTATGATTTATTGTCAGTTCACAGTAGTTTTTTGATTTGATATTAATACAATATAGAATTTTCGGACGCCTATTTGGGCACCCGTACGTTTCTGCCATGCCCGGTTGGGGGATGGCGGTCTCACCGTCTAGAGTCTAGACAGTTGCCATTATGTAGGTTAGGTTAGGTTATGCCATTATGTATACCATTTTGCCATTATGTATATATAATATTTATTCAATTAGCCTTCGTAAAAAATATTGAAACTGACATTATTATACTAATATCAATGGCTGCGTATGAGTTGATTCCCTGGTCATTCTATATTATTTTCAATATTTAAACAAATATTCAGCCTATTAGCCTAACACAAGAAACACCACGAGGAGGTTGGCAGACAAGTTTCTCAAAAATGTTGTTCTTTTTAGTTTTTTCATATTTTTGTTAAAAAATTATTAGTAAAAAAAATATTAAAAAATTTAGTATTTTGGTAAAAATGTATAACACATTGATTTTAAAAATTGGTATCTGGGTATGAGATTGCCAGTATACCGTGACATATTATGACACGGAAATCGACTCGTACATAGTAGGTACCTAATAATGACCCGGGAATCAACTAATACATTAAGTAGGTCTCGGGAATCAACTCGCCTACTGCGATATCAATTTGTTCACACAAATATTTAGAATATAATATTATAATCAACAATATTATGGTGGAATACGATGTCCGTGTCGGGTTTGCGTTGATAGTATTTCAGAATTATTATATTTTAATTTTTAAACACAATTTCAAACTATGGAATCAAAAACCCCACACACACACACACATGTATATATTAAATATCACAGTATTATAACATAATTTATCACAACCATGTAAAATTATGAATATAATAATAATACAAGGCGTACGTTATAAACATTGAAACATGAGGGCAAGTGAGATTATATTGCAGTGGTAATTGCTTTTAATAATTTTTTCTGGTGCATTTGATCTATTACAACTCATACTGTATAATGATTTGAATTGGTTATTATTGTTTATTTAATGTTAATTTATTAGCTTTACTAAATATATTTTTTATTGCCCACACCGTGTACATAATATTATAAATTCAATAAATTTACGTATTGCACATTCACGATTCATATTTACTATAGTTGAAATACGTGTACATAGTAAACACCGTTATGAGTGAAAATATAAAAAAATACTATTATTATTATTGTTGTTATTATTGATTATTGTGTAACATTCATGAGCCTGATATTATAGGTATAGGTATGTATAAATTTAAAATTATGCGAATAATAGAGTTTCTTTTCTTGTAAGTTCGAGCTATATAATATATTATAAATTACAATATATACCATATACGTAAGACACCTTATTATAAGTTTAACTTATAAGTAGATATTACCCGTAATAAAAATGTTTAAAATGCCCGAGGGGACTTTCTCGAAGTCAAGTAAATTCAAAATTACGCGATTTACTCCGTCATTCATTCATTCAATCGGATAACCGGATTTCCTCGTGGACAAACGTAACTATAAGTCCATTGCAAAATTCTTATCGGCAAATGAGTCACGCCGACAAAAAGAAGTACTATACTATACTGTAATATTGTGTAGTAACTATAATATAAAACTAGTCCAATGAGTAAAACGTACGCTATTCAAACGCTGTTAGACGTTGGACAAATGTTTTCTCGCTCGACCGGTTGGAATTTTTTTTCGGTACATATAATAATAATAATATAATAGTTCAAACAAAAGTTTTCATTACCGGTCCCCGTGATTCAAGTTCAACGTCACCGCCTCGGGACGTTCTCCTCGCGCTCATCAGTCGTGACTCACGTTCCGGTTATTTTTTTTTTTCCGTCTCTTATAATCTATCCTACCTACCTATCCGCGTGTACGAGTGTTGTACGACTATTACCATTACGAGCTGCAATAATTGTTTCCGAATCATCGACGACGGATATTGGTGTAATAACCGTTTAAATTTTTTTAAACTAAAAAAACAAAAAAAAAAAAAAAAAATTGAATCATTAAACCGCCCGGTAGATATTATATTATAATGATACGGTATTGGGTTTTTAACTCTCGTTTGGCATCAACCGACTCTGACCTAAGGGGAAACGCCGGGTGCGAATCGTGCCTAGAATGCAATGCGGTTATATTATAATAATATATACCTACGCGGTGTGTGTGTGTGTGTCGTCGTCGTCTTGGCGGGCCTTAGACTATATAGGACCTCGGCGGTGTACCTATATAATATGGTAAATATAACGGGATGACGTGGTATTATCGAATGCTATATATTAGCCGCTGGGAGATGGGAGGAGAGAAAGTACAAGGTCGGCTGATTATCACTACACGGATCACTACAAATAACACATATTATTTTGATGAAAGATTTTGGTTGGTTGGTTTGTTTTGTTTTGTTTTTTTTTTAGGAAATGCAAAAGTTTTAGATTTTAATTGGAAATAATTTAGGAATGTCCATATTTTGAATCACCGAGATTGAAAAACGACGAAGAATGTTTCCGCTTGTGCGTTGGAACCAAAAAATAATAAACCCACACAGACCACTATTTGAATGACTTACGAATTACCGATTAAAGTGATGTCATATCAGACACTAGCAAATGATACGTTGTTAATATTCGTCCTTTGGGAAATAACATTGATAAAAAAATTCCAACTACCGATTTGCTAAACAAATTATGTATCGATACTTCAATAATAGTTAAAACTATAAATCTGGTGTAAGTACGAACGTTTATATATTATTATATACAGAGTGAATCACTAGCGTGTACATCCCCATATTTTGCTTTAATAACTTATTTATTCAAATTCTGATTTTCGGAATTTTTAAATATAGGCATTTTTCAAATTATTGAGATTTTTTACTAATTAAGGAGTGTCCAATTTCGATACAAACTTCTATTTATGAAATCCCCATTTTACTGTAAATTTCATAAAGGATAATTTTTTTGTACATTTTGATGTACCTAATTCAAAATTCAAACGAGTAGTTTCTCAGTTTTAAAATGTTTAAACTATATATATAACGTCCTTAAATATAGTGTAACAAAATTATAAAATATATGTTATATTGGTTCTAGTGTTTATTATACTTGGACCAATTTTACAAATTATAAATGTTGATGGATTAATATTAACTACTAAAATGTTTAAATCGCCATAACCCAAATATCTTCCGAACACATTATTATGGACCTTTTTATCCTTAGTTTATCCTCAAAATTAAATAATTCAAAAGCTACAAGTTTGCATTTTGATTTTAATACGCCAATGTTTTCAAAAAATTATCCTAATAATTGACAATTGGACATTTGGTGAATCACTCTGTACATAAAATCTAGTACACACAAGTATTATTGAAAAGTATCGTTATAAACTACTGAACTTTTAATCAATAATTTTAATGAACTCAATAAATTTATTCCCAGATTAAAAATATAGTGTATTGAAAATTGAAATATGTAACCATATAGATCTTATTATTATCGTTTTCATCGTATTTCTTTATTTATTTAACTGAGCACGAACTTTTTTATGATTATTGAATTCGGTGTATAACGCTGTTTGGATATTCGATATTTATAGTGATTATTATACACTTGGCATACTACACGCGTAACCACAATAATATTATGTCATATTTATTTGAATACAAGGAAATCAAAGAATTAACTTATAGTTGATACCTAATACTTTTATATAATATTTAAAAAGTTTTTTTACTAGTGATATTATATCAACATAATATGACGTACCTATACGGCTATACATAATGGTTTCGTAGAAGAATGTAAAACTAGTTATTAATACCGATACCCATTGCTTCTTTTAACAATACGTTTGGCACGAGTTAACTTGGCAGTGTTTATTGAAATAAGTTAACCATAACATTTAGCGATGCACCACTGCAGGCTGGTTAAAGCTAATGAAAATCGCAACGTTTTATAGCCAAACTGTCAAAGTATTATTTTTTAGCCAGTCCTCACTACCTATATAATATTTTCCTACCTATCTTTTTCTATTTCTTTTTATTGTTTTTTTTTTCAATACATTTTAGCAAGTTTATAGTTACTTATATTATGCTTCCTATTATATTACACTCTTACATTTATTTTCAAAATAACAATACACTAGTCTATTGTATCACACAATACGTGCAGATATAATAATTTTACTACGGTGCAATTTAATTTTCACTTTTACAATCTGAAATATCTCATCGAACCTATTATCTCGATAATCAAATAAGTATAATAATAAAAGAGTGAAAAATAAACCACTTCGTGAGAAATGTAAGGCACGCCCTATCGTTTTTCGCCGCATATAGTGAAGCAGTAAAGTGAAGTAAAAATACATTAGACCCTGAAGAGAAAGGTCTAGGACAACGAGACTAGCTGATATATTATGTTTGTTTCTCTTCTTTCAAATTTCCTCTGACTATGCATGCTCAGAAAATTGCTTCCACAGCTGCAGAATCAGTGTCCAATAATATATATATATTATGTACCTAGTGATTTATGATTTATGATTACCCTAGATATATAATCAGTGTTCATTGAAAACTGCAACTGCCATTAATGCCAAGATTAGTCTTATAGACCTACCTACCTATCTAACGAGATTTCTTCTCAAATTAGTGAAATCTTAACACACCTGAATACACAGTATACTATGTATCGAAATGTCTGTTACAACGCCTAATTTCTGATACTAATAATGTATGTGACCTATAGCCTAGAAGTCTGGGGATCTATTGTCAGAAGAATAAAAGAGCTACTGGTAAAAAATATAACGGGTTGGAGTTCACTTCATTGGTTCAAATATAATTCTATGAAATCAAATTATAATATAAATAGTTTCGTTTCCAGAACCGTCAAATCAAATTTAGCGTGACGGTTTCTTAGAAAATAAATGACCCGACAATTTAGTAACACTTTGTAGTATAAACAATAATTTATGCTTATAGTTTAAGATAATGTTTTTAAATTGTTAAGTATTTACCATTATTTTATATAGCTGCAAAATAATTACTTAATAGGAGTATCTATATCTTAAGAATAATTTTTAAATAAAATATAATCAGTGTTAGAAAATAGAACTAGAGGAAAAATTGAAAACGCTTTATTATATAACGTATAAACATTAAACTGTAATATATTTGCCACAAAAGCATTTTATAATGCGATACCATTCAGAGACATGATTTCAATAGTTTTTGATATTAACATGTTAAGACGGATATAATTTAAAGTTAATGTAATTAAATTACATAACGTATTAAGTGAATATAGTATTACGACAGAATCGGAAGTAAGGAAGTAAAAAGAGGCATAGAAAAATAAATGGTAAGAGGAAACACGGCATGCGATTAAATAATTGTTATTAAAATAATAGATCGGTGGTAACATGAGAATAATTAATACAATTGATCCATATAATTAACATTTTTATAGCTGTTAGCAAACATTTTTAACAATGGGTTTTAGTTTTATAAAATCACAGTGTTTAATGAAGATGTATTTCTTTTACTTCTGGCTGAGAAAATTGTTATCAATTTCCTTCATGTAATATGTTTTAAACGAGCAGATGTGAAAAGACTTTACTCCGCACTGATACCAATTGAATAATTTTGTCAGTACATTTTAACAGTGGATTAAACATAATATGTTGATACGTATTTTATAACAAAATCTAATAAATAATAATTTATTTATAAAAAGAGTATACTTATTGGGACTTGCGTGGAATATAATAATAACTCAAGGACCAAACGAAAAATACATAATATTATAAACAACTGTACTTCACTAGTGTCTAGTTTATTAATTTTTCACTAAATTCTTAGAACTCGTTGAATTCAGAATATTACGCTTATAAGATAATGAGTTTTTCCTAACATATACCATTACTAGCAATAAGATATTAAGCATGTATAGTAGACATTGCATTCCTTAGAATTAATAAAAAAAAATCTACATTACATTATATTACCATTGATTATAATAAACTCGGTGATATTACCTACTTATATTGAATTTAAATATGTTTAGGTATATAATTTATACAGAAAAAAGATAGATTTAAATCTATATAATATAATGTTAATGATATTTCAATGTAACTGACTTGTTATTTTTAGTATATTGTATAGTAGTCGTAAAAACCGAAATGAAATATTTTTTTCTCGTAATCATGTTTTGTAAGATAGCATGTTTTTTCTGTGATAACTATTTGGTTAAATTTTTTATTTACTGTTATA
The DNA here is from genome assembly GCF_019925205.1 of Metopolophium dirhodum. Classification (NCBI taxonomy): domain Eukaryota; kingdom Metazoa; phylum Arthropoda; class Insecta; order Hemiptera; family Aphididae; genus Metopolophium; species Metopolophium dirhodum. Next base: position 11,840,530 of record NC_083561.1, read on the forward strand.
TACGTCATACTATTTAAAGAATAACATTCGTATTTCCATTGGAACATGATAAATTATTATTTATTATAGTGTGAGAATTAATGTTGAAATAAAATTGTCATTGTTTCCAATTTCAATGTTTGTACTACTGCATAATAACTTACATTAGCAAAGTAATAAATAATACAATAACACTTGCCGAATGTATAACATATACCTACCCATACATAATCTACGTACGCACGTTTTTGGACTATTTTTCTATTTCCATTTATGTAATTCTATATTCTATTATCGCTTAATGTGTTAATAATGAATACAGTAGACAAGAAAATAACAACACTATAATATAGTACCGTAGACCTTAGTTGGGTACATAAGATATTATTAAACAAGACATTGAGCCACCATTAGGATCATATCTCATTTCCTATTAACAATACATTTGTCTTTAAGTCATGAGAGAGGTTTGTTCAATAATTATGAAAGGAGTACTTTAGTAAAACCCAAATAGCGCACATTAAACGCTACCATTACCTATTATTTACTGTATGCAGTCTTCAGAGGCAAAAATATCTAAATGTTCGTACTGCACACTTTTTATGAGATATTTGTTGCTCGGCTGAGTGGTGAACACATTATAAATTGTAAGGAATAATAATAAACAAACAATAAACGGCTTAAACCGATAGCAGTCTTTAGTCGTTATTATTATTAGTTATTACCAAAGGCCGTGATAGTTATAATAATAATCAGGAAATTAATTTAATAGCATTTTCATATTTTGTTTTAAGATTGATAAAAAGTAAGTTAGTAGAGTAAGCCAAGTTTCATGATACATATAGAAGTAGAATTAAAAATTCTTTTTCTAGAAATATTTTTTTTTTTATGATTTTGAATTTTTTGATATATTATTGTGTTTTTTCTTTTGATTTTTTGAATATAAACTGTTATGTTCTATGACCGCGACGGTGACGGTTAAACAAAGTTCTACTATGGGGGCCTATTTACATATTGCTTCCAAACATTATGATTCTTTTATCACTAATTATACAGCACTGTCATCTTAGATAATATACAATAAATTGTATACAGGCGTAGATCTATAAATATAAAATGGAGGATGGGGAAGGGGATGTTAAGAGAATTAAAATTTTTGAATTTTAGTACATACCTAATAGATTATAATATATATATGCCTAATGATATAATTTGTTAAAATATTGCCAATTTTATTTATATTTTTAATTTATGGATTCTAAGACGTATGGTATGAACTATTTATTATATAAATAAAAACAAAAATCATAACATTTCCAAAGGGGGGAGTGCTAAAGCCCTTTGAGCCCCCTAAATCTGTGACTAATTGTATACAACCTAAGGGTGTCATTATAAAAGCACAGAATAACTTATTTATCACATTAATCTGTTATTCTGTGTTGAAAATACAATAAGTTCTGTTCTCTTTCGATACTTACAGACATTAAATAGTATATTGGACAACTACTAATTATGATTAAACCAAATACGATTATTCATTACCAAAAACAATATTACCTATACATATTATTATTTGTTACATTACATTGTTATAAATAGGTAGGTACCTAATTTTAAACACAATCAACACTTTATAATCAATTACATTCTAACACAAATTATGTACCTATACAATTTTTAATTTTGTACAGCACACCTAACAATTTGTGCTGTATAAAGTGTATCATACTGCCCAATATTTTAATCCGTCACCGTATGTAAGTAGGTACTCTAAATAAATGACAAATAATGGTTATTTCATTATAAACGTTTTATCTAAATCATATTTTTAAACGTTATTATTTTAAATTGGATAAGCAATAATACTCCCTCGAGATTGGTATTTTACGAAAAATGAAGTTTTTATTTAACTAGTAAATATTAATTTTCTGTACTATGTTAGAAATATTGTAGTATTTTATATGTTCAAACTAATTTCAATATACACAAATTCTTAAACTAATTGGCAGGAACCTTTTTAAGCTAAGTTTTAGACGTTAACTAATTTAATTTAAAATATTTATCAAAATAGTTTTCATGTAACATATATTATAATATATTCAAATCATACAATTTCATTATTTAAGGACGTTTTTTTTAACAATATAGATCGTTTTATAAACGCGTAAAATTAGTTTAAAGGTTTATCGTTTATATGAATTGTTTATTATTGAAAATATTTAAACGGTTTTAATAGAAGTACATGTACTGCTATTTATTATATAATCGATACTACTTATTTTATTTACCACTTATGGTGGAAGATCAAATTTTAAGGTAATACTATTCAATGCACCTGGATGATTTGAAACGGAAAGTAAAATAGAACCGACGAAGAGCAGTGTCGCGTAGAAACCATAAGAATTGTAGAAGTAGTATTTTTTTTTTTAAAGGATATACACCTGTAACACGATAACTAAAGAATTACTGGTGCATGCCTTAAACGACACAGGCTGTTTGGCAATGAAATTTAACCCTCACGAAGAAGGCTTCGGCGGTTTTTCCGGTGTTTACGCGTACAGAAAGATCTCGGAGCACGCCACACTGGAAATAAAACCATTAAGGATAGTTAATGATATGCGAAATTATTGTTTTATAATCGGACGTGACGTGCCACGCGCGTTTAATGGTATAATATTATTATTATGTTATAACTTATGATCGAATTAGGTATATTCGAATGACAACAGTCCAGAGAAAGGTTCCGTTGAGATAAACGTGACGGTGATGATAATGTTAATGTTATTGAAATAACCGCAGGATGGTACTAAACAAAATATTATACTCGACTATATTATCAGAAAGCTTTCTCTACTTAGGATTAGCCTGTAATAACGAATGAATAACAATGCACACGACGTAAGAATTGATAGTAGGTAGGTATCTCGAGAGTCCATTTGTAATGGATACATACATACAAAATTTGTTGTCTCAACGGAATAAAAGAAAGAAAAATAAATGGTAATATGATAATAACACATACCCGACCACTTGTTGCTCAACTAATATTTATTTCTTACAGATTGCCTGAATAGAATATTTTAAATGATCATTGATTTGTTTGTCGAAAACTTCCTGCTTATACTTTCTGCGTCGTTCTATGAAATTATATTGTGTTGTGTGCATAATACAATTATTGATATATTATCCAAGAGAAGAATACAATGGTTGTATAACTTTATAGAAATGTGGCCTACTGCGGTCGTCACGAAAGCCATCTACAAGTATTTAAAAATCGTAGAAAAAATATATAAAAGAAATTAGGATATAGATAACTTATTGTAATATCATTTAGGTAGGTAAGTATATAACATCGTATTCAAAACCAGCACAACAGTCAACAATCATTATTCTATTTTAAATTCTGAGGGAAGCTATGAATGAATTGATTTTACTATGTATGCGTTTGTGTTTATTTGTGTGTATGAATACACGATTTCTAGTAGAAAAAATGCTTTAATTTTCATCTTCAAAATATTTTCTGGTAGGAAAGTTAATCTAGTTCTTACGTTTGGAAGAGAAAAATTAAAAATTCGCAGTATTTTTCAAAAAAATTGGGTAAAAATGCTAATTTTTACACAAAACTAGTTATTGGCAAAAAAGGATAAGCGTAGATACTTGAAATATTCACCAAATGTTTATATTACCATTTTCTATACACTTTTTACAATTTATACTATTACAATTTTTAAAATATTTTGAAGCATTTTGAGCGATTTAAAGTTATGTGAATATTTAGATTTTTTTTTAAAAGTATTTTTACAATTATTGTTGATAAACATTTTTTGCTCGATCTGAATGCAATACAATTTATTATAAGGTCCATCATAAGTTGCAATTTCTGGAAATAAAAAAAAAGTTGAGTGTAAATCTATACAGTTATTTTTATGAGCGTTTGAAGTTACAATTTTATCTTCACTCAGAAACGTTTTTCCCATAAATTTATAATCATTAAAGCATTCAAATTAAACTCGTACATTATAGCTGGTGACTTACTTGACGATGAGGCAGACACACTCGATACCTAAAACTATACAGTAGAGCGGTTACATACTTTCCCATTTTTTAATATAACTATTATTTTTTGACATAAAATGTTAAATATACCTAAGTAATCAATTGTCAACTAATGAACCAGATACCGAGGATTTTCTTATTAATAAAAAAAATTGTATTTAATTATGATGTTTTGTTTTACTGCCCAATATAATAGTGAAATGCAAAAAAATGGGAGTAGAATAAAATTATTTGTAATTATCTAGATTGAATGTAATAATTAATATCCGATATATATTGGAGACACCCAATGTAGGTGACCTCATGTTGCAATAATGTTGGATAAATTACATTGTTTATGTTCAAATACCGTTTAAATCGTCAGTGAACTTTGGCTAAAGTCTGCGCTTAATGTTTTTATTCGACTTTACTACACGTTTAATCAGTAAATACGATGAAATCAATTTATAATTGATTAAATACCTACATAATAAATTAATAGTTTAAATGTATTAATTAAAAAGTAGAAATTGTGAGACAAAATAACAAAATATTTATAAACATGCATATGGAAAATGTACACGAGTAGGTACCTATTCGGAGTAATTATAACGGTAACGTATAATAAGCAAAGACTTTATACTAGTATTATAGGCCAGTATAGGCATATGATAATAATTACTTACTAATAAGTACCTCTGCGTAATAACTCTGATAATAGCCTGTACTGATGTACTAAAGGTATACATAGTTGGAAATATAAAATAGATATTTTTTATAAACCTATTATTATTTATTAGTAAAGCTGGGTACTAAAAAATAAATTACTCGATACTTACAAGAGATTGTCATTTTTTTCTGACTAATTTAACTGTATAGGTAAATCAACCATAAATTAAAAAATAATGTACCTTATTGTAAAATTGTATATTCATAAAAGTAATGTAAAACTCTCTCCATGACTAAATATTAATAAGTTTTAAATTATGCATTAAATCTGGTATTATAAGATTTACAAGTACTTTTTTTTGTATTTTAAATGTTTTAAGTATAGTGCATTAAATTAAAAGTCCTAAATTAATGACTTAATTAATTTGGTTTATTTCAAAAAAATATTTTCCAAATTTGGTACGTTTTCAATACCTTAAAAGTATGTTTTACCATTTGTCTAGGTCAGGGACGTCATTTGAGGTATTTGATGTGTGATTGAGGATTTGTTTTATCATATACTCACTATGTACTATGTACTATCTACTATGTACTTATAATGTAATTTAGAACTGCTTCTCTCAATGGGGCCAATTATATATTTATGGAATAAAAATTACAATGATTTTAGGTATTTTAGTGGCTATAGATATTTAAATTTAAATAATTTAAGTACAAACTTATTATTATTAAGTATACACTATTCATAATATATTAGATTATTACATGGAAAATATAAAAATTCTAGTTTTAGAGCGTAGCGAGAAATCAATTTTTGTAATAACTATAATACATTGGCCGACTGAACATTTTTTGGCCTTCCTTGTTAGCATACTCTTCAAAAAGTTGAAATGACGCCCCTGGTCTAGGTTATGCGTAGATGATAGTTAAAACTGATTGTAATTCGTGAAAAAAATAATACCTACATTTAATATTTTTTAAATCAAATTATTTTTATAAATCTATTAGTGATTTTTAACTTTGTAATCGGCGTTTCCCTTAAAATCCTTACATGTTTTATGTAAGAAGAGAAACATTATATATATCTGTCTTTCAATAATAGTTATCTGTTTTTTACACCGATATTATATTTCGCATATTCCTTTATAAAAATATTTTATAGAAAACGAATATAATATTAATAAAATGAACAAACAAAGAATAGTGTTCAAGGTTAAAATTCATTTCACAACAATGTGATATGTACGTCCTATAGATCCTATTCAACAGTAGTATAATACCCATCAAATTTACAAGCTTCTTTTCCCAAATTTGATTGATTGGTGCCATATTATTAATGGCTTAAAATATACGTGACAAATAATAAAACTATTGTTGAAAAGTTTAATATTTTATTGTAGTTGAGCTTAAACGTAGTAAGGCTATTTTTATGTAAAGACTTGTTTTAAGTACATATTTTTTAAAAACTTTATAATAAATAGTATTTTACTAAAAATAAAACAAACATTTTAATTTAAAATGTATATTTCTTGTCATGATATTTTTATTTTAAATGGCTAAATGGATTGAAATAATCAATAATATTTGTTATAAAAAAAAATTTGTATCATAACTTAGGTATAATTCTCAAAAATGTATTTAAATTTTTTTTACTAACAGTGCACTACATGTTAAAAATACAAAGGAGATTAAAAATTTATGAAATTCCCACCATTTTATACTTAATATTAAGTTTTGATCATTGTATAATTTAAAATAATCATAATCGTTTCTTTGTATTAATTATATTAGTCCAAACTCGTTTATTATTCACCTGCTGCAGAACTAGCCTATCCTTTAATTTTAAAGCAGTTTATTCTTATTGATTAATTTGAAGCATTCCCTTACTGACAACTCACTAAAACATTTTCTGCATAAATTCCCTATACTTTAGTAAGCTTGTTATTATAATATATTGCAGTTTTCAAATAAAAAAATTAACAGCGATAATTATACTTAAAAAGTACTTACATTATTGAATTGATAATAATATTAAGTATAGTTGACTGTTGACTTGGAATAGACTGCACGTTTGTCTATTATACCTAATTATATTTTAATTCTGATGTAAAAAGTGTATTACGTTTGGTTAAATAATAATATTATTAATTAACTATTAAAGACCACAGCGTATAGTATGCATAGTTTTTGATCACAGCGCATTTGACTATTTGGGTTGTAAACATTAACGATATAATATGATAAATGCAGAATATATATGTGTTGTAAATGAAAAAATAGGAAGCTGTAATAGCTATAACTACTGAAAAATGTTAGAAACAGTCATTTTTATATTATATAATGCGTACGATGTGTTGAAAGATATAGTCAATAAGTATACAAAACACGCAACTAATCATTACAATGTGTATTGAGTATACGAGATGAATAATAATGTGAAATTAAATTAATAATATGTACGTAATTACGGAATAAAATATATAAATATGGTTTAAAATCGTAATTATTTCATTATTGCCATGGATAATATTATGTTTTATTCAAAGTATTCATTTTCTAGACTTTTAATAAATATTAAGAATAAAATATATTAGATTTAGTATAGTAATTAAAATTCAACAAAATATATTTGAACCAGAATTTCAATTTCCTGTATAGTATTATACAATGCAATAATATTATGTTCATATTGTTGGAATGATAAGTTTACAAAATAAAACAATGTCAATTACTCGAAAAACAGCGTATCTTTCGATAATCGATTTGTATATATTATGATTATTAATCTTTTTACCTATAGAAATTAATATGATGAAAGCGTGTAAAATTAAACATTAGTAAGTTAGTGGCTATTTAATGATTAATTATAATTTATAATAGTTTGCAAAAGTGCACTGTTACTTCAACTTTAAAGTATGATTTTTATGGCATTAATTTAATGTTTAACTACATCATATCATACCACAATAGTTCTTGTTTCTATACAAAAAAGTAATACTGGTGGACAAAAGAGGCAGAGATTTTTTTTAATTTGTTACAACGCGTTACATGACGCAAATCGATAAAACGTATAGTCTTAAAAACAGTAGAACAAAACATATCATACATATGTAAGTATATTTAATTTAATTTCATACATACATACGTACATACATACATACATACATATATATATATATATGAGTACTGGGTCCCACTGAGAGACCTTATATAAAATAATATAGGTAACTTATAAGTAAAAGGTAATGTAAATGTTTGGTCGGATCAGTGTGTTTGGCTTGATTTAGGTGTTATATGATCGATATAACTACCCATCTTCGTAGGTCAGTTTGAAGTTTAAGATGTGACTGATATCTAATCGCAATAAATAGATAACAAATTAAAAAAACAATTTTTTCGCGTTCACTGGTTCGGATGCTGCCTCCGCGCGAACCGAAACGGGCATGTGTATTCATTTTCGGAGGGAGACCGAATGTCATGAAGAGTTGATATTCGCGGACGTAGAGTTCGATGACTCTGCTGCCGTCGCCATCATCATAATATTATACAAAAAATATTGGCTCTGAGGTCTTTGCCGCACAGTGCGAGGCCTTCGAAAGGTTATCTCACCGGCGCCGCCCTCATCACTCCTACGCCCGACGAACACGTGTGTATATTATATATAGATGTAGACGAGTATGGTTCAATGATCACCATATTATACATAATATAAACCGTGTGCGTGTGTGTGTGTCAGTGGCACAACGAAGGGATGGACTGCTGATCCAGTCCCACCACCTCCCTTTGAACCATGTTAGATACCCACTTTTTAAAAATAATAATTTACAATAAACATTTTTTTATTTTACCGGCCTAGTTTATAACTTACCTATAAATAATAAATAATAATTAATAATATGTGTTATAGTAGTTAGTTATATTATAATAATATTTAAATACATATTGTATAAATTGTATAAAACAATGTAATTGAAATACATTTCTTGATTTATAACCCTCCCTCCCTCCGCCACAAACATACATAAGGAAGTCCTGGTTACGCCATCCATTGGTGTGTGTGTGTGCGTGCGCGTATGTATATTAATTATTACCCGTTTATGTGGGCAATGTGTGCACACAACCCTACTATTCGCCGTTTCACCACTCACCACTGCCAGTGGCGTTATGTATAGGTACACAGAAAACTAATTATACAGGCGTCAAATACGTGAATTAAATCACAAACACGTATCAACTATAATACAATATTTATTGATAAAACTTGGCGTTCAGATGAAAAATACATTAATCTACTTTTGGAATCCGATAACTCGATAGATACCATAGATTCGTCTACATATTATAAAGTCTCCGAAACGATGTAAAACTTGATTCCCAAGATAGTTCTAGAACCTAGTGTGCACAGTATTATAGTACCTGTCCGTATTATTACCTAGTAGAAATAACTGGTACTAAAATTAAATGCTTAACACAAAAACAGATATATTTATTATGCTCGATATTTATATCATCGAAAATCAGCAACATAACAAATCATCAAATAATTATAAATATTTTATACTTAAAATCAAGGCTGGGCATTAACGAGTTAAAAGTTAAAATTAAGTTAAAACGTTAAGTGAATTTTAATTAAGTTAATTAACGCGTTACTTTTTTTTTCAAATTAACTTTTAACTTAATAAGTTACTTTTTTTCAAGATTAACAGGTAACACGTTAATCTTGAAAAAAAGTATCTATATTAAGTTAATTTTTGTCCGAAGAATAATGCAAATTTTTGAATGGGTTTTTGCTTTGATGTATCATTTTAAATTTCCCCAGTAATTTTCTTGAGCGTAAAGAAAAACTATCTAATAATCTATATTTTGTATCTGGAATTTTTTATTTTTGTAAATTAGCAAATTTTAAATTTAAACTAAGTTAAGTTACTTTTTTTTCAAAGTTAATTCTTAACTTAACGAGTTAACGAAAAAAAAATATGAGTAACTTTTAACTTAACTCAACTTTATTGTTTTAAAATAACTTAACTTAACAAGTTAAAAAAAATCGTTAACTTGCCCATCCTTGCTTAAAATATGTGTTGTTACCGTTGTAGACTAACACGATATAAGTCATCCGATGTGATCCCCTGAATTAGTTGAATTCCTTTACATAATAATAATAATAATAGTAATAATAATAATAATAATAATAATAATAATAATAATATGCTTACGCCATTGCTACTGCGTAAAGTGTAGTATAGGGCGCGAGTTGGCTTGTGAGTGTGTGCGTGTGTGTGACAACAGTGTCTATGCAGTATAATACTATATTATGCTTTTATCACCAGTCCGTTAACGATGACGACGACAACAACATCTAGAGTTGTTTCACTCGCCAAGGTGTGTCGACAATATAAATATCGCCTTATCATCGTACACGGACATATACTACATGACTTGTGTACTGCGACGTGAATAACACAATTTTTAAGGTCCGGTTCGAGAATAGACGACCTCGCGACACGCGTTCGAGTTTATAAATATTGAAGACTAAACGGTACTTTACAACTGTTCCAAATAATGAGCAAAAAGAAAACCTTTTTTTTTTTTAATTTTTAGGGTTCATCACGCAACAGTGTATTTACATATTACATCATGTCAACATAACGAATATGTTTTAATATTCTGTTAAAATGTTATACTCTATTTATTAATTCATGATTTTTCACGAGTATTGAATTAATTTAATTTAGTTATATCAAAGCATTCTGGTATATCAATACAATGCTTGTAGATTCGATACACCACATATTAACCTATTTAGAATGGTTTATTTAAGCTCATCAATGGGAAGATAGTAGGTTGGGTACCTACATAAACATGTCATAAACCACTATTTCGAAAACGAAGAAACCTTTCAACGACCTTAATAGATGTGTAATAATTATAATGTGTTATGTAACATTTGAGTGAATAACTGCATTTTTCCAGAATATATAATGTATACATAAATAAATACGCTGTTCAGCTGTTCTCACACAAAATACATAATGTGACTTTATAATATACATTACATAGGTAAAATATATATATACATAATATATGTTAACAAGTCACTGTTTGAATTGTCCGTAAAATAATTATTGGTTAAACCACCTTCTATGTTTTTTTATCGTACATGAGACAAAATTATGTTGGCACATATTGATTTCAATATATTAGTTATTCATAATTTTGTAAACCATAATAACTACGATTATAATATTAAATTAAGTTGTACACTGCAGTTTAGACTTAAGCATTAAATTATTTTAAGATTGTAAAAAGTATTGCATAATTATTAAAGAAGACAAATATTACTAGAAATAATATGTATGCGCAACACGCATTTGAAAAACAAATGTCTTAGATAGTTAGGTTATATAATTTTTTAGTTGATATAAAAACAATTTTTTAAGAGTTAATGACGTATAAAATGTGTAACCTATAGCGGTTTGAACCTACAAAACAACTCTTTCCCACCTCCCTAATAGGCTAAGTTAGTGCGATGTTGTAGAGTATAATATAGGTTATATAATTTATGAATCTTATAAATCTTATTAAATGGAATACTTTTCTTTTGCACAGGAATAATGATCCCCGTTCGCGTGAGCTGCAGAAAAAGGATCTGCGTGTGATTTAGTGAGACCGGCGTGATGATCACAGAAATGACGACTAGCTCCGTACTGCCTACTGGGGGCGGCAAGATAAAACGTCCGAGTTTCAAATCCCGTGGCGGTGCTGGACCGCACATCAACCGAACAGGGAGCTTCAAGGGCTACCAAACGATCCGGGTGTCGGTGCCGTCCACCATGGTCGCCGAGCTGGCGTCAAAGTTCAACGCGGTGGTGGTGGACGCCAACCAGGGGGACTCGATGCAGGCAATCATGAAAAAAGTAAACAAAACGCTAGCCAAAGGCTCTACAGCCAGGACAAAGGTCACTACAGTGCGGGAAAAGGGCGTCGTGGTACGGGCCACGGTCGAGAAGTTCGAGTCGACCTCGCAAAAGAAGCGTTGTATCAACCAGATGGTCGTAGTGCGGACCAACTCGAACCAGCGGATGGCCACGGAACGTCCTACTGCCATAAAACAGCCGACAGCTGTAGAACATCCCACTGCCATACAACAGCCGACTACTGTAGAACAACAAAAAGTCGCAGATCATCTAACTACCGTGGAACATCATATCGCCATACAACAGCCGACTGTCGTAGAAGAGCGAAACATCTTAGATCATCTGACTGGCGTGGAACAGCAAATCACTATGCTACATCCCACTGCTACAAAAAATCCCGCAGCCGAACAGCAGAAGACTATTAACCAGCGGACGTCGTCGTCCGTAGTGAAAAAGCTCTTAGTGCAGTTCGAAAACGGTAAAAAACCGTCGAAACCCAGTGTTCTGGGACCTAAGCCAATCGTTACGACTCGTAGTATTAGGCGAAACGAACGGAGGCCACCGATGCAAAAGGACACGACCGTCACGGTGGACAGACATTTGTTGAACAAAGACAAACGGTTATCGATTGCCAGAGATCCCGATGCTCAGTTAGAGAGTGTTTTAAACGTGATGCCCCCGCCAAAAAACCTGCAGCACCCTATGAGAAGGGAGCAATCACCACCACGAGAAGACTTGAACCAACAGCAGCCAACGGAAAGGGAGCGATCGCCTCCACGAGAAGACTTGAACCAACAGCAGCCAACGGAAAGGGAGCGATCGCCTCCACGAGAAGATTTGAAGCAGCAGCAGCCAACAGAGGTGATAGCTCCGGCCAAGTCACCACCACCGCTTCCGCTGAAACCGAACTGTTCATTTCTGCATGGTTGGAAACGGCCGACGACTTTGACGACAACCGCCGCTGCTTCCACCACCCCCACTACAAATACCCCCGCTACAACCACTTCCACTATAAGCACCTCCACTACAACCAACCCCACTACAACTATCCCCGTTACAACTACCTCTACTACAACTACCCTCACCACAACCACCCCTGCCTACAATAAAGGTGGACGACATAGCGTCGGTGAGATACAATCATCGCAACTGCCGTCGTCTCTAGTCGCCGCGTCCCCCACTCATTCCGTGATCGCGTCCCTAGCTGAAGCTACCCTCACCGCGACTGGCTTCGCCACGGACACCACTGCTCTCACCGCTGACACCACTACCGAAATCGGTTCACACAACTACAATTACATCGTCGGCGAAGAATCCATCTATGAGGAACTACGCTACATACGACTAACGTCAACCGACTCTGGTACCCACACAACAGAAGCGCCGAATGTCGTGTTGGAGAGTCCGTATGTCGTATTGGAGAGTCCGTACGATCACTACTCCACCATTGATGGTGGCGAGCAAAATATATACGACGTTGTTACGACCGCCACGACCGCCTACGAAGACACTAGCTACGAGACGGTCCAACCACCGTTGCCCCCGCTACCGACGCCACCGGTCATTTCCGTCACAGTTGTCGACGCGTCACCGCAACAACTTCCGGTCGACAGCGATAGTGACGAAAACGGCCACCAAGAGAAAAAAGAGATGTTTGATAATTCGGTGGAAATTGACAACAGCATTTATGGAATCAATCCTCCGTCGGAATCCACTTCATCCGGTAATAAAAATAAATTATTATTATTCTTCACACCTTTGGAGAAAAAATGTAATATACATATTTTGTCGATTCCAATAATCCAACAATACAATTTTAGTTTATCGATTTAATACAAGGTTCCTCATAATTTGTTTTTACTGTATTAATAAAATATCAAAAATACATAGTCATCATTTTTTATAAGTGGTTAAAGTTAAACAATTTATAAACTTTATAAAAATGACAAAAATTTGCAAATTATTTTATAGATAAACATGCATACAGTTTTAAATTTAATTACAAGATTCCATACTATATAAGTTTATTAATAGAAATTAAAAAAAATAAATTTAGTGTTAAATCTTAAGTCATTAAACATTTTTAAGAGCTAGTAGCTATTGAAGTTTTTACAGCATTGAATAATATTCAAACGTACCCTTAATATAATAACGATTTATTTTCTACCAATTTTTGTGTTTAGTTATAATTTAAAAAATATTGATCGTAAAATCTTGAAACATTCCACTATTAGTTGAAATATCATTTATAAACTCAATTATAAATTCAAAATATTTATACAGACATACATTTTAAGCTATCTAAATAGGCGTTTGAAATTTTTGAATATTGTTGAAATATGTTTTTTATGCTCTGAATCACGCAATACACTTGACACCTAATGTACAGCAAAACGGTTATCTATACTTGCCCACTTTTTTAATATTTAATATACTTTTTCAAAGGTGTCACATCGGATAGCGTCAGTGTGGACAGAAACAGTAAATTTGACGAGGATGATGGTTGGGTGGATGTTCCTTCCTCTGAAGAAATTATTTTAATACCGTATCCGTGAGTATATTTAAATATACATTACAATAATTCAATTTACAAGTTAATTTTTGTCGGTATATTAAGTTGTGTGTACCTAGTATCAAATATGTTTTTAACCATTAGATTCAATCATTAATATTTCAATTTATATTACATTTTAATGTTAGATATAATATTGTGTTTTATTTGAAATTATTATAAATGTCTTATCAATTAAATTTAAAAATAATCTTAATATTATTCTACGTACACCGAAATATGATTTTCATAATATAGATAATGGGTACCTTGAAAACTAGCTATACTATAAATACTATACTTCTAAAAATAAAATATAAACCTATGTATATCACATTTTTTAATCGCATGTTTATCAGTTCCAATAGATTTCGTCAAAAGCCAAAGACAAAGAAGTCAAATTCAAAACCATTTTCAAAACTAATTCATGGGCTCTTGTATAAAGATCAAAGTAAGTTATCGAAGATACCTATTATAATATAAATTAAACGTTTTATACGTTATAGGCGTTAATTAATAATTATACATTAAACGCCTTAAAATATACAATACTGGCAATATATTATACTCATAAGTATAATATATTATTATTAGTTGTTAGTGGTTATTTTAATGGCTAATTTTAAGTATTATAAATTAATAACTAACTGACTAAAGTCTAAGACATGTAATGAATCACAATAGTTGACATCAAAAGTATTTATTAAATCGATTGATGTACAGATCAAAAATTCAGTACTTAAATATTCTACTTACAATAAATTGCATCAATCCAATAAAATCTTTTAAATATTTAGACGAGTAAGTAATTACTAATTTGTTACGGAAAACCTGTATGTTTTGTAAATAATTAATAACAATTATGAAAAATGCATTTGAAATTTCAATTAATCATAATATAAATAAATCTACTATTTATTCTAATAACTAATTCTTGGGAATATACAATAATAAAAAAAAATAGATAAAGGGTGACATAGGTCCGATGCTCATAGTCGATGCTTAAGAATAAGTATTACTTATGACTAAAATGAGTTTCATGAATGAGACTAGGGATTAAGAAAAGAAAAAATATTACTTAAATAATTAAGGTTGATCGAGATTTTTTAAACTTTCAAAATTTTTCAAAATTTTTTTTCTTTAATTAATTGTAAATTATTAAAAAATAATACTTATCAAGAAAAATAATATGTTGAATTTATTTTCATTATCCATTTTTAATTTCATATACCAAAGAAGAATATTTTTCAGAATTATTTTATGCATAAAAATTGAATTTCAAACGAGTAGTTAATTAGTTATAACTTATCAAGTATTTTAAGTTTTGATGGGTGGAGTGGAATGGTATTTACCTGTAAAATATTGGGCAGAAAAATTGCTTGTTCAAAATTCAATTCGTATATTTTGAATTTCTCCCTTTATAAAAAAAAATTGAAATACTTAAAAAATGAAAAATATAATTTTTTAAATTATTGAGTGTCAACAAAACAAATCAACCTGTATTATTATTATTTATTCGTGTACTATTCTGTAACAAAGTATTAGTGAAATGAGACTCATCCGGTAATCAAACCGCAGTTTTGTTTTAAAAAATAAAAAATAATGAATAAAGACTCTATGCTGTTAATAAGTTTGAGTGTACCGTATCATCATTAATTAATGCGTTAAATTTGAATTATTTGGTTAAATCGTTGTATAGGTACGAAAAACAATTCAGAACTAGTCTCTATTCCTATAAGGTTATTTTATTACATAATTTATTTAAATTAATATTTATTATTTATTTTCTAAATAACGCGTATACGGTATGTTGAACTTATTTTGACTAAAAACATCGAAATTATTATAATTAAAAATTATAATAATGATGTATTTACATCAAAATATTATATTATTATTGTTATTAACTTACATAAGTTAATATAGAATGGTTGAATATATTCGTAATAAAAATAAGTTAAAATAATTAGAATAAATACTTTGAAAATTGTATTGTGTACCTATAGACAATAATATCATACATAATGGCAAAAAGTAAGTCCTTACGATGTAGGTATATTTTTTGAAATTTTTGAATCAAAAATTGGTGTTGCATAAATATTCCCGTTTTACCGTATTTTTTTTCCCAATTACTTTGAAAAGTTCTAATGATCCCCAAAGTACCAACTATATTTAATTTGCAATCAAAAACCACACTCTCAAAGTTGAACATTGAAGCATTTTTTTTTTGCTATAAAACATGATGGCAGACACAACAATAAAAATAAAAACAATACACATCTTTGTAAAAAAAATACATTCATCGCTCCGCTCTGATTCTAAAATACAAATACAAATTGTATTATTATAAATAAAGATACATTTTTGTCATTGAAATATCATGACCAAACTAGGTTGGTAAATTTAAATTTAATTTTTAAACAAGAAAACCGGTTTTATATTGCATAGTTTTTAGTTCCAAGGCCAAGATCAGATGGTATCCAGATGGACTTGCAAATTGCAATACATTACGAAAATCCGTTTTAATGTCAAATAGGTAGCTATTTTTTTTTTAATTTTAAATCTCACATCGTCAAAATCAACCGAATTAAGAATAAGTTGTATTAAATAACCTATAATTTCTTGTTTTTATTTTATTTAATATTTAAATTTTCACAAGGTTATGCAAATTAAAAAAAATAATACATAATATATATCAATAAGCATTTAAATATACAATGATTAACATTAACAAATATTAAACCCTGTGAAAATTTGATGGCCAAAAAAATATACTCATTTTTAGTTTTACTTATTCTGTTATGATGAAAGAAAAAACAATTTTTGCATGTTATTATTAAATTGTAATCGTTCAAATTTCAAAACTGTGTTCAATTTTGAGCGCACATCAATACAATACCTATAAACAGTATACACGCAATGTTACCATAATGGTAAGGGGTGGTGGAATCGATAGAAAACCAAATAGCTCACAATACAATGCGACTATATGCGAGGTTAAGTGACGACCATTATAAATAAATAGGTAGGAATCTACTTTTAAGCTTCAGCCTTGCGACAAACAAATTTCTTTTCGTTGGGAGACGATGGTAGAATGTCGTAATTCGATTCACATGGCATAAATGGTTCATTCGGATTTTTTTTTATTGTTCACTATAATAATTGAACTACCACGTGTGCTATAGCGATGCTGCTATGATAGTTCAGCAACACCGTCGCCGCTGTTCGTAGGAAACATGCCCACGATAGTGATTCGTTAAACAGCGCGCGGGTTTGGACAAATGTTTATGTAATTCGTTGCCCGGAAGATTATGTTGATTGTTGTGAGTCCGTGTGTGCGTGGGTTGTGACGAGATAAAAAAACGAACAAATTAAAAGGAGAAATAAAAAACCTGTTTACCCTCCCAACCATGTAAAGTACTCCTTTTCTGCACTAGAATAACACCATGTATTTCTCCTACTCGGACAACACTCCCACTTCCATAACAGTCCAAGGTCCGTGCCGTCTTATCCGTCTCCTCGTCGTCCGTCGTAAGACACAGGTAATCGAAAAGTGAAAGTGCGGTGTACTAGACGTGTAATCACCAACGACAGCAGTGTTTGATGCAACGTCGTTACCAAAGTACGAAACCACCGTCGCGTTTGTTATTAAAATAACCATTTAATTTTGATCAGTGACAAAAATGAGTGATTTATACGATAAGGAAACGATTTGCCGAGCAACCATCTGTCATGCCATCTTCTTATTATTGTAACTCTCAAACGCCACCACCTTTACCACCAGCCAGAACTCAAAGGCGCAGGAAGTCACTATTTATTGATAAAGGTTTGATCTCACCCCCCCGTAACGGTTATGAAAGCACACGGCTCGAATACGTAAAGGATTTTAAATTAAATTAAAGCCACTCACAGAAAAGTATTGTAGTATAACAGTCAATTATTATTTCAATGTTTCAATTCTAAGTTGAAGACGACCTTTGTGATATCAAAGCATTCACGTTTGTATTTTGTTAATGTTTTTGGTTTTGCTTATTCTTACATAACAAATATTTAATAATTTCAACAAAACAAAACATTAATAACTCGAATTAAACAATAATACATCTTAAAAAATGCCTCATATAACACCTATTTGAATTAGGAATACTAATACCAAATTAAAGCTAAAGAAACTGTATACATTATTAGTTATTGTTTAAAATTATGACTGCTTAGTGGGCTATAACTTGAGAATGATTAATGATTAATGATAATTATTAAACATTTTTGAGGATGACACATGATTGTACACACTTGAAGGTCGTATCGTGGGAAGAAAAAATATTACAAATTATCATAACCTAATAACATTTTTTGATTGTTTAACTACAATATTGTTTACTGCCATAGGTATTGATAATACTTTAATTAGGTAGGTAGTTATAAATTATAACCGAATTATATTTGTTAATAGTTAGTATTTAAAATATTTATAGGTGCTTAATAAAAACTTAAATAAAATGGGATCTTAATTTTTTTCTTTGTGAAAGGAAAAAACATAATCACTAGGTAGTTACACAAATATAAAGTTATCTAGATGAAAATATAACTGAGTGCCGTAATCTTACCGAAACAATTAGCCAACTGTAAATAATCGAGCGTGTGCTTCAACTAACCATACGATTTTGCATTTCTGAAGACACGCCTTTTTAACACATTAAATTTACCGATGCTTTCTTTAGTTTCTATATCGTCACAATCCGTAATTAGTTTCATAAAGGATGTCCCTGAACAGCTTAACTACAAAAAAAATCCACGTGATTTTCTAAGTGAACAACTGTTAAGTGTAGTATTGAAGACAGTTTTCCTCGAAGGGAAATTCGAGTCGCAAGAGTTATCTTTATTTTTTGATAATGGTAAGTTGTACACTTACTACTAATTAACTGTTTAGTAACGTACTATAAATAGACATTTTATTTAAAATAAAAATACAATATATTTTACATTTGTACAATTTGTACCGGTGAATTTAAATTATTTAATACAATATGACAGTTTAATTGTTTTTTAATTACAATCTGGTATGAACCATTTTAATAATAATATTAAATAATATAATATATTTTTTTTTACTTATCTAATATTTTATAAAAAAATTGTGTTCATTAGATATTGGGAATACTGTAAACCAAGAAATACCGGAGAATATCTATGTTTTCGATTCATTTAGCTCAGATTCCTCTGACGATGACGGAGAAAATGTCAAAAGGGTACCAGAATATCCTTGTAAAGATCGAGTTTTGCCAGCCCCACCAAGTGGTCAACGAAATTACGGACTTGGCCCACTGGTCAATAAAGCCAGGAAACGATTTAAAAAAGGGTGGTCATTTGGATCACTTAAATCACTTGGAAAAAATCAGATAGGAAAATTAAGTCAAGGAAATTTAACGAATGAATTTGGTGAGTAAAGATTTTAAAGTTTGAATAATTAGTATATTGTACATAATGAACAATTTTGTGGTCTATAGACAATAGAACATATGAGAGCACATCAGATAAAAGTATTGACAAAAGTTTAAATTCATTGGCGAATAGTAATAGTCCGTCGTCATCTGTTTTCTATATTCCCATATATAAACATATTATGTAAGTATTCAAATTTAAAATTACATATGCATGCCATCTAATATATTATAGCCAATGCAATACAATTAAAATAAAATATTAATTTACAGAGATAATGGTAACATTCGGCCTGTAAGAATTAGAAGCAAACCACCATCGTCTATTGATTCGAGACGTCTAAGTGTAGCTGTAGCAAGACCAAGTTCACCACCACCTCCTCCACCAGTAAAACGACATTCAACTGGTAAAATTATATTATATTTATTAATTTTATAGAATATTTGTATTTGGACATAAATATTATAGTTCGGCAGTGGAAAGGCCAAGCGACGTAACCCAGATAGACAACAAAATAGTTATTTTAATTTATAATGATAGTGGTTAGAGAAATAATAAAATATACACATTTTCCCCAAGTGCCCCGTGCCTTGTTGCAAATACATCTCCACACATTTCATCCACAATTGTCTTTCGATAATTTAATGATTTAAAAAAATAAAATACCGAAGTATGTTTCGATGCTGTGTGGTTTTTCCGAAAATACATGCACACAGATGCGATATAACCGAGCGGGTTTCTTTTGATGTAGACCGTCTACTAGGCTGATTCAAATAAATTTCAAAATGTTGCCACACGAAAACGAATTTTTGTCGCCACAGTCAAATGTTAAAACTGTCTGGACGCGCCTCAAATACCTTCAAATCATTGTTTCAAAAATATTATCATTTTAGTCGCTCCTAGCTTCCTGCAGAGAGATTTTAATTTTGTGGATAACATTACTGGCCTTTCCATAAACAAAACAACAAATACACATTTTTCTCAAGTTACATAAGTACTAAAGTACATAATCCTAAAATCAATTTTTTGTTGAAAGTTTGAACAACAAATGTAGCAATTCTTAAATAATTGTTTACAAAAGTCAGAAATTTTAGTCTCTCCTGAAAAATTTCATTATTGTGGATTACATCAATTGGCTTTTCACTATTATATTATGTAAATAACTGTTATGTATAATATTTTAGGAAACACCACGTATGGTTCGTTGCCCCGTTCAATTTACAATTCTAAAGGAAGGCCAAGCAATTCATTGGACAAGAGTAGCACTGAATCAGCATCTGAGAATGGTATAATTTTAAATTAAATCATTACCCACTGTAGTTTCATATTTATGATAACTCAAATTATTTCACAGGTTCAAACCAAGGTTCTGATTTGTACATGCGATTTGCCGATGAACCATTGTATCAGTTTTATGCCGCTGATATATCTGAAGTATGTTTTATTTTAAAATTATTATTTGAAGATGCACTAAACATGCATGCACACAAGATTTGTACTTGCAGTATATGTATTTTATAAATCAATGAATTACCTCTGACCTACTTATGTATCTAATAATATTAATCTTGAGGTTTAATTGTTTTTGTAGAGGACAAAAAGTGTTTTTGCTGGTGACATGATGGAAGATTGTGATGGTTATGAAGAAATTAGTTCAATCACAAGTAGGCCATCAGCTCTAGAGCTTATAACACCTTGTACATCTGGTCATGGACAACATAGATCTTTATGGTGTGAAGTTCCAGAAGTAAAAAATAGTGGCATTATAGGTAAGTTATTTGATAACTATTAAAAATGAAGAAAACATAATAATATTACTTATGTTATCAATTTTAATAGACTCGTTAATACCAAGAGAGCGAAAGTTACAAGAAGCCAAGTTTGAATTAATAACTTCTGAAGCATCTTATTTTAAATCTCTAACTGTCCTAGAGAAACATTTCATAAATAGTCATTCAATGAACGATAATACAATATTAAGTAAAAAAGATCAAAAGATTCTATTTGGAAATGTTAATACAGGTTAGTAAATCACAATATGTTTATCGCGAATGAAAATTATTGCAGGTTTGTAAATTGTAAAATATTTTTTGATTTAGTACGAAAATGTTCTGAAAAATTACTGGCGGCATTAGAAAAATGTTGGCAAGACAACATACTGCTTAGTGGACTTAGCGAAATTTTATACACACATTCTAAAGAAAACTTTGACATTTTTGTAAAATATTGCTCAAATCAAATTTATATAGATCGCACTTTAAAGTGCTTAAGGTAAAATATTTTATATTAAATAAGCATTAGAGCAAAAATTTAAGAATTCTTAACTTTATTTTAGAGAGAATCAAAAATTCAATGAAGCTTTACAAAGACTGGAATCAGATCCAAAGTGCCAATCGCTCTCTCTTCATTCGTTCCTAATGTTACCTATGCAAAGAATAACTAGATTACCTCTACTCGTTGATGCTATTTTGTCACAAATGGATTCAAAAGAAAATTCTTTGGAATATCAAATGTGTGAATTGACTTTAGCTTCTTTAAATACTGTAAGTATAATATAGTTTTTTTTCAACTTAGGTTTTAGCAAACATTCATTTTATTGTTGATAACTCGTTAAATTTTTACTTTGTATTAGATTGTACAAAACTGCAATGAAAGTACTAGAAAATTAGAACGTTATGAAGAAATGTTGTTACTTAGTCAACAATTAGAATTTTCTAGTAAAAAAGAAATGAAAGCTATGTCAGTAGCTTCTAGTTCACGCTGGTTAGTTCGTTCTGGTTCTATGTTGCATTTGACTGTTCCCGATGGAAAATTAACATTTAGCCGAAAAATGATACGACCAACTAAACTTTACTTCTTCCTATTCAACGATATGTTTTTCATAGCAAAACGCAAAAGGTATTTCAATGTATATAAATATAATAATATTAATAAAAATATTGACACCTATATTTTTACAGTGACGGGAACTATACAGTGGTGGATTACTGTGCAAGAAATTTTGTAGAAATGGAACATACTACGGAATCAGTACTTACTTCATCCTATAAGAATCTTTTGAAACTAACTATTTTAGAAAATCATGAATCAAAGACTATTGAAATGGTATTTAAGATTCTAGTTTTTAAATCTAGGTTTAACTGTGTAAGACATGTTTGTTTTTAATATTTAAATAATTTTACAGTTATTGAGTTGTGATTCTGAATCTTCGAAAAAACGTTGGATTGAAGCAATGTCCCCTCCTATCAGCTCCAATCCTGAAGAAACACTATACAATGAATGGGACTGTCCACAAGTGTTTTCAGAACACCCGTACGTTGCTATCCAACCAGATGAACTGTCATTACAAAATGGTGACATTGTAAAAGTTTTGACTAAAATGAATGATGGTAATATTTTTGTTGCAAATTAAAAATAATTTTTAAATGTGGACATTAACAATATATTTTTAAAACTATTAATTTATAATAGGATGGTACCATGGGGAGCGGATTCGTGATGGTGAGAAAGGTTGGTTCCCTGGTAATTACACATCAGAAATAGCATCACAACATGCTAGAGCAAAAAATCTTAAACAACGTTACCGTTTGTTAGCCATGTCTGGAAGTTACCTGCAGTCTCGACAAGATAAAATTAAAAAAAAAAAAATTAGTCAAATTATTGAAACTAAATTATTGTTATAAAAAAAAAATGTCTACATTTTTTAAATAATAGGTACTCCCACTAACAAGTAAATCAATTATTATAAAACAGATGTTTATTGTTAATGATCTGTTCTGCTTTTGATTTAAACTTGTAATTATATACTATTAGTAATTAATATACATAAAAATGTATTCCAATATAAATATATATAAAAGAAAAAGAATAGAAAAATTAATTTAAACCTAGTAAGACAAATAATATCAAATGCCCGAAGAAAACAAAAAATACAGAAAGATACATTAATTTGACTATTAAATTATGATATTATGTTATGTTTAATTTACCGCTTAATTTATTTTATTTTATGTAAAACTATTTATCCTTTTTGTACTTACCTTGACAAGGTTAAATACTTAACCTCGCTCATTTAATTTTAATTAAATACATGTAAATAATTATTGTTTATGATTTTATTTTTATTATGCATTATTGTTACTGTTATTTACAATTATTATACTTTTTATGGTTTTTACTTAAAAATAAAGTACCTATAGAAAATATTATGCTTATCATATTATAGTTTGAAATGTGTATTTTATATTATGTTAAAGTTGTTTCGGGAACACTCCTAAGTTATTATGTAAGTACCTACTATTTAGTTATTATAGGAAATTTGATCAATAGGTAGGTAATCTGTTGATGGTTTGATGCTCATGACTAGGGCTACGGACTTATAGAAGTTTGCATGTTTTCTAATATTCATTCAAAATATAACTTAGTGATATAAAAATCTGTTTCATAATACCAGGAGTCTATAGTAGGTATAATTTTTTCTTCATATTTTGCATATTTCACTATTTTTCACGTGTTAGTACATATTTTACATATAATTATAAACTAAAATTTAAGTTATTTTTAAATTGCTCAAATATATTTTTATCTAGTTATTTCTAGAAGAATATTCAAAGAAACTATTGTGGGTTGAGCTTAGCTCGTCTGCGGAACCATTTATTATTTATATAGTTGAAATTATGAACCACCACTATGATTTCATTAGTTTTAATCACACAATATTATACATTACTCCAACTTTTAATTTGGGTAATAATTATTATTTATTAAACTAATTGTAGAAATAGAAATAGAAAATTAATAAATTTAATTTTTGTTTGGTATTTTTAGACAATCTTAAAATGGCCCAAAGTTTAAAGATATAAATATTGATTTACATAGATGTACTAAATTAATTTAATTTTTATACAACGTAAATGTATGTATAATTTTTGCAACAAATATTAATAATATGACCAATAAAAATATTTTTCTGATAAAAGGCGTAGTTAAAAAGTTTTGGTTTTTAAAACATGCCTATTTTAAGAGCATATTTAAGTGAGTCTGAATATTTTAAGGGTATATTTGGTGATTTTTTCAGGAATAAGTAGATGCATATTTTAGGTTTTTAAGGGCATGAAGTCTTACGGGTTATGACTATTACAGAGATTCAAAACTCTCAAAATTATTAAAATATTGTGTGTGACACCTAGCTATCATATTAATTAGAATATAAAAGACAAATCCATTTATTGATATGGTTTTTGGGGTATAGTTATCAAATCTAAAGTAAATATAAAATAATATTATATTTGTATTTGTGAATACATTATGGACTTATAGTGGTTGAAAAAATAATTAAATTAATTGCAACCTGTTTGGACCAATTAAATTATTTATGCAGGAAAATGATTATTTTTGTATAAATTGTTCTTTTATGAAAGTTAATTATTTATTTTAAAGGAACTTAACTAGTTAAGTAGGTCAATGAGTACTGAGTAGGTATTTTTATTGGATATGTTAAATTTGAAATCAGTGATACCTCCTCCAAAAAATACGATTCTTGGTTTAGACGACTTTAGAGCGGAAACAGTGTGTTAGACTCTATTTCTAACAATATATTATTATTTGTTTATGAAGACAGAAGAGCCTACACATTTTCTTCAAGGAAACATAATGTTGACCTGAGAGAGTTAACAAATTTACTCCAGGTAAACATAATGTTGACCCGTTAAAGTTTACCATCGGGAGGGTTTATTAGTTTTCAAAATCGGGTAAGTTTGCCACTGCTCTTTAGACTACTTATTTAAAGGCGCAATTACAATCAAATAAATTAATAGTTCCAAAATAAAAAGCATATGCATCCAAACACTATGTTTTTTTTAAATCATAAACAAGTATAGTTGAATATTGTTATAGGTATGTATGTTTTGATCAACTAGAAAATCTAAATAATTTTTTTCAACGTAAAATTCGTGCGTATTCGTCGATCAAATAATAAAACAAAATAAAAATATAATTACCTACCAATAGTAAGTAGTATTACAATTTACATAGGCTGGCCAAATAAGAAAATTTTATTGCGTGGTATTTTTTTGTCCCGTAAAATTACCTCGCATATATTGAAGAGAGCACAACGCACGAGTGTCGTTGGAAATAATTTTCATATTTATATGGAAAAAAACCAACATTTCGGATGCCAATATAAATAGTTTAAAATTATACTGAATAAAATAAAATATAATTGTCTAGGTATCGACATAAAACGATGATGTAATAATAAATTGATTACGTGATAGGCAGTGGAGTGTTTCAAGTACCTAAAGGTATCCGTGGTTAATGTTTTTTTGGAATATTACAAAATAACTAAAATCATTATTTTCTATGGATAAGCTAAGCGTGAATGTCAGTAATAATTTATGATGAATTTGTTTCAAAGTCTCAAGCTTTAAGTATAAAACTAAACATTTTTAAATTCTTCTACCTATATAAAAACATTGTGAATGTATTTTCTATATTATTTAACTACCTCTTATTTTTGTAGTTTAAATACGATCTGTGAGTGTGTGACAACTGTGACTCAAACATAAAGATATTTTCTCAATAAAACACAATCTATTGTCATATTAGGTATATACATAGGTAACAATTATTAAAATATCATTAGGAAGCATTTATTTCACTTATTAAATGTAAGTAGGTACCTATATTAGTATTATTATTTATTTAAATAAACAGAATGTTTTAAATTATTGCTAAATTTAACAGCATTTCTGTGGAATATTTCCGAATGTGAGGTGAAGTTTAATGTTGTTAAGAATGCATTATATTATAACGAGTTCACGTTTTTGATCGGCTTAAACGATTTTTTAGTGAAAGAGTGTCGTGACGAAGATGATAATCGATCAGGTTGATGCATTTTTTTTTATATCAGGGAAATAATAATTATTATACTTAGACACTTAGTTGAAACATTGAAAGGATTTCTAGAGGACAGACAGATCTGAAAAAAAATGTCTGTACTTCAAACCCCTTCCCTCCTATTCATTAGACCCAGCTTCTTGTAACTTTTACCTTTTAGTTACTTAAAATTAAAAGTTCGTTGAGAGAAATCCAATGTCAATCGGTTGTTGACGTATATATATAGATAAAAACTACTTTTAAAAAAGCTTTGGATCATCGGCAGCGCTATTTACAAGAATGGAAGTGTCGAATGCGACAATAAGTAGATGCTGAGGGAAACTACTTTGAATATAGATAATAAAAAAATATATTTTGTGTGATAAAGATAATCTACGACTTTAAAATATGCAATGATCATTAAATTGTAACTACTTTCATCGATTAAGTCTCATTATTTTTGTGTTATTTTCAATCACGTTTTTCAAACTTAATAGTAGGTTAAATGAATGCAAGGAAATATTATGATAAGACATTTAATAAAAGCAATTTAAGTTATTTACGAAGAATAATTATTAAAATTAATTCGTGCAACACATTTTAACTGTATTTTTTTTTAATAAACCCATACCTTTAGCAGTTTAAAATATTGTATATTGTTTAAAACTAAAATAATTTAATATTATGTAACCATGCGAATAATTTAATAATTATAACATATTTTATAAGTTATACCTAACGTGAAACATCATAGATTAATAACTCAATATTCACTGACTCCGCGTCAAATATAATTACTAATTACTGTTTGTAATTAATTTGGTAAACAAATATTTTACCACCCACCTATTATTCATGTATAATCAACCTAAAATCTAAATTATAACTTACTTATAATATATGTTGTTATACTTCGTGACTGTGCGAATTTAGATAATAATGTTACTATCGATTAAAATATAAATTTAACCTATTCAGTGAACGCACCCGTGTTAAATAAATGTTATATGACGTCAGTATAATTATATAAAATATTCAATCAAAATTGTGCAGATTATTTTCGTTGAACTTTGACGTAATATCGTTAATGGACAAAGTACATATTTATATTATATTATGTATCGTGTCATGGCGGAAGCGAAATTACAGAACAAAAACCTTGTTGCGACTAACAATAATATTTTGTTGCATACGTATTATTATAATTCTTCGTTTTTACACTGGGATTCGACGATAACAAACTGTAATGTAATTTTTCTACTACAGGGGTTTTTGAACTAAAATGTACCGAATCTTCAGGAAAAAATACCCAACAATAGATTTCGACAAAGACGATAAAGACAAATAAAAAATATGATTTTATTCAAAAAGGTCACTTGGCCATAATCAAATAATATTAAATAATTTAAAAAAAATATTTCCAAACATAAATTAAGTTTTTTATTTGATTTATAAGACAATTTATTTTATATATATTTATGGGTACCGAAAACGTCATAATATAATATAATATTCTTTCATCTTTGTAGTAACTATCATAAGCGAAAATTCCAGGGGTATATTAATGATTTAACTAAATAATATATTAACAAAGTAAACATAATAAAGTCTAAAATGTGGTGTACCGTGTATACGATAAAAGACACATGAAAGGTTCACAAGTTTACCTGTTTACACACATAAATTGACGAAAATAAATATATTTATAATTCTGTATGAAAAAATAAGTTTCAAATAGGTACCTATATTAATATTTGTTATTAAATTTCAATGACAAAAATTATCTTTAATATATTGGTTTTAAGATATGATGTGTGGAATATATAAAGTGATGGCCCGTTACAGCTTTTCAGTGAATAATTTATTTTTTCTGGTGTCCCGTTTCAAGATTGTAGTAGAATTTGTGTCTATACGCTAGCTATAATCACGGATGTGTATTATCAAAGATACATGTATCTTAGGTAGGTTTATGGTATATATAGGAATTAATTAATATTTTCAAAAAAATTATAAACATTACACAGAATAAATAAATAAAATAAAATATAGTCTACGTAGTACGTATAAACACTGTACTAAAAATAAAAAATCAACAACTCCAAAAAAACACAAAATAAAAATTCGTATTATTATTATTATTATTATTATTAGTATTATTATTATTTCCATTCCACAGAAAGAGTAATTTGTACCAAAACGAGCATCGTAGAGCTATCGCTAAAATAATACAATTCGAGTTGAAGTCTCAGTGCTATACTCTTCAGTTATCATAAGATTGATTTTTCTCGAGTCCTCCCTCCCTGAATTCTTACCCGTGGGCGCCCTCGCCAGCAGCTTTAAGATATATCGTTAGCGTGCGGTACACGAATAATCCACGTGACGTACAATTTAATAATTACCTTAGTTACCTAACCATAGTAAGGAGTTTTGTTGGGAACGTACTCGATTCATTTATATATATATATATTTTTTTTTCATACTCCCCTATTATATTAAATACGTTTGCCGGGCTAACTAAAATATTGCTGTAACAAATTATCAAAGCGTTAATAATATACATATATCCACCCACTGAGATTCTGACAAGAATTTGGTTATGATGTTTTTCTAATAGTTATACGGGGTGGTCCATTTTACGTAAGATATTCATTGTTTCAGAAGACACTAGCGTTTTCAATAATTTGTCTTTAGTATTTTGCTTAATTTTAAGCAGTCACAAAACAACATTTTTGGAAAACAGTATTATATTTTTACTTTTTTTTATCGGTATTTATATAATTTTTCAAGTATTTTTATTGTATTCAATGACAAAAAACATTTTAAATTTCATATTCCGAAGCAACATCTTATTCAGAGTATTTCAATCTATAAAATTCAAATTTCGGACGGTTAGTTTATTTGTTATAACTTTAAATAACTACCTACTTATAAGTTATAACTCATTAACTACTCGTCCAAAATTCGATTTTATATACTGTCGAAGTATGTTATGAATATTATTCTGCTTAAAAATAAGGAATTAAAAACGTATGTTCTCATTAAAAAAAATTTTAAATAATAATAATAAATATAAATTTCAAAAAAAAATATTGTCAAAAACATTAAAAGTTTTTAAAATATTGAGTGTCTTACGTTAAATAGATCACCCGGTATACAGTGAGAGCAAATTTACTTTGAGCTTTTTAGGTACCTAAATTATAAATACAAAATAAATTCAATTACATATAGATTTATGTTATGTAATACAATCAAAGTTGTCATCGTGTATAATAGTGCCTATTCAAATACTAAAAAGTGTATTTCGTTCATAACCATTACGCAATCACTGATAAACCTATACATAAATAATTTCTCTTTTCTTCAGAAACTCAGTGACATATTTTAGAGTTAATTTTCCGTTTACTTCCAAATTTCTCCCAAACTATCAAAATAAAAAATATTTGTAAAGGGTGATTTGTCAACCAACACAACTTATTTTTTTAATTGATTTTCTTTTTAGAGTATAATATTCAAATAATTTTCACATATTTCAAATGGTAATAACTTTTATTGTTAATAAAAAATTAACAACAACTTATAACCGATTTATTATATTTTATATAGTATAAAATAATGTTATGCTTTTTACATGAAACTGAACAATATAATAACACAAGTTTTGAGTTGTCATGCACAAAACGTAAATATCCACTTTAGGTACCTATATACTTATAATACTAATGTTTTGAAATTATATTTGTACACAAAAATTGTATTTCATAAATAATATAAGTATTTTGATATTTTTTACACTTTTTAGTTTTTACTTTTATAACTCAAACTTACTTAATAAAAATAAATACTTGAAGTTAGCATGTAATATGTTTTTACTGACACTTAGAAGTTAGATGTTTAAAACAATCTTCTTTCGATTGTTTTTTTTTTTATTAATATATATAATAAGTTTGAAGTTGTTAAGTAGTTGGTAATTAATCTAGTAGAAATTGTATTTCGAACTTATACCTTCGATATTCGAGTGCTTGATATATTGACTATCGTGGCGACAATGTCAAACGACCACAAGGCGTGTAACTCTATAATATACACATGAATTACTTACTTAAAATACAGTTATTTATAGTTACTACTAGTTTTACGCCATCAAAAACCACTCAATATGTTATTTTAAACATTCATATTTAGATTCGTCGTAAATAGAAAGTTAATTCAAACTTATCAAAGTCGCCCTCGAGAAAAAAAACTCAAATTAAACAAACTAAAAATGAAATAATGTAGATTCATAATTAATTTAAATTTTATCTTAATGAGTAATCAGGTATCATCTCAATAATTTGTGAACCCTAAAGCAGCTAAGCATAATTAATTATATATAAATTTCACTGTAGATTTCGGATTTCTCACTATGGAAAACAAATTACAAATTTGTACCTAGATTTATATAACATATTATTATTATATATTAGGAATGGGCAACTGGCGGCCCGAGTACCATTTTTTACTGGCCCGTGCTACATTTCAATTTAGTTTATAAAAATATAAAATGTTAAGATTTTTCTGTATTTTATTTTATTATATTAATAAAATTATTAAAATCGATATAATGTTTATCATAAAACGTAGATATAAATCCTTATCTAGTATTAAACTATTAAATGTAAATAATATTATATTATTTATAGAGGTATAAGTTAACATTAGGTTTTTTTTTTGCTTTCTATGTTCTCTGGCTCTCTAAATTTTTGCACATTCAAAATCGGCCCTGTAGTAGCATTGAGTTGCCCATCCTTATATATATAATAAAATAACCTCTTAATTTATATAAATATTTAATATTTTACTTTAAGTAATTTCATTAATGTTTCGATTCTTCACTATGACGACATTTATTATTCATAGCTACTAAGTATCCCGTAAGTTGTAATCAAGTATTCACGTAATAATCTTACTGAAAATCAATGATTGATAACTGCATTTTTCCATGGAAAATTTGTACTTGTGTAGTCCATTAAAAAAATAAAATATCGAATTTACATCTTAAGACTAAGCTTTATCGCGATATTCAAGAGTAACAATATTATTAATGTTATTTAAATTTTAAATAGGCAATTATACATATATGATGTTATTTTTTTTGAAACTTATAAACATCTATAATATTTACATTTACGCATTACATTTTGTGAATAAATTAAGTGAATCTTGCATTATCCTTTCTTTTGAAACTGTTTAATATTTAAATCGTTTAAATGTTGACAATATTTTTACCTATATAAATATTTATTGATAATATCCAATTTATTATAACTATACTTTGTTATTTAGTTCATTAGTCTATTTTCAAGACATAAATTATACCATTTTTTTTTATCGTTTATTAAGTCTCAAAAATCTTTCTATCCAATGGTCACTTATGCAAAGGGTATATTTTAATAAATAATAATAAAATTAATAAATATGGTACAATTATTATTAAGAAAAACTTAGAACTATTCTAAAGTTGCCATCTATGCTCCTTACTAAATGATTAAACACGAGTTATACCAACTTAAACTTGGTTTAGAAACTTACAACTTTATGTGAAAACTGAAATTTATTCTTCAAGTCTCTGAATCAGTTATGCTCGACTTCCCTTTACTCCTTCAAAATATCCATAAATGACTAGGTATCTTCTTTGTACACTCCAGAGCACTGAATCAATATGTAAACATGTAATATTCCCCATCTTTCATTGATTGCCCTTCTTTATCATCCCAATTTAATATAGCCTTTGTACTATACGAAAATCTAAATAAGCATAGTCCGTTTTACAATAATATTCCTGTAGGTACCTACATTTAAAGAAAAACTATAATTTTATTAAAATTATAATCTTCATATTTATTTGTATCTTCGTATACAATTATTTTGATAAATATCAAATTCAGTAGGTCCTTATAACTTATATTAATATTAATATAAAAAGATTAATATACTATATTAATATTCTCCGTACATAGTTTCCAACACGTATACAAGTACCTACTTCCCTTATTCCTAGTTCCTTGGACTTCTTCCTCATCGCCATAAGTTATAGGTACTTACTCTCAATTAAGTTGCACCAAAATAGATAGTGAAAACCTTTTTTGATACTATATGTACCTATTAGATAATATTTAAATATAGGTACACATTTAATAAGCTTATACTGCATTGTATAAAAACGGATAACAACTTTATGTAGGTACTTTTGCATACAAGAGATCCGTGAGATTAACCGTATTAGTTATTAAATATGTAAGAAATAAAAAATAAAAATAACAAGATTATACGTTTCGGTAATACCCATCTCACACTCATAGTTTACTCATGATAAAAAAACCAAAAATGTGCCTTTCATGTGGAGTTTACCTTAAAGTAATACATCACATTCCCTATTTTCATTTTTCACACATTAATATTTTTAAGATAATATTTAATTTATAAATTATAAGTTGGATAATGCGTATTTATTATCACGCAAGATAGACATTATAGGTAGGTATAGTTAGAAAAACGATATTACTACTGTAGATATTAAATAAAATAATCAAAATTATATTTGTCTTACTTGAACGGCTATAGGTACTTGTTTTTTTGCTGTGTACTTTTCTTGGAGTTCTGTTTGTCGAACCCCAGTGAAAACAAAAAAAAAATCGAGGTTAAATCTAAAAAAATATGTTATTAAGAGAAACAGTAGGTAGGTATAACGTATATGTATAACATTATTACTCTTCTACTTTACCAGTTGTTATATTTTACATACAATAATAATAATAATTATGATTTCAATAATTAAATTATAGTTATAACAATAAGTTTGAAAAAAAATCAATATGCAAATAATCAGGCCACATTACTTGGTAGAAGATGTATTATTTTCAAGGTACCTATAGCAATATTCAACTGATTTATTGATTTGTGAATTCTTAAGAGGCGGTCGGTTTTAGCCGTATTGGTAACAAAGCCAATCGCAAGACTGTAGCATAACGAAAAAAACCTGCTTTCCTTCAAAAATGTAAAAGTTTTATAAGACCGACGAAAACTTTATATTGTTTTGTATTTTAGTAAATTGTTCAATTACTTCATAAATATTGTAATATAAAGTATGAGTATAATATAAAATGTTCTGTAGATAATAATACTATTATTATTCACTAGATGTATATAATATACAGGTACAGTATATACTATACAGATCATATTTTCTTAACTCGTCTACTGATCTGTACAAAACACGTATAATTATTAATTTAATTTCCAATATTATAAATAACTTTAGTTTACCATATTAAAGTTTCGATGATTAAAATTACAAAATGGCTTTAATAAATTTATTTACACAGAAAATATATGCAAATTTAATTTACTTTTATTTAAGCGATTTAATTTTTCTCAATTACGTAAACATAAGTACAATATTTACCTAAAAGTTAAAACTATGTACTAACTTTAAAATGCAATTAATATGATGGTGTAAATATCAAAATAAATAAGCGATAAATTGTGTTGCATAATTTTCATCATTTAAATATAGTCAATGTGGAAGACATATAGGTAGTATAAGATAACTTGAAAGTATAATACTATAAATTATGTGTACCTTCTACCTATACATCGTTAAAAATTAATTGTTGTCGTTGAGTAGTTTTTAGTAACGTATATGACTGACACTATTAATTATAATTTTTATAATAACTTACTAGGTGTTTCGTTACAGCTAGCTAGCGTGGTTAACAAAGTTTGTTATAAATTACAATACATAAATAAATATGTATAATATTGTAGATAACATACTGTTGTTTTGTTCTTTAGTTATTAAAGATTGAAAATGACTAATGAATTCAAAAGTAATAATGTTACTAATATTATGTGAAAATTCTAAAACTTTTTATTTTTAGACCAATATTAGAGAACCAACGATAATTGACTATTGAGTAAGTACTATCCACCCGGGGCTTGCAATATAACTGAATTGTCACAAGGGACAATAAATTGTGAAATTAATACTAAATTTATTATATTCATATAAAAGCAAAAAGATGAATATGAATGAAACTATAGAAGAAAAATAAGATGGAGATTTTTAATTTTTTCAACTGAAAAGTATACAGATATAAAATAATCCTATAGTATAAAAAAGATTATTTTTGATTAAATATAATATAAAAGAAAAAAATGTAGGTACTATTACAGTAAGTCGTGTCAATTTTGTATACAATAAATTAACCTATACAAAAGTATCAATGCAACTTCATTTGGGTTTAGAATATCTAAATACGGTTTTAATTTTACCATTTATATAAGAAAAAACTGAAGCAGGATAAGTTGGGTAAGTGATTGTCCAATGTATATTACAATTTTGCTGTAACATTTAATTTGAAATAAAATATATTCTATAGTAATATTTTTACTATATTTAAAAAACGAGGTAGGTACCTAGAAAATTTAAAAATCACCTCTTAAATGTACCAAATAGAGACACGCAACTGCTTGAACATTTTGGAGCAGTTTATCAGTTTAATGTACATATTAAAAAAAATTACAACAAATAGATTTTTGACTTCACTCAGAATCATAAATATTGCTGAAACACTATATAAATTTAGTTTTATCTTATAAGACTACTTGAAAAATTAAGTAAATGAGTTAATATTAAGTAACACCAGCTACCAGGCCTATGCCTAGACATATTACACATAATATCGATTCACGGACTACTGGATTAATGATCAGAAAAAATGTTCAAATATTTTATAAATTTTCGAGTTTTTTAATTTTGTTAAATTATGTAGGTACACAATCCAAATTATTTAATCAATGTTGTTTTAATGCACTCAGATATTATAATATCAATCATAATATTACAAATTATCTTTGCAAAATGTTTACACTTTTTAAAAAGATTATTATAATATTATATAGGTATTTATGTTGTTGATGTCTTTAATTTCCTAAATACCGATTGTTAGTTCTAGATAATTTATTTTGACAATATTTGTTAATAGTTATTATAATTTTATTATATTTATAAATATTATTCATATACCACATATATTTATTAGTAAAACAAATTAATATGTTAAATACAAAAAATATTTTTTTTTAAACATAAAATTATGATTAAGTTCCAAAAATGTATAACAATATGGTTATTAAATAAATTACATCATGAAAAGCTTTTTGTATAACTTTTCTTTCGGCAGTTAAAATATTGCCCCAGAAATTAATCATAAGGTTATAAAAATTGTTTTGAAAAAACTTTTTTGTGTACTTATGTTATTTATAATAAAACATTGGTATTTTACTACTGAGATCTGTTAATTGTTATCAACTGTTTCTTGTTTTAATTTCACTGCAAAACGAATGAAAAAACTATCAAGTTCTTATTTTTATTTTCCTTGAGTAATAATAAGAACAATTTATTTTCCTAAACCAATTCATACGATAATTCAATAGAACATTATATTATAAGCCTTTCACGGCATATTTGATACTGATAAAACATCAGCCCAATGCCCTGATTGTAAACAACACAATATAGTGATTAACGTTTTGTAAACTTTTCGACGCTATTTTTTAAGATTATTATTGAATGCGTTTTTGAATAGAATATGGAAATAAATAATACTTCAATAATGTTTTTTTAAATCTTTTAACAATATGTTAAATATTGAACCGTTTAAAAAGCTGTATATTTATAATAACGTGTACGGATGAAATAATAAGCTGCTTATTTAATATGAAAGTTAATATGTTTTTATTTTATTTGTATCCCGAACAAATAAATTGCAAGTTTCAAACAATGATTTTTTTTGTTCCTTTTTTCTGTGAACATTCTTTTGAGTAGGGGTGATAAAAAAGTTTCGTGTAGGTAGCGTCTTTATAAATGGGAAATCGAATCTGATAATATACTTTTAGAGAAGGTCATTCCTAGATTATTTTTCCTTTGTATGGAATAGAAAACGATTTTTAATGTAAGTATACTTACATTAATTAATAATCAGTATACTTATATTACTTATTATACTTATAAAACTCCCTGGAAATATGTAATGATATAATGCTAATATGTAAATTATTTTTTTTTATAATAAACAAATAGATGCATGCATTTCATTAAAGATATTGTTTCTATTTTTTTAATTAAAATTATTTTAACAAATAAAAAATCGGTATCAGATATAAATATAAAAAACTTGTAATAAAATTGAAATTGTTGTTTTAATAAAAGGTTAATAAAAATAATAATGACAAAAAAAATAAAATTTTGTTTGCATGGCATATTTTACATAATTTATAAAATATAAAATTAATTCTAGATAATATTGCTCTTACTATACTTAGTGCTTACTAAAATATATTTTGTTGTTATTTCATATTGTTTAATACTTAAATAATACATTTTGATGAATCAGAATAAGAAGATATAAGAATAAAATTATAATTATTCAATTAGATTTTCGACAAAATATAAGATAATACCTACATTTATCAAATAATGCAGTGGAAAAAAAAGCGAAAGTGATTTAATTGTTCGGTTGATAATAAAGATATCCTATCTATATATAAAAACAAAAACCTATACAAACGAAAAAAAAGTAGTTGAAAAAATCTCGAAAACATTTTATAGACATTCTGACATTGTATATAATTTAAATGAATAAAAAGTTGTTATATTGTCCGAAAGTACAATATTAAATTCTAAGCGGAGTGAGGAATGTATTTTTTACTTTATTTTCTACAGTCCGTTCATCAGTTATCGGGCTAGGCGTTTTAAATTGTTTGAAAATCCTTTTGATTTAATTGTAACGATAAACTTGCTGTGTAGTGTTTTTTACGGAGGATGTAGGATATAAATTGGAAATTGGCTACACTCCGTAGATCAAATAGATAAAAATTGTGTGGATAACCCCGGATGTCGAATTTAGACTTACTAATGACATTTTTATCTATGTACCTAAGTATATAACATGAGATAAATGATGAAATTGATTGCCCTGATATATTGAGT
The DNA here is from genome assembly GCF_019925205.1 of Metopolophium dirhodum. Classification (NCBI taxonomy): domain Eukaryota; kingdom Metazoa; phylum Arthropoda; class Insecta; order Hemiptera; family Aphididae; genus Metopolophium; species Metopolophium dirhodum. The sequence continues at coordinate 11,878,025 of NC_083561.1, forward strand.
ATTGACGTTTATTCCATTAAAAAATACTCTTATCAACTCAATATGCACTCTCTAAAACTTCTTATAAATATTTATGTTTTTTTTTGTGTGAATTGTGCATAGTAGTTTTACAATATTGAATATTGTATAGTTTTTATTTTACTTTAAATTTAACGTAATCCGTTGAACATATTTTAACAATTTAACACTGCAATAGTACACCACTATAATTGTGAGAAGTACCAAATTTAAGAAAATTGGCCAAAGATACAATAACAAAAGATTTACGAATACGATACTGTTCGTTATTTTGGTATAAATAAATAAATAAGTTAGGAAACTAATTCACTCTGTGATGTACGTTATCGTAAAAAAAATACGGCACTGCAGTGTGTTAAATTCTCTGTTTCTAAACGTATTTTAATACAGCACAATAAATTATAATTTCATACACAATTTATGTATAGTAACTAAGGACAATAAATAAATAAAATTAACAATTTATAGGTATCAACAATTGTAACTATGTACTGGCAATAAATAAAATAAATAAATAAAAATCAACAATCGTAACTATGTAGGTACTGGTAACTAACAGACTGACACAACGGGGAATAAGGTGTTCTAAAAAATATGTTTATAAACATAATTTGAACACGTTTAGAAACCTTAAACCATTTATTATTTTAAATTTTAGTCAAAATCATTTATTTCAGTAATTTATTTGCGTTAACATAGGTACTGGAAATGTTTTAAAAAAAAAAAAATATCTCAATTATCATTGAGAGTCAAGTTTATATTATATTTTTTTTTATAAGTGTTAAAAGTTTTAAACGCACGGGTATGAATTCATCCAGTAACGAGCACTGTTCAAAATTAGTTTGAATTCTGAGCAGAATGATGATTGTATATTGTTTATACAAAGATGTGTATTTTTAAAAACAATTTTTTAAATCTAATAAACTAAATGTATTTTTGCGTCTGAAGACACTTTATAAATGGAAAATGATTTAATATTCAATTATGATGAGAATGGATACTAGTAGCAAATTTAAACTAGTTAAAATTTAGAAGTAAAATAACTTGTACTATTCAATATAATCGAAGAAAGCGGAATTTGGGAGTACCTATTTTATATTTACTCAAAACCAGTAAAAAAATCACGAAAATTGCCAACTAATATTGTAGTTAAACAATACAATACAATATTTACCTAAATTCTTTTAACATTTAAAATTTAAATTTTGATAAAATTGGGTATACATACAAAAAATAATGATTTAGTCATTCCGTTGTAATTGAAATAAATTAATCGTATATAATATGGACTTGAACCTATTGGATTTTTGACATTACGGATAGGTATTATTATTTTATATTTACACAAAGAAAATGTCAAAATATTCTGACTAATTTTAAACTTATTTACCTATACCATTAAACTTTTTCACCAATATATTGTACGTCAGTATTGACTTTTAACTTTATAATTTAATAACAATAATATAATAATAAGATATTACAATATTAAAATAATTATTATATAATAGGTATTGCAAATGCTAGTTTTTGGCAAAAAATAGTTCAATCTGCGCATACATTTGACAGAAAAGTTAATTTCTAATAGTACCTATAGTTTAAATAACTTATAAGATATCCATAAAAATAGAGGCATACGTTTAAGTATCCGCTTAAAATCGTTTTTCTTATGGAATAATTCAACACATCCATTACAGTGATTTCTTTAATGACGTGTTACAATCGAAACCTATTATACAGCAGAGCGACTTCCCTGGTCTATATTTCAATGTGATTGATCACTGCTTTTAAATTCAAATTGACGGCACACCTCTAACACATACCTACCTATAACTGCAGAGTGACCTAATCAAAACAACCAGTAGCCCAGCTATATCTGACATAATATTGCGAATATTATACCTTTCATATGTAAATTGTGTCCGACTTTTCTTTTACGTTCACAAAAAACATCTTTATTTCCGATCGTAAAAACTTTGTGTTTGTAGCAGATACCAAAACTCAAAAGAACCAATATGATGGCAAAAAAAATAATAATAATAATAATAATAAATAAATAAAAACACGCAGTCAATAATATTAATAGGTATCGCGTACCGTTCGTGAGGTTAGGTTCGTAACGTTCGTACGTTCAGCAAATAATATTAGTCGTATTGTTGTTTGGTAATTTTCGTTTTCGTATGCAAACTTATAACATTTATATTATTATAAACGCCTTTGAAAAATTCACGTGAATATATCATTATTATTATTATTATTATTATTAGTAGTAGTAGTAGTATTATATAAACACAATAAATGTCAGGGAGTCGGACAAAATATTCTGTCAAAAGCAATTCCGGAATCAAAATCCAATTTTCCCGGTAACGGTTCCAGACGCTTTCGGTCCCCATGGAAACTAGTCATGCGTTTTATACATTGATGCAACAAAAAAGGTATTTTCGGAAACAACAGGCGTTTTTGGCACGCGCCACCAGCTACGCCACTCTCGGCAAACGGGCAGGACGCGCCGTAACTAGTGAAACGACAACTGCGTTCGCGTCTACTTGTTGATTTTATCTACCACCTGCAGCACAATATACTTCTAATTTTTTTCTCCCTCTCTCTCCTCATCACTTCCGCTCGCTCGAAAATCCAACGTCACGCATTTCGAACTACTAGAGAAGTGCGTCTCGTCGACACCGTTTCGATTACCGAAACACACGATTACTATTATACTATACAGGTAACTCGAATGCTGATAAATAATAAAAATATTTGAGTATAATTTATTGGCTGGCCGATTTCATAGAAATACATTTTGGACGACCAAACGTCTTATTCAGACACAATGCATGTTAAAATGTTGTTATTATTAATTTTTAAATATTTTCTATGAATTACCAACGTACATGATGTTATTATTGTACGTTTATTTTATTTCGTTCCCAGTTTCAAAAATACATACTGAATGTAATAATATAACAATAGGTATTTCGTTATATGTATTTAAACCGTTAACTGCACTATTTTATTATATTACGAAGACATTTATTTCCTATAGTGATCAATGATCAGGATCTATTAACCAAAATATGTAATCAGTTCAACATATTATATCGATGAATTGATAATTGTAGAGTTTATTTAACTTATATTATTACCTAGGTATAATAATATAGGTATTATAATATGCATGCGCATTTTGTGGAAATCAAATTATTTTTGATATTATTAGAAAATATATTAGGTTACGTAGGTACTTATATCAATATCATAATGATAAATATTATTGGTAATGTATTAATTTATTATGCATAAATGTTTGTTTTAAAAAAATGCAATTAATATAATATAAAATTGCATAAATATAATATAATATGATTAATACTGCCTTCAGTATTTATTTTTTTATGTTTTTAAAAAAAAAAATTTTTATATTATTTATGCACTGTTATTTAATTTAAACTACAAATTATATTAAATAAAATGAACGATCATTTGCAAGAATATAATAATATAATATAATACCTAATAATAAAATATTATAATGAAATCCATCATATTGCTATTTTGGAAAATCTTCGCTTACCCCATAAATCTATCATATGGTCAAGTTTGTTGTTCATAAAAATTATAACTTAAAAATATTGTTGAAATAAAATAAATTAATAGTTTGATAAATATTTACCCTATTTACATATAATTAAATAATTAGTACTAAATAAAAAAAAAAAAATAATATTTTTGGAAATATTTTCTCAACTCAACAATTTGAATTGAGTTAGTTGAAAAATTTAGAAAGTTACGATTTTTATGTTTTCCATTTTTTAACTAATTTAACATAAAAAAATAACCGAATAGGATTTTATTCTAAATATAGGATATAAGTCGGGTACTTATTTAGTTTTATGGTTAAGTTAATATGCTTGACTTTATTATACCTATATTATTATTGCGAAAATCAAAAATGTACCTAGTATAATATATTAAATATTGAATAAATTCGAATGTACTTGTTTAGTAACTTGTACTTGAAGAAATTCAAAAATGATAATAACATACAAATTTGGGGAACTTTACTCTGGCGTATAGTATGTTTCGTGTACCTCGTCCTTGAGCACTGTGTTTAGAGAGGTCAATATAATGTATGCGTTAGGATTTAAATTGTTATTCAATGTACATACGAGTAAAGGAGATGAGTCTAATTCTATGGATAGTTTAAGTTATATAATGTTAGGTATAGTGATTTTTGATTCGGTAGATTGAACAAATGTTTTCCAGAAATATCGCACATAACTTAAAACGTATATAGAATACCGACGTACCGTATAATGGTACGAATAGGTTCGTAGTATAAATCGCTCAAACTTAGTCTAAATGTTTTAAATATTTCATTGTTAACTGAAAATTATAACAAAATTAATCCTCGATGATTAATATTTTTTGAATTACAACAAAATAACCAAAATAGTTTGACAAAAAATGGAATATTCTAATTAATTATGCCGGATTTTCATATTCGAACATTTTTTAAACGAAGGTGACGAACTGTCAAATACATTTGAATAATTCTCGTTGTTTTAATACGTTTCGACATTATACAATATTTACATTTGTATTAATTATTTTGCAATAAACTATCTAAGTGTTATAGTTTTTATTTGTTCGTTTCCACTAAACTTTATAAGTAGTTTTAAATTTACTTTTAACTATATTTTGTTTGCGGTGTACATAAAGTAATTAATGAATATAGTTACCTACCAATATATTGTAGTAAGTAGGTAAGTACGTAGTTTATTTAATCCGTTCGGATTAATTATTAATAATGTTTATTAGTAAACGTCTGAGTGGTTTTCTTCCCGGACATATTACATAACGGATATTGATAATACAAGTACCTACCTATGTCTGATTATGTAAACTACAGAAATAGCTTCAAACTTCAAAGGGTTGCAGACAATATATCATCCACTGACCAAAAATGATCGTGAAGATAATATTGTCATCTATAATATTAATTAGTTTCTGATAGTATAGGTATCTACCTAGTGAATAATAAAAAAAAAATATTTACTCTAATAAACAAAATAATAATTTCATAAAAGAATCTTTTTATTAAGCTATTTATAGATGATTCTAATGTTAACATTTTTTTTAAGTTGAATTATGTTCCTTGGGCAAAAAGATTGAAAATGGTAATACAACATTTCTCTTTAAGTTTTCTAACAGCAGTTAAAAAAAATAAAAATATCGAAAATACATACTTAATTTTTTTAAACGTTTGAAGTTCCAAAATTCGATATTCAACATTTCAACCCTAATATTACTATAGGAATAACAATTTTGGGTTGTTTTGGTTATTTTGTTGTAATTTAAAATATATTAACCATTGAAGATTGATAATAAATCTATAATACATTAATTTAATAAAATAATCATAATAGGTGTCAGACATAAAATAATAACAATAATAATAATCGTAATCAATAATTATAATTATTATATTATGTTAAATATAAAGTATAGAATAGCTATATAATATAACATAGCCACATAGGTACGTCATGTTTATACGTAATATTTATAATAAATGCATTTCTTAAAAATACCAATACATACAGTGACATAATTAAATTAAATCTCCTATAATCTTAAATCTCAATTTATTATATCGAAATGACCAAAAAGTGACTTGACACTCTTCTCACAACAACAGTCCAATTTTAATTAACGTTTTAGTCCTTTGTCATTTTGTTAAAACACATTTGAACTCAACAGTCAACATAATTGACACATTTACGGATGAAGAAAAAAGAAGAAAATAATCTGTTTTATTTACTTAGGGCTTACAGAAGTCTCTGAAGAATTATATATACCTAATGTTACATCATCAATTTTTATTATTATTTCTTCTATAATTTATTTACCTTATCGTAATTATTGTTATTAATTTGTCTATAATATCAAATGTATCTACAGCTATATCACATTATTACTTAATTGTACTTTTAATCTATATACATTATACCTGTAAATTAGGTAAAAATTATAAGTTATTATTAATAATATAAGTATATAATATTAATATAGTATTACTACTTACCAATATAGTTAAAAATGAATAACAAAAAAATATTAAATATTGAATTAAATTTACAAGTATAGTATATACCTGTGCTTTTACTATATTGTATTTTATTATACTCATAAAATATATTTCTTGATACTATAATAATACTATATTTAAAGTACAAACAAAATTATGAAAACATTTTCTTTTTTTCTTTATATGCATATTGTATATTATATATAACATAATATAATCAGTTTAAAGTTAAATCATTTTGCGTGCGCGTAACTGACGTATTAATGGAAAACAGTCAATATGAAAAAAATAGATAAAAAAAACATGAAATATATAACGTAAAATTTAATGCAATTTCTGTCATATTTTTCGTTTTTCATTTTTTATAACGTATAGGTGTGTATGTATTTATTTTTTACATCAAACTGAAGTAAAGTTAGCTAAAATATTTGTCAAAGGCTACAGGTGAAATATATTAAAGAAATAAATAAAGTCAAAGAGAGAAAATATATCGAAATGTACCCTACAAAGGTCTGTCAATTATGTTTCAAATTAATGGCATACCTTTTGGAAAAGGGTAAACGGGGATGGGAATCTAGAACCCATAGGTACTTACACTGTAGCTAGTTCTGATTATTTGCATATATTTTTTTCTTCAAGATTTTATTTTTTAAGTCAATATTATTTGTGTCTAATGATATTTCTGGGTACCGAGTATAATATTATGTACATTTATAAATCAAATTGTTTACTTACAAATTATTTTAAAGTGCATTATTTAACAATAAATATTATATAATATATATTATATTATATATATTATGTCCGTCCCTCAATTTCGAAAATAATTTAAATGTACGATGTTTTATTACATCTTATTTTGCTTGACATAATATTGAATCAATGTTTTTCTTATGGTGTATTTTTGAACGCAGGCGTTTTAAAATACGCTTTAGAAAAAGAACACGGCATAGATATAATTTAAAGGTCCAATTATTATGGTCGATATTATATACAATCCGACAAGTCGGGCGACAACAACGAAAAGTTGTAACATATACAGACAACAATTATTATAACAACCACAATAAGCGAAACACTATATTATAATATTATATTATGTTGTTAATCGAGAATCGCGATGTTGCCCGCACTAACTTTGTTTTTGATCTATATAATCACATTTTTAATTACTGCATATATCTGCCGTGCCGTATCTGTACATTATTTTTTTTATTGCATTTATCGTGACTAGTTTGATTATTTTACGTCCTTAAATAAAAGAAAACTTTTGTATACCTATTGTTAAATATTCATAGATGTCAAACAAAGTATCTATTAAATCCATCGGTCATACATTTATTATCATGAAAAATAACAACGTTTTACTCTATAGTTATACAATAAAATAATAAGAATTTTATTTCAAACTTACGTTTTATTTTTGTGTATTTTATTTGTCGAGTATGATAAATAAAGAGGCTGTTATAAGTCACATACGTTTTTCAAAAAAACAATAAAAAACAATCTATATATATTTTATTATTACCTTTTAGTTTTCATGAGCTTAATGGTTATAAAACCAAGAAACTTTGTAACTGTATTGTCTGTATTAATGACGGGTGATAAATAATCCTACAAGATCTCTAAAATCATTGATGATTGAGTTGTATTAATAATCGTTAAATTTAAAACCAATTAGGTAATTTATTTAAGCCAATATATAGCGCGCAGATGTAATATTAATTATATATTCTCTATGGCTGTTTTGTATTTAAGCTAAATTGTATCGTACATTATTAAATCTTTAATGGGTATTATACTATTATTCCAGTTAATTTCAATTGCACATTTCATGATTTCTTTTCCGGTTTAGTATGAATTATATATTGGTAATTTTAAATGCATAAAAATATAATGAATACGCCTGTATGAATCCAATATCCATACACATTTTACTGTATAGTTAATAATAAAAAAAAATACATATAGTTAACAGATTTTTAATTTCATTAAACCTTTTATTTATTAGTTACCCTATAAATAGTAGCAATCGGTACTGTATATTTTTTTTAAGGCATCTATAAGAATTTTTTTATTTCTAGTGTATCAAGAGAATTTAAAAATCAAAATTACAAACGTTAAAAATTTTTGCAAAAACAAAAACACAATATATATTTGCTTTATCCTTTTATTCTTTTAATTTCGTTATCTATTCATATATTCTCAAATATTTCATCATTTTATAGTCCAAGCAGAGTGAGAGAACTATTGAGTATTGGTTTTATAGTTATATGCTTTTATATCTCAGAAAAGTCGAGTTTTGGAATAGAAAAAAGCTTCATAAGTTTGTAACGCTCGTTATCGACTTAATTGATTAATAAATTAACACATTTGATAGTTTTCCAATAATATTAAAATTATTAGAAAAGTTGAAATTAAATAATATTATAGATAGGTGCCTGGATTTAACGATTCTTTAGCTGTATATTAAATCATGGCAATAATCTTACAAAATATATAAAGTACGTTGTTTATTATTATATTTTAGAGTAGGTAGTTGTTGAATTGGAAACATATACACATTTCATTAATTACTCAGGAGATAATTATGTTTTCAATTTATTGTATGTGCAATATTCATAAGACTAACTTTTCCTTAAATTAATAAATATATATTTCAATTTTAAAATACACGTGATATCATAAGTTAAAATGTTGAAAGTTTTCTTCCATCGTAAAGTTTGCTTTACAGAAACGCATAGAATGGATTAAAGTCACATCGAAAACTTTATTCAGATAGAAGGTAATAAACGTACCTAATACATGACTGGTTTGAGAAAAATGCAGTCTTCCAATTTACGTGAATGATATTACTGTTAATTATATTTGACTTGCAAAAAAATTATTAGAAAAGTCTTGAATTTTAATATTTGATTCATTTTTAAATAAAAGTTATTTATTTTGTTATTTATTAACTCTATTTGAATTTATTTAATAACATAAATCATTATTGATTAATGTAATAACACACCATAACAGCTATATGGTATAGAATATAGATAGGTATATCATTTGAAAATAATGTTATACATTTAAAAATATTAGTTTATTTTGTATCAATGCAATTATAGTTTATTAATTTATTTTGTTATTTAATTACTAAAATAGCATAACTAAATTATAATAATTAGTACTAACCATATTGTGATAATAAATGTGCTGCTTATTAAATGGTATGAGCCTAGAGTGCTAGACCACGTTCAGTTCAAATAATAGAGGCAAGCTGGATATATTAAAAATACCTTAGAGAGTTGAGCACTTGTTTTGCATCGCTCACCTTGGCATAAGATAGTGATAATTAGATTTGATGTTAGTATTTTAATTAAATGTGTCAACAAACTCTATCTTTTTACAATGTTACAATAAGAATATTACAAATAACTCATAGAGACAATATATTTTTTATTAGTTGTCTGGTACACTGGTATCAGCAGCTTCGTGGTCGTCTAGGAAGCTATTATGAGTTTGCCGTCTTCTGGGTTATTCTTGGGAGATTTTCGCCGATTTTGAAGTAGAGAGCTCCTTAAGTTTTATTTAGTCTGTCGTGAAAGTTTTTAAATTGATTTGTTATCCATGTTGATAGCTATAGTAATCCCGTTTCGTTGTGTTTATTTCACACGAACCGATGAGTTTTTAATTTTATTCTCAATAATTCATTTTGGAAAGTTTTTAGTTTTTGGTTTTTTAATTTTTGTTTAAATTTAAAAAATTATGAATGTTCATAGAGGAGAAAACCACGTAATTTTAAAACCTATATTTTTTTAAGAGCTAGTATAAATATTATAAATATTATGCAGTTATTATTTGCTGATAATAGGTATCGCCGGAGGTATGGCCATATTTATTGGAAAATGGATTTATTCTTTTTATTAATAATGCATTTTGTTAAATTTAACCTATTATATCAATAGTATTTTTGTAATTTTGCCTTTAATGAATAGTGATTGAAAAATATTTATGGACTATTTTAATATAATATTAATAAGTATAGTATAATTGGTTTTTATAATGTCTGCAAAATTGAATATCTAATGGTTATTCATTTATAATTTTAACAAATCCACATAATGTTGATTTTATTTGTTTTTTAGTTTACACTTTCATATAATTTGTGCATGGAAACTTCTACATAGAAATGAAAATATGAAAATAAGGTTTACATTAATTAAACGTGTGTTTTATTGAATAACAACCAAAATTCAATTATTTTCAAGTACCTACCTGTCCCACCTATTATTTATATTTCAATTTTGTTTATAATATATACACTTCAAATTTAATATAAAAGAATTTATAGTAAAAAATAAAAAAAAAATTTTAAAAACACACTTTTCCATAAAAACATTTAAAAAAAAATTTTTAAAATTGCACTAAAAAGACAAAAATAATTCTCTGTACTTAAAAATAATGAAAAATTTATTGATGAAAAATTTAAAAGTGTGTGGTGCTCATACACTTGACATATATTCCCAGTCACTATCTTATAAACATGATTGAACAAAGAAGTGTATGTGAGACTTTCCTTGGCTTTTAAATTTTTCATCAGTAAATTTTTCATTATTTTGCTCTTATACTTGACATATACTGCCAGTCACTATCTTATAAACAGGATTGAACAAAGAAGTGTATGTGAGACTTAGCTCGGCTTTTAATGTTTTGTATGATGCACCACACACTTTTAAATTTTTCATCAATAAATTTTTCATTATTTTTAAGTACAGAGAATTATTTTTGTCTTTTTAGTGCAATTTTAAAAATTTTTTTTTAAATGTTTTTATGGAAAAGTGTGTTTTTAAAATTTTTTTTTTATTTTTTATTTTCTACTTTTTAGTTGAAAGTAAATATTTTTATTAAACGTTTAAGAAATATGTTATCCGGTGTTTTCGGTACCTATATCAGAATACCGGTATAATGTTATTTGGTAATAATTACCGTTGTTAACATAGATATTATAATAATGGATAGGACACGCCTATACTTGCTTCGTAAGAGGTTGCGGTTTTTTTTTGGGGAAGAGAGAAAGTTCAATATCTGCGAGAGATATTACGGCGACGTCGTGGGGACAATCCTTTTTTTTTTTTTTGGTCCATGTCCCAAAATGACAACGGATTATTGTATTGTCATCCAAGACCAAGGTCTATACCAATTTTCAGAATTTTTCATCTTCAAAAAGTGCCTCAAATCGAGCGCGCAAGATTTGATCACAGACAGACGTGAAACCAAACTTAAGAAAAGTGTTAAAAATACGATATCTTATTCTAATATTTATTTAAAATTAGTGTAATATTATCTATACAAACTGTACATGTTATATGATACTGCACATGATATAGGTTCATATAAAGAACCTATGGGGTGGAGTAATACTAACCCAGTCCCCCCTCAGTTTCAATACCACACAAAAAGAAGGACTTACAAGTTATTTGTCGGACTTTAAGACATTACATTTCATCAGTTATTTTTAATCTTGTTTATATTAGTTTGTTCGTTAATCTTAACAATTGTTTTAATATATCTGTATACGATTTTAAATGTATAAACCTATTACTTACTCATTTTTATTTCTTTATGTAAAAAACAATATGATTAAAAATATATAAGTTTTTAAAAATGTTATTAAAAAATATTTAAATTTGAAAACCACATATAAACATCATATTATCTAAGTAACGCATTGGAAAAGTATAACTAATTTATCATCATTGAACAATTTTGTTCTCATAATACTATTAGGTACTATGTAATAAACCTTATGTCAGATACCATTTTAACTTTTAAGTGAAGTAGATTCATGATTAAAACTATCAACAACAGTTATATAAATATGGATGGATATTGTTGAGAACATTTAAGAATATTCCAATAGTTTGTGTTAGAGCGTGTTTTTTCATATACATAGTTATATATAGATATTTAAATTATTTAAAATTTCACACAGTAAACCAAAACTAAAAAGGAAAAGTCATTATTTTATTATTAAAATTTATCTAATAATCTGTATGTCTGTAAAAATGAAAAAGCTGAGCCCGGAAACTATATGATTGTTATAAAAATAGTGAAAACCAATTGGCAAGTTATAATACAGTTTAAAAAAAATAAATAGAAATTTATTAATACGAAATTTATGTTGATATACCAATAGAAAATCGGCTTTGAGTTGTAAACAATTATTGTTATTTGAGTTTATGGATTAACTTGCTTCAAAAGCCACATGCGTCATCAAAGGGAAATAATTGCATCTAATGTTGAAATCTTGGATTCAAATTTCAATCAACTGTAGTAGACAAAACAGATTACAGTGTAAAATTATCACAAGACTTAAGGAATAGTCCTATATGTTCTACAACTAGGGTATTGTCGTTATTAAGTGGCCAAAAATATTTAAGATACATACTATTTTGACATAGTTGTATAGGTGGGTATTTATATATAATATTATATATTGTATAAAAAGGTGACTTGTCATTTTTCATTTGAAGCAATATTTCTGGTAGAAAACGTCGTCCGTAATTATTTAATAATATAAAATCGTGAAATCGTACGTTTTTTCTCCTTTAACCGCTTTTATTTCGAGTAGCGTTTCGAAAATCGAAAAATGACCTCTCTCAAGTACCAGCTCAAGAACATTACTTTTCAGAAAAGATGCTATATACTTGATATTTTTGAGCAAGTTTAGAGGGAGAAAAAGTGTTTACAGAATAAAAAAGAAATAAACATCATTGTAAAACCATTGCATTCCTCCCTCCGCTCAGAATCTAATACCTTATAAAAATATTCACTGAATAGTATAAAATATTTTTTAACAAAATCATCAATGGAGATTTTACTAATAGCCAATAGGTATATAATAAAAATAATTTTTATATTGTGATATATATGATATATCATTACAATTTTCAATAAATGAATAACATTAAATTAATTAACTAATTATTCAATACTGAAGACTTTTTATTCCTAAATTGAAATGTTATTTAATAATAATAATAATAATAATATTTATTTAGCAAACAAACAAGATAAAACAAAATATACAAACAAATTATTATTATAATTATTATTTAGTGCATAAACGTTAACAATATATTACAATTATTGTTGTATTTAACTAAATGTATGAGCACGTGTGAAAAACAATTATTAAAATATAATTAAGAAGTATTTTATTTTTAAATATTAAGTATTCATAGATAAAAAGCTTTTAATTGACAATTCTTTTAAAGTAAATTACCAATTACTTAATTCATACTATTCAAAATCAATATTTTGTTTTTAAAAAACACTTTTGGCAAAAACAAAATAATTATAGGTATACTTATTATATGTGTATTTAAATTATATAGTAAAGGTACAGTGTCTTAATATATTATATCAAAGAAAGATATTATAAAACAATTATGAAAAAACTCATCTTTTCATTTTTGTTTCAAATAACTTTTAAAAATAAAAATAATAAAATAACAATACAGTTTTTGTGTATATTATAATATTAATTAGGTAATTCGATATGCATTTTAAATTTTAATAATATGTAAAGAACACTGAGTCACTGAATTAAATGTTATCGTAATATAATTAGTATATTACCTGGATTTTAATAAATGCAAAGTTTTATTATATACATCAGTAATCATTAATCAACAACAAATATATACATTTAGGGAAATTTGAATTGTAAAACAAAGTTTATTTCAGATAGCAGAGAAGAGTCATTAAGAAATTGTAAAAATGCACAATTTAGCTCATAATGTTCCAGTGTTGAGCTCGCCATCATCGTTTGTGTATAATCAATTCGGAACTTATGGAACAACTTATAATCAAGTTTGTCAGGTATGTGCTTGAAAATATGGAATTATATCTTATATTTTTAATATTCGACACACTACTTACGTATATGACGTATTCGACAATTCAACATTACACTGTTTTCTCACCACTCAGTAGGTATAGGTACTATATTATTTTTGTCAAAGTTGTTTAAGTTTATAATTACGACAGATTATACTATTTCAGTATTGGTTGTAAGTTTTGAATAACTTACTAGATGAACATATTATATCTATCATACTACAATGAGTCCTATATATATTTTTAATATTTCTATATACTCTTAAAATAAAATATTAGGAACCAACATGTAAAAGGCACAATTTGTTTTTATAAATAACATTTAGAAAAAAAATCAATTAAGTATCATACACTTTAAAATTATGAATCAAATTTTTATAACAATTTATTTTTGTTTATGAATACATATTACTGCATGCAATTATATTCATTGTGCTCTATACTCAGTCGTATCTGTAAATAGATATGTTGATAGTGACTGTTGAAAAATAGATATTATTGGTTGTCAATCATTATTAAATTTAGCTAAATAAAATAAAATTTGCATTCTCATAAAAGTCAACCATAAAAAATAGTTGGCTACTTTCAAATTGAATTCTAAATCAAAACACTTTAAAATAAATTATATAAATATTGTATACAACAACTTCAACCAAGGCTGAAACTGTAAAATCAGTTGTTTTTATCTTGCACACGCGCAGGGGTAGGTATAATATAAATCACCTGTCGTACTTTATTGAGTGTGATTACATGGTTAAAATTATGATATTATAATCCTGGTATAAAAATTAACAAGAAAAACATTATATGCGATTTCCTTGCAACTTTTTTAATAATTAAACTTCAAAAAGTTGAAAAACAAGTAATTTATAATTTATAAATATTTTAATACTTTAAAATCCCTCGAGTATAGTAAAAATATAGTATTTATTATTATATTAATATTATCTCAACATCGGTATCCGAGAAATATACGGACAGCGATGATTTTCAATATAAACTTTATAAACTGTACTCCACGTGATAATATGGAGTCAACTTGTGTTTCCTACTGACTTACTGTTGTATCACATCTTGACTCCCGAGTAAAAAAAGGTAATAATAAATTAAGACAAATTTAATATGACGTTAGAATAAATTTTAATAAAATTCTTTATATTTTATGACGTACCTAATGTAATAATTTTTTTTATAAACAGTCCTCATTAATAGCGACAGTCCAACCTCCACCGTCTGTGTCTACTTATATTAATTCGATGGTTACTGCTCAAACAATTACAACACCAGTCGTTTCCTCAATCAACAGTAAGAATTCATGTTCTACATTTCATAATTGCATAATATTGATTGCCATTTTCTTATTACCATTACAGCTCAAATTGTGGATAGTCGCAATGTTTTGTCTAATATACCGTCACCGACCATACCAATGTTTTCAATTAACAGTCGTCCAAACACATCAACCAGAGAACAGCATTCGAATACTAGAACCACCAATCCAATTTTGTTTAATAATTCATCTATGCAACAACAGTCATTTTCCACTCGTAAATATTAATTATATTTTTCATTTTTTTTCAAACCGTCTTTAAATTTAACCATCATAACAGTCTTTTAGCTGACCAACTTAATTTTTTAGGAAAAACTTTTTATCAAATTTAAAACATGATCGCTAACCATGATAAGTAATGTCGTATAATATACCTAGGTAGTTTATAGAGATAATAATATTATCTTACTTTATATTATAAAGTTACTATTTTTGAGTAATTTTCACCGGGTTGGGGTGTCTAATGTTTTAATTTGTAGGTACATAGTCTATGAAGGGAATAGAACCCTATGAAACATTTAGAGCTCTATTTCTATCATCCAATAATGAATAAAGTACATATAAAACCATAATTAACAGAAAAGTTATACTGAAGTCTGGTTAGTTCAATAGGATTAAGTCCAGTGGCGCCGAACTACATTTTTTTAGGTGTGGCAATGAACAATAACTTATACCCACCTATCCTCATAGAATATTGGAACTAACTCGTGGGGGCAACCCCCCCCCCCTTCCCATCACCCAAATTTTTAATCAAAAAAATATTTTTACAAGTTATTATATTTACTGCATTTTGTTTACACTATAGCATTATTTCATATTTTAACACATTACAATTAGGTTCATCTCTAGAACAAGCCTCCTAAAAATGAAAACCAAGTTATTATCATCTTAAAACAATAATCACAGTCACTGATTTAGTTAAATAAGCTTTTAGCTAGGTACATCATACCATTCAGTAAAAATTAGAACTATGACATTTTTTCTTATACCCATGTAAAATTGTAAATATATGTATATTATTTGGTTAATGGTTATACAATATCTTTAATATAATCATAATATCTTTTTTAGTACTGTACTATATAGTAATATGTTAAGTAAAAATATTAATAATTGCTTTAGTTTCAATACCAATATAATTTTCATATGAAACTTACATTTTTTTTTCAAAATTTCAATTGTCTATAAATAATTCGAAAATAATTAATATATTTTGAACATTTCATTATGTAGGTACTTACAGAAAATTATAATATTTTATTATAATCATTTGCTGAAAATTTAAAGTATCTATTTATAGTTAATTGTTGAATTTACAACAAAATATCAAAAATTGTTTGAGGAGAATAATTAATTAACGGTTAAATATCCATCGTAAAAAATTGAATTTCAAATGAAATGAATGTGATTTTTCGGTAAACTTTTCTTTTAACTTTTCTTGTTTAGACAGACGAACATTTTTAAATTTTCGCAATTAAATTTTGTTCAAGTTTTAACTTTAGACGCGTATTAAAAAAACATAAATAAAAATGTTTAAAGCTCAAAAAGAGTTAATATATTTTGAATCTCTTGTAAGTTGTAGGAAATATCTTGTAAAGAAAATGCTCATGTATTATATAAAAATGTTGTTAAAATGTAAAGTTTGTATGGTTCTTCATTTATGAGTTACAACTTACAACAGAAAAACATATTCGATTTTTTCAATAACTGGTTTTGTGTAAAAATTAATTTTATTTGTTAATTTTCTATTATTTTTCACAAAGCTTTTGAAAACTTCTGGGAATTTTTTACTTTTGAGTTTTGACCCAAAAAATACCAACTAGATTTACTTTCCCATCAGAAGGGATGCCGAAGAAGAAATTTGAACCAATTTTACTGTCTTAATAGGTGATTGCAGACACAAAATAAAAATGAAATTTAAAAGCACGAATCATTGTTATAAAAAATTCAATCATGTGTGCCGGGGGCCCATCACTCCGGTTATTTCAATTAATACCAATTGCTTTATCACTTGTAAAATAAAAATAGTAAATGTAATGTATTATCAGAGGTTTTTGACTTTTTCACGATACTATTGTTTATAAATACTAGAATTTATTTATTAATTAAAACACTATTATTAATTTAATTAATTAATTATTAGTTAGTTATTAGCTATTTCTAAAGTCACCCACAGACACACAGTACACACTGCACGCTACACCACACTAGGAATTCATCTTTTTATAATTGTATATTTGTACAATATATTATTATACTTAGGATAACGATTACCCACCAATTTTAGGGGTACACCCACCCACCCCCTAAAACATGGTTTCAGCGCCACTGGGATTAACTGTACAAAATTTATATTAATCATTAAATATGCCTTTTATCCTACATAGTTGTTTTACTGTAGTTGCGTATGATTATGATATTATATTAAAGGTGATATTGGCATTTAATATTCAAATTACGATAACATTTCAAAATATATTTATTATTTATGTATTTGTAAAGTTCATGATAAACCATCGTGAAAATCTTACAAAAATGATATTAGTCATAAAATATTCGACTATAACTTTAATTTTTATTCTATTTTAAACTTATAATTATCATATATTATTATGGCTATAGGCATGTCCAGCTTTTAATATTTTCTATTTTTTCAAAGAGTTTTAAATTATTTTTAAAAACATATTTATTTATTTTTATGATAATCTAGTAATCTAGTAACTGTCATTAGATGGATACATGGCTCAGTAAAGGATTGTATAAAAATATTGAACCTTCGTGTTTCAATATTCCAGCATAACATGTTAATACCATTATTTGACAAATCTAAGAAATAGACCATAATATAATTATAAAAATTATATTATCTTGTCTTAGAATCTAAAATGATTAATAAATATAAGAAAATCCCGAAATAGTTCACTCGTTTGTTAAGCCACTGTTTTTGTCTTCGGGCGAGTCTTTCGAGTGTCAGTAGGTATTATAAAGATACATCATATAATATATATCTTTATACGGTTTAAGCCAAATGTCTTAGTTTATTTTATTTGAAAATAGCTATAAATGGAATTGTTTTTGAAGTTTTTTCATTTTGTAGAAAATATAATGGAAAAATATAAATAGTGAGTTTGTGTTTTTAAAGTGTATTTTATTTCACATTAAACATAATTTGAATCTTCTATCATTTTTAGAACTATTAGTCATTTATTCAATACTCGTAGAATAGTCATAACATACTTTATGTTAGATAGATACAAATACTTCGTTCCAAATCTAACTACAAAATTCAGCTTCTACCCCCCGAGTCTACAATTTATATTAATAATTTAAAACAAAAGTTGATTGACAATTAAATCTAGCGATTTTAAAATTGAGTAAACTCTGATTTATTGGATTATGATACATTTTGAGTTTTGACATTCCACGATTTACTTTTTCATTAATTCTGTGGCTAGACTATCGGACGTGTTAAGCAAACATTTAAAATCCCCTTTTTTCGTTGACATCCGCAAAATAATAATTGGAAGAGAAGTAAAATATACTCAACGCTTCTGCAGTCAAAAGACAATATTATATAATTTGTTTATAGTGCAATGGTGGTTCTGAATTATAGGTACTCATGTTGTCGTACATTTAGTTTTCTCTAAATCAATTTCATTTAGTCATTTCCAATCTTTGTCAATCCATATCACATCCATATAATATGGCCTTGAGGGTTGTCAATGGTTATCATATAATATATTTATCCATAGTATATTATATACGTCGTAAATAACAAAAATAAATTAAATTTCCCACAATACGTTTGTATAAAACCAATGATAATTAATAATGCAGACATAATTTCAAATAGATCATGCTATACTAGCAGAGTCTCTTCAATTATCAATACCAGCGCATCAAAACAGAATAATTTCATCAAACAGAGATCCAACCACGTTTAATAATGTTTCAACACTACATCGTATAGGTATGGTAATCATTTATCATATAATAGTTATTATTATTTAGAAATTAATCAATGTAATATCTCGAAAAATATTTTTGTATAATAATATAATCACTATATTAGACTCTATTATACACATTTATAAATTATTTTATAATTATTTTAGTCCCTTACCAAGCGGTATTTAATCAATTTTCAGCTGCAATGCCAAATACTCCTCGTAAGTTTTCTTTTCTGAATTTGTAATACAATTGTAGATTTTAATATGTTGTTTTCACATTTTTTTCTTAGGACACAATATCACTTTTGGACCTGAAGGCAGTAATTTGTTTATATACCATTTACCACAAGAGTTTAGTGACAACGAACTCACCCATATGTTTATGCCATTCGGTCAAGTGCTGAGCTCAAAAGTGTACATAGATAGGGAAACAAATCAAAGCAAATGTTTCGGTAAGTACATTTCTTGCGAATTATTTTACGACAAACATCAGTAGTTATTAAAGTTATTGAACATGCGTTAATTATTACCAAAGTTAAATGGAAAGATTTCCCACATAAATATTTAATTAAAAAAAGAGATTTATACCTGCAGATAATTAAAATTAAAAACAATGCTTAATTTATTATTTGTTAATTCAAATTCGTTATAACTTATTGTATTAAAAATAAAATAATCATTTACCAAACTGTAAATATGAAATTATGCATAAATATTTTGACATATATAATCTTATTATTAAAAATATTTTTGAACTTTTACAGTTAGTATTGAATAATACATTTTTAAAACATTTTTCGTAACAGGTTTTGTGTCATTCGATAATCCAACAAGTGCACAAACTGCCATTCAAGTAATGAATGGTTTTCAGATCTGCCAGAAGAGATTAAAAGTACAATTAAAACGCCCAAAGGAAAAAAATTCTAGTAGAATTTACTTTTGAATGTGATTGATTTATCAAATTTGAACGATCTTACGTATTAAATTTAATGTATGAAACCAGTCAGTATACTGTAAAATTGATACAACAATATTATTAAATTCTCTAAGGTAAACATTTTTATAAATGTACTATTCTGAGCTAAAAGCGAGCTAAATTTAAAAAAAATATAAATAAATAAAATACAGATTTCATTAGGACTATTAATATAAATTATTTCAAAATATCAACTTAACAAAATGTATCAAATAGGTACACAACAAGTAATTATATAGGTATATTATGTAACTTAATTTTAATCAAGACGTTTTTATGGTTTCATACAATCATTGCAAGTGGTAGGTAATGATTCGATTTGTACAGAAACAGAGAAAACTGTTTGTAATTATAATATTATTAGTGACGCACTCTGCTTTTTTTAAACACACAACAACGAATTTGTTTCTTTATTTTCAAAATTGAATTAGTTAGGCTATAACTTATATCTTATATCTACTAATAGCTACTGAAAAACAAAAATATTAATTCATATAATAACTATATAGGTACCTATCTATTAAAAATTGTTATTTTACAACTAAAAATTTAGAATTACATACATTATTTTATAATACTGTATAATGTTAGAATGCGATAAAAAATAAAATACTTATTTACTGATAAAACATGATAATGTCATTAGAAGATTTTCTATGATAAACCTATTCGAAATATGACAATAAAATACCTGGGTAATACGACGATTACCTAATTTTAATTAAATCAAAAAATTTTGTAGTCTAAAAGGTTAAAATAATATGATTTACTGTTCGGGATATTTAAATATTTAACCGTAGAATTTCTTTATGCAGTTAAAGGAAATTTAACTAATTCGCCAACCTTAAATAAACCATAAAACAATATTTAAGTTTTTTTTTCATGTTTATGCTTATTTTTACATCAATGCGCATGAAATTATTAAAATTAAAGTTTGATTCTGAATAAAAAGAGGTTTTTTAAAGTATTAATACAGTTATTTAGTAGATAATTAGATTAAAATAATGACTTAATATTTTAGATGATTTTTGTACGACGCGACTCGACGCAACTCATACTATTTAAACAAAATACTTTTAGTACCTACTTATTCAATTATATAGACATACGATTTGAGTAGGTATAAATTAAATAAAAAATGTACTCATATGATGTAATTCAAGTTGTATAGTATTTAAAATTATTATATTTATGTGGACATCATACAAATTATGTATAACCGAATATTGAAAAACAATAATACATTTTAGAAAAACAATTTAATACCCATACTTAATTAAATTAATTAAATTGAAATACCCATAGGTAATCGATTTAAATATTACCATGAATAAGGCATAATAAATACACAATGTTCTTATAATTGTTTATAGTTTTGAACTTGGTAAACATTAATAATTTAACCGTACTTTAAACTGCAAATGAAATATAATATAAACATTAAACAAAATTAAAAGGTGTGTTTGGTTTTAAAATGTATATAAGTACCTATACTTAAAATAAAATTACATTTTGTTAATTGATTTAAGTTCTTTCTTTCTTTCAAAAAAATGCCTATCAACTATCGAATGTCAATATTTATAGGTTGTAATTTGCATTAAATAATATCTACAGTGTACACTCAAACTTTAAGTACTTAGGTACATACGTATACTTGTCCTGAAGGCAAAAATAATTTAAAATGTATTTTAATTTGCAATTATATTTTCCTTATACTGTTATCAACTTTTAATATTCTATTCATATTAATGTATTATGGAACATATTAAAATAACTTTATAAAATGTCGGCACATCTACAACAGAATAACACAGAGAATACCCCCTAACGACGTATATTTATATTCATGAACAACTTTTATCTATAAGCTCAGATATGCTCAACATATCTACTAATCTATGAAAACATTAATTAATATTGAAGATTTTAACTCGCAGGGTATCAATTAATTTAACGTGTCAACTTAATATTTTCGCATTTATTTCAATATTTTTCATGTTATTTTATTATGATTATGAAATATCAATAGTTATAATAACGTATAATTTTCACAGCAGTAAACAGTAATTATTATTGTCTTTAATAACTACCTATAAAAAAAGGTCAATGAAGTTATTTCCTCACCACTCTTATCGTGTATAAACAACTTAACAGTTTAAAATTTACAAGGTACTTTCACTGCACCCCTCGTCATTGATTTACTCTAGGCCCGAAAATGTTTAACAGCCATACGTGCAATAATTTTATGGCATATTGTAAAACTTATACTAAACGTATTTATTTAAACTTATACTTTAAAATATATTCCCATTTTATTAGGATATTAGTAATTAAACAATGCTATAAAATTATAAATTCATACAACACATTTTAAATCATTATGCTTATAATATGAATACGTTCATATTATATATCAAATTTTCAACATTTCTCTGATCACATTTAACAGATTTGTGAAGAAGTAGTTCTATAATAAATATTTGCCAATGATACTTTTTTTTATTAGTTTGAAATTAAGGAAGGTAGTATCAGTAGTATCACTTCAACTACTAAACTATATAATTCAACTATTGTGTTAAATTTTGCATTAATAAATTCATACAAAAAACTAAATATTTTAGAGAACAATATAAAATTTTTTTTTTCATCGTTCAAACCAAGATTAATTATTTATTTTAAAACAATATAAACACAATAACTATAGTTATCAACACCTATAATATATTCTTGCCGATAAAGATTTATCATGAATATTTTCAACGAAGATCACATAATATGATTTAATCATACCTATAGTTTATATATCTATATAATATATGATTTGTTGATCATTACATTAATCAACTATACCTGTTTAATAGAGATCATTATATTTAAACACGATTCAAATAACGATATAATAATAATATTATTAAATTGAAACATATATAATATAAGTATAGGGTATAATTTATAATAATATTTAACACTAGTTGATCCCGCGCACTCCGTTGCCCGTAAAAAATAACAACTCTTAAACAAATTGTGATTGTTCAACTCTTTTGGGGTGTAACTCGTTGCAGTAAGTGCAACTCAGCCACCTTTGTTGGCAATGTGTGAAAATTCGATTTGATGCATCATGCATGCTTATACCTAAACCAATAAAATAATAAATACTAATTTCTACTAATTATTTCTCCTATAACCAATAGCAACCTTTTATAAACAACAATTTCCAACGTAAATCTCAAAATTCCTGTTTGAGCACCTCCTCGGGTTTAACTTACCTGGTCAAATTGTGAATCTAAACCATCCAGGGAACCACTCAAACACTCACAAAATATTTCTTCAAATTCAGCCCAGCTGTTCTCAATTGATTAATTACCTACTATACATATTTCACACCAATTTTATAGATATGGAGAGATTATATAAAAATGATATATAATACGATACAAATTCAAAAGCTACTAATAAATTGCATTATTTCCACTTAACCATACCATGGACTTTGAACCAAAGTTAATTATTTAGAATATCTACCTTCATATGTCGTATCTATACGTTAAGTAAACAAAATACGAATACCTATATATATTTTTTTATTTTTTTTTTTGACTTAACGCTAAACAGTTTTCAGTAATTATAATATTATGTATTTATGTATGAACTAATCATTATCAGAAACTTATATATTGTGTTTTTAAAACTAAGACATTTGAGTAGGTAACGAAAAAAATAATATAAGCGTATATATTGTAGTGGTTAACTTATTAGATCTTCATATGTCTAATGATAAGTTTAAGAATATAATTCAATTTTTAATAAATTAATAATTCCAATACTATGATAGTTTAGAGATTACCTATATTAAAAACGAATTGTACGATATTGTACGAATTGTTTTCCGATATTTTATCATAATTAACAATATTAATTTAGTTCGTGATCGGATTATTACACGTTTCAAACTACATAGTTTGAACTAAATGTCAAACTTAGACTTCAAATACCTAAATTAAAAATTAAATTAGAAAAATATTTTACATTATACCTACGTATGGTATATTTAAATAGATTGTCGAATTTTACTTCTCGGACAATATTCATATCTACACGCCGATAAAACACACACAAAAGAAAAAAGGTCAGGTTGCAGGTAGCTTTAAACCCAACGGCCGCCGTGCTATATATAGGTTTACAATTTACACGTTTATTTTAATTATTCATAATAACTAATTATTTATTCACTTTATCGGACTAAATGTATGCCCATGACACTTCCCATGAATGTAGCTTTCTATTGGTAAAAGAATTTTTGAAATCGGTCAAGTATAGTTTTTGAGTTATTTCGTTACAAACCAACAAATCTTTTCTCTTTATATAATAGTATAGAGTATGGATAATAACAAATGTATGATTGAAATAACTCAATATTCTAGGGCTGACGGTATTGAAAATAATTTTCGGTATAACGGTGTTGATTTCAATACCGGTTTGACACGGTATACCGAAAAACCGAAATGTTTCGGTATACCGAAATAATAAATAAAATCTAACTAGTATCGATATTTTTTACTTTTATTGTTTCACATTGTAAACTTTATTATATACTATAATATATAATATTGCCATCGATACTAGAAAACAGCACTAAAACCGTTCATTCGGATTTTACGGTATACCGTTTACCAAAATAATTTTAAAATACCGGTATACCGAAAATACCGTCAGCCCTACAATATTCAGACAGGCTAAATATAAATTAGTATAGGTACGTTGTACGTTCGGTAGGTGGTGTCTAATCAAATATAGTAAATTCAAATTAAAACATTTTAAAGAAAATGTGTGACGTAAATTACCATCACACGTGTAGTTCTGTAAAACAAAGTCTACGTCGTGATATTCACTCAATTCACAATTGTACCTTCATTAAACTAACATCTTTACTGTTTAAAGGAAATTACTTTTACTGTGATTAATGAACATGTGATTTCATTTTTAATTCCAAGAGAGATTCTATTTATTACGTTTTATGTAAATTCAATAAATGTAACTTCTTAAGTACGATATATCATGGTGTTGGATATTAAAACAATCATAAATAGTCTTACATAAAAAAATATTTTTCTTTTTAATAGTTCAATTTAAGAACTCTAATAATAGTTGGATTATATATTTTTTTTGTTTATTAAACATGATTTTTATTTGCTACATATGCGAGAGCTACAAAAATAACAAATATTGATCTTTTTAACATTCAATAAAATACAATTTATTTAACTTATAAACAAGATAGTAACATGCATGCGCAAGAACAGTGAGAGTAATATAAGAAAATAATATAATATATCGACATATCCAATAAACATGTATACGATTAATATTAAATTCATTATTTTGGTTCCTTACCAAACTATTTAGCGTATACAATAATATATGTTATTAATCAAAATTAAGTTATGACAAATAAATTATTAAAAGTTGTTTTAAAGCTTAAAATATACTGATCATATAAGTAAACATTATTTACCGATATGTTTTTAAGTATTATTAAATTAATATAATATAATATTTAATAACTGGCATAACTAAAAGTCTTTAATTAAATGTTATGTAAATAATAAATATAGTAAAGATAAATAATTAAGTCTAAAAAAATATCAGTTAAAGTATGGATTATGCACATATTATTTGTTGTTCAGTGGATTCAATTATAATAAATAAAAAAAAATAATACAAATTGATTAATATAAAATTTAAAAATTAAAAATATTAACTTTTTTTCTTTTTTAACGAAATATGTATGATGTTTCTGACGTTTTCTTGTTCAAAACTATTCATTTATCGATTAGAAATAATTAATTTGCAGGTTTCATTAAATAGCAAATATATTTTTATGCAAATATAGGTACTTATGCATATTTTGATTATTTCAACTTACTCATAATGGTGAAACTTTATAATTGAAAAATTAAAAATAAATAAATATACTGACGTTTACTGAGGAGTTTCTTAACCATAAATGGTACTTCATATACTTCTTATTATTTTCTAATTTGATTGGAAATTATTCAAACGTGAATACTCTCAGACTGTTTCCATTAAATTATTTTTTAAAATTGTAAAAAATTACTGTAACCATTCCTCATATGTTCAATTGTACCGATAGTGTTAAAATCATGAGTAACTAGTGATATGAATTAGGAAACTATACACTCAGGACACTGGACTCTATATTTTGATTAGTTGTGGCATAATATATTAATAATTTATTCAATATTTAAATTGATTGTAGGTATATATTTATTGTTTTGACGACTATTAATTCATTGATTTATAATCAATTATTTTAAAGTGTGAATTTTTTCAATTTAGTATTAAAGATATACTTAAAAATAATTTATTATTCTGGTGAAATATATTATATAATTTACTAATTTTTTGACCATTTTTTATTTATTATATCGTCTTAAATAGTTAGGTATGTAACATATAAAATATAAAATCAATATTTTCCTGCATAACAAAAAATCAGGGTTATAATTTGAGTTTTTAAACTTTATTGTATCAATTAAAAAATCACTGATTTTTAGTTGCAAATATTCGATGGCACAGTGTTTGGTGTATCGGAATAAAAAACTTCAAATTTGCTTTTAAAATTTTTCTATCAAAGAATTTAAATCAACAAAAAAGTGTAAAAAGTGATGTTGTAAAATAAATTATGGGTTAAACTTGGTCAATTAGTTATGAATTTATGAATATGGTGAAAAACTTAGTGATCAATTAATTACATTAAGATTATAAATACTAGAGAACTATAGTTGCATTATTTTTATTATAGGAACTAAATAATACTCAACTAAGTTATATTATTATCAAATGATAAATAAAATAATAATATTAGTATTAGAATTCAATTAGAGATGTAATCAATTTAACTTGGTTTCTATAACTAAACTATACTTATTCGAGGTATATATATATATATATATATATATAAGTCAATATAAAAAACAAGACATAAAATACAACCCTTATTTCTGTTGTGTTGTAAATTAAATTTTAAGTGAAAATAATAAAACTGTTTTTTGTTATTTTTTTTTATAACTAGATAGTGTCTTCTATAATATTATAGTTTGTATAAAAAATGTTTATATGCTCAAATCATTTATCGCTAGATTATGCATTCTTGTTTATATTATATCTAATGGTACAGCCAGTGTAATGATATATCTGGCTAATATATAGATTAGTTACCAGTTAGTAAAATACCATTATATACAAGACATATGTAGCTGCTTTTACATTGTTAATAATTGTGTGAAAAATAATATTTTTATTCTATTCTAATTACTAAAGTTTTAAATTATATTATTTAGCGTTATTAGTCGTATTCCATATAATAGTAAATATTGTTTTAGTTTTCTACATCGATTTGTACCAAATAATTTTTAATATGCCTAGAAAGTTATTTTCCATGTTTATTATTTTGATTTAAAAATCTAAAAATTGTGCATTTTTAAATGTTTTGATTTTCATTAAATGATTGTAACATAGTTATACAACTGGGTTATATGAAATAATTTTAAAATGTTGAAAGTATATATCAAAGACGTGTCCCGGTCGGATTTGGCCTTGCCATCGGTGTAAGACGTGACTTCCTGATAGATATTGGTAAACACCAAAGAGATAATATTCATGTAAAATCAAGCTAACGGGCCACTAATAATTTGTACACCCATTGCCCTTGTGAGAAGAATGGACGAGGGGGAAATCTTCAAACGACGATTGGTAAAAAAAATAAAAAATCAATTGGCTGGCCTTAATAACTAGACCAATATTGGTAAAGCCGATCAAACTTTACGGAGATGCGTCTTGATATCTACTGTCAATGTTTAAACACGAATAAGTTTTGTTTATATAATATAAAAATATATTTTGAGAGAATATAAATTAAAAACGATCCAATATAAACGCATTTAAAACAAACAAATACCACATTGTGTACTTATACTGTCAGTTATATATTATATTATTACATACCTGCCTACATTATATTCTAGTAAAATAATTCTTAAGTATTTTATTTGTTATTCTGTACAACATAAATTGACAATTGTACGTCTTGCTAATGATAATAATATAGTGGATTTGAAATAAAACTGAATGTGTA
Source organism: Metopolophium dirhodum (assembly GCF_019925205.1). Lineage (NCBI taxonomy): Eukaryota > Metazoa > Arthropoda > Insecta > Hemiptera > Aphididae > Metopolophium > Metopolophium dirhodum. Next base: position 11,906,432 of record NC_083561.1, read on the forward strand.
AAAAATATCCTAAAGCTCATTTATGTTTTTTGTAATATTAAAATAAATATAACCATTGTGTTATTAAAATGGTTGTGTTGTGAACACACAGATTTGCTTTAAATACAGTTATTTATTATTACAGTACACTGCAGTTTTTTGTTATTAATATTTCACCCAAAAATAATTGAACAACTGAATATATAAAATGTGTACGTGACATCAAACGGAAATCTATTTTGTTGACATTATAGAAAGTGTTTATTAACTCAGATCGGTATAAAAAGACAGAACAACCAAATATTGTCATTTCATTCGTAATTGGTTTTGTTGTAATAAATCATCATACTATAAAATATAAATTTAATTTCTTTCGATACGTATATATATATATATGTATTATAGGTATATTAAATAAGCTTAATAAGCCATGTACAATATGAAATTAATTGTGTTTTATTTAATCGTTGTCATGTCCATTGCCATTATTCGAGTAAGTATTATTAATTCCTATAATAATTCTATTAATTTTATTAACAAAATAAGTTTATAATTTGTTTTATTAGGCATGCAATGTGCCTGTTTCTGTAACAAACAGTTGTTGTGGCTGTGGCTGTGAATGTGACAATAATTGTGGATTTGGAGGTTTTGGCGGATGGGGTGGATTGGGTAGATTAGGAAGCATATTCGGATAATCAACGTAGGTATTTTTTATTTAAAAAATAAACTCACTAAAACACAGTGAAGTAGGTATACCTACTTACCCGAAAAATTATTTTGTCAAATAAATGATGTAATAATATATTGGTTCTTTAACACATACATTGTGTTATATTATCATTATTATTTAGTGTATTTTAGGTGTTGTAAGATAATAATATCTGAATGATAAAAAATTATTATGTACCGACTATTTTTATATAACATTTTATTTTTAAAGAATTAATTTAATAAAGATTATACATAATTATTATCTGCATTATTATTATAAACATTATTCTCTGCCCGCTCAGCGTACACTTTTATAGTTATACACTTATACCAGTTATACCTATACATATATTTATTACACGTAATAGTGTATGTATTTAACCCAAATGTTTAAACATTTTTGTTCTAACACTCTCGATAAAGGTACTTGTAAATAATTATCTTTGATATGTATAAATGATAAAATATAAATAAAAAGGTGGATACCGCTCTCCTGTACGCCTGTACAGTAGGTTACAAGTAGCCAATTATAGGTATATAATATTGTTGTATACGAACAACAATTCTGAGTAGAGACGGTCGTCAGTCAGCCTATATTATAAAAATATTTTTAAATTTCAATAAAATAACTAAGATCGTTTTTCTACGTTTAAATATCTAATTTCGTCCAAATTTTTACTTAAGTTGATATATACTTTTTGGTGACCCTATGAACTTATGAGATACCTTGTTTTAAATTTCCGATGCTTAGCAATAAAAACGGAAAATGTTATACATTTATTATTACTACAAAATGTCAAAATATAGTTTTCACATTTTTAGATTTTGATGAATTTAATTCTGACTATTATTATGGCAACTTATGAGAAACTTTGCAATTGAAAATTGAAAATGTCTATAAATAACTCAAAAGGAGTCAAAATATTTTGAAAATTTTATCATTTATAGACAATTATAAAATAAACATTTGGTGAAAATTTCAGGTATTTTCAGTTATTTGTTTTTGAATTACCATAAAATAAGAAAATTGATTGATGAGAATTCGTTAATTTACGACTAAAAACCCAATGCGGAAAAATTTAAATTTCAAATGTTCAAAAAAAATTAGTTCGACTCTCCATTAAATTTTTTTTGTTGTTGAAGGTAGGAACATTCATGAGGAAACTTATAATCAATTTTAAAATATCAGATATAAATAACAATTTTTTTATGGATTTCTAACTAAAAATAATTTGTACATTTTCGTGATTTTAACAAATGTTGTCAACATTCTAACTTCAGACGCTCATAAAAAATTATTGTGAATTTACTCTGAATTTATGTTTGAATTCCCAGTAACAACAACTTATAAAGATATTTTTTTATCGACAATAATTTAAAAAAACTAGTAAATATCAAAAAAAAACGTCGAAATATTTGGAAATTGTAATGATATATATCAGGGCTTAAATATATAATAAATATATCGTTTTTACGTTTTCGGATATTTAAACGTTATACAATTTTAATGTTTATCGTTATTGTATTTTTAAATGTTATTTGATTTTTTCGGTTTTTCGTTTTTATATTTTTAATCATTATTTTAATTTTTGTTTTCTGTTGAACTTTTTTTTTGTAAACTATATTGGTATTTATATTTTTAATCATTATTTTAATTTTTGTTTTCTGTTGAACTTTTTTTTTGTAAACTATATTGGTATTTTTGGTAGGGATAGGTAATTAAGGGTAATTAACCACACTTTTACGTAAGAACTATCAAATTAGTAGAATTGGTTGTCCAGGATAGGTTATTTTCAGTCATGCTATGGTTTTTAGTAAGTAGCTATTACTGGCAAGTCAGTGTTAGTCTAGGTGTCAAATATTGCTTAAATGTTATGGCATGAATGAAAGATGAAATAATAGATTTTCTTAAGAAAAAAATATTTATAGCAATAATACAACTTGAAATGGCATATAAATTTTAATTTTATATAAGTATTTAGTAGGTAGGTAGGTACACCAAACCACCCACTTGCAGTTTTTTATCTTATTGAAATTTGAATTACAGAAATAAACTAATATTCTATTAAATTCAATATTTATAAATCAAATAGGGATAAAGTATTTCAAAAATATAAATTACTGTTAACATAGATTTGCCAACTTTAAATTGTTCATAGTTATAACTTATAAGATTCATACTTATATAGACTAAAATAATTAAAAACAATAGTAATGTTAAGTTCAACTTAAAAAAAGCACAAAACGTTATTTTAAATTTTTATGTTACGTTTATTGTTTATTTTAGATTCTGAACGAAGCGATGAATGTATTGATTTTATAATGATGTGTGTTTTTTTTTATTTTTTAAATTTTCTAAATTTTTTTATTTTTGTGTCAGTAATCACCTTTTAGGACAGTAAAAATGTTTGAATTTTCTGCAACAGAAACTTTTCTGATAGGAAAGTGAATCTAGTTGGTACTTTGGGAGGTTAAAAGTAAACATATCCCTAGTAATTTTCAAAAGCGACGTGAAAAACAAAAGTAAAATTAAGGAAAAACGGGAATTTTTACGCAAAATCTGTTTTCGAGAACATCGATTTTGGTTTTTGGTGTAACTCTAGAACAAATGAACGTATATACATGACATTTTCACTGGTTGTTTATTTTTACATTTTCTATACACGATAAAATTTTAAAAATATTTTGATTTGTTTTGAACTGTTTAGGAACATTTTCAGTTTCCAATTTTATAAGTATTTTTTTCAATGGATGTCAATAAAACTTTATTTGTTGGTTAAAAAAGCTTGAAAATGTAATACAAGGCTCCTACTATATTGTTACAATGATATTTGAAAAATAATAAAAATCCTTACTCACAGTTTTTATTTATAAGCATTTAAAGTTCAAATCTTGACAGAATACGAAAAAATCACAAAAATTATCAAATTATTTTGAGTTGAGAGATCATAAAAATTTATCTTTTTAAATCTAAGGTTTGAAAATGTAATACAAGATTATCCATAAGTTTGTCAACCTTTATCAAAAGAAAAAATGTCTACAAGAAATTCAAATTAAATTTTTATGAGCGTTTGAAATTTATATTTTTACAACATTTGATATTCCCTCGATTTCTCATGTAACGATTTTCTTATTTTGTTCTAATTAAAAAACGTATGACTGTAAATACTTGAAAATTTTACTGAATGTTTATATTAGCATTTTCTAATTAAAAAAATTAAATTAAAATTTTGAAAATAATTTGACTTGTTTCGAGCTGTTTACGGACATTGTCAGTTTTCAATTTTTTTAGTTTTTTTTTCTATAAATATCAATACAATTTTATTTGTTGGGTAAAAAAGCGTGAAAATTTAATGCAAGGCGCCTGATATATTGTTACAATAAAAGTTTAAAAATATTAAAAATACAAAGGTTCAATTTATTTTTATAAGCATTTAAAGTTCAATTATTATAAAATGTTCAGCTTTTATAGCTAAGGATTGAAAATTTAAAACAAGGTTCCACGTAAATAGATAAATATATAAATTACTTTATTCACATTAATATCATCAAACTTACTTAGTCATATCATAGGTTGACTGACCGTTTTCGTACAGAATCGTTTTTCTTATACAATGATATTATATCGTTGAATTAAAATTTAACACCATCCTTTTTAGTGACCGACTTGTAACCTACTGTACAGCAGAGCGACATCCACGTACCCTCCTATTTTTAATCATTATAATTATGTTTAATGATATTAGATTATTTTCATTTTTCGTTAATTGATTCCGTTTATTTTTTTTCATTATTTTCAGTTATAACGTTTTGAAGCCCTGGTATATAATATAGTCATATAGGAAATGGTAAATTTGAGTTACATAAATAAAAACTAAATCTATTTTGTCGAAAACTGGTATTGCGTAAAAATCCCCGTTTTTCCTAACTTTTTTTTTTGTTTTTCCAGACTCTTTTGAAATCTGTGAATTTTCCAATATGACCTCTCAAAAGTACCAACTTAGATTCACTAGATCTGAAAAAATGCTGACGTTGAAAATCAAAGTATCAATTCTAACAAAAAGAATGTTTCAGACAGAACAAAAACCACATTATTGTAAAATAAATAAATTCATCGCTCCGCTAAGAATCTAAAAAGCCAATAGATACCTACTATAAAATGTAATTTATTAATATTTTCGTTAAACATAAATAATATAATAAATTAACTTTTAATAAGATTTAGAAATTATAAAGAGTTATGACAATCAAACGGGTACCTACCAACTAATATCGAAAAGAATGATACAGATATTGAGTGTTGGCAGTGGACATTTGTTACTTTTCGATCAGTTTGGCAAAATGGTAAGCATTATAATATAGTTATTACATTATATGGTAGGTAATAACAATAATAATTGTTACTATAGCATCAGCATGCATTATTATAAATTTATGATAAATAAATATTCATCCTAAAATCATTCTAAACTTCAAAGCAAAACAAGGCTTATCCAAGATTCCATAAGACCTTAGAAGCAATGAGTTTATCTTCTACAAAAATGAATAAAATGCTCAAGCACTTTAGTACTTGATAGTATGTAATATTAATAGCATTTTATTTTATTTCCTTTGTAGAAATAATTTAGTTATAGTCTCTTATACAATATTAAATAGGTATTTGAAAGAAAACGCCCATAGGTCTTTATCAAACGTAAACAATTTTCTTCCGTAAATTTATTGTTCATGAAAAATTTAAATAATAGTAATAACTAATAGGTCTAATAGGTAGATATCAAATAATTCAACTTTATTTTTTTAGAAGTCAACTGGAGAGTGTAAAGTAGTGAAAATGATAATAATGAATTGTATTATTTTAAGGTACATTTCGTGGGTCTAGAATGAAAAGGTTCTAAATCATTTTCCAGGAGAGCAATTTTTAGGTTTGAGTTCAAATGTCTTACTCCGTTAACAAAATATTTTAAAAATTTAAGTTCTAAAGCATGCAGAAACTTGTATAGTTTAATTCACAACGTTTTAATAATAATTTGGTGTAGGTATTGGTTAATATAGAAATTAATAAAATATAAATTATAAAATGTTTAGTATGAAAACGTTCTATAATATTAGAATATTTAGAACTTTTTCTTCCTAAAATAAAAAATAATATATTTAATTAGAACTTTTTCAATCTCATTTATTATTTTTATTATTGTTAGCTGAAACCTTTTCAGAATAATGCTTTCTCATTGCTACCAATATTCTATCATGAAGCAATGTAAATTGTAATAATTATGAAACATCGAAATCTATATCTCGATCGTAAAATTCTGTTGAATATGAATAAATGTAACAATTATTAGGCTATAACACTTATTGGTAGTGATTAATTAAATAAGAACCTTTTCATACTAACGTATTGTTAATAATTTGGTTCCATTAACCGAGCGTATTCAATTTGATTAAATTGTGTTTATAATTCAATTTTTGGCGATTTAGAACCTTTTAGTTTTAAAAAAATTGTCAATAATGATCGTATAATCATAAATGTTAGCTTAAAAGATGCACCTCTGCATTCTAAAACCATTTTAGTTAAAAGTGACTTTTGAAAAAAATGCGATTTAGAACCTTTTCATTCTAGACCCACGATTTGGTACTAATAATTAAACATTTTACTTGGAATTGTAAGTAAACGTAAAGAATAATATAACTTGTTTCTTATCGAGTGAGTCTCGATTTATTTTAATATTATGACTTACGATTTATGAATAACTTAAATAATGTTTTAGAAATGTCAGATAGGTGACTTGTCAAACGTTGTAAGCGTAAGAAATATGAGTTAGTGGACTTTTTCCAAACGAAGAATACGTTATTAGCATTGAAATTGGCAAAAATAAATTCAATTTTTCATTGAACATTCCGTACACTGGATATATTTTTTGTTGGTTACGTGTATGTTTTGGGTTCCTTTAAAAAATACTAATTTCGTGAGAATTAATTGACTATATCGTGTCTAAAACGTGTCATACAAAATATATTGAGTAAAATACATATATCGTACAGGCGATCAAAACGTGTCATAATCAGATACACCGTGTCAATGAACGTAAACAATATGCAATAAACGAACCACTCAACTAAATAACTACAATAAAATATACATTGTCAAATGTGGCTATAAGTTGATCACTAAACATTTTTACTAAGTATATAAATAAATACCTATAGCTGGTACCTATACCGTAGTACTAGTTCTATAGTATCACCAATTAGATTAAATATCATTATATTAATATGGTAAAATCATATTAAAAATATCAATAATTCAATCACTCGCTTGAGTCGCTTCATTATCTACAATAAACTATATTGCGATAGATAATTTTATTCCCAACCAACAATCAAATCAAATCAATAATTTGTCTATAGTTTTTACATTGAAAATGTCAGGAAAATAGTTTTAACATGATTATGTTTATGAGCTGGGTACAGATATTTTTATTTATTTTGAAACCAATTTTGCGTAACGCTTAGTATATCTGCAGTTATCGCTTATCACCATAGAAACGAATAAAACATAAAAATTGTCTAATTCCCACTAGATATACATATTGCATAATAATATATACAATTCATGGTTACTTAATAATACATATTATTTATGATTCATAAATTTTCTCCGAAGTCGAAAATATCGGGTAGCATGCTACGTTTGTCATTTCCAGAATTTTTGAAATGTATAACCTTCTCTTATATTGAATTGATAAAAAGTTTTATGTGATTTTATTTAAGAAAAATATGGCAGAATGACAGATTTTATAATATTCATTATTTTTAAAAGTTGATTTTTTTAAATATAATATAAAATAATTTTTATTACAGACCTAACCCAATCCATGTTTAAAACCGTTATCATTTTATTGCACACGTGAGTTTTTATGTCTCAAGTTCGAAACTCACAAATTTACTAATGAGTAATAATGATGATAGGAAATCACCATAGTCACATAAACACACTGCGTAATGCACGCCATGCTAGACACGCTCGCTAGCTCGCTCGTCTCGATCATGACTTAAAAACGCATATTATCCAACGTACTGATTTATATATATTAGTGATACCTAATAATTCTAAAAAAGTAAAATAAGAATAAAGTTATGTCCAACTTAAAGTAATAAATATAATTATCACTTCAAAGCTTAGTACAGATACAATCAAACGAACGGTCACACAACTCTACCATAAAATATTTTCGCATTTTTAAAATTGGCACCGTCAAATACGTCAGCTTGGACTGTAAAAATGGTGTTGTATATTAGAATTCTGTGTCTAATTTTTAATGACAGTTCTTTGTGAACGTGTAGTGGAATTTCGATTATAAATTAAGTTTGTTTTGCTATATGCATTGTACAATTATTAACCACTGAAGTACTTATAGATTATACTAGGCACCTAGCTATTGAAAATAAAAAAAAAATTATATTTTATTATATTTAAACATCGGTATTTTTATGCATACGTATTTAGTACTTACCATCAGACATTTAAGATTTAATCAAGTAATTATATTATCCATTGTTATAGATTTTTAGTAAAATATAAACAATGGGTATCATATGAGCCTGTCGTTAAAATTATCAAATTGTCATAACGCCATTAATGTCTATAATTGTATGATTATTTTAGAAATTTCAAGGCATAGTTCTATACCTATATGTACAATATGTGCTTATTAGTATGTGTTTAATAAATAGTATTATTTTTATTAGCTTCTATCAACCAATATTTATAAGTATTGGTTAAATTATTATGTATTTTCATATTTCGTAAAAAAATTGTTTTATATTTTGACTGACTAGTTTACGAGAATTAAAATAGAAACTTATAACAAACTACGGTTTTAAATATTTATGGTAGGTACTTATAGTTAATAATGTGTTTAAAAATATGAAAATTAAGAAAAACCGCTGTCAATTGCTATTACAACAGTTTATTTTTACAAACATTTAATCATTCCACAAATAAAATATGATGCAATGTTGCCTGCATTTAAAGCGAACCTGATAAAATAGTATTTAACTAGGTAACTAAACAAGTTCTCAATACTATAAAAGCCATTAAAAGTTTAATTAAATGTTATTATTATCTGTGTTCATTCGTGAATAATTTTTAATCGCAGATTACTTTTTTTTAAATAAAAACAAAACTATTAAAAAAAATTATAAGATGTTTGTTTGTATGGATTTTGTATTCTTTCGTTTTATTTAGCAAATTGTTTTTTTTAATTTTTTTAATAAAATGTAGGTATACATTGGTTTATTATTTAACTAAAAAAAAATGGGCACATGCATTAACATGCGTCCAAAAACATAAATAGTCTAAAAGCGTTATTTACCAGACACCTTGAAATGTGCCCAATTCATAATATCTTTGATTGATATATTAATATATCTTTACATCTAAGAAATATAGTTTTTAAATAATTATAATTATAATTTAATGCAGAGCCTTACCAATCCCAATAAAATAGTATTACTTTATATAGATTTTTTTGCGTAAGTAACAATGTTAAACCTTAGAATAAATCAAATTTCATATATCAATTTGTTATAGCCCTTTGAAGTTCAAGAATAGATTTCTATTTTTTTCTAAAACTTTCACCTTTGTACTGTAGATTACCTGCTGTGGATGGAGAATATTTTTAAAATCTAAACTACCTATAAGTAAGTATACTTCTGTTTCTCTTTTTATTCTGATTCTGAGCAGAGCGATGAATGTATTGATTTAATAATGAAGTGTGTTTTTTTGTGTCCGTCATCACCTTTTGGAGTATATATTTTATATTCTATTATATTATATCTTTTTTCTTTTCTATTAAGAAAGTGAATTTAGTTGTACTTTTCTTATTTATTGGGAAAAATTAAAAATAATAAGAGAAAAATGGGAAATTTTACTCAAAACCATTTTCAACAAAATGAATTTTCTTATTTGGTGGTAATTAAAAAGCAAATAACCGTGATACTTGAAATTTTCATTAAATGTTAATTTTAGAATTGTGTGTGGGTATGGTTTTAAAAATATTTTAAGCTATTTATAGTCAATATTGACATTTTCAATTTATTTAAATTTTTTTCTATAAACCTCGATAAAAAATTTTAATCCGCCAATAACCTTGAAAATTTAATACAAGATTCCTCGTAAGTAGTTCTCATTAAAACCAAAACATCTGTTGAATATTTAAAAACAAATTTTTATACACATTTAAATTTACAACTTTCATGAAATTACATATTATTTAAACGAAGAAGAACGATCTTCGTAATTTTGTTGTAATTACAAATATCATTCGTGTGGTCTAAAAACTGTTACGTATACCAGCTATTATATATTATATTATACACTATGACAAATTTAGATAAATTGTATGTAATTGCCTGTTTATATAATTATATCACGAACACATTCATATGGTTCTACGGTAAGTCAGTATTGACTCAAAAGTTAATAATAATAATATAAGATATAAATATAGTAAAACTTCCATACAACCTTCTAATTAACAATATTTTCTGTTAAACGAAATATTTTTGAGAACCAAACCCAAGTAGAACCACATTTATTTAATTCTATATTTAACGAAATTTTCTATAATACGAATTTTTGTTGGTGCCCGCCCAAGAGACTTCATAATATAGAAGTTTGAATGTCTGCTGTTATAATGATTAAATATTAACAATATGATAAATGCAATATTTTTAGTAAAAATTAATTAAACTTACCTTATTGCTAATAGTAAGATAAATTAGTAGTACCAAGCAATATAAATTTATCATAACATATACTTGTAGTGCCTAATATACGAGTACATGCTGGCAGACCATATCGCTCAGAATTGTTTTTCGTATGCAATATTTTATCATATTCAATTCAAATTGAACACAGACGTTACACTATTTCAGTGAGTTGCTCAATGACGAGGTACACTCGAAACTATTACTGTACATCAGAGTTAATTCCATTAGCTAATGTCCCCTTTTTTGCCCATAAATCACTTATAATTTGTTCACCTGTTTCAGTTTAAGATAATTTATTGTATGCAAGTTCTTATTTCAAGAAATTCATATTGTTTTTTAATGGTATACACTATACAGTATTCACTCTTCCATAACTCGTCTTTTATTCATACTAACAGGCTTTTGTTTCAACCTATAATTCCATGGTGATAGCGTAATAAGCATTAAGCAGAATCGATAAAACCGTATTTTTTATTAATATAATATACCAAGCATAATGAATGAAAAACTTTATTTTAAACATAATATATATATATATATATTGGCAACAAGTAAACAATATTATACCTGTTATTATTATTATATTAAATTGATAATAACGTTCCGAGATACCTGCAACAAGTTGCGTATTATAATACATATAGTATATAGTACTAGCGTACTACAGTGAGACTAAAACTGACAACAAACACAAATCGTTTTACTATTAACGTCAAATAAAAATAAAAACACTCGAGTAGAGTATTATACCATAATGTACTTTTGTCGTATGACCTCGTGTATACACTATACAGAATACCTGGCAATACATGATATTATATCTACCTATACATTATACGTGTATAATAGGGGGCATAAAAAAACATACAACTCACTCATCCGTGATACGTGTAAAAAGCGCAATAAAAGCTATCAATCTATGCGGGGTATACAAATGTATAAACACATTATGTGTTGTGTGTACACGGTGTATACTTAAAGTGTAACCATATATTAAATTCGCGTTTTATCGAAATCGCGTCAAGGCAAAAAAAAAAACCGTTCTAAACACACATACCTATCTATCTGTATATGCGATATAAATATTATAATATTTTACTATATAATATGGCTGGAGGAATAAACGTCGCGGGTGGTGAAATAATAAATACATTAAATCCAATACGTATATAGGTATCGTTATATCAGAAGAGTAATAGTATATATATCTGGCTGTCTATACCTACGAAACATTACGCGGGCGACTCTAAAAAACGACGATGTCTGCAACAGTATATAGTGAATAATGACATCACGTAGTACCCACTACCCAGTGAATGTTGTGTCCGCGCATAATAATAATAAAAATATTATATTTTATTAACGTATACAATTGTAATAATCTGAAGGATATGGTACGAAAGACAGACACCGGTGGTCTGTGGCACCAGATTTTCAGTCGAGTCGTTCGTAGTTTTTCATTTTCAATAATTTTAATATACATAGTACTAGTACATATAATATAACAATTCAATGTCAACTCAATTAGATTGACAAAAACATATTTTTCATATCTTCAGTTAAAATTTAAAGGTATACTAACAATTAATGTACAAATCGTAAAATAAAAGGAGCACTATATTGGTACACTGATACTGAAATTCAAATTTTTAGAGATGTTATAGTGCTGTAATTATTTAATTGTAAACGATTTACCTACATTTTAGCAATTTTTCTTTATTGGTAAATTATTTTTTAGCCGAAAAACTTTTGTGTGGCCCCTCTAATCAAATAATCAAAAACACCTACCCCGAATTGTAAAGAAATATTTTTTATCAACTGATAATAAATACAATAGTTATAACTTATTAGTTACTATACTGATCATATTTTCTATTTTCTCGACACTGTAAATAAATACAAATGTTTTGACTTTTGAACATAAAAAAAAATAAAGGAAATACTGTGTTAATTTTGATAGTTTAATTTAAATTATTTACTCATGGTATTATGAATAGTTATGAATAGTATTCATAATATGTACTGATATAGAACAATAGATTCATTTTTAGTTCTTTATTGTTATTATTGAAAATAACCAAATTTGTCAAGACGTATACAACAATAAATAAGTGGAAAAGAGGGTGTCACTCTGCTGTACAGAAGGTTACAAGTGGGTCACTGTAATGGATGGTGTTAAATTTGAATTCAATGATATAATATCATTGTATAAGAAAAACGAATCTGTGCGAAAACGGTCAGTCAACCTATGATATTACTAAGTAAGTTTGATGATATTAATGTGAATAAAGTAATTTATATATTTATCTATTTACGTGGAATCTTGTTTTAAATTTTCAATCCTTAGCTATAAAAATTGAACATTTTATAAATTTTTGACTACAAAATAATTATTAAATTTTAAATTTAATAAATGTTGTCAAAATTCGAACTTTAAATGCTTACATAAAAAAAATTGTGCCTATGTATTTTTAATATTTTTCAACTGCTATTGTAACAGTATATTAGGAGCCTTGCATTAAATTTTGACGCTTTTTTACCCAACAAATAAAAATGTATTGATAATTATAGCCAAAAAAACTAAAAAAATTTATAACTGACAATGTCCGTAAACAGCTCAAAAAGAGTCAAAATATTTTCAAAATTGTATGGTGTATAGAAAATAAAAATATAAACATTCAGTGAAATTTTCATGTATCTACAATTATTTGTTTTTGAATAACAATAAAATAACAAAACCGCTACACGAGAAATCGAGTGAATATCTAATGTTGTAAAAATTTGAATTTCAAACGCTCATAAAAATTTAATTTGACTTTCTTATGGACATTTTTCTTTTTGATAAAGGTAGAGATTCTTATAAGGAATCTTGTATTACATTTTCAAGTCTTAGATTTAAAAAGAGAAATTTTTTTGAATTCTCAACTCAAAATAATTTGCTAATTTTCGTGATTTTTCCGTTTTTTTGTCAAGATTTGAACTTTAAATGCTTACAAATAAAAACTGTGACTAAGGATTTTTAATATTTTTTAAACGTCATTGTAACAATATAGTAGGAGCCTTGTATCAAATTTTCAAGTTTTTTCATCCAACAATTAAAGTTTTGTTGACATTCATAGAAAAAAAGAATAACACAATTGGAAACTGAAAATATCCGTAAACAGCTCAAAATAAGTCAAAATATTTAGGAAATGTTATGGTGTATAGGGAATTATAAACATTCAATCAAAATGTCATGTACCTACGGTCATTTGTTTAAGAGTTGCACCAAAAACCAAAATCGATTTTCTCAAAAACAGATTTTGCGTAAAAATTCCCGTTTTTCTTTAATTTTTCTTTTATTTTTCACGGCGCTTTTGAAAACATTTTTACTTTTGACCCCCCAAAGTACCAACTAGATTCACTTTCCTATCAGAAAAGATACAGTTGAATAAAATCCAAGCATTTTTACCACTATTTTATTGGAAAATTTACCAGTTAATTTACCAATAATTTTTTCATGTAAACTCTCCAACTCTACAAATGTTGTTTTAGGCGTTGACTGTAGAAATAAATTTTGGGAATAACGAAATAGGAAATTAATTACATAGCACATAACTATAGCTGTCGTTATTATTAGAAGTGTATAGCTGTATAATAGGTATTAGGTAGGTACCTACAAAACATTACGCGGGTGACTGGAAAACGACGATATCTGCAACAGTAGTGACATCATGTAGTATATACCCAGTGAATGTTGTGTACGCGCATAATAGTAATAATAATAATAGTATATTATGTATTATGCGTTTCCTATACAAGCTCACTGCAGGAGTATACCTACCTGTGTAACAATGTGACCTAGAAAGAGCAGATTTCGCGCGTTCGTTCACGTCGTCGTCGCTACTTCCTATTATCCAAAACTCGCATAATATATCGAATGATGGGAGGGGGGGAGCAATCCTATTCATAATGGGAACTTGTACATAACACGATATTATATGGATAGGACTATACCACTACCTTAACTCACTGTCCACTGTTACTGCTATACAATAATGCTGTACTACTATACAGCCCACACTTTGAGCGGACGGGGTATACCTATAATAATACACTGCCGGGGAAAATAAAAATTGGCCGTAATATCGGCGACACATATATTGGGCATAATATACGGCCGTGTGGAATGAAGGAGAAAGTTGAACTCGACCTCGGACCGGTATGTTACTTAATCGCGGTGAAGTATTACGTACTGACGCATCAGTTATAGGTGGGTTTAGGTACTACAGGTAGGTACTCGAAACACGCGGCAGTGTATGTATACGACGCAGTCGCACCGCCGCAGTCCGTCCAACGATATATCGGACAATAATATTATTAGAACTTTTGAGAAAATTTATTCGCTACGGACGCGTTATGTAAAAAAAAATCAAAATCAAATCACTTTTAAATATAGAAAACGCGCTGACAAGGTCATTCATAATCATTTCGACGTGCGTTTAATACCTTCCGTTTCGGGACATTTACATTTTACAATAATATAGGAACCTACCACCCTAACATAATACATAAAGCATATTTTGCAATAACGGAATTACGATATTATAATAGTCAAGTTTTGGTGAAATATAGAAAAAAAAAATTAATTATAAATACCAGCATTATCAATATTGAATATTGCATCAATTGCTTACAAAGTTACAGCTAATATACAATATCACAATCATTCGTAATTAATAACACAGTTCAACTATACGCTCGCAGGGATTTTCTAGTGATTCTAAATATGATTTCAATGTGTTTATATACTTTAAAAGTGTAACAACTATAATATTGTAGACAGTTAAACATTTTTTTTGTTTTAAATAAATATGTTTATTACAAAGCCAAAATGGATCGAAAAGGTCACCGTGGAACCAATGCTGTTTTTGTATTTTGTAACATTGGCCATTTCAGCTTTGGTAAGTACCATTAAAGTTTATAATATTATGTAAGTATGAGGGCTTGCATTTGAAACGAAAAAATTATTCATTTTAATGTTTTTATTTAGATTCAAACAACATTTGTGTTTATCATTATTTAGGGCACCGTGTTAGGTTTTCTTGATATTGCAATATTTTGAATTAAGTTATGAGTATTTGAAAATTGTAAATTGTTTATAAATGCTTATAACTTGTTATAAGTTATAACAAAAGTCTACTGCGCAATATGATGTAGGGCTACAATCGACCACAGCCCACAGGGTGTAATGTTAAGTTTCTACTCACTAGAAATAAAATGACCGATAATATTAATAATGTAATAATAATATTTAATTGATATGTAATGACGTAATTACTGGGATATACCTAATGCTTAACTTTTTTGCAAAGATAAAAATAAAATGAAATGTCAATAAGTTTTATATTTATGATAAAAATATAAAATGGTTTTAATTATTTCGTTCTGTGTTATTTTTTGTTTAATGATATTCTATATATTTTGTTAACCATTATGTTTTGTTTTGTGGTATTTAAATATTTAATTTTTATCAGTCATCGTTTTATTTTCGTTTAAAAATTGCAATCGTTTTTTGTTCATGTTTAACGTTATTAAGACGTTTGCATGCCCCATTCATTGTATGCATAAACATTTTCATTATGATTTTTGTCTTCAAAAAAATAAAAATAATTGTTAGTATATTTTTTATTATTTTGATATTTAACACACCGAAGATTGGGAATAGTATTGGTTCATGACTCATGAACCTTTTTTAATTTTTGTCACGTGTATGATATTGCTTTGAGGTTTCACTGAAATTCCATATTATTATCTTATAGTAGGTAGTTATAAATTAACAGCCAACCACGGAGAGCTCAAAATGGTAATTAATTGTGTTCTGAGAATACGTGAACACTAAATATTTAACACTTGATAATTCACCGGTGCACAAAAACAGTGGCACAACTCAAAAAAGTATATTTTTTAGTACGGCCGTTTAAAAGTTTCTTGTTTCTTCGAATGTTCGTCATGGTTTTGACGAAAATAAAATTTTCATGCGTCGTGCGTATGAATTGAAAAATAGTAATTATTATTTTTTATTTAAGGTAGATTTTATTCTTTCGGTTATAAATTAATAGTATATTAATATACGTTCTTGATGAAAATCGACTATAATTCTAGATTTGGGCAATGTAGTTAAATTGATTCGACTGCTGACCGCATTTTGGCGCGCGCACATTAATAACTACGGACACACGCTGGTGATATAATTATGTTATTATTTATTACCGTATTCTACCCGATGAAGTACAAAAATAGCATCCCTGCAGCATACTTATTCCGTCGTCAAGGTAAAATGAAAAGTACACAAACTCGTATTATATTAAGTTAAAAGTAGAGTACCGGAGATCGTTCGGTTTTTTTTCACGACGATTTTAATTTGAAAGAAAATTAAGTATAATATAAATAAACGCAAAAAATCGATAAAAAAATATTTAAAATTCCCATGCACGCGACACATAATTTGATGGAGGGAAACGTTTTACTCGCGGACGCGGATAATAGGAAGGGTAAGCTCCCTTTACTTAGTATTTATTTCTCCTTCTCTCTCGCTTGTTCAAACACAACTTCTATGAGGGTATTATTTATACAATATGAAAAAATAATCTGGAGCCGTGCAGGTCGCATAACAATATTTACGGTTCAGCGAGCCTGTTCTCGGTATAGGAACCCATCATAGGTATATAGGTAATCAAAAAATGATATTCGATCGTTAACCAAACAAAAACGGTGCCGTATGTTTTGAAGATTAACAAAACGCAATACGCCGGATATTGTATAGCTGCACCGTTCATAAACCGTTTAAAATCGCTCGTTTATGGTACTTACACTCAAAACGCGTTCGACCGATGGACGCCGCCTGCACCGACTGCTGGCTAATTCACAGATCTCCTCCCCTGGCGCTCGCGTGTGGCGTGCGGTGGAGAGGCGTTTAAATCTCGACGGAGGTAGGTTTTTTTTTTTAGTTGCCCGCAGAATTTTTGAAATCGTTTTTGACTCAAACCACGCGTACGCAATACAACTATTTGAACTGTCGTTATGGCTCTATAGGTACTATATTGTTATTATTATAATATTAAATATGGTACACACGCTACGCACCACGCACGCCATATCGTCATCACCGCGGTGATGCAACCACCTGCGGCTTTGATTTTATCTCGAAAAACGGCAGTAATGGGCAAATTGCGTATTACAATAATAATTTCCCACTACCTGTACAACTCTAAATCTAAAACATCGCAGCGCGTGACAACGAAATTGCACGGATATCTCGTATTAGGAGGACGATGCACCGGTATTATTGCGGTCGTCTCAGTATTTCCAGCACGCGGAACATAACAAACTATTTACGTAATTAGCAGTTCGCGTTGAGTTTCGGATAACTTTAAATATTATGGTGAATGTTGATACATTATTAAATTAAATTTATAATTATTATTATAGGCATATAATATATTTTTTACCCATGTTTTGTCTCAGACATATTATATATTTTATATTATAGGTAGGTGTAAAAGTTTACGCCCGAGATAAAACATGTGTAGGTAGTGACTTTAAAAACAAATTGGTTCCCGTTTTAATAACTATTCTATAATGATATAGATAGCCACCTATATATTTGAAATTAACTATTGGAATTCGTCATTTTTATGAGAACTCAAAATACTAATGTTGTAAATCATACTTACCTAGATGGATTAAAAATATAGTTCAAGTCTTGAGTGATAACATGCAGTATATATACCTATACATGGCATTAGATCGCTAATATTTAAACTAACGGAACTTAACGCTAACTGCTAAACACAGACTATTGAATATTAATATATTATAGGCACTAATTGTAAGATGGAGAAAACAAATTTGAGTGCTTACTTTAATGATAACAATTCACTGTTTGTTTTCTCTCTCTCTGGCAATATAGACAATACGTATTTACGCAGAATCATTTTTTCTTATGTTTTTGAGTAATCTTAAGACCCGTCCAGATGGACTAGCTTCTGCCTCACGGCCATGCTCATGAATATGACGTCACAAATACATTTCCGGCAAAATTTCCGATCATCCTAATAACCGGTCCACATCAAAGGAAATCCACGTGGTTTGAGCCACGTGTGCAAGGCCACACGGCAACAGTACTTATTTTGATAATTTTTTTTAACATTTAAATTATATTTTAAATCATTTTAATCGAAAAACAAATGCCACATCGTCTGGACACGTATTTGCTGCGCGGCATCACCCATTACAAAAACGATTGAGAATAATTTTTTTGCAGAGGGTATGACATTTATCGATTTGCCTAAATATTGTCTCAAAAACAATTTTAAGAACATTAATTGAATTACACATTTTTTTTATTTTCAAATCGAACACATATTAAAATACTTAATAATAACTTCTCCGAGAGAGAAAACAAATATTGCGCTGACATCCTCCTAATATTCTAATGTGATACTTACGAATTATAACATAAACAGTTTATTCTATAACCTGGGCTCGTAGGTTCATGAATTTTCATATCAATTCTGCCAAGTAATATTACTACTATAACCTAGACATTTTATTTAAGGTCACAGGATTCAATATATAATTTATATATAATATGTTCTTTTTTTTTATTGGATTAAGGCTTCGACGATTGAGATTATTACCCTTAAAGGTTGGTAGAGTTGGTACGGTTAAGTTTCCAGCGGGCGGTTAAGTGGGAATCCACATAGTGCCGCGTGTGGTAAAATGGAAATCCCCAAAAGTGCTTGGCGTATTCCCAGTAGAACCAGACACTGATCGATAATCGCAAAGGCGTGGAAAAAAAATAGTACATGTGGCTCGTGCGGGAAGGCGATTTCTGTCTTGGGCGAAATGCGGCCCTCCCTTGCAGCTCGTGCACCACACGTCGTCAGCGACTGAAATAGCTCACGTCCCTTGCCACACAATATCATACTTTTTCATATTTATGAAATATTTTCATTGTATAATATTATATTATTACTTAGGTACTAAAAGTTTTTCTCTGCATATTGGAGTGTATAGTTGCATACTTATTTAATCGTTTACATAGTGCACGAACCGAAACCTTAGGCCTAACCTTAAGACCTAGTTATAACTTACAACTAACGGATAAGCGTGCGTATGCGCGTGGTTTCAGGTGGGCACGAATTTGATACTGCGAAAGGGATGCGACATGACGGCCACCGAGCAGCCGGCTGACCTGAGGGACAAGTGCCTGAACGAGAGCTACGCACAGGAGTTGGTGGCCAGGATACAGACATGGAAGCTGACCATCCAGTACTCAGTGCCACTGCTGTTCATACTGTTCGCGGGCTCGTGGAGCGACACGCACGGCCGCCGGCGCCGGCCACTCATGTTCATACCGATCGCTGGCCAGCTGCTGACGGACGCGTTCAACGTGCTCAACGTGTACAACTGGCACTGGTCGCCCGCCGTGGCCGCCGTGTCCGAGTGCCTGGTGCCCGCGCTCACCGGGTCACGGATATGCTGCGTGGTTGGCGTCGCGTCCTACGTGGCCGACATCACGCGCGTCCAGGATCGGACCAAGCGCATCGGCATGCTCATGTCGCTGTACTTCATCGCTACGCCGGTAGGCGCGTGCACGGCCGGCTTCCTCAACGTCAACATCGGCTTCTACGGCACGTTCGGCGTGTGTATAGCGATGAACGTGGCAGCACTCGTGCTGGGCGCGGCCCTGGTCAAGGACACGTCCGTGCCGTACGACAAGGGCGCGTCCATATGGCAGACGGTCAACCCGAAGGTGATCGCCGACTCGGTGCGCGTACTGGTCAAGAAACGGCCCAGTCGGTCGCTGCTCATTTACATGACCATCGTGTCTCCGCTCACCATCGGACCCATGCAAGGTGCGTCGAAACGAACATAATAATATAATAATAACAATATTGGTATCTATAGGTACTCGGGGGAGCTAAGGTTTTACGATAAACACTTAAGGGGTGGAGGTGAGTAGACGTGTTAGAACTGCTAGGAGTGGTTGCTCGACCTACATTAGCTGTATGTCAATTGAATAAAACTTTTGTTAAAATCTAAAAAGGAAAACAATAATATACGTTTTGTAAGAGTCATTCAGATATTACGAATTCAGGATATTAGATTTAAGTTTAAGGTTTATTGACAGTTATACATGTTAAAATTTACTGTTTCACTTTGATATTATTTTAGTTTTAAATTTATTTTATTTCAAGGCATTTAGACATGCACTAAATAAAAAAATATATGAATAGTAGTAATATTAATTATTGTAAATATTTACTATCTACAATATTATAGTACACATTCGACAAAAAAAAAAGTTATAATTTCAGACCGTTCTTATAATATGAACTTAGATATATTATTACAAAACAAAATATCAATTTCGTAGATTAAGATGATTTAGTAGGTAGGTAATAAAGGGTTGGGCTGGTTGAGGTGAAATAATGCCTTTATTAGAAACTCTTTTTATGATCCATCAAATAATAATTTTTTAATAAGATCTCCGTACATATGATTATAGTATGACTGTGCAAAAGAACTATTCTATAATTGGAGAAGTAAGGACGCTATAGATGATAATAGATGCTAATCATCTTTTCTATTAATAGATTACGATCATAAGCCAACATAAAAGTCTATACTTAATACATCCAATTCATTGGTAGGTTTACATAATAATAATATTATAAACCTACTTATGTGCATGAAAATAGCCATAGGTACTTATGATTTATACATCGTACAATTCATACCGAATAAATTTAAGTTTAGATTTCCAACTAATTTTTAAGTTTATTAGTGGGTTTTACTACGTCTATTAGGTCTGATATATTATTTTACAATAACACTCCATAGTTAAATCAGTTCTTTAAATTGTATTTAAATTTCTATGTGGAATTGTATTGAGAAGATTCATTTTGAGCCCAGCGAGAGAATTTTTTTTTAGTTGGCGTTTATTCAGTTGAAGTCGTCAATTTCACTAAACTCATGTCATATCACTATATTATGATATGTACCATTATGTAGATACAAATTTCAAATAAATATGTATGTATTTATGACGTACCTATGTTTATTGTATAGGTGAATAAATATATGAATTTAAAACTCTTTTTGTGTTTAGGCATGCGGCCTGTGAGGCACCTATACGTCTGTTCAGCTCTTGAAATAGCTCGCATTTTCAACAAAATTCAAAATGCTTGTTGAAAAATTCTGAGAAAATTTTTCCCCGGAAAATGTAAGCTTACTCTTTCATTACAAATATTCTATTTTAAAATATTTTGAATAAAAAAAAACACTGAAATTCCGACGATTTCACGAATAATATCGCCGCGATTGTATTTGAAAAATGTACATTTCTTATACTGCATAAAACAAAGATATGCATGTCTAAAACTCCACGTCTTCACAAATATCTGAACTCTAATTATATATACGGTACAAACGTTTTTCGATAATTTTATTAATTTATTCATCCAGTATTTATAGTTATTTTAATATTATTATTCGAAGAGGTAACTCAAGACGTGCTCAACTATACATATACAATTGTGAACACTATTTTAGTAAGTATTCCACGCGGGAGCGCCTGATGTCTATAACACAATCGCTGGTGTATAATATACAAAAGAACTATACATTAGAAGTATACGAAAACAATATCAAACTTTATTATTATTATATGCGTAGGAGGAACAAATTTATACTTTTTGACTGAACACGTTATAACATAAACCACGCAATGGTAGCTCCGGCAGCAGTGTGGTATAAAATCTTAACGTCGTCGTTATTAATAACTATTATTGTTTGTATAACATAATATATCTTATAGACGGTGACACATTTAGTTTATTTATTAGGTACTACACTACTACCTACTGTCTCGCCGCTCACGATTAACCAGCAAAAATAAAATAATGATAATAATATTATTGTTCTCATTTCGGTTAGCATTGCATTAATTGTGCAATCTGTAGGCAAAATTAAATCGTCATTCCCCGCACACTTCGCGACGCGCGATTTGCACTGATAAAAAATATTTCAAACCGTATTAACATAATATTTTTTTCAAGTGAAAATCCTGCCCGCTGAAGTTGTAGAGTACTGTTCGTATAATACGAACGTTTAATTGGGTGTACCTACGCTCTGCAATCGGCGGACCATGTGCCGATACCGTGCGGGATATCATCCTACACATAATCGGCACGCGGAAACAACAAAATCAATTAACAAGTATCATTATTTTTTTTTTTTTTTTCACGACAGGTATTATCTGTTTGTAAAATTGTATCTGAACGTAAAACACGAGCGTGTACTTAATGGAAAACGCTGCAGGCTACCTGTCCGTGGGTCAATTAAAATTTCTACAGAATGATATATAATAATAATTAATAAAGCGCATATACCTACCCCGTATTTTTAGCGTATTGAACTCTATAATAGTCGACCATATTACAAAGCACACATTTAAATAAACGTCGATCGATCGGACAACTGGACTACTGCGTCCATAGCGTTGTATAAGTAGTATTATAATATACTAATAGGCGTTCATAGGTAAAATGTCAAGGGATGAGGGAGAGGGCAAAGTAAAAAATTCTCAAACCCAAATGAAATGTATTTATTGTTATTTAAACGTAGAAGTTTAAATATGCTTATTGTTATGTTAAGTAATAATAATTAATGTTCGTATTGTTTTATCCTATATAAAATAGAATTGCATTTCAATAAGTACAGAAATAAAAATAGAAATAAAATATAGGTAGTCAAATGTATTATTAGGTATCGGTAAATTAGAACTGCACTTAATATATTTGTTTTATTCTAAACATAACACCTAAAATATTGGATATTGTTAATATAGGTATCCTGAATAAAACAATATCCAAGTTCACTTTTTTCATGACGATCATTCATTAAATTATAAGCTCATAATATCTTTTCCAGGGAGAGGGATAGAACTATAAAAGCACCTTGATAGATGACACCCCCAATTAGTGTATTATATGATAAAAATAAATCAGAGGGTGAGTATGACATCCCGTGAGCAATCTCTTGAGAACAAATTAATAAACATTTAGAAGATATTCATATCTTAACCTAAATAGCCAACGTATAGTTTGGAAATTAGGATATTAATAAAGTTTAACAGCAGTAACAAATATTAAATTCTTCAATGTTATGTTTATATGTGAAGTACTTTTTTAACTGATTGTCAATTAGCTATTACTCTATGCGCTATTATAGCAGTCGTGTAATTTGATACACATACAATATTACTGTTTATTATGATATACTCCTAATTATTTTGACAATATGTAGTGATATAATATATTAATATTATGTATTATAACTGTAGAATGTAGAGCTATGGTGTGGTTTAAATTTGTATTGAAGGAATTATACGTCTGTAACGAAATTAATTAACATTTTCCTTGAACGAAACATCAAAGTGATATTCATGATTCTTAATTAACACGAGACGTTGTTTCGCAAAATAGTATTAATAAATATTATTATTCATTTGTAATTTATAAATTGATTATTTGAGATATAAATAATATTTTAATAAGAAATCAAATTATTAGATTGACAATATTATTGCCTGTTTTACAATTCGATTTTCTTATACTCGAATTTGATACTAATAATAATACGACAATTCCACTGTCCTACTCATTTATTGTCAATTGTCAGTGTGACACATACCTTATACGTATAACTCTATACTTATGAGTACCTACCTAAGCGACGCGATATGATAGGTATTAGATGAGTATTGAAATATAATATTATTTACATTTGTAACTTGCAGTGATAGTTTTAATAATATTACCCAAGAATCGTAATTGTTGTTTTTTTTTAAATTTATCTTTATTGTATCACCCCTACGACTTAGCTATAATCAGTACATACATTTACATTATTGTAACTACCTACATAATATTTTATTTAAATTGTTTCTAGTTTATCATCGTCTATAATTGTATTCAAATTCTCTATACAAAATTGTAATAAAATTATATTCTGCTTCTGTAAAATATACTAAACCGACATGAAATCGACAGGCAGCAATTTAAATCGCTATCACACGGGTAATTAAAATAGATGAATTGTACAGTATATTATAGTTTATCTGCATTTCGTTGTAATACGCCATTGGTATATGAAACCTAACTTACGCCAAATTAAAAGGTGCTCAGTCAGTGATTCAAGTGTATAATATCATATAACATGTAGTATTATATAGTACTTATATCGTCTACTTCTGCATTTCATAAGGGTAGTATAGAAATTCTTAGTATGAAATTAAACTGTTGTTATAGTTTGGTAATAATAATACTTGTAATTTACCAATTACTACAATGGATAATGTGACAGGTAAAGCATTTGGCATACGATTGTGATAAACAGATATTATAATATATTATGTACCTATTCAAATTATATAACGCCACATGAATCGTACTTCGCGTGACACCACTGCGCAGTCACAATAGAAGTTATTGCAGTTGGCCTAGGTTTTAACAGTTGCTCTGAAGTACGTATAATCTATATATATTATATAATATGTACCTATGTATGAAGATTAGTAGATTGTAGGTCAGAGAATATTGAATGGTACCCATTCGGCAACATCTCGTCCTTCCGCCAACCAATTCACTGATACTCATAATAGTTTGCTGAAAACCCCATATTATATATTATATACCCAGTCTGTTTTCACATGATTTATTCTTCTTGAGAACTCAATCACGAGTATTTAATATTTACCTATATTATGGATATATTGCAAGTATTTAGCGTGTTCAGGAAATTGTCTTCTCCGAAAATATGTTCCAACTTAAGCTGTACCTAGGTATACCACAACGTAAAATACAAACATTATAATATAGTATATACCTACACGCCGAAACGAGTTCGAAACATCAAAAGTATTAGAAAATTAGCTGGGAATAAGTTATAACTCAATTTATCCCCTTAAATCCCTTTTATTTTAATTAAATTTATTACTTAGTTAATTTAACTAATATAATATTACGGTACATCGCTGTGAATGCGCAAAATAATTGTTTACCTACCTAATCTAAGATCACTCGTATAGTCATTACTGTATTTCGAACGTGTATTTAGGGTTGGGTATTTACCTATAGTGCCTGAAACTCACGAACAGATAATTTAGTTCAATATATTTTCTTATTGAGATACAACATAATATTAAAATTTATAATATATGCCCTTGAAAGTGATAATATATTTTTTAAATATTATATTTTTCATGATTATAGGATGATGAAAATGTTCATAATATTAACAAATATATACAAAAATACTGTTTACGAGAAAATATCGTAACGGTAATTTAATAATTTTTCGACTACAAAACAACAATTACTACAGTATACTTAATTCGCATAATCGTATCTATAATAATATATGTCTACAATGTACATCATACTCTACACTCTACATAGCGATCTATTGGAAATGGTAATTTTATTCAGACATCTATGCGTTTAATTCTTGCCCTTTATTAATTTATTCTAAGATTGTTGGGTTTTTAATGTTAATTTCCTATTTAAAAATAGCATAATTATTAAATTATTTAAGTACAAATATTCTTATTTACATAATATGTGTGGAATCATTCAACTTTTTTAATTTTAAATTCTGATAAGTAAAAACTTACCTACCCAATCTAGAACATATTATACTAGCCACTAAGTTAATAAACAGGATGTGTAAAATAAATAACTGTCAATGGGCTATTAACAAACTATGTTCGTAAATAACAGAATTTGTTCTTGTATTAAAAAATTACATTTTTTTAAATGCATATAATCATTTTTATTTAAAAAAAAAAAAAATATTTGAATAAAATGTATGATAAAGGTAGTTAGTTTATTACACCGGTCACTTATTTATATTACACTTTATATATATCAACCAAACAATTATCATTTTCCTGTACTATATCACTACATCGATTCTGAGATAGGTACCTACATAAAAAAAAAAGAATAAAAAATAATCTAAAAGTTATAGATTCAACGTTTAAATATTAGTTTATATTATTGTTCTATACCTACTGTATTTTGCATTTAATCAAATATATTACATAGGTTCAAAAATATTTTAGTAATTTCAATGTATTCCTTTCTACGATACACCATTATATCTATAACATAAGTTATGTACTGTGAAATGTATTCTATTTAAATATTGAACTCAATTGTAATAGTTTAAATATTTTTTCCAAAATAATGACAAGACAATTTCAGAAAAGTAGAATTTTTAAAATGAAAGTTCAAGTTTAAATAAAATATTTAGTAGGCATAGGTATTAAATATTAAGATTGACAGTATAGGTGAACGTTAAATTAAGGTAAATGTGAGATTCAAATATGAAATGGTCTTAATGTAAAATACATTTATCAAAAACTTTTAAAAGTTTGTAATCTTTTACATATAATTTGTTAGCTAAATATTGAAAATATGTAGTTCGTCTTCAATCAATAATGTGAAAAATAAGTAAGGGTAGGTAGTTCCATTAGTTTGATTTGCATATATTTACAAAACTTTGTTGGTATATTATTTATTATATAATATATAAATGAACTTTTCCTGATTCATCATCGCCTTGCCAGAACTGCTGAAGCAATGAATATAAATTTTGGTCAGTAGTTTCGTTTTATGATGTAAAGTTCCATTAAGAAAGGGTTTTCCAAAATTCTCATTTTAAAAAGGTCCTCGAACAAGGATTTTGAGTTCACAGTGGAAATTTAAACTTTTTTGAAGATTATAACAGTTCCTACCTAAAAGTAAAAATTAGTATATATATATTTTTGTTGTGTATTAATTGGTTACTTGGGCAGATGAGGTAAAATCTGACATCTTATATTATACTTTTTAGAATTGTACCCAGAAACAACTATTTTTAATAAATCAAGATGATCTAATAAATAATAATAATAATATTAATAATAGTAATGATCTAAAGGCAATTACTAGAAGTAATATAAAAACTGATTAAAAAAAAAGTTATAACACAAAAAAAAACGACAAACGGGCGATAAGCTGAGTTATTTAGCTAGTATGATATGTAATTAATATACGTACCATACATTTATACCCAAAAAACGTATAATACGTGTAGCATATTGTGACTTTTCGGCTATTGTATATAGCCTTTTGCAGGTAAACATTTTTTTGTATTTTAATAAACCAACTATCAAAAAAAAAAAAAAAAAAGCGGGTAAGTGGGTAACACTCTGCGGTACATTAAGTATCTAGAGAGTCATTGTACCTAATGGATAAGTTAAATTTGAACTTAATACAATTATTGTACCTATACGTCAAATGATCTTTTTGAAAACTGGTTTTGCGTAAAAATCTTAGTTTTTCCTTAAATTGTTGTTTGTTTTTCCTGACTCTCCAAGTAGTAAGTACCAACTAGATTCTAGAAAAAATGCTGTTGAAAAAAATCAAAGCATTTTTACTGTCCCAAAAGGTAATGACAGACACACACAAAAAAAAAAAACATCATTGTAAAATCAATGCATTCATCGCTCCGCTCAGAATATAAAATATTTTATATTAGTTCCGCGTATTACTATTCAAAGCTAAGATACGTATTACCATTGATTATAAATACTAGTATCAATTATTTTTATATGCATATTATAACATATATATTATTTTTATTATTCTTAGAAAAATTTACAATTTATATAACGTAATAATATTTTCAAGCTAATAACCTAATAGTTGATGCTGTAACAGAAGTAAAAAAAAATTGTAGATAAGACTGTAAATAAAATTTGATGAAAGTATAGAAATTAAAATAACGAGAAGTGAAAAAAGTATTAAACCATTTGAAATATGTAGGTAAATTAAAATATATTTTTTTAAATTTAAATTTCAAGCGTGACGTGATAAAATATTTTATCCAGAGAAAAAGATTTTTTCAATCAAGTTCATGCCAGGAATTTAATTTGAAATTCATTGATACTTTGTAAATATTGATTATATTATACTAAGTATTAACTGTTTTTTTTAAATTAATTAATACCTACTTATTTCATATATTTATTTTGTAATTACTTATTTACTTTTTTTTTTTTACCTAATTTGTCCCTATTTTTAAACTACGTTATTGTTACTTACAAATATATAATGTGTAACTCACACAAAATAATATTTATACTACCCATAAACCTTATTTAATAGTATATAAAATAATTAACTTTCCAAAATGTTTGGCTTCAAATTATAAGTATAAAATACATTTATTTATTTATTATTTTTTTTTTTTTTTCATTGAACTATGGTCATTAGCTGTTTTTTTGTGTTATGGCCGGGGGGCTGGGGGGAGAGGGTGGTTAGAACGGTTGGTTGAAACACGTTTTTAGGTTTGGCAGAGTTTCAAGTTGGGCACCCGTAGGTTTCTGCCATGCCCGGTCGGGGGATGGCGGCATCTCCCTCCGGACACCGTGACTTGCCCTAAGAAAAATGCAGCCTACGGCCGGGATCGAACCGGCGTCGGTGCGCGTCGCATCCGATGCCTTAGTCCACTCAGCCACTCCGTCCCCCCTATACATTTATATATTGTATGATGTATAACATTTTCTATTTTACCTGAATTCCTTAAAATTCTTAAAACAAAAATAAATGTAATGTGAAATCTTGATTTTATTACTTGACAACTTACAGCACCGGTATAAATAAACAACAATACACCTTGTGACATTGTGTTATGCATATTTTGATACTTAGCAGATTTCTATTGTGTTGATAAATATTATTAAACTAATATCCAATAGAAAAGTAAACATTAGAGTTTAATTACAATTAATAAATTAAATACATAACTAATATGAAGAAATAAACTACTAATATGTTAAACTTTAACTACATTTTTTTTCAGGTGAATACTCCATTCTTTATCTTTTTGTCAGATATAAATTTGGATGGAACGAAATCGATTACAGCCTCTACGCTGCATACAAAATGACCGGGATACTTATAGGTAATATAACTAATATTATTCAGACAAAATAACATAAGTTTGACTTAAGCCATCACACGGTGATTTTGGTGTATGTGCGCTATCGGAGACAAATCTCCTAGAATTATTTTTTATTCTTGCAAGTTCAATCGCAATTAATTTCTGTATTAATGAAATTCGAAAGTTATTAGAACCTAACGCAAACAGTCGAAATTCGAAATACCCACGTTGAATTGAACATTATTGTATATATACCGTTTTCGTCATTAATATCGTTTTGGGTTTAAAAACAATATTTGTTCATGTGGAAATGCATTGGCGTATTTAATAGTGTATAAGTACGATATTTTCGATTTTTCACGGTATCTATAATACACGTACTTATAACCTACCCACCTAAGTACCTAACTAAATAAATCAATTTTTAAAATGTATTTCCGGCTAAAACATAGGTAGCTGATAACTATTATTGACATGCTTATTATTTTGGCGTGTGTAAATATCCTGTTACATGAATTAATAATGTAGATATTATGTTTATTTTAATTAAACAACCATCACTATAATATTAAACGTTTCTATGCTTAATTTTTACCAAAATAGTGTAGTAGTTTGGCATTTATATTGTCTAGGAATCATGGGTTCTCTTTTAATGTAATTTTTTCACCCACATTATATGTTGGGTTTTTCTAAGAAATTAAATCATTTCGATATTTGTAAAAATAAAAATAAATTGAGAAGTATAATATTTTTATGGGCCATTTTGGTGGGTGTTTAAAAGTGAAAGCAACTATAAATCAATGAATTTACTAAAAGCTTTGAGGAGAATATAAAACTGGCTATAATAATAATATTAGGTTTACGTCACAACAGTTGCATAGTTATATTTCTTAAATTTGTCAAAAATAATTAGGAAATTCATAAAAAAAAAAACATTTAAAAATAATAATCTGTGCTTAATTTCCAATCTAAGAAGGCAAGTCAATGTAACATAGAAAACTTTTGAACTTTTAGTAGATAAAAAAATCTATATCAATATCATCATTATTTTGTAACAGATTATTATTTTTAAATGTTGTGTAGGTATAATATTATAATATATAATTATAATTTAAAGTGTTTAAACCATTATTAATTCATTAAAGGCAGGTACATTGTACATGCCAGAGATTCTACATATTATAATTGTATAATTACCTCTACATATATATGAATTAACTATTTTTTGTATTACAAATTACAACTTTATAACGTCATAACAATCATACATCATTATAATTGTGAGATACCGCGAGGTCGAACCCATTGCAAATATATAAGTATAGTCGTCCGTTTCAGATTTAGAGCGTGAAGACAATCTCATACCAGCTACATAATTTACATAATCGGTATATTATGTTTAAAAAATTGGGTTACTTCTAATTTGTATATACTACTCTTCCTTTTCCCTCAACCTTTCCTTTTCAAAGCATTCTAGAAAGTGATATAGTGACACGAAGGTTAATATTTAAAAGACGAAAATTATTATAGATTAACACAGTTCTATATAGATATTAATAGGTAGTAGTTATATATTTTTCAACTTATAATTCCAAACGTATCTTATAAATAGATGGACGTTAACCTACAAACCGTAAAAAGTAAGACGAATGCACACGCATGTTATATAATATTTATATTATACATGTTATAGGTACTAAACATTTTGTCTTGAACTAAAACATCATCTTGAAAGTTGAAACTGTAACAATTCATAAATGACATAATATTATGATATAAAATATAAATATAAAATTTAAATGAAAATTTAATGCATCGTTTGAAATAGTCAACAGTAAATATTTATTATGTGTGTTATTTTATTTACAGGGACTATCTTAGCTATATGGTTAATGAGTGTAAAACTGAAAATGCACGACGCAGCAATAGGATTTATCGGCAGCAGTTTCGACTTGATCGCTGCCGTGTGCTATAGTTTTGTCACCCAACCTTGGCAGCTGTATGCAGGTTGGTCATTCACCAAACTCGATAATTTTCTAATGATAAATCGAAAACCACGATTTGTATATACGATTTAACGTGTGATTTAAAATTGCAGTGCCAGTGATAGACATCTTCCATGGTGCAGCGTTTACAGTCAGCACTTCGATGGCGTCAAAACTCGTCGATAATAGTGAACTAGGTAAATGCTGTTATTATAATAAATGTCAACAGTAAACTTCTCGAATTTATAGCTATTTTTTTTTGTGACAATTTTATATACGCTAACCGTTTTTCAAATATAATTTAGATTGTCAAACATTGTGGGACAACGGCAAACTATGTCAATGATAATATTTCATTAAATTATTATTCAAAATTATAATAGTATTACTATAACATACACACTTATAAGGCGTACCTACGTAATTCTTATACTTTTTTTTTAGCGCAACTCAATTCTGTTCGTGGTATGCTGGAAACGCTCGCTCCAATTATTATTTATCCGTTATATAATCAATTATATAAGCTCACATTTGAAACACTACCGGGAGCTTTTTTCCTGTTGACTGCGGTTATTACTGTTCCAGTTGTCATACTATTCGGGTAAATACAATGCAATGATATTCCACGCAACTTTACAATATTATGCTCTATATTTATTATGAGGTATATTATATAGAATCGTATTTTTCAAATTGTAAATGCTTTAGTATGTACTTTTTCGTTTACAATGTGTACAGTGTGTGCATTATTAAATCCATATAGAGCTGTTCATAACATTCATTGTAATAAATGTTGATGTTGGTACCTTACAGCTATTATAAAAAAAAAATAGACCGAGTAGTGAGTATATGCAGGGTATATAACCCTTATCAATGCTTAAATGAATAGAAAAATCCTAAAACATTTAATTGTAATTAAATAATGTAAAATCAAGAATAGGTATGGTATACGTGCTATAGAAATAATATTTCTCGTTAAATTATATATAAATTGCCACAAATACCCGTTCATATTTTTCAAAAATATTTGAATTGCTTTTTTATTGGAACTGTAACAGTTAATTATAATTTAAATGTACATGCATTTTTTTTTTGAACTATTTAACAGTTTGTATAGTGATAACATTTTATCATAAGGGGTAGAAACTATAAATTATAAATTTGGAATTTGGTGGGAGGATAATATATTGTAATAAAATCGTTTTACATTTTCTCAAAGTCTGTGCAACGATAATAATAATATATAAACGGTAGTGAGAATTCGTTCGACGAAATTAAGTGGTTTTGGTGCAAAGTATAGGTATAGGTACTGCAGGGCCGTCTGACTTTTAATTTGATTTTGATTGTTATTATGGTTGGCTGTTGGTCAATATTGACTTTATCTGGACGTGTGAGCTTATAAGGCTATAAAATACAAACAAAACGTTTGGTATTTTCTATGGCCTCTAATTTGATTTTATAAGAACAGTTTACTACTTATGCTGATATTGTATTATATTTAATATGCGTTGCAGCCAGTATAACTGTACAACATTATGTTTTTCGAGGATCCACACACATGATAATTGATTTAAAATTTTTTCTTACTGTGTAGTCCCCAGTTTTGATAATCTTTTAGTAAAGATTGAACATACATTTTATTTTAAAGAGGTCATATTTATATTTTATATTATAATTTGTAGGTAATACTAGGTAAGTATATTATAAATAATAAACAAATCAATAAACACAGTAAATGTTGAAAAAAAAATTGTGAAAAACGAAAAAAAAAACGGTTATAAATCTATCATGAAAATTTTCCAAATACAAGTACTTCATTAATTAATAATAATTCAATATTATATAACTGTTACACAATACGTCATATTTATTACAATAATTTTATTGTATTAATAGCATTACAATAATTGAATAATAACATGCCAAACCAACCATAATTTCTATAATATAGGTACCTACCAAGGTAATTAAAATGATAAGATTGTTATGTAAATATATAATAATAAATAACCCAACAAAAAGTTAAAACCTACCTATTGAAAATTCAAATGTATAAAATATAACTGCGATATGAGGTTCTGTATTAATTATTTAGTATTGTTTAGCATAGGTAGTTTATTTATACCTGAAAAATAAATTGTAAATGTAAAGATTATTTTCTTATGGTCTTTGTTTATACAAACATACGGTGCGTATGTGTTTGTATTTGAAAATTGATTAACTGAGCTATACGAATGGCCACGGGGCCACAACCCTCCATAATAATTATAAGAATTATTATACAGTAAACACACGAAATGTAATATATTAATATTAGACTTTACCACCTAAGACTACTATTATTATTGTGTTTCATGTTTTTACTGCTAATTAGTTATTTATCGTTGAATGTTGCCAACTAAGACGGTATTATTCAGGGTGTAACAATATTACTTTGCATTATTTTCAGGTTGACATACAAAGCCGATCAAAAAGACAACATATTTAAAAATAATGAAGATGATGGTGTAGCACAAAAAACTAAAGACGAATGTAATAATACTGTCAAAGAAGAATCGATTAAAACTATAGATTCTGTTTGACATCACCCATGTGTAAACTAATATGATGTAATAATATGGTGAATATTATTAACACTTCGCAGCATATTTATTTGTTATTATGTTATAAACCTACCTACCTACCTACCTATGATATAAATGTTATACAATATACATACCTTTACTGGCATTACCTTTATTGTATAACCAAAATTGTATTTATGTAAAACAGCCTCTGTAATAAATTGTATCATATTTTATACCACATTTGCTTATATTATAATGTAAAATACTAAAATGTAATGCAAATTAATACAAAATCTTAAATCCTCATAAGTTTAGTGAAAAATGTAAATAGTATAAGATGTATGTTTAGATACAACATTTTATAATGTATTAATGATATCTAAGTTTTGATTGTTCTAATTCGATCTATCTAATAGAGATTTTAATTTTTGTTTTGTATACATGTTTTTATATGAATAAGTTTTAAGTCCAATGTACCTATACCTATAATAATAGGAAACGTTTTATAGATCCTCAACTAGTATTAAGTATATTGAATAAATGTATAGCATAATAATTATATAACAATTTGATAATTTGATATTATGGTAAGCTATGTAATTACCTATGTTATTGTAGGTAATAGCTAATCGGTATTCGGTGCATTGGTACCTATACCGGCTACCACATGCAGACATGCTAATAAAAGTTATTCAAAACGTTTTTTCAACCTTAGAATCTTTCGATTCATCATGATATAATTTATGTTAAATTAAACTACTGTTTTGTTTATGACCAAAATTAAATTGTTTTTATAAAATTAAACTGAACTTTTAAAAGAATATTTTTTCTTGTTCTTTTGAAAGTAAAGTAAATATTACAATATACCTTCACTTCATTAGTCTAGACTCTAGAAGACTGTTGATATAATTTTGCCAACATTTTCATAGTATTATAGTTTTTACATAATGAGAAACTCGTTGTTAAACATTTAAATATTTGAAAGACATTTATGGAATAAATTATAAATTATAAATTAAAGAATAATATTATATATTATGTATACCTATATCACTTTTATTTTAAACAAAATCATAAATAATTTTTAATAAACAAAAAACTTAAAATAATTTATTTAAAAAATATTCAGGTACTGAATAAGATTATAATATAATATAAGAACATATTATATTATAAGAACAAAATCGTTAATGTAATGAACATGAAGTAAATACACAATATTAATTATTATATACCTTCATGCGATTCACAAAGCATGTTCGCCTACATTTATTTTCTTTGATAATGAATAAATTGAAATTTCGATTTTTAGTATTTTAAGTATACTTAATTAAGGATCATATTTTTAAATACTTAGATTTTATATACTTCTTAAAGAGTATTCCGTATTCCTGTGGTGGTACCAACTTCTTTTTTCATTTGATAATTACTCTATTTTCCTGTAAACTGTAAACAGATAAGTTTTTGAAAATTGATGAATCTAAATCATAATACAAACAAGCCGTTTTTATTTAGAAGGGAGGCTATGTGTGATTATTGAGGGGGAATAAGCCACTTAACTATTCCAGCCTTCTTATAGTTGAGCTCATGTCCATAATCTATATCCGTTGTTCATTAATAAATTAACTATCTGCAAATTTTAGTTAACATTTATAAGATATCGGTATAACATTAATATGGTAGAAAATATAAATACACAGTTATTTTCGTCTTATTTTCTTTTAATAAACTAATTCATAATAAGCTATATAGACATCTGGCTATAATTTAATTAATACATTTTCATTTTAATTACTAAATATGTTAAATCATGTCATAATATTATATTATTATAAATAATATCTTGGACCATAGTATCAAGATTTATTTATTTTAATCAAAGTTTTTAAAATCTATTATTTACACTAACTAGGCGCCCGATGAAAGGTTAACCGAACAAACTTAAGGAGAAACGCTGGTTATGACCATCGGGGAGTGTCCATTCCGCGTGGAACTGGAGTGACGCCTATAACGAGACATACTGTACCGAGGGCAGCTACAGGTGGGTTGTCGGCCTGGGATGTCATGCGGCTGATTCCGTGGGACGTGGGCCTTTGCGTTGACCAGGCCATGTTCTCGTAAGGTCACGACGACGACTTATCGCGGTGTATACTACAACACACGGCCGAACGCGAAACATACGGCGGAGCAGGAGCTGGATGAGCTCGACGGCGGTGATAAATATGAAATATGGTATGCAGCGATGGCACTTGCAGCAGACGCAGATACAGGAAAAGGATCAGCAGGACGAGTTTAAAGATCAGCCACTGCCAAAGGACCACCAAAAGCATATTAGGTAATAAAAATGTCGGGAAACCAGCCCTCCCGTGAGCGACGGCGGTTTCGTTCCGATCCAGGTTTCATTAAATCTCACACCTAAATGCTAAAATACAATTTCAGATAGTATTTGTGAAACATACATTTCTTACACACCAAGTAAAAATAAATGATCAGGTTAAATTAATTTAGGTGTATTTAGTGTATTTAGTTCAAATGTTTGACCAACGTAAAGTTCTGAATTTGTGATTGATACATCAAAGTTTTTCACAAAACTATATTACAAGTATAAAGATGCCAACCTATATACACTTACTTTTTGAAGAAGGTGGTTAATACTTTTAAACATTATATATCCTAATAAAATGTAGTAAACAAGAGGTTTAACTCGGTTTAAGTTTTCACTGATCGTTTAAGTGTAGTGTATACTACAACTTAAGTATTTAAAAGAATAATCTCTTGCCTCTGCGAAATTATTTTTGGTTTTTGATTAACACGCGATCTATACCACAGCGATGTGGTGTATACTGTATTTATAGGTTTAGGTATGATGACGGATCTATAATCTATATGGTGGTCAACCCCAATATATTATATTTACCGGATATTCGATAACACATTTTAGATTTTTTTTCTGTCCCATTGATTTTCATTCATAAGTATACATCGTTAAACTAAGATTAAATCGTATATAATATTTTCTAGACTTGAAATCTCCAACGCGTATAGGTACCTACTGTCAAGGCCGTACTAAGGTCTGGACCCCCCCCCCCCCAAAAAAAAAAAATGTCATCAATAAGTCTTATTTTTAACCAAATATCAAAACCTAAACTCAATAAAAATACAATATACATGTTTTGGACCCCCCCTCCCAAAAAAAAAATTTCTAGATACGGCCTTGGGTTCTGTTAGTAAGTTATCAGTTTGTTGCACAAACATTTAGTACCGCAATGTATATTACTTGCAGGATGATTCTATAAGCATGCTTAATCCAATATTTCCCTTTAATAATATAAATATTCAAATTTTGAGTTTCGAAATTTTGAAGTATACGTAAGTAGTTACAAAACCTTGTATACAGTCTTATCAATATAAGGTAATAATATATGTAATTCTATTCGTTAACGAAAAAAATTAGGGGACGTGAGTGAGATTTTTCCATAGAAAATAACTGCGACTAAAGTCCACGCCCTGATTTAAAGATGTATTTACGCTAGTGAAGTGTTGACCATAAACATTTAGTACCCACTTATTGAACCATATTAGTTTAATTCTCTGTTAAGATAACATTTATGGAACATTAAGTTTTTATTTATATTGATGTATATTAATACAATATGAAATACATAAAATAATACTTTATAAAACTAACTAACTATAATTAAAATATCATTTACATGAACGATAATGATATTACGTTATACAATGTACACTGTCTTTTCTTTTCTTACAATTACAATTTAAAAATTATACCTAAATTGTCTTAATTAACTCTGAGTTATTTCTTTTGCTGTCCACATGTGTTTACATTTACAGTAAATAATCCTGAAAAATATAAAAATTATAAATATACAACACTTTTTAGCATTTATATAATATATTTACTCACATAAATATTATTAATAAAGGAAAAGTTAAGATTATATTTAACAAAAACACAGCACCGGGTAAGTATTCAAATGTTAAATTATACGTTGTACTGTATAATGAAACTAAAATGAATGACATGAATGTGCTCATTAATCCTTGGACAGAATTTAATCGACCTAATATACATAAATAATAATAACACGACATTTAAATTCAATTAAAAAATTGTAAATAAAGGTACATTATTATGAAAATGTAAAGATATAGGTACTTACCAAGTTTTTCGTTTTCTACGATTTTAGATGTCAACGAAGTAGAAATAGTGAGTGCGGTCCCATGGAAAAAGTCAACTAATGGAACTATAAGTAATAATTTTAGTATTAAATGTTAGATACAAAACGCTTAATCTCATGCATTATAATAAGAAATTGATTTTTATATTTACTGATGTATAGTTGCCAAGGTTCGTTGACAAAAACGTAACACACTGCTGCAAGAATATCAAATGTGCATGCAATGTAACCTATAATTGCATCATTTATTTTCAGACGGTGGCTCAAAACAGTAACAGAAAAAAGTGTACCTAGAAGTTAGATTTAGATAAGTAGTTGATGATCATCATAGTTAATTAAACAAGATGATATTAATTTACGATGCTATATTTAAGTAGGTTACCAGGTGGCCGATACTACACCTACATCGAATCTGTTTTCATTTTTAATATGTTAAACTGTAAAAGGACGATTGAATTACCTAAATTGGATTCAAAGATTTAAATAAATGCATAATTTTAATTCATCTTACAAAATATTATAATAGCTGATGCGAATTAAATAAAAAAATTGTACCTATATTGGCTAAATCTTATGCAATATTCGAGAGGTCAGAGGTCCTGTCATTAAATAAAATCAGGTACCTATAGCGCTATTGAAGATTCCATATTGCCAAATTGGAAACAGATTGGAACATCATTGGATTGGAATGATGGAAAAATTGAAATAAGGAACAGTGAAAACTGTTATTATTCACATATAATCAATAAATTATATACCTTGTGGCTTGTATAATATAAATTATTTACTAGTAAACGCATAAATCCCATCTACCTAGATTAAAATAGTGACACAATTCAAACAAATCTAACTTAATACATTGTCTTAAATTATAATAATTCAAAAACTTCATATTATATTTTGTTTTCTCATACTATGATATTATTATGATATAATTATTTATAACTAAAGATTTTTCTTATAATTTATTTTACCTACTATTTTATTTCTGAAGAGTTTGTTATCATGTCATTTATATAGATAAAAGATTCTTTCATCACGAGCGATGCAATATTTTGGAAATACCTACTAGTTAATTACATTTTATTTTTTAGTTTAAGAATAAATATTTGATTACTTCTTATTTAATTCTTTGTACCATATTTTATTGTGTTAATTATTTATTACTGATAAACATAGAAAATTTTAACAAATAAAATAGTAAATATTCGAAAAAAAAATAATTAAGAATTCCATGTAATTCCTTATATTATATTGCCTGTTTACAATTAGTTATAATCTCCTTGTATATATATTTTCCTGGCAAGATGGCGTTTCAACGAATAAATATGTATGTAACTGTTTATAATTGGTTTTTTTCGAGGTCGGTCACTGCAGTTTTGATAGACGTGTTGATTATTGTTAATCAAACGAAAAACATTCTTGAATAATAACATTTTATCAATAAATTTCACAAAAAAAACGGGTTCCTACCACAAACTAATGATATTAGACTAGTGATTGTGCAATATATAATAGCATGCAATTTATTAAAATCTGGGACGAAACTAGGCTGTTTAAAACTGAGTTTCCCGATTATCTCCCAAATACGTCCAGGATAACGTATCATCCAAGTGTGTCCCTTGAAAAAAGAAAGTTTTTTTGACGTATTGGGGAAATATATTACCAAGACGCGCTCTGGTTTCTATCTTCTAGTTCAGAATGTATAGATATAGTTTTATATTGGTTATTTTACTTTTTTTAATAAATTATTTTTGGTATCGTAACTTTATAGGGTTGTATAGCTTATTATGTATACGTTGGTAAGTAAA
This sequence comes from Metopolophium dirhodum, assembly GCF_019925205.1. NCBI lineage: Eukaryota > Metazoa > Arthropoda > Insecta > Hemiptera > Aphididae > Metopolophium > Metopolophium dirhodum. Next base: position 11,946,499 of record NC_083561.1, read on the forward strand.
ATTTCTACTAATATTATCAAATACATACAAATATTGAAGCAAAACGTATACGAAATGTTGAGAAAATACATTCAACCTGATAATAGTATCCGGCAGACTCCACGAAGGAGGAACCCGCCTAACCATCAGTACGACAGGCGTCGACAGTGCTCCCAGTGTTAATTTGTCTTCCCAAAAGCGTCGTAGATGTACCGAATATACCAAATATTCATCTCCAGAAAAAGATATTTTTTTACGTCAAAAGAATGCGTCGAAGTAAAATTTTTGTTTACAGTTTATTTGTTAAGTGCGTGTTAGAGTGAGGCTGGGTCACAATTATGTGATTGATTGCTAGGTTTCCCATGCACGTGTTGCATGTAAGGACCGGTTCTTTTGTGATAAGGAAGGAGCGTATTAGATTCGTGTATCGTATTCTACACTTTTTTTTACAAATTTATTTTTAAAAATATGGGCTGCAATCAGAACGATATTTTTACAGCTGGATGCAACTAGTAACAACCTGAAATTGCTTACACTCCAAAAATCAACAGGTAGCGTGTTTGCGAGTATTGGACACCATATAGATAATAGAAGAATGGATTGGCCATACAACCTTATCATGTGGGAATGAAATTAAATATTTAAAAAAAAAAATGAATTATTAGTAAATTTAGTACCTACACTGTTATAAGAATTTTAATTTGTTATTAATTATTATTAACAAAGTGTCAAGTGGGATAATATACACACTACACAGTCTGTACCTAAGTATTATATCATTGTCTATTGATAAACTATGTGTAATCTGTATATTAGTAACCATACTAATTTATTACTGTATATAATCTTAAATAGGGTATCATAATATAATTATTTACTATAAGAGCTTTATAGTAAGTTGTTGAAATAGGTAATTTACATTTGGAGTGATAACAATTTGGCTTCCAGCTACGGACTGCGTAGTCCTTTGGGCTATGGCCTGTGATAAAGGTATATGGTACATAAAAATGGAACAATCTTGGAATATCCCCGTTTGAAAAGGTACTTTGGGACGCGAAAAGCAATGACCCTTTTAATCTTTCTTTACACCATTCATCCATCAACTGATAATAATCTTGGATGCACCACAAAGTACAGTCTTATCGTTTTAAGAATTTAAATACAACTACTAAATCAGAACAGTAAATTTGAAAATATTAACATAATTCAATTATTCAATCGAATAAAAGTAGTCAGTAGACCAACAACTTTCAGCATCTTGGCGGCCATATTTCATAATATTTTAAATAGTATTTTTTTTGTAAATCAATAAATTATTTAGAAAATAACTACTCAAATCGACTATAATGAATATGTATCACATACATTTAGCCACATTGGTACTTTTCAAGTTGTAAATATACTAAAACTATAAATATTTTATTACAATGATAAATTATCAAATAATCTGGAACCTCTAATTAAATATAAGAAAAAAGATAGATTATTAAATTGAACTATACAATATTCTGTTTACCTACTTGAAAACTTCAACAGTTTATAATTATTACATACAAACAATATAGAGATAATTAAAACTTTTAAACACTTTCGAAAAAGAAAATGTCTATTGTTCTACCTATATACCTAGTATTATCGAATGTTGGGTATAGTTGGGATACTTACATTTAATAGTTTTAAATACGCTGTATAAATCGAATAAACACTATAAAGTTAAATTACCTCATTAAAATTTAGCTCTAAAAACCAAATCAAATCAAATAATCAACGTCTGATTCAATTATATAAAATATAATTTGAAATTAAAATTGAAAAACCAACGCATCATTGGGAACATTGGTATCCGTGAAGGAGGGGGGGGGATGGAAAATGTAATATTTTTAAACTAATTATAATTGAAAATTTTTATTTAATCAAAATTTTTTTTGTTGGGAGGGGATCCACTGACATCACGACATACTCCCACAAGGTCACGTTATTCAAAAACTAGTTATACATAATATATACCTACTATAATTCAAACCACGCACTATTTACATATTATTATTTTTTAGATGAGGACGGTATTAATTCAATCCTACCTACAATAAGATATAATAAACATATTCAAACAATAACAATGGTTGCATAATAGTTTTCTAATTTAATTTTGTTAAGTACCATTATATTGTTATACATTAAAAATTATATTTTTATATTTTATTAAATAAAATTATAACTCACCAACAAATATCATCAACATTTTGTAAGCAGCAAAATAACTGTATTGCACTTCATACCATTTAAATTTAAATCTCATAAATAAATAGGTGACAGCATATTCACCTAAAACATTAAACAATTTTAATTTCAACTGAAAATATTGTACTTACTTAGTGTATGATATCATGATAAATTCAATAATTTGAAGAGTTCAAATAAACTGTATGGAAATAATAACCATTTTTTATACTAAAAATGTCCAGGAAAACAAAGAACAACACCTCAAAAGTTCTAAATATTTAATTTGTTGAGTTTTTATTCAAATTTTAAAATGTGAACACTCAAAGTATGTCCTGCACATTTCCCTATAATACTGACTAATTAGTTTTTCTTTGATAAACTGAACTAATATTGATATTATACAAAGTGTATCAGTGATTCAAAAGTCTTTATACAATTTTAAAAGTTCATATTTAATTTAATTAAAATTGATTAGTATTGTTGATATTATTTATTTTTTGTTCATAACTCATAATAATATAGGTAGGTACTTATAACTAATCTAACTAATATGGCTATACATCGGACATACCGTTAATGATTATAATTTGTATGATATATTATACAAACCCAGTAAACGTGAAGCAAGTAGGTTTGTGAAATTGTTTTCAAAAAATATCGATAGGTAGTTTTATACGCTATTATACATTTTACAACATAAACAATAATAAGAATTTAATACTAAATCAGAGATTGGCAAAATACTTCCAAAATAATATTAAAATACAAAATGCATTTGATTTTAATGAGTAATTTCCAAGTACATTGTAAAATTATAAGTTTAAGTATTTTCAATAAATTGATAGTGGTTTTTCAAAAGCCTAATTGTTTCGATTTTTCAGATAACGTTGACCTAGCTTGATTAATAAAACATTTATTCAATCGGTCCTAGTCCTTGTATTAAACGAATAAAAAGTGTCTAAATCAGTGGTTATATTTATTTTCAAAATTAAGATTAAATAGCGAGGTGAGAAAGTAAATATTTTTTAAATAATATAGTTTCAATAAATTTAGTGTGTTACAAATGTTGAATATAAACCCAATGACAACCCATCACACATCTATATTCTTTGCTGTAAGTATTTTTTGTTATTTGTTCATCTCGACACTGTCGTCCGTCCGCTAATCATTACAAACGCTTAAAAATATTCTGAATTATTTACAATACGCGTTTATCAGCAACGAAAATAAAAATAAACTTGATTATCCGTCTATCTTTACAATGATATAAAGGTCATATAAAATTTTTTTTTCTGTTTTTGAGCTAAATAAATTTGCAATTGGGTGAAGACTTTTGAATCAACTGTACTGCATCATTTTTTTTTTAATTACAAATTATAAATATGCTACATCATAATTTATAAACATTACCTTCATTCATATTATATTTCACCATATTTTCATACTAAACTTGTTTTCCTTAAACATTTGTCTAAAAAATAAACAAAAATTTAACTTGAAAGCACGATTAGAGATATATATTAAAAGTACCTCTAATCGTACTTGAAAGTTAATTTGTAATTTTTATAACTATACCTACCTACGTATTAATTATTTTTTAATAAATACTATAGGTAATGCAATTTTTTAAACTTATTATTATTTATCATTGTGAAATAGAAACAAAAATATATTTGTTTAAGTAACTAAAAAAAAAATTTTATTCGATTCCGACTAGGGTACAAAATGTTATTTATTTTATGATTTATAATTCAATGTTTACTGATTTTTAAACAATCGCTGCTTTATCTTTATCTTTTTTTTGTTCAACGTATTAAAAACCAAGGAATGAGAATTGATATAATTCTAGCTAATATTATAAGAATTAGTAAGTTCTTATATTAGTTAGTAATCGGGAATCGAAATATTGAAAATCATATTTAAGCTAAACAAATTTCAAATCATACATATTATATGGTATGCTCGTTATAACTAATACATTTAAAAAATAAAAATAACTATTATTATATTTCATTATAATTTATGACTATAATGCCTAAATATAGTAGGATGTATTATGAGAAATTCACTGTTAAATATTGAAACTTATAAATTATAGGATCAAACGGATTTACTATTTGTATTCATACATTTTCAAAATATTATTTAAATTATAAATTAACTTACCTCCAATTCTTCCCACTAAAACAGCCTGACACATTAGTAATGCTGCTAACGTGATTGAATAATTTTTACTGCTTCCTTTAAATACATTCAAATAATTTTGCATAAAATATTTTGGTTTCAACCAAACAACATTTTTGTCGTAAGGCATAGAAGTGTCTTTAATAAATATTAAACCAACCGCAAAAGCGATTAAATTTAACGAAATAGGTACTAAAAATGCACCATAAAATCCTAGACCAACGTTTAAAAACCCAGCCAGTCCTGTTCCAATTAAAGTACTTATAGTGTAAATTGCATTTATGATTCCGTATTTTAATGTTCTGGATTCATGAGTACAATTATCTGATATATACGATATTAGACCTACCCAGAACATATTTCGGGAACCGAATAACCCTGGTGTTACGGCTTCAAAAAGCGCAGCGATTTGTGGAGACCAGTTCCAAAAATAAACATTTAAAATGCACAAACTATCAGTTAAGACTTGGCCTATAAGTGGTATTAAAATCAATGGTCTCCGACGTCTGCCATGACTGTCACTCCATGGACCTGAAACGAATTTTATTTATGTATTAACTCGCAACTATATTTACACATCGATTAGTATGTGTACAAAACAAATAATATATAGATATAAATATATACCTACATTATACATTCATTATAAAAAGGTAGTGAATATAATATTTGGATGAAAAGTTGATTGATCTATTATAACTTACTGTATTATTTGCTATAATATGTTAATAAATATACCTTATAACTACAGTTATACAAATTAGTTTATACAGGTATTCCAATTAGTTTTATTTTGATTTTAGAAGTCTGGTATGTCATCAATTGGTATTTGGTACATTGTTATTAATATTATTTAAATAATTTGTTTAGATACTTAACCTGTGTGGCTGTGTAATAGGTTACCTATAGCTCAAGCACAATATTACCTAGTATAAAAATTGTAGAGTATTTTTCATTTTAATTTAAATTGAGAAACCAATGTCCATCAAATAATGTAGGTATAGTATAATACACTACCATGTACATATTACAGACCGTATAATAAATATTTATGTATAAGTAGGTACTAAACAATTAAACAAAATAATACCTACTTTTTTTTTTTAAACGTGTTCCCTGAATAATTAAAGATACTTTTACTGAACCGCGCGGTACAATATGTAAGGTATTTTAATAATATTTATTATTATTATTGTATTTAAAATTTACTAAAAAATAAAACCGATACCGATGACGAGTGCCGAAATAAATGGGAAGTATTCAAACTATTTCAAAGTCATAAACATAAAACTGCATACCAAACGAACCCAATATTAAATCGAAAAACTTGAACTCGTGAGCGGCCTTTTGAACTCGAACGGTAATTTCTGGTGACTACAACAGTCAACAGGTGGACAGGTATTGCAGATAAGAAATAAGCAACCATCGGATCTTCATTGGCATGGATAAGAAGGACACGTGTGATAATAACCGTCCGCAGACACGAGCTGGATGTTAACAAATATTACGATAATCATATTGCATTTCAATATAATATAATTCAAGTACCTAGGTATATGGTTACACATGTACGACCTAACAATACCTACTATGTACTACAGTAGTCTAGGTCAGAGGACACAACCGTTTGAGTTTTTTTTTAATCGCGCGAAGATATCGTATTCTAATGCATATTGCTGTCCGTCGACCGTCGTCGTTGTTATCGGACAACAGTTGTTGTTATACCTACCAACTGCTTATTGCATTTGCATATCATCTATAGCGTACATTGTTACATACTATGTTATTATTGTTATTATTACTATACTACCCATACAATAGTATGAATGTATATTAATGATATTATCACGATGCGCCGCCGACTTACCCGCGAGTATGATTATCACGACGGGAATGGTGTACTGTATGGCCGCTTTCCACGAGTATATGGTGGACACGACGTGCTGGGCGTGCGCCTCGCCTTCGGTGCACTCGCCGAACGGCACGGATGAGTTGCACGCCTTCCGCAGCAACAGGTTGTTCTGGAAGAACGCGGACATGGACAGCGACACGGAATACAGGGCCGTCACGGTTTCCACGAAACACCCCATGATGGCCTCGTCTGTCGTCCGTCCTGTGCGGCGGTCGCTGAGAGAGTAACCCTACCCGCCGGGTTACGCGATGCACGCGGACGAGTGTTCAGTGGCGGCGGCGGCGGTAGCGGCGGCGGCGGCGGCGCTTCTCCGAACACTAGAATCAAACGATCGCTTATTGCCTACGATCTATTACAGTGCACGGCCGCCGGTTATCATTATTTATTTGTCATCGTTCTGCGCAAACAACGGTAGTTGACTGCCATCGTCGTCGTCGTAGCCGGCCAAAGTTTTCCTCTCCCACCCACACTCTATCTGCGTGTTATGATTTATAATATTGTGATAAGTATGATATAGGTACCTCGCCTATATACAGGGCGATTCACTGAGCACGCTCATGACAATTTTTTTACTTAATAATGAACTAATTACGTACCGACTTCTTTTTTTCGTACGACAGTCATTTTATTTTCTAGTAAATGTTAAGCAGATGACTTTTATCGGACATTTAGATGTTTCTAAATCAAAATTTAACTTTGTGTACTAAGAATAATATGTTTGGAAAATATGGGGCCTATGATGATTTGATAATTGTTGTAATAATTGTCCGTGTAAATGAGTAACTTAGGTAGGTACTAGATGAAATATTACATCTATTTATTTTTTGTAAAACCATAATATTTACATTTAGATAACTCAGAAATAAATTATTACAATTTAGATTTGAATTCAATAAAACAAGAATTTAAATAAATTCATAATATAAGAAAAATTTGGTGTGAACATGCTTCGTGATACGCTCTGTATATTACAATATTTTTTTTTACATCTGCAACATCGATAACTTGTCGTTATAATAATAGGTAATATCATGCAATTTGAACAACGCGTTACGACGATACGACGACGGTAACACACATTATTCCTTCGACCCACCGCAGAGTGCAAGGATGTCATCTGTGAAGCTTTTGCATACTGTACATGCTCATTGTTTATTATAGATTTGTTGTTAACACGAATATTATCGACATTTTTATGGTTTTATAAGTTTTGAAATTATAGTTTTTTTTTTTTTTAGATAATGTTGTTTTTCCTTACTTAGATATATTTTTTAAACATTAGGTGTATAAGTACTATGATTTAATTCTCATAAATGCTCTATTAAATTTCCTTTTGTTAAATCATTTTAAATTGAAAAAAAATATTAGTTTTCTTTATTTTTAAATTATGTTTGTGTGTACTAAGTACTTATTATTAGTTTTTAATTGATTTTATGACGTGTTAAATATAATGTATAATATAATATGTTTTTTGTTGTGCCCAAACGAGTTGCACTGTTTAGTGGGTACTTAATACTTATTAGCTATTCGGGTAACATTATATAAAAATATTAAATACGTTGGTCTTTGCCCTTTGGTATTATTCCTACAATCCTACCTAATATATTATTATTGTGCATAATATTGGTCCAGTGTAAGAAAGACTAAGATAAACTTGACATCTTCATATCGCTACCGTGGTTCCCACCCTCAGAGCTCCCAATAGTCATGGGTGAACGGGTGTTTTGTCTACGAATACTAATGTTTACGTGTTTTTTCCCTATCTGTATAATATAAATAAGCGTCTAATCCCCGGAATATTGGACACCACACGTCATGTTGCAACTACCAATGTATTGGTCGCTAACACCATTCTGTAGTTCTGTATAATAATATAACATTATCTCGTTTCGTGTTATGTATACTCGTTTGAAACTAAATAGCTACGAAGCCCATAACGTGTATTTGTTTAAAACTGTTGGCAATATTATGGTTTCTATATCGTCGAATACTAGATAATGTTGCAGCTGCTGCTAAATCGACCTACCAAAAACACTATTATCGATTTCGATTAATGTTTAATATATTCTGTTATCTATAATCCGTTGCAGGTCAAACGTATTTTTCGGAGCAACATAGATCAAAAACCTAATTTATGGTGGGAAAAATTTTAAAAATATTTAAAATAATATTATACCACATATTGTATATTATCAGGTTGGCCCATCAGTCATATCTGGTCTATCAACTGCAATAGTATTATTAGCAAGATTGTGAACTTAATTTATCAATCACAATAAGTAGGTACCTTTAATTACTAATAAGTGATGGTCTAAAAATTAACATGTAGTTTTATTTTGATTACTTTAAAAAATTTAGTGCATATAACAGCTTAAAAAAAATTATGAATTTGGTGTCTTATATAAATATATAAAATAATAATTAAAAACATAAAAATATTATTAATTTTAAATATTATAAATATTATAAGCACGACTATTTAATTACATTTTTGTTATTTTAAAATGTAGAGGTACCATTCAAGCCATAAACATAATATATAGATAGGTATAGTAATAATATAAAACAATATATGTTTACCAGACCAATTTCATTTCACGAAGTAACACAAATTGAAGACATGTGAATGTTTACAATTAGCAGCACACCTTTCAAATAATTAGCAACAATATTATTAATTACAATTGAACAAATCAAAAACTTGCTATCCGGTGAGAAATCAACGTCTTCGTCCACACGCGTGTACGGTAATATTATAATATTATCACTGTTATCACTTGTGATTGCATATTGTACGTTATGGATCTGAAGGTTTTTTCCTACGATAAATACTTAATAGTTGTATATATAGACGCATCATAACATGTTGAATATATATTTTTATCATATAGTAACTGAATTCTTACCACTTCCATCGTTCTACCAAACGATCAAACCGGATAAATCAGGAATAAATCTAGAAATCAACTATTAGGTAACGACGTCTACGGCATAACATATTGCATCGTGGGACATTAATTATGTGTTTATATATTAAGCATATATTTATAACTGTTAGAGTACGTTAATATACAAAATATTATGAATGGCCTGTATGAGATGCAACCTAATTGATTGTGTAATCGTGAAAGTTACCTACACAATACTGTGTTAGTATGTCTTCGGATAGATATAAGTCAGGGGTCTCCAACCTAAGCTACAGCCCGCAGGCCGAATTTGGCCCGCCAAGGTTTTTTCAATGGCCCGCCAAGCTAATTAATGTTTTGAAAATAATATATTTATTATTTTATTAAGTATATTATTTTCATTTAGATTTCATTGTTTTTAATTGATTGAATTATTAATTATTAAATATTAATTATTAATTATTTATTGCTTTTAATTGATTGAATTATTATTTAATTAGTTATTATTTTCTTTTGGTGCTATTCGTAACTGCTTATAGGTAATAGTAATTTATACGTATATACTAAGTTTACTAACACTAACTAATAATAGAAGAACCCGTTATAAAATGAAAAAGTATATAAACAAACATCAATGTTTCTAAATAAATCTTATCTATCTTATCTTCAATTTCTTAACCACTCTATATTCCTCTAAAAATGTTGGCCCGCGATGCCAAAGCGTATCTCAAATTTGGCCAACCGTAAAAAAAGGTTGGAGACCCCGGGTACAACCGATTGAGTACAGAGTAGGCTTATACACCTTGAACCTACCATGGTTTTAAGTAAAATATATTATGTCAATTATAATGATAATAAAATAATATGATACTATTTGCTTTTTGTTTAAGTTGAATCTTATATAGTGATTCTTGAATTTGATTTCTATGGTTATGTGCCAATGATCCCTTGAGTGCATTCGTATCGATTACATATCTTCATCGTTAATATTTACTACCTATGCACAAGCTTACATTTAAATCAATATCAAATAATAAAGTAGATATTTGTGACTAGGTTACGTACTGTTAATCTGTATTACTAGTTTTGATCTGTTTTGAATTTTTTTCTCAGAATTTACACCTCAAAGATATAACAAATCCCCTTTCGAGACCAAAAAAATACCTATTACTATTGGCTATTACATACATAAAGATCAAGTAAAAAAATCTAAAAACATGTATATTAAATATTTAGTTGGAGCTTTACGAAGTTGATTTATATACCTATTTGTGGGTCTCTGGAATAAATTGAAAATATGATACTGTCGACAAAATCCATTGTTTCCACCAATTTACCCGACAAACTTGTGTACATATATCTTAATTGTTTTTATTTTTACTTGCCATTTGACCAGAGATCTACATAATATGACATTGCTCTGGATAGTGTAGTTAAATAATTGAAGAAAATTGTTCACAGTTGAATAAAATAATCAATATATTGCATAGATACACTTGTTCATTTGTAATAGCTAGTGTAGTACAATTTATTATAGTCGTAAGGCATAAAGGTGTATGCAACTCAACGGCTATTATAATACATCTGAATATTCTGTTTCTTGGACTCTATGGTATTATTATTATATATTTATATCGTGTTTCCTATACTTTTTTTCCTATACCAGAAGTCCTACAATTTAGCCAACACCCTTGTTGCTGTTTTTCGTAAGTGAATGTTGTTTTTGTAGATTCGGTAGCTAGATACAATATTCACAATATGAGCAGCACTTCAATAATACAATATTAGTATTGGACAGTTAGTCATCTTGGGTTTATGAAGCCAATTAATATTTCTATGTGTCTCGGCACGGCGCAGTGGCTGAAATCAATCACGCAACGTGATTTTGCGTAAGCAGCTCCTATTAGTTCCCGGATGGGTGACCACCCGGGTCCATAGTGGCAAAAACCTTGACACACATACACGTGTTGCCAACCAACCGTACCAACCTTTATAAGCGTTACCCCTACAGTAGCTCGTGGCCAAAGTTGCCGGGCTCTATATTTTATCCCCCTGATATACATGATATGATATAATAAATACAATCAGATAGTTTGGACTTCAATAAAATAATGTAACTTCGTAAAAATATTGAAAAAATTTTAATTTTATCTATAGATAAAGACTTTCAATGGCCGAAAATATCATCAATACAGGTTATTTATCAAAGTAAAATATTAACAAAAATGTTTATATTTTAAATATAAATTTAAAACCATTCAAAAAATGTAATCATAATAATTACGTGTTTTATTCCAACTAAATTTGGATACCTTACTAAGAAATATTTTAAGTGTTAACATACCTAGGTTTTAAAATGTTTTAATTAACTGAAGTTAAATGTCTTTAACAAGATACCATATTATTGTGTTGTGTAAATGTATAAACTATTAAATACTGTTCAAATTTTTTAACTTAAAATCCATAATGCAAAATTTAGGCTGGTATATAGGCTTTTTAAAAGTATTTTTTACAATACTGGCTACCACTCAGTTTTGTTACTTTATTAACAAACTATGGAAAAATACAAACTCTTGAAAATTATGATAATATATTACGTTCTTTGTTTCTAAACTTATTTTAATACAACCCACAATATATTCAATTTCCATGTACAATGTATGTACAGTAACATTACGGACAATAAATTAATACCTTAATAAAAACAATCGTCATTTGTAACTATACATTGGTAACAATAACTGAATAACGGATGGATGGGTGGACCACGGACACAACGGGTATATAAAACATATTCTAAACATATATTTACAAACCTAAAACTGATACATTTAATTGAATAAATCCAGAACCTATCTAATTCTACATATTAAAACCAAAGATGTACCAACATGAGATAGGCCCAGTCTTAAAAAGTTAAAAATAAAACTTTTATTTTGTTTTTCGAATACAATGGATAAAAATGTATTCAGAATAAGAGTTCAATAAATACTTTTCAAAAAAATATTATTAAACTAGCTGATCCCGTGTACTTTGTAGCCCGTTAAAAATACCAACTAAAAATTTGTGTTCATAATATGCAATTCGTTATTTAATACCTAGCTTAATATTCAAGATCTCCCGTGACAAATTTCCGTGAACTTACCCCATATTAATCTCCATTAAAGATTTTTAACACAGTCATATAAAATAAAGGTCTAAAATTATATTCAATCATAATAACAATATATTTTCTCGCATTTTTAGCTTTGTATTCGTAAAACAATTTTTTATATCGGTAACTAATAAGTAATAACCAATCGCTAATTTCTTCATCATAATATAAATAAAAAACAATAATAAAAAAAATTGAATGATTTATGCAACAACAAAATTATGAAACTTCGGTCAAGTAGTTCCAGAAATAACCCCGAACCAACGAACAAACAATGTTTCTTCTTTATAATATATTAGTATAGGTAGATTACATTTTTTCTTATATTATACCTATCTATAAAAGTATTTAAATTATATTATGTAGGTACGTTTATAATACTTTATATGACTGCATACTGCATATTATATAGTATATTATATTATTACTATAAGCTATAGGCATATATTATTATCTTATAACCAGTTTATTATGTAAACAAATTTAAACAAATATCTGATCACTTATGTAAAATGGAAACAGCCTATAATATTGATAAGCAATCCAATAAATATACTTTATACATATATAAAATACAATACAATATTCTAAAAGCTTATACAGAAATTAATATTACATAATTTATTATATTATTAAATTATGAAATTATTTAATTAGGTACTTATGACATAAATAGATTGTTGTCTTGTTCTTAAAGTTCTTGTAGCATCTCTTTCCCAAAAGTCTTTGCACTTTGAATATAGAGTCCTAAAAAATAATGCGTTTATGTGTATTAGTCAAAAATATTTTTTGGAGATCAAGCACTACTCACATATATACAAATAAAATAGGTATAGTCAGAATGACATACATCAAAATCACTAAACAAAAATGACCAAATTTAGTAGAATACATATTATCACATGCGGTCTTATATGCCTCAATTATACCAAACGTCAATACAGAGTTCATGCACGTTTGAATGGAATACAATCGTCCTAATGCAAAATAACAATTTGTCCACTTTTTAAATAATTAATAAATCTTAAAATATACTAATATACATACCAAGATGATCGTTCTCTACTATTTTAGATGTTAATGAAATTATAATAGTTACAGCACTACCATGGCATACATATATCATGGCAACTATATAAAGAGAATATCAATTATTATTATTCACCACGATAAAATAATATAATGTAACGATCTAAGTATATTGATAATATCCATAAAAATGATTAACATTAAAATATTGGTTATTAATTATTATAATATTATTTACTAATAAAAATTTGCCAAAATTGATTTGAAATAACGTATACAACAGCAGCAATGATATAAATGATGCAAGCTGATATACCAATAGCTAGGTCACTTATTTTCATATTGTAACTCAACACAAAAACTGAGAACATAGTACCTGAAATAAAATGACTATACTTTAATAAATAAAGTAAACATACAACTTGAATGTACGAATCAAAATAAAGTATACTATTATATTTTATAACGTAAGTTGGTTTACTAACAACTAAAATTATAGAAAGTATAATAATATATTGCTATATAGACAATATTATTAAACAGTATGTGTACAAATATATATTTAAATTCCTAAAATAATATTAAATATAGAAAATGTTTATTACTATTAATTGGTAGATTTTGTTTTAAATATAAATGCCGACTATGGTTTAGTATCATAATTATTTCAAAATATCAAATATTATAATATTATTTCTTATATCCGCGAAATAATTTTTCTAAAAACAATTAATATCATTTAATTACAATAAAAACACAAATAATTACCAAAAATAATTGCCAACATTTTTATAACACTGAAATAAATATAGTCATCATTGTACCAAATAAACAAAGTACTTATATACTGCATTATTATTTCATATTCGCCTGAAATATTGATTTAAGAGGGTAGAAAAGTACATGATAAATATTATTTAATGCATCACAATACGTATATATTATAATAGACATATTATATACATATATATGACTATATAATATGTATTATATATAATATATATATATATATATAAAGTACATTGTGTTAACATGCACACCATTTTATAATAAACTTACTTCCTATTCTCGCTACTATGACTGATTGGCATATTATTAAAGTTGCTAGTACAATAGGAAACCCTTTACATTTGTTTTTAAATAAATCAATGATACCTTTGAACAGGTAGCTTGGTTTCAACCATATTATATAGTCTTCGTTACAAGTTCCAGAATTATCCTTAACATACAAATGGCCAATCAGTATGGCGAATAAATTAAACAATATAGGTACTACGAACAATAAATAACGATGTAAATAGTCTGACCAATTTTTTAAAATTGCTACTAAACCCCACCCTATTAACAAACTAAATGTATATGTTACAATAATTATCCCATGTTTCAAAGTTCTACATTCAAATTTTGAATTTTCCGTTACATATGACATCACACCAACCCAAAACATATTTCAACCGACGTACAATCCAGGGATAACTGATGTAAAGATTATATTAAATGTTGAACGCCAATACCAAAAGTGATTCACAAAGTATAATCCATCGGTTAAAATCTGTCCGATGATTGGTAAGAAAATCAAAGGTTTACGTCTTCTGCCATGACTGTCGCTCCATGCTCCTGAAATTAACTCACGTCAATAAATGTATTGTTTTTTTAGCTATAGTAATAAATAGGTAATGGTTTAATTATTTAATAGCTTTGTAAATTTTTCATAAGTTAAAATATTAAAGGATGTCCCAAAATTTAAAATGTCTATATTATAAGTTATCCTCGCATGGGGTACCTTAATTGGTAACGGGTATGACAACTCCGTGGATCCCAGTCATTGGTATAGGGAATATGGCGTTCCCACAGCTCAGTATAATAATATTATACAGCAACAGCTATTTTCCTGACCTTAAATGGTTGGGAAGATCTGGTCCTCCAAGTTGGGGGTTAAGCGATGGGCAAACAACCCGTCCTCGTTAAAAATATACTTGTTGTGAATCTTCTAAATAAGCCTCGGGACAGTCATATATAGGAACATGAAATGGAAAACGGAACAAGCACAACAATGGATTAAAGATCAGTACATGGAACATAAGAACTCTATTTAAACCGGGTGCTATGAAAACATACCAGATACAAAAGTACAAACTACCAGTTGTAACTTATAGCACTACAAGAACTACGATGGCCTGGCAATGACATTGTAAAATCTGAAAATTACACTTTTTTATATCGGAGAAGGTAGGTATGGTTATGGAGTAGAGTCCATGATTAGTGACGCAATACTACCACATGTCAAAAGCTTTACGCTAGTAAGCGATCGTCTGTGCATTTTAAAATTAGAAGGGCGTTTATCGGATATTATGATAGTAAATTGTTATGCCCCAACTGAGAAAGGAAACAACGACATCAAATGTTAATTCTACGAAGAACTAGAAAGAATATATGACACGTAACCTAGAAACTGCATAAAAATACTAATGGGGGATTTCAACGCCCAAATTGGATGAGAAACTTCGTATAGACCTACTATAGTGCTGGAAAGCTTGCACTTAATATCAAATAATAATGGCATGAGAGTAATTGGCCACACGCCTAACCTAACCTAACCACACGGCCTATTGAGAACGATTTGGTGGTCAGATTATACACCTTTGAACAGGTCGATGACTTTAAAGGTTTAGAAGTGAACATCATTCATAAAAATTATATGCACAATGAAGTTAAACTTAGGATAAGTCTGGCGAATCATGCATATTTCTCATTGAATAAACTGTTAAGTTCAAGAATGCTGTCATCGGCAACAAAGGAAAAAATGGACTTAGCTTACTTACACCCAATAATGACATATGCCTGTGAGACGTGGTCGACAACTCAAGGAGATGAGTAGAAGCTTTTTATAACTTATATTATAAGCGATATAACTTCGATTGACCTGTTTGGCGGTGAAACGTTTTTTATTTTACTTGATTAATTGGTATAAATAAATAAGGCATATATAATTACTAATTAATATCAATTATCATTAAAAGTTAAGGCACTTACACAATCTAACGAGTACTGAGTAGGTAAACAATACTAGGTAATCAAAGATATGCATATAAATATATAATATATAATATTATACGTATATTACCAAGAATATATAAAATAATAAATCCAATATATTGTTGACGAAAGTATCATTACGCAGACATAATAAATGTTTGTGTAAAACAAAATACATAAAAAGTCAGACATAATGAATAAATATAGAATATATTTTTGATATTACTTAACTTCCATAATTTGTCTCAATTCTCTCACCTATTAATGCAGGATAGTTGTGTAGTTAGTTATTCTTCATGATAATAAATTGTATAGTGTTAAAACATTGTATTATAGATAGGTAGGTACTCTAAAAAAAACTCACTTATTTACAAAAATTTTTTAAAGGAATCTACGCAAAATGGGTCAACGTAAATGTGCCTTATTAGTTATTACGCTTAGAGAAATTACGAGAATATCGAAAAATATGCCCAATAAAGAAAATACTAACTAGCTATAGCTATACAGTTATAACTAGACAAAATTATATGCAAATGATAAAAAAACTAATATTGTTACGTAACAATTATTATCGATACATCGATAAAGCGTAATAACATCAAATGTCAACTGTAAATTTAAAATATGTACATAAATACGTTGTTTTTAACTTGTGTCAACATAATATATTAATATAGTTAACATTTTAACATATTATGCGTACAATGTTATGAATTATGATCAATTACTGGACACGGTGTAGTTGGTAGATATTTTATTCCAACCGCTCCTCGCCTTTTCCTACCCTCAGCATATGACCCAAAAACCTAACGTTTGTATACATATGCAAATCGATTGGTTCAAATGGTTTTGATTATTTGATTCGGTTCATACATACCTGCTAGTAATGCAACAATGAATGAAATGGAATATTGTAAATACGTGGCGCTCGATTCTACTCGGCGTTGACCTTCATATTCACCTATTGGGCATTCACCAAATGGAATCAACGGGCCACAGGTAGATTTCTGTATCAATGCATTTTTAATAGAAGTAGACACCGTCAGTGCTGTGGTATAAAGTATCGTCACTATTATAAGGGAACGCTCCGGAGCGCAGTCGTATCGTATAAGGTCCATTATAGATTTACCACTGTATGTTTGAAGGCACTGAAAAAAGTACAAATTATATGAGGTATAGTGAACTTCTAGAATACTCCATAAAAACTTATCGATACTCTGAAGTGCGTGTATTCAACTATGTATTTCTATTGTACCTATCATTTCGTATAGGCAAAAGGCATAGTGTGTATGTTAATAATATAATTGATAATTGCTTGACAAAAATAAGTTAACAAGTCAGTTGTTTTCTATAAGTACATAATATTATTATGTACTATCTTACCCTTCGTTAAGCATTTGTATAGCGATTATGGCCAATACGATACCAGTAAAGTTGGAAACAATCGAATTCTTGGTAGTTACAAGATAGTGTGCTGTATAGTATAACATTATAGGTACCTACATGCGAAACGAGTAAATGCAAACGAACGGTTTGACTGACTTAAATCTGTTGTGCAAACGTAATAAATGTCAAGACACCTAATTTAAGTAGGTAATGCATAAAATAATATGTAGGTTCTCAGTACCTAAGTATACTATGTATTATTTTTCAATTTTTGTTGTGCAGCGTTTATATAAGTTTATAAGTGTTGATTACAGACTAGTAAGTTAATATTATCATTAATTTCATGCATTTTGATATTTTTTATAAAGTAAATACAAACAACATAATAATATACAAAAATAATTTGTTTATTTTATTAGATATAAACGGCGAATTTTATCTATAATATAAAAATGAATCGCAAAATGTGTTGGTAAGCGCATAACTCAACAACGCTTGGACCAATTTGGCCAATTATTTTTTTTAATGTTCGTTGAAGTACAAGGATGGTTTTTACAGCGAGAAAAATTCGAATAATTGCTGGGAAGACCCTAAAAACAGCCCTTTTCTTTTTAAAACAGCCCTTACTATAATATGGATATTGGATAGTATAATATTGATCGTCTCCATGGCAATGTAATCACTGATCAAGAACATCATCTATGGTGGTCGATTATTTGTGAGCTCTCTGTTAATGAACGATTAAAATTATAATGATTTGGTAGATGAACAATTTACAATGCAAATTAAATTAAATTAAATTCGTATATCGTGTTTTGTGCAGAGTGTTAAGTTACCTATGATCACTAATTATTGCATGTGACACAATAATTTATATTTGATATGCCTCCTATACAACGAAGCAATTTAGGTAGAAAAATCCGAAATGCTACAAACCAAGGTAATTACCGATCTAACCAAAATGCACAAGAAAGTGACGACCGAAATGAACGTGAAATAATTCGGATATCACAAACGCGTGAAGCGCGAGCGCGACATTCAACTAATAATCGCGCAAGTTTGAATCGAGCTGCTTTCAGTTACGATGTGTCAATTGACTACAGTAACTACCACTGTGTTATTATTGGTTCTATGAACTCGGTTTGCTCATATTGTAAGGCTTTGAAATACAAAAACGAAGCCAATGGATTGTGTTGCGCAAATGGTAAAGTGAAATTGATACCATTGGTATTAAGTACATAGAGCATTTACATCCAATTCATTCCTTCGTCTAGCAATCGAGTATGGGCCCGATATTAAATATTACGCTCATTCGAAAGTAGAGATTGGTGCTATGGACAAGGAATGTCCGCATTGTAATGCGCTTAAGTTCAAAAATGAGCCAGCCGGTATGAGTTGCGCGTCAGGAAAAGTGCAACTACCGGAAATTGAAACACCACCTGAAACAACTGAAACACCACCCACGGTTTACTTATCGGTACGGATCCAGATTCTAACCTGTTCCTGAAGTCAATTCGAACATTCAAAATGTTTCAAAATGACATCGTTCGGAGCAACAGAAATAGTTAAAAATAATGCTGCAATTTAATTCAACGACTTTTATGAAATTTTATATGCATATTCAGTAGGTCTGAAAATAAGCTACTATCTATTTTTCATACCCCTAAGTGATAATAAGGGTTGTCCAGAAAAAAAGAAAAATAAAAATAATAATAGTGTATTATATATTGGTTGCTATTAGTTAATAGGGCATGTTTGTTGATTTGTATTATTATTTTTTGTCAAAATATATACATAAAAAAGAATTTTTGTGTGTAGATTAGACCTCTGGGAAGAACATACCTAGGCTAATTTAAAAAGGATTAAATTTGGTTTTTTTTTATTCATTGGATTTTAGTACGGTTAGGTTAGGTTAGGATTTTGTATTAATTGATTATATTAATCCACCGTAGGTGGAATTGAGTAAAATCGACAAACTTGGTATAACTCTGATACTTTAGAGTTAAATCATACACTTATGTACAAACAGCACGGGGTCCGCGATCTACCGCAGGTAGATTGCCTACCTGATAATATACTGCTGCGAATTAGAATTTTTATTCCAGTCAACAGAAAAGTTAAGATAAATCTAGAACATCATACACCGAATATTAAATAACGCATTGAACAAAGTTTGAGTCATATACAGTTTGTACATTTAACGGGTAACGAAGTGCACGGGATCAGCTAGTATACTAATACAATTTATTCTATTATTTCCACAGATAACAGTACATTTTTAAAATAGTTAATAAAACAAGTGTTTGATAACTAAATTAATAGGTACCTAAATTGTATTTATATTTACAATGTAAAGGATGGTTTTGACAAATTTGTAATTTTTATAGTTATAGATTATGATTAAAACTATTTTGATGTTTTCTCATCTTCTATTGATTTCAATTGTATTACATTTGATTCATCATGTTTATTATCTTTTTCATTTTCACTTAGACGGTACTGTTTTATGTCATCCCATGGCTGTACTTCACCAGATCCCAAAAAAAGAAATATTAAAGAAGTTGACATCATGATTATCACCATGATCCAAAATACCAAACGCCACTCTAAAACGGTTCTCTAAAACATTAAAAACAAAATATTAACTAGGTATATTATATATAAAAATATACTAAATAGCATATACACTAGGTAACTAGTAGTATAGAATTAGCATTTAAAAATTCAGATCAGGTTAAATAAATAAATTTAAATTATTATTTAATTTGTATTAATGCATTAGCAAGCTTACATTTGGTGTGAGGATTCCTACGATGTATGGAGTGGCCATTCCTGACAAACATCCAATGCCATTTACCAATCCCATCAGAGTAGGTGAATAATTGGGTGACAAGTCAAGTGAATTAATACGTAAGCTAGGATAACAGAATCCCATGAGGGCCACGCCGAAGGTAAAACACAATGTTGCAATAATTTTATTACATCCAACGAACGAAGCACACATTACTCCCAGAGCGGGACCAAGATTTCCTGAAAGCATATACAATTTGTAATTTTTTTACATCATTACGGATGGTATACTTTAGTGATATTTTCACTCAATGTTTATACCTATAAAGGCATACATTTTTCTGACTTGGGTGACTTTCATTGATCCTTTACTTATTAGGCGATCTGCTAGTATACTGGCAGCAACCGATGTAACCCATTGAGCGAAAAACGGTATTGACGATAACAAACCGTTCTATACCATAAATATTTAAAATTAATATGAATAAATGTACTTAGTACATTGGCATACAGATTTTGTTTTCAACTTACTTCAGTCACGGAAAAGTGCAAGACATCACTCATGTACTTGGGAAGATCGCTGATTAAAGTAAAAGCGCCCCAGTCGTGTCCTGCTCCACCAATGACCAGCGCCCATACTGGCCCAGAGGTTAGTATGGATTTCCACGGTGTAGGCGTCAGATCCTGTACACATAAATAAAAATCTTAGTTCGTACTGTGTTAAAACAGAGGAGTACTAACTAAGAAACTGTCCAAACCTTCTTCCTTTCTAGTCTTCCGATGGATCTTTTTAAGTAGTCCCGCTCTTCGTCCGAGATGAATGGGTGAGAATTTGGATCGTTGTATACGAACATGCACCAGATTATAAACCAAATGATTGAAACAATGCCAAAAAAGTAAAAGACGTTCGGCCAACCACCGGGTATGTACCGCATGATGAACCCGCTCAACAAATTGGACAAAATATTACCGATTTGTGCACCTGTGTACAAAGTTATCCGAATAATTTATCACATAATATGTACAATGAAATTCTATCTCGTGTATAATACACGTTACCTGCAAATACCAGCGTGGCAAACTTTCCTTTTTCTTCAGGGGGCGCCCACTGCGCCAGGAGTGTGCAAAGCGCCGGAAACGTCATGCCCTATAGTGGAAAAATAATGAACTCATAGCGTACTTAAGTACAACCGAGAGTAAGTAAAAATAATGGAATATCATATATTTGTAGGTATATATACATAATAAAATATACTAGAGTTATGAGATAAAACTCACTTTATAGTAAACGTATCGAAAATATCTGTACCATTAAATGATAATTTTTAAACTAATTCGGGTTTATCTGTTTGAGATAGTAATTTATAAGGTATTTTAACGACTTTTAGAAAATGTATGCAACATTTTTAACCACGAACCCTTATAGGTAGCTCATCATATATTGCATAACCTGTATAATTAGTAATTATGCATTCGTAAATAATATGCATATTATATTATGTACAAGTGCGGTACACTTAATCATTTATAAATTTGTAAAAAATGTTTTACAGTGGTAATATGCTATTTTTTAGATTTTATAAAATAAGATGTTTACTAAAATACTATACGTCCTATTCTAACATAATAAATATATTTTTTTCATTGGTCTAGAGTCCGGCAAATATGGCCATTAACTATTGTAGAGGTTACTGTTGGGAGGGTTGGAACGGTTGTATGGTTTATTGTTAATACGTGTATATATAGGTTTTTTTGCCACTATGGACCCGGGTTAGGTTAGTAACCGTTGCTTACTCTCAATCACGTTACGTAATTGATTTCAGTCACTAACAGTAATAATATTACAAACCATGAAGTTTTAAAATGTGTAAATAGGTAGGTAGTTAATGGATTGTTCAATTTAATTATTTAGTAGGTATATTTACAATAATTATTAACGGATACCTATTGAAGTGCATATTATAATATACAAGTGTGTTTGTGGTAGGTATAATATATAAATTCATAATTTTACAGTGTTGTAGGACACAAGTTATAGGTCATCGTGCAAAATATTTTATATAATATTTTTCTAAAAACATTAATAATTAATTTTATATTACATGTTGTGGATTTTTATTCAAAAGCCCTCGTGATGCATATGTTTAAAATGTACTATATATGATTAGACAATATTGTTTGTGAGCATTAATTTTAAACCATCAAATCTACCATGTACCTACGTTTAATGTGAAAGGCTGGGCATTAACGAGTTAAAAAGTTAAAGTTAAGTTGTTTTTAACCAAGTTACATTCCTAAAAGCATTTGCTTTCGTTGTATACTTTTATCAATTAATGTACGTATTGTGATTTGACATGGATTGTAAATATTTAGTTATCAAAAAATGTACCTGATTTTTAACTAATTTAAGTTGCTTTTTTATTAAATTTAACTTTTAACTTATTAACAAGTTATAATAAATAAAAGGCTCTTTAAACTTTAAGCTTTACCTCCATTTTTCTAAATTAACTTGACTTAACTGGCATAGCGTCGGCCTTAAAATATATGATAACGCATAAACAGGTAACGTAATAGAATTGTACGCATGCGCATTACTTCACCAAGTCCTTCGACGAATCGCAGGATAGCCAGCGGCCTGGACCCGATGTGTGCCACACACGGTGTCATCAGCGTGAATATGGCCGTGCATAGTATGCCGATGCCCATGGTGTGCTTTCCTCCGTACTTCTGGGACAGCACACCGCCGGGCACATGCGTGAGTATGTAACCGTAGTAGAATGCCGACAGCACCTCCCCCTGTGTCTCCTCGTCCCAGTCGAACCTCCGGCGGTCGCCGTGCACGTGCCCCTGTTCCGTCGTCGTGGCCGCCACTGACGTCTGGTTGGACGCCGACGAATGCAGCAGTCGCCCCTGCGCCGTCGTCCCCGGCAACGGGCAGTAGTCGTGTTGCACGGCCGTCAGAGGGTCGCTCCGCCGCCCCTGCACCTGCACGGACACCACCATTTGCGTGAGCGTGATGCCCAGGCACGCCCGCATCACGTACGCCATCGTCACGCCCAGCATCCCCATCACGGCCATCACCCATCTCTGGGATACGTTTCCTGCACAGCCGGAAAACCGGACCCCCGAGGCGAAGGAAAACATTAAACAACGTCGATATTCTATTAATATTATTTCAGCAAAGGCGGGGAAATTAATTAGGTACCTAGTTAAAAAGTCTAAGTTAAAAAGTCATTTTTTTCAAACTTTTCTACTTAAAACTAGTTTGTTAATTTTCTAATTAACTTAAACATTCAACTAGAATCCAATGTAAGAACTTAGCTATTTAGAGTTGATTTGAAAAACATTGCATTGAGTTAAAATACATGTAACCCATATCTGTTGTTAACACTAATCAGTTAAATCAACAACAAATAATATTTATAGACATAATATTATAAATATTCCTTGATTTAATAATTTTGTTGATACAGATGTCTGATATTTCCTAAAGCGTCACAACTGCTAGATGCGTTAATATTGTACTTGTTACTAGTCATTATTTCCTGCAATATTTATAAAAAAATTACAAAAAAACTAAAGTTACATAATCACTATATTATATATTTATATATAGATGGTATTATGGAAACAGTCACTATTATAATAATTATAGGTGGTAATTAAAAAAATAATTTAAAAATTTCTTTTTAACAAAATTAAGTTGATATTTGCTCCGAATTAACTTTTACGTTTAAATATATTATTTGTTAATTATTTGCTTATAACTTAATATTCTTAACTTTGATTTATCTTAACTAGTTCAAGTTTATTATTTTTATTAACTTGCCCAACTTTAATTATTTGTATAAAAATATAGTCGTTTTATATCAAAACTATATCGTGTGCCCTGCAAGATGAGGAGGGTTAAGATAGGTATGTCGTGGACTCAGAACCTAAAGGTGCATATCGATTATTTTTCGATAATACACTTTATATAATATTAGTATATATTGGTTATTATTATCAATGCTCTATAATTCAAGCTCACCAGTAACAAAGTAAAGCTATTATTCAAAGAGTTTATAAATTTGTAATTTATTATAGTAGGTAATCTATAAATAGAACCTGACGGTTATAACAATTTAATGTTAAAACCAATAGATTTTTTTTACGTGATAAAATTAATTAGTGATAATCAAAAACAACTGTTCCATATTAATTGAGATATCATACAGAATAAATAATAGTATACAATCTATTATTTTGGGTATTACATCACGATATTATACCTATTCATTTTTACTTACTCAAAAAATTTTTTCAAGGAAACATACATTTAATTCAGATTGAAAAAAATTCCTACTGAGTGATAAAAATATATTAACAACCAGTCGGTTCAACCTACATCTTAAAAAAATAATAAAATGGGTAGAATTAAGCATGGCTAAATATATAGGTATGATCGCATTGAGACGCATTTTCGTAATGGGCTGCGCACGTACAATTATTGTATGTTTTAGCATGGAAAGGAATCTCAGCTGGCAGTGATTTTTGGATTTATTTAGCCAAGAAATTAATAATTTGTATGGTTTTGTTAGCAAATAAATCGAAGTGATAAAATTCACTGCCAGTGGCGGCCATGACACCTGCGTATAACAAAGTTGCGATCATACCTATATATTTAGCCATGGAATTAAGTACTTACAGGCACGTAGTGACGGATGTAATGTATTGCACTCACAATTTAGTAAGTGGCTGAGTAAGTTTACCCTATCCATACAAATTAAAATGTAGTGTAGGTTTATCAGGGATGGATCAAAGAATGAAAAAAGGGTGGACTAAACACAAATTATTTATCAATAATCTAGGTACCCATGTAAATCATGTAAACTAAAATGAAATACTCGTAAATATAAACCTATAAAGTACCTACCTATTTTAGATTCTAAGCGGAGCGGTGAATGTATTGATTTTACAATGATGTGTGTTTTTTTTTTAATTTTTAATTTTTTTTGTGTCTTTCATCACCTTTTAGAACAGTAAAAATGATTAGATTTTATTCAACAGTATCTTTTCTGATGGGAATGTGAATCTAGTTGGTACTTTGGGTGGAGGGGGGGTCAAAAGTAAAAAATTCCAAATAGTTTTCAAAAATGCGGTGAAAAACAAAAGAAAAATTAAGGAAAAACGGGAATTTTTAGGTAAAATTGGTATTCAATAATCGGTTTTGGTTTTTGGTGTAACTCTAAAACAATTTAACAGGAGATATATGACATTTTCACTGGTTGTTTATATTAGTATTTTCTATACACGATAACATTTTCAAAAACATTAATATGTTTTGAACTGTTTATGGAATTTTCAGTTTCAATTTTTTTCTATAAATGTCAATAAAAATGTATTTGTTGGGTAAAAAAGCTTGAAAATGTAATGCAAACCTCTTAATATATTGTTACAACAATATTTGAATAATATTAAAAATCCATAGTCACATTTTTTTTATAAGCATTTAAAGTTAAAATCTTGACAAAATGTATCAAATTAAAAATTTACAAATTATTCATTAGTTAAAATTTTTTTAAATGTTCTAATTTTATAGCTAAGGATTGAAAAATCTAAAACAGGATTCCACGTAAAGAGGTTATAATTTTATAAATATTTAAATTACTTAATTCACAATAATATCATAGGCTGACTGACCGTCTTCGCTCATAATCGTTTTTCTTATACAATGATATTATATAATTGAATTCTATTTTAGTACAATCCATTACAGTAATCTACTTGTAACCTAGGTACTGTACAGCAGAGCTACACCCACTTGCCCACCTTTTTTTTGTTGTCAATGAACGTCCTGAAATATACGAGAAAACATCTTTAAAATATCAAAGGGTCTTCAGTTCTCATAACTGCCTCTCGGTTTCTGAGTGAATTTTGTATATGTACCTACTATAACATCGTAGGTCTGATATATTATACGCAGAGTATGGCCTATATTGGCCTCGGCATTTTAGACGATTAGATCCTGTTGTTTAATAGTTTTCATTTATAAATATAAAATATAATATAATGTATATTATTATCGTGTGAGGCGGGGTTAAGGTTATGTACATCAATTATAACCACGATAACGTCATGCAAAAGTATTTGATCCTCGTTGCCAATAATAATAATAATAATATTATCAGTTATAAAAGTGGGCTTACAGACAAATGCGTTTGTAGAAATTTCGTCAATATGAACAGAAGGCTGAAGGACCATAAAAATATTTGATCATAATAAATTAGGTACATACATATATTATTATGATATACCTACAACGTGTCTAATTCAATAGAACAATTACAATTTTTGTTTTACTTCGAGAAATGTACATACCCGGTCGGTAGTTTAATCACGTTTAGGTAGGTACATATTATAGTCCAAGTAAAGGAAAATGTATCTTGTGTGCCTTACCCTTGCGTAATCTTTGCGCACAATGCAATAGTGTTCACTATTCAATATTAAGAATAGTTATTTTATTTAAAAGGTCTATAACACAAATCAATATTTGCCAGAACATAATAATCACACAATAAGAAAACTAAACGCACTGGAATAATTACAGATTGATATGAAGTTAATAATGTCAAGACTAAAAATATAAAGTGTTGGATGACATTATAATATTATAATGACTGATAAACAGAGATAATTATGTTTGAAATCTATTTTCCACAACAACCATTTACTATGATTACAGATTAGTGACTATATTTGTTGTATATACGATTGCTTACTTCTTTTTTTAATAAGATACATTTTTATGTTATAAATTTATAATAATTAAAAAATTATTTTAATTGATATTTTTTATTGTAAAATCATAATTTATAATGACTAATCAAACTCTACAACGATACATTTGTAAATTGATTTGTTCGGTTTTTATGAATCATAGTTGTACGCTGATAAATAAAATATATGAAATAAGTAACAAATAATAAAAATGTTTGAACACATTATAATTAATGTGTCTCTACGTTTTTAACATAACTTATTTTTAATCTTACAATTTGATTTTCTAGATCATAATATAGGTACCTATACTATTATTTTCTTAGACGTAATTAATTTTATTTTTCACATTCATTATTAGGTATTTATAGTTACTGATATTAGTTATGTCTTAAATAAAAAATAAAAATAGTGTTCCTAAATAAGAAACTTTTTTGTTATTAATGAGATGAAATAATTCTTTTGCTAAAAATAAATATATGTTTATTTTGTTTCAGATATTATTTTTATTTATTAATAATTTATTCTTATATTATTTTTAAATTGTTTAAATATACCATCAGTATATAAGGGCATAAATTCACAGTAAATATATAGGGCATATATATATATAATATATATGATTATAAATTATACATAAATATTTCAATGAGTGGACAACCGTTCAGTAGAGAAACCTATTAATGACACTAACAATAATACTTCATAGAACTTAAATACTCCTCAGTAAAAGATTAAAAAAAAAAAGAAGAAAACAGTATTCCCAGTTTGACGCATCTATTATCCTTTATCCTTCTATCCTTTATTTAATGCTCTCATTTTTATCGTTAAATTTTTTTGTATAAAACTTAATTTCGCCAAATTAAAGTTTATTATGAAGTTTTATCCAATTTAGTTAGTTAGAATTAGAGTTGCCTCATTAAATATTAATATTAATAAAATGTTCTCATTATTGCAATACTCGCGGTCAAGACATCAAAGCATGACTAAAACATAAAATGTTCACATTTTAACGCCCACAAAATTAAATAAATAAATCATAGAAATATTAAGTTAATTGATATTTACATCGCATAATTAAGTGAGAAATTATTTTGTAATATTAGAATAAAACATCAAAAAGTTGTATTATAACACATATAAGTAGTACGCATGGTTAGGTTGCGTTGTACTCTACTATACAAGAAATTTATTATATTCTATTTTAATATAAATAGGAAAACATATGCTATTAAAAAGTTTAGGATTAACGTTTACTTACGTGAATTAAATATCATAGTGATGGTTATAAATCTCTTGTTGTCTGTGTATATGCGAGAATCGTTTATTTTGGACGAAGACTTATAGATGACCGTCGTAATTCGTCCGAAAAATCGTTGGCCTTTTTACCAATTGACTTATTGCGGTAGTAATACCGTATACAAGAATCGTGGAAAGTATTTAATATTATACATCTATATATTATTTTTAATCCTATGCAAGACGTTGCCGTTGAATAGTTTTGTTAATCTGTTGAGTTCGGCTGCATCTACATAATATTATAATGGCAGTTTCTTCACAATTAATTGTATCGAGACACGAAATAATACTGTGGTCGTGCTATTCGAATAAAGTGATTAGTACGCTCTTATTTTGTATACCAATCATCTTATCTGAATTAATAATGGAGCCATATCACTTAAATTAAATTTTAATCATTATAAACACGCTGAATGCATACAATGTTTTTTTTAATATTGTTTTAGGTACCTACCGTGTATAATATTAAGTTACAAATTATATAGAATCTTTATTTTTTGAAATAACACCTTGTAGTAGTTTATGGTAGATTGGTAACCTGTTGATGATAATTTTATCAAAGGTCAGCGATTATCTGTAAAGTAAATTGTAATTGTAATTTTTTAATCGTTAAATACACGGAATCGTTTAGGTTTGCCAATTTGGAATTATAGTGATTTTTAAGATTTAAAATGTCTGAAATTAATATTCTAGAAAATAAGATTTTTTTAAATCGTTGATGAATACAGTATTATGTTGTATAGTTTATACATGCCAAACATAAGCTAATTTATCATAAATTATAGATACTTAAGCATTTACGACTTAGGTTAAATGCAAATGGAGTCCATAATAATGGATCGTTAAATATAGGAGAAAATAATGTATACTCCAACATTTTGACCATTAAATCTATATAGATTATAAGTAACCAAATGTTAAGCACTCTGTATTAATAAGCTGAATAATATTTGATTTTTTTTAAAAAATTAATTGTTCAGAAGAATATTTAATTTCATAGTATTAAATTTCAAAAGCCGAACCCAATATAATATAGAATATGAGAATATGTTTAACTTTAGCATTGTTGATGCAAGTTAAATAGTATTATATTTTCTATTGATTTATCATGGCAAAATAAAAAAAGGTGGATAAGTGGATGTCGCTCTGCTGTACAATAGGTTACAAGTGGGTCACTGTAATGGATGGTGTTAAATTTGAATTCAATGATATTATAATATCAATGTATAAGAAAAACGATTCTGAGCAAAAACGGTCTGTCATCCTATGATATTACCAAGTAAGTTTGATGATATTAATGTGAATAAAGTAATTTATATATTTATCTATTTACGTGGAATCATGTTTTAAATTTTCAATCCTTAGCCATAAAAGTTAAACATTTTATACATTTTTAACTAGGTACAAAATAATTAATAAATTATAAATTTGATAAATTTTGTAAAAATTTGAACTTTAAATGCTTATAAAAAAAAATTGTGCCTATGTATTTTTAATATTTTTCAACTGCTATTAGAACGATATATCAAGAGCTTTATATTAAATTGTCACGCTTTTTTATCCAACAAATAAAATTTTATTGATATTTATAGAAAAAAAAACTAAAAAAATTGAAAACTGACAATTTCCGTAAACAGCTCAAAAAGAGTCAAAATATTTTCAAAATTGTATGGTCTATAGGAAATTTAATTATAAACATTCAGTCAAAATTTCATGTCCCTACGGTCATTTGTTTTAGAGTTACACCAAAAACCAAAATCGATTTTCTCGAAAACAGAAAATGCTAATATAAACATTCAGTGAAATTTTCAAGTATCTACAGTCATTCGTTTTTTAATTACAATAAAATAAGAAAATTGTTACATGAGAAATCGAGTGAATATCAAATGTTGTAAAAATATAAATTTCAGACGCTCATAAAAATTTAATTTAAGTTTCTTGTAGACATTTTTTTTTTTGATAAAGGTAGACAAACTTATGAGTAATCTTATATTACATTTTAAAAGAAAATTTTTTATAAATTCTCAACTCAAAATAATTTGCTAATTTTCGTGATTTTTCCGTATTTTGTCAAAATTTGAACTTTAAATGCTTATAAATAAAAACTGTGACTTAGGATTTTTAATTTTTTTCATCTGCTTTTGAAACAATAACCGAGGAGCCTTCTTTTAAATTTTTAAGCTTTTTTACTCAACAGATAAAATTGTATTGATATTTATAGAAAAAAAACTAAAAAAAATGGAAATTGACAATGTCCGTAAACAGCTCAAAATAAGTCAAAATATTTGGAAAATGTTATGGTCTATAGGAAATTTAATTATAAACATTCAGTCAAAATTTCATGTCCCTACGGTCATTTGTTTTAGAGTTACACCAAAAACCAAAATCGATTTTCTCGAAAACAGATTTTGCGTAAAAATTCCCGTTTTTCCTTAATTTTTCTTTTGTTTTTCACGTCACTTTTGAAAACTACTGGGAAAACCTAACCTACTTTTGACCCCCCAAAGTACCAACTAGATTCACTTTCCTATCAGAAAAGTTACTGTTGAAGAAAATCCAAGCACTTTTACTGTCCTAAAAGGTGATGACAGACACAAAAATAAAAAATTTAAATCAATACATTCATCGCTTCGTTCAGAATCTAAAATCAGGTAAGTGGATGTCGCTCTGCTGTACAGTAGGTTAAGAGTGGGCCAATGTATAATGGATTGTATTAAACTTGAATTCCATGATATAATATCATTGTATAAGAAAAACGATTCTGAGCGGAAAAGGGTGTGTCAGTCTGGATTTTTTATATTGTTATTATTAATTATTATAGCCTGTTAGTTGAATTAATATTATAATATTATTATTATTTTTTATTCGTTGCTCTGGCCATAAACAAAGCGTTAGAAATTAAAATCCCGTTTTTAGCCAGTTTTTGTAATTTGTCGGTAGTTTTTCCTGTAGCATTAAATAACTATTGAGAATTGAGAAAATCGAAAAATGACCTGTCAAAAGTACCATCTTGATCCAATTTACTAAAATATAAGGTACTATATGTTGAAATCGAAGCACTTCTTCTGGTAGAAATTGTGTATACAGGATATAAAAAAAAAAAGTAAAATAAAAAAAAATAAACACCATTGTATAACCTTAAACCACTAGCTTCCTCGCTCCGCTCAGAATCTAAAAATGAACAATAAACAATTTAACACAAAAATGAAACCAATAATATAATATTCCTTCTGTTTTCAAAAGTTAATTAATAGCAGTTATATGTATTCAATTTCCACAAATAAAATATAAAATAACATTAAAACATTATTATTAACTTATAACGTATATATTATCTTGTTTTACTGTAGGAGTATCGTTTTGCATGACATGTTTGTACTTAGAATACAAAATCCTAAAAAAAGTAAATATAAATATATTTAATAGGTATGAGTAAATAAATCATTTTTGAAATGAAAAATGACTTACACAAACACAGATAATATGGGTAGAGTCAAACCGACATACAATATAGTGAACAGACACAAATGTCCAGCTTTAGTATAATGAATGTAATAAAATGCTAATTGATAAGCCGTAACTACACCAACAGTCAACAAGGAGTTCATACACATTTGAATGGAATTTAAACGACCTAGAAGTACATAAATATTATAATTTTCTAATAACATTGACAAATAATAGTATAATAAAAGTCTATACGCAGATACCGAGTTGTTCGATTGGTACCAATTTTGATGTTAACGAACTAATAATAGTGACCACTGTTCCATGGCATAAATAAATTATTGTAACTAAAACAAAAAATATTATTATATTGGTATGATTATAATATGAATTATAAAATATAAATTAATATTTACTCATAAATATTTGAAAAAATTGACCGGCAAAAATGTAGCATACAGCAGCTGCGATGTAAAAGCAGCAAACTGAAATACTAATTAGTAAATCATTTATTTTCATACAATGACTTAAAACCGAAACCGAAAACACAATTCCTGGAAACAAAAAAATAGTACCTATATAATAAATGAGCTTAAGATAAATTATGTAAAACAATTAAAAAGTATTAATACTGAATATACATTTTTAGGTCCCCAATACCTAAACTTAACCTACCTACCTACCTTAACTATACTTAAATACTAAAAATTCATCAAAAAATAATTTGGTTTTTTTTAACAATTAATATAATTGAATAATTACCGACAAATATGGCCATCGTTTTTAAAACGGTAAAACAAACTTCTTCATCATTATACCACATAAACGACTCTTTTATATACAACATTATTAAATCATAGTCACCTGAAATATAAAATGTCAACACAATTTCCAATGTACAAAATTTATAAAAATAATAATTATTACTTACATCCTATTCTTGTTACCAATATTGATTGACATATTATCAATATAGCTAATACAACAGCCGAACTCTTTAATTTATCCTTAAATAAATCGGTGAACTCCTTGAGAACATAGTTCGGTCTCTGCCACTCAATATCTCTATTACAGGAGTCAGATGTGTCCTTAACGAGTAAATTGATAACCAATAACGCAATCAAATTTAAAAATATCGGTACCAAAAACAGAAAATCATAATCACGATATCGTATTCCTATTTTTAATAATGCAACTAATCCCGCGCCCATTAAGGAACTTATAGGATAAGTTGCAATTATTATTCCATGTTTTAAAGTCCTAGATTTAACAGTAGAATTTTCTGATACATATGACATCACGCCAATCCAGAAAATATTTCGACCAACGTAAAGTGCAGGAATTATCCATTGAAAGATAAAATAATTATAATAATACCAATTCCAATAACTATTGCCAAAGTATAAACCGTCTGTTAAAACCTGTGCTATAACCGGTAAGAAAATCAAAGGTTTACGTCTTCTTCCATGACTGTCACTCCATGCTCCTGCAAGTACGATATAAAATCAAATTAGTAATTATTTAAATTCTGCAATGCAATTTTATAAATAATAAAGAATCAATTAAATTATATAGAACTAAATGCCAAGTGGTTTCTTAATGGTAAACATCTCAATTTCTTGAAAACCATTAACGCTATTAGAAATATATTGTTTTACATAATTTTATTTTATTTTTTTTATTAGGGGCTTTAACTACTAAGGTCATTAGCCTGTGGTACTGTGGGGGGAGGGTACTGTAGATTTGTTTACACATGTGTGTTTGTTTTGTCAGAATTTTTGATTTGGGCAGCCGTGGTAGGTATCTGCCATGCCCGGTCGGGGTATAGCGGCTTCTCACTCCAGACAGATGTCTATCCGGAGAAAAGTGCCGCCCGTGACCGAAATTCGAACCGGCGACGGTGGCATTGCAACCGACGCTTTAGTCCACTCGGCCACTCTGTCCACCATGTTAAATAATTTTAACTTTTGAAAACCTAAATATTTGATAAAAAAAAATTCTATATTTATTATTTTAGATTCTGGGGGGAGGGATTGAAGCGTTGGGGAAAAAAAATTAAGTAAAAAACAGATATTTTTATGCAAAACAAGTTTTTGACGAAATTCATTTTTTTATTTGTTGTAACTTAAAAACGAATAACCGTAAATACTTGAAATTTTCACCAAACATTTATAGTATCATTTTCCGTGTATAATAAATATTTTAACTCTTTTGAGCTTTAAATATCCATGAAAAGTTTAAGGTTTTTTTTATCAATAGGTAATTATCAATAAAAATGTTTTTGCTCGGTCAAAAACCGTGAAAATGTAATACAAAGTTGTATTTAAGATGTTACTAGTGTAATTTCACTATAATTTTTTGTGAGCGGCCAAAGTTAAAATTTTGACAATTTTGTCAAAATTTTGAAAATTTGCAAATTACTTAGGTAAATTGTAGAAGTTCATATAAGATGTATTTTCATACCTAACATTTTACGACATTGGATTTACATCCGTAATTGAACGATTTCCCGTCGAACGATTTTCTTATTTTGTTGTAATTCAAAAACGAATTACCATAGATGCTTACAATATTTATTTTATAATTTTATATACATGATATAATTTTCAATATATTATTTTGACTTTTTCGAGCTATTTATAGACATTCTCAATTTTAATTTTTATATAATTATTTTTCTATATCTATCGATAAAAAAATTTTAGCTGGTTTATAATGCCGCTTGAAACTAATATACAAGGTTTCTCATAAGTAGTTCTTATCGTAACCAAAATATCTTAAAATGTCTAAAAAAAAAATTGGACAAAATTATACAATATTTTAACGAAGAATAACGATTTTAATTTATTATTTTGTTGTAATTTAAAATACATTAAAATACTTTTAAAGTATATTATTATGAACCCGATGGCATTTTCAAATGCAATTTTTTCGGAAAATATCAATTCAAACTACTTTGTTACTAATGTTGTAGTGTCTAATACTTAACCTTCATATTTGTATACCGTATAGGATTGAGTAATGGTAGTAGATTTTAAATAAAACATATTTTAGCTTTGAAGTAGATTTTTGAATATTTACTTAGGATAGGCTGGAGTTGATAAAGTTATATATTTAATTTTAATTTTGTAAAGTGATTGTGTTTTGCACAAGTCGGACGTTTATCGACGGTGAGTCCTATATAGGCATTTGTTTATGCAGCTTTAGGTACGGGTTTATTGTTTAAGTGTACAGGTAGGGGTTGGTCATGGGGGAGAGTCTAAGTTGTATAGACACATTTATTTTCATTACATTTTAACGCGCCACTGGGGCACCAGATAGATAGGGTGTTGAGTGATTTTAATGAACCTCGTTGATATAAATGTATTATTTTAATCATTGATTGATCTGGGATGTTTAATGATAATGATTAATATCCAAAATGCAGCAACCAGCAACAGCAGCAGTATACAGTATACACCTAACATGTTTTATCTTTCTATTCATTATATACATATTAAACTTTCATATTATTATAATAGTGTGCATATTATACATTAATCCACAAATGCTAAAACAATCTAAAATAGTGGTTTGTTTTTGGGAATAAAAGTAATATTCAAATATTGTTATTGGAATCAACGGTGACAAACAAAAAATAAAAAAAGTATAACTCGGTGGCCAATCACGATTTTTTCTTATTCAGTATATCTGTATATCTATATGTAGTTTTCACATACCTGCTATTAAAGCAACTGCGAAAGAAATCAAATACTGTAAGATATTAGTATTAGAATACACCAGGTGTTGACTTTCATAAACACCAACAAGGCATTCGCCGAACGGAATTAATGGCTCGCAGGATCTTTTACTGCTCAAGTTATTTTGAAAGCTACTAGACACCGTCAGCGATGCCGTGTAAAACACCGTCGCTATTATCAGGTAAGCCTCCTGACTGAAGCCGTGTCGTTTTAGGTCCTCTGTCGGGTTGCGAATGTACATTTTAAAATTACTGAAACCGTTAAAATTTTCACAGTTAGTCCCAAATACTTAGCGTCACCGCGTTTACTATTTTAATACCACTCGCAGTAAATTCGTACGATGTATTATTATGCTGCAGCGGCGGCGTATAAACAATAATTCATATTTTGACACAACAACTGATCTAAGCGCATGCCTGTAAAAACTACGCGCGTATAGTAGCGCGTATAGGTAGTATGGAAATGTCTTAGTTGCGCGTACTATAGTATTGTACTAGTTATCTACAAAGTGCGCATGTTTGTACTCGGCTTGAATTGCGTTTAGAACAATGGTAGGTACCATAGAACCGTGATTGACTCATTGTGTCAACATGATAATTGTGTAGGTTAGGCTATACGGTGTGTCCGCTTAATGTATAAGAATCGTAAACATTCAATCAAGTACCTACCTATACGTAAACGTTAATGGCGACGTGTGTATTTGGGGACATTCGTTGTGGAAATCGATGCTGCAGACCCGTGGTTATTTCAATAATTAATATTCGCTGTAGCCTATAAGTAATATTTGTGTATAAATGAGAATTTGAATCTCATAACTTACGATTATAAGGCAATACGTCCTAATTACGTCCTAAATACAGCAAACATTTCCGGAATTATTAATAAAATCAAACATTACTAAATATTAAAATATATCGAAGATATTATGGTGCTCTTTCGGCAGCTTTCTTAAGTCGGTGGATAAGTAGAGAGAAAAATAACAAGGAAAGGTGGATTAATTAGGTGGAAAATTCAAGTAAAGATTATATTTATGATATTTATAATGGAAAATTAAGAGTACAGAAGTCGCTGAAACCACCAGATAACATGTACTAAGAAACGAAAAGCCAAGAGGAATGTCTGCGGTCAAGTGGTGTGAGTCACCTACATACTTGATAATCTACATTAAGTTAGCGGTTGATGTTTACATAATATAGTACCTATATATATTATATATATTTATAAGTCATGCACTCACAAGTGCCAGTTGACACCATTAAAATAATTCTAGTAATCAGTGATTCATTCGTTTTATATTTTGTTACCGGGCTTGTACGCCTAAGGTTTGAATTTTAAATGTTGAAGTGATAAGATTTATTTGTAATTAAGGCAACCGGTACCCTTGCCATTTTGTCCTCAAAAGTATACTCTGCGGGAATAACGATACCGCCTTGTAGAATCAACCAAATTTCATAATTTTTTTTTTAATTGCTTGAGGGAAATATTTTACAGCCTGCATCGATCTCTGTTTTTCAATATTTTATTCTCAAACTTTATAATATGTCTAAAAAAATACAAGATAAAAAGCACTTTTTTACATTTTTTTTAATACAATTATTTGAAATAAAATACAAAATCAGAGATCGATGCGGGCTGTAGGAAGTTTTCTTCTTTCAGATAAAAAAATAGTCATCAAAATTCGACAAATCTACAAAGTTTGAGAGTTATTCCTGTAGTCATTTTTTTGGATATAATACGCCCTATCAACCCCCCCCCCCCTCCCCCAAATAGGTATAAGGTAGTAGATTAGTTGATTAGTAGATTAGTCTTATAATTGAAGTGGCAACTAAAATATTAATTTTAATTTTCAAATTTTATAGAATTGTGGGACACTTAAGTGTAAAACTGAAAATTAAAAACGCGAATTGTGACAACAAAATCTAAAAAAAACATATTCTGTATAAAATATTATGGTTGGTAGATTGGTAGCACATCTACAGGCATAATAATTTATGAAAGGCACAACATTAGAAACCACTGCATATTGAAATATGGCTGTGTCAATGTCAATGACCCAAGACCTTGGATGTTTTTTACAAAATATTTGCTTTGTAAATCATCAATTTTTCTAGTTGCCAATCGATTACAAGCATATAGCAGCCAAGTACATATATTATTAGTACCTACCTAATAACATTTTAGGATTACGATTTTTAAAAGCAGCAAGTTACAAGTTATAAATTGTAGTCTATAAATCGTGTATTATAATATCGTTTCAGAACAAAAGAAATGTACTCAAGAATGACTAATACTTACAGAAAACAATGATCGTAGTCACATCGTAGGGATCGTACACATATTATATTCCATCAGTATAATATATTTTCTTTTTAAAATTATAACGGATTTGTGTGGCAAACACTTCTGAAATATTACTTAAAAGTTTTAACGCAGTACACAGAAAACTATAGATAATAGATAGTGGCGTGATTGCACAGAGATACAATACTATCGTGGCAGACTCAATTATTTTGGTATAATATGACATTGTATACTATTATGTTGGTGTAGTGGTAAGGCAATGTGTACTATTTGTCGGTTGCGCGCCAAGCGGACTATAAGAGTATAAACAATATACTTAATACTTATTAATGGTGCCCACTCGAGTTCATAACTTATACCTACATACTAAATTATAATAAATTATACTAAATTAATACTAAATATAATTTCAATAAATATAGAGGTATCAATGGCAAGCTTTAAGTCCATTTTTTCTCCTCAAAATCCATAAATCGTATTCTTATTTTTTCATAACTGGCTGTATTAGTTGTGTAGTTAGACCCCGTTTTTAACTGCCTATTAGGTTGTTATTTCTGGGCTTTGTAAACGGACTTGATCGGAGTGATATTAATAATAAAGAAGGTCTAAGGCCAGACATATTATATATTTCGTTGTGTACTTGACGTGTTCATTCCATCTGGTCAGCTGTTACATTTGTGACCATTGTAATTCGGTTGTCACTAGTCCGTCACTTTATCGGGTGATACAGAGTTGTTTCTACCTGTTACTTTGTGACCTATTTGTGTAATTTAAATTGCATCTTCATTTTTTTTTTTTTTGGTAGGGCTACTTCAATTTACTACTAGTTTCTAAACTGCAGTAAAATTGAAATTTAGATTTCATAATTATTACACATTATTTTTTACTAGTAGGTACCTATCTCAAGTAGTAGTAATTTATTATACTTGATATTTTTCCCTATATGACCGTTATCTCACTATAAGTATCTGATAAGCAAGTGGTGGTCCAATCGGTATTTTCTTCAAATTTCGATAGTTAGTTACAATATGCAATAGTTACTATATGCAATAATCGATAAGAAAATCAAAGGTTTGCCATTTTCCACAAACATCTCCTTCCATGACTGTCATTCACTCCATGCACCTTGCCACCTTAAAATAAATTATATAATTGTATTCATTGTTAGGTATTTGTTAATTATTTAAATGTTTTACATTATTTAAGTTCAAACTACCCAACCACACCAACCCCATAATAGCCAATCAAGGCGAAGCAAACCCACCTAATAATCCTACCAGTCGGTTAAAAAGACGTTGGTGCAGGGATTTACTAAGCCCCTGACCTCAATGACGCATGAGAGTTCTATCACTGGACAGTCTCCCTCCTCATACTAAATCATCTTGTAAATATTTTCCGTAATTATTGTCCTAGTTGCTTATTGTACATATGTTACAGATTGTAAATTTTCTATTTTAAGTGAAATAAAAATTATATTTAAATTAATTAAATTTAAATATTTGAAGAAACCCATTTTTACCGTTTTTTAATTTTTAGGTTTTTTCTTGAATGAAATCATACTTTTTAAGTATAAAATCTGTAACAGAACAAGTTTCTGATAATTTTAATAGGTACATAAAATCTATTTCGGAACGATAATTAGGATACCTATCATTTTATGTATTAGTCCTAAGTTGTAAGTATTAAAGCTTAGAAGAGTAGGATACCCATTTCATAATATATTAATAGGTATAATATTACACTTACATAATATTATTAATCGTAAATTAGTTTTTATACGTCATATTATGTACCTACTTTTAAAGTATTTAGAACCAAATAACCATAATATGTATATAATTATACCATTGATTTTATTATATAATATATTATTGTCTATTATAAAATCAACCTTACGTAACAATACTTAAAATCCTCTTAAGTATAGGTAATATTATACTGGCGATAAATGATAATTATGAAGAATATATTCAAGATTTAAATTTTAATATACCTATACTTCAAATAGTTTTCTTTAGTTTTTTTTTTGTGGTAGGTAAGATATAAGTTTATATTGATCTACTGAATGTTGCGTTTTCATTTTTAAGTAGGTTAACCTGAAAACGTATATTTGTTTAATATTATTTTTTAGATTCTGAGTGAAACGATGAATGTATTGATTTTACAATGATGTGTGTTTTTTTTTTTTATTTTTTTTTTTTTTTATTTTTTTTTTATTTTTTTTTTTATTTTTTTATTTTTGTGTCTGTGTACACGATAAGTAGTCGAAATAATGCTTCGATTTTCGACTTCAGTATCTTGTTCGATGGGAAAGTGAATATCGTTGGTGCATTGGGGAGGTCAAAATTTTAATTTCCCAGTAGTTTTCAAAAGCGATGTGAAAAACAAAAGAAAAATTAAGGAAAAACGGGAATTTTTACGCAAAATCGATTTTTAACAAAATCGATTTTGGTTATTGGTGTAACTCTAAAACAAATGACCGTAGATGCATGAAATTTTCACTGGTTGTTTATATTTGCATTTTCTATACACAATACAATTTTGAAAATAATTTGACTTTTTTTGAACTGTTTACGGACATTGTCAGTTTTCAGTTTTTTTAAATTTTTTTTCTATAAATATCAATAAAATTTTATTTGTTGGGTAAAAAAGCTTGAAAATTTAATAGAAGGCTCCTAGGTTATTGTTTCAAAGGCAGATGAAAAAAATTAAAAATCCTTAGTCACAGTTTTTTTTTATACACGTTTAAAGTTCAAATCTTGAAAAAATACGGAAAAATCACGAAAATTTGCAAATTATTTTGAGTTAGAAATTCATAAAAAATTTTCTTTTTAAATCTAA
This sequence comes from Metopolophium dirhodum, assembly GCF_019925205.1. Lineage (NCBI taxonomy): Eukaryota > Metazoa > Arthropoda > Insecta > Hemiptera > Aphididae > Metopolophium > Metopolophium dirhodum. Next base: position 11,987,485 of record NC_083561.1, read on the forward strand.
GATTTTAAAATCTAATACAAGATTCCTCATAAGTTTGTCTAACTTTATCAAAAAAAAAATTTCTACAAGAAAGTCAAATTAAATTTTTATGAGCGTTTTAAATTCATATTTTTACAACATTAGATATTCACTCGATTTCTCATGTACCGATTTCCTTATTTTCTTGTAATTCAAAAACGAATAACTGTAGATACATGAAAATTTCACTGAATGTTTATATTAGCATTTCCTATACACCATACAATTTTGAAAATATTTTGACACTTTTTGAGCTGTTTACGGGCATTTTCAGTTTTCAATTTTTTTAGTTTTTTTTTCTATAAATATCAATAAAGTTTTATCTGTTGGGCCAAAAAGTGTAAAAATTTAATACAAGACTCCTGATATATTTTTACAATAGCAGTTGAAAAATATTGAAAATACATAGGCACAGTTTTTTTTTATAAGCATTTAAAGATCAAATTTGGACAGAATTTATCAAATTTATAATTTAATAATTATTTTGTAGTTAAAAATTTATAAAATGTTCAACTTTTATAGCTAAGGATTGAAAATTGAAAACAAGGCTCCACGTAAATAGGTTATTTATAAATTACTTTATTCACAATAATATCATCAAATATACTTGGTAATATCATAGGCTGACTGACCGTTTTCGCTCAGAATCGTTTTTCTTATACAATGATATTATATCATTGAATTCAAATTTAACACCATCCATTACAGTGACCCACTTGTAACCTACTGTACAGCAGAGCGACATCCACTTATCCACCTTTTTTAATATGGTATCTAGATATAGCGTACGAGTGTATTACTCATAAATGCACTAAATACATTATGAATATAATGCATAATATGTTTTGATAATCAGCAACAATTTGGATCAAAATTATCTCTAACAACCAAATTATGATAAAAAAATTAAGTTTAAATTTTTAAATAAATCTATATTCAAACAAGGTTCATTTCTTCAGACCGCAAACTTGATTCAAAAATCGGCACCGCTGTTTATCTTTAGTACCTACCTTATATTCTTATAAATAGAGGATATATTTATATTATATTAATTCATATTATATTTATTAGATATTATTAGATATTTTAAATTTGATAAGAAATATTCACGATTTAAATCATTCTAGTTAAATTAAATCCAATTTTATTTTACATAGGTATTTTACATATTTTTAACTTTTTTAACTTATTATTATTAATATGTATATTTGTAATTTATTAGAAGATGTTTTTGTTCATAACTCATATTTTTGTTTTTAGCTTATTTTCACATATTATACAGTATACATACTCCGAATTTTAGCTATACTGATTTGTCTAGCAACTCCCTATAGTGTACATATACTATATTATACGATCTACAATTTTATTAATAAAAATAAGATAAGTTTAAGAAAATACATTAATAAAAACATAATATTGAAGTTTGTATCTCCACAGAACACTCCTTAAGTATTACAAAAAATATCAAGGTTTAAAAATATGGTCTTAAGACTTTAAATAGGTACCTATATTTTAAAAATCCAAGAATCAGATTTTGAATAATTGTATTATTTAAAAGAAAATAGTTACTATGGTTGGTGAATCTCCCTGCAGTATTTTTAACATTTTTTTGTTGCTATAATTATGTACAATGTAGAACTGTAGAAGTATAGAAGATGTTAGATAGGTACATAGTATAATTACGATATTTATGATTATAATTTAAATATTATACCCTATATCTACTAATAATTTATGTATAGGTCAAACTGTTGATGCAATAGCAATACCATTTGTGGGAATCATGGTTGACAAATTCGGAAAAATAGAAAAATGTTGTGATTTTAGGTAAATACGTCTTTAGGTACTTACTTACCTAATATAAAATATAAATATATTTCTGTTAATCGTTTTTATAATGCAATATGATAATTTATTACACAAGTAAAAACTAATTGAACATTCACATACTTTCCAGGCACAGTAATGGAAACCATACATTTTCCGTTAATATATTATGTTTGGAATCTGTCCATAGTCGTAGTTATCTTGACTTATATTTGCTCGAATAATATTCCAAATGACATGCCGGGTTATTGTTCAAATTCCCCGCTTGTCGTTGATACCAGAGCTAACTGATTTGTGTTTAGAGAGAAGCAAATATACAGACCGTTTTTAAGGAGTTCAATATAGGCAACTTGCTATGTCTGTATGCGGGTCGTTAAAATTTGTGCGTAATGCATTGTAAGTTTAAGTGACTATGTATAAATAAATACAAAGCACATGCATCTGCAATCTAAATATCAATAACGCATAACACAAATATTAATTATTTTGTTTTTTTTTTTGGCCAAAGGTTTAAAAATGCCAAAGGTATAAGCTAGACAAAACTGCACAAATTTGAAAAGTCCGATTTTAATTCTGAAAAAAATTTCTTATGAATTTGATTTGTCTAATAAGTGTTTGATCGAGAGTTTTTTTTTAAGAACAAAATCTAAACTATTATAAATGTTAAATACAAGAAACTGTTTTTAATTTTAAACATCCCGACTTTTAATAACTGAAACAAAAAATGCCCCGATCGATTACTAGTAGAATAAACAACAATTTCAGAGCCGTTTTCAGAAATAAAATCCAACCACCCAAAGCCATACATATTACATGGTTGTTTCGTTTTTTGGTCTCCATTACTATATTTTTAAATTGGTGTCCAGAATTTACAAAATAATTAGGATCACACAGTGATTTAGATAGGCAAATCAGGTTAGTACACCATGGCAGAGTGTTGATTTTCCGGTACTTCATTATAATATATTGTATAATATAATTGAAAAAAACCTCAATGATATTATCTAATAATTAATTTAAAATAAACTAGAAATATGGTTAGAATAAATAGTTTAGAATAGTAACATTAGTTTGAAAGGTAAATTAGATGTCAGTGGCCCCTATTTCCATATCAACAGTAATCACACGATACAGACGTCTTGATGTTTACCAAATGAAAAATATAATATAATATGAGTGGTATATTTCATACGAAAAAACATAGTTTTAACACAATCAATAATATGCATTATAAGATTAATACTATGATTTAAATTTATTTTATTTTTTATGTAGCATAACATTACATTTTCATTAACATAATTTTATCAACATACCAGATGTATTAAACATTTACAAGTACAGTTTTATTAATTCGTCACTTACAGCTGATGGCATCAATATTCCGAGGTCAGTAAAAAGCAAGCTGATGTAAGATGGGTGTGTATAATCCACTGAAGGGTGAGCATATAATAAATTATCATCATTTGAATTATCCCCATTGTACTAAAATGAAAAAAATAAAATAAATTAGTACTAAAGATAATAATAGATCTTTGAACATTGACAATTAATATTTATCAGTAATTAACTTTTAGAGAATTCAACTAAGGGTAACAATTTTATGAAAACCAAAGAGCAGTAAGTTACTATAGCAAATCTCACAAGATACAATATGCTAAATTGAATCGTATATCATGGTCTCAAATTTTTAATGTATTAAACGATAATTATGAAATTAAATGTATTAAATGATAATATTATGAAATTAAATGAAAAGAATCAAATAATATTCATAATTCATTGTTGATACCAAAATTGTGCTAAGGTTAACAATTTTGAAGTTTTGGTACACCTGGATTCAGAAACAAATAAGATTTAATAATATATTTTAAATGCTATCTTCTTAATAGAATAAATTAAAAATATAATATAATATCTCTTATAATATGTTGAAATTATATTAACTTTTTTTTTAACTGTGTAAGCTAGCATAAACTTAAAAATATTTGTTGTACCGTGATAAATCAGTTTTTAGTACATTGTAGGATAATTTTTATATCAATGTTATTTGTTATGTTATTATTATAATAAATTTGATAAAAATATATAATATATATAATAATAATCTAGCCAAAATTATGATTAGATTTAATCTCTATACGACCACATAAGGTTATGCATAGTAAACTTACTTTGAAATCATTAGGTAAATCTTTCTGATTCAGAGGATACATTCGCGAAAACTTGTAACTTTCTGTTAACACGTAAAATGGTTTTTTGAATTCTTTAGCACAAATAGCCATAGTACAACTTCCAATCTATAGAAAATAAAATATAAAAGAATTAACATTAAACTAGAATTACTTTCTATTAAAAAAGGATTGTTCAATATATATATATATATATAGTGAATAGTGATATATACTGGAGGACACTTAACTAATCACTTACACCTATAATCATTATCATTAAGACTGAATTTCAGAGGCATAAGCATGGTGTGACTAAGGGTCCGTTTTACAATCATAGTTTAAACCTCGGTTACGCCTAACCCACTAATTTTACCGGCCGAATTCGGTAGCTTAACGATTGTAATACAAGCACTAAGAGGGTATATCTCCCATAAATTTTTTTTTTTTGTTAAATTTTTAAAATATTTTATGTATTTACCCAAATATTATAGGTTATAGCTTCTCCATATAAATTCATCATGCTACAACCATGTTAAGAAGGGTGACATCGCAAAAAATCATAAAATTCCTGTCATAAAAAAATGTGTTACACCTGTATGCATCGAACTAGTACAAATTCTGTAAAGAACTCTGTAGTTCAACTTCTATTATTTTAAAATACTTATTCTGTAATAATAATGTTTGCATTATTCAACACTTAAGAGGACTTCACACTTCCATTTGTTGTCACTGTATGTTGGTTTTTTACGATTATTCAGTTTTTAAGCAAATTATGATCATTTTTAATTTACACTATATTATATAAATATAACTTGCTAAAAATTGAAGTAGTGTAAAAAACTAAAATAAGAACACAGATAATGTTCTTATCATCAAGTTTCATAATAGGGCAATTCGCACTAAAAAAAAACAACGGAACTAAATGTGATCTGCTGAGCGTAAATTTGCAATTTTATGCACTTGTAAGACGAAAACAACACATGTGGGTGTGGCGTCCTCTTAAAAATAAAATAAATTGTATATAAAATTAGCTAGGTAATAGATTTTGATTATTGAAACAGATTTTTACATTTTTACTCATTAACGCCAATCATTGTGTGAAGTCAAGCGCTGCACCTGATTATGCGTTTGTAAGACAGAGAGAATGTATGCGGGTATAGCACCCTCTTAATTGAATGAACTTACCAAGTATAGTTATTTATTTTACATTTACTATAATATTAAATGCATGCTAAACGTAACTATTAGATGATAACGGATATTTACCTAGAGCTATTAAAAAGGGAGTGAGTAGTCGATTTAATATTATTATAATTCATAGACTATTGTTATAGTAGCTAGAATAACATAAAGTTTGTAATATTAAATATTGTTAATATGATAAAAGTGTGTATATTAATTTATTACCTTGTTAATTATTCCGCCACTCTCTACAACACATTCAGCTCCAACCATGACCATATCAACCCTTTCCATGATGTAACCAACAGCAGAATCTAATATCAATGTGCAAGGAATATCAAGTGCCTTCAAACAATTGTACATTTCAATTCTAATAAACAAACAAATATATTTAAAAAAATTGGATAAATTATATTATTATTATCATATTATTATATATGAATATTATACGCCACCAAATTACCCGCTTTTATCAGAAGATGACTCCGATACAAAAACATGAAATCTTTTTTGTGAATTCACAGCTAATTTCATGGCTTCTAACACCACTCTAGATTTTGAATGTGTCAAGATATTCTAAAAACAATAAATTTACAAGGAATATAATATAATCTATATTTAAGGGCATAACTGTTGTAAATGGGGTATAATAAATTAAACATTTTTGTTTTTTAATAAATATGTATATACAATCATTGATTAAATATATATATATTGATATTTAATCAATGATACAATCTATTCAGATTTCAGCCTAGTATTAAGTACATATTGTGATAAGAGGAGTGAAAAAATATTAATAGGGATTAACAGATAAATTAATAATAAGATGATTAAAAATACTTTGATGAGAGAGGCAACCCATTAAGGTCTCTCACATGATTAATCAATTCAATTTACTCGTTATTATTAAAATATATTGTTAATTTCATTACATTAATGGCATATTTACAGCTATGGTTACCTATATGAATGTATATTATACTTGAGGAGAATATATTTTATAAACATTATGTATTATAATAATATTATTTTAACTATTATATTACCTATGTAACATAATAACCTATCACTGTTATATTTTTCTTTTAAAAATATCTAAATATGCCAATTTATTACATTATATATGTACAGTAGGCATGCATATTAATACTTACAGTGCCATCAACAAAGAAAGGAAGAGTAATTTTGGCAACCTTATTTCTTGCATCAGTAAGTTTCTTCAAAAATACTTTTCCTCGATCCAACATAACTTTTTTACACTCCGCAAAAGTCTAAAATTAAGTACATAAAAGTATGCATATTAACTGAAGTACTTTTTTGTTTTAAATTTAAATTTCTTGCTCTTGATACTATTAAAATTAAAATAACAGTAAGATAGATTCTTGATTATAATTTACTAAAATAAATGTAAAAAATATTTTAATAAAAATTATATCTAATTGAATTAGTCTATCATCATTTTTATACACCGACTAATATTATAACAATATAATATGAATAAGCAATTTAAAAAAAGTATTATTAACAATGTACATTATTATTTTATTTAGTTATTTTCTAGAAAAACTAGTATATTTAAATGTATATATAATTTAATAGCTCAAATACTCTTGTATACAATGTTGTTTATGATTAATATTATACGAACAAAGAGGCAGAGCAAACTTTAACACATTAATCACATTAACATAGTAACATATTTTATAACATTTGTTAATTTACATAACAATGTAATTAGATTTTATATTGTATATTATGTTACTTAAAACTAAAATGTATAAAATTAACTTTTAAACACATACAAATCTACTAGTAGACATTAAAGATAAAGACAAACAAAAAACAATGATTTTTAACTAATAATTTGATGTTTAATCTTTTTTCTTTTCAGTGGAATTAAAAATTTGACCTGAATTTGTCAAGACTATATCTTCATTTAGAAGTTATGAGGTATCATCTTCAGTATCATCTTCATCACTTATCTGTGGGTCAATGAGTTCTTGCATTATTTTGATTAAATCTAATGATTGATTTTCGGTCAATAGTTTGTTATCTAACTCCGCATAATTAATTGAATCATCGCCAATCAAGCGAATCAACAATGCTTTATAATCATTAGTTGCAATATTGTCTTCTGTTTCATTTTCACCTGAGATCAAGATACCAGATTTAATGAAACTATTTCTAACTGTTGATCTTTTAACTTCATTGATAGCGTATTTTATCCAAAGAATTGCATGAAGCACATTGATTTTATTTATTAATTCAGAACCATTGTCCATTGTTGATAGATGATGTTTTAATACGCATTGTCGATATAGAGTTTTAAAATTTTGAAAAATTCCTTGATCCAAAGGCTGGCAAGATGATAAATATGGTGGAAAAAATATTAATTTAATCGATTGCAGATTGTTAAGCGAATGATGAGAACTTGCATTATCTAAAAAAAGAACTATATTTCTTTTTGATTGAGTCATTCTGTAATCAAAATCTAAAAGCCACTCAGTCATAATGTTACGCGTCATCCATGCTTTAGTGTTGCACTTCCAAACAATTTCAAGGCTATTTATATTAATGTTTTTAAAACAATTATGTTTTCCAACTTTTCCTATGATCAATGGTTTTTCAAATTCTCCAACCATGTTAGTACATAACATAATGGTCAGTCTCTCCTTTGATAAATTTCCATCAATACAGGTCTCGTTTATAAAGCTCATTGTATTTTCAGGTAGAATTCGATAAAATAGACCGGTTTCATCACAGTTAAATATATCACATTCCTTATAACCTTTAATTGATTCTCTTACACTATTTAGCCATTCTGTAATATCACACTCTTTTAGTAATGTAGGATTTGTTCTATAAGAAATCTGATGCCTGTCTTTAAATTTTTGCAACCATCCATTAGATGCTTTAAAATCATTGAGGCCAACTTCTGATGCCAATTCCAATGCTTTTTCTTTCAGTACTGGACCCGAAATTGGCAAATTGTTGACACGAGCATGTAGGTACCATTGAAATATCACTGTATCGATTATTTCACCGCCCGATTTTGGAAAATTGCGTTTTGATTCTTCGTTTCCTTGCTCCACAAATGTTTGTGATAAATTAACTTTATTTTTTAATATATCACTAACCTGTGTTTTTCCAATATTAAATTTTTCAGCTACTGCTCGTATTCCAATATTTTTTGCTTCCACAAATTTTATAATTTCAATTTTTTGTGCCAAAGTTAGTCTTTTTCGCTTTCCACTAGACATAATGGTGTACTCGTATACATATATAATATATGTATACATATATTTTTCAAATATAGAAACTATGAATAATTGCGCTTTTTGAACTGATAATTTTTTCAATGAAGTCTATGTAAAGCCATAACACGGATGAATAATATTTGTGGTAAGTATATTAATTAATTATTTTCACTATTGATTAATGTAAAATTATATTTATCTTTACACTTGTTGGCTATTTTAAATTAAAAATATATTACAGTTGTATCGAAGGGTCCAGTAAGTTAGGAATACTTAAAGCCTATCTAAAAAGTATATTTTTGCTGGGACCCGATAAAATATCCATTAATAAGTAGTCCGCTATTGTGAGAAGTCCATAAATTTAGGTTCGCTGTCTAAATATTCAAAATGAAACTTATTTAAGTAAAATATTAGTAACACTATACATTTAAAAATACTTACAATATTATCCAATTTGGCAAATGTTATAAACCTCATAAATAATGCACATCCAGAAGATACACCAGTAATACGGAAACTACTATTGGTACTAATTACTTCTACTGCAGATTGCAAATTCAAATCGAGTTCTTGTACAGTTTCAGCTAAACATTAAAAAATAAAAAAAATTAATAATTGACTACATTTAAGTAGTACAATTATTATTAAATGTGTAACAATATAGTAAGTTGTCACAATAAATACAAAAATAATTATCAATGAGTCTTTCATTGTAAAAACATGAAAGCTTTCATATTCGTTTGCCAAATTTATAAATTTGTTTTATTTAACTGATGGTGTTGGAACTTGTAACTTTAAATAGTAATGTAATTTAAATTGTCTAAAATGTTTATGATGTGGAATCTGTACATAAATCTATTTATTTTCTAAAGTGTACTTACATTTATCATCTTCCAATAATTTCATTAACGTAGTGATTGCTGCTATACTAGCACTTATATCTGACTCTTTTTCCATAATATTACTAAAATATTGAGATACCTCTGAAAAAAAAATATAACCTTGTATTATTACATAACATTTTGAATAGTTATAATATATAGTCTGGATTTAGTTAAAAAATCAGCACACGTGTCATAAATGTAATATTTTTGTCTCCATATCCTTTATACTAATAAAACATCTGAGGCGTTACAATTCTCCTACACATAATAATATATCACATATTAATTTAATTAGACTTATAATTTCTTGATATAATTTTAATTGTCTTAAACACAAACTTTGTATTAAAATATTAAAGAATATTCCATTATTAATTCACATCTAATTAGTTTTAAAAAATGGTCAGGTTAGAACTGCAAAATTATTGTCTAATATATTCTATTATTATTATTGTTGTTTTAAATACTTAATACTATCAGATTGATATTACCATTGTTTTATTCTTTCTTAAGAACAGAAATAAAAGAATAGGTACAGAGAAAAATAATTAGATTAGCTACCTAAATTAAAAGGTATTTGGTATAAGTACTGTTGTATCAACAGACAACAGCTTTTAATATTAATGCAATTAGTATATATTATATATTATATTATACATTGGTATTAGTACACATGAAAGTGAAGTATAGCATAAAGCATAAAAGCATAAACATGGTCAAATAAATTGACTAAAGTTAATCATGCATTTTATATAACATACAATCGCTTACCTTCTTTAAACATTAATTAAACACAAACATAGAATTTTTTAACGAATAAAAATAATAAGTTTTAAATTATGAATAATTATTTCTTTGAAATAATTAATTACCTATTGTAAGTGAAACATTTAAGTCAGCAAGCAGAATGAGTATATTTTACAAAACGAATATTATGCCGACAAAATTATTAATTTGTAATAATAAGAAATAAGAATAAATTACCTATTTACTATAATATCATATTATTTTAAATAATTTGTATTTATTAATTTATACTATGTGTATAGTACTATAGTATAATTGATGAGTGATGGCATCAACGATCAACAGATCAACTTGATGTAACTCAGTAGTCAGTAGACGGTTGAAGACTTGTAGCCATGATATAAAAACAAGGTATGATCGTAATTTTATGGTCAGATCATTCGGAAGCACGTGACGTATTGCGCAGACTTGGACCAAATCTGGACTTTTGCGATCATACCATGTTGTTTATATCATGCTTGTAGCTGTAGCATGTTGATAAAAAATAAAAATGAATAGATTAAAAAAAAACATATAGTGATTATAATATTACAGGATCACAATCACCCGATCCACCACACACGTCCCACGCATAGATAATATAAGATCTTATATTATCTATGGTCCCACGAAGTAGAATGCGGATTATCTAGTATCTACTTTCAGTACATCAACAAACTACGGCCATAATGCCATATAGATATATCGCCATCTATATTATGGCCATGATATCAACCACGGTCTTAGAAGATCTTCTAAGACCGTGATATCAACACTACATCGGCTGACATCGCGATCCAATCAAAACAAACAGTCACTTACCAGCTTGTTTACCTTGTCTTTGTTGATAGTATTATCAATTTTGTCAACAACACGGTTATGACGTCCTGTCTACCATGTATAGATTTTTAAATGTGTAAAGTTTAAATGTTTACAAGTTTAAATGTTTAAAGTATACAACTAAACACGTCTTACAACACAAGTAGGTAGTTTTAATGAAAATAATTTACAAATGTACCTTATTTTCAATTGTTTATACTAGCGTCTACCATATATAATATTGAATTGAATGATACATCGATCATGGATCAAGAAAGGGCCATGAAACTGTATCTGAACGGTGCGACAGCGTTTTTTCTCGACATACCTTCGGGCATGGAATTTGGCATCGATATGATGTCCTGGGCGACTGGTGATAAATTCAAAGGAATCAAAATGATACCTCCTGGTATACATTTTGTGTACTACAGGTAATATGAATACAATGTATTATTAGTGATTTCAATTTACTACTTATTTATAATTTTAAACACGTTTGTAATAAGAAGTTCATGTTTAACAACAGTATCATTTTTACAGCGCCACTGATAAGTATGGTAATACAGCTCCACGTTGTGGATTTTTTCATGGTTTTAAAAAAGGTGAATGTCTTGTAAAAAAGTGGGATGCAAACAATGAAATTTTGGTAGATGTACCCAGAGTAGAAATAGTACAATACAAAACAAATACCTTATATTTTGATGACTGTTTGGGACCATATCCATGTGAAGAACTATCCAAGTGGAATGGTTTGTCTTCACTACTCACTGGTATGTATAACTATTAACTATAAATCTATGTAACAATAAACCTTTAGTTATCAGTTATTTATTTTTCATTTTAGAAAATTTAATACACAGGTTATGCCCTGAAACAAAATTAATCAGATCGGCAATGGAGTTATTTCCTACATCGGTTAAGGAAAACACAAAAAAAAGAAGAAAATGGGGTCCTATTAGAAGTGAAACAGATGTTGGATATGAACAATTGCCCAACTTAGTGCCGAAAGAAGAAAATAAAATAAGGTGAACTTTGTTAATTGGTATTATAATATAATGTACTTTGTATATAGATTAATATTTTCAATATTATTTAGATTTACTGAACCTCCGGAGTGTCATTATCCACCTGGTTCATCACTTTCTGAAATCACTAAATATTCACTTGATACTTCATACATACTCGATTACATGGCTGAAAAACATGATAGGTTATTATTATATTTACATAGTTATTATTATAATATTATTTTCAGTATTAATTTAATGCAATAATGTCTTTATTTTTAATTTTTTTCAGTAAAATAGATTTATTAGCTGAACTACAATTTTCCTATATTTGTTTTCTTCTTGGTTTAAGTTATGAGTCTTTTGAGCGCTGGAAGAAGCTGTTTCAATTATTTTGTATGAGTAAAGATGCAATTGCACAGGATCAAAACTTTTTTGCAAAATTTTTTATAGCAGTACGTCATCAACTAGAAACAATACCTGAAGAAGGCTTTTTGGTCGACATTGTTGAAAACAATAATGTTATTTATAATGGTCTAAAAGAATTATTTAGAACATTAGAAACTTGTGATTGTATACTGGAAGATGATCTTAAAGATGGCACGATTCAAATAAAGAGATTTTTGCAACAAAAGTTCGGTTGGGAATTCAATGGGTTAGATGAAGAGGATGACGACGAAGCCCCTGTTTTTGTGGACTGTACTGAAGATGGATTTTAAACTTTTAATATTGGGATCTCACCAACACATTATTACTTTTAATACAACTTCTTAGTTTTTATAACTTTATTAAAATTAATAATATGAATATAATTTATTATGTCCTAAAAATATGATATTATAAAAACTTAAATCAACTATTGAGTTATTAGTTGTTTCTCTTAATATCCTAATAAAATAATATTAGTTAAATATTTAGGTAAGTACCTATCTTATTATGTATATACTGCAGGCATTTAATAATATACTAACATAAATTAAAGCTGAAGAGGTCATGGCACTCGGTGAATTTAATGAGAAATTAAATCTTGGTGTTAATTTTTAATTGTTTTTTATGTGTATGTTGTGTATTGGGATTCATTGATAATATTAATAAATAATAATTATTATTGTTAACCTGTATGTAATATTAATATAACATGATATTTGTTACAAATATGCATTTGTCAGTAAAGAAGTATACCTGTTTTGTCATGTATCATATATTCACACTATTTAACGAAGTTTTACTATAATATATTAACTCAATATTATCTTATTAGTTGTTCATAAAGGACAATATGCACATTGATTATCTGTATCTTAAAAATTCAGTGACATAGTATTATTATGTAAGTATTTTCCATATTTACAATAGGTACAGTTTTGTTATTTTAACATCAGAGTAAAGTTACAAATTGTAAGACATAAAAATCAAAATCATTATCCATGCTCTCTTATTGTTATTTTATAATAATGCTGTTTACATTATACTATATCTGTACTATTTGTTGCTAGTACTTTATCGGATTGAAATGGGTGGATAAGACTCAATAACCATATTTATATTTCACTTTGTAACTTTTACATTTATATAGCTATATTCGACACACGACAACCACATTTCTGCCTGAGAACTGACCAGTGACTATCATACATCACTGTCTTCCACACCTAATAATCAATTAATAACTCATTCATAAAATCTTAAGCTAAATGTTACATTTTTTTCTCTTCAATTAATGCATATTATATATTTAAATAATAGCATGCAAATTTAAGCGTATTGGTGGTTTAATTTCCCTATCACTTTTTCTTATGTTCACTTCCTATGGATCTATAATTCCTGGATTAATTCCTAAACTTTTATCTGTTGTTCTGTTATATTCTTATCCACATTAGTTTCAATAAACTTAGAATTGTCTATGTCCGGATAAGGAGTTACTATTGTATTATCATTGACTGTTTCAGGAACTGTTAATTCAGGTTTATCTAACCTATCAATAGTTTGATTAATATGCATCTTTCAAACTGTGTCTCCTCCACACTTAATTAAATAAGTCATTGGAGATAGCTTTTGCATAATTAACCCAGGTATCCATTTACTACTATGATCACTATAATTTCTACACTTCACCTTATCATTAACTTCATACTTTTCAGCTCTACCTCCAATATTTCTAATTTTTGCTAGTACAAACATGTATTATACTTTTCCTTTGCTAGAGGTAGTACCTATATTATCAAAAATCATACTCATTTGCCGACCCATGTGCAGCTCAGCAGCAAGGATTATAGATAATAAATTATTATCTATAAACCTTGGCTCATCGCTTAGATCATATACTAGTATAGTATATGATATTTATGATCTAAGGCTCAGCAGTGCTTACTTCTGTATAGAACAATGAATCGTACTATTATAAGATAACATAAACTTGAAAATATCAACATAAATGTCACCAGAGCTCTTATTTTTATCAATTTTTATTTTCAAACATTACAATATCTTATCTACAAATTAAAAATGTTTCTTATTTCTTATCAAACCCGGATTAAGACATTATGAGGCCCAGGGGCCAAAGTTTAAAAATAGGCCCATGTACGAAAAAAAAATAATAATAGTTTATTATATACATTATGTTTATAATGTATACATTATTTAATATTAGGCACCTGTTAAAATAAATATATTTGGATATTAGGTACTTGGCAATAAATAATTTATCATTTTATTTATAAGCTTTTTTCTTCTCAAAATAATCATCAATTTTGTTTACGCGATTTATGCAGTGTTATAGCCTATAACGAAAAAAGTAATGGACATATCTGATGCCCTTAAATAAATTCTAACTATCGAGGCCCCCTCTGGACCTCCCCCCCCCATTAATCCGGGCTTGTTTCTTATGTGCACAATGTACCTAATGATAAGAAATATAAATTATAAAAATATTTACAAAATTTGAAATAAAAAATACACATTTTTGTAAGAGACGTAATATTATATAATTATATAAAACATTGTTTGTAGTTTTAATTCATATACAATTAATATATACATAAGCTATATGCAATGAACATTTTTAAAAAAGATTATAAACAGGTTATAGCTAGGACAACTAGGTAGTTATATACAGATTTTGGTCAAGTTGACTTAGAATTAGATTTTAAACAATACCTATATACATCACATTCATAGATGAAGACACATACAACGACGAGTTTCATTATTAGGTAACATTTTGTCATCATAGTACGAATTAAAATAGCATGTATACATTGTGCACATAGACTACAGTGATAGATATTTAAAAATACTAAAAATAATTATCCTAAGTCTAAATTAAGGGGTCTTAACCTTAACATAACTGTGTGAATATTTTGAAGTGTACTCGCACATAAATTTAGCAAGTTTATAAATTATGAATAATACTAATATGATAAATGTTAATATTACAGCGATCACATCCAATAGAAAGTATTGATACCACGTTAGATTAAGTCCGTGAGATTTTAAATGAGGCGCTCCTTTATGGCGAATAACATACTCCGTCCAATAAACAACTGATTGTTCTGGTGACATAGGTCGATCTTTGAAACGTTGAGAGGCAATTTTCGCATTTTTCATGTATCTAAAATAAAATCATGTTCACAATTAATATTTAATATTAATCAACCATACTTGTAGAGTTTTTTAGATTCTGAGCGGAGCGATGAATGTATTGGTTTTACAATGATGTGTTTTCTTTTTTCTTTTTTTTTGTGTCGTCTTACACGAATTCTTCGATTTTCAACTTCAGTATCTTGTTTAACGGGAAAGTGAATCTAGTTGATACTTTTGGGAGGTCAAAATTTAAAATTCTCAATAGTTTTGCAAAGCGCCCGGAAAAACAAAATAAAAATTAAGGAAAAACGGGAATTTTTACGCAAAATCAGTTTTTGACAGTCGATTTTGGCTTTTGGTGTTACTCTAAAACAAATGATCGTAAATACATGAAATTTTCAATGAATGTTTGTATTAGCCTTCTCTTTACATGAAAACATTTTCAAAATATTTTGACTTGTTTTGAGCTGTTTACGGATATACTCAGTTTCCAACTTTTTTAGGTTTTTTTCTATTAATGTCAATAAAACTTTATTTGTTGCGTAAAAAAGCTTGAAAATTAAATACAAAACTCCTACTATATTGTTACAATGAGATTCAAAAAATATTAAAATACTTAGTTTTTTTTATAAGCATTTAAATTCAAATCTTTAAAAAATACGGAAAAAAACAAAAATTAGCAAATTATTTTAAGTTAAGAATTCATACAGTTTTTCTTTTTAAATCTAAGATTTAAATATGTAATACAAGTTTATTCATTAGTTTGTCTACCTTTATCAAAAAAAAAATGTCCACAAGCAAATCAAATTAACTTTTTATGAGCGATTGAAGTTCATATTTTTATAATATTGGATATTCACTCGATTTCTCATGTAGCGATTTTGTTATTTTGTTGTAATTCAAAAACGAATAATAGTAGATACATGAAAAATTCATTAAATATTTATATTATCATTTCCTATACACCATAAAATTTTGACTCTTTTTGATCTGTTTACAGGCATTGTTAGTTTTCAATTATTTTGGTTTTTTCTTCTATAATTGTCAATAAAATTTTATTTGTTGGGTAAAAAAGTGTGAACATTTAATACAAGGCTCCTGATATATTGCTTAAATGGCAGTTGAAAAATATTAAAAATACATAGGCACAATATTGTTTATAAGCATTTAAGGTTGGAATTTGACAAAATGTATAAAATATTCAACTTTTATAGCTAAGGATTGAAAATTTAAAACAAGGTTCCATGTAAATAGGTTATACCTATATAAATTACTTTATTCACAATAATATCATAGGCTGACTGACCGTCTTCGCTCAGAATCGTTTTTCTTATACAATGATATGATATCATTGAATTCAAATGTAACACCATCCATTACAGTGACCTATTTATAACCTACTGGCTACTGTACAGCAGAGCGACACCCACTTGACCACATTTTTTAAATTTAATTTAAGATAATAGGTCCTATGTTATTTTAAAACTCACTTTTCGTTGTTAACGAGTTGTAAGATATTATTTAACAATTTTTCTTTGTTGATTGTGAACAGGTCCATACTGATTGCCATTTCAGCAGTAACTAAGTTGTCTATATTTCTCGGCTGGTCAAAAAACAAGGGAAAACCAAGTACAGGAACTCCACCGTCTAATGCTTCATAAACTCCGGATATCCCTCCATGACTAATAAATAGTTTTATTTTGGGATGCACTATACAACATTTTATCAGATTAATTACAATAAATTATAGTATGAAAATTAGTTTATTAAAATATCTTACGAAGAATATCTCGTTGAGAAAACCATTTTTTTATCATCACGTTCTTTGGCACGTCTTTCATTTCACCTTCATATTTCCATAAAACTCTTTGTGGGACGTTAGCAAATGCTTCTTTAAACGATTTTATAATATGTTCTGGTAATGAAGATAGTTGAATTATTGAACCGAATGTGAAATAAATTACTCCATGAGGCGAATCTTCAATAAAGTCTAATACATCCTAAAACGGACAATGGCAATATTATTATAATAACACGCAATAACCACTAATAGTTTTTAATGTTTTCACATAAATTATTCAAAATATGAAATTCCATTGAAAAAAAAAGAATAATATAAATAATATTTATGTAATTAACTGTATATAGCTATTGTAGGTACCAACTACTATATACACTATATCCCCATATAATAATTATTATATATTTTACAGTTAGTATAATAATAGGTAGTTTCTTTAGGTAACTGGGTAAGGAATAGTAAAAGGAATTATTAACATTTTATAGATAAAAATATAGAAACTGTATTGTTTTACTTACTTGTGGTATACTTTTTGGTGGTTTTAAGTGGATACCACCTACGTCAACAAGATTAGGCAAAACTGGTCTCGAAGACTCAGTTATGTAGTGGGAATTTTGAAATATTATAGATGGATGAACCTTGGGAGATAAGTCGTACGGTTTTGGATCAGTGACTCGCAGCATCCATTCATCGTATACAGTTATTAGCATACTATACGCCAAAAGTCCGGTGTTCACTGCTCTTTGGACGAACGTCTTGGGTACGGCTCGTTGTGCTAATAAATTAGAGACGACCGCGGGGTTCGATATGTGTCCGGTAAACGTACGTTCTGCGTAAGTAATCATGGGGGACGGGATCACATATATTATCGGTAAGTTCAGTGTGCTCGCCAGGTATGACATGCAGTCGACACTCAATGGTTCCATGATGATCACGTCGAAATCTTCGTTGTATTCACCACGGATTACGTCATTGAACCGCCGGTTCCCGTAAACCGAATCACAATATCGTCTGTTCAACCCAGTCTTCTTATTCATGTACACGATCGGATGGCCGTAAACGGCCAACGTCGCCGTCATATCCTTTGCCATTAATATCGGAAAATTGTTTGACAAATCCACTTCCGTGTAGTTGTCCCGGTCGCCGTCCAGAAGCGGGGTGAACACGGTTACGCTATGACCGGTGTCTGTCAGCGACCGCAGCACAGCGCTCATAAAGTTCCAGTGGCTTTTGCATCCCAGCGTCTCCACGGCCAATATTCTAGCATTCTCCACAGGCAGTATCCAGAAATTTGAAATCGTAAAGAATAGTATAAATACAACGATGGACGAACGACTGCAGTTATTCAAACTAATAACCATTGTGATTGTCAAGAAAAACTTTAAATATAATAACTTTGAAAAAAAATATGGTACGTTTGCTGCAACAACGAACGAGACGCATAGTCAATAACTACTACTGTATTCCACTGATTCATTGTTATTGGTATTTATACCCTGATGCGTTGTCGCGTTGACATAATATATTTTTAAATATAATGTAATAATGTAATCAATTAAATCTGATGGCATATTAACGAATTTAATAGAACACTCAAATTGAAACACTCAAGTGTTTATTTTTATATATTATTTAATTAACATTATTACTTTTCTATTTATAATTAATGAGATTTAGATATTTTATTTCTCAACTTGGGTAATTTACAATTATTACGTCAGCGATTAAATTGATTTTCTTAAAATAAGTATATCATATTGCATTGTTGGCATAAAAAATAATTATAAACAAAATGTTTGAATTATCTACATATGATAATTTTTTGATTTACAACAAGATTCTTAACTATGAAATATTTAGGAGAAAAGCTATTTTTCGTTTCAATAACCAATTTTGTCAACATTTTAACTTCAAACGTTTATTGTTTTCAAAAACAGCCGTTGCTATAATATTTATTTTGCTTTGTTTTTAATTTTTTTTTCACAATATTAAAATATTACTTATGGTATTTCAAACATTTGTTACAAAGAATTTTCTAATTTATAAGTAGATGATATTTTCTATTCATTTCGCAAAGAAACACTGTGTTAATATGTGGAACACAATTAATCTAGTCAGCAAACACCATTTTTTTACAAACTTTAAAAATTATGTTTTTTAACGAACTCTTTTGTTATACCTACCAACTTATTTTATAAGATTCTTCAGTTTTAAGGTCTAGTGTACTATTTCAAGTAGATATGTGATTATGTGTTGTACAATTACACTTGTATGTTGAGTAAATATGTGCGTGAAGTTACCTCCCACTTCAATCTACGGTCTACGCACTTTCCAAACAGTAATATCACTTATTTATTACAATTGTTGGTGCAATTTTTATTACCGAATTCTAAAAATAACAGCAAATTAAATGAAATAAATTGCAAATTGTTTGAAAAATACTAGAGGCTTCGGCTAAAGTGGGAGGTGGGAGGGCGAATTAACTTCACGCATTTTGTACAGGGTGGTTTAATCATGTAAGACTTGGTTAGGTATCAAATTTTTCTAACTTTTAAATATATGTTTTTCAATCATAAAATGGTTTTAAAATTATTTTAGATTCTAAGTGAATATAATAAAAAAATAATATATATATTATACCTTACCTAGCTATAGCTGTCTAATATCAGAGCCATTATCTGATCAAGTGGCTGAAGCAGATTTCCTGCATCAGTAGCATGTTTCAACCGAGGGTTTTGAACATACATTTTTGTTTTTATGACTGTGAACTGGATTATTGATTACAATTTGTGGAGCTATAAACAAAGTTTACGTTATTTTAAAAATATTTTCTTAATTTATAAATTATGTAGTAGAATATTGAGTATATATTCAATTAATGTGATTTAACTTTTAGTTATGCAATGTCCCAGTAACTTGAAATGTACCAACAGTATTACTACAACTATCATTAGATTCATATTCAGATTCTAAAAATATTTCATATCAAATTAATAACTTAGTAATTTAGAAGTATAAATATTTAAGTAGGTACCTGAATTAATAGGACATAAAGAAAAATCAATGGCGAATGTCAGGGCCGTCCCTAGGGCAGGGCGAGCAGGGCCCTCTCCCCGGTCACTGCGCCTTCGCTACAGTTGGACAGGCCCCGTTTTTTTATAGATACAATAAAAAAGTCAAGTTTATGAGCAAAAAAAATGTATCATTTATATTTTATACATTCAATTGTTGTCGTTTTTAATACCTAAGGCTATATGTACCTGCCTATATTTGTTGACGTCAAATGAATGTATCGAATTTTAAACGAGTTAATGACTAAAAATTCAATTTTCAAAGCTGAAAATTGTAAAAATAACTATCCACGAAGCGATCTGTTCTAAAAAAAGTTCTTTTCATATAGCTAAGATTAAAAATTTTAACAGAGGACTTCACATAAATATTTCTACCTTTAACAAAAAAAAATAGTTTACTTAATCAAAGTATATTAATTTTTTAGGAGTGTTTGAACTATTATAATGCTTATGATATTTGATATTCAGCAGTAAATTATCGAATTCCCATTAATCGATTTTTGATATTTTGTATTTCCAAAACGAATAGCCACAGACTCTTGAAAAGTTCACCAAATATTTATATTAGCATTTTCCATGCATAGTAAACTATTTGGACTCTTTTTTAGCTTTTTATAGCCTTGATCATTTTTTAAATGTTGCAAATTATTTTTCAGTTAGAAATTCATAAAAGTTTTTCTTTTCATAGCTAACATAAGAATTTTAATAGAAGGTTCCCCTTAAGTTTTTGTACCTCTATCAAAAAGAAAAAGTTCAACGGAAAGTCACGCTATTTATATAGCCGTGGGATATTTTCGATCTTTGATAATTTTTTAACTATTTAATTTGATTATTTATACAAGTATGCTAGGCTGTACAACGTCTCCGCTCAGAATCTATTTTTATTTACAATGATTTATCATTGAATTCAAACATAACACATCTATTACAACGACAACTACTGTACAGCAGAGCGGTACCCACTTGTCCACCTTTATTTATATTTTATTAGTCATTGGGTACCCTCTATATTTATTGACTTATTCGATTATCAATATTATTATATTAAGTTGAAATATATGACGTGTTGTGTTATTAATTTATTTACTTATTCGTATTATTGTAGGTACAAGGTACTATACTACTATATTTTTAAGTCTATTTGCGCGTTGCCCATTCATACCTATATATAGGTATATATCATAATATGCTATAGCTGCCAACTGACTATAATGACATTTTAGGCCCCGCAATTTTACTCTGCCCAGGGCCCCGCAAATTGTCAGGACGGCCCTGGCGAATGTCTAATCCTTGCATTAGTTGCATTTACGTTTTGGTTTTAAATCAAAGTCTTAATATTAATTTACGAATTTCTCGGGTTTTATCAAAATACTTGGTGTCATTTTTGATCTAGTTGATGCATTCAGGTGGGTATTTTTTTGAATTTCACAACACTTTTAATAATTTTGGAAAAGTTGGCAAAAAATTACAAAACAACTGGATATTCTACGCAACACTAGTTTTTAAAATAACTTAAATTATTGTTTACCCAAGAGTCGAATACTATGCTTTTTTTAGAGATAGTATAATTGTCTGATTTATTTTTGAAACAGTGTTATTTTTAGTTATTTCTAAGTTATATTTTAAAGATCTATATTTTTGTTTGAAGTGGTGATATTATACCCTTTTAGCGACATTTTACCTTTATGGCTATATATATGGCTTATGAGATTTCTTTATTCTCTGTAAGCCCTAGAAATAATTCTCAAGACTTTAGATTGTCTGTAATTAATTGTGTTACTCTTCTTTATCAATTGTGATAAAATAAATATTATATTATATTTATATTATTATAGTAATGTACTAATGCCATAGGATTAAGCTTTACTTATAGGGGATACTCTTTCTCATAATTATAATTTGATTTATTTTTAATAAATCTCATTTAACATTTTGTTATTAGTTTTGTAGAGCACGTAGGTATGGAATTTTACGTCTGGATTTTTTTTTTTTTTTTTGGTATGGAATTTAATTAAAACTAAAAGCCATGTCCATCTACAAAATGTAGGTACCTACCAAAAAAAAAAATCAAAATTAAAAAAGGCTCATTGAGTTTTCGAGTTATATTATATTATATATTAGATACAAACTGTACTTTCA
Source organism: Metopolophium dirhodum (assembly GCF_019925205.1). Lineage (NCBI taxonomy): Eukaryota > Metazoa > Arthropoda > Insecta > Hemiptera > Aphididae > Metopolophium > Metopolophium dirhodum. The sequence goes on from NC_083561.1 coordinate 12,010,038, forward strand.
CAAGGTTTTCTTTTATCAAAAAAAATATTATATTATATTACTTAAGTTTTTTTTTCTATTATAACATAATATACTTTTTTTATTATGTTTGAATGTACATTACACACATTGCACAGTGCTGTAGGTACAATATAATATAATATTCATTATGCTTTTTTACTTCGATTTTTTCATCGATAGTTCTGCACGTCTTTATTAATTAATTTATGGAACCCACATCACTAAAATAAAGTATATTCAACAACATTATTAAAAGATCGACGATTGGTCTTTATAACCTAAGCAATCAATAACAAATCTTACGTAAATGTTTTTTTTCTAATTAAGAAGTATTTAACTCTTTAAAGTTAAACACGATTAAAATTAAAATGCTTTATAAAAAAATAATCTTAAATCTATGAATTTAATTTTAATTTTATCGGGCTTCGCAAAGCGAAAGAACACTATTAATTACTCTCCTGAGTGATATTTTTGGGCCTAGAGAAAATAAAGAACTATCTCATGAGTGATATGAAAAAAGTATGTGGGTATGTCATGTTTTGTTTGTATTTATTTAGATGATTAAGATATGTACTAAAAATGTTATTTAAATGTTGTAAATTGAAAATCAAACAGTTCAAAAATATTTCCGGTTTTAATAATATTATTATTATTTAATAATTCTTGCAGATTTGTAGTCGGTTATAAAAATGTAATAAGCTTGTAAGGTAGATAAAAATGTATTATTAAAGATAGGTGTTGCTAAACAAATTTTAAACTGTAGGTTAAAAATTTCTATAATGAGCCACCAAAACCTCTTTTAATATTTATTATGAAGTATGATCGTAGATGTGTGGTCTTCGTTGATGGGTGTATACAATTCTGAAAGTAACAACAAATCACTACATTAGAAAAACCATTTGAAATTAAGCTTGCCGACTTACCAAAATATGGACTTCTTATTTTTAATGGGCGTCACCGTATAAGTTTTTTTTTAAATTTCCACATCTGAGTTTTTTTGTGATTTTAATTCGGAAAATTATGAAAATAAATGGTTTTATAAGTTATAACGAATAATTTCTATGTTCAATTTGACAGTTTATAATATGAAGAAGTTCTTCGAGGAACTCTTAAATGTTTTTACTGCTCCGAAAACTATTAACCGAAAGAACATGTCAGACAAAAGGGAGTAGCTCCCTTGACGCCCACTATAATATTTGTTCATGTAATCTATACACCTTACACTTATATTGGATATTTTAACACAGTCCATAGGTACTCCCAAACTAAATTATATTGCAATGATGTAACAGTAATTTCATATACATGTATCTGCAATCTGCATATTATTAACATATTTTTGTTTTGATTTAAATTTCATTTTACGTATCGTAAATGAGCAAGTTAAACGTTTAGAAAGAAACTAACAGTAACTATTTTAATGGTAAAAATGTTAAATCAAATAATATTATCATAACCTGTATTTTTTTATACGATTCTTAATTTAGCATTAAACATGACATTTTTTGCAAGCCCTGTTTATTGATATGAATCAATGTGTTTTTAATGATTAAAATACACGCCAGCATTCCAATTCATTATAATAAAATATTGCTGGTTGCGATCTTCTCATTTCCGCACAACCTCTATTTGAGTCTTAATTATGAGGTATATGATATTATACAGCATATTAACATTTATTGTGATTTGTCATATAGCTGGTATATAGACCTTACCACGGATTATTTAAAGAGCATTTGGGTTTCTATAGTCAAAACACTGAATCGCTTCGAAAGATTTGAAAGTTTCGAATTATCGATTTTAATAATTCACGGTTGCAAAGTAATAAGACCGACGGACTACGGCGAATATGTAGGATTACTCTTAGTCTTAACTCTGAATGAATCTATGTAAGTCAAAATCAATCTACAGAAAACGATCTACGGTTAACCAAGGAAGTGCATAGATAGGTACAAGAACTATACAAATATGTAAGTAATAAATATTATTAATTTTGAACTGAGTATATGTAGTAATAAGTCATAATATCCAGACAATTCTGATTCTATATTATTATTTATTAGGATTTACAAAATAGTACCGCATGAACACAAACACGCTTAACTATAGTAGCCTAACCTAACCTAGAATTTGTTTTTATTGCATGGACATTAATTCCTATTGCATTTTGATACATTCTAATTCAGAAATACCGATGATGGTAAATATATTAACACAATAGATATGTTAGATATTGGTCACAATAAATACCTTCCAATAGCCAATAGGTACCTAATAATAATGTACCTATTGCACATTTGCACTATTGCTGAATATTTAATAATTTATAATATTAATGATTACTATAAGTAGATAGTGTAAACATTATACTTTATGTCTTAATTATAATATTTTATTTTAGCCTAATTACCAAGTTATTAAAATAATGTATTAAAGTCCATTTAATATTTAGTCAAATTCCGTTTTTATACTTATATTCCTCGATAAATATACAATATACATACATTATACTACTATACTTCGTAACCTAACCTGGACATATATAATAATAAAAACGCATACATAAGATATAAGAAAAGTGTTAACGTTTTAATTTCATATAATCGTTAATGTTTACCATACTGATTAGAATAGTTTATTATTTTGAAAATTAATACAAACAACAACCGTGGTTATTCGAATGAGTTTTGATTTTGTTATGTAGGTATATGTGTACCTCCTATTATATAGGTGTATGAATATAATTTTGTTATTACACACATTTTTATTTAAATGGGTGGTATTACTCATACGTTCGAATAAATTATAAAAATAATAATTACAAGATATAGATTTAAGATATTGAACCTTGAAACAAACTAAAACCTTTCTCGTATTATAATTTAATTTCAATTAATTAAATAATTATGCACACATGACGTTATTATGATGCTGTCGCCCTTTCTATTGTTCCAAACGGTGAAGAAGATCGAGTTCATCATATTTATAATTTATACATATATTTATTGTCAATGCATCTTGAAGGTAACAATGAACACTCTTACGGTTAATATTATGTTTAATTAAAATAATTTACAATTATTTTGTCTAAAAAACAGATGGAAAGATAAATTTGAACTTGTTACTTATTCAAGTTATAGAACTCCGAATTTTAGTGAAAACACAGACTTTATGATAGTCACGAGATTTGTGTCAAGAATAAAATTGAAATCATAAATGTTCTACAAGAGCCTTTATGTATGTATTATACATGGGCACCTGCCTGTACTTACCCATGTGTAACATACATTAATATAATAATATAATATTATACTATACCTATATCTATCTATATATAATATATATTATAAGCGACGTCCTTCTCTAGCTCTTTCCTTTAGAATTATTCTATTGTAAACTAAGAATTCTTTTGTATACACGTTTGATTTTTATGCATGCGCTCCAGAATTATACATACGTGATAATTTTTAATTTTTATAACGAGGTTAGTTTTGACTATAGAACGCAGTTGATTTTCTATAATATACATTATGTACTATTATACAACGAATGAAGGTACCGAATTTACCGTAAACTCACGTACCTTATTATAATATGTCTAAATGTATAATACATAATATTATATATAAAATCATTAAGCACGCATATATATTTTTATATAAGTATACTATTTTACTTTCTTCATTTACGATTCACTGAATTAATAAATAATGGTTATACATAATATATTATAGTATACAGGTGCAATTAGATTATAATACGTAAATCCGTGCATTTCGAATTATGCTTTACTAAAATTATCACTAATTTAAAAATATTATTAAAACAGTTAAGTCATGTCATGTATACTATGAGTCATATTATAATGTATAGTCGGCCCCATCGCCAAAATAATAATAATGTAGGCACATAATTACTCAACATAGGTAATTTATAGCCATATTGGCATGATAAATGTTAATATAGGTAACAGGTATAATATGATTTGGTACAATACGATCAAACGATCATACTGGTATACAAGTACCTTCCAAACTGTGTAAGAATAATATTATGCTCGTCCATTTGAGAACGCAACTATACAGAGTGCGTAACATAAAATGTAACAGATATAGCTGGCAAATGTAATTAACTAACTAGGTCGTCATGTAATATTTTTTCTTATCAATTTTCATTTTTTCCGAATACTTAACTAATAATAATCTGTTAGGTATGTATATTAAATTTTTTTTAAAGATTGATAGCAATAAAAGTTATTACATATAGTTAGTTAAATTACATACCTATGTCAGTTTTTTCTGTTTCACCATTTATATAGTAATAGGTCATACCTAATAACATTCATGCACGTGTCTGAAAAGTTTATATGTGTATATGTATGACGTACATGGACTAAGTAAGCAATCTTACCAAACAAACGGCGCAAGCCATAGTACTTCTCATGACAACATGGATGAGCGAACCGAACCATCTCGTCACACGTAATGCTGTTCCTATCAGACATGAATCCTGGTGACCTGCTTAAATTGGAAAAACTTGCACACCAAGAGTCAAGTGGACCTGGCCTCTTACAATGACAAAATAAAATAGCAGGAAACCCACTATCGGTTGCTGGAAGAGCAAATGGACAAATCCCCCGATGGAACTTGGTGAAAAAGGTAGCTTCTAAACCTCAAAAGGTTGTTGGACAGACCTCCTCTCGATACTAGCTTTCACCTCACGGTAATAACTGAACATAAACGTAATAAATAAAAACTACCGGTAATATCTTCATCAAATGAGAAATATGAAAATCCCTGCACATCTGATCTGGCCAGTGATCTGACCACCAGGATATCAACGATCAAACAAACACTTTTCTAGGTGTCCATATTATCGGGTGGATAGAACACAAAGCCGTAATACGATTGGTACTATACCAATACCCAGTGTTAGAACACCTTAAGAACGCATCTGTGGCTTCAATAGGGATTACACTGAAGAAGACTAAGCGCTTCCATATTTGGAATTCAAATCCAGAAACTGAGGAGGAAAATGAGGAAAGGACGTTAAAATTGTTTAGGTTAGATTGGACGCATTCAATGGAGAGGGGTAATTGAATGAGTAGTCTAAGCTAGCTTCAAACTCCAGAAGAGGATGATTGATGGATATAATGAAATGTGACTCCATAGACCATAATTTCCAGCCAATCAAGAACCTTCTGAGACTCAGAGTGGATGGAATGGAGGAATGTGAAGAGTCCTATATAGCTTTAATGTGGTATCTTCTTACGGGGATTTAATAATTAAATATAAATATGGTCAGCTAAGATGTGAGCATAAGCTAAAATACGTCTTATACGATGTGTAAATTTGTATTGATACTTTTTATAGAATTGTCTTTGTAAATTAAATCACATAATTTAATAAAATATAGTGGCCCACGCAGAAACTGAATAGCCTAGGTTCAGCACTCCTGGAGTTACCAGTTAAACTGAAAAAAAAACAGTTATATAGATATAAATGTATAATATTATAATATACTATTTAATTATTATACGATTGGTATCAAAATTAACGCACAAAATGGCTGAAAAAACAATTAGATTTTATGTATAAAAAAGTTAAGTATTTGTAATTTAGACAATATAGGTACAATGTACATACAAATATTAATTTTGTTTTTTAACAGCGTGACGTCCGAATAAAATGAACCATTCGAGTTTAATTATTCTAATTAGTATATTATATACTATAGGGAAATAACGTTTTGTTTCTATACAAGTATACAACTATGATACCATTAGGGTAAGCATATTATATTTGAAGTGGCTTAAAAACAAAAAAATCAGAACATATTTTCGAACTGTGAATCCCAGTCATTTTTAATGTTAGGTAGGTATTAAGTATTAAATAAATGGGAATTTGTTGTGTGCCACTCCACCAAGTATGTTAATACTAATGTTGAAATCCGTTGTATAAACACTCAGTACAATCAATAATCATACAATAGGTACAATATAATATTATGATAAATAGTTAAATGTTATCTCTAAATATGTTATATAAATTAAAATCCTCAGCATTAAAATATAGTTTTCAGTATGTGGGCGGATCTTATTATTATGTTCATATCGAGTGCCCACTTGTTTCACTAATTGCTTTTATTTACTACAGTGTTATGACAGATATTATAGATTTGCAGTAGCCAATGTGATTTAGCGATTGTATCAGAAAATCTCGACGAGAACCATCATAAATAACTATTAAATCCGTACGACGCGTACCTATAGCTATATTAGCTACTCATCTATAATAATATTATTATTACGCTATTTGGTACTATATTACAGACTGTACTCACTAATCACTATACTATATGATAGAGACATGATGAGTATCATATGAGTATTATATTGACACATAATATTATATTGTTATACTGTCATGGCTTAAGCATATTTTATGAGCATACAACACGAAAAGCAATAAAAAAATAAATAAATACGAGTACAAAATAATATAGTACCTACCTCTTCTGTAATGTATGTATCTGGTCTATATGTGTGTAATATATAATATATCTATTTTCAATCAGTGTATTATTTTTATTGTGATACGATTGTTGTTATATTATCGGAAAGTAAATAAAAAAACGAGACATTTTTGCTCGTCATCCCGCGGTTTTCGTCGTTGTCGTCGTCGTCACCGGCATTCATCGTCGATCGCGGAATAAGGACGATAATTCAATATAAATCGTACTGCGCGAGTGATGTTTTGGTCCAACAAGCAAATAGGTAGGACGCACGAGTATAATATCGCGGGCATAGAGAGGCCGAAGGTATATTATAAAGTGAAAAAAAAATAATAATACTTAGATTGATCAATCAAAACCGTATACAACATTGTTATACGCGTTGTACTTGTACATAATATTATTATCATGAAATATATACTGAGAAAGAGAGAGACAGAGAGAGAGAGAGAGAGAGAGATTATACTAGGTATCTGTGGGTATCGGATCTATCAATATTACAGTGTAATAATAATAATAATAACAACAATAATAATAACAATAAGATATTATATTACTATATTGTATTTTTGTTTATACGAGCATTTATGTTTTTCCCATTTCTCTCTGTATCCGATCGGACGAAAGAAAAACGCCGGCTCGGCAGTCGCGTGTTCCCCCGAAACGAACGGCCGTCGTAGCCGCCGCCGCCACCGCCACCGATGGTAAGCCGCGCCCGCCAAGTCCGTCGACGATACCATAGCCGTCAGTTAGCTGTTCTCTCGTGTCCGGTTCGTTTTGTTGCCGCCGTCGATCGTGATCGTAGTTGTGCCCGAAACATAGTTTGGTTTTTAATTTTTACATCTCGCACTATTCGTTATAACAATTATACGTCAAACCTATTCGGGATACGACTAGTTAATATCATTCCGAGCGGTTAAATGAACGTTTTGTCTGAAATTTAATTTTTGTTGGTTTTGTTTTTGTTTTGTTTTTTTTTTTTTTATATTTCTTCGTACCGCACTCTGTTTTTGATATTCTCAATCGGTACGACGGTATAACTATATACCCTGAATAATTAATATTGTTTGTGTTATCATCACACGTTCAAATGTGGATTAATACATTTGCCGGAAACCTGAGAGACACAGGTGAGTTCGAAATATAGTATTACTGACAGATGATATAGCCTCGAGCGGGATTAACCCTAAGTTGAAAACTTTTAGGGCATATTTTTTGTATCTTGTCAAAGCAAATTACTTATATTTTTAATTTTATAATTTTGAAATTCACTTGAATTTTGCAGAGTTAATGAGACCCCCACGGGAGCAAGGACACTCACGCCTCACCCCAAACTTCTCATTAGTGACCTATAGGCTATATTATAACTTATTACCGGCTCTTTTGTCACTAGTTTTTTTTAGATAATAGACGATAATCGCACTCTTTGGCCTGTGAAAGGTTCAATAATTGGTGGATCATTTTATTTTGCGATCGGATAATGCTATTTAGCCTACTGAGTAAATACCAATACCTAGTGTGTAGACAGCACGTATAATAAATTTATATGCCTAAATGTTCGCAGTAGGTAGATTTTTAAGTTAAATTTCTTAAAATAATGAAAATATTGTGTGCTCGACGATGAATTTAGTATGTTCTGTGCATCCCCCGGGAAAACATGGCTTTATCCCCACAGCACCAAGTACCAACAGGCGCCGTTTCCAGTCGCTGGTAATTAAACGGCGTATATTTTGATGAAATTTCCGCTCGGGGCAACACGGGGTAGTACAGCGTTAAGATTATGTTTTCCATCCCAAATACACCGCTGCGCAAAGGGCCGGGGGTGTTTTTCATTTTAAGTCTAATATAATTGGTTTAAGTAGAAGGCTATTTGTGTAAACGCAATGATAAATATAAACGCTTGCAAACGGCGGGGGGATCGATCGAACGTATTTCACCGCACAAATTTGCTAACGGATACAACATTCATATACATATTATAGGTACTTATATAGATGTATACTATTTATATTATAGTTAATAACAAAACATGGAACGCGTGTTGTACACACAAGCGTTGAAATTATTCAACGTCACGTTAAAATATATATAATATCATGACCGATTGTGGTTTTCGTTTGCAGCGGATCGTAATGTCTCGGTGGGGCTCGCTTATTATAATGTAATGTGGATTTGTTTCGAAAATCGTATTCGGCGGTTTTCATGGTTTGAAAAAGATTAACATTTATTTTACACACTTGACATTTTAACGAGGTGGGGTACACGGTTCGAATTAAAGTTCACGATAATGCGTATTAATGTGTATACATATACAATATATTATATTATAGTAACAACAATAGGTACGCGTGTGACATTATTTTTTTTCGTTTTTTTCCGGCAGCCTTTTCGTTGGACATAAAAACAATATTGTTAGGTATTGAACGTACAACACGTAGGTACCTATAATAATATTAATGTCGCTATAGAAACGTATGGTGTTCACCTCGAGCCCTTTGAATATAATATACACACATGCCTGACGGTCGTGGTAAGTGCATATTGTATAATATTATATTTATGGACACCATACAGTGTTTTACACATATGCACCTATATTAACATGATGTAGGCACGTATATACAATATAATATAATATTATGACGTATAATGAATCTTATAATATTAAATACTCTGCGCTGGCATTTTGAGCAGAAAGCGCGGTATGGCTGGTAGGTATCTGGCATTCGTCTCTTGAAATAGTTCGTTAGATCGCTTTAAAATATACATACAATATTATACACACTGTGTACATATATGTATACTATATTATATACTTGGATAAAACAAAATGCGTATATTTAATAATATATGTATAAAATATAGAATATACAGGTGGTAATAGTTTATGTAATACTTCGACCTCAACTGTATGCGCACGGTGGTTATAGACACCGCCAGGAAATTTTCATTTGTATGTATAGTTAAACTGTGAACGTTTACAAGTGTGAAGTTGTACTGTACACGTTCCATATGAAAATTCGGAAATAGTCGTGAAGTCGGGCTCGGTCGCGCCCTTGCTAGGAGGCGTACACGACGTATTTAATCTTATATAGTTTCGTCTAATATTAGAAAACCACGTGTCCTCGCACCGTTTCCGAGCAACAAAGACTACGTATAATATGACATGTGTAGACGCTGCTTTAGGCTCATATTATATACATTTTTATGACAAATGGGTCCGTATAATATAAGTGTTATAATATTACATACACACACAGTCACACAGAACCGCTACTGCAGAGTATAATATTATACATTATAGTACCTATATGTATAGATATATTTGTGTCCCTGCAGCAGTGACTTATTATATTGTTACAAGTATAACGACCAATAGTGGCTAATGGTTTCGACACGCGTTAAGTACCTATATTTTTTTCACTTCTCTCCGTTTTTTGATTGGACCACATTATGGCGAGTTAATAAAACACAATATATATTATCACATATAGGTGGTAGGTATATGCGTTCATTATTGCGGTAGCTATAGTAGGTACTTATACTGTACGCCATCACCACTCACTCGTATATAATATAATAACATTATAGTCTCTCGCCAGTTTATCGGCATTGTCTTTGCAGAGAGCCGTCGTCATTATAATATTATGTTATTATTGTAGTTTTTTTTCCCACTCTATACGGTGACGGTCGTGAAGCCGTACTGCAGCAGCCACACTTTAATACTTTATACGTACGGCCGCCGATATTATTACATGTACCTAAGCAATAATATAGATCGACCGAGGCCGTGGCTTTTTGACCCCCCAAGTGCGTTGGCGTTATGAAAAACAAAACAAAAAAAAAAAAAATCGCAACAATTCTTTTCCAGTAGTCACCGATCGAATTTCACCGCGATTCATAGACTTTATATTATGGGACGTGTAGTACCTACGCCCGATCTATACTCGGAGTGTAAATCCAGATCGAGGTCACTCGAATCGTGCGTGCCTGTGCGCGTGTATGTGTGTGCCGTTTTTGTATTATTATTATATTATTTATTATTATTTTTGTGTCCCGTGTGACACGGTTCCTCTCTCTTTCTCTTCGCGGGACGGTCAGCGCGGGTGCTGCCGCTATATATATATATGTAGAGCTTGGTAGGCGGGTTGTATATATATACATCTATTAAGACCGACCTAGAACCGGAGGTGATACGTGACCGGCCGGCTAATACCGGACTCTCGAACCAAAAGTCTTATTATCATCATTATTATTATTATATAAATTATAATATACATTATATTCTAGTGTGAGTAGGTAGGTGCATACACCCACTACGACCAAAATGCAATAGTGGCAAAAATTGAAAACTCGAAAAACCGTACACACATTCTCCACTGTCGACGGCTTGTGTCTCACGATCACTACAACTGCAGTTGCTGCAGCTGTGGCACCATCGCCATCACCAGTTCTACCTATATAGGTAGTACACAACAACTGTGGACATAAAATAATATCGCAGTAAATGGGTTCTGCCTCGGTCAAAACTAATTCACAATAATATTTTCGTGGACTGGCCGGCCGTGCGTCGTCGCCGTGTTCGTACCTACTTGTGTTTGTTATTGTTTTCTCTGCCCGTCCTACTTGCCGCGGCGCGCACGCGGTTTTTCGAAATTCCAATCAGTCGTCGGCGCGGAGCCGATAAACGAAATTCGGTGGAAAAAAAAGAACGAAAAAAAACTATACATATATATATATATATATATATATTACTATACACGAATCACGTAGGTCACGGCTGTTTTGTCACGGACGGATATAATATAATGTTTTGTTTGCGATGACATTAATAATAAAACGTCGATAGAAAATAATATATATCATCCGATTCGATCGATAATCCACGAAACGTTGTGTAAAATAATGAAAAAAAAAATCATCATCATCACACGCGTTACATGCATATAATATATTATATTGTTATACCTGTCTTACACGTCGTATTATAATGCCGTTATAATAATATGAACTGTATAGGTAGGTACCTACGTGATGGTGGAGATTTCCCGAAAATCGATATATCGCGGGCACCGACTCTATATTCGTTAGTATATAATAAATTATATTAGGTATTTAAATTTTAAACGCATCTTGTTCGTTCCATATACTTGCACCGAGGACACGGTATGTTGCGTGTTTCGGAAAACCTATGTACACAATATATATCTATAGTTGCAAAAGTTTCATGAAAGTTTCACTAGCGTTTTTCGTGTGCTTTATTTGTTGTTATTTTTTTTTGTTTATATCCCCTTCGAATTTAGTTTTTTGTCGTTATGTCAACGACGCATCTAAATACGTGTGCACTAAAGTCTGGCGTGTTCCGATTAAGTGTATACCTGTATAATATTATTAGGAATATGATTTATACATGCAGTATAAAATAGTAAAATGTGCATTTCGTTTTGTTAAAATATGCTAAAATATACAATGGATTTACCAATATTTTCCAAACCATTGTTATAAGTGAAAGAGACGTAAGACGTTTCTTATAAAATATATAATAAATGATTTTAAAACAAATAAAGTTGCAGTTTACTTCAGCTAAATTATATTTTGTTATTCTAACTTTTAAATAAATAAATTTCATTTAAAATTTTTTTTCGTCTAAATCACTGATTTTATGAGATTGAAATTAGGGGCGTACCCTATATGTATTACGAAATGGCTTCTAGCCTTTACACTACTTTTATTCATATAAACCATACAACATGACATTGTATTTATCGCGTTTGTAGTTAAAATATCAATATTATAATTTATAGCTAATTCATGGACATAAATACCAAATTCGTATAAGGATACTGCAAAAAGCACATATACCAATGCTGAATGCATGTAAATCCTAGCCCTAAATATTACGAATGAAAAATATGTGGTAATAATAATAATAATAATAATATATATTTTTGTTATTGCGTTTTAGAGTAAATCGTGGTTTTCACGTAAGTTATTATTCGTGAGCATTGCAAGAGAAAATGTGTCGGTCTTATATGAACATATTTTTTTTCACTCCGATTTTATTATGCGCTTACGCGTTTGTTTGTACTTACATTAAATTATGACGTGTTCCTATACATATTATGAGTATATGTTTCAAGTGACGAGCGTTTATTTTGTGTTTGATTTGTAAAACATTCGGGCCCTGTTATGTATATTGTATATAATATGATGGTATTTGGCATCACCTATGGGGTCATTTTTTAATGGCAATACAATTTTATTCTTCTTAAAATATCGTATAGAATAATAATATATAATATTATACAATGACATATTTAATCATTGTTATTAGGTAGGTTATTACTCTTCTTCCCTTTTGGTTTTATAATTTATAGTCTGTTATCGAATAACCGGGACACACGATGTCCCCTTTGAATAATATATAAGTTTATAACCTGCAATGTACGTATATAACTATATAACATAATAGTATTACCTTCTTTTGAAGTCTGAATTTGATGTAATGTTTCCGATTGACGTTTGACCGTGTTATTTTTTTCCAACAAGGTAATATTTAAACAAGTCAAACACATAATTTTAATCTAAACTTCTATTGTTGGATATTACCATTTCTTGTGAACGAATGCATTAGTAGAATCGTGTTTAAAGGGTTAAATGTTTACGCTTCCAAAGCTATTTATACAGTTTACATATTGTATAATTTTGTTTATTATAAAAGAGTTCGTTTTATGTGCAACCGGCTATTGAATCATAATCTAAAATATATTAACTGTAAACCGAATATTATTTATTTAACGAGTCTAATGTCGTGTGTGTAGCCGTGGTGGTAATGCCTGATGTGATCACTATTCTTTATCCATACATAGAGATTAACACTTGGGAGAATACTCGCATTATTGTCGAGTTTGCTATATTTAAACTATTTTACGGATATGAAAACTCCCTAGTCATCTAAGGAGAACCGACCGGAATCACAGCTGTTGCAGTAAATTGAAATAGATAAAAAAAAAGTATGTTAATTAATATTTAATATAGATATTTGGTGCAAATCAAATTTACCTATAATAATAATTATAATGACAACTAACACAATTTTTTTATTACGATTTTTTTTATACACTTTGTTTGTGATTTAAATAGAAATGATCGGGCGTAGGTTTATATAATATATATGTATAGGTATAGCTAATAAGTATAATATTGGTGTCGATAAAACGAGTGGATATAGCAGAACAACAAACCATCTCCAATATGGTATCCGAATGTATTGGTCGGTTTTCGTAGGTGTACAACACGAGATCAACGCGTTTCGACCACATATGTGACTTTCATACCTACATTAATTAATGATTTTCAATTTTATACTTACGTCGACCGTATTATTGTAGCCACAGGCGGAAACTAAAAATCTTTTGAATGTCTCTTATTACAGCAGTCAATCATCATTCAACATGACGCACTATCACACACTCAATATAATAATATAACGTATATAATGTATATTATTCACAATTCAAGTGGTAAGCCGTAAACAATTATAATATTAATATTACGATACAATTGCATTGTCTCACCGTTGACAACGATTCCCCGTGTCTGCGTATTATCTACGAATACTATAGTGTTGTATAGACTGTATAAGCGTGGACATAAGAATTAACGTATAATATTTTATAATATTTTATATTGTATAATGATAATAATTAATAGTAAGTCAATAATTACGCTAAATGGGAGACATAGCTATAAAGTACAAAGCCATTTCTATTGGGCTAAATCTTTTTGTATATAATTGATATATAATATGCGGACAATATAATATATAATACGACCGATGATAGGTCTAACCTAGGTACACATGTTTTGGATTTAATATCATATCTACCTATAAGACATTGCACATGATAATATAATATTATACAGACTTGTACGCAGACAGTTTCATAAGCGTGTAGTATAGTCAAATATGATAATAACAACAATAATAATAATAATAATAATAATGATAATAACAACTAATTAATAATTACCACTTAGTAATAATAATTATGATACGTGTAATCCGTAGGTGTATGGTGTATTTACCTACGTTTCGCGTTTACACTGAGCAACGCGGACGAAATGGCTCGAAACCAAATTTCACTACGTACTTACTGTAAATAATAACGTGCATAATAATAAATATTATTATTATAATGTATGTATTTCTCATCTCTGGAACAAAAACCGACAAACCGTACGAGTTCATAAATACATAATAATATTATATGTGGTTGGAGCTTATCTTACAGTAATTATAGCAGATAATCGCGTGACTTTTTTTCCACGGAGTGAAAGAGGGAGAGAGAGTTTCAATTTGTATACGTTTAATTTCTATTTAATTTTCGGCGCATGACTTTCCGATACGTGCGAACGGTCGATTAATAACCGTACATATTATTACAGTCGTATATACGCACATATACCTACGTGCGTATATATATGTGTGCATGCGTTCACTATAATTATAATCGGTATAATGACGTTTAATCGAGACGAACCTATACATCGGTAATAATATAAAGATGTGCGGGAGTGTGTAATCTAAAACCTTCGTGGTCTTCGTAAATCATGGTTTTTTGTTTAGTTTTCAATCAACACCGTTTTTAATACGGTTTTCGCGCACAATGAGTAGGTAATAGGTATGTGTCTATTATATATTATCATTACTCGTAGTGTATTATAATAAAATAGGCACAATGCATGCGAGCTGCAGTGACGTTTAGCCGATGAACTGATCCGCTTTGATTGAGTTTTACTGAAAAACCGTTTTAGACATATTATATTATACTTACAGCCGTCGAGGCGCGAGACTCAAGTGCGCGCCATACACGCTTTCACCTGCTTGTAGCATAGTCGTTCGTTCCATCAGCACATTCTTTCTACCACCATAGTACCTTCCAACGAAAGCGCTCCAATTATGTACATATACGTATAATAATATATATTTATATATAGTTACAGTGCGATATTTTGGTCCTCCGCCGCAGCATAAATGTCTCGTAGATGTATACTTATAAGCACGACGTGTCTTTCACGGCTCATTGTTCGTTTCAATCACACACATACGCACGCACATCAACGACGATAGGCGATTTACACTCAAGTCTCCAAACACGATAGGAACGGCGTTATTATTTTTTTCAAGACTCCCCGCGGTCGTCGTTTTATAATTTTCGAGTATTGAGTACATTATTTTATTGTTACCTATTATTGTTACCTATTATATAGAATAGTTGTCGTATATGATCGTTGTGGGCGCACGGTGGTATATATAATCACTGCAGCTGCAATTTGTTATTGAACTATAATAATTCGTCTCGTTATATTTATATATATAAATATAGATGGAATAGATTCGTTCTCGTTCGCAAAGACGATATATATATTATATTATGTATATATACACTATAATAGTATTACATTTTATATCTGGCGACACATTTCGGGGCGTTACGCCGCCGCCGCCGCCGCCGTCGGGCCAACCCTGCCGAGTATAACAATAATAATAATAATATATTTTATATTATATTACGATTTAGAAATATGTAAAGTATAAATGTATAACACATATTATAGGCAATACACATCGCGAACGATCGTGATAAATGATTTCGCGATCGATTGTCGTGTGTCCCACATTGGGCACGCGTGGAGAAAGTGGCGCGCGAAGTCAAACGATCAAGGCCACGACGAGTGCGTATACGAATATAATATTCTCGTACAAGCATATTATTATTATTATTACAATATATTATAAGTACATAATATTATATAGACGGCGTACGCACAACAATACAAATTCTGGTGTATGCATGAAAATTTAGATATATACACAATTGTTCATACATACGTTGTACACTGCAGACGCGCGTATAGTAATAATAATAATAACATAATATGGTGGGTAAATAATATTATATATACCGAAGGCTTAGAACAAAGCGTGAGACTCGAAGACGACGACGACGGGAGAGATGAAAGTGAGTTGTTTATTTCGGTGTGACGGCGGTGGTGTGCTGCACTATACTATACACTTCGTTATAAACATAGCGAACGTATCATATAAGTAACTAAAATTACTAATATGATATATAGCAAAACAACAATATGCTCAGCCGCGGTGCAGTTTTTCACGGTTTTAAATGCAATGTCGTATTATTATTATGTACGTATATAGCTGGCACTGCGTATAATACTCGTCGTGCCGTGTCCGTATATATATACGCATATACGATAATATAATATGTTATAAGATATATACATATAGTCGTAAAGGTCTATAGGTTGTGTATGGGTATAGTATACTTAAACTGTAAATGCATCGATGCGAACAAGACGATCGACCGATTTACGCGACGGGCGGGCGTCGTGCGCGGCTTTCTAGTGAAAAAAAAATGTACACACACATACACATATTATTATTATACACGAAGATGTATTACATCGCGCTTGCACATCGTTCGTTTTTTTTTTCAATCTCAACCGACCTTGACCGAAACACACACGACCGCGTGTGCAAGTATTTTAGGAGGTTAAGATGCATATGCGTTATACCGCATAATATCCATATTAATAATGTATATTATGCATAATTTTATAATGGAATTTAAATTGTTGGCATACGCTCCAGTCGATAAACTGAATCATTGCCGTTTTCGTTACCCTATAAATATATTTTAAGTTATAACAGTTGACAACGTCGCATTTTTTTTTTTTTTTATATATATACACGCATAATACTTTACGATATATAAGACGTAAAAATCGATGCGGAAGCATTCAGATTCTTGTTGGTGTATCAAAGTATTATTCGAAGACGGAAAGTCGGAGAGTGTCAAGTATATAATGGAATCGTAGACGGTCATTTTATGCTTTTAAAATTTCAAAATAACTTTCACAAGTCAATAATCAATTAGGCAATGGAAATTAATTACAATATAAGCCCGTGTATTAGCACGTCCATAATAAGTCAAAGTCATTTAAGATTTCCATCACGATATCCATAGTAAATAGATATTAACAAATTTGCTGATACTTAAGTCAAAAATAATTATTTTTATTAATTGAAATGGCATTGTGATTAATATGAAATATCACCATATAATATTAAAAACTATATACCTACTTACGTTTATTCTTGTTCGTTTATATCTCAACATGTACAACAATCACTGTAGGGTTAAAAATTAAAATATCTTATAATTATATTATAAAATATCTTATAAATGTTGTGATTATAATCAGAAAATTATACTCACACATGTTCAAGGTTAGATGTGTTTGAAGTTTAAAATATTTTTACACTTTTACACACCTTAAACGTGTAAAATATATATATACTAACAAAAAAGTTTTTTTAATTGATGATTTTAACTTAAATTTTAAATTATGGAAAACAAGTCTATATTACATTTTAATTACATTTTCAATACCTAGTTCAAAAAATATATCATAAAAAATCAGATATTTTATAAACAGTAACTAGTAAGTATCTATGTAGTTTTATTTCGTAAATAAAATCGGCTAGGTATAGAATCTATTTATTTTTTTTAAGTAGCTTAACAGCCCTACTATTCTTTAGAATTTAGATACATAGTATAATTTCAATTTTAAATATTTCGAATAAGCGTATAATTAGTCATACTGACATGATAGTCAAATAATTAGACTTGTATCTATATGTACAAAAATTAATGTATTTTTATTATATTAACATTTTCTATTATATTATATTAATAAGGTAGGTACATCATCGCGTATATACATATTAATATGTTATTATAATATCATATTGAAAACATTTCATCAATCATTATTATTCATTATAAATATCGAAACTCATATCTAAACGCTCTTATTTTGTATTCAGATGATTTAGATACTACGAAAGTATGAAGCTATATAATCTAATATCTTATATAATATGTATAATATTATATCTATATATATGTGCATAAAATATATTTACTATAACTGCTCTGAATTCTGAAATGAAATGATGTGATAAGGATGTATCATGCTTAAGTATTCTACCGTCGTTGTACAACAGCCGTGTTCCGTATAGTGTTGAATCAGTACCTACTACCTATACCTAATCAGTAATCACTAATCAGCAATCTCTATTATAGATCTCGCGTGTTCTCTTGCTAACCAAACTTTCAACTCGCAACAGTACTGGCTAATTACGATCGGCTATAATAATATATAGATGTAAGTACTCTTATTAATATGTTATGTTATGTTGGCGTATCGTAAACGTATTTAAATTACAATAATTTCATACTCGCTGGTCTACCCTGACGGTTCACCAGCCTATACCTACTTGCCCGGATTGAATCACTCCGGGCCACGCGTTTATAAATAAGAAAATCCAACGAGTCTTACGACTAATACTTTCGAACTAAGCGAAGAAGAGGTTATAGGAAAAATAAAAACAACTTTTTTGCTCATCTCGCGTGTGTGTGTGCGAGTTTATAATAATTCGAAAGGACACGTTTCGTGGTGCATCGCATACTATAATAATATTATACACGACTGATATACGCGCGTATTATTATACCACTTGACCTTTTCACCGATGGTTTCACGTTTGGCAAAAACCGAAAACCGGTGTGGTAAAAACACATCCACCGCCGCTGTCTGCACAGTGCACCGGAGAACCGGCAACGTTACGAAATCGCTCAATTGAAAAACAACTCGATTTGGCCGGAAACGGCAATAGTAATAATTATTATTAGATAGGTATAATAGAGAGTAAAAAAAAAAAATATTAATATAACATAACATAATAATATAATAATAAAAAGTCCCCAGATCGGTAGGTATGTGTTATTCAAGCCGATTACGATGTCGTTTGCTTTCTATGCATACATGTTCAAGTATAATAAAATGTGCGTACGGGTGTGTTGATATAGGTATGTGCTAGCATACCAATGATATGCGTACATACCGAGTATACGGCTTCCTACATCGCATCCGCTGTCGTATATAAGCAATTTTATATTTGAAAGTCCATTAGAGAAATTGTGCGAACGGAGTGTGTATAATAGGTAATATAATAATTAGTGTTACCTATAATAATATGATACATATATAACAAGCCGCAGCTACCGTCGCCGCGATGACCTTTAAATACCACGACGTGCTAAGTCAATACAATATAATCAAATCTATATAATATTATACTTAGCACTTAGGTAATAATGTAATATTGTTAAATTATATATTATACTTCCTGGGTTTTAATATATCAACCATCCACTATGTGTATTATGTAGGTACTCTACCGCGTATGGCATGCGAATTTTTCTTTGACGATACTTTTAACGATTTTCTTTTCCTTTCTTTTCCGGAGAGCGTTGTTCGATCAATGTTTTATAGTGAACAAATAAAATAAAACCATGTAGGCATGTATATAGCCCATGTATGATATGTATGGTACCTATATCGTAATATTAATATTATTATGCAGATAATAACAATATTATATAATATTGTCTATAATGAATTTAATGGTGGAAAAAACAGATTCGACCTTATAAGAAAATGTACGCCCGTGGCGATTGTCCCGTTTGGCCTCCCCTTTATTGTAACTATAATATGTAATAATAGGTGTAAAATACTAATAAATACGCACTACTGCCGCAGCTGTGTCATAAACGACTAAATATAAACCGATAAATTGCACAACTTTAGGTACGCCCGTGAAAATCTCCTCTGCATGCCTATACAATATAAATATAATAATATTGTATACGCACGTCGGGGACCGCAGGCCAACGACAGCTACATGGACGTGACGCATACACATATCACACATGATATATATTTTATATTATTATATTATGCATCATACGTATATATATATTATTATGAGACGCGTGTCGGACCATTGTTGTGTATAAATATTATTATTATTATTTTTGTTGTTATGTGCGGTCCAGACCAAATCTCGTATACCTACACGGCCACACGTAACATTATAATAATAATAATAATAATAATAATGGGATCGCATCATTCCGATAACAATAATAATTACGAATCGTTAATAATATAATATATTTATGTCCTTGCCGCAGGCATTAGCGATATTTTAATAGAAAAGAATAATACGGCGGCGTATACACTTCTTCATAATACACATTATTATATATGTATGTACGTCCTATGGTGTAGATGTAGAAATTGACCTTTTGTTTTTCGACCAGGACCAATTATTAAACGTCTGTCGGCGTTCCCACGCGCAGACTGTGCATTTATGTGTATTATACTGTATACACGCAGGTATAATATTATTATGTACTATATAATATTGTATTAATGAGTCAAAGTTTTCCTTTTCTCCTCTTGACTCCGCGGAACATTGCGGGTTTGTTTTTGTGTGTACGTGTATTGGTAGACGTATTGTTCTTGTCGATTTTCCCGAACGTTGGTATATAGGTACAATATATACGGTCGGCGTGCGATTTAGAAAACGCGGTGAAACGCCACACGTACCTGTACACATTGTTTTCTTCATTATACTGTTGGACAAAAGCGTGTGCCTGTGCATTATATATTATTATATATACTATTTTAGTGTACTACTATACCAGGACCGTCGACAAGGTCACGGCGAACCGTCGAGAGCTTTCGCAAAACTCCGGTACCTTTACCTCTACGTATAAAACATTATAATATTCTTCAGCCGCCGCCGCCGAATCGATCCGCGGATTTATTTTAAATCGTGTTTTGTTTGCGGACGATGCTTTATACGCAGCTGAAATGTTTTGACGGAACGTGAAGTACCTAAACAATTAATTACAATAATATAATAGACTTAATCATTGATCGACAAAAACGACCTATACGTTCATCGAAAACGATCCGCGGGAAACTATACATTCATGCACGTATAACGGATTCCGATTAAAAAAATATGAACAAATGACGCCACTCTATTTGTGGTTTATTTATTATGTACGTCTATAATTTATACAATATGTGATACGGTGACACCCACCCTGAAATATACATCACCGTCGTCGTGACTATATAATGTACAGCCATATAGCTGTTGTATTATAGGTACATATTATTAAAATAACAATATTAATAACAATGCGCATATTATATTACATTGTATACATAGGACGCGCGTATGACTCGACTGATGGTTACGCAAAAATCCTTACTGTTACGGTTGTTATGTCTGCGCAAAACTCGCGTCGTATATGCGTTTTCTAATGAGTTTCTTTAAACGCGTGCTTTATGCGTAATCCGCGTTGGAAAAAAAAAAATAAACCATCGTGCTCACGGTTTAACGCGGCATTATAATATATACACAGCGACGTGTGTAACAAATGTATATACGCACATTTCTAAACCGAGAGCAAACACTTACCGGGTACCTACCGACTAATATATATGATTATACCACCCGTCGTACGAGAATATAATATTATTTGCGTGGAGAACCGTGGTGAAAAGCGAATAAGAGAGAAAGAGAGAGAAAATTACGTCGTCGACCCTAAGGATTTTTTTCTTTTTCATAATACGCGCGAAAATACACGCGCGTGATGGTGTACGTCTCGTCTCGAAGAGAAATTCATAGAGATAACGGTTTTCATCGAAATCTAATAATATGTTTATTATTTAAATACCGGGTGACTTTCGTTACATTATTAATTCAGCCAATGTTTGTGTGTTTAAAGACGTGTTTCTATGTAATTTACCTGCATACTGTAATAATTTTGCCGACACAAAAATAGAGTTTTATATTACCTATTTTTTTAAATTTTATAATTTTTTTAATGGCCAACTTTTATTATTATTTCATATTATATCAAAATATTTGAAAATGTGAATAATATATAAAACAGTATATAAAATAACTTAAAAGTTTAAGCTAAGAAATAGTTTTAGAGGTGCAATTTTTTCAAAAATAGGGAAAGTAATTTAAACTTCTCGAATATTAACTATACACACTATTCCACTCCTGTGGACGTTAAATTCAAATAAATAATAAACTAGGTAAAAACTAGATAAAACTAGATTTAATAATATTTAATATGCGCTCATACTAAAATGTACGGAAACATTTTTGAATCAAAATACGAATTTAAAAATAGAGGTTAACATTAACAATAAAATGAATACAACATACAGTGGTAAAAGTAAAACATTTGAAGTTTTTTTTCGACAATTAAACATAAATGTAGTGTTCAAATTAATGTCACAGATTTCTTAAAATTAAATTTAAAAAAGTTAGAAAAAATAAGAGTTTTCTGAGAACGACCGTCTTGTATTATTAAACGAATCATCGTGTACAATATACAGTGAATTAACCTGACCGCCGCCGTCCGTGGGTTTCATTTAATTGATCGTGTTAAAGTTCTTTTGGCAGAGTTTGTAAAACAAAAACGAATGGTAATCGTTCGAGGTGTGTTTTATAATATTTTGTCGTCAACACCCATATTGCTGTTGCCATAAGTCCCCACGTATACACAAGTCATATATGAATATATTGCCTTCATATAATATTTATTATATTATACATTTATAATCATAGTGAGCCTAACCCGACTGACGATATTGCGTCTCTTTAGGAACTTTGAGGTCTACCTATCCTTATAAACACCTACAAATTGTTCAACAAAATATTGTAATAACATTATAATTATTAAAATTGCTTCCTCTACTTAATTCGTATGCGTTTAATACTAAAATATCATATATTCGTACATACAATAATAATTATTTAAATCAAATTTGTGTTGACTATATTTTATAGTTAACAAAATATTTAATTTAACATTTATAAGGCATTTGTGTACGTCATCCTTTTAAATAAATAAATAATAATAGTTATTAGATAGGTAATATTGTTTTTCGTCATTCGTTACCTAGTAGTAAAGTAACTATATACATAATATATTCCTAATATATACCTGTTTTGTAGTGAATTGGTAAATAAATTTCAATCAAGAACAAAGATAGATTATTATGTAATTCTGGTGTTCAAGAATTAAGTTGATATTAGCCTATTTTTAAAGCTTTTTAGAACGGAAAATGACATTTCACTACTACGATTTTATAGTGAGTGTTGGTCGCGCGAAAATATCATAAAAATGGTATCTATTATGGGTATAGCTGTATAGGTATTGTTGTTGATTAGTACTTTAATGTGCATTTATAGACTATATTATACCATTATAATGTTTTTAACGCTCTTAATGTCTTGTTGGTTTGACACTTTAGACTTTAATTTACGAGTAAGACGGAGTGGGTATAATATGATGGGCAGTTGGACTGAATGTTATATGCGTTTTCTAATAAATCATGATATTATGTCTATGAATTATAGTTAGGTACACGCAATACAATGTTTACCAGAAACGGAAAAGAAAATATTCACCACTCTGCACTCACATGTAGGCCCTCCTCATTTCGGATGCCATACCGTAACCAGAGGCATAATATATTACCATGGGAAACATGCCACTGACGACGGAAATTTGTCGATCGATGATGTCGCCGCATAGTATTTTATACCTATACGTTCGAAAAACCGTTCACGCGAACTCGACAATATTATCATACACGTCGTACAAACACAATCACTCGAGTAGTAAATAGTTCGTTTTCGTGGTAAACATCATTGCAAAACCGCTGCCGTGACGTTTGCATTTCAAACACCTGCCGCAGTGTGTCTACAACACGAGTTATTCAATATTATGCATATTTTGCGGAACGATATCGCAAGTCGTACACAGCCGTCGTCGTGTCGTGTCATTCATTATTCAGTTAGATCGTAACTATAGGTACTATGTCCGAGGTCTGAGTGTCTGACATGCGCACGCGGTCACGCGTCCACGCTCTACATTTGAATTTGATTTTATTTATCGAAAATGTTTAAACGTATAATATTATACATAAATTTAATTACAATCGGTTTTATATAATATTTTATACATTTGTCGATTAATATAATATTGTCCTTTCAGCTTGCTTGTGAGAGAAATTGTGAGTTACAGCGGTCGTATAATTGTAAGATTAGTTAATACATTATTAAACTTATCATATGATTACTGAAACGTCTTAACTCTAGATGAAATAAAAGATACGGAAAAAAACAGAAAATATTAATTTAATGCGAAAAAAATAATTAAGACTAAGTGAAGTTGTTAAACTATAACCATCATATTTTTCTTGATTATTATATTAATTAGTATACATCTGCGTTGTAGGTCCCAGCCGTTTTTATTTTTTATACACATTTTACGTCAAATTTTTCACAGAACGGGTTTACTAGTAATACAAAATCATTATAATAAATTATGGCATGAAGAAAGTTCCATACTCAGTTCAGTTAAACAAATTCTGAACATTTAATTTTGTTAATGTTGTACCTAACGGTTCTAAAGAATTGTCGTATAAAACACCGCATACCTACTGGACAACCATATTGGAACACCGTTTGATAAAAGGCTAAATAGATAGTAAAAATTATATTTATTGGAAAGATTCATAATATAAGTTTATTTCATGTGTGAAATTATGATCGCAAAGCCAAATGGATGTTATATATGTATTTAGGTATTTATTGTTGATTTATAATTATTTAGACTTAAGGGTTAAGGCAGTAATTGTTGTTGTTTTGTATTATTAGTTTTTACTGTAGCTAATTTACAATTTTTTTCATCCTGAAATCCATACGAAAAAAAAGAATATTGCGTTGCGCAATCATATTTCAAAGTGTCTTTTGTATAGTGTTTCTGTAAAATGTCAATTTGCTCGAAAACGACATAGTCATTCTACAAATTCTAAAACGTGTTCACATAAATCAAAGGTACTTTCGTTTTATGAATACATTTCGAATTTTGACCGTTAGCGCAATAAATTTAAAACAGAAAATAAACTTCTATGTAATACAAGCAACGCAATTTATTTCGATTATACAGTGCAGCATGGCAGCGAGTATGATGAGTGTAAATATATTTTTTATGTTCAGAGGCTCACAGCCCATTTTTATTTTTCACAGCAGTAATCACAACACGTTCAGAAGGGAATGTCCCACTAAACATCTTTATTTTACCGTAGGTATACCTACACATTCTTTGACCGTCAATTTATTGGTCAAACAAAAATATTACCGTTTTCTCAATATCATACACGTTGACTACATTATAAAATATTCTTTTGTTTTTATTTTAAAAATTTGGTACCAAAATGTTAAATCAACTATAGAATTAAGACATATTTAATTACGCTTTTAAGTTAGTAACTAACTGTTGTTTATCCAAGTTGTGTTGTTTTCAATTTTCTGTGAACCATTTTCAATCAATTGGGTTTTTTAAGAGTATAATTATTTAGTAATTTATTTGTTATCAAATTGTAAAAAAAATATAATATTATAGTGTAGCCAACCTGGCGTAGAATAATGTGTTTACAGTAAATACTTTCGTGTGACCGATAAATTGACGGTCAAAGATTCTGAAATCTCCCTGTAATGCATATTCGGTAAAATCATGATTTTTTTCGGGGACATTTTCCCTTGAACATAGCGTAATCATCGTGATTAAAATGAAAATAAAAACGGGCAGTGAACATACACATGGGTATATCGTATATACTACCATGGCGTACTTTAATTTTATTATACAATTGTAATTAAGTTATAACTTACCTACTTCTCACTGAAAAAATTACTTAAATGTTGTGTGGTGTTCATTGTTAGTTTTTATATGCGCTGAAGCATTAATCTGTCTGCAAATTAGTAGTTTTAAATTTGAATTTTTATACAACGAAAATGAAATTTTATACTGTGTTAAGAATTCTAAATCATTATAACTGTGTTAAAAACATAATAAAAATAAATGTTTGTTATGTTACCTGTACTGTTACACTAATCAAAATACCGATCGATTCTAAAGATGAAAATTATAAAATACGCGTAGGTATACTGTGATAGACGTGAAAATGAGCAAAGGGAAATCACTTACTCGCACTAGTCGAAATAAAATTTGACCAACCTCACAGAACAGACCGTTAAATGTATGGCTTTATAAAAGCTAATAATTTGATGATATTATTTATATCTATATAGTGGTCTGTCGCGTCATCTGCATAATACATTTTGATTACAAATCTAAGTCTTGAAGAGTGAAGTTATGAACGAAACTGCATCTGTGAACATGATAATAATAATATTACAATTTATGATAATGAGATATTATTTGTTATTTTCAGAAAAATGAATGATGCATTCAGAGGCTTTGGTGTGGTTGACGACGGGAATCGGCGGTCCCCTGTCCGTGGTATGGCTGTGTTGGGCGATACTGGTGCTGTGGTTCGGACGGGGCCAATGGCGGCCGTCAGACCCGCTTCTCATAGCGCTGCTGGCTGAGGCTATCGCTAAACAGGCGGCCGGGACCGCAGGCTCGGCGCTGTCGCTGTTCCGGCCGGACGAGCCGGCGCTGTGCAGCGCGGTGCAATGGCTGTGGACGGCCGCGCACACGATGCAAGCCGGAACGCTAGCATCGCTGGCCCTGATGGCCGGGCTGAGGCGCAAAAAGCGGACGGTGGCCGCTGGCGGCCGGCCGCTATTGCTCTACCACCTGGCCAGCCTGTCGGTGGTGAGTGCGTGCGTGGGCGCTGCTGCATTGATCGCCCAGACAGACCCGTGCGCGCCACCATCCGACCGCCGGTACGCGGTGTTCTCGCTGGTGCTACACGCGTCCCTAGCCGCTGTGGCCGCTGCGTCCGCCGCGTTCGGTTGCGCCGGCCACCGGAAGGGTCCCAACCCGCTGCTGGTCAACTCGTCGTCCGACCTGTCGTCGTGCATGTCTGAGATATCCACCGTGTCCAGCTGCAGCCGGGGTGGTATACGGCACAGCGTCAGCGACTGCAGCGACCGTACGACGGTGACGTGCACCACATCGGCCACCGGTACCGGTGGCTACCACCGAACCGACTGCGCACTGGTCAACGACCTACTCCGCTTGCCGTCGGCTGGTAACGCCCCGCCGGTCACGTTCCTCAACGGAGCGCCCAGGGCGTTAATGCACCACCAGAACGGCGCTGTGGCCGAGGACGATACGCTGCGCAGGATGGACGAGACCAAGCGGCTTATCGACTCTGGCACGTTGCTGACGAGCAGCGACAGGGACAGCTACGCCGCATCCACCATCAGACCGTACCGGTACGGCGGCGGCGGCGGTCTTGGCTCCCGGTATCAATTGCCGTCTACCGCGGCGTCCGTGTCCGTCACGTCCACCAACAGCCGTGCCCCGTGCCTGGCCAAACGCGTGTCACTAGTCCAGGACGTCCGCATTGGTTACGTGGTGGCCATACTGCTTATGTGCTATTTAGTCGACCATTTGCCCGTACTGGTAAGTCCGAAAATCGATTAAGTGTTATAATATAAGTTGTATTATACAATATTTTATTATTATTTTAAAATAATATGTACGCACACAGTGATGTGAAAGTCATGCACATAATAATTTATATAGGTATATGCATTCTCGTGTTTTTGTTTTTTCGATAACTATTTTCCAGAAGTTATAGGTATATTTCTTGCAGTAAAAGTTGCTTCCAAAGACATATCATTGTTTTTTTTTTGCTAGTGCTTATTGCAATGATAAAAAATATTGGACAAAATGCATTTAATAGTCCAGTCAATGTTGCCTAGCAAAAAATACTATAGTTTTGAAACTTAGCGAAAAGTTTCGTCTTGAGGCCCTGATTGACCAAAAAAATGCGTCATCCCTCCGAGATTCGCGACCGTCCGCCATCTTGGATTTTAGGTGAAATTTTTCACTTCTTTACGGTTTTTTTACAATATCTCTAAAATTATTAACTTTACGATAAATATAGCATAAATAAAAATTGAAGATCGTAAAATTTGTGACAAGAAAAATTCTATACATTTTTAGCGTAAGAGTAATAGATATATACCTATTCTATGTTTGATCCATTTGCAAACTACACGCAACTAAAACACAAACGCTGAATTACTTAATTGTAATTAAATTATATATATAAAAAAAAATACACGCGTATATTATCTCGATCAGTATAAAGATAAACATCCAGAATTCGGGACAAATCGCTAAAACCGCAACCCACCTATAATTATACCGTTAATAATGTAGGTACTTACGCTGCAGATCTAGTATACGTGATCTATTTAGAACGGATCTATAGATGATTATGTAATATATATATAAATAATATGAAGTGACAAAAATTCCTAAGTAATACTTTTGCCGGGTTGCAAAAAAAATTGATTAATTTAATGGCTCACTAAAATTTAATGAACCAATAATGGGCCACTAAATCATATTTAAGGGACCATTATTTAAATCTATTAATCCATTAAACATTTAGTGATTGTTTATTCAACCAGACATTAATATTTATATTATGTCACGTGACTGGATTTTCTAAATCTGTTGGTAAAATAATATAATAGGTAAATAAAAAAATATTATAAATAAATGTCGAAGAAACAATTACATTTTCACAATTTATACAAAGTGCTTTTAAATAATAAATGTCATGTTAGGTTAGGTTAACCTCCCTTTATTATCCGTCGTCACTTGTCATCGCGGTCGTCACGGTCACGCAATCCTCGTACGGCGCTTTTCTTTAGAATGGAGGTGGCACGAAGATTTATTTTGTCATATAAAATATTTATGGAATTGCTGTCAATTTTTTTTTTAAATATTGTAAGAAAAACTTATAAGGGATGTTTTGTGTTAAGTTTTAATTTTGATTTACCTAAAAACAACTAGTGTTTCGCTCATAAATCAACAAAAACTAAAAATTTAACTAAAAAATGTAAAAGAAGTACGAAGTTTTACTGCTCTCGAGGTAGACAATATAATATCGTAGATGTTTTTTTTAGATATTTAAGTTGGATTTTGGTTAGTAAATATCACACTTAGAGAACTACTTAATAAGTATACGCAAAAACACAAGTCCTTGGTATAAAAAAATGTTCTGTACTTGCACCTTCCTAGATAGTATGACGGTAACATACCTTTATAATAATATTATAATAGTCTGAACAGGAAGTTTATAAAATTACAAAAAAAAAAAAACGTTTACAATATTTTCGTCACGTACTCCACGTGCACGTTTTTCGCGATCGATATGTATAGGTTAGTAACTTTCTTTCTATTTTTCTGATATAGGAATTGCGTGTCGTATTCTCATTTCGTCGTTAATATAATATAATATAATAAACGCGTGAAAAAAATATAATTTCTAAAAAACGAACACTATACGGTGGTATCTTCTACTGCATACAGCTCGAGGTTCTTGTCACGTTGGGGCCCATTATTATTGCAGTATTGTAATTGGTATCATTTCAACCATTTGTGTTTTCTAAACGTCAGACGTATTATAAAGAGTGTTATGTAGACGTGAAGCGGACATTTCTGAAAGGGTTTTTATTTTAAATTGAATTGTTGAAAAAATGCACAAATAATATAATGGCACCTCGAGTTAAATCGCGTTTGCTAATCCCGTAAAAATTTAATTTTTATTGTTCTTTTCGTGGTGTAACTGGTTTAGGCCATTGGTTCACCCACGTTTTCGGTTTATTATCCAAGTCATCAATAAAATATAGGAACACATTTTAAATCAATAAAAAATAACAAATTTGTATGTGCTCCAATTGATCGTAAACCGCAGTAGCCACGTATTGCTCGTTCTAACGTGGTTCGCCACAAACGTTTAAAATCAATAAGAGAAAACCGGGTTTGTAGGATCACGCGAAACGCGAGTCTCCACTCCCAATGTACCTAACATGTAATAGTACTCCTATTCATTCTACTTACTACCAATGTCACGTACGACTTAGATTTAGATTCGACTGTAAAATCTGAATCATTTTTAGAAGCACGTTTATACTTTTTTTAGGATTACACAAAATATTGATACCGATTGAATGTTTCGGTCACTTTCGCAATACTTTTTATCAAAGTATTGGTATATAACATGTGACTATTATAGTTATTAAGTACCTTTAATAGGTATTTATTATTTTTTTTATCAACAACATTTATAACCATCGTTTTCATATAGATAAACTACAAATAGATCTTACTCTAATTTTTAATATTTACATTATATTTGTTCGATATAGTCTCTTGACACTTTTCATTGTTCAGCATCAGATATTTAAGTATTACAATAATATAGGAAACCAACCAGTGTAACCAGCCAGTTAGTTATTTCAGAACTGCGCAATTGAAGTTGATTTTATGTGTGGGGTGCTCTACTGGTTTCCGAGTTAAAATAATCAGTTGTCAGAATGCTATTAGTATTTTATGACGTCAACCGCGTACATGTAGCCATATTATATTATATTTACATCGTGAAGTTTCTTTCATAACTTATATTAGAAAAAACAAATTCGTCATAATATTCTGTTTAGCGTGGTATATCGTTTCTCTTTTAATCAATATACAATATACATATTATTATATAGCCAAACTGTTTGTTTGTGTGGACTATGCCAATATACGTATAAATAAATTAATATACATTTAATAACATGCAGTGGCGCCATATCATTTATACAATGTTGTGACAGAAGCTAATACTGAACTTAAAACAGTGTTAACCGCCCACTGTTTTACACGTCAGCCTGACACGAGAAAGGGCGCTTGAAAAAAATATTAAACATATTAAAATATATAAATCATTATAATGTAAATTCACTAAGCTGTGTTGTATCGGCGATGGTTACCTATATAGATTATACGCACACCTCTATCGACAGTGTTTATATGTAGACAGGGCGGAAGTAGTGCCGGAAGATTATGTGTTTGGCGCCACGGAATTAAGTATTTGAGGATTACCAGATAATTTATATTCTATGCCGAAAAATAGAAAATATTTTCTGTACAATACCTGCAAACCAAACATAATGACATTGGAAGCCGTAAGATACCTTATGGCTTATTTTATATAATAACTGTGTAATCGTGTAATGAACATTATTTATATAACATTCAGGATTAAATTGCGTTTTTCACGGGCCGCGTGAACAGACCTAATTTTTCCGGCTATCCTATCCGGTCTAGTGGTACTAAAGGTACTACATAATCGCTAATACGGTTAGGCTATGATATTCGTGTGAAATATAATATCTACGCATTATTTTAACAGAATTTTCATTTTATATACGAATAGTAAATATCTAGTGGCGACGACTTTAAAAAGTAAAAGTATCCGACGACATACCTATACTACTACTATACTATTGTGTTTGTAATTTGCATTATTATGTAAACAGACCGAATAAATATCATTTTCAACAGAATAGTGCGATAGCGAGTATTATAATACGAATAATTTATAATCAGTGGACAGTGACTAGCTATACTATGTACAATGTTAACAAAATTCTATTATTTATTTATAGATACTTTTTTTATGATTACTCGCAGATATACTGGACAAGCGTAAAACTTTCATCTCGGTTATTTATTTATTTTTATTTAAATTTAAAATGGCCGCTTTTCAAGTAGGTACATACCCATCTAGTGTGGTATTTTTTTTTATTCAGCCGCTTGGTATGCAAATGATACGAGAATTTGATAGTATAATTTTCGTTGAAATTCCAACGAATACAATACCTGCATACAAGTCCACCGGTCGACACGCCGAGCCGATTTCACCACCCACGTGTCTTCGTACACAGTAATATAGGTACAATATGTTTTTGACCGTTCGCACCCACGCGCTGAACGTCATAATATTTGAAATATTGGAAGTAAAAAAGCTATCATTGTTCACTGCCATCATCGGAGTTTGCATCAGTATAATGGGTGTTCCATTATAAAAATAAAAATAAATCCGTTTTTTTTATCTCGTTAAGTCCCGTCAGTAGGTACCTATAGGTATTATGTGGAATCTCTTCAGTAATTTTATACCGTGGTAGTTGCGGGTTACTAACAGAAGATACGAAGGATCCCCACACCCACATTTTTTTTTATCAAGGACCAAACCAATGGCCACGAAAATACACGAATCATAAATATATTTTGTTTCTTTCCTGAATATTATTACGTTACATTTTAACCTTTGATGTTATCATATTAAATATTTTAATTAACTAATATTATAATAACGTTATTTCTAGAGTAAAATGTAGTAAATACATAATATTAGTACAAATAGGAAAAATAAATGTCTTGGTTCTATTGTAAATTAAAAACACTTATCGGAGAGCAAGTAAAATTATGCAAATATTAAAAATTAAATAAAATAATAATATGTAGGTATATTGATTATTATTCTTGCAGTAAAAACAAATTGATGTTAATTATTTAATTTTATTATAATGATTTTATTATGAGTATTTCATATTACATGTTGAATAATTAATAAAAATAATAGATCGATGAACTGTCCAACATTAGAATATTTGAGTAATTTTGGAAAAGCCCTTTCAGTAGATAGTGTTGCAATGTGTGTAATATATATAGTAATAAGAAATTACGTTTTTCTATGGTAAAGTTCTTAAGTCCTTAGCAAATGCAATACATTTTGGTTTATTATAATTTATTCTTAAGCTATTATTGAAAAACCACCAGTCATCTAATAGAATTATATCTGATTCTGCTTTGTACCAAGTCGATTGACAGGTAGAGTAGGAAATTCAAGTCAGCGTATATTTTAGCCATTAACGATTAACCTAACGCAGATATGAACATATTATAAATGATTGAAGATAGAACTATACCCTGGGATTTCTGTCTTAAATCCTCAACTATAAAATTAGTTTAACCGCTTCTAATTTTTATTATGTTTTTCACCTTCAAAATAATATATTACGAGGCCCACATTTAAATTTATCTTCCTAATTTGTAAATATACATTTTTGGTATACCTATACTATTATTCATTAGGTACACATAATATTATCCGGACAACGCACAAACTGCAAATGATTGAAAAAAACAACGTGAAATTAAAATATTTTGTGTATGAATTTGGTTAGCGGTCCGGTAGGCTAGGTTAGCCTCGTATAGCATAATATATTTTTTTATATAATTTATATAATATATCTGCATATTGTTCTCTTTCTTGAGAATAAACTGTCTATTGAAATAAACGAATAATGCAGTTGAATGGTTTTTGGCATAATATGATATTAGTACAGACATATATTTGCAGATTTTAACGTAATAATGGATTACGGTAACCCATACTATGAATTGTGTACAAATAAATATGTATATATATGTTACATTTTCTATTAGGAAATTATATATTATTATATGGACGAGTCGGACGAAACGCGCATACATTAAACTGCCATCGAGTTTTATCTTGCCGCGTAATACTTCACTCTCCGAAATGATAATAATGCAACTAGTAATTACACACTCGAAATCACACCGCACTAGTGTCATCATTACAATAATAACATATATAATAATATACAGGGTAATGCTTCTCGTAATGCAAACCGGGCAGTGTCTGATCAGGGGCATTTTGCTTTTTTATTTTAGTAATACTTATACCATAATTTACAGTATAATATTACACTACGCGTTTTTCACAATTTCATTTAAATAGTTTTACACTCGAAAGTGAAAAAAAAAATAAAAACAATAATAAAATCGCGTTGAATAGGATTTACATTGCCGGGTTAACGATAAAATATCGACCCGGTACATTATAAATATGTTTAAATATATATACAATACGCTCTGGCTCCTCTGACCGAAACGATCACCCGCGGTGTTACGTACGTATATTATTATTATTTATTATATATTATTATTATAGTGCCCGCGTAAAGTTTTTAACCGTCGCGGTTGCGCAACGCAAATATTTTCCTCGTCGGAAAACGGGAAACTTCTTCGGCCGCGTTCGACGCACAGATATAATAATAATAACATTACATTGCGTACACTTATGTGCGATATCGCCCACCCGTGCACACAAAAACGAGCGGTGTCTAATCACCGGATCCCGAGAACGCGCAACGGATCGCGGATTTTCGTCGGCATTGTTCTCCGAGATTATTATATTGTTCGGACGGTTTTTTCTTCTTTTTCTTATATTATTATTATCCTCTCCGCGTCGTCCGATCGAAATTTCTTTCCACCCCTTCCGTCGCCGCCGACGTTCAGACGTTTCTATACACAATATAATATATATATTTACTATCAGCAATATCCGTAACGCGATCCAAGAGCAGAGTAGTTCTCGCGGTCGCGTCGACGAGATTTTCGCACAATCGAAATGCACCCAAATTACGCAATTGTTGGACGATAAAATGTTTGTATATACATATAACGCAATGACTCCGCGTTTTATTCAATCTGCGTTCGCGGATACGTGACGGCGGTGGATTATCTTATTATTTGACCGGATATCCTATTTTGCAGCTGGTGTTTATTGCGTCGAATACCTACATTATAATAAGCGTATATGCAATATATAATAATTATTATCGATCTCGTGGCGGCGACGTTTGTATGTAATTGTTCGTCCCCGTTTCTCGGACGCGTTTATGGTAATAATAATATGTACGGGATACCTAGACACGTCTAAAACGGCTGTATATATATAGAACGTCGTGTTTGTTTTTTTTTTTTTACATTTTCTTTGTCAACGTTTCGGCGGCGGTGTAACTTGTTTCGGAAATGAGTTCAACCAAATCGAATATATCTATATAGTACGCACCTAATATAATATATTAGTACACACGTTCGCCGTCCATGGTAATAACACAGGCGTCTTGGGGCGAACGTCTGCAGCACACCCGCCGCAGTTGTCTTCAACCGGAATCGCCGTAAACGTTTTACACGTGTCGAAACCGGATGGTCGCATAAAATGCAGAATATCCAAGTGCGCGAGCTCCTTATACATACATATTATATTGTTATAACGCACAATGTAATGGAAAATTGAGAACGTTTCTCGTGAGTCGTAGAATATATAATATATTATTATATATTTATATTATGCACATATAATACGCGGGCGTCCACCACAGTTCTACCGTATTGCGCAATTCGTTTACACGCACATGCACGTACTCTTCTCATCTTTACATATGTTATATTATTTAAAAGAAAGTCTCTTATGGACTTTGCTTGTTCGAGACATTCGAAACTATCGACTCGATTGACATGATGTTTTTTTTATATTTTGTCAATAATTTTTCAAAAAAGTAAATATAGTTGGTATAATAGTTTATTTCAGGCAAGGTAATCGATTCATAATATTTATTGATTATTTTTACCATATTTATGTTAAACGGCATATATATATACAGGGTGATTCACCAAGTACTTCCTTATTTTTCTTCAATAATGCAGTCATCAAAATCTGATTTTTGAACTTTTAAATATACCTACTTTAGGACCATATTTTCAGTTTCTTAATATTTTTTGTACTACTTAAGGAATGTCCTGTGGAGATACAAGCTTCTGCTTTTAAAATGAGAAAAAACACCCCTAACCAACTATAAATTATACAGTAGATAATTTTTCTGAAATTGTTGACGTATCAAAATAAATATTCGTACGAGTAGTTTTTGAATTATTTAATTTGGTGTTCTAAGGATAAAAGGCCTATGATAATGGGTTTATAAGATATGAGGGCAATGGTGATTTGAAAACTGTAATAATTTCTATCAATATTAATAATTTGTGAAAATGGCACACGTACAATAAATACTAGATCCAATTTTATTTCTAATTTCTAATTATGTAAAATCATTTTAAGGACCATATATTATCCTAATATTTCAATAACTAAGAAACTACTTATTCGAATTTTTAATGAGGTTCTTAAATCAAAATTTTCAAAAAAATTATCCACTAAATAATTTGCAATAAGAAAGGGGGTTCTAATTTGAAAAACAGAAGTTTGTATCATCATAGGACTCTCCTTCAGTGGTACAAAACAACTCATTAAATTGAAAATATGGTCTTTGAGTATGTATAAAAATTCCAAAAATCAGAATTTGAATAAATTCATTATTAAAGGAAAAAATTGGGGTGCGCATGCTTGGTGAATCACTCTGTATATAAAGACAAATATTTATTTATAAAATAGTAAGAAGTTACGGGGTTTTCCGCAAATATATAGAAGAAAAGGTGTTTTATATGTTCCGGATCCGACTAGACATCTTCCGAATTTTTTAAGCAGAGTTATTCAAATTGCCTCTTCTCCTTTTACACGACGTCACTCTTTTTTCAAATGGTTTAGCCAATTTTTGAACATGTATTAATTTTGAGTTGATGTAGGACTGAATATCAGTACCTAACCAGTATATCAGTTGAATAATTTAAGTTGTTTTCAAATTCCGATGGGCGACCGGTGGACAGCAAAGTGATATGGTGTAAAACAAAATACGGTTTGTAGTAAAAAGGACGTTGGGTTGTTTGGATTTAAGGGTGCAGGAATAAACTTCAAATTTTAAAACGTGCGTTGTGGCTAGCTGCAGGTATAATATTATGTTAATATATATGACTACAAAACTGCACCATGATGATTCCCATTGAAAAATTGCAGGTTCAGAGCGGGGGACATGTTGATTGCAATTCATTTGGATCCGATAAATATACGTTTGTCGATGGCAACGTTCATATTATATTATATTATATTATTTTAAAGAAATATGGGTACGACGTCGTTTTAGATTCATAATAATGACCGATCGTAAACACACACACTGCACCGGGTGCAGGGGTCAACCACCGTCGCCGCCGCGTATGTATATGCAAATAGGCTGTTGTGGCATATTTTCGAATTTATCGCGCGTTAACAACAGTTGTTATTACTGCTCTGCTGGTTCAATAGCAAAAGCGGCAGCAATTTTTTTTTTTCATATCGGCTTACGATAATAACAATAATATTAGCAGGGTTATATCTTGTATTAATATATAGAGTAGTAAAAAAGTGCGTATTGGTACCTATATTTACTATACGCGGCGGCGGCGGCGATAACGTGTGAAATTCGGAATGTCGATTCCGTGGTTTTAGCGGTTGTGCCAAGGACGCCCTTGGGGAGAGTCCTCCGCGCGCGCGGAAACAGCTGCCGCCGCGCACTGACCCCGATTTACAACGGTCGCCGCCGTAACTTACCGTAAGTGTCCCAGTTTATCTCGCGGCCGGTTTATAATAATGTGTTATAGTATTTTATTTTGTTTCGTCCGTCAGTCTTCATTTCGTTTCGCGTTTATCGCTATTATAATAATATTGTTTTTCGTCTCTCCGTGATACAAGCGACAAGCCTATATTATAATATATTATATATAAAAAAAAACTCCGTTCAATTCCATCTATATACCTATATACACTTACGATGGATATTGTTATGCACGCACATAATATATTAAGTACATAACTGTATACACCACCATCTGCAACGGCAAAACACTGTAGTTGTCGGTATATATATAATATAAATTATAACCCGCTTCGTCTGTTATCGTAAATACTGCGCGCGCGTTACGTTACACATTATTATTATTATTATTATAATGGCGTTGGCCGCGTATACGATAATATCATACAAGTACCCGCGTATCGGTATATTGTATTATTGTCCACCGATCGGCCTTTTACGGTTTGTTCGTTTGCAGCCCGAAAATCGACCGTTTCCGTTTCTCGTACATAAAACGTATCGTTCGGTTTTCGGTCCGACAATGACCCCCGAGCACGCAACGCGTCATAATCTAGCGAGTTCTGCGTCTTGTATATTATACACTATATAGGTATATGAACGCGGTCTTCTTATACCGGAACTGCGGTTTTCCGCCACGACCTTGGTCTTCCGTGATGCTATAATATATCTGTAGGTACTTATTATATTCACAAATATATTCCAGCTACAGTATTTTTTTTTTAAATAATAATTTCGTATATTTAGTCAAAAGCATATTTTATAATATTAAACTTTATACAAATACTACATTTAAGGATCATACATTATAATTAGGGCTGTGAATTTAATGCATTAAAAAACCATAAAAATGCATTTAAAATCTCAAGACCTGCACTAAAAGTTCAAAATTGAAAAAAGTAAGGAAGGAAGAGAAAAAACTATATTATTTTTTAATTTCATATTTTAATAAGTTTACAAAAGTTAAAAAATAATTCATCAAATGTAGGTAAAAAGATTCGATTGACGAAAATTATTAAATATATCCAAAAAAATAATGAAAAAGGAAAACATGATCTAGAAAGTCCAAAAATTACTTCAAAATTGAATCAACGGTATTGCATTTATCATTAAAATTCTTCTACTACATAACTACATTATTAGACTTAACAATTAACTATGGTATATATAGGTATAACGTGCTTTATTATATCTTTATGTATACCTAATTATAGGTCTCAAGTCTAATCTGATAATCGGATGATTTGGTCGTGAAGTGATTAATATTGTTTTGTTAATGAAAATCTATTGGTTTTCAAGGTCTACGATGACTTAAACGGACAAACTAATCAATCGGGTGTTATTTCTTCTTTTCGTTATAGAAGACATTTGAGAGTTGTGACAGTATTATGGTCTTGTAGCTGTTTGTTTTTTTTTGCTTTCATTCATGTTAATGTCGGCATTCGAGTAACATAAATAATATATTATATTGTACAAGGTATATGGTGCATGAAATGAAAAAGTAATTTTTTCTAATACGAATAGTAGATAGAGTGGAAGATTTCATTCTCTGCAAGCATTTCAAATAGGTCGTATAACGTAGTATTAGTTATATACTATTTTATTGTATTTTTTACCGACAACATCGTGGCACACTCTTGCATTCAATAAGCCCGTCATTTAAATTATATATATATAACATATTATATTGTATATTTGTGTGTAAACCTAATACTAATAATAAATTTATATTATAATTTATAACATAACATAATAAGTAGGTATATTTCAAAAAAAGAAAAAAACACCAAAACTATGTACAGCGTGATTCATTAAGCGTAATTATTATCTCAAAAAGTATTAATGTTTTTGAAAATATTTTTTATCCTTATAATTTTTCAAGTTTTTAACTTTTTTGAAAGACAGCATAGTTTTAATTTCATATTCCAAAGCAGAATATTTTTTTTCAGTATTTTGGTTCATAAAAATAGAATTTAAACTACTCTTTTTAAAATCGAATTTTATGTATAAAAATACTTAGAAAAATATTCTGCTTTGAAAATTAAATTAAAACTATGTTATCATTTAAAAATGTAAAAAACTTAAAAAAATATAAGGATAAAAAACATTTAAAAATATGATTTTTTAATAAAAACGTGAAACTTGAAACTATGTAAAAAAATATTTTCAAAAACATTAATACTTTTTGAAATAATCAGCGTTTTACGCTTAATTAAATCCCGTATATATAACGTAATAACATCGTGTTTTTTTTATAATTTATTATTTTAATGTTATTTATTTAATAATTAGGTATGTTATAACAATAATATATATTAAATGCAACTATCGTTTAGAAGTTAGAACACTCGATATTTCGTTTGTAACTTGTATAACTTGTTTGAGTATCATTCGTGATAATTCTGCATGATTTTCAGAGCCTAATATATATTATTATATGGATGTCGTATGTAAATAATATATATATAACTAAATAATTATACCTATCATAGATATTGAAACTTGTAATGTATTATATGTATATTATGTTACCTATATTTTTATATAAAACCGATATAATACCTTCTTAATATTTTCTATTACACAAGCTTTTACTATTCTTTTGGTTGTAACTTGTAAGTATACCTATCTATTTTGTTGTATAAAAATATTTTTTTTCGATTAAAAAAATATAAGAATTTATTACAATTACAAAATGTAAAAATGTAAAAATGTTCAATATGTTAGTATAATACTGTCTAGTGCCTACTGCGAACCGTGAACTATGAAACCTTAAGATGATATTATATTCTAATATTATATTCAAATATGTTAATCTTTCTTAATTTAGAATATAAATTTAACTATTTATTTAGAAAAGTTTAAATTTAAATTTTTAATTTGAATGTATCATTGGTTTATAATTGTATTATTTCAATTCATAAACCTCAAGATTGCATTTAAGCTATAATACTTAATTCAGTTGGTTTGAACGGATTCAACCGAAAGACAACTAAACATAAAATTGATAAAAAAATTTATATTTGAAAAATATTTTAATAATTAACGATTGTAGAAACGATAACGTAATTTATTGTATTGTCAAATCATTGAATGGAAACGTATTGTTGTATTGTTAAATACATAATGATAATAGGTATACCTACTTACTGATACATCGAAAGTGTATACGTCATTAATTGTAATAGTTTATTTTATTATTATAGATGATAGAACAATATAATATATTAAATAATTATTGATTGAAAAATACATTAGATAATATTTATATTAATAAGTTACGTAAACACTAAACGTGCAATATAATATAATTATTTAACTACTTTATTTTACATATTACATATGCTTGTGATAAAAATAAACTTATAAACGACAAATTTTTGTTTTCTTATATTACAAATCTGTTTATTTTAATGCAATATAATAATTTTAATTTATAAAATGTAATAGTAATAGGTATTTATATTAAATGTCCATATTATATCTCTAACAATATTAGTAAATTTAGTTATCAAGGGTTTAGCGTACATCAATATAATAGTATCAGTATACTTATATAGAATGAATTCAAAACATTTTTAGGTTGACATTTCAACGAATGAAGTAGTGTTATACATAATAAGGTATTAATAACATAATAAGTAGGTTCGCTTATTAACTCACTTAACTTTTGCGTATCTGGATACATCATACATGTCTAAAGCTTATGAAAATAAGTAGAAAATAAAAATATATACCTATTATCAACGAATGTCAAAGCAAAATAGAAACTAAATTACAGTGTTAAATGGATCGCTTAATGACATTGCATTATGCATAGATGTTTGACAGATGGTTTCTTTTTTTGTTTTTCAATGTATTTAATTGGGTGACACTGTAAAGCAAAAAATCAAAACACTTACAATTAAATTACGAAATCCGCATCGCAATGGAATATTTCTTCGTTATATAGTCATCCGTGATCCGTATATAGAAATAATGATTTGATATTATTGTTACTTGCTTTATTTGTTTTATGAGAACTTTTCGATTGCAATATAAAATTATTCACACACAGTTCAATATTCTATACGACACAGTATAATATCTATACATTATGGAGTGATTTACGGCTATATTACGTTTTAATACATGATATATTTTATGTCCAAATGGATATCAAGACCTATGTTTAGTTTATGTATTATTATTCATAATTTATACTCAATTATTATGACTTTAAGTTGCCATTATGGTAATAAATTATATACTATATTATATATGTACTAATTTATTCAAACTTATTTAAAAAAAAATTACAAATAGAACCTACCCATATACATTCCAGTCGAGATTACACCGGAAATAATATATTTTAATGACTCTAAAATTATATCAACATTTTGCCAAAATATTTTCAGAATTTACTACATCAGTACATCCTATAGTTTTTACTAGGTTACCTAGGTGTGTATAAAATGATAATCGTTTTGGTAACATATACTGATCATATTTTAACAGTGGTTGTTATTATTGCAGTAATGCTCATTGTATAAAATATTTCTTTTTGTTATTATCGTATGGACATATTTTAGTATTGTGTAAAGTTTACAGTGTTCAGACAATATAGTTGTTAACTACGGTTATTATAAAATACAAATACGAAATATATGTTATATATACATTAAACATAATACTAATAATAATTGTCATCAATAATAGTTTAATTTATGATACTGGTTGGGGTAAAATAGCAAATCTACATTTATATATTCGTAAAAAGAAAATAATGTTAAATAGATGAATTTGTTTTCAAATTATTAGGTATCTAAAGAATAACTTAGTCTATTACTCTAATGTGACCGAATATTTTCTATTGGTAAAACGGAATCATTTTTACATTTTTTTTTTTTAAACAAATGAACCTACTTATATTTTTAACGTTTTGTAACAGCCCGCATCTAGAGAATACTACTTAACAAATATATATTTTTTTGCCATTATTTTTGTTAGTCATTTTACATAAAATATGCACAGCATGACATAATTTAGGTACATATATGTTTCTTTTTATTTTTGTGGAATCGCGGTCATCATTATTTTATATTTTAACTTCTTAAATTGTTATCTTTATGTCTTGAGAAAGTTGTATAATTAAAATATAAAACTATATATTATCTTTATAATGATGCGATGATATTTGGGAGAAAAAAACATACATAAAATAAATGTTATCATTTTTACCTAAGACCTAAGTTGACAGACTTAGTGGCTTACTTTAGTTATTTAGACAACAAGTTATAGTTTAAATTTTAATAACTGGTTTTTATGCTTGTTTGTACTTGTACTTGTATTTTTTTTTTTGAGACTTATATTTTAGTGATGGTAATGTAGAATTTCATCAGGCTGGAAAAAATAATGAATATAATAATCGGTATTTCTGAAATAATTTTGTCTTCATTAAAATATCAAAAATATTTTATAATTTGATTTTTATTACGGCATTATATTTCTTAAATCAAATAATTCATTTTAAATATATACACGATTCAGTAAAGAACTTGTCGATAAAACGTTTACACATTTAGATTTAAAAATAAAAAGTTTGAAACTGAAAATATTGTTACTGTAATATTATAATAGTTTTCTTATTATCAACAGTAATCTCGAAATCAAGCGTACTAAATACCAGTACGTATACCTTTCGTACTTAATACAAAATATTTAGACTGAATTTAAAAACATATTAATTTAAACATCGATAGAGTATAGTTAAGGGATTGTATTATACTCCACTTAAATTGGTTATATTATATTGAATAATTAATTGTAATGTTATATTTCTCGTAGCAGTGAATGATAAGAAAAAAAATGATCACTTGAGAACAGCGATTTTTATGTGTTTATAAACTTATACGTATATCAAATACTTAAGTGTGTGTCAACTTGTGTGTCAAACTTGTGTGTGATAACTATTTTTCTCTTATAAATAGTAGGTACTAATACTAATTATATGATCACAACATCTTATGCTATTATTGTATTCAATCCGTGAACTGAGTTTATAATCGAGCA
The DNA here is from genome assembly GCF_019925205.1 of Metopolophium dirhodum. Classification (NCBI taxonomy): domain Eukaryota; kingdom Metazoa; phylum Arthropoda; class Insecta; order Hemiptera; family Aphididae; genus Metopolophium; species Metopolophium dirhodum. The sequence goes on from NC_083561.1 coordinate 12,053,803, forward strand.
ACGATAATTAATCTTAAGAAATATAATGTTTACAAGCCCGTTTACGGATAGTACTGCATATTTACATTATGTCCTCCATTTTGACACCTTATTGGAATATATTCTATAATACACTTATATCACGTGTATGCTATTACAGTATTAATTTAAGTAGACATGTTTCAGTCCATTCACGATCCGACATTCTTATTCGTCGACGGCACCTAATTGTTGCTATAATAGAAATTGTCTTTTTCTGTCCGAATGTTAACAAGCGACTGTGTGCCATATGAGATATTAAATGGCATGTAGTTGAATTGTAAAATTGTATGCTAAAAATATATAATTTATATTATACCTATTTATACACCATACATCACTAATATAATACGCCAGAAACTAGGACAAGATATTGCTTTTGTATGCTATTGTAGTACGTTTTTATAAGCAGTGTGTGTGAAATCTATACGGCATAGCAGTAATAATATAATATTTTTTTGTTTACTGTAAATAGATAACAATTTTAAAATATTTTTTTCAATATTAATGATCTATACATATTATAAAACATAGTGTGGGTTATAATTAACTATTTTTGATGATGGTGAATAAACGCATGTGTGAACTTAACATTAGAATATTTTATAGCTTCTTGTATATTATATATTATACTGTATAAACATATAATATTGTGTCCAACGATTAAATTATAAATTTAAAACAGTAGGGTAATGCAATCTACATATTTTCTCCGTCTTCCAAAATTATTAAATTCTCACGGGACACTCATCGGTGTATGCGGTATAATATGATGGTTTAAAAATGAAAAGTAATTATATTTTTTAAATTTTCACTAAGCTCTGAAACACAATTTCTATCTTATTAACGCTGTGCCTATATAAATATATAATATATATATATATTTATCTCCATTTTATGTAGTAAATATGTCATTGCATTTTCTTCGCGTACCTATATTTTACTAATCACATTTTATCGCACGTTAGTTCTGACAAAGTTAAATGCACCGTGATTAAGTTTCTCGAGCATCTAACTAGTGATCATTGTTGCCTCAGGGGTCAAAATAAATTGACATAATATACATCATTATAAAATCGCCGTGTTTCCCAATTGAACTGTACCTACTATGTATATACGGGTTGGTAACCGATTGCATCATGGTCCACATGAATGGGAAATTTGAGAATAAAATAGATTACGCTTCGAGAGTAATTTCCATTTCAGAGTAGGTTCATGTATTTATGGACTTTTACAAATTCTACAGGCAGGTCATGGTTGCATAAAATCACAGAACTTCTGTTGTACGAGACTTACACGGGGAAAGGAAATTGTAGCGCTCACCTGGTGACATTACTACAGAAACAATTTATTTATATCTATAATAATCATTATTTGTTGATGATTATTGATTAGTAAAATATTATTTCAATGCGATACACATTAATAAGTTTTTCCTATGGATAACGGTAGCATACACTATAGCCCACATTACTATTACACCATATCAATTTTTTTTAGTTGATTGTTTAATGATGTTCTGAAAAATTACACTGTGTCGTCCAAATAGTAATATTATTTCGTGCGTACATCTTGTTTCATTATGATACATATCGTGTTATAGATAATATTTTCTTATCTGATAAAATATAACATGGTGATTGAATTTAAAACAAATTATAATACATTTTACTTTTAACTATAGATTTAAAAAAACAACGGCGTAGAAGGTAGAAAACGAAATGAATAAAATATAAATTATACGCCAAATTTATAACAGAATTTATTATTGTGCTATAATTAAAATACATTGTTGGATTCAATTGAATTCCAGTAAATCTGAACTTAAATTGCCTCTTTTATTTTCTACTGCATAATAAACGAATTTATTTTACGTCTTGTATTTGATATGATTCTCTGTTATATTTTCGTATTTAGCAATAATTCTCCACTCACATAGCAATATTATATATTATGTACAACTGATGTGAACAAAACAATGCAAGTTATTATTTGCGCATATGGTGTTTGTGAGAAATATTGATAAATACGTGAATAATGTATACCTATACCTATTATTATTTTATTAAGCTATTGAGGCCAATTACATAAATTACATTTAATCACGTATAGCTCAAGGCGTCTGGTTTTATCGACAATGGATCTTGATCTTGAAAAATGGGTCACACGTTATTGTAATTATTGTGAATATATAGATATCAATTCAAATTTCACTAATCGTATTAAAGATATACCTAAATATCCAATATCTATATTATAGTGATAATAATTATAATTTATAAAATGTTTTCTGTTGATTTGTTGTTGTTCTAAACAACACAAAATTACATTTGTAACTATAATCGAATTATTTGTATGTAGCATGCTATTACAACCTAGCTGGCTTATGCCACATGACTCTTAAAACTAATTCGATTATCAACCAGAAAACGATATTCAATAGTAGATTTAAATAATCACAAAACTTTTGTGAAATTCTATATCCCGATTAATGTTATGAAAGACTTACGTGTACCAAGATTATTTACTAAGTGGAAAGTTTTTTTACGACAGCTTATTTAGGTTTATTAAATAATCAGTACCTACCTATCTACCTAATCATAATATACTACTATACTAGTGTGTACAGTACTATAGTGCTTCCAAATGTGCTTTAATTGCTTGAGATTATTTTAAAGTATAAAATAAGGTTATGAATTATGTTAAAATCAATATGGTATTATGTAAATTAATATTATTTTAGATATTTTAGATCCTAATATCACATATTAAGTAAGTGATCAACTATGTTATAAGTTAAAAATACAAAATCATTTTAAACGAAATATGAAATGTACCTAATATATATGGAAAAAAAATTAAAATGTATACTACTTCACCTAAATATATTATTATTTAATTAATACGGAAGTGTAGAGAATTATCACTGCATTTAAAAATGTATTAACAATTTAAAATAAACATTTATGATTGTAAAATTATATTTAAGTGTAAAACATTAAATAGATAGTTCAATATGTGCTAATGTTACGGTTACAGATGCGAAATAGCTTAATTGGGAATTAACAAAAATCAGAAATGTAGTATAGCTATAATAGCTGTAGACTGTAGTATAATTCATGAGTTAATATTATATTAACTAAATCACGTAAGTCCAGGTACTAGAACTTTACAAAGTTTATTTTTTGTATATACCTACAACCTACCAATAGATATTTTTTTTGAACGAGAATCATTCAGAAGCATACTGTCAAAAATCAATATATCCCACGTTAAAATCGATGACTTTGTATATTTTTCTTACTACATAATTAATATAGAATTTAAACAATTGACCTCACAACAATGAGATATATTGTTCGATTATTACGTAAAATCTCGTGACTGACAAACGGCAGGTGACTATATTATATCATAATAAGCTTACGAACTCTATAATGTTGAAGTTGAACGTGGGCTTATTAGTTATTATAAAAACAAAAATCAATTTTGTTTGAGATTATATAATTACTCACACAGATATATTACTATAGAGTTGTATAACACGAACAAATAACAATATAAGTATGGAGTATATTATTTGGATAGTTACCTACATAACACAACCGCAACAGAATATATGCACAGTGAATCCAAGTTTATTATTATATATTATTGAGTCACCTGCGAGTATCTACATATCATTTTAGGTTTCCGTATATTATAAAATGCCGTACGCCTTATTTCATCCATCACAATCATTTTCATTGCTATGGTTATTTTTATTTTACTTACCACTAATACCATTTTAGCCTTTATTATACACCCTCAAATCAAAGTATGATATACAATGCAATTTGTTTCAATATGCAGGGGATTTAACAATTCTTTTAATAATGATTTTATTCAAATAATGAATTTTTAATTTTTCAAGTATACCTACTTCGAGACCATATTGAAAAATCTATACTTGCCTAGTTTTTATTTGAAAATAAAAAAAAATAAGTATTTGAAAATGAACCTTTTCTGTAGGCTTATTTAAAAATTCTAAAAATCAAATTTTAATAAATACATAAATAAAGATTAAAAGGGGGATGCACATGCATAGTGAATCACTTTGTATATATATTGTTTTATTAACGCATCAAATTAATTAAACATTCTATCTGCTTCTTTTAAGATGCCTTTACCGTTTTAGTTTGATTTCATTTTAAATAGAGATATGTATCTTTGCTCTGCTTTTCCTTACTGGTTTAAATAATTCCTCGCTTTATATATTCACGATTCTCTATACTGAGATATCAAAAAAAACGTTTTTTTTCACGATTTCGAGAAGACGAAATTGTTTGTATTACAACTGACTTCTCTAGATGTCTATGCAGTTATTATACGCATGAAGTGGTTAAAATGGAATTGATTTTCGTACACGTAAAAGCGTGCGCGGGCGAATAAATTACCCACCTAAATAGTGTCGTGGGATTCAAATAATGTTTGATCTTTAAGCCTGAAGGTGCAGGTTATTAACACTCTAGTAGGTACCGTAAACATTTATAACAGACATAGGTATATACCATATTTTAATAACATTTAAAACTAGACAGCCATATTATACAAGTCGAGAACCTCCCCACACACGGTTTTCGTTAAGGATAAAAAAAAAATGTATAGGTCTATTATATTATTATTATTATATTAATATGACGATGTTATTGTTATGTCTTAATGCGTTACTCTCAATAATATATCGTCGCCGTTCCTTCCAAAATCAACTTTGTGTGATGGATAAAAACGTCTTCATTGTACACCTACGCGTGCGTACACGTCTAAATATTACATGTATTATATATGTATAATAATATGTACATTCAGGTATATATATATATTACATTCTAACCCTCTCGTCGCCGTATATAATGTAATTTAGAGTCTAAATTTTAGACGATAGGTACACGTTTGACGACGACCCCGTTGGATCGTGAATAGACGTCGCGCGAGGAACTAAGTGCCGAGTTTTCCGCTAGCCGGGACGAATTATATATTATTATAACGACGTCGTTATTATTTAAAGGCGCGCGCGAACACACACACACACACACACACACACACACACACACACACACACACACACACACACACACACACACGCGAGGCCGTATTATGCATTCGCGACGTCAGGTGCCTATAAAATCGTTTGACACGAGTCCGTCTTTTGTGCGTCTCATTGTGATAGCGTCTGTGATTAATGTGCGAGGCGACCGACGGCGACGTTTCCACATTATATATTGTAGGCACAATAATATAGTACCAGCCATATATTATACCAGCCGTGTACGTATGGAACACGCCACGTCCTTAGCGCGCGCCACAGATGTCTGCGAGCCGAAGCTTTTATTACATTATTGTCCCGACCGCGGTCACGCGCTGACCTGCAACCACTGCAATAATATTATTTTTCCTACGCCTTTGCGTTTGAATTTCATTCAGCGGCGCCGCTATAATACGACTCTGCGCGTTGATCGTACACAATGACGAACCACCGTGGACACGATCTCTGCGGGTTTACGGCCTCCCCCCCCCCCCCTCCGACCACAAACTCCTGCTCGCGTCCTGTCTTAATAATAATAATAATTATTATTATTATTATTATCCTCTCGGACGAAACCGTATGCGAAGACGGCGGGTTTACGCAGCTATAATATAATACCTATTGACTTTAAATACATTATAATATAATATATGTACCTAGATACATATAATACACACGTAATCAACATAATATAATAACATTTCGTGTACACACACGACCGCTGCACGAGTCGCCTGTGCGTGTTCGTCGAGTCGAAATCCAATTTCACGCGTTTTTCGGTTAGCTTTTTTCCGTCTTCTCTCTCACTCTCTCCTCACGTGTCGTCGAGTGGTATTGTATGCTCTATTATATGTGTACACGTCCTCGTCGTGTATTTTATTCCTCTCCCAAGTCCCGTTAAAACGGCTGTATGATATTTTTTCTCCGTTTATTTCTTGACGTCCGAAACAAATTTTCCCTCCGCATGTAGTTACATCATTATTATATTGTTTCTCGTATCGGTATAAATACACGCAGGCATACACACAATCGTCATATTATTATACATAATATCTTATTATATTTTTTACACAGACATAGTATAGCGTAAACCTCTCCCAGTCCCGCTATCGCGTGTGTTACGACATGACGGGTAATATATATTATTATTATTGTTATTGGTAGTATTGGTGTACCTATACAGTGTACAATGTATATATTGTATAATGAATATTATATACCTATGCCACAACAACAGTACAAACAACTCGTATATGCACGCGGTCGGCCGTTGTCGCTAATTATTATCATCGAACGAGAGTGAAAATCCGAGAAAAATCACGGCGAGATGATCGTTGCATGATATGGGAAAACGCCTCTTGGGGCTCACATGTTATGTATATTAAACACATATATTATATTATACATACGACCCGCGTGGTCGTGCTATTATTATTATTATAAGTTTATAACGTCCGTGATATTAAAGTAGTATGTGCCTCCGGGGCTTAAACAATATATATATATATATATATATATATATATATATATATATATATATATTATCATTATAATATGTATACCAGTGTGAGAGAGAAATATATGAATACATTTCAAAAATAATAAATGGTAATTCGGCGGCATATTTAGACGGATAGACGCGGCACACATACGTGGCCCGTGGAAAGAAAACGTTTAATATTTAATAGGAGGCAATTTACTGTGTATACATACCTATTATAATATATATGTTCGTGAGTGTGTGTATAATAGTTGCGCCGCTGCAACAGCAGCATCAAACAGTAGATATGCACGAGAAGAACGAATTCTCCGTGATATTATCAAAAACAATTTTTTTCATCATAGTTGCGTTTCATATATTGTGTATAATATACAATGTTTCGTACTTACGCATTTAATGTAATAGTACGCGAATAAATCATAAATCAAATCTCAACGGGCCGTCGCCGCTGCAGTGCAGACGGCCGGAAAACTATTTTCGAAATCACTTATATAACTATAATAATGTATAATAATACACAGTTTATGAATGTCTGAAACGCCAAATATGTGAGTAGCAAACGGCAAACGACGTCTGCAGTAGTATTACTATAATATAGTATATATATAAGTACATAAATACAATATTATGCACTATTAAATTTATACTATTTATAATATATTAAATTATATATTAATATATTATACACAATATTATTATATTATTATTATGTTGATAAATGATAAGTACCTATACGTACCCTTTATCACATTATACAATGTGGATGGTTGTCTTGAAATGTATATTAATACACATCATTTGTTATACCTGCTTGTTGAACAATTTTTTAAATAATACGTCGGGGTGTGTAATATATTGTAATCAAATTAGTCAATTATATCGTCCACGATGTATAGTGAGTATTATATTATGATATAAATCGTCGGAATTTCATAATTATTATTATCATTGTGGTTTATTTGAATTTCACGTTTAACAAAACAAAACCGCAATGTATAATAATAATATTATATTTTGAAAAATTACGCAGGCATGAATATTTTTATAACCATGTTTTTGTTGTTGTTATTTAATACATACTATTTCATCGTGTCGAAAACAATAACAAAAATATATGATTTTTTACGTTGGTATTCTGGACATATGGTTTTTCATAAATTATTTAAAATATAAGAAGTACCATGTCTATAATAGTAATAAACAATATTTTTTAAAAATAATTGTACATTTTAATTTAGGTACCTACTTAAAATAAAACAAAAAAGATTTTTTTTTAACAGGAATTTATGTATGCAAATATTTTTATCAAATTATTATAGCCATCTAATAATGTAAAATGAGTAATGGGTGACATCGTTTATAAATTTTAATTACGAGATATTCATTACTTTTTTGACAATATTTCAGTTACCATCAAATTAAAAATAAAAACCCAATTAATGACAATAGACTGATACTTTCGTAAAATTACGGTTTAACAATGTCGCCACTGCGGCCATAATATATTATTATTATTATATAATATTAAATAACATTATGATAATTTGTCTAATTAATACAAAGACGTTAGATCAGTTGAATTTTATCAGTGAATAGTGAATACTATAATCAGTAAAAACTGGGTGTGTTCAGGGTGTGTATACAATATACATATTGCACAGGGGCCTTGGATACAGTGTGGCGTATCAAATTGGACCCACTGCAGTCTTGAAAAGGCCTCGAATTGACATAGTAATTGACATCAATTATAACATGGACGAACTTATTTCGTAAATTACACAATTCTTCTTCTAAGGAGTGTTTTTACAATATGCACTAATAGTTTAATATAAGTACTCAGTACATAGTAAGGTTTTAAAAAAAATGCATACTTTGTAGAGAGTAATTTCTTATCAATAAAATAAAAAAAGCTATTCTATTGAAAATTTTTAAAAAATAATTCATATAAATTTACATAAGGAATATAAAGTTTTAAAATAAATGTTATCAACGACCTGTAATAACTAAGAGTGTCCATATATAAAATAGGATCGAAGAATAAAATGCCATAAATAAACGACAGTAACTAGTTGTATATGGTTTTATCTAATGTGTTAAGTTATTCCTTGGATTAGGTATCAAAGTATTAAAGGAAATTGTTTTCTAGTACCTGTAGATATATAAAAGTAAGGTCGAAAGTGTAAGGTTTCGATGTAAAAAAATATAGAAATTTCTTATTCTGTGTAAGTAAAATTATAATGTAATAATAATGTAAATAAATTGTAATAATATCATCACTATTTGGACGCATATAATGTATTATAACTGAAATACAATTATTATGAGTTATAATATTGTATATCGTCCCGGCCTACCTATCCCGGCTTATTTTTATAAGTATTAAAATATAATATATTATAATATCTAGAGTAGGTATCATAATATTATTGTATTGAATTAACTGCAAACGATCATTCATTCTAACGGAGAAATTCGATGCGTTACAGGTGCTGATGGCTTCCGAACATTTCATACCTTCAAGGTTTGTGTTTTCTGCCGATTACGCGCCTGTGGTAAAAAATTTACCAATGCTGGCGGCGCTGGCCGAGGCGTGTCTGTGGCCGGTGGTTTTGCTCCTGTTCGACGACCAGTTCGTGCCCCGGCTTTCAAACTTGTACCGGAGACGAAGCGTTTCGGACCGGGCTAAGCCCCCTCAAGGTAAATAAAATGCATTTATTTTTTACCATCGTCGTCGTTTTGTACGAAGACGCATTACTTATCCAAACACCGTATATTATAATGTTATGTACTTATGTGTATCTAATGTATATATATATATGTGTGTGTGTGACATTGTGATATTCGTACTAACCATTCGGTTTCTTATCCATCGGATAAGGTGGCTGATGACAGATTCCCCTCAATTTTCCAGTTAACTTGATTTAGTTTACACAAATTAAAAGAAAAATCCATAATATTAACATTTTGGAAACCTCCTGTATTCCTATAGAATTATGTACTAACCTGGATATGATGCACCTGAGCGTGTAACATAATAATATTATTACATACGCAAATGCATCAAATGCAAATTGAACGAATCGTTTACTCGAATATTTATTTGATTTTGACTCGTTTCTGAAATGGAAACAAGTTGATATTATGGTATTATTATATTATATTTTATATATTTCTCATTTCACCGATATTTTTACATGGACGAAGTTAGATCGGAAACATATTTTTAATAATAATGATACGCATATTTTAAATCCATATTTATACACCTAAATAGTTTACCTGTTCTCTGCTCCTACTGCATAATTGAATTTGATTTTATTCCGCGTTTTTGACAACTCTTTCGTAGGTGTATATTATATTTGTTTAATATAAATCGTCATAATAATGTAAACATCGTCAAAAGTGTATTTTATTTCATTATTTTAGTTAATTGTCGAGCTGTAATGGTCTAGTGCTAATAGCTATAAAAATAAAAAATAATTTCACGAATTCTCGAACTCTTGATATCTAATTTTTAAACAAATAGCTTCTGTAAAATATATCGTGTTTAAACTAAACTAAAAAAGACGTGTTTAATAGAAATTATTTTCTCTTTCTAATAACAATAATGTGAATAAAATATACTGAGAAAATTATAAAGTAAAACAAAAACAGAACCTTCTACAGCTGTGGTGTTGACTATTGACACCGAAAGATATATTACATGTTATTATATTATGTTTGGTTAGATATAATACGCAGCGTTGACTATTTCATTGCTTATAAAAATTAAATTATTTTTTCGTTTCCCATTTATTCAATATTTCATCTCTCGGTGAAAAATTCGTGACTGTTACGCCATTGTATTTTTAAGAAAAAATACTGCAATACATAACTTTGAAGAACGAAAGTATTTAAGTTACAACGTTGAAAGTATTATACATATATACAATTATATACGGGATATAATATGATATATATACTGAAATTGTTCCAAGCGTAATTTACTGTCGTGTCCCGAAAAATCGGAAATGAGAATGATATATATATTTTATTCCTGCAGTGCAGCAAATATGTTGCTTCTAGAATTCTAGAAAAGAATAGGCACTACTACATTCTTCACCGTATATTCAGCGAATCGACCGAATAAGGTTGGTGGTGTGTAAGGCAATCTGCCTTACACATCATATACAGGATGTCAGGGTGAGAGTAACGTTAATATCATCAGTCATTATATACATTGGCGGCGTGTAGTTAATGTAAAACATTTAAGCCTCTATTATATATTATACTGTCCACAAGGAACCCCGATTCTTAAGATAAATCGAAAACGATACACTTGTACAGACTGATTAATCAATCAACCTTGCGACCATAGGCAATGTAGAATATATACGCCATTCGAATATTACGAGTACTATACATTCAAACATAATAATATAGAATCGTTTCAAAGACGGAAATTCTATATTTCAACTGAATTCTCGACGAATACGATTATAATATTTTGCTGAATACTAATATTACTTATTGTTATATCGAATCAAACACGCCGTAAAAACTAGAAAATATATTTTATTGATATTTTAATAGTTTTCGTTTAACACGCGTTCGCGTTCGTTTGCAGGCTTACATGGCAAGTTCCGCCCGTACAACGGTTCGTTGCAAGACGCCCGAAGGCCTCCACCGCCTTCCAGCGGCGGCGGCGGCGGCGGCGGCGAAGCGGTCAGATTTCCCATCACCAACGGATCTTTGTTCGCCAGCCTGGATGGCAGAGTTCCGGTTCTGCACAACTATAGACGAGGTTCGTATATACTCACTATCACTCTCTCTCTTTCACACACACACTCGGACATTTATTGGCATCACTCTCAACAGATGGCTGATGAACATAGGAAATTAATTGAAAATATCTTAGCAAAAATTAACAAATATCTAATAAAACGACAAAATATGCGAAAAATCCTGAAAATGTGCTGCAGTCGGCGTTTAAAAGAAAAATAATATTTTTTAAATAATTATTAGATAGTACAATATTTAAACAAAGTAAAATATTATTAAACACATTTTGTATACTAATAAATTGTTTTAATTATTTTTATAGTAAATTAAATACACTTTATTTCTAATGCTACAATGATAAACATAAAGAAAAAATTCTCGAATGTACAAATCAAAATTCTAATATCTGACTATAATAGCAACACGCTATAAATACGTATTGATTTAATTTCAATATCAAATAGTATAACATATTTAAATTTATTAAAATGTACATGATAGTTTAAGAACGTTACAGATAAAATCTCTTATTTATGCATAAATATTTCTCATTCTCTATGCATATTATGTTAATAGATAATAATTGAACGCCTTGCGCACTAGTACGAGTATAAATTTACTATAGTTCACCCAGCGCTGGTGCAGTAAATAATTGTTCACTTGTTCTAGTGATTTGTAAAAAACCTCAGCACATTATATTATAATATACTAAAAGCACTATAGTCTATATTAAGTACCATAATATTATAATACGCATATTATTATATGGTACCTAAATAATTTAAGACCTGCGTGTAGGTCGCGCGGTTGACCCGACTCCCGACACACAATATAATAAATATTATATGGTGACGGTTTTTGAATTTATACACACTCAATTGATGCAGTTTTTTTTTTGAGAGAGTATACAGCAATAAATAATAATATTTTACGTCGAAACGAGTCGCGTGAATTGGTTCAACTCCGTAACGACCGTCCATTTCTGTTAACGTCGTGCCATGTATCGATGTACGCGCACTATACGGGATTGGGATATATTTTGTCTGAATGATGTGTACATAATATATATTTTATTATTATATATTATTGTATTTTGTTTTGAACCCATAACATGAAATTATTTTAGTGCCGCCAGACAGACCAGTCCACATGCGAATATCTGATCGTAAAATCTCGTATCCATATCTTCAGCATAATATAATATAACAACAAAAAAAAAAAAAATAATAATAATAATAATACACTACATAGTACACGGTGATAATATTAATATTGTATGCGTGTCGGGTCTGTCGAATTGCGCATCAGATGTGACTTTCTCGAATAATATTATATTCACACACGGATAAGCCGGCGTGTAGGAGGTAGGTACGCGTTATATTTTATACATATCCCGGAATTCGCCTCGTAATAATAAACGCGTCGTGTTGTTATTATTATTATTATATTACCGACGACGACGACGACGACGACCGCCCAATGCCGTCCGTACATAATATAATATATTATAACACCAAAAAACACAATATAATATTATATCGGCCAACGTGTGCAGTGCGTGTAATGGAATTTCTACAAAGAAAAATAAACAATAAAAATCTAACAGATTTTATAAATTGTACGTCACCGTCGTCGCGTGATAATACGGCTGCGACACGGAAATGTTGAAAAAAAGTGTTAAAAAATATTCAATGCGAATATTGCGAGCTCGTATTGTCGCGTTCCATCCGACGTCGGCGGCAGCGTCGATCGAATTTCTCGCAAAAAAAACGAATAAAATCATTTCGAAACTCTCTTTGCGCGCCGTCCGTGTTATGTGCACCTCACTGGGTAACATATTATATTGTTGCAGTGTACAACACAATAATAATATCACGTGTTACCTATATAAATAATAATAATAAATAATAATATTAAACCTCCGATTTTCTTTTTCCGCGAGAGACGAGACCTGATGACCGGCTTATCCCGATGCCACATAATTCGCTACGACCGCCACAGCGGTCGCTTCGGGCCCGGTCAGATGTCGTGGCCACATCGCCGTACACCTATAACTCGAGTTGTTACTTATAGTAAGCTTATTACTAAGCGATTGTTTCTATACTTCGTTTGTACATCGTGCTCGCCACAGTTACAAAACCGTTTGACTCCAGACAGACACGCACACTGCAAGTACGTGCAAGTCCGTCCGAACGATTATGTCCACGATATCGTCGACTTACGCGTCATTCAAACGGTAATAATAATAATTAACGAGTCATAATATATATAACTATGGGTATCCGTACATTTAACAACTGGTTACACTAAATTTTCAAGTCAATTCTTGCAAAATTTATGGTCCACTTCTTCGGTTATCTAACTAATTCAAGTGCTTGTGATTTAAAAAAAACCATTTGTACAATGTCTTATTATGCCGGGTAAGAAAATAAAACATAACATAAACTCAATTACTGCCAACACAGACATCTAAATTGTTTTTTTAAAAAAGAAATACAACAAAAACCAGAATCTGTTACCCGGCTGCAGTATATTGGCAAAATGTTTTATACGAGTGTTTCAAACAATTAAACAAATGATTTAAACATTGCAATAAAAACAGTTGTTAAAAAAGCTACTTGCTTCTTTATAAGTTTTACTTTAAATTTGTAGCAAAAGTTAATTATTATTTATCTTTATTTTGATAATTAATTTGATAATTAATTGACAATTCAGTCGAATATATTTTAGCTTTTGGATACATATATTTTTATAAGTAAATTAAATAATGTTTTAGTAATTAGTAACTGTTGAATAAGTAATACCAATAATACCATTGATTATAAATAGTATTATAAAATCAATGATAATACTAATAAGTTTCATCTCTTCTGGTAACTACGAAATATCTATAAACAATTAGTTTACAACTAAGTCTTATAAATAAAGATAAAATAGTACAAAACTAACATTATTTTATAATAAATTACAATACATCTTACAAGTATAAATAATTGAATAAGAAGTTACTCTTTTAAGTTCATATACGTATCATAATCAGGTGTCTAAATCCATAATAATATGGACGTCCCAATTTTTTTATTTCGTTTCAAACTCAATTAAATTGTGTTTTAAGTATGTTTCAAATGATTTAACAAAACAATCGAAAAGAACATATTATTTTAAACAAAAATTCATGTTTTAAACGATTAAAAGTTAAAACAGTTGTTAATTTTGTAAAATATTTTTCTTATCAACTCTGATTTTATCCCGATGTACACATAATTACAATATTTTATCGAAAAATCAAAAATTGACTTGAAATATTAGTGTAGCTATTTAAATATTGTTGACCTCGTACAAACGAGGGGTTTTTCGTGTCTTTGGGTCGCCGCATGCCCTATTATACGACCGTGTATTGTATACGAATATGTGATATTGCAGGTAACTGTAAATATTATCATTCACGTGTTATCATTATTTTCGTCTTCGTCATCATAATCATCATCATCAATCGTCATTACTGTCATCATGATCATCATCGTCGTCGTGTGAAAATATTAACAACGCGGGCCGCGATGATATATAGGAACTTCGCTCCATGTATTATAAAATAGATGGTATACCTACCTACCTATACCTCATCGCCGCATATATCCAACAAAATAATATTGTAATTCGGTCGTGTCGTCGAAACAAAAAAATTGTGTCGCTCGGTCGTGTAAAACCGAAAATTCTACACGCGAAGCACAGCGTGAATATTATAATAATATTGTGCGTAGTACGAGTACGGCTGTAGGCCCACTCGTTATAAACATATATAATATGCGTACACATAGGTATAAATATTATATTATAAAATGTGCGCGCGCCTATATAATAAAATAATATACCGTTGTGCGTTATTCTGTTCAGGTTGTGCTACGCGTTTCGAATTCCGCGTGTGTATATATTGTGTTATTATGATAATATTATTTTGTACCTATATCGCGTACCTGCCAATATCATGTTTGTACATAAGTATGTATGCTGATTAATAAAACACCGTGTTTGATATTATTACGGTTCGCGTGTTCGATTCGTTAAATTATTTCGTTTACCAGCGTCTCTTCAGTTGTTGTCTATTCAGTCGCTGCGTCGGCGCGCCATCACTACTGCAGTTTTCCGTGTCGTCGTCGGTGAACAAAAATAATAATATATTATAAATGATTCATAGTAATATTATTATTATGATTATCGACATAGTGATTTTACGACACAAGCCATGCATACTTATCCGCGACTATCCGTGTGTAATGTACAATCGTTATTTCTTCTTTTTTTTTGGGAATTTTATCGGTTTTTATTTTTATTTTTTGGCTCATCCAATAATTGCAAACGAAATAAGAAATAAAACTCCTACGAAACTAAACCGTCTACGTGTCAAAAATCCATTAGGTCGACGCGCATACATACATAATATAGAAGTATATTATTATAATATTTGCATTATGAATTTTTTTTACCTCGATCAGGACCACTTGAATTTAAAAGTACCTAATACAAAAACGACAGCGACATGAGTTTGTAACATGTTGTAGGTGTTTAATTTTTCACCAACGCTGTACCGCGTGTAGGTAATTACCACGCGTGTGTATAATATATATAGGTATCAGGTATATAACATTCACGTACGTAAGACCACCACTCGGAGTAAATCGGCGTGAAATTCGTTTTTAATTAATGTCGTCGATTATAATATAATCTGGTTATGTATCCATTTCTTTTTTTCCGAGTAACTCGACGAATATAATATCAGTCGAAAGCTGCACTATGCCTGCGTACTACGCGATATCATATTTATTCATTTGTAATTTAAATAAAAGATACACTATAGTAATAACACGAATACTGTTATATAATGTTATGTTATCATTGTAGTGAACACGGGAGACTTGTCGGCCGAACTTCGATTATTTCCGCCGACTTAACAATCTTCTCATCGCTGGTTAAATATGATAGGTACGTGAATAATTAATATCACGAACGCGGGGACGGGGACGGATAACTGCGAACCGTATACGAGTTTCGGTTGTAGCAAAAAAAATCATCTCCGTGTGTATGCCGTGGTGCATAACTGATAGTATAGTACAGATATATACCTACTAAACTATAACAATTATATATATTATACATAGTATGTAATAAATAATAACTAATAACGGACCTATTTTTTTTTAAATATAATATTTTTATATATTTTTGATAGGTACCTACAAAATATATAGTGCACGCACAGAGAGCGCGTAATTATCACGGCCTTCGTGCCGAATACGTACCAATACAATATTATATATACTTAGTTATAACATTATTATACCGTATTATAGTAATATACAAACAATAGGCTTTTCGCGATTGTACAATATAATATAAAATATAGGGGAAAAAAAATATCTGTAGAACGAATGAATAGCGACGTGATTTGGGCACATCGAGGACCATTGGGATATTTATTAAATTTTTCTCGTGCAATTCCCGGGCGTGTAACACGACGTCCAGCAAATATAATTATTATATTATATAGGTATACATTATATATTACATCGCCGAGTTTTTTTTCTTCATCTATATAAAAGTATATTATTATTATTATTATGATCACGGCGGCGTTGACGTTTGACCGTGCACCGTAACCCAACAATATAATAATAATAATAATAATAATGATATTGTCTATATATATATATAGGCGTCCGAGTATTTATTTTATTGCCGATTATTAGAGGTTGGCATATACCTATTAGTTATTACCTACAATGTACAAATTATAAAATTATATTATATAATACGGGTCACAGGGCTAAAAATCGTGTGCCGGTAATAAAAGGCAGCAGGTATAATATCCTATGACACACTTTGTAAAAAATAATGTATTATATTTTAGATAGGTATACAATGCACAGTAAAAATCGAGAAAGCGCACGTAGCGCAATAAAATATTTTGATGTTTATATTGTTTAAAAAATGTAGTTTTAACTTTTAATTGTATATTCTGATTTCCTAGAAAATCTATTTTGGCCTCACAATGATGTGAACGTCACTCTAATATTTTACTCGGTAAACAATTTTCCAACCGAGATTTCGTGTAAGTCGATTGGAAATTCGAGAATTCAGTATACCTACCTTACTTTAAATAGGTCGTTTTTAAATTTTCTCATTAGTTTGGGGAAAAATCACACGTGAGAAAGGTCGAGAAATGTCGACAGGCAAAATAACCCACTTAAGGTTAAACCTTGGCCGTTCTATACCCGTGGACGGTGGACTACCTACACTGAGAATCATTTTTCAAATACAATACGTATAATTATCAATGTGATTACAAATAATAATACATCACTGGATTACGCCGATGTGAACGAAACGATACAACGTTCAACAATACACATCCATATTCTGTATTATAATACCTATAATATATTATCTAGTGCTTTTATTTATGTTGCGTATATAATATGTAACAAGTGCACACATTTGACTAAAAACGCTAAAAAAACACATTTTTATTACTTGGTCTGAGCATAAAAATGCCAAATTCACGTGACACGCTTAGATAGGTCACATATAATATTATTATAATATATTTTTACAATTTTCCCTGCATAGTCTAATACCGTTTGGGCTTTTGTTATTTGTTTGTCTCTTGTCTTTACAACCGTATAGTCGACATCGGTAACCACAGTATCTACCAGTGACATTATTGCCAATAGGTATTCAGCCTAAACAACGGTGACTTTATCTTCCTTCTGACATATTCATATGCACTAATCTGACAGTTCTTTAATTGTTTTTTTAATTATAAATGTTTAAAATTAAGTTATTACATGGTAAAATATAAATACAGAACAGAAAAAAAATGTAGAAAACAAACTAATGAGTAATGGAAATTGGTTAGATTGCGTCTATGCCGTGAATATCGTGTGGGAATGTAGATACAGATAAAGTAGAACCGGGTTTAAACAGATTCAATATTGACGAAAGCAAACTTGCTTGAGGGAGTGCTGTTAAAGGTCAAAATACAATAAAAATAATAAATATACCAATCAAATATTTTCAGAAAAATGTAACTGCATATTTAAAATAATAAATTTCAATTTTTTTTCTCGTATAATTTGAAGAAAATAATATTTTAACTATAAATAATATATTATAACATCAGATTTTTGAGACTTATGCAATATTAATATTATTGTCTTGTGGTTTTTCAGGCGTTAGGACAATGAGTGGCTTACTGGCTTCACCACCACCTCCACATTTTATACACACAGCAACCGATTCGACAGTCGGCCAATGTTGTGAAGACGAACATCACCACCACCATCAGCAGCAACAGCATCAACATCAACAACTACAACAGCAGCAGCTTCATCACCGGTCACTTCGGTTCGCCAATATGGTGACCGCGTCAGCGGCCATGTCACCGACGACGGCGGACGACTGCAAAGTGGTGGCGGACGACTCGACGCCGGCCGACAGCCTGGACGACCAGACGATCGTGGCGGGCGTCGCTGCCGTAGTCAGTGGCGTTCGAGCGACGGACAACCGATTGCCTCAAAACTTACAACAGCTCCGCGAAAAGTTGTACGCCCAAGACGACGACGAAGATGACGAGGCAAGCTGTTGCGGCAGCGAAAGTGGCCGGGACGCGGCCGTGGACGACGAAGGATGTCGGGCAAACAGGCCCGAGGAGGTAACGGCGGCAGAAACGACGGCCGACGATGAGGACGATTCATCGGACGACGGATGTGACAGGCGGGACGACTGCGACGACTGCGACGAAGAGGGCGGGTACGCCACGTTGTCCGCCCGGAGCGTGTGTTCGGCCACGACGGCGGCCAACGATGATTTCGAGTATTTCGCGGCGTCCGTTGACCGATCTGGTGGCGATGGCGGCAGTGGTGAAGACGTCACGCCACCCGCGACTGACCGATCACCCGTTAGCGGTCGGGTCCCGTACCAGCGGGCGCCCACTAGACGAGCCAGGCACCACCAGCCGCAGCCACAGCACCATCTGCACAATCGGCACCACCAGCATCCACAGCCGTCACAGTATCACCAGCAACACCACAGGCTCCAAGTGCGCGCCGCAGCACCAGCTCTGCCACCCACTCCGCCGACGCCACGCAGGCCCAAGGCACGTCTCACACCCGTCTTGTCGGTCGACTCGCTTGTCGCGGCACAGGCGGCTGCTGATGCCGCGGGTTATCCGCACGCCTCTCAACTGCTACAGCAACACCACCAACAGCAGCACAAGCAGCAGTTTCACCAACAACACCATCAGCTGCACCACCATCACGGCGGCAGACATCGCGGTGGCTTCGGTGGCATTGCCGGCAGACGGCTGGGCGGCGGTGGCGGTGGCCGCGGACACCACGGCGGTAGTGTGCCCGACCTGAAACGAGTGTTCATAACGGATTTCCTGTAAATTGTGTCGCGTGTCCACGCGTGTTTCGCACCCCACTATCGCTTCGGGACGTGTCCCATAATTTCCGGTCATCAGTTTCCCCGGAATCCGTTATCGTTGTATCAAACGAGATTTGTCCATAGAGAAATCGTTTTTTTTCTTTTAAAATCTTTTAATTTTTTGAATATCGTTGAAGAATTGATATAGTGTTATAATTTATATTTGATTATGTCATATGCGTATACAACACACGATGACGATAGGTCTCCAGATTGAATAATATAATATATATATTGTGTATAATGTATAATATATATACCATGCACATGTCTGAGTCACGTATTTAAGTATATTTAGGTAGGCATCTTGATAATAATTTATTTAAACCAAAATCTGTTTTTGTATATACAATTATTTAAGCCGTTTGGTTAGTTCAGTTTCCTTTTTAATTTTTTTATTAAAATAATATGTAGGTGCTGAATGTGCGTCAAATCAATTCGCAGTAGGTTTATGTATATATATACGCATCTACATAGCCACGGACGGCCCTATATTATTATACTATTTTCGTTAGGAAATCGATCAAAGACGCAAAAGTATATTATATATGTTGTGTTATATAGAAGGGTCATCCTCACACCCCTCTGCAGTATTTTACCGTGTCTAAGTCTAAAAATTCGTTTTCGTCGTATTTCTACTCTAGTACGACTATTATTATTATTATATAATATATTATACATAGAATGATTATTATATTGTTAGACTTAGACGTTTTGTTTATTTTTTAACACTTGGTGCCAATTTTATTGTAAGATTAAAATGTATTTATACGTTTATTATTATTATTATTATTATTATTTTTTTTTTTGTAAATTGAACATTGTTTTTGTTTTTGCTTTTTTAAATAATTAAGATTGTACATTATATTTAGTATTTAGTGTTTCACGTTACGTTGATATATATCAGATATTTAAACAGATATTTTAACGATTTTAATTTTATTATTATATTCTAAAACATTAACCAGTTTTTGTTTGATAGTCGACAATAATAAAAAAGTATGTCAAATAAAAACAATTATGTAGTCTAGAATTTTGCAATTTACGCCCATTTAAAATACAAACAATTTTTCATTCTGGTATATACTTTATTAACTTAATGATAATAATAATATCTGATTCAATAATTGTTTTATTTTGTTTTACGTAAAACATATTTATGATAGCAACCGCCGAAGCAACTTGCAAAAGTAGGTATAAATATTAAAAATAGTATCAGAATATTATTATTTTTCCGAAGTTAAGCAATGAATAATAAATGGAATTAAACGTACACATTCGTACAACACAAAAAAATAGTTTGGAATATGGATTAACAATCGTTTAACCCAGAACCGAATAACTTTTAATACAACAATGGTATTATATTATTTTAGGATTTAGAAGTTAATAAACTAAATAAATAGTTAGTAAATTATAATGTATATCAATATAATATACTTTTTCAATCAGACTATCCACTTTGAAAATATTAAAAATTAATATATTATAATATTATATTTTGTATAAATGGATATTATTAAGTTGTTCAGTCAAGTGTTTCTGTCGTTACGTGCACTTTATTGTTTGCTGGTAGAACATTTGTCAAAAGTTAGAACTTATAAGAGCCAAAGAAAAAAGTATACGAATTAAATTTAGAACAAAGCTAGAAGAGAGAAACAAAAAACTCGAAAGTCAATGGGAATGTGAAAACTAAATATAAGTACCTACTAAAAGTTTACGATGTAAGTTTGGAAAGACGACAAGTGTAAAGCTTAACGTTGGAAACATTGAAAAATCAAAGTTTTGTTATTTAGTTTATTTATAATGCACTATTGAGTGATTTAAGATGTTATGTAGATGATATGTTCCTAAACGCAATTATTATATGCAAATAATATACATGTAGTATTAAATAATTGGGATCAGTGTAAATTTGAAATCAGCTTTATTAGTAAAGGTCTAACAATTTGTATAACTTATATGGTTGCAAGAAAGAGGAATGACATCAAAATTATATTATGTAATATTATATTTTATAACTTATAAGAACTTGGCGTTTCCCAGTAAATTTCGGAAAAATCGATAGTGTAAACGTAAAAAAATCTCGTTTTCCACTATATATTTTGTCAAATTGTTGGTAAACTAAGCAGCATCCCCGAGATTTTTTTTTTATAATTTTGTTCTATAAATTGTTAATATAATTACAATGAAATTATAATATATTTTCAAAACCATAACTTAACGGCTAAACTTATATGAGTGGACAAATTATACTTTTTCAAGGAAACATTAGAGAATTGTAATTTATTTTTTGAATGAAGTTAGTCACAAAAAAAAAACAGTTTAATCTTAGACAAATGGAATTGTTCGGTTTATAATGATTTAAAATAAAAAAAAAAATAACGGTGAGATACTTTTGTGATGTACGAGTGTACGACGGTCGACGGCGCCGTAAATAACTTTCTATTATTTTTACAATACAATACATATATATAATATACATTACACAGTATCTTACATACTATAATGTTGTGTGACAAACATCTTGAGGATCTGCTGATCGCATGAGTACTTATGTAATCCCCACAATTTTTGTCACATGAAATTTGTATGATATTCTTTATATGCAGGTTGGTTATGTATAGGCGTTCTTGGATAAATTTCGTCCGAAAAGCAGTGATACAAAATCACTCCACTAACTGCCACGGAATTTATAAGTTATAATAATACAGTGAAACTTCCATATAACGAAGTCGAATAAGCAGCAAAAAAAATTCGTTATATAGAGGAATTCGTTAAGTAGAATTACGTATTTTTTTCAACTTTTTTTTTTTATTATTTTTTTATTATGTATATTGTATGTATGTAAAAACAACATCAAACATCATATTACAGTTTAATTTAATTTTTAACCTTAAATATAATTTAAAAGAAATAATCAGTAAGTTTTGTTTGCTTAATATTTTTGAAAATTGTCCTTCTTTCGTAAAAAGTTTCTATATCGTCTAGTTTTAAAAAAAAATCATCGGGAACATTTGCTTCTTGTCTAAACCATTTCTTACCACCCATAAATCGTTTAATATGTCTTCTTCTGTGAGTTTGGATTGTTCTACTGCATGTTCCTCTTCGTCATCTTCTTCTTCAAATTCATCAGTATTTTCTTTTTTTTTAACCTCTTCTACAATACTTTCTTCAGTAGGTGATTCATATACGGCGATATCTTCATCAATTTTCAAATAATCTTGTAAAGTAACGCCATCGCAGTGTACTAACTCCCATTCTCGTTGTACATCTGGTATTTCAATATCGGTTTCAATATTTTCATTTGTAAATCCAGCTTTGAAAAAATGACATAAACTATCAATTTGATAGTGACAACATTTACAAAAACTGGTTTTTATCGAATAATTATTTCGTTATATAGAAACATCAGATTCGTTATTTGGAGATAAATTTACGTGTAATTAATAATGAAGGTCATAGTTCTTAAAAATATTTCGTTAAACAGAAAATGTCGTTAAATGGAAGTTCGTTATATGGAAGTTTCACTGTATAATGTTCCAGAGAATATAACGATCAAAAAGCAATAAACATAAATGTGATTAAATTGGAATTTTCATAATATCAGATAAAAATAAAATGCATCAAATTTACACTCGTTGAACCCAACTTGACCCACGTATAAAAGACGCGACACCAAATGTGGGAGATACTTACCTACATAAATACATTCAGAATACACCTAATTTGTTATTTTTACATTTTTAACACTTTATCATAAAATTAATGCTTACAATAAAATACAATAAAGCACATTAGTACCTACATGATATTTAGGAAAAATACCAATATGGAGTTACATAAGTATCTATTGACACAACTTCAGGTTCTTACTGAATTTAATTTTTGTCTAGTTACGATGAATTTATTGTTAAGATGTTCTCTAAATCATTAAGGCCAACGATATAGATTGTCAAAAAAGAGTGATAAAAGAATGACGGGGTACAGGTGGGTTGTAGAACGAATATTATGTGTTATTGTGATTTGTGAATTTGTTTTGTAGTAGTATACTGTGCAGCTATAATATTATAATGTAGTGAATCATTTTTGGGACTTTTGGAATTTTAAGGTATGTGAGTAAATTGAAGTTTCTGACATAATAATAAGCATTTGGTAAGACGACAGGTGAAAATATGTTTGTTGGAAGGAGTGAAAGCTATTGATGTTTGTGTTTGACATTTAGTTTGTACCACATGGGGGTTCCAAATTTCAAAAATGTTAATTATTAGCAGTATAGGAAAGAGGTGGAAAGACGTGTTTTTGTTGCTCTCGATGTAACTTTGATTTTAAGGGTGAAGGAGTGTCGTGTAATTTTCAAAACTTGGATTTGCGAATTCATGCAAGGCGTGCTAATTATGATTGAACTGCGCATGAATAATTAGTGTGAGTTTTTGCAGTGCGACGTGTGGTAGACTGGAACGGTGAATTTATTTTACAGTAATAATAATTATGTGACGTTGCATAGTGCATGTTTATATACTACCTATACATCCTCTTAACGATCTATAGGTTCACGATAATATACCTTTATTATAATAAATAGTATGCTTACGCATCAGGGAGTTCGTCTGACGGGGCAGCGCGTGCCAAACGCCAGTAATCGGTATGTATTTAATATACTATTTATAATATTATTATAATGGCGTGCGTTTATATAATTTCCTTTTCAAACATTTTCCTCCGTTTTATTAATATGTACCTATCGTTATCGATATACCTAACCTGTATATTATTATATTTTACGCCTGTGTTGGGTATTGGAGGATGTACGCGATAGACTTGCTTTGTAATGTATACGTCACGCAATTGCGTTAAAATCTATATCCATATACTAATATATAAAGCTGAAGAGATCGTTTGTTTGTTTGAACGTGCTAATCTCAGGAACTACTGGTTCGAATTGAAAAGTTATTTTTATGTTGGATAGTCCATTTATCGATGAAGGCTATAGCCTAATAACATCACGCTACGACCAGTAGCAGCCCGGAGAGGTGCTCAAACAGGGATTATGAGATTTACGATGGAAATGTTTGTTTATAAATAGTTGCTATTGGTTATAGTAGAAATAATTAATCGAAATAGTATTTTTTTTATTATTGGTAGTCATCGGTTAATCGGGCAGATATGCAGGTACAAGCATGCATCAAATCGAATTTTCACACATTGCCTACCATGGTGGCTGAGTTGCACTTACTGCAGCGAGTTACCCCAAAAAAAGTTGAACAAAATTACAAATTTTTTAAGAGTTGTAACTTTTTACTTTTTACGCGGGATGAGCTAGTGTTCTTATAATATTGTAAATCTAGAAGTCTCGTTCGATATAGAAAACATCAATGTTTTAATTGTGTACGCACTATTATGAATATAACAACACAGCGATTGTTGTGCCACCTCCCTTGTCGAAAAATGGAGTTATGAAAAAATAGCAAAGAATATTATGGTACACTTATACACTTATTATTACCCTGGATCATCAATAACTCGATATTATACTCATTTAGGTGTCATCGTGTATAAGCTGAAGCTTTAAATACGAAATAAATAAAAAATATGTTTTTACTTTTTAGTAGTATTCGACAATGAATGGTTCCCCATACCTAATCAATGTACTTCTTAATTGATAAGTATATAATATATACTTATCAATCCAAGCTATCAATCAAACTAATGAAGAATATCTAAGTGGAAAGAAAACAGTGGGGTCATTAAAAGTTGTGAATGACATAGCAGAGCGAGGAGTGTCTTTAATTTCATCTTTTAATTCAGTTCTGACCAATCAAGAGGAACAAAAACAGTTTTTACTGCAAGTCGTTGAAAAACATCGTCAACAGTATCCTGACCCAAACAAAAAAACACTTCAAAATCTCTAAATGCCTTATATTTTTTGTTTATATTATTAATTTTATAACTATTTTGTATCTGACATAATGCAAAAGTATTAAAAGTATTCACATTTATGTATAGAGTTGACGGAAAATAATAAATTATTAATTTTCAATATTTATATATTTATTACTATTCAATTCGGATTCATATATTTTTAAATGCATTGAGCGACCAGTAAAACTTGATTCAGAATTCTAAAACTTCATCGAAATAGTTTTTATGGTAAATAGAACCTGATAGTAAGGTAAGAAATGTAAAAAAAAAAAAAAATTTAAGTGGCACCCTAGCATATATGAATGTAATATAATTTAGAGAAATAGGGGCTGCTAGAAATTCAAAACATTCTGTCCTATGCGGAGAAAAAGAAACGCATCATGCTCAGCTTGTCCTTACACGAGCAGCCCAGAAGATACCAGAAGTTATCTAAAAAAAAGTTTTTGCGAAAGAATTAACTTGGCACGCTTTTACATAAACCAAAACCATAATAATACAAAATACAAAATACAAAATTCCATACAAAATCACCAATCAATAATCCTTTATAAAGTATTTAATTTTATATATTACATATTTGTTTTATTTATATTGTATTCTATATTTCTATTTTCTATTGTATTGTATTGTATAGGTACCTATGTTATAGGTATTATAACAATGGTGTGTGCACGTGACAAGAATAATAATAAAAAAGGGATAGGTTAGTGTATACGGTCGGGGTGATCAACACCGTTCAATTGTAGGGTTTCATTTTTTTATCTACGGTTTAGTTATTTATTATATTGTTCAAGTAATTATTGCTCAGCTTCATTTAATCACATTGATCATTTTGATTCTCTTATATTTATCGAATGATAGATAATGATCCCCATAAGATATATATATATATTTTTAAATAACTCATATTACCTTTTATATACCTTCAAATTTAATAAAATAAAAGGAATTATAAACATGTTATTGAAAAATAATTTACAGTTATTAAGAAAAGAAATCATCAATAGGTTTATTTGAGCATTGCGAATTTTATTTCCCATATAAGCCTAAAATTACATAGGTAGTCATTATGTCATGTTATAACTTGTAACTGATGTGCTCAGATTTCAAATTTTCAAACAATAAAAGTGAATAAATTATATAGCATACACGGTGATTCTAAGAACATGACAATTTAACATACCATAATAATATTATATTTTTTACAGCTTATGATTTGGTTTTTATAATTTTAAATCAATAAATGGTTGTCTCTATAAACCTACAATTATTAACACATTAAACGGAACTCACTGTAATATAAAATATTTTATGCTATTATTATAATAAAATGTATTTTTTTTTTAAATTTAATTTTGTTCATAAAATATAAAATAATAATAAAAATAAGTCAGTGGGCCAAAAAACGGGATCGCGAAAACTCTAAACATTATTTAAACCACGGACGTTGTGTTTCGACAGGATATCATAATGCGTAGGTACGAATGTGTTTTATATTATGACTCGTGTGGTATGTGAGGTTGAATGTAACGATTAATCAATTACTTTCGTAAACATGTGTTCCCACTTTCCCAGCGAAGAAAAACAAAACAATCGCATATTATTATACATGGACCGTTGCTGTGTTTATTGCTGAACATCAAAATGTAATAATAATCGAAGCCGACATGACCAAACAAGATAAACAGTTACACCGATGGACAAAATAATTATACTCGGATATATAGGTACTATTATTATTCTGCTGAAGCCCATTTTCATCGAGTTACTCGTAATCGTCATAATCGCAATATTGATCCTCGTCTTGTGTTGATGGACGGCGATGATTATTCAATTTTCACACTTAATAATGAACGGTTTTTTTTGTTGTTGTTGAAAACTCAAAATCAAGCGAGACTGCGTCGAATCGCCCGTTGCATTGACCACGAATAACTAGACGTGCAAAGCCATACACAGATTTGTTCCAAGTTTAATGTCGACTTATTAATAATAATAATAAACGTTGGTTCTCAACGATAGTTGCGAACGTACTCAATAATATAATGTTTTACGATTATTATTTGTAAATTGTAATCGAAGGCTTTCGGTGGATTTTATTGAAACAATTTAATATTTCTCAACAACTGATAGAGTAAATAACAATACTGTTGTCGAATGACTTAAACCAATGATGGATGGAGTTAATGTTACAATTAAAAAAAAATAAAAAATTAAACAGTTTTAATTGGTGATGAAATACATTCCTGAAATCGAATTAAAACACGTTTTTCCACTAAATAGTATTACAGCCCACTGGTTCTGTACCAATCGGCGTCTGATGAAAATTAAAAATTTAACAATATAATTAGTGTGCGTGTTAACAAATAATAATAATTTATTCATAATGGTATACATTATACATGTATATGGCAAAAGCTCTAAAGAATTGATTAAATTGTAAAATTTGTATATTAAGATGTATTTATTTAATATTATATATTATTATTATGTAGTATATATCTATTCATCTTTAACATGTAAAGTGCAACGATAATAATATGCTATAACAAAAATAAATTTAATGTAGGTAATAATTACTCTTATGGGTAGAATGTAGCTAAAACTAATAAAAAATATTTCAAGATTATAATAATTAAAATCTGTAAAAATACGAAAAAATTATAAATTAAAGTAAGACATTTAAAAATATTTTTATTTGTTGAGATGTATTATTATTATTATTTTTTTTTTATTATTAGTTAACCCGCGGCAACTTAGGCCATTGGGTGGTTTTTAACTGTGTGGGAGGGTACTGTAGGTTGAAACACGTTTACACTGTTTGGCAGATTTTTTAGTGGGCACCCAAGGTATCTGTCATACCCGGGTGGGGGATGGCGGCACTTGTTCTCCAGACACTGTGACTTGCCCAAAGAAAAATGCCACCCGTGAACCGAGGTTTGAACCAGCACCGGTGTGCGTCACAACCGACGCCTTAGTCCGCTCGGCCACCCTGTCCCCCACATTTATATTTAGTCATAATAATCTACATTGCTCTGCATTATATTACAATTATAAAATTATTTACAAACATTTTTATACTTTCGTTAATAATCATTTAGAATGTGAACACATTATAATATGTAATGACTAACATCGATTAACAACTTCTTATATGGTCATCACTCATCAGATATATTACATTTTAATATTAACCTATTGCGTAAATATACGACATACGACATACCTACATATTTTAGATTAGCACTGAAACGCGTTTATTATATTTTAAGTTTATACGTAATATTATGAAATAGATATCATACACGTATGCAATATGAATTGTGTGGAGGAATATTCTTATAATAAATTATAAATTATAATGTTTCAATATGCCTTAGATGAACGGAAAATGTCTAGGATTTAAATAAATAAATATACATAAATAGGAAGGCAATGATTTTTTAAGAGTTTGATATGGGCAGTTTTTTAAAGGATTTATAAGAAAACTAAAAATGTTTTAACTGGTGTTTTCATAACAAATAATACCTTACAATAGTAGTCCCAAGTCAGTTACATTGTTAATAGTTGCATAAATATAAAATAGTATAGGAAAATGGTTTAGAATTGGTTTAGAAACTGAGAAGACTAGTTACCTTTATTAATAAGAAATACAAATTAGCAGTGATAAAATAACAACATTTTGACTGTGCATATCACTTAAGTGGGAAAAACATACACAAAATGATTGAATATTACAAAAAAAAAAATGATATTGCACATTCAAGGTTCTCGTCTATTTATGATCAATGTGGTTTCTTTACTAGGATTATGTAGCCCACTAGCCCATGTGATATGGTTCTTTCTCGTGGAAAAAGCTTTGTCGTCCTATTAATTTGAACCGACTACAGTGGAATTGCTATGGCCATAAATTGCCTACGCGAAGCGCCGTCTTAAACGATAAGAGCTTTGTTTGATCAATAATTACTTAATCGTGAAAAGGTAGTACTTTCGAAATTTTTGGATTCTCTAATATACGAACAACATTGAACCGAAGCATTTAAACTTAAATCGAAAACACAACGAAATATTATACTAGATTGAAAAACCCTGCAACGTCAATAAATTCCATTCGACCGTATAAAAACATTAATTGATGGTATAACATCGTCAAAGTACAAAACTACGATATATACATAGCATATACCTACATAGAAATGCAGCATAAATGAATTAAAAAGTTACAGTAATGTTCAAAGTTAAGTTAATTATAACTTTTTTAACTTAAATTTAAAAATTCTAAGTGGATCGATGAATGCGTTTTATTTTTGTGTGTGTCACTTTTTGGGACTTCGAATTTTAACTTTGCGAGTGGTCTATAGCTCTAGTAGTAAATTGAAACTTCGGGGGTAAGAGGGGGGGGGGTTCTCCAAAGTTAAAAATTAACAACACTTTTCAAAATAACCAAGGAAAAACCAAAAAAAAAAAAAAATTAAGGAACAACTGGAACTTTTGCGTACGAAATTTTAATCTTAAGTTAGATACCTACTAATTAAAAATATAGGAAATAAACTGGTACAATACATTTTTTTTAAATTTAGAATTTTGATGTAATTCGTTAAAATTGCATAAAATGTTTAAAATTCATAACAAAGGTTTTTAAATTCAGAACAATTTCAATAAAAAGTTTTTGTTACTGGAATTAAAAAAAGTTTGAAGTTTAAATTTTGTTTCAAAATTATATATTTACTCGTAAAATGATGATTTCTTATCAAACAATTTTCTTATTTTTTTAAAATTAAAAATAAAAATGAATTGTTGATACATAGTTACGTGATCTAATTTTAAAAATATTTTGACTATTTCTGAATTATTTATAGATATTTTTAATTTTTGTTTTTTATAAAATTGTCGATAACATTTTATGTCAAAAAACTTGAAAATATAATAAGAAGTTTATACTAGAATCAATAAATGTAAATAATATATAGACTTTTTTATAGACATAAAACATTTTAATTTTAAATGTTGACGAAATTAAATGGGTATTCAAACATAGTAACTATAACAATTTTAGTCAATTTTTTGTAATTTAAAAATATTATTCATAGGTACTTGAAACATTTAACGTATATTAATATAATAATTATTCTATTTTGTATACATAATATCACCATGATATTTTCAAAACATTTAGAATAGTGTTATGCTATGGAATATTTATACCATTTTATAATATTAATACAATAATACCACAAACAATATAAAAACAATTTTTATATAATAGGTATTTAAATAAATACATATTTATATACATAAACAATATATTTTAACAATATAACACAATCAAACTGCTCAACGATAAGTCGGAATCAACTCAAAAGTTAATAACACTAATATTTTATGATAATATTATACATTAATGTATACAAACAAATATACATATAATAATATATATTATTATTTATTTTTTTTTTTATTAATCAACCCGCGGCAACTTAGGCCATTTGGTGGTTTTTAACTGTGTGGGAGGGTTCTGTAGGTTTAAACACGTTAACACAGTTTGGCAGATCTGTCATACCCGGGTGGGGGATGGCGGCACTTGTTCTCCAGACACCGTGACTTGCCCGAAGAAAAATGCCACCCGCAGCCGAGGTTTTGAACTGACATCGGTACGCGTCGCAACCGACGCCTTAGTCCGCTCGGCCACTCCGTCCCCCATATATATTTTTATATTATATAGTAATCATATATTATTTAAGTAGAGAAATTTAAAATTGAATTGTTAAATTTACTTCTTGCTACCATTAATCAGAATTATATAATAAAAAAAAACTTATGGCCATTTATCGGATATTTCTATTTTAAAAATATAAAATTTACATAACCTAATTAGTTAGTAAGTTTAATGTTAGTTTCTTTTTCATAACAATTAACTGATTTAACTAAATTTAAAAAAAATTTAAATATTACCTGCTATATATAATAACATATTTCAATTTTAGAATGTTTTTGATCGCTTAACTTAAATGGTTAAAAAATATCATTAACTTGTCCAGCCTTGCATACGTAATAGGAGCGTGTGGGTGTGTACCTAAATGGTTTAGTCAAAGGTCAAACATGGTAATAAATTTGTTATTTATAGGAGCAGAGAATTCATACTTCACTCTAAAATTTATTCCTGTTGACATTTTCGACGGGATGAACGGCAGTGAAATGAGCTATTTCATGCCAATATGGCAATATCCCGAAATTAGTATTTTGAACTTATAACCGTTTTTGAATCTTAGTAACATTCGTAACCTTTTAATATGTTTTTTACAAATTACTATTTCCGTGTTTAATCCCCTGTTGCATTTTATATTGTTATCATTTTATTAGGTATAAATCTATAATTTGTTTGTTTGCGATTTTACGACCAATCTGAAATTCTATTTTTTATGATGTACAAATATAGATACTTGCATTTAGGTTAATGTATATGTTTATACAAATAAATATATATAAATTTAAAAATAATAGTTGTATAAATAATAATTCAACATTGAATTAGTGCATATTATAGTAGTAACGTGGTATAAAATAATATTATTTATTACAATTTACAGTAGGACATATTATTTTAAATCTTAGACAACATAAAATATATTTTATATTACCATTTTGTATAATATAATATTGTACAATATAATATACTCATTGATATTACTTTGTATGTCAAGTTAGGTATACTTAATTTAAATGTTCTATTACTGTAGTGCTATCTACTGGCGTTGGTAAGCTTCTTGAAGTTTACTTTTACATTCTTTAACCCATAGATGGCGTTATGGTTTCCAATATTTTAGCAGGTTTCAATATAAATAATTATATGATATAATAAAGGAATTTTAATAAATATTCTAAAATCTGACAAAAATTATTTTTTTATTTTTTTTAAGACAATTTGGCAGCAAAGATCATCGGAATTTACAAAAAAGTATTTACAATATTTAAGTATGTAATAAACGATTTTAAAACTTGTACAATAATTAATTTTACAACTTTTTTTTTTTTAAGCGATGTTGAATTTAATTAGTTAATTGACTATTGATTTATTTGAGTAAGGGTATTGTTAAGTGAAGTGGAATTATGTTCTCATAGATAGGCTTTTTTCCCGAACTAAATTAGGCATTTCGTTAGTAGATGTTTGATACTCAGTTGGACTCCACACGAAGGACAAATTGGTGGATCTTATTTGTTCATTAGAAAGCTCTGGGATATTTGAGAATGGCTGATGCAAATGGCCTGTTTATAGCTACCTCGATTTGTCTTGATAATATATCCAGTGGATGTTTCCATGGTGATATATTAAGATTTTATATCTATAAATTGTTTGTATAATATAATATTTAAGGGAATTGGAAGCGGTGATTTTCTCTCTTCGTCTAACACACGTGGAACGTAAGTAAAGTGATAAGAATTCTAAAAAATATTTGAATTTGTCGTCATGTCTAATTGAGATCAACTTTCTCTCATTTTTGATTTCGGTTCCGAAATGGCCGAAATCTTAAAAAAAAAAATGGTACTAAAAAAGAAACGGAATATTTATGTTTT
Source organism: Metopolophium dirhodum (assembly GCF_019925205.1). Lineage (NCBI taxonomy): Eukaryota > Metazoa > Arthropoda > Insecta > Hemiptera > Aphididae > Metopolophium > Metopolophium dirhodum. The sequence goes on from NC_083561.1 coordinate 12,087,120, forward strand.
TAAGGAAGTTAAAATCAAAAAATTAAAAATCTGGGTAAGTAGATCTCAAGTAGAATTAATGAAAAATTTTAATCTGTTTTAAGAATTCTTATCGCTTTGCTATATCAGTCGGAATCAGTACGTTGGAATGAAAACCCATCTAAATTCCTATGTTCTACATATTGTGTTTAAATCACAGATTCCAATCCTCTTAATCTATATAGTATACGCAAATTGAAGAATAATAACTACCTACATGAAAATGATTTGCATAATTCATTAAATAATAAAATACTCAACAGATACACTGAGCACGGACAGGAATCAAAAAGAACCGGTTCTTAAACATAAAAGCCCTTCAAAATATCGGGATTCGTAATTGAATTTAAATATTTTCCAATAACTGGAACTAATTTTTTTAAACAAAAAGTAATATTTTTTTCAGATAAGTATAAGCAGTGCTTTACTAAACTAATATTATTTTGGTTTAGTGCTTTAGAGCTGTTTACTTCTTAGAAAATCTTATATTTTTAAGTTATTTGTATTTACAATCTGTATTAGTAATACAATAAGTACATTTGATCTCAGAAAATACCCATTGATATTCCTTTGCCAATGTATACACATTAGTATTAATAACATTATAGTAAGTTAACCAGATATAGCTCTAGAGTTCAAGTATTGTTTTTTTTCTAATATATAAATAATAATTAGGTTGAAAGGTCTCTCGACCATTTTCTATTTATTCGTAAGTTGTATCGACTAGGGATTGGGAAATCTTAAAATTTTAATGGCAATTGATATTTATACTTTATTTTGATATAATATTATAATATTATTTTGTTTATGTATGAAAATTTAACAATACGCATACCTACCTATATTTTAAAAAAATGATTGGAAACGTTTAATATAGATTATAACTATAACCCTTAATGTCCCCATAGGACCGGAACCGGATTCAGAACCTTTTAATGAAGTAATTGAGTACCGGAACTAGAATCGGAACAGCAAAAACAAAAGGTACCAGTCCCCGACATATAGCGATTATGTAATTATTGAATTATGTGAATTAAACCTAACAATGTTTTGAAAATGTATAAATTGTCAGATTATATATTTTAGTCGTAGTCTATTAATTAGTCTATATAACTCGATAGAGATACCATTTAAACTTTTATATTAAGTGAATCTGGCTGTTACATAAATAAACAGGAATAATAAGTATGCTCACATTAGTGTGATGATGGATATCTTTGAAACGTATTTAAGTATTTATAGTATACTATTATTATTATGACTAAAGTTTTCTTTTACATTTCGTTTCTATTTTGTTTTACGCTAATTGCAAATAAGGCAACCGTGCATGGAAGTATAAGTTATCTACTTTCTTGAAATGTATTATTTGCTGTTATTTTCGTCGTGCTTAAAATTATACATTATTACATTATCATAGCGGTAACTGTTTGAATAAAGAGATGTATTCGGATATTATAAGCATTACATCAAATCGATTCATTAATCGATAATCGTGTAATTATATTATACTATAGTATACAGTATACACAATACATAATAAGTAAAGACTAATGTTAATAAGTTTTTTTCTTTATTCTAGTAAAAAAAAAAAGGTTATGACGTACAAAATTCAATCATATGATTAATTTGAGTAAGTATTAGATTCTTTCTTTTATTATTTCCATCACGAATTACTAATTAGGATCAAATACTACACGATAAAGTATATAAATGAAAACAAATTGTGATCGCTGATGCATATACGTAGGTATATAGTGCATTGTATGGTTATATTATATCGTATTATTATTATTAAAGTTAATGCGGGGAATTTTAAATCTATTGAAAAACCAGACGGAATTGGCCGGTTCATTGAACACGACACAGAGAACGAAAAACTATAAAGACAATCGTGAACATCAAACACGCCGCCGCCGTGTCTAACGAAAATGTTTTTCTTGAAAAATAATATTACGACGCGGACGGTGCCGTACGGGTTTCGTCGAGCGTATTATGATAACATTATTATCATTGTAACGTAACAATCGTTTACGATTAACGCGTTTTTGTGGCGAATATCGCTACAGCAGGCTGTCAGATCGGCGGTTTTGTGATTATTGCGACACGCGAAAAAACGCTGAAGAATTGGCACTGCCACCTTATTGTGTGGCTTTCATGTGTGGTGAGTTCATATATTTTAAGATTGCATAACAATATCATAATGATATATTCAGAACCAATCACCGCGACCGCATGGATTTTACTCGGAAGACAAAAGTTGCCGATGACATTATATTTTGGGAATTGGTTTCCGATCGAATTCACGTCGTTACAAAGACATACATTCGCTGACGGTGTGAGTACCGACTTTGGCTCATAAGTATTATATTATATTATTAGTACACATTCGTGTGTCATCGAGGACTTTAATTATGTGTATGGATAGTTAATATACGTATAATGCCGATGAAAATAAGTACCAATGTTGTTAGGGATCTTTAAAATGTGGAAATTGTGTCAAATCTTATTGAATCATAATATATTGAATTGCTATACTTGAACATCTATTCTGCGTAAGTACTAATACTTGTAGTTTATTCATATATTTTTATAATGATTGTTAATTTCAATTTGTTCTCATACTATAACTTATAAGCGGTGTATCATGATCAATAATATTATATATTTTAATACATATTATTATTTATGACTTATTGACATATGCATATTATGTTGTAAATATTATCTGTTGAAATATATAACAAGAAAAGTAAAGTTGGTCTTATTAATGTCATTAGGTACCTTTGTCTATAACGATTATTATAGTATCTCAGAAAATAGTAATTGTTAGTATATTTTTCATTTATGTCATATTTTTATGGAAAAATTAATCTACCTACTGTATCTACGATTTTTTTTTCTTTAGCTCATTTTTTTCCTATTTAGAGAGTAATATTGGTACATAAGTATAACAGTGGCATAAAATAGGGGGGGGGGGGCTAAATTATGAGAGGATGCAAATTTTATATTTTACCCCGAGTAAAAAATATGCTAGACCCGGCCCTGTATGTTACTACATTTTAACCATATTATATATTCGTAGGTACTGCATTTTATCATCAAACTGTGTTAGGTATTAGGTTTAGTTAATCTGACCTAATTTCATATTTTGAAAAAAAAACAACACGCACCTACTTGGCTACTGGTAATAGTTATTAGTATAATCTAATTAAAATTTTAATATTCGATAGGTAACACGTTTTAAAGTTAAATAAAAGTTATTCTTTATCTGTCTATCGAACTATCATATTATAATAAAATCAGGTTGTTCAATAAACAATGTCCATATCATATTTATATTAAATTTACAATAATTTTGTTAATAACACAGTTATGAATTATCAACAACATCATATATTACACGTATGGAGTATAAGATTATAATAATTAATAATATTTGAGTTTACGTTTCCCGACAAAGTGACACTCGCCTGTTATCATATTATTCATGTTACTCTGTTCGGCGTTCGCCAAAGGTTATATTCCAATTTCTACAAAAATAAATTTGTACTATTTGTAACTTATTATTGATATTTTTTGAGAATCCCTGAACACAAATTCATTAAATATTAATAATTACGATATTTATAGTATCTATGTAATGTCATATCAATTAATATATTTTCCCCCACAACAGAATCATTTTGAAGCTTTGATTTTAACCTTTGCATAACCATAATACCTATTTTATATTTATACTTATGTACGCCGTGACTCAAATAAATACCCAGTTAATAGCGTATACGTTGCAAAATATATAATTACAACTTAATAATTGAATATAGAGACTATACGAGGTAAGGCGAAGTGAGGTGCGATTTGACGGATTTAAGGGGTCCACAAAAATATATTAAAAATAATTAATAATTTATTTTGGTGAAAAAAACGGACACAGTGATAACGTCAAGGGTCACTTTGGTGGATAACGCTGACGCCCCATAATAATATGTATATTCTTGTATAGGGACCCAGCTAAACAAATGGAAAAAAAAATACAATTAGGTCAAAACCTTTGACCCAATTTCCAGGGGTTAGTTATTATTGTCGTTATTTGTATTTGTTATTATTTTTTTTTTTTTATAAAAGCCTTTTTCTACCACTGAAGCATCGTCGTCGTTGTCGTCGTCGTCGTCGTCGTCGCGTCACAGGATTTCGTTTAAAAACATAATTGCTGATCGTAATCATACGGGACGGGACCGGAATGATCAACGAGGAAGCGACTAAATTTTTTTTTTAAATGGGTCACGCGGGCGCGGTGTTGGCTCACATTAAAGTTGCATTACATATAATATTATATAGTCACGTGGCTGCCGATGGCTATATGCACAGTTTTAATATATAATACCTATGTATATAATATGAGTGTGGTAAGCGGCCGACGGTGCACTTATGGAAATATCTTATTATTATTATTATTATAGAGGATCGAAGTTCTGGGAACTGATGATGGCGGCGGTGCAGGGTTTCTGGAAGACGTTAGAAGTGCAGTGTATGCTTACACAAGAGCGATTATTATTATTATTACTATTATATAGGTGTATACAAATGTTTTGTATATATAAGAAACCTTGTGCAAACAAAATCGCCACTGTAGCCGCTTTCAGATGTATATTATAATATATTATATGTGCGTAGAAGGTATATGTAATGAATTCGAAGATGAAGCAGTTCGTTTGAATTACATACTATCTCTAATATGTGCTAAATGTGTATATTATACTTATACATATTATTATTACAATAAATTTACAATTAATCTACGATTTCAACACAAATCCGTCTTTGTGATTTTAAATTTCAACCTCTTGATCTCTAGTGTTCGCATTCCCATCGAGTTTTCATAGTCGTTTTCTCGCTTTCGTTATCATACTCAGACAACGGCCGATGTTAGAATATATTCCAACATAGTACTGATAAGTTATTAATTTATTGCAAATTATCTCAAATGCATAAACGATGTAGCCTATATTTTATAATATGTACAAAATGTACAATATCAATATATCATAACAGCATATTACACTAGTTCAGTACCAAATCAAGTGTATTGTGAACTCCGTAGATAACAATAATGGTCGATGATCGTAAATATTTGTAGAGGTAGGGACGAAGTAATTATACTCTCTCATGTGCTACAAAATTATTTAAAAAAACTATTTATTTATCTATTTATTTTTTTAATATAAGTTGGAGTACCTATATGATAAAATAAAAATGTTATAATATATATATTAATGATATGAAAAATTAACCGTTTTAGTTTTTAACTGAAGTGGCTGTAACAAATAAATGTATACAAATCTGATAATTATTACCTACTTTACTTTTTTTTCAATACGTTAAAAGAATAATAAATTAAATAAATTACTCTCTAGTGGCAAATTTAACAACACAGTACGGTTTGTTATAGGTAATAGCCGTATATATGTACTATATAGACATATATTTGCCACTCGCCACATAAACAAAATTGTATTTTACGTTTCAACTTTTTCGTATACAATATAATATTATTATAAAAATTGATAGTACATTATACGTCGAAAATCGATACGATATTTGATATATTGAATTCAACCCTTTTGGATTCAATATATACCTACGCGTACCCAATTATCCTGTTAGAAATACCTCGGCATGATTAAGATTAAAACATTTCTTACAACAGTAAGCACTTACCTATATATAATATTGCTATAAACCATTAATTTAATATACAAAAACAGCCCATGGTTTGTTGGATATTTTGTTCTGATTGGTATAGGTATATAATAGGTATATAATACTATATAATATCGACTCCAATTATTGTTATTTGTTATTACTTTATACTTATTAGGTAAATTTGCTTGTATATTTTAATGTATATTCGCCGTAATACCTATAGTGGCATTTCATTTTTTTTTTTATCATTCATATTATTATAACGTACAAAATATATATTTTTGTTTAAATTAGGCTGCTCTTGGAAAAATAAGATGAGCTATGATAGACTGGAAAAAGTTTTGAATGACAATACGTGTGCATGGCGTGTACAGATATATGTGTTTGATACGATTTAACTCGACAGTGCAGTTGAACTGAAACTAGTAGCAGACCTTTCCACGACTCGTCGACCCTTATAAAATGTTTGAAACAAGTTTTAAGTAAATGTCGATCACGTACACGAACACATAGTGTAAAGTTATCCAGGCAAAATTGAATAAAAAAAATAAAGAAAAAACATTGGAGCGAATCGTTATTTTCGAGAAATAATCAACCATATACCGTATATACACTTCACGTCATACAGCGAATGCGAAAACACGTTTTGGTTGGTCAGAGTAGTTTTTGGTAAAGTGAACAGATGTAATATAATAAATATATATATATATCGATTGTTGAAAGTCACATACGTGTCTTTTATTTTTCATATGTGAGTGTCACTATACGACACATGAGTGACAAGCCGTGAAAGACTAAATTATAAATTAAGAATATTAATTTTTAATGAACAAGAAAAAAAATGTTAAATATGAATTCGGTTCAACAATGAATTTTAATATATTTAATAAACAAAATTGAAAACATAGTAATAGAAGATTTCTATATCTGCTGTACAAATAATAATTTTGCTATTTTATAAATTTATATACAACTAAAAATATTTTTATATTTATATTTTCTAGATGACTGAATCAGCCAATTTTTTTTAGCATTTATGCAACTTAATGATATTATTAAAATATAGTATATAATATATTGTACTATGTATTTAATATTTATATAGTATATATTTTATAAAAATAATTATTATAAAACTTTGATCTATATAATAACTATTGATTTGTATTAAATACAATTATTTCATTATAGTATAGTCATGTATATTTTCAGTAACTTTTTGGATAAAAACTTTTGTGGGATTACGCGTTCTATTAATTATTTTAGATTTTAGTACTACCTTTTGTAACTTTATTATCAACGATTTTAGAATACAGTGATTAAAAACATAAATTCTATTTGATCCTTATTTGATAATTACCAAAACTTCACTCACCCTCTCTGTTCAGTCTCTCCTTAAGTTAAGTATTTAACCATGCATTTTGCTTATTAGTTGTTATACTAGTAAAGTTTTTTTTAAATTTGAATATTAGATGTTATCAAATTTTAATGACAAATTGTTCATGATATTATATTTATTTTATAATATTATTTTAGTACCTACATTTTTAGTTTTAAATTTATAACCCGAGTAGAGGAATATTATATTGTTATCTTGGAAATGTCAGATATCTTATATGCGTATGATATTTTAGATTTTAATCGGAGCTAGGAATGTGTATTGGTTTTTATTTCACTATTTGTCACATTTGAAAATGTGCACCAATCTTCAATATTAATGGTGGTTCTAGGTATCAAAATTCAAATTCTTATCATGAAAATATATATTATTATTACCATATAAATATAATCGTATTAAATGTAATGAATATATTTATTATTATTATTATCCACAGTGTCCATCGATCTAACCGGTAACCACAATGATTTAATTTTTCGTAGCTTCTATAGGTTACTAGTCAACGTCCCTTTCTGGCTGGTGAATATGCCGAAATATAGGTCTTAACCGTTATCAAAGATTACAACTAACACGGCCGCGGAATTTTAGTATATTATTGATATTTGAATATAATAATATACCAATGAGAAACAAAAACGTACACACGATTCTCGTGTACATCTATAATGTATTCCGTATTTTAAACCCGTGGAGACACAACTCGGACGGAGCTAATCGCAGGACGAAGGACGTAGTCACCTCGCACTGTGGGCACGACGTGGTCCCCCGATACCATGGCCAAGGACAGCGGACTCTGGCCGTGACTACTCCCTGCTCTCCTGGGACCTTTGGGAAGTTCTGGAAATCCTGGTGCGACGTGGGTCAAGTTTAAATTTGACGCGTAACTCTACCCAACCTGGAGAGACGCGTTGGCAATACATCCATTTCCCACGAAACCAACAACCGTAGCTGTGGTTTCGCTTGATATTAAATCGAACAGACTCGTATTAAAATTCAGGAATGATGTACCGATAAGAAGGCTAAGTTCGTAACGATAATTCGTTTCAATGAATAATCTACATAAATTGCACAGTCTTCATTTTAATATAAATCAAGAATTAATAATGATGTAATATCTGTCTGGGTTTATTGCAAGTTTTTAATGTGATTACTAAGAATAATATACTTATTTTATTTTAAATTAAATTAAAAATATTTACCTATTATTTCTATATTAGGTATATCTTTATATCTATATATATATATATATATAGATATAGGTATTTATATTTCTCTAAATACATTTAATAAATGTATTTTTAGCTGTACTTATATTTATCTAGATATTTATTAAAAAATTTTATTTTTCAATCTATTATAATACAAGCTGTAATTACACAACTTACCTATTATTTGGTATTGGTTAAATATCACATAATAAATTATTGTAGGTATATTACATAATATTTCTAGTACTATCATAATAAATGTATATTATATTTTAAATATTAGTATTGTTAAATGTATTGATGAAACAATAATATTATAATGTTTAAATAACTGTTATATCTAGTTCTAAATAAATACATATATTTTAAAATAAAACTACTAGAAATTTAAAAATACATTAAATAATTAATCTAAATTGTATTATATTATTTAAAAAAATAATTTAGTACAATTAATATTATGATAACACGGCGACTTGTATAGTCAATTTAGCTACACAATGGCTGTGGAGTGTTGATTCATTTTTTTTATCTATTTATTTTTGTTAATCGACGAATAAATTCAATTGAAAAACCGGGCCTTAATATGATAAAATATTTTCTTATTTAAAAATTCATAAAATATATAAAATTATAAACACTAATCTATTATCTTTTAAATAATATTTTATCTAAACAGTGTGAATATTGTTTTTCAAATACAATTAATAGTTTTATAATATATTTTTTTAATATTTCGTTTATTACAGTCATATTAGTGACACGTTGTTACATTAAGCCTTAAAATATATTTATATTTTTTATATGATTTTAAATTTTTATCAAATACTTGTGTTACCATAGACATGATAAAATTTTCAAAATATTTTGGTTATTTTCAAACTATAATTATTTTAATTCTTTAAATCTTATAAAATGTTGAAATGTTTACATTTTATATGTTTTTAGGTTTTTTTGGTGTATGTAGAAATTTTAACTAAAGGATCTTCATACGGTGTTCTTGAATAAATTTAAAAATATTGAAGTATAAAAGTGTTTCAAATTCAAATTTCGACGATAATGAACGAAAATGACGATTTTGTCTCAAACATGTTAACTATTTAGGTGTTGTCTAAAAAAAATAACTTGAAACTCTCCACTTTATCTTTTCTTATTTTCTATTCCATAATCGTTTGTCTAACTAATACCATACATAATTGATTGTGTTAACAAATTACCCACGTCCCACATGTATAATATTATAATCATGAATGCACACACCAATATAAATATATAATGAACACATTTTTTTTTACAGTATATATTTATTATATAATAACATATTCTACACGCTCATATATTATATAGTATATGCGCAAGACTGTTAAAAAGTCTACTTTAAATTTGTTGGATAATATGTTATAACACTGTATGTGCATAATAATTTAATACTGGGTTTTATATGTTATTACTTATTTCCATAATAATAAGTACATGTCTTATGAATTTATCACTTTATAATGACACAATACATCATTATATTATAATTGAATGTGATGTTGACGTTAACCAAACTTAAATTGAAAAAAACTCAGGTTTTTTTTATTAATTGTATACAATATTATATAGTATTATACTATTATTATTATAATTATACTCGCAGCCATCGAGATGTTAGCGATTTCGGTAATTCACTGATTCCTACTTTCGCAATTTTTGTATATGTTGGGAGGGTTCTGATAGATGTGTGGAGTGGTGGAGTTATTTGTATAATATTACATAATATTGAGGAAACGTATCGAGATGGATCGCGTTTATGCATATATACTTACTTATGTACTCACTGCAACGTACACGCATACAGCACACCGATATAAATATATAATAATATATAATATTATATTAAGAATGTATACGCGTAGTATAAAATGCTCGGAGAAAGCGGAAGGACTAAAAGGTTGTGCATGTCGCTGGAGCTACTTGTCCTGCAGAAGCAGCAAGCGGCGAGGAGCAGCCACGCCGTCACTGAATAGGCCATTGTAATGTACTTATTATAGTACATAATATATACACACACACACACACACACACACACACACATATATATATATATAGGTGCATACGTGTGTGTGCGTGTATAAAAAAACCAAATACTTACTGCGGGGCACGTTCAAATTACCTAAAAGTGCACGCTGTGTAAACATATTATGCGTTCCGTGTATATATTTCGACCACTTTTTGCCCGCCGTCGCCTGGTACACCGCCGACGTCGTCTAGCCATCTTCAAGTTTTTTCTCCCTCCCCCTCCCATCCCTTACTGCCACTCTCATGACGACGTATATATATATATATATATATTTATCATAAAGTCGTTGAGAGTTCTCGTCTGGCCAACCCCTCCCCTTGCAACTTTTTATTATATGTATGTTGGTTATATATATATATATATATATATACAATATACTATTGTACTGCACACAGCACACATTATACTACGGGGGTATATAAACTCGTATACAGACCCTAGGCTTCTCTAATATACACACACATATATAATATATATGTAATATGTATATACTTTATACAAGTACAATACGAATGCCAGCTATGCGTATGGATACACGACGTATAGGCCGACGTGTATAGCTAATTTAAAGTCGACTGGTCACGTATTCCGCTGCCGCCGCCGCCGCTTTAATGGAAAACTCCCTTGTTTCTATCCCCTTGCGTAATATATGTAATATATACGTTGTAGTGGATGTATAGTATGGCAAAAGTAGCTAGTTATACATATATACATAATACGTACCTCGCGTACAGTCGTTCATCGTCGAGGGGATGACTTTCGCATAGACTATTTTATTATACATTACACACACACACACCTAATGCAGTTCGTCGGCATAGTGCTTGTATAGGTTAGGATGGCATGGTGGAGAGTGCATTCGTTGAGGTGGACTTTGTAGGTCTCAAGTCGGGGGACACGTAGTTATAATAATTCCGTTTCGGACTGTATCGGAGCCGAATGAAAGCATGAAGCCACACGTAATATATTATATTACATACCTATATGCACATATATCATGTAGAGGCCAGCATAAATAATATGTTCTCGAGCCACATGGACAACTATATCAAGAGCCAAAAAATGTTCAATCATTATTATATGCAAAAGTTATTAAGATAACTTGACATATCTGCAAGCTATTAGTTACCCAGAACTGTTCTGACATCAATGCAAGCAGATATTGAGAAGCTCACAAAAAATAATACTTCAGCGCACAAATATTTAGCTTTACGTAACTCGAAACATAATAATATGTACCTACTTGTATTCATCTATTTATATAATTACAAAATGTTTTCATAAATGCATACAATATAAATTCATAATATGTATTAACAAGTAAATTTTGTTTTCGTAAATAAGACGTGACTCTTGGGGCCGTATTCATGGCAAGGAAAGAGGACATGGGCCAGGGGCGCAATTCTAAGTTTATAATTTATAACCATGTATATTAATATATTATATAAGAGCAGTTGACAGACGTTGTTTTAATTTAGGAAATACGTAAGCCAAATCACTCTATTTATAAGTCTTGAGAATTGAGATGACAAAACAACTGACTGATTTAAATATTATAAAAACTATCCGAGAGGTGATTGTTTATTGTTTATTGCGTATTAACTAAATATACTTTTTTAATTCCTCAATTTTTCTCAAACTAATATTTTTTTTCAATGGATTTTTGATCGTTTGCCTTTGTTTAAAAAGTCAGCACCTCGGCGTGGAACCATTATCGGTCAAATTAAACTAAACTAACACTTCTAATTTTCAATTAACACTGAAATACCTACAAAATGTTTGAAAAAGAAAACAATAAGTAATAACTGCAAAAATATATAGAACCTAGTGTAACGTCTCCTTTTCACCTGGGCTCTTACCCATTCAGGTGTCGTTCTGTTTATATTAACGAGGTCTCGGAGACTCGACCTCGGTGTGTGATATTATTACTAGGGATCAGGGTTACCTTATGTGAAGCATATACACGTATAAGATACATAATATTTTTGTATGAAGACATTTTTTTTTTTTTGTTATAATATAAGAAATAGTGTTTAATTTCATACAAATTACATTGAAGAAGGTACATGAAATATATCATAAAGTCACAAAAACATTGAAAGTATTATTTTTTTTTTTATCAATATTATAATAAATGTTTATAATACATTATAACATGTTTGAATTCAAAAATATACGAAACAACGTGCGTGTAAAAATATTTGTTTTGTTCAACTTATTATATAATTAAAATTACAAAAAAAAAAAAAAAACGCTTGATATAACAATATATATTTTAAATATTACACTCAAATTATGTCTAGTGTTTTAGTACAAATCCATTATATTTGTCCGGATTTATAAAAATTAATATCATTTAAAAAATATTTTTATAAATACATATGCATATCATTTTTATTTTTATTATACAACCCTTCGCTCCAATTGAAAATGTCCGTGTACAACACTGGTGATGCCTATATATGGTTTTAATTATTTTTTTACACGGTTTTAGTATAGTACAGTACTAACTTTTTAAACATATCTGGACAACCATGGTGTTGAAGGAAAGGATGCTATATGAAACTCCTGTAAACAATAAATGCTTAACTACAAAATAACGTTGTTTACAATAAATCATATTAATATATGGGTAGTTAATAAATTATATTATTTTTGATTCTGGCCACAACATCGGGCATCGCGTAGTTATAAAACGATAATAACTACGCAATACGAAACATAATTAAAACCAATATACAAGTGGAATATAATTTTGCTTAGTATTAATATTTGTTTAGTCAAATGCAATATTTTCATAATGTATTGTATAAGTCAATGAAAACTGGGAAGAGACAAAATGCATATCTCGTTTAGTCGTCTACATAATATAATGCTCGATCGCAGTTTATTCAGGATTTTCACTTTTTTACACAATATGCACAGGTCATTCAAAAAAGAAACGACCAAACATTAAACAAATTATACAGTTATCGTTTAATAATAACGACTTACATTTTTCAATTTCAAATATTTGGTTAATGTTTGCTCTTTACCGGAAGGCGAACGCCTTGCACATATTTTTTTAGGTTAAACTATGTACGCGGGTCTTCATGTCAATGCACCATAATACTTATGCACTGTGTTTCAGGTCGTATATATAGTTTGTTAAGTAACTTCTGTGCGCAGTTTAAACTTTAAAGTTTTGCTGTGATGATTTCACTTTTATCTAATTTTATTATATTACTAGCTCTCCGAGCGTCGCTGGGGGAGACTCCCAAACCCCTCGGGGTCGGCGAACCGATGTCGGAAGCTGCAGTGGTCTTTTGATCAGGTCGATGGTCTCGAGCCGGTTGGTGTGTGATAAGTAGAGCGCGGATTTCTATGCAATTGCATAATTTTTTCCTTTTAATATTTTTGGATTGTTGTCAGTTATCTCCACGAATCATCATAATTTGAAGCTAATGGAGAAAATTTTTTTTGCATATTTCTGCATATTTAAAGGTTATTGCATATTTTTGCATATTTTGGCAAAATTCAAAATTTATTGCATATTGAAGCGAAAATTTAAAAAAATGTATAAAATAATATTTTGTCAAGTAGAAAAATTAAAACTAAATTTCATAGTCACTAAATAATAATGTATATATATATTTATTTAAACCTTTATAAGATAAATAATCGATTACGACGTAAACTTAATCGCTCTTGCTGTGTCAGTCGGTTATCGACATACCACTTGGCACTCGGTTACATCGTTTTTCGTTGTCCGTAAATCGTTAATATGCCGAAAATAAATGTGTGTCTACCTATAATCTAAATTGCTCTTGCTGTATCAGTCAGTTATCGACATACCAGTATACAACTGAGTTTCGTTAACTAAACGTTCAGCTCGAAGATCTTTATGAAGACCCGACAATACTAAGTTGCTTCAAATATGCCCCAATAACTTCGGTTGACGTCGAACGTTCGTTCTCAGTCTTTAAAAATATGTTAACCGATAAACGATACGGCTTCACAGGAGAAAAACTTGAAATGCACATGATTATTCATTTTAATAATAAATAAAATTTTAAAAATAAATTAAGTTTTTCAGAAAATTTCCTAAATTTTTTTTTATGAAGTACCTATTTAAGTAATTAATTATTATAAGTTGTATTGTAAATTTTAAATAAATAAAAATGTTTTGCATATTTTTTACATATTTTTATGATTTTGACTCCAAAATTACTTATCACTGATAAGGAACTGTACGGAGTCCGAAAAGGAGGTAAAACTCGAATTTTGAAAAAAATATTAAAATTTTCGTTAATTACGAATAATATAGGCGGAAGTGATAACAAAAGGTAAATAACGAAAAAAAAAATACGGATTATCACGGCCGCCGCAAATTAACGACAATCCCGCGGCCGGCATCGAAACCACGATCCGCAAGTCATCCGCACATACGCCTAAACCTACCTACCTACCTATCGAGTTGAAAACTGATGTCAAATCTATGACTCTTAAACCGTAATGCTCAAAAGAATCTAACCCTCCGACGCATATATTCAAGCCTGTATATAGTAATAACGACTTGACGCCGCTAAATTAATTATTGTTGTTTATCAATTACTTATTTAAAAACAATATTTACTAAACGTACCTATACATAAGCAATATCAAACAGTATAGGCATATCATTATACAATTTAACTACCAGATTTTACTGAAATATATGAAGATCTATTTGCTTATTAATATTGTATTATATGGTATCTGCAGCATTATAATTTTTAATTTCCTCAACCAATCAAGTCACCTAAAAACTGTAATGAATTAAGTGGGTACTATATAGTTATATTGTACTATTGTCTATTCAAGTAAAGAACCATATAATCCAGCCCTTGTTAAATAATATAGGTGGGTCGCTCAATAAATGTGTAGATAATAAAATAGTATTAATTAAATATTAATTATTAAATAGTTTAATAGTATAGTCATATCATAATACAATTTAACTGCCAGAATTTAATTAAATACATAATAAGTTATATTTTGTCTATTAATATACATAATTTGGCTCACCTAAAAATTGAAATATTTTATTATATATTTAATATTTAACCACATAATCGTTTGACATGGGCTCAAAACCTACCCATATAGTATAGTCATATCATAATACATTACCTCAACCAATTAACTCACTTGAACTGTAATATATTAAGCACAACATACTATACGTTAGTTATGTTACTATTGTCTATTCAAGTAATTTATTTATTATGTATTAAATAGTTTATTTCATATAATACTTATAATTAAACCTACCTATATAAGTTATTTCAAATAGTATATAGTCATATAATCATACAATTTAATTTCCAGACCTTAATTAAATACATACATTTTTACTATGTTTATTTATATTGTATTATTTAAAATCTGTAGCATCGTTTGTATTTTACACCAAATTTGACTCACCTAAAAACTGTAGAACCCACTACATAGTATATTATATTTTTAATATTTAATATTTTACCACATATTCGAGCCCATGTCAAACGATTTAGAAGCGTTGCTTTATAAACGTAGATAGTAAAAGCAATAGCTGTGTATATTTGTTTTTTATTAATTTGATTTTATGCTAATGATTGAACCTATCAAACGATGCTCAATAAATGTAGCTAATTATTTATCAAATAGTTTAATTGATCACTTAATACTCATAACTAAACCTACCTACATAAGTAATATCAAATAGTATAGCCATATCATTATACAGTCACCTACCTCGACATTGGACTTATATGTCTCGGTGTTCATTACTGCTGCAGAAACAGCAAATTAAGTAATAAATTACGTGAAAAAAAATTGTAAAACATTTCGGGCGTCCATGCAAATCATATAGCCGACGTCTTTTTTTGAGTTTCTAGCAGGTCAGTCACCTCGAATGGCGATCGCCGTAGTTATAAGGGTAGGCTATCCGACTTCGTTAGGATAGCGGACAATTTGCGACGGCCGGGTCACGTCGTCAGGGCAAATAGGGCAATTAATTAAGCGAAAAATGTGGAAAAGAGATGAAAAAGGTGTTAGAAATGGTGATGGAAAAGGTGATAAAACTGGAAAATAGGTGATAGAAACTGGAAAAAAGGTGGTTGAAATGGTGACGGAAAGTGGAAAAGGGTGAAAAAGATGGGGAAAGGTGATTGGAAAACGGCTGATAAAAGTGAAAAGTAATGAACCGGAAAAAAAGGTGATGGGAAAAAGGTGATGAACTGGAAAAAGGGTGATGGAAACTGGAAACAAGGTGATTGAAAATTCCAAAAAAAGGTGATGAACTGAAAAAATGGTGATGAAAAAAAGGTGATGAACTGAAAAAGGGTGATGGAAACTGGAAAAAAGGTGATTGAAAATTACAAGAAAAGGTGATGGACTGGATAAAAAGGTGATGGAAACTGGAAAAGGTGATGAACTGTAAAAAGGGTGATGGAAAAAGGTGATGAACTGGAAAAAAGGTGATGGAAACTGGAAAAAAAGGTGATTGAAAATTACAAGAAAGGGTGATGGAAACTGGAAAAAAGGTGATTGAAACTGGAAAAAAGGTGATTGAAACTGGAAAAAAGGTGATTGAAAATTACAAGAAAAGGTGATGGAAACTCGAAAAAGGGTGATGGAGACCGTGATAAATCTGGAAAAAAGGGTGATGGAAACTGGAAAAGCTGATGAACTGGAAAAAAGGGTGATGGAAAAGGTGATGAACTGGAAAAAGGGTGATGGAAAAACTGGAAACTGGAAAAAAGGTGATTGAAAATTACAAAAAAATGTGATGAACTGGAAAAAAGAGTGATGGAAAATTTAATTCAAAGCTCCTGATATAATGTTATAATATCAGCTGAAAAATATTAAAAATACATAGGCACAATTTTTTTTTATAAGCATTTAAAGTTCGTATTTTGACAAAATTTATCAAATTTAAAATTTAATGATTGTTTTATAGTTAAAAACGAAGAGTTTTAACCGATATCGGAAGCTGCAGTGGTCTTTTGATTTGGTCGACGGTCTCGAGCCGGTCGGTGTGTGATAAGGAGGTCTGGTGATAAGGTTAGGACCACCGCGTTTCGACGTGGTAGCCCGGGTTATGCCGCTGGAAATTCGAAATTCCGTAAAAATAACATATAGCCGCCGCGATTTTTTTGATGTCTAGCAGGTCAGTCACTTCAGTTATCCGGGTAGGCAAATTACGTGAAAAAAAAATGTAAAACATTTCGGGCGTCCATGCAAATCATATAGCCACCATCTTTTTTTGAGTGTCTAGCAGGTCAGTCACCTCGAATGACGTTCGCCGTAGTAATAAGGGTAGGCTATCCGACTTCGTTGAATAGCGGACAATGTGCGACGACTGGGTCACGTCGTCAGGTATGCAATCCGACTGCGTCGAATTGCGGACAGCGTTCTTTACTTTCGCCGAAAACGCAAAATAAGTAATAAATTACGTGAAAAAAATTCAAAACATTTCGGGCTTTTATGCAAATCATATAGCCACCGTCTTTTTAGGGTGTCTAGCAGGTCAGTCACCTCAGTGGTGCGGATAGGCAATCCGACTTTGTCGGATAGCGAACAATGTGCGACTTTTTGGGTCAGAATAAATATATATGATAATTAAAGAATAATGTGACTTAAAGTTTTAAAGTTCTGACATTTGGTTGGTATTTGCTCTTTTCTGGATGCCCTGTACAATTGTTAGTAGGTTACGATTGCAAAGTTTGTAGACACTGCCTTCTACTGTACTAATTATGCACTTAGTCCAATCACATGCGCAGTATGGTTTGATGGATGGACGACGGAAGTCCGAATTACTTCTGGTATAGAATTTGTGAAGGACTATATGTGTTTCACATTAAACTTATATTTTTCAACATCAGTAACAGTTTATCCTGGATCATCCGTCTCATCGCAGCTTTCTGAAGCAGTTGCCGGACGCGTGGACTAATTGGAGGTCCTTTGGGATTTACCAAGGACCTAAATACGTCCTGGCGAACGTCAAATTGGCCACCAATATAGTGTTCATTATGTCTCTCGAGTCTACTATAATATGATATTAAAATAAACTATTACTAGCTGAACCTGTGCACTACGTTGCCCGTTAAATGCACCAACTCTATATGACTCAAACTTTGTTCAAATCGTTATTTAATATTCGGTGTATGGTGTTCAAAATTAATTTTAACTTTTCCGTTGCCTGGAATAAAAATTCTGATTCGCAACAGTATATTATTAGTTAGGCAATCTACCTGCGGTAGATCACGGTTCACGGACCCCGTGCTGTTTGTACGCGAGTGTATGATTGAACTCTAAAGTAGGTATTAAAGTTATACC
Source organism: Metopolophium dirhodum (assembly GCF_019925205.1). NCBI lineage: Eukaryota > Metazoa > Arthropoda > Insecta > Hemiptera > Aphididae > Metopolophium > Metopolophium dirhodum. Next base: position 12,105,853 of record NC_083561.1, read on the forward strand.
AAGTTTGTCGTATTCTACTTATGGTGGATTAATACAATCAATTAATACAAAATCCTAACCTAACATGTTGCGTCAGTGTTGTATTTTTTCCATACAGATTTCCTACTTTTCCGGTAGATTTTCCTAAAATTTTCTTTCATAGAAACCTTCTTTGTGATATACTCTTTCGTTTAAAAAAAATCAAGAAGATCTGATAAGTAGTTCCAGAGGTAAACTCTGTACAAAGATATCCATTTCACATTTATATAGTTAAAATATATATATAATATATATATTGCCAAAAAATAATAATACAAATCAACAAACATTCCCGTAACCAATAGCAAGCAATATACAATACGTCAATACCTTATTGTTATTTTAATCTGAAACTAAATTTTTTATTATTTAGTTTATTTTTTTCTGTACAGATGGCGCCACTGTTATATTTTTTGACATCCAAATTTTCTACTTTTCCGATGGATTTTCCTAAAATTTTTTCACTTAAAAACCTTTTCCAGACAATTACGAACACAAGAAAAAAATAATTAGCGAAATCGGTCCAGCCGTTCACGCGTGATGCAATGACCAAGTAAACAAGGATCCATTTTTATATTTGGAGATTATATGTTGCTATAATGCACATAATGAAGGTTCGAGTGATTAAACCTATCTTATTCGGCTCAACGACGCGTCCATTTGTCATTATTTCTATTTTTAACCTTTTCATGACATAGGTATAATATTATAATATATTCGGTGTCACCTCCGTTCTTTTCAACGCGAAGATGTTTTGACAATCTTAATTTTTATTACACTTACGTTTACAATAATTATCAGGGTTCGTTGTTTTAATATAGGTAGTGCGTATTCCATAAAATGATATGAATGCATGTGAGAAAAACAGCAAAGTGAAATCTAAACGTGATGGGATGATGTTCGATGCAATGACTCACATTATAATCATATTCAAACAAATAATGTAGCTTTAAAATACACATATTCACTTACGTGCAAGGCCGGATTTAGTGTAGCTTCCGCCCTAGTCACGTTTAAATATGCCACCCTCTTCAGAAAAAAATCATTGAGTATTCATTATAAACTCGGAGTTTCAACAAATTAAATCAATAAAAATAAACAATAAGAAATTATACATGGGGAAAATACATTTAATAATTGATGAACACAATTTTAGATATTCAACTTAACTTGTTATATAAAATTTAAAAATTATAAATTTATATAGCTATTAACTATAGCCTATAGATACATTTAGGTTGTACGTCAATTAAATGAACATATGCATTTATACAACGTTTAATGTAACAATCTATACAATCTTGTGACGAACATTTATTGATGTAAAATCGTTGATTATATTATCATCATAATTTATACAATTAAATAAAAATAAATATCATCTCAGAGTCTATAGGTACGTAATATTGATGTCGTGGTTTATGTATTTGAATGAAGATTATATGATTTACTATTTAGTATTTTATATGCTCAAAACGAGTAATGTGCTGAACGATTTGATGCACATGTAACGCTATTTATATATGCATAGATAATATATTACATTTTTTTAAATTCCTTACAAATTTTGTAGCCCCCCAAAAATTTGCCACCCTTTCGTACAGCGCTTTTTGCAGGATTAACGTGGAATTTCGACTGAAGTATACATGGTGATCGCGTTTCATGATTGGTAATTATTATATAGTAGGTACCTATAGGCTATAATATTATATTTTTATGTAAAGCATTACACATTTTGTAATAATATTATTATTTATCGAAAACTGAAAAAATGGTGAACGATTATACCGATTAATTGGCGAATGGATAAAACAGTTTCGTTAATAATACATTGCGTATTATAACAATAATTATTGTTAAAATATAGTCTGCTCGCATGACAGGACGGGGATTGATATAGTTATCAACTGGCTGATGTGTAGTTATTATTGTAAATGCATTACCTACGGGTTATTAATGTATTATAATATAAAATATTTTTGTTATAATTTATTATTGCGGATAAAGGATACCGTTTAATTCATCGCCGAAGAGTCCGAAAACTCTGTAAACGGCAGTGTTAATATGGTTTAAACAATTTTTTTTGTTTTGTTTTCGGAAGTGGTTAGAAGGGAGAGAGTTGTCACAAATTTTAATAATTACATTGATTTCCCACATATTTATACACGTAAGAATATTGTTGCCATTTCGAAATAAATTTTCCCGAAATCTCGCGAGACTTTGGCCTCCTCCAAATATTGATATTATTATACAAGCGAAGTGCTAATCGATTCACACCAGCTCTATCGTATGTGTACGGTTCCGCGATAATATAATTTACGCAACCCACCTGTTTATTATATCAGATGATTATATATGAGCTATAATGCACATAGTCCTCGTCCGTCACCGTTTTTCTCGAGCATAATACGATGTAACGTTGTTATGATATTGTATTATGTTATTTAATAATAATGCTATTATACTTTAATATAATATGTTATCTCCCTCGTCAGTGACAGTCTTAAGGGATTTAGCTCGGCCGGGTCTCCGAGGAAATCCTTCGTTTCTTTTCGTATTCCTCTATTTTTTTCTTTCTTTATAGGTCTTACGCGGACACTTGACACTTTGCAAAATCTCAAATGTCTCGTCTGATTTTTACACCGACGTAAAACTGTTCAACACTTGTTACACGTAGTCTCGTCGACCCTGTGTCCGTGAATAATACCAATGTTATATTTATATGCAGTGGCGGCTCGTGATTTGGACGACGGGACAATCGCAACCCCTACTAAAATTAATTGAATGAAGAAAATTAATTGTATAATATTATTAATTTTACATTTTTAAAAAATATTGCAAATTTTTAAATAGTGAAATAGTTATAAATTACCCACTAGTTACTACCTACTCTACCTACTCTATTTTTCTATTACATTTGTCGTGTGCGAACATTAAATTTGTTTCTCTGGTTATTTCTCTCAGATACCAGGAGCATATTATGGGTACGCATGTACACACGAGCAGTGTTTGGACGACCGGCAGCGGGTACGTTTAGGCTGGTTAGTGGTTACACACGGAGCGATCCGAACGCGCGCGTACGTGATTTTCAAATCGCGGCAAATATATAAACGCGTAGGCGTACGCTTACACACGAACGTTTAAGCGATATTATAAATACGGGTTTGGACGACCGGCAGCGTCGTCCATTCAGTAAAATATTTATATATTACTATATTGGGTAATTTATTTTTAAAATTAACAGCGTTGTCGGTTGCTAATCGCTATTATTATTATTTTAATTACTTTTTTCTACTGCGACCTGCGACTATATGAAAAGTAAGATGCATGACAAAATACATTTCTTTTGTCATGGTAAGATGTATATTTTCGTATATTTAAATAATTTGTTATACCTATGGCTACCGATATTATATTTAAAATCGCACCCCAACCACCAGCACCCACGAGCCGCCGCTGAATAAACAGGTTACAGGTATTGCAATTTGCGAGCGCACTACTCGTAATTTACATTTTGGATCATTGTTGGTCAGTATCAGTAACTATATTCCATGACCTAAAAATAGTGAAATGTATTGGTAATCACTAATCAGTGGATCATAGATCAAACGTTCTACTTACAACATTTTATTTTAGATAGCTGTTTGTTATTTTTTTTTTTTATTGCTAAAAACAAAAATTAGTTTTTTTTATAAAAATATTAATATTATTTAATTTTCTTTCTTTTAAGTCTTATCTACTACAACGTATTTTGTAAGCATTATTCCATATTTTTTTTGATCTTGGAAAACATATAATAATAAAATAAACAGAAAATTCTAAATAAAATATTATTGTTATATTATTATTTATTGATATTAGAATCATGGAGGTATAATTGTTTTCATTTATTTTTTTTTTCATAAATATTAGAAATATAATAAACTTTAATAATACATTTATATTTACAATCAAAACTTGATTGGTATACTTTTGATTGTAAGACGTTGTTGGCATATATAATGCATGATTTATTATGATTTATTATAAATAAATATTATAATATTATGTTTTATAATATCCAACTTGCTTTCCATAAGAGCTGTATAGTAGTTTAATTATTAGGATTAGGGGACGTAAAGCGAACGCAGCCCCCCCTCCGGTTCTCGAAACCACAAAAAAAAAATTATTAGGACTAAAATATAGACGTAATATTCTAAAATTATACATGGATAAAATTACTATAAATAATAAATAGTGACCAGGATACCATGCCACAGCAATATTGACAGGAATGAAAAAGTAGATGTAATGACAAAAGAAACAGCATTTTGCGACCAAATGGATGAAATATCAATTTAATAGGTAGGTACACAGCGCGTAAGAGGATATCACAAGCCACATTAATATTAAAATTGATACTCAATGATTATCCGAATGGTAGAGAAAATAAACCAAACTCAGTGAAATAAAATGGTCTACTGAATGTTGGCCAAAACCGGAATATTTAAAAAGAAAAGAAGAAAGTCATCCTTATGTGACTAAGAATAGGACATACCACTCGATACTCTTACGGCTTCCTCCTGAGCAAAGAAGATCCAATTCAATGTGGGAATTTGTGTAAGTCAACTAACAGTCTTTAATATCTCCTCGTTGAATACAGACAGATGAAAGCTGCTATATAAAATAAAAATGTTCCTGATGACCCTAAATCCCTCAATCCAGCATTATGGTAAAATTTAATGGCTGACAAGGAAGTCCTGGAATTCTTACAATACATTAGCTTAGATAATTCACTATAACCTGTGTTGTAAACATTTCTAATATCATTATTTCATTGGGTCACCATTATTATTATTATTATAAATATATAAAAAAACCAAAATAAACAGTAACATCATAGTCGTCAACATCAAAAAAGTAAAACGTTATTTTATTTAGCATGTATATATTAATAGGTACATGCGGAATTTAGATTATACTAACGTCTGAAAATCCGCTGTCTTAACATTGTCATTGTGAAGGGTATGAAAAACATGTTATAATATTATAGCTTGATTCGGAATAATATTCCAAAAATGAGGTGTGAACGTTTTGCAGACGAACGCGGGCGCCCGATGTTATATTATTTTCTTAAGTGTCTATGATAATAATAATAATAGTATAAACACTTTTCGTTAAAAACTAAATTATACGACAATTTATTGATCAATCGATAACAACTCTCCCCCCTCCTCTCACCATTTATACAATAATTATAAATTTTAGATTCTGAGCGAAGCGATGAATGTATTGATTTTACAATGATGTGTGTTTTTTTTTATTTTTGTGTCTGTCATCACCTTTTAGGACAGTAAAAGTGCTTGGATTTTCTTCAATAGTAACTTTTCTGATAGGAAAGTGAATCTAGTTGGTACTTTGGGGAGTCAAAAGTAAAAATTTCCTAGTAGTTTTCACAAGCGACGTGAAAAACAAAAGAAAAATTAAGAAAAAACAGGAATTTTTACGCAAAATCTGTTTTCGAGAAAATTGATTTTGGTTTTTGGTGTAACTCTAAAAAAAATGACCGTAGGGACATGAAATTTTGACTGAATGTTTATATTAGCATTTTCTATACACCATAAAATTTACAAAATATTTTGACGCTTTTTGAGCTGTTTACGGCCATTGTCAGTTTTCAATATTTTTAGTTTTTTTTCTATAAATATCAATAAAAATTTAACTGTTGAGTAAAAGAGCTTGAACATTTAATAGAAGGCTCATAGGTTATTGTTTCAAAGGCAGATGAAAAAAATTAAAAATCCTTAGTCACCGTTTTTATTTATAAGCATTTAAAGTTCAAATTTTGACAAAATACGGAAAAATCACGAAAAATAGCAAATTATTTTGAGTTGAGAATTCATAAAAATTTTCTTTTTAAATCTAAGATTTGAAAATGTAATATAAGATTACTCATAAGTTTGTCTACCTTTATCAAAAAAAAATGTCTAGAAGAAACTTAAATTAAATTTTTATGAGCGTCTGAAATTTATATTTTTACAACATTTGATATTTACTCGATTTCTCATGTAACAATTTTCTTATTTTATTGTAATTAAAAAACAAATGACTGTAGATACTTGAAAATTTCACTGAATGTTTATATTAGCATTTTATTATACACCATAAAATGTTGAAAATATTTTGTCTTTTTTTGAGCTGTTTACGGACATTGTCAGTTTTCAATTTTTTTAGTTTTTTTTTCTATAAATATCAATAAAGTTTTATTTGTTGGGTAAAAAAGCGTGAAAATTTAATATAATGCTCCTGATATATCGTTCTAATAGCAGTTGAAAAATATTAAAAATACAGATGCACAATTTTTTTTTATAAGCATTTAAATTCAAATTTTGACAACATTTATCAAATTTATAATTTATAAATTATTTTGTGTAATACTTTTATGGTTAAGGATTGAAAATTTAAAACAAGGCTCCACGTAAATAGGTTATATATAAATTACTTTATTCACAATAATATCATCAAATTACTTGGTAATATCATAGGCTGACTGACTGTTTTCGCTCAGAATCGTTTTTCTTATACAATGATATTATATCATTGAATTCAAATTAAACACCATCCATTACAGTGACTCACTTGTAACCTACTGTACAGCAGAGCGACATCCACTTATCCACCTTTTTTATATTTGGATATAGTAATTTATAATATGCATTTATATACAATATACAATATATACATATACCTAACTAAAGTATAATATTATTTTATGCATAATATTAATAATTAGTAGTAGTATAATTAGGACATAATTAGGACAAAATAATTGAAGATTTATTGTAATTTCCGATATTATTTCCATCTGAAGGACTACGAATAAAATTACTCAACATTACACTATTTCCAATACAAAAATATTGTAAAGGAAGTTATCAAGTATCAAAAAATATAAACATTGTTTGCGATCACTTGCGTATGAATGTATAAAAATAATTTTGATATTATAAGTAGGTATATAGCTGTAAAACTAAATTATACTAAATTTCAGACAAAAACTTAAGTTTATGAATTAACTGGTGAAAATAAATAATTATTTTACAACAAGAGTTGACATCAATATTTCCTGATGTATATATCGGTATAATAATTTTTTTGACTATACCAGTGACATCTGCTTACGGAACTGAATCGGCCAAGAAAGACTTTCAAGTATAGCTTTGCTCAATATTGAAAGACACCAAACAAATTATATTAACATAAGAAATATAATTGACAATTTTTCAAACAAAAAGGCAAGAAAAATGATTTTTTTAAAGTGAGTACAGTATTTATTTATGAGTTTCTAACTGACTGTATGGTATGTTCAATTTATTTGTTATTTTATAATTTTTTATATTTAAAATAAATAAAAAGGCTACAAATTATTACATTTATTTATTTGTAAATACATAGGTAACTACGTGTTTTAATTATGTTAACCTTATTTTGAATAGTCGTCAACATCAAAACAGTAAAACGTTATTTTATTTAGCATGTATATATTAATAGGTACATGCGGAATTTAGAATATACTAACGTCTGAAAATCCGCTGTCTTAACGTCGTCATCGTGAAGTGTATGAAAAACATATTAAAATATTATAGCTTGATTCGGAATTCCAAAAATGAGGTGTGAACGTTTTGCAGACGGACGCGGGCGCCCGATGTTATATTATTTTCTTAAGTGTCTATAATAATAATAATAGTATAAACACTTTTCGTTAAAAACTAAATTATACGACAATTTATTAATCAATCGATAACAACTCTCCCCCCTCCTCTCACCATTTTTACAAAAATTATAAATTTTTATATTTGGATATAGTAATTTATATATACATTTATATACAATATACAATATACATATACCTAACTAAAGTATAATATTATTTTACGCGTAATATTAATAATTAGTAGTAGTATAATTAGGACAGTTCAGACCACACACCCCCACATCCCACACCCACACCCCACACCACCACACCCCACACCCCCACACCCACACCACCACGGGTTATAAATACCCTGAATATTGTAATTATTAGGCCATTCCGTTGCAAGGCGTGTAAGATTATTAAGATATTTTAGGCAAATTTAACAGTATAGTGTAAACTAATAATATTATACATGAATCACACACGTATACTATACACACGTGTATTATAATTCTAGTCGATATGAATCTTTTATTTTTGTTTTTACTCTCTCATACCACGCAAATACCCTATATAGATGACCGGCCTTCGTACGATTTCCTGCTTCCTGTATCTAGGTTGGTATCTATTTCAATATGTGAATCATATAATGCGTAGTGGGCTATTAATTAGTACAATTATTATTCCATAACCACATTTCAGGATGTTGTGCAAATAATTCATTGAAGTTTTTTTTAAAAAATATATACAGTATATACATATAAATATTTCACAAAACATTTTTTTGCTAATTATACACACATTTTTAAAGTAGGTAATTTAGGTTGATATAATATCAAAACACAGCGTATAAAAAAATTAAATGCATTGAATGAATACACTGATTTCACGGCAACCAATAATTATTATTATAATAGTTTTAAAACCCATGGCAACCATTTATAAACAAAAATTTCTAAATAACTGTTTGAGCACATCCCCTGGTTAGACCTAGGGGGATGATTTGCAGCGGTGCAACACGATTGCGCACTTTTTACCTTTTTACCTGAAAAAAACACAACACGATTGCGCACTTTTTACCATTTTATATTTATGAACTTATAATTTTTTTTTTTGTTTGACGTGCGATCAATATTTCCTACTAGGTATACCTTACTAAATTATTATTATTTTTAATATCATTATGAGTAAATCTTATTTCTTTATTTTTCTAGACGAATACCGAAGATTATTCCTTTTTTTAACGCGTAATAATTGTGATGTATTATAATATTATAATTATTTATTTTTGACTTTACGTTATTGTTAATGTTGGGAAATTTTTTGAATTTTTATTGCGTATTATTTGTATATTATATTATACTAAGTTTTAATATAGTAAGTAAATCATTAAAGATATTATAGGACAATTATTGTTAATTTCTCTAATTTATTCCAAAAAAACAAAATATTTGTTTTGCACAATCTTTGTTGCATTTGCTCAAATATTAAAGGTAAAAGGTGCGCAATCGTTTTGGGTTTTCTCAAAGATAAAAAGGTAAAAAGTGCGCAATCGTGTTGTGTTTTTTTCAGGTAAAAAGGTAAAAAGTGCGCAATCGTGTTACGCCCGATTTGCAGTGGTGGATAGGGCCCACCGGGAATTCGGGATTTTCCCTGTAGGCCCATCCTGCGTTGATGTATGGGGGCCCTAGGAGTGGCTAGGACCATGTATCAAGTAATGAACCTTGTGTAAGGAAGATTGAAAATAATTTTAATAAACATGCAAATTGACTAATTTAATATTTTTAACCACTCTACAAGAAAATACCATAAACATTAAGCTATACGGGCAGTTAAACAGTTGAAACATTCACAAATAAATAATAATTAATAATAAATTGTTGATTAGTTAACAGTAAAAATATTACGAGAATACTTTAAAAAAATTATATGAAAAGTCATCAACAGCTGTGTGATGGAGTATGGACATCGAGTACCAAAGCACCTTGTTGAAATACACAGATATACAGAAGTTAAAAGGTAAATAATAATATAATCGGATATATATAATATAATAATAAGTATAATGATACGATGTACAATAGTTTTACAAGGCGTAATATAAATCAACGACTAACTATGTATACCCGGCTACACTACGCAGGACATATATGCCGTAGTATATAAAAATGTATAGTCAGCGTCTGATGAACTACAGTGTGAATATATTACTTATACACTACATTATATAGGGTGTTTTGTTTATAATTCCAACACTTTCCCTTAAACAATATACCCTTATACATCAATATTTATAACTCCTAACATCTCCCTTAGCTCATTGAACCGCGTTCGTGGAGTTGGTTTTGTCATAATGTCCGCAATCTGCTCCTTGCTGGATATGTACTCCAATGAAAACAATCCCTCATTGAACTTTTCTCTTATATAGTGGTAGCGAACATCTATGTGCTTCGTTCTTCTATGAAACTCTGGATTTTTTACGAGTTTAATCGCACTTTGATTGTCTCCATACATTGTTGGCACCGTTTTTGGCTGGTCCAGCAATTCACCTAAAAACAATTTTAACCAAGTTAATTCTTGTACTGCTTGACTTAAAGCTATGTACTCTGATTTAGTTGTGTTAAGGCTAACACACTGTTGACGACGTGAACTCCATGCTATACTTCCAGATCCTAATGTAAATACTGACCCTGATGTTGATCTTCTTGTATCCAAGTCACCTGCATAGTCAGCATCACTGTATCCTTTTAACATGAGTTTTTGTCTAGAACTAAATACCAATCCAAAATTAATAGTTCCCTTTAAATATTTTAAAATTCGTTTCACTGCTGTCCAGTGTTGTTCCTTTGGATCCTCGATGTATCTACTAACTAGATTTACTGAAAAAATAATGTCCGGTCTTGTAATCTGACTGAGATATAATAAGCTTCTGACTGCTTCACGATATGGGACTTTACTAGTTAAATTAGTATTTTGTTGCTTGTCATCTAATGAATGTTGAGGGTCTGCTGGTATTTGAACTGATTTTGCTTCAGTCATATTGAACTTCTCCAATACTCTTTTACAATACAACCCTTGGTGCATTACAATTGATCCATCAGATTTTCGCTCAATTTCTGTACCTAAAAATTGATTCAATTCTCCTTCGGTAATATTGAAATGTTGTCTCAAATATTCCATTAATGCATCCTGACTCGATGTAGCTGCAACTAGACCATCATCAACAAATATAGCGACGATTAATACTTTGTTATTTTCTCTATTAACAAAAACACAGGGATCTGCTTTTGTTTCTAATAGATTAAAGTTAAGAAGAAATGTTTTGAACTTTATGTTCCAACATCGTGGTGACTGCTTTAGGCCATATAAACTGTGTTGAAGTCTGCACACCATTTCGATACCATCGTTGAACCCATCTGGTTGTCTCATGTAAATTTCTTCGTCCAAATCTCCATATAGAAAGGCTGTTTGAACGTCAAATTGTCGAAGTTGTAATTGTTCTGCTGCTGATATAGCTAATATAGACCGAATTGAATCGAACTTTACTACAGGACTAAAGGTTTCATTAAAATCAATACCGAACATTTGACTATACCCTTTTGCTACTAGCCTAGCCTTGTATCGATCAACATGTCCATGAACATTGTATTTTGTTTTATACACCCAACCACAATTTACAATAGTTCTGTCCTTAGGTAAACTTACGAATGACCATGTTCCGTTTTGTTCCAGAGATTCCATTTCTTTGTTCATGACTTCTATCCATTTTTCTGAATTTTGTGACTCCACAGCTTCCTTGAAATTCACTGGATCGGATTCGACTACGAAAAAGGCTGAATTATCATTACGTAATGGTTTCTTAATATTACTTCTGTCTCGCAAGTTGTACACGTTGACATTTGATCCATTTTCTTGTTCATATTCTTGTTTTTCATTGTCATCTACACTTATTGACCCAAATTTATTTTCCATGACTTCATCTCCTTCTGATTTATTGCTGTGTTCTAAAGAGCCGTCTTTGTGTAAGCTAAGAACATCAATGTTATTACTATCATTTAAATTATTAGAACATTCTACACGTTGGTCATTTACAACACTTTCATCCTTGAAAATAACGTCTCTAATAAGTGAGACCTCGTTATTTTCTTTATACCAAATACGATACCCTTTTGAAGCTTCTGAATATCCAACAAAGTATCCTTTTCGACTTTTTGCATCCCACTTCTTTCGTCGTTGTTTTGGAACTAAACGATATGCATTTATTCCAAATTCTACGAACTTTTCTATTTTAGGAAGTTTATCAAACCATAACTTATATGGAGTTTTACATACTTTCCCTGAATTACCAGTATAATTGAATGAGAACACTACTGTATTGACTGCTTCTGCCCACAGTGATTTTGGAAAATTCTTGGCATATATCATTGTTCTGGCTGCCTCACAAATAGTCCTCATTGAACGTTCAGCTCTTCCATTTTGTTCAGGAGTATAAGGTACACTTGTTTCATGCTTTATTCCAAAAATATTTAGAATTTATTGAACTTCAGAATTCTTATATTCTAATCCACAGTCACTTCTAATAGTTTTAATAACATTTTTAGTTTGAGTTTTAACCATACTCAGAAAACAATTAAGTTTTTCTTTAACCTCAGATTTATGTTTCATAAAATAAACATAAGTATATTTAGAATAATCATCTTTAAAAATAATTAAATATCTTTTACCTCCTAATGAATTCTTTTCCATGGGTCCACATACGTCGCTGTGTATTATTTGCCCTGGTTCAATAGTTATTGTTTCGCTCTGAGTGAACGTCTCCTTATGCTGTTTGCCATAGATGCATGGTTCACAGAATAACTGTCCTTGTATATCTGTAAATTGTATTGGATTGTGTTTTAAATACTCACGAACATGTTTGACATTCTGATGACATAGTATTTTGTGCCAGTGTTCTAATGTTAATTTCTTAACTGCAACGTTAGCACAGAGTCCAATTTCCTGTGAAATATCTGTTTTGATTAGCATTGAAAACAATTTATTCTCTCGAACACCGACTGCAATTACACGATTATCCATTTTAAATGTACAACCTTTACTGTCTGTTACCATTGTAATTCCTTTATCAAGGCATGCCCCACAAGAAAATAAATTTACTTTTATATCAGGTACATATAAAACATTTTCTAAGTAGCCTTTTATCCACTTATTGTTAACATAAGTATGAATATTTATGTTACCTTTTCCGACTGCCATAATGTGCTTACCATCTCCAATACGTACAGGCGAATGCACATCAACATTTTTATAATCGACGAACCACTCTTTCCGATTTGTCATGTGGTCGCTCGCACCTGAGTCCACATACCATTTGTCTGAGTCGTCGATTTCTTCAATTTTTCTTTGTACACCAATAAGCGCCAAACCGGAAGTTGATTTCTTTTCTTCTTGTTCCCTTTTGAATATCCTGCAGTCCCTTTTCCAGTGTCCTGGTTTTTTACAGTGGTAGCATTTTCCTGGTTTTGTATTATCATTTTTATTCCCGTATTTTTGACTTTTAATATAATTGCCTTTGTTTGCAGTCAAATCAATACTTTCAGCACCATCGTTACGGACCTCCTGTCCTTGCACTTGTCGTGTTTCTTCCACCATCAATCGAGTGGTTAACTGTTCTAGCGTTCTATTTGTACTATTCATTGAGTCCCATGCACTGTAGAAGTGCCTATAGCTATCAGGTAATGTCATCAACATTTTTGTAATCAACATTGATTCTGAGATAGGTTCTCCCAATTGTTTTAGTTGTCTACTTAGATTTTCTAGTTTCGAAATATGACCGGCTATATTGTCCTTAGGATCCATTGTATAACGATAGAATTTTTGTTGTACTATTGTTATGCTTGTGTCCGACATCTGTTCGTACACACTAAGTAATTTGTTCCACATACCATTTGCTGTGTCACAGTTCATAATGTATTGTAGAGGTGGTTCATCTAGCGAAGTGACGATATATTTTTGAGCCTTATTATCTGCCCTTTTCTATTTTGAAAAATCAACACTATGCCTTTTTCTCGCTTCATCTTCAGTTTCATTACCAATTTTTGCTAAAATTGGTTTCTTTGATTTTCCTGTTACTACATCAAATATTTCAGCTGCATTCATGATAACCTTAATTTGAAATTTCCACATGTCCCAATTTGATGCATCTTTGAGTTTGTTGATTTTATGTTGTTCGTTTTCCTTATTTAAACAAAACGTAGATGTACACTATCTGCACACTAAGAAACGCACGCACACTACACTGCACTTACTTCGCGAATTATTATTGCTGTACACTGTCTGTACACAAAAAACACGCAATTCGTTAATCAATTATTATTTTACTAATTATTCACGACTTTATTATAAAGACCTTACTCTGGGCCCATAACCTGTTGAAGTACACAGATATACAAAAGTTAAAAGGTAAATAATAATATAATCGGATATATATATAATATAATAATAAGTATAATGATACGATGTACAATAGTGTTACGAGGCGTAATATAAATCAACGACTAACTATGTATACCCGGCTACACTATGCAGGACATATATGCTGTAGTATATAAAAATGTATAGTCAGCGTCTGATGAACTACAGTGTGAATATATTACTTATACACTACATTATATAGGGTGTTTTGTTTATAATTCCAACACACCTAATGATTCCATTTTATTAAAAGATTGAAAGATTTTTTTCTGGGTGTATAAACAATATTTATTTTTGTTCCTTGTATCGGCTGTATCATTGGGAATATTGAGATTTATTTTTAGATTAGAGTCACGGACTAAGATATAATGGACTGGAAACGACAAGGTGTGCGGGTGACGGACATAGATAATATAAAAATGGATAGGACATGCCTATACCAGTTCCATATGGGGCCGTGTGCTTTTTTGGGGAAGAGAAAACGTAAAGAGAGAAAGACGATATGGGGCTTTTTAAGGTTATTTGCAAAACTATTTTATTAAATAATAATGATAACATGATAGTTATATTTAGATATTTGTCAGTTTGTATTTTGATTGTTGTGCCACTTGTGCCTGGAAAATTACTCTAAACTTTGTTATATAATTAAAATATTTAAAATATTTATTATTATTTATCAATTATCATATCAATATTTGCCCCATATAATCTCAGCGCTACCAATGGTTTTATTTATCGTCAAAATTTGTATCTTAGTCCGTAATTTATACAGATGGCGTCTTTTTTACATATTTTCGAGGCCACTGATAATCTGCTCGTTCAGTCCATTATATCTTAGTCCGTGATTATAGTTATAGAAAACCGTATTTAATATCGGTAGATTATAGCTGTACTATATAATGTACCATTGCAGAAGTTATACGCTTTTATAGTTTTTAAAATTTTTTAAATGTGTGGTTTTTAACGCTGATTTCGAAACTGTTTGAATTAATTGCGGAAACCATTGTTTTGGAAGTTACAGTCATCCAAAGTTTGCAATTTTACGTTTATACGCATGTACGCAACACTACTTTAATGTTGCGCGGAGGAACTCGTGTTTGGTGTTTTTTCGATTTTTTTGTCCGAGCGCAGCGCAGCGAGCAAGTGGCAACGTTGGTCGATTATGTTCTTTTTAACAACTATGTTTAATTCCGAGGCCTACCCAAGGTGGTTTTACACAGCAAAATGGGGCATATTTTTGATTTTTTTTGTCCTAGCGATACCAATTCTAAGTATTTTTTTTTTTAAAAATTAGTGTTACGAAAAAGTTTTAGTTTTTGAAGTGTTTTATCAATAACTTCAAAACGAAAAACATTCTTAAAAAGCACCCTTAAATACACATTTTGAAAAAAAAATATTTTAAAAATTGGAAAGATGCTAAACCAGAATCGTTCCCAATTCTGTACTAAGAGAACTTATATTACATATTATATAGTTGTGTATTGTATTCTTATATCAAAATAAAATTTCGCTCGCGTCTAATTTTTTGGGGGCCCCTTTTCAAATTACACCCTGGTAAAAAAATGTTAGTCTATCCGCCACTGATGATTTGTGAATCTAAACAATTTGGGTCGTCACCCAAACGAATACAAAAAAATTCATTCAAATCGGTCCAACCGTTTAGGACGAGTTCAATCATAACACACGTACAGTAGATTTTTTTTTTTTTTTTATTGATCATTAAATTACATAATTAAATTTCCGCTTCGTCAACATGGGCTATTAGCGTTACATTTTTTTTTACAGACAGAACAAAATAAATAAATAAAAAAAAAATATAGTTTATGTATAAATCAGTAATGAGTACAATATACAACTATAGATTCTACAAAATGTTGGTTATAATGTACAGTAGGCTTAATATTATTATTGTTTTGAAAAATTCTATTGTGTTGGCTTCATTTTTGGGGTTTGGACCTAGGCTTGTTCCGATGTCGTGGCTTATGTTAAGTTCTTCTCTTTGTATTTGGTATATTCTGCATTCGTCAAAAATGTGTTTAATTGTGAGTGTGACGTTACATGTTGGGCATATTGGTGGTTCGTTTTTGCCATTAAATATCCGTGAGTCAATTTTGAGTGTCCAATTCTAGCTCGATTCAGTTTTTTTTCATTGGTGGTGCAATGGTTGGTTTCTTTTCCATCTTATTACTGTTTTTTTAATTTGGTTCAATTTGTTTGTTTGGGTATTCCATATGTTTTGCCAAAGGGAAATTGTGTTTTGTTTAATCTGTTTTCTTACGTCAGTGTACCGAGAGATATTTATGTATTGTGCGTCATTTGAGCAGATAGCAAGTTTGGCTTGTTTATCAGCCCTTTCATTACCATCCATTCCTATGTGTCCAGGTATCCATATAAGAATTATAATATTGTTTCTTTTTTTAGCTTCCTCTAGTCTGTCTTGTATTTGTATTGCTTTGTCACTGGGATTACATTTGTTTTTTACGCTAATGCGGGAGCATAACGAGTCACTTAGAATAATGTATTTTTGATTCTCGTTGTTGTTAATGAACTTAATGGCCAGCAGTATGGCTACCTATCGCTTCGGCTGTATATATGGAACATGTTGGAGGTAATTTGTACGATGTTTGTAGATTTTCTTTTACTGATGATATTCCTACCCCTTCATCAGTTTTGGAGGCATCAGTAAATATTTTATGGAAATCATTTAGATGTTCAATGGTACTTTTTAAAAGATTTTTTGTATATGTTTATGTTTGTGAGAATTTTTCTAGAGTTAGAAGCCCTATTTTTGATATCTTGTTCCAATCATCCAATAACCATGGTAAATTAACACGTTTTTTAAACTTTTTATCGATTAATTACATATTTAACTAATTAATAAAAATATCGAAAATCGGACGGCTTACGATTATTAAAAAAAGTTCTCCTCCACAATTTTTATGATAGGTATTTTTACTGTAAACCACTTCAATAAGCCATATTACTTGAATTACGAAACCTCTTCAGTTGGAAAACATAAAAAAAACACTAATAGTACCTACAGTGTAATTTCTAAATTAAAATTAATTTTTTTAATAATTTACTAAAATATCTCAAAATGAATTACCTAATATTTCATATCAAATGTTTTCATTGTAGGTGTTGAATAAGGGTGTATACGAATTAGACAAAAAATGACTACCTAATTACAATTTATAAAGATAACAAAGCTTTTGAACTTCATATGAACTTCACAAATATTAATTTTATTTTTTATTTTATTAAAACTGTTAAATATATATATAAATTAAAAGGAATAAAATGCTTTTAAAATGCATGGATTTATTCTTATTACTTTGAAATTTGGTCATGATTTTTTACATAATTCATATTTTGGGTGCATAATTTAAAAATGTTAGGGCATATAAATTCATATTATCGAACTTTTTGTATATATTTTAATGCATATTTTGACAATTTTTAGTGCATGAGGTTACGAGCCCTGGACTAATATTAATCATATTGCGTGACTAATTGTAGCCACCGCTCCGAGCCAAACCACACAGATTATTATCATAATATCATACAATAATTATGAAAATTATTATGATAGAATTAAACAACAGTACCTATTAAAAAATAATATAATATACCAACAGTCATCATTTTTATTTGGACACAATTGATTATATACATTTCAAATTAAAATATTATAATATTAAAATAAACTATTAACTAGCTTGTTGAATATAATATTTATCAGAAGCACATGATATATGACTTTAACTCTGACATTACACCGTCATTCGTTTGTGAACATTTATTACATTTTCAGATCATAATTCACACTAATTAACTATGAAGTATTTTTTTATACTTTTAGCAGATTTTATGATTCTTGTCAATTCTGAATTACAAGATGTCAAGTTCCGCCCAAATTTTCCACTAGTAAGTAAAAATTGATTAATAAATAAAATATATTTTCAACTATATAGAATCATACTAAATCATTCTAAACTTCCGTAAAAACTAATATTTCAGAATAACTTTATAATATTAGATCTTCTATGTATCTATTCAATTTTTCTATCTGTTTTAAGCAAACATTCCTTATAACATAATATAATTTAATATTTTTCTCAAAAGTATTAAATTCTAACATAATCTTATGCATTATTGTTATTTTTACACAAAATGTCCTGCTTATGAATCCAGTAGTTACCCTCCATATCTGTGTAGGTGACGATATTCTAAGACATATTGTCATGTATTCGACATATTGTATTGTAAATACATTCTAAGTTTTGCTTATATTAAATAAGAAATATTCAATGCCCTTGCGTAAAATATTGTTGAAGAAAATACTTGAAACTATTCAGTAACCTATCTTTAATATCAGACATTTGGTGTTAATCATTTTCAAAATGCGTAATATATATTGTATACGTTATGTTTAGTTTTTATGAAATCATAATACGTGGGTGTATTTAGTATGATATTTACTTTAAATACTGTCGACAAGCGAATCAAGCCGGAGCAATACATATTTTAATCTATACAATTTTATATAATGTTATAAAATGTATCTTTGTATACAATTCGTCTATTGTTAATATTATTTTTTGTTTATTGAAAGTAACATCATCGGAAATTTCGGAAGTTTTTAGCAAAATAGGAATCTTACTAAACTAATTTGAAAAACATTAGGAAAAAGATATGATAATAAAAGTATGGATGAAAATTTTAAACATGATTTCAGGGAGAATATCGATTACATTTCAACTCTATTCAACGGTGTAATCAGAAATGCGCTATTCAGTTTAATTTTTATTTATTCAAGACATCTAGAACTAAAGTTGAACTAAGAGGAAATATGACGTCTGCAAATAAGGCATTTGATGATAGTTTATGGGTATGTTAGTAAAATAAAATTGACATTTGATATACAAACAATTATAGTTATCAAATTGGCATTGCTGATTTATAAGTAATATAATATAATATTTTCATATGTGATCATACAAATATTTATGATTTATAATATGTAAACCTATACGATTTTATATAAATTACAGAGTTATAAGACTTTTGAAGGACTTAAGAATTGTGAAGCATTTTAATGACACACAACACTTTAATAGTTATTAAAATGTATTCACTACCTAGTTTTTTTTTATTAACTGGTCATAATATATAGATGAATACATATTGTGTTATAGTTTAATGGTGCTATGTCAGTAAAAGATAAAATTGGTACATGGCAAAATAATGCGTACGTTTATAAATCGCCCCATGCTTACAAAACTTTAAAAAAAATTCTTGGAGGTGAATTTAAATTTTTTTCAAATAGCTTTGGACTCAATGACACAGAACAAAATTCATTTCCACCGGTAAGTGGTTTTTTTAAAAATATTTTTAAATTTTTATATGAACATAATAAAATAAATATTTTTAGGGAACATATGTCACCAAAGGTTATGATTTATCGAACTATCCATCAAATACAAATTTGCCAAAACAAATTTTTTATGGAACTTACAAATTTAATATTAATTATACGGAAAAAAATGGCGATGTAGTTGCATGTTTTATGGTTTTCATTGATGTAAAACGTCTATGGGAATCGGAATCGGAATGAATTTGTTATTTTATGCTTAGTGTTGGTAATTTGTTAGAAATATACGTTAAACATTTAAAAAAAAAAATTAAAATTAAAAAAAAGATTCAATTAAATGGTTTTTTTGATATAATTATGTTTATCTAGCTTATAATTGTTATTACAGAGATATTATAATTTCCCAAAAAATAATTATAATCGTAAATTTCATATGCCTATAAATAGATCAACGTGAGACGAAATATTTTTAAAATGTTATGGTTTATAGAAAATTCTATAATATATAATATTATGTAAAAATCCAGTGGACATTTTATGTATCTAAAATCTAAGGTAATTTTTTTTAAAGTTACACCTGAAACCAAAATTGATTTTGTTAAAAACCGGTATTGCGTGAAAACTGCCGTTTTTCCTTAGTTGTTTTTTGTTTTTTCTGGAGCATTTACAAACTAAGTCTAAATTGTTGACCTCCCAAATTTACCTAGATTCATTTTCCTACTGAAAAAAAAATACTAAAATCGAATTCGAAGCATTTTTTCGAACCTAACCTAACCTTGTAGGTAAATCGCAATGAATAATACTTTTTGTTCTGAAGTCCAGCCATTAATATGGCTTGCTTTATTGTACTTCTGGATAAATAAGTGTACACTTTCATTAAAAGCTCCCGAAAATTTGGTCGGTTTATAAAATGGTAGTCTTTTAGACATGTTCAGATTTTTGTGTATTAAGTTTTAAAATTTTTACGATGTTCATTAAGTTGTATGATACATTTTTATTTGCTATATAGATATGAAATTTAGGTTTATATTATAACATATACGTTTGTAATATTTTGATTTATTATAGAATGGATAGTATAATATGGTTTAGCGATTCAGTTATTTTAAATTGTTGCGGCTAGATTATTTATTTTTATATTTAGTTACTATTTAATTAATATTTTATTTAATTCTTTAAGTGATGTATGATTTTTAATATTATATATCATTATTTTTATTATGTTTGTGTCGAATTGAATTTTTTATAAATTATGTAGTTTTTATATTTATTGTGTTTAAATAACAGTAATTTAGTGCGTTATATGTTTAGAATTATTTTTGTTGTAAGTTTTCTGATTAGAAGAGTCTAGTGCATTTTTTAAGGAATTAAGAATATTATATTTTAAACAAATAAATTTTAATAAGATATCGATGGTCAACATTATAATTGTTTTATGGGAGTAATATTGTTGTATGATTTTTTATTTGAAACGGTTATTGTAAATATGTATAAATATATTATAAAATTAATTTAGATAATTTATGTGTGAGGATGTATAGGTATATTGTAAACATTTAATCGTAATAATAACGTTACCAGTTGGGCGCCATTTTTGTAGTAAGATAAATAAAATAATAGAGAGATGGGTAGGTCGAGAAGTGCGGAGTAAGGTGGCAAATTATAAATGACATGGAAAATTATGATGCTACGCATATCGGCACTTATATTACATTATTTTATTTCTACTTCAGAATATTATTAGTTGAGTTCGGAATTGATAATTTATCATAGAGTGTAAAATATATGTGTGTTCATTTACCTCGTATAGCTGTGAAAATTATTCGTTGATCTTTGTTAGAATGGATATATCTCTGATTGGTGTGGATCGATTTACGTTACTATTATTATTTTACGACTTACTACTTTCACGCATCTCATAGGTCTGTCCGGTCTTTTGCTCGAGATTTAAACTGCATATAAATTTTGGCAACCCAACGTCTAGGAGAGACAATGAATTGATAAGCAGTATTTGAAATTAAGTTTATGTAGAGTCTTATAAATTGAGATATATTTTATGTAGTATTTGTAATTTTGACTAGATCTTCGGGAACGTAGCGTTTGGATGTGGATTGTGGATGTATGGATACCTTCCCTACATAGCTTAATATTATTGAAGGATCATAAGGCCTATAAAGAATTGGAATAACAGTACTGTCATGGTAGAATAGTAGAGTGGATATATCAAAAGTGAATTCATACCTGCAGGTGTTAGAACAAACGCAATAGTTAAGTTAACTGCATGGAGAAAGATTAATTTCAGACTACGGTAACACGTAGTTTTGCTGTGGGTGGCGTTGTGACGACGTCATGTGAGTTGATTGCAGCAGCGTACTGCGCCGACGTGGCACATCGTATGGTTGTTGTGAGTAGCACCGTCTCAGGATGATGATTGATTGATGGCTGAGTGATGTGTGCTCTGTGCGTTGCGTTTATATAAGGAAGCTATAATTGTGTTGTGTGAACTGCGCATGTGTGTACATTTTATGTTGTATTTTGCACATTTTCGTTGGTTTTCGGCAATATATTAAATTTTAATACGAAATTGGAAAAATTCTATATTTACAAAAAAAAAATGTACGTAATTCGTATTTGATAGACGTGTAAGAAGGCCTAAACGTATATATTTCACCATTTCTACAATAAATGATTTCACAAATTAAACTATATTATAATATACATATACCTAATAATATAATTGGTAACTTAAATATCGTCTTAAAAAACCTAAGACGGACATAATATAATATTTAACTATTAATATCTTATATGTACAAAAAATAATAATAAATAATATGTTAATATAACAATTCAGTACAAACATTTGTATTTGTATTTTTTTATATGGGTTATGTAATTTGTATAATATATAATGTATAACCTATAATTAATAAATATTGAAAAATTCTCAAATAAACTACAAAAACTAAATAATGAGGACAACAAACTCTTCACATGCGTTGTATCGAAGTGATGCATCACCATATCAGAGGTTAGGTACTATTATTATTACTATTACAATGCATACCTTGGTATACTTATAGTTAAATTATGTTTAAATATATTATTTTTAATATAAACACTGCAATCGATACAAAACAGGAACAATAATTAGTTAGAAATGTCCTTATTTGGTATGAAATTGGGTATAGAATATAAATATTATAATGGATATTGGTTATACTTAAGTTTCCTTGACTGAGTCGAAATTATTTTTTTAACGTTGGACAAACAAGAACTTTTAATAAAAACTATTGTCTAATTGACATCGGTATGATTTTCCAAAATACATAGAATGTATTTAAAGTACCACCTGTATCACAATTATTTTTTTAGTAGGTATTAGGCTGTAAGTCCATTTGTTGGGTCGCAAATATTTTTTTTCCTAAAATGGCACAAGCTTAAAAATAAAAATAATAATTTTCTAATCCACAAGTGTATGGGTTTTTCTTTTAAATTTTACTTAACACATTTTAAAAACACAAATAAAGCAAAAACGAATGGAATTAATATTGTTTCGAAATTCCAAAGTGGGGGGGGGGGACATGGTGCTAAGTTATTTGAACATTTTCAATTAACTTATTAACTTAAGTTAAGTTATTTTTAATTGTTTTTAATATCTATATAAATATCCAGTAATATGGTTTAAAATAATAAAATCATAAATATTAATAAACACAGGAAATAGCCAATAGCTTATCTATACATAGAATTAAATTATTAGGTAATGAATTAATGGAAATTATATAGTAGGTACCAAAAGCATACGAATTTTAAAATGACGAAGTAAACACAATCTTTTGATTTATAAATAAATAAATAACTTATTTATGGCAAAAATATTTTATAATATGTTTTTGAGAATTGTACATTTGTGATTTGTATTTATATCAATATAATAAGATAATATTATCATATTACTTATTAGTTATTAGTATTTATTAATTAGTATTATCACAATATGCCTGTATACCGCAGTATGGTATTTATACCTATAAGAACACCTATAAGAATTTTATTTTCCACAAAAACTGCTCAATCTAATATCAATCAGTGTTATGGAGACCTTGATAAGGGTTCAGGTGGGAAATTCAATAACTGACCCGGTTACAGTGAACTCGGGGCTAAGACAAGGCGATTTGTTGTCGCTGATTCTGTTCAACTTGTTTTTGGAAAAAGTAATTAGAGAAATGAAAATTGGACTTAATGACTAATGAGGGTATTAGACTACAAGACACGTCGATAGGTTTACTTGTTAATGCAGACGATATAGTATTGATGAAACAGTCTCAGGATAGCATCAAAAGTAGGGCTATGTGTTAAAACGCTCCGTTAATATTCAAATTAAAAAAATAAATATCATTCTCAACTCCTATAATCCATAGCAACCATCGTAAATCTCAAAATTCCTGTTTGAGCACCTATTGGTGGTATAATATTATAATTTATGCAACCCACCTGTTTACCAAATCAGATGATTATATGAGCTATAATGCACATAGTCCTCGTCCGTCATCGTTTTTCTCGAGCATAATACGATGTAACGTTGTTTTGATATTGTATTATGTTATTTAATAACAATGCTATTATATTATAATATCTCCCTCATCAATGACGGTCTTAAGGGATTTAGCTCGGCCGGGTCTCCGAGGAAATCCATCGTTTCTTTTCGTATACCTCTATTTTTTCTTTCTTTATAGGTTTTACGAGGACACTTTGCAAAATCTCAAATGTCACGTCTGATTTTTACATCGACGTAAAACTGTTCAACACTTGTTACACGTAGTCTCGTCGACCCTGTGTCCGTGAATAATACCAATGTTATATTAATATGCAGGTTTCAGGTATTGCAATTTGCAAGCGCACTACTCGTAGTTTACATTTTGGGTCATTGTTGGTCAGTATCGGTAACTATATTCCACAACCTGAAACATAGTTTAAAATGGATTGGTAATTAGTGGATCGTAGATCGAACGTTCTACGTACAACAGTTTATTTTAGATAGCTATTTGTCAATTTTTTTTTATTGCTAAAAACAAACATTAGTTTTTTTCATAAAAATATTAATGTTTATTTAATTTAATTTACTGTATTTCAGTGTTATCTATTACAACGTATTTTTTAAGCATAATTCCATATTTTTTGATCTTGGAAAACATAAAATAATAAAATTAACAGCAAATTCTAAATAAAATATTATTGTTATATTATTATTTATTAATATTAGAATTATGGAGGTATAATTGGTTTTATTTATTTTATATTTCATAAATATTAGAAATATAATAAACGTTAATAATACATTTATATTTACAATCAAAACTTGATTGGTATTTTCGATTGTAAGACGTTGTTGGCCAGTACCGCAAAAACCGGGTGTATTGCAGCGTGTGTCAAACTATGTTAAAAATTTAAAAATATATACAAAGAAAAAATATAAGACCATTTTGTTATAATAATAATTATTAATAAAGCTTGAACAAGATTAAACAATAGATTTTTAGTTTTGTTTTGTACACAACATTGTCATCAGTGGCGGCTCGTGGTTAGGACGACGGGACGATCGTACCC
Source organism: Metopolophium dirhodum (assembly GCF_019925205.1). NCBI lineage: Eukaryota > Metazoa > Arthropoda > Insecta > Hemiptera > Aphididae > Metopolophium > Metopolophium dirhodum. The sequence goes on from NC_083561.1 coordinate 12,131,001, forward strand.
CCTACTAAAATGAATTAAATGAAGAAAACTAATTGTATAATATTCTTAATTTTACGTTTTTAGAAAACATTCCGAATTTTTAAATAGTAAAATAGTTGTAAATTACCTACTAGTTACTACTTACTACATACTTTAAATTTGTCTATTACATTAATTGTCGTGTGCGAACTGGTTATTTCTCCCAGATACCTGCAGGAGCATATGGGTACGCCGTACGCGTGCACACACGAGCAGTGTTTGTACGACCGGTGGCAATCGTGTGCGTGCGGGTATGTTTAAGCTGCGTTCTTATATACGGATATTGGATAAAGGGCAGCGCCGAACAAGTACTGTTCAAAATTCGTATATAATAACTGGGGCTCGGATTTTGTAGCCAATGCTTCTTTTGAGGGGAGTGTGATAGAAAGATAATTCTTATATAGAAATACATTTGAATCGTTCTGATTTCAATGAAGTAAACTTTTTTTTGCTTTTTTCCACAAAACCTGATTTTTATTGCTTTTCCCCCTATTTGGTTTTTTTTTTTCTGAATTTTTACATATTTTTCTAGAGAAGTTGGCTTATTTCTATGTATATTATACGTCTTGTACTATATTATTATTACCAGAAATTATAAAACCAGTGAAAAAACCAGTAATAAATATATAACTGATAAAATAACCGTCGTAATTGTGCCGAAATAGTTTTATCTATAATTATCTATAGTTGTATTTACGACTCAAGCAAAGGGAAAATTATCTGAATTATAGCTGCGTATTTGTATAGAACGTTCTAATACTTTAATTGGCGGGTAAATATCAATCGACAATCAGTGAAGTATAGACGTATAGTATTCTAAATAATTTCTCTCATCATCAAAATGCCAAAAGTTAAAAATTAAAATTAAAAATTAAAAAAAATCGTAAGAGAATTCGGTGAAAATGTGCTTATGACTGACGGAAATATTATATTTTGTAAATTGTGTGAAGTCAAAATAAATTCAGATAAAGAATATAACGTTCAACAACATATTGGCAGAGAAACACAAGTAACTTGACTAAATATATGGTCGTAAATTCCTTTTTAGATTCTGAGCGAAGCGATGAATGTATTGATTTTACAATGATGTGTGTTTTTTTTATTTTTGTGTCTCTCATCACCTTTTAGGACAGTAAAAGTGCTTGGATTTTCTTCAACAGTAACTTCTCTGATAGGAAAGTGAATCTAATTGGTACTTTGGGGGGGTCAAAAGTAAAAATTTCCCAGTAGTTTACAAAAGCGACGTGAAAAACAAAAGAAAAATTAAGGAAAAACGGGATTTTTGAGAAAATCGATTTTGGTTTTTGGTGTAACTCTAAAATAAATGAACGTAGGGACATGAAATTTTGACTGAATGTTTATAATTGCATTTCCTATACACCATAACATTTTCCAAATATTTTGACTTATTTTGAGCTGTTTACGGACATTGTCAATTTCCATTTTTTTTAGTTTTTTTGCTATAAATATCAATAAAATTTTACCTGTTGAGTAAAAAAGCTTGAAAATTTAATAGAAGGCTTCAGGTTATTGTTTTTAAAGACAGATGAAAAAAATTAAAAATCATTTGTCACAGTTTTTATTTATGAGCATTTAAAGTTCAAATTTTGACAAAATACGGAAAAATCACGATAATTACCAAATTATTTTGAGTTGAGAATTCATAAAAATGTTTTTTTAAATCTAAGATTTGAAAATGTAGTATAAGATTACTCATAAGTTTGTCTACCTTTATCAAAAAAAAAATGTCTACAAGAAACTTGAATTAAATTTTTATGAGCGTCTGAAATTTATATTCTTACAACATTAATATTCATTCGATTTCTCATGTAACAATTTTTTTATTTTATTGTAATTAAAAACGAATGACTGTAGATACTTGAAAATTTCACTGAATGTTTATATTAGCATTTTCTATACAAGATAAAATTTTGAAAATAATTTGACTCTTTTTGAGCCGTTTACGGACATTGTCAGTTTTCAATTTCTTTAGATTTGTTTTCTATAAATATCAATAAAATTTTATTTGTTGGGTAAAAGAGCGTGAATATTTAATATAAGGCTCCTGATATATCATTCTAATAGCAGTTGAAAAATATTAAAAATACATGGCACAATTTTTTTTTATTAGCATTTAAAGTTCAAATTTTGACAACATTTATCAAATTTATAATTTATTAATTATTTTGTAGTTAAAATTGTAAAAAATGTTTATCATTTATGGCTAAGGCATGAAAATTTAAAACAAGGCTCCACGTAAATAGGTTATATATAAATTACTTTATTCACAATAATATCATCAAATATACTTGGTAATATCATAGGTTGACTGACCGTTTTCGCATAGATTCGTTTTTCTTATACAATGCTATTATATCATTGAATTCAAATTTAACACCATAAATTACAGTGACCCACTTGTAACCTACTGCACAGCAGAGCGACATCCACTTATCCACCTTTTTAATATTTAATTTTATGTGTAATTGAAATTTCGTTTTTTTAGAATTTAATTAATAAATGCTTTTCTTGCTTTTTTTGGCTACTTAAAATGCTTTTTTAAGGATTTATTTTGCTACAAAATCTGAGCCCTAATAATAACTTATAGGCAACGCACGCAATCGTATCCCTGTATCCTATACTGAGTTAGCATATAGATTTTGATGTCTATTAACATTTTTTTAACCAAAGTTATAAATTTTTTATTTCCTGTTTGAACCGTCGACGCCGTGGGGACTGCTTTCGCATTCTTCCGCGAAACCAAAGTTATAACTACTTGAATGCGTTGAATTTGTATTATATTCGTAATTTTTCTGAATTTGTGAGAAAGATATTTATTTTTTTTTCTGGTTTAATATTTTTTTTAATTTTATATTAACTGATTGGGATTTTTTAATGGGGGGGGGTTTGAGCCCCCCAAACCCCTCCCTTACCTACGCCCCTGTAAATATGTATAAATATATTACAAAATTAATTTTTCTGAATTTGTGAGAAAGATATTTATTTTTTTTTTCTGGTCTAACAATATTTTTTTTTATTATAATTTGATTTTTTAATTTGTGCAATAGGTCTTGTAACGTGAACCAATTTGTAAAATATTTATATTTATATATATTTTTTTTGAAGATAAAATAATTGAAGGTTTATTGTAATTTCCGATATTATTTCCATCTGAAGGACTACGAATAAAATTACTCAACATTACACTATTTCCAATACAAAAATATTGTAAAGGAAGTTATCAAGTATCAAAAAATATAAACATTGTTTGCGATCACTTGCGTATGAATGTATAAAAATAATTTTGATATTATAAGTAGGTATATAGCTGTAAAACTAAATTATACTAAATTTCAGACAAAAACTTAAGTTTATGAATTAACTGGTGAAAATAAATAATTATTTTACAACAAGAGTTGACATCAATATTTCCTGATGTATATATCGGTATAATAATTTTTTTGACTATACCAGTGACATCTGCTTACGGAACTGAATCGGCCAAGAAAGACTTTCAAGTATAGCTTTGCTCAATATTGAAAGACACCAAACAAATTATATTAACATAAGAAATATAATTGACAATTTTTCAAACAAAAAGGCAAGAAAAATGATTTTTTTAAAGTGAGTACAGTATTTATTTATGAGTTTCTAACTGACTGTATGGTATGTTCAATTTATTTGTTATTTTATAATTTTTTATATTTAAAATAAATAAAAAGGCTACAGATTATTACATTTATTTATTTGTAAATACATAGGTAACTACGTGTTTTAATTATGTTAACCTTATTTTGAATAGTCGTCAACATCAAAACAGTAAAACGTTATTTTATTTAGCATGTATATATTAATAGGTACATGCGGAATTTAGAATATACTAACGTCTGAAAATCCGCTGTCTTAACGTCGTCATCGTGAAGTGTATGAAAAACATATTAAAATATTATAGCTTGATTCGGAATTCCAAAAATTAGGTGTGAACGTTTTGCAGACGGACGCGGGCGCCCGATGTTATATTATTTTCTTAAATGTCTATAATAATAATAATAGTATAAACACTTTTCGTTAAAAACTAAATTATACGACAATTTATTAATCAATCGATAACAACTCTCCCCCCTCCTCTCACCATTTTTACAAAAATTATAAATTTTTATATTTGGATATAGTAATTTATATATACATTTATATACAATATACAATATACATATACCTAACTAAAGTATAATATTATTTTACGCGTAATATTAATAATTAGTAGTAGTATAATTAGGACAGTTCAGACCACACACCCCCACATCCCACACCCACACCCCACACCACCACACCCCCACACCCCCACACCCACACCACCACGGGTAATTATTAGGCCATTCCGTTGCAAGGCGTGTAAGATTATTAAGATATTTTAGGCAAATTTAACAGTATAGTGTAAACTAATAATATTATACATGAAATGTAATATTTGTTTTTTACGCTAATGAGGGAGCATAACGAGTCACTTAGAATAATGTATTTTTGATTCTCGTTGTTGTTAATGAATTTAATGGCCAGCAGTATAGCTACCTATCACTTCGGCTGTATATATGGAACATGTTGGAGGTAATTTGTACGATGTTTGTAGATTTTCTTTTACTGATGATATTCCTACCCCTTCATCATTTTTGGAGGCATCAGTAAATATTTTATGGAAATCATTTAGATGTTCAATGGTACTTTTTAAAAGATTTTTTGTATATGTTTGGTGGTGTGTTTTCCTTGGGCATAGAGTTTAGATCTGTGTTTATGTTGTATGTGCTTGTCCATGCTGACCTAATTATTTTTAATTTTTTAATTATTTGTGGTATTTTGGGGTAATCTTGGTTATTATGAAGTTCTAGTGTTATTTTGTTTTCTGATGCTGTACAGTAGAATTATAATATATATAAAGATAAGTAATAAATAGTAATACATTTAACATATTAAATTACTTTTCTCAAAAACTTATTGGTAGACAATCGGTTGTGGTTTTGTAATTTATTCAAGTAATACTGCTTATTGAAGCGTTTTACAGTATAAATACCTATTAAAACAATTTTAGAGAAGAATTTTTCTAGAGTTAGAAGCCCTATTTTTGATATCTTGTTCCAATCATCCAATAACCATGGAAAATTAACACGTTTTTTAAACTTTTTATCGATTAATTACATATTTGACTAATTAATAAAAATATCGAAAATCGGACGGCTTACGATTGTTAAAAAAAGTTCTCCTCCACAATTTTTATGATAGGTATTTTTACTGTAAACCACTTCAATAAGCCATATTACTTGAATCACTACTCAACACCAAAGTTAAAATCGAGAAACCGCACAAAAAGCTAAGCCCTCCGCAATGTCACAACTGCCAATTATACGGACACACGAAAAACGGTTGCAGTCATAAGCCTAGATGCGTCAAATGCGGTGAAAACCACCTGACGGAAGACTGTTCCAAAGACTGCAACAGCCCCGCCAAATGCGCCCTATGCAGTGGGGACCACACTGCCAACTTTAAGGGATGTCCTGTATACAAGGCAGCTTCTCAAAAACCTGCACCAAAAATTCCTCCAACTAAGCACCCTGAATTCAAAGCTCACTCCACAACAAAATCTTACGCAGAAAAGACCAAACATGTGGAAGCCACAAAAATTCAATTATCACACACGGAGAATAATATCGCCGACGCTATATCAACTTTTATTTCAAACATAAACTCATTAATTGGTCCCCTTATCTCCCACCTCACGTCAGTCCTAAACGCACTTAAAGCTTAAAGCAGTATTCCATAATCTTATCTCTTCCTTTTATCATTATATTAATAAATATCCTCATTAACTATCCAAAACGTCAAATTGTATTCCCAATAACAATCTCAATTATTATTTTACCTAAATACTAATTATTTATTATCAATATAACTTATGTTACTAATTTTAAAAATGGTTAAAATACTTGTAAAAACACCCAGTGTGTTGAAACATTTTAAGTTATAATAAATGAAAAAAAAATATTATTTTCTTAAGTGTCTATAATAATAATAATAGTATAAACACTTTTCGTTAAAAACTAAATTATACGACAATTTATTAATCTATCCATAACAACTCTCCCCCCTCCTCTCGCCATTTATATAATAATTATACATTTTTATATTTGGATATAGTAATTTATAATAATATACATTTATATACAATATACAATATACATATACCTAAATAAAGTATAATATTATTTTACGCGTAATTTAATAATTAGTATCTGTATTTTATTTTCGTAAGTATAGTGATAGTATAAATAGGTGTAGGTACGTACATGATAATGATATTATAATACCCTGAATATTGTAATTATTAGGCCATTCCGTTGCTAGGCGTGTAAGATTATTAAGATATTTTAGGCAAATTTAACAGTATAGTGTAAACTAATAATATTATACATGAATCACACACGTATACTATACACACGTGTATTATAATTCTAGTCGATATGAATCTTTTATTTTTGTTTTTACTCTCTCATATACCACGCAAATACCCTATATAGATGACCAGCCTTCGTACGATTTCCTGCTTCCTGTAGCTAGGTTGGTATCTATTTCAATATGTGAATCATATAATGCGTAGTGGGCTATAAATTAGTACAATGATTATTCCATAATCACATTTCAGGATGTTGTGCAAATATTTCATTGAAGTTTTTTTTTAAAAATGTAATACATTATATACTTGTAAATATTTCACAAAACATTTTTTTGCTAATTATACACACATTTTTAAAGTAGGTGCATATAATATCAAAACACAGCGTACAAAAAAATTAAATGCATTGAATGAATACACTGATTTCACGGCAACCAATAATTATTATAATAATAGTTTTAAAACCCATGGCAACCATTTATAAATAAAAATTTCTAAATAACTGTTTGAGCACATCCCCTGGTTAGACCTAGGGGGATGATTTGCAGTGGTGGATAGGGCCCAGCGGGTATTCGGGATTTTCCCGGTAGGCCCTCTCCTGTGTTGATATATGGGGGCCCTAGGACCATGTATCAAGTAATGAAGCTTGTGTAAGGAAGATTGAAAATAATTTTAATAAAAATGCAAATTGACTAATTTAATATTTTTAACCACTCTACAAGAAAATACCATAAACATTTAGCTATACGGGCAGTTAAACAGTTAAAACATTCACAAATAAATAATAATTAATAATAAGTTGTTGATTAGTTAACAGTAAAAATATTAAGTGGCACGAGAATACTTTAAAAAAATTATATGAAAAGTCATCAACAGCCGCGTGATGGAGTATGGACATCGAGTACCAAAGCGTGCAGACGGTGCATCGCTGTATTATCCGTTGGCGCCGTCTTGCGGATCGCCGTTATCAAAATATAAATTGTTAGTTAATAAATAGTTCGAGAAAATTCCAGTCATAAATAATAAAAATAAACTTGGGTGTTTCATTTAATGCAGATAAATGGCATAAAATAATTATACCAAATACGTAATTGTATTGATTTTAAGACAAATCTAGTGCTTACAAATAAATACTCATTTGTAAAAAAAACGGATATGATAAACTTATAAATATTTCACACTATTCTTTAAATTAATTATACTTTTTTTACATTTAAGTATATTGTGTGCATGAAACGAATCTACGGACTTGTTCTAAACAATTATTTTTCGTAAATTTAATTGAGTTATCTTTAAATTATGGATATTAATATATTGAATACGGATTTGTTTTAAAGATAAATTGATTAATTTAATACAATTCAGTATTAATTCTAGTTAAACCGCTGTACTTAAAAATAATGATTCCATTTTATTAAAACATTGAAAGATTTTTTTCTGGGTGTATAAACAATATTTATTTTTGTTCCTTGTATCGGCCGTATCATTGGGAATATTGAGATTTATTTTTAGATTAGAGTCACGGACTAAGATATAATGGACTGGAAACGACAAGGTGTGCGGGTGACGGACATAGATAATATAAAAATGGATAGGACATGCCTATACCAGTTCCATATGGGGCCGTGTGCTTTTTTGGGGAAGAGAAAACGTAAAGAGAGAAAGACGATATGGGGCTTTTTAAGGTTATTTGCAAAACTATTTTATTAAATAATAATGATAACATGATAGTTATATTTAGATATTTGTCAGTTTGTATTTTGATTGTTGTGCCACTCGTGCCTGGAAAATTACTCTAAACTTTGTTATATAATTAAAATATTTAAAATATTTATTATTAACTATCAATTATCATATCAATATTTGCCCCATATTATCTTAAAAATATTATCACTTAAGTTTCATGTGATAAGTTCTTATGTCCTATCCATTCTTGTATCATCTATGGCAGCGTTTCTCAAACTGTGCGTCGCGACCCATTGGTGGGTCGTCAGTCAATTTATGGTGGGTCGTGAAAAATTGTTTGAATTATATAGATTCCAAGAAATTTATATTAAAATAATATTAAATATACTTATATTATTATAGTAATATAGTACCAAATATTACGTGGGTAATAAATAATAATTTGTTGTATATTTATTTGATAATCTGCTCGTTCAGTCCATTATATCTTAGTCCGTGATTATAGTTATAGAAAACCGTATTTAATATCGGTAGATTATAGCTGTACTATATAATGTACCAATGCGGGGGTTATACGCTTTTATAGTTTTTAAAATTTTTTAAAAATGTGGTTTTTAACGCTGATTTCGAAACTGTTTGAATTTCTTTGCGGAAACCATTGTTTTGGAAGTTACAGTCATCCAAAGTTTGCAATTTTACGTTTATACGCATGTACGCAACACTACTTTAATGTTGCGCGGAGGAACTCGTGTTTGGTGTTTTTTCGATTTTTTTGTCCGAGCGCAGCGCAGCGAGCAAGTGGCAACGTTGGTCGATTATGTTCTTTTTAACAACTATGTTTAATTCCGAGGCCTACCCAAGGTGGTTTTACACAGCAAAATGGGGCATATTTTTGATTTTTTTGTCCTACCGATACCAATTCTAAGTATTTTTTTTTTAAAAAATTAGTGTTACGAAAAAGTTTTAGTTTTTGAAGTGTTTTATCAATAACTTCAAAACGAAAAACATTCTTAAAAAGCACCCTTAAATACACATTTTGAAAAAAAATATTTTAAAAATTGGAAAGATGCTAAACCAGAATCGTTCCCAATTCTGTACTAAGAGAACTTATATTACATATTATATAGTTGTGTATTGTATTCTTATATCAAAATAAAATTTCGCTCGCGTCTAATTTTTTGGGGGCCCCTTTTCAAATTACACCCTGGTAAAAAAATGTTAGTCTATCCGCCACTGATGATTTTTGAATCTAAACAATTTGGGTCGTCACCCAAACGAATACAAAAAAATTCATTCAAATCGGTCCAACCGTTTAGGACAAGTTCAATCATAACACACGTACAGTATGTTTGTAATTTACAGTAGGTTTAATATTTTTATTGTTTTGAAAAATTCTATTGTGTTGGCTTCATTTTCGGGGTTTGGACCTAGGCTTGTTCCGATGTCGTGGCTTATGTTAAGTTCTTCTCTTTGTATTTGGTATATTCTGCATTCGTCAAAAATGTGTTTAATTGTGAGTGTGACGTTACATGTTGGGCATATTGGTGGTTCGTTTTCTGCCATTAAATATCCGTGAGTCAATTTAGAGTGTCCAATTCTAGCTCGATTCAGTTTTTTTCATTGGTGGTGCAATGTTTAGGTTTCTTTTCCATCTTATTACTGTTTTTTTAATTTGGTTCAATTTGTTTGTTTAGGTGTTCCATATGTTTTGCCAAAGGGAAATTGTGTTTTGTTTAATCTGTTTTCTTACGTCAGTGTACCGAGAGATGTTTATGTATTGTGCGTCATTTGAGCAGATAGCAAGTTTGGCTTGTTTATCAGTCCTTTCATTACCATCGATTCCTATGTGTCCAGGTATCCATATAAGAATTATAATATTGTTTCTTTTTTTAGCTTCCTCTATAGTCTGTCTTGTATTTGTATTGCTTTGTCACTGGGATTACTTTTGTTTTTTACGCTAATGCGGGAGCATAACGAGTCACTTAGAATAATGTATTTTTGATTCTCGTTGTTGTTAATGAACTTAATGGCCAGCAGTATGGCTACCTATCGCTTCGGCTGTATATATGGAACATGTTGGAGGTAATTTGTACGATGTTTGTAGATTTTCTTTTACTGATGATATTCCTACCCCTTCATCATTTTTAGAGGCATCAGTAAATATTTTATGGAAATCATTTAGATGTTCAATGGTACTTTTTAAAAGATTTTTTGTATATGTTTATGTTTGTGAGAATTTTTCTAGAGTTAGAAGCCCTATTTTTGATATCTTGTTCCAATCATCCAATAACCATGGTAAATTAACACGTTTTTTAAACTTTTTATCGATTAATTACATATTTAACTAATTAATAAAAATATCGAAAATCGGACGGCTTACGATTATTAAAAAAAGTTCTCCTCCACAATTTTTATGATAGGTATTTTTACTGTAAACCACTTCAATAAGCCATATTACTTGAATTACGAAACCTCTTCAGTTGGAAAACTTAAAAAAAACACTAATAGTACCTACAGTGTAATTTCTAAATTAAAATTAATTTTTTTAATAATTTACTAAAATATCTCAAAATGAATTACCTAATATTTCATATCAAATGTTTTCATTGTAGGTGTTGAATAAGGGTGTATACGAATTAGACAAAAAATGACTACCTAATTACAATTTATAAAGATAACAAAGCTTTTGAACTTCATATGAACTTCACAAATATTAATTTTATTTTTTATTTTATTAAAACTGTTAAATATATATATAAATTAAAAGGAATAAAATGCTTTTAAAATGCATGGATTTATTCTTATAACTTTGAAATTTGGTCATGATTTTTTACGTAATTCATATTTTGGGTGCATAATTTAAAAATGTTAGGGCATATAAATTCATATTATCGAACTTTTTAGTATATATTTTAATGCATATTTTGACAATTTTTAGTGCATGAGGTTACGAGCCCCGGACTAATATCAATCATATTGCGTGACTAATTGTAGCCACCGCTCCGAGCCAAACCACAAAGATTATTATCATAATATCATACAATAATTATGAAAATTATTATGATATAATTAAACAACAGTACCTATTAAAAAATAATATAATATACCAACAGTCATCATTTTTATTTGGACACAATTGATTATATACATTTCAAATTAAAATATTATAATATTAAAATAAACTATTAACTAGCTTGTTGAATATAATATTTATCGGAAGCACATGATAAATGACTTTAACTCTGACACAACACCGTCATTCGTTTGCGAAAATTTATTACATTTTCAGATCATAATTCACACTAATTAACTATGAAGTACTTTTTTATACTTTTAGCAGATTTTATGATTCTTGTCAATTCTGAATTACAAGATGTCAAGTTCCGCCCAAATTTGCCACTAGTAAGTAAAAATTGATTAATAAATAAAATATATTTTCAACTATATAGAATCATACTAAATCATTCTAAACTTCCGTAAAAACTAATATTTCAGAATAACTTTATAATATTAGATCTTCTATGTATCTATTCAATTTTTCTATCTGTTTTAAGCAAACATTCCTTATAACATAATATAATTTAATATTTTTCTCAAAAGTATTAAATTCTAACATAATCTTATGCATTATTGTTATTTTTACACAAAATGTCCTGCTTATGAATCCAGTAGTTACCCTCCATATCTGTGTAGGTGACGATATTCTAAGACATATTGTCATGTATTCGACATATTGTATTGTAAATACATTCTAAGTTTTGCTTATATTAAATAAGAAATATTCAATGCCCTTGCGTAAAATATTGTTGAAGAAAATACTTGAAACTATTCAGTAACCTATCTTTAATATCAGACATTTGGTGTTAATCATTTTCAAAATGCGTAATATATATTGTATACGTTATGTTTAGTTTTTATGAAATCATAATACGTGGGTGTATTTAGTATGATATTTACTTTAAATACTGTCGACAAGCGAATCAAGCCGGAGCAATACATATTTTAATCTATACAATTTTATATAATGTTATAAAATGTATCTTTGTATACAATTCGTCTATTGTTAATATTATTTTTTGTTTATTGAAAGTAACATCATCGGAAATTTCGGAAGTTTTTAGCAAAATAGGAATCTTACTAAACTAATTTGAAAAACATTAGGAAAAAGATATGATAATAAAAGTATGGATGAAAATTTTAAACATGATTTCAGGGAGAATATCGATTACATTTCAACTCTATTCAACGGTGTAATCAGAAATGCGCTATTCAGTTTAATTTTTATTTATTCAAGACATCTAGAACTAAAGTTGAACTAAGAGGAAATATGACGTCTGCAAATAAGGCATTTGATGATAGTTTATGGGTATGTTAGTAAAATAAAATTGACATTTGATATACAAACAATTCTAGTTATCAAATTGGCATTGCTGATTTATAAATAATATAATATAATATTTTCATATGTGATCATACAAATATTTATGATTTATAATATGTAAACCTATACGATTTTATATAAATTACAGAGTTATAAGACTTTTGAAGGACTTAAGAATTGTGAAGCATTTTAATGACACACAACACTTTAATAGTTATTAAAATGTATTCACTACCTAGTTTTTTTTTATTAACTGGTCATAATATATAGATGAATACATATTGTGTTATAGTTTAATGGTGCTATGTCAGTAAAAGATAAAATTGGTACATGGCAAAATAATGCGTACGTTTATAAATCACCCCATGCTTACAAAACTTTAAAAAAAATTCTTGGAGGTGAATTTAAATTTTTTTCAAATAGCTTTGGACTCAATGACACAGAACAAAATTCATTTCCACCGGTAAGTGGTTTTTTTAAAAATATTTTTAAATTTTTATATGAACATAATAAAATAAATATTTTTAGGGAACATATGTCACCAAAGGTTATGATTTATCGAACTATCCATCAAATACAAATTTGCCAAAACAAATTTTTTATGGAACTTACAAATTTAATATTAATTATACGGAAAAAAATGGCGATGTAGTTGCATGTTTTATGGTTTTCATTGATGTAAAACGTCTATGGGAATCGGAATCGGAATGAATTTGTTATTTCATGCTTAGTGTTGGTAATTTGTTAGAAATATACGTTAAACATTTAAAAAAAAAAATTAAAATTAAAAAAAAGATTCAATTAAATGGTTTTTTTTGATATAATTATGTTTATCTAGCTTATAATTGTTATTACAGAGATATTATAATTTCCCAAAAAATAATTATAATCGTAAATTTCATATGCCTATAAATAGATCAACGTGAGACGAAATATTTTTAAAATGTTATGGTTTATAGAAAATTCTATAATATATAATATTATGTAAAAATCCAGTGGACATTTTATGTATCTAAAATCCAAGGTAATTTTTTTTAAAGTTACACCTGAAACCAAAATTGATTTTGTTAAAAACCGGTATTGCGTGAAAACTGCCGTTTTTCCTTAGTTGTTTTTTGTTTTTTCTGGAGCATTTACAAACTAAGTCTAAATTGTTGACCTCCCAAATTTACCTAGATTCATTTTCCTACTGAAAAAAAAATACTAAAATCGAATTCGAAGCATTTTTTCGAACCTAACCTAACCTTGTAGGTAAATCGCAATGAATAATACTTTTTGTTCTGAAGTCCAGCCATTAATATGGCTTGCTTTATTGTACTTCTGGATAAATAAGTGTACACTTTCATTAAAAGCTCCCGAAAATTTGGTCGGTTTATAAAATGGTAGTCTTTTAGACATGTTCAGATTTTTGTGTATTAAGTTTTAAAATTTTTACGATGTTCATTAAGTTGTATGATACATTTTTATTTGCTATATAGATATGAAATTTAGGTTTATATTATAACATATACGTTTGTAATATTTTGATTTATTATAGAATGGATAGTATAATATGGTTTAGCGATTCAGTTATTTTAAATTGTTGCGGCTAGATTATTTATTTTTATATTTAGTTACTATTTAATTAATATTTTATTTAATTCTTTAAGTGATGTATGATTTTTAATATTATATATCATTATTTTTATTATGTTTGTGTCGAATTGAATTTTTTATAAATTATGTAGTTTTTATATTTATTGTGTTTAAATAACAGTAATTTAGTGCGTTATATGTTTAGAATTATTTTTGTTGTAAGTTTTCTGATTAGAAGAGTCTAGTGCATTTTTTAAGGAATTAAGAATATTATATTTTAAACAAATAAATTTTAATAAGATATCGATGGTCAACATTATAATTGTTTTATGGGAGTAATATTGTTGTATGATTTTTTATTTGAAACGGTTATTGTAAATATGTATAAATATATTATAAAATTAATTTAGATAATTTATGTGTGAGGATGTATAGGTATATTGTAAACATTTAATCGTAATAATAACGTTACCAGTTGGGCGCCATTTTTGTAGTAAGATAAATAAAATAATAGAGAGATGGGTAGGTCGAGAAGTGCGGAGTAAGGTGGCAAATTATAAATGACATGGAAAATTATGATGCTACGCATATCGGCACTTATATTACATTATTTTATTTCTACTTCAGAATATTATTAGTTGAGTTCGGAATTGATAATTTATCATAGAGTGTAAAATATATGTGTGTTCATTTACCTCGTATAGCTGTGAAAATTATTCGTTGATCTTTGTTAGAATGGATATATCTCTGATTGGTGTGGATCGATTTACGTTACTATTATTATTTTACGACTTACTACTTTCACGCATCTCATAGGTCTGTCCGGTCTTTTGCTCGAGATTTAAACTGCATATAAATTTTGGCAACCCAACGTCTAGGAGAGACAATGAATTGATAAGCAGTATTTGAAATTAAGTTTATGTAGAGTCTTATAAATTGAGATATATTTTATGTAGTATTTGTAATTTTGACTAGATCTTCGGGAACGTAGCGTTTGGATGTGGATTGTGGATGTATGGATACCTTCCCTACATAGCTTAATATTATTGAAGGATCATAAGGCCTATAAAGAATTGGAATAACAGTACTGTCATGGTAGAATAGTAGAGTGGATATATCAAAAGTGAATTCATACCTGCAGGTGTTAGAACAAACGCAATAGTTAAGTTAACTGCATGGAGAAAGATTAATTTCAGACTACGGTAACACGTAGTTTTGCTGTGGGTGGCGTTGTGACGACGTCATGTGAGTTGATTGCAGCAGCGTACTGCGCCGACGTGGCACATCGTATGGTTGTTGTGAGTAGCACCGTCTCAGGATGATGATTGATTGATGGCTGAGTGATGTGTGCTCTGTGCGTTGCGTTTATATAAGGAAGCTATAATTGTGTTGTGTGAACTGCGCATGTGTGTACATTTTATGTTGTATTTTGCACATTTTCGTTGGTTTTCGGCAATATATTAAATTTTAATACGAAATTGGAAAAATTCTATATTTACAAAAAAAAAATGTACGTAATTCGTATTTGATAGACGTGTAAGAAGGCCTAAACGTATATATTTCACCATTTCTACAATAAATGATTTCACAAATTAAACTATATTATAATATACATATACCTAATAATATAATTGGTAACTTAAATATCGTCTTAAAAAACCTAAGACGGACATAATATAATATTTAACTATTAATATCTTATATGTACAAAAAATAATAATAAATAATATGTTAATATAACAATTCAGTACAAACATTTGTATTTGTATTTTTTTATATGGGTTATGTAATTTGTATAATATATAATGTATAACCTATAATTAATAAATATTGAAAAATTCTCAAATAAACTACAAAAACTAAATAATGAGGACAACAAACTCTTCACATGCGTTGTATCGGAGTGATGCATCACTATATCAGAGTATTACTATTACAATGCATACCTAGGTATACTTATTAGGGGGGTCCTTATTTTTTAACTTCCAAAATTTAGATTCAGGTACCCGCCATTTTGTTCATTATAATGAGTAAGTTATTTGGGCTAAATTTGGTCATGATGACTCACCCCCTTCCCGTGCCTCAAGAGGGTTGAAAATTTGCCATAGAGGGTAGTTTTGTAGTTTTTTTAGTTTAACTCAAAAACTATAGTACTTAGCGCAAAAATGTATAGAGGGTTGATTATATATTTTAGTATTCCTCATAAAAAATATATTTACAAAATTTGTGGTAAGTCTGTTATTTTCCAAGAAAAATAGTAAAGTATGAAATATTTTATTTATGTTGCAAAATAGATTTTTTACATTTATTCAAGTGTATTTGATAAAATATTAAAAAAAACAATACAATTAGGTGATTGCTAAATTTGCAGTGAAGTGACCATTGTATTGTAGTAATATTTGAATTATATAATATTGTAATAATAATTTCGGAAATAATTATCTTTAGCAAATCGATAGAAGATATAGGTAGTAGATTTGTTATCATTTTCAGTAATAAAGATACTTGTTTGCGATATCTATGTGTTGAAAACGATTTATGACCAGACCACTTAACTTTATCGTCATCAATATCGGTGTCTTAAATACCTATTAGGTATTACCTAAATGAAATTAGCCTACATGTTTAATTTTTCGTTATTCACTGAGTGTACAGCGGTGTGGTTAAACGTATAGTGATTGTAGTAATGTTATTCTAAAATATTGTTTAATATTGTTTTACATTTAGTATAAATTTTAATTTACATATTTAATTATGTCAAGACAGTTAATTTTTTTGGTTGGTGTTATGAAAAATCAAATAACCGGTAGTAAGCTTCCATCAAAAAGAGATATTTTGAGTGTTCTTTTTTACAATATGCGTACAGTCAAACTAACATTACACGATAGCGCTAGTCTTGTGTTTGATGAATGTCAAATTTTTTGGATAAAAGCACGTATACCTATTCAAGATCGATCAAATTGCGTAACAAAAATTAAAAAACTATATGACGAATGGAGACAATTAGATAAAAATAAAAATAGAAAAACGGATACACAAAAAAAAAATATGAATACATTTGAAGACAATTTAGATGACTTATTTGACATTGCGCATAGTAATGCATTAAATATTATAAAAATTCACGAAGATAAGCTATTTTTAATAAAACAACGTGAAAAAGGACGTCACGGATGCATGATGGGTAAAGACTCAAAATTAACCAGTCTTGAATTTCGAAAATTGTCTTTAGAAAAACAAAAGGCCAAATAGAAAGAAAAACACGAAATTACATCGACATCAACAGGTAGTTTATATATTAATTTTAATTTATAATTATATTTTTAAAATTAATGTAAATTAATAATTTTAAATAATGACTTTCAAAAACAATGTTTCTAAGGACTTTTTATGTTACAGTTATGTCTATGGACTATGTATCAGATGAAAACTTAACTGATGAAGAGGAAATTATGAATTTGGAAAGTCCTGGCCCATCAAAAATCAAGCGAGCAAGAAAAGAAATTATAAACCACCGCTTATCGGCTGCATTAGACAAATGCAAAATAAGTGACCGAGATGCTGTGCATTTACTTACAGCTGCAGCTGAATCGTTTAATGTCAATACTAGTGAGTACATAATTAATAGATCTTCAATTAAAAGAGCTCGAGAAAAATGTCGTGAAAAATTGACGAACAAGAAAAAGACTCTCCAAAAAAAATTGTTTTACAATTCGATGACGTTCAACATTTTGTATGTAAGGATCTTCCATTTGAATTAATATCAAATAAATCGATACAGTTTTTTCAAAGATTTCGGATTTCTTCGGACTTTTTACATAAGGATCCAAGTTTATGGGAAATAACCACCGAATATAAAGAAGCAAAGGATATTATAGCTACAATAAAAGTTGTCAATGATAGTGCAGAAAGAGGTGTCAAATTGATGGAGGAGTTCAATGACAAATTTACAAAACAAGAGGAACAGAAACAATACGTGTTACAGGTAATTTTTTAGTATTTTTTTGCTCGTGGAATAATTAGGAATTTATTAAAATTTATTATTTATTATTTTAGATTGTTCAATATTATAGGAAGCAATACCCGGGATTCAGTCGTGAAGTTTTAAAACAAACTTATAATAAAATGGAATAATTAAAATACAATTTTATAATAACTTCTATATAATTTGTCTAATTTATAAATGTAAAAAATCTATTTTGCAAAATAAATAAAATATTTCATACTTTACTATTTTTCTTGGAAAATAACAGACTTACCACAAATGTTGTAAATATATTTTTTATGAGGAATACTAAAATATATAATCAACCCTCTATACATTTTTGGGCTAAGTACTATAGTTTTTGAGTTAAACTAAAAAAACTACAAAACTATCCTCTATGGCAAATTTTCAACCCTCTTGAGGCACGGGAAGGGGGTGAGTCATCATGACCAAATTTAGCCCAAATAACTTACTCATAGTAATGAACGGGTACCTGGCTAAAAAATATTTAAAAAAAAATTCTTCTCCTACTATAACTAAGGTCCACCCTAATACTTATAGTTAAATTATGTTTAAATATATTATTTTTAATATAAACACTGCAATCGATACAAAACAGGAACAATAATTAGTTAGAAATGTCCTTATTTGGTATGAAATTGGGTATAGAATATAAATATTATAATGGATATTGGTTATACTTAAACTTCCTTGACTGAGTCGAAATTATTTTTTTAACGTTGGACAAACAAGAACTTTTAATAAAAACTATTGTCTAATTGACATCGGTATGATTTTCCAAAATACATAGAATGTATTTTTAAAGTACCACCTGTATCACAATTATATTTTTAGTAGGTATTAGGCTGTAAGTCCATTTGTTGGGTCACAAATATTTTTTTTCATAAAATGGCACAAGCTTAAAAATAAATAAAATAATTTTCTAATCCACAAGTGTATGGGTTTTTCTGGTAAACCATATGTTATACGACTAACGACCATAGAGGTAAAAATGATTATATGGGCAGTTTTGATCAGATTCGCAGGACAAAGAGGAGTAGCTGGGATTACATTATAACCCCCAACTTTCAAAGGTGGATAACTATGGAAGGTGTCGAGCACAAACGACGGGGTTAAAAGCACAAACCAGCACAAACGAATGGAGTTAATTTTGTTTTGAAATTCCAATGTGGGGGGGCTAGCATATCCCAAGCCCCCCACTTTGAAAGTTGAATAACTTTGGAAGGAGTTGAGCACAAACGACGGGATTAAAAACACAAATAAAGCAAAAACGAATGGAATTAATATTGTTTCGAAATTCCAAAGTGGGGGGGGGGGGACATGGTGCTAAGTTATTTGAACATTTTCAATTAACTTATTAACTTAAGTTAAGTTATTTTTAATTGTTTTTAATATCTATATAAATATCCAGTAATATGGTTTAAAATAATAAAATCATAAATATTAATAAACACAGGAAATAGCCAATAGCTTATCTATACATAGAATTAAATTATTAGGTAATGAATTAATGGAAATTCAATTTATATCAATATAATAAGATAATATTATCATATTACTTATTAGTTATTAGTATTTATTAATTAGTATTATCACAATATGCCTGTATACCGCAGTATGGTATTTATACCTATAAGAACACCTATAAGAATTTTATTTTCCACAAAAACTGCTCAATCTAATATCAATCAGTGTTATGGAGACCTTGATAAGGGTTCAGGTGGGAAATTCAATAACTGACCCGGTTACAGTGAACTCGGGGCTAAGATAAGGCGATTTGTTGTCGCTGATTCTGTTCAACTTGTTTTTGGAAAAAGTAATTAGAGAAATGAAAATTGGACTTAATGACTAATGAGGGTATTAGACTACAATACACGTCGATAGGTTTACTTGCTTATGCAGACGATATAGTATTGATGGAACAGTCTCAGGATAGCATCAAAAGTAGGGCTATGTGTAAACAAAGGAAAAACGGAGTATATGTTTTTGAGTATACGGGGGCTACCGTTTTGTTAGTCCATAAAATAGATAACTATGAATTTAATAGGGTAGAACAGTTCAAATAAATCGGTACCTTTTTGACTGAAAAAAATAATGTAGCAAACGAGGTAGCAACAAGAATCCAAGCTGGGAATAAATGTTACTATGGACTTACTAAGGTACTAAGCTTACGAGCAATATGGCGAAGAATGAAAGAACAATTATATACGTCCCTGATACGACCGGTTATATTGTATGGATCAGAAACATGGCCACTTAGAAAAATGGACGAGCACAGATTCATGCTCCCGTTGCAATAAATTCGCGATTGAATGTATCATGCGTAGTTTGAGTAGCTGAGAGAATGGTCAAACGACCAATGTTGGCCGCAGCGGCACCGATGGTGTCACGCAAGTGGATGTACTCGTCTGATCGTAACTTCGACTGATTGAAACGAATGAGATTAAGACGCTCCGTTAATATTCAAATTAAAAAAATAAATATCATTCTCAACTCCTATAATCTATAGCAACCATCGTAAATCTCAAAATTCCTGTTTGAGCACCTACTGGTGGTATAATATTATAATTTATGCAACCCACCTGTTTACTAAATCAGATGATTATATGAGCTATAATGCACATAGTCCTCGTCCGTCACCGTTTTTCTCGAGCATAATACGATGTAACGTTGTTTTGATATTGTATTATGTTATTTAATAACAATGCTATTATATTATAATATCTCCCTCGTCAATGACGGTCTTAAGGGATTTAGCTCGGCCGGGTCTCCGAGGAAATCCATCGTTTCTTTTCGTATACCTCTATTTTTTCTTTCTTTATAGGTTTTACGAGGACACTTTGCAAAATCTCAAATGTCACGTCTGATTTTTACATCGACGTAAAACTGTTCAACACTTGTTACACGTAGTCTCGTCGACCCTGTGTCCGTGAATAATACCAATGTTATATTAATATGCAAGTTTCAGGTATTGCAATTTGCAAGCGCACTACTCGTAGCTTACATTTTGGGTAATTGTTGGCAGTGGCGGTTTTCCCGGGGAGGCAAGGGAGGCAGTGCCTCCCTTGAAAGTAAAAGAAACTACACGGTTAATGTTATTTAAATTATTAAATATGTTTTGCTTATAATTTCAAGCATAGACACTTTAATAAAAGGGAAATTAATAAAAATAAATATAAATATAAATTTAAATTATGTATTGAACGGACTATGGACTATGGAGTATACCGTGCATGGTCTCGATCTTTCAAGTCCGTGGTGCTAATCAGCTCTTGAGTCATGGGTAAGAGAATGCCCAAGTACCTGTGCGGCGTGCCGCACTGCCGCGTGCACAACAGACGAATATAATATTGTTTATAGTAATATAGTAATAATTTGACATACTGTATTACTATACAATAAACTAGGCTACGGCTGCCCCTCCATACATCCCGTGTCGGTGGTTCCCCACTTTCTCAGGAGGCAATCGCAGCCACAGTTATAGATACGTTACATGTGTACACAAATTTACACACACAAACGCACATAAAATATGCTAATAGCGCATGCGCGATTCTCCGCGGAGCTGCACACTACCGTTGCCTCCGTCAGAAAACGTCACAGGCTGTGACTCACAGCGGCTGACCGATTATTATTATAACTTTTGGGTACAAGTTATATTATTTAATCCCTACTTTATTCCACGTTATCACTAAATGAGTTATTATCAAGTTATTATAAGTTCGTACTGTGGGTTGTGTCTTCTGAGAACAAAATAAAGCATTCTAATTTCAAATTAAAGTTATTAAAGTGATCAGTATTTTTTTGTTTCAAGTTGTTTTTTCATATTTTTTAAAAATGAATCCAATTTATGATCCGATTGTATTGCTTTTAGAACATCCTTACAGACGTTGGAGTACATGTGACAAAAACGATTTACTTAGGCAAGGTAAATCAACTCCTTCTCTGACGTATTTGTCTGCAGACAAAAATGGCTCAAAAGTATTTTGTAGGTCTTTCAATTCCAACGTTTATACTAAACATCCTTGGGTATGTGGAAGTTTTTATTTACAGAGGTTATTCTGTTGGCCATGCATTTTATTGCCAAATTGTAACTTAGTAGTTAGCATTTAATTATGTGTTATAGTGAAAATGAAACCGTTCTCTGGCAGATTTTTAAAGAAAAAAATTGTATTTAAACAAAATAAATGAGTTTTTAGGACTGTGCGATTCGCTTTAATAAGTCCAGATGGGTAGGAACAAAATTGTTGCCTCCTCAAAATTTTAATGCCAGAACCGCCACTGATTGTTGGTCAGTATCGGTAACTATATTCCACAACCTGAAACATAGTGTAAAATGGATTGGTAATCAGTAGATCGTAGATCGAACGTTCTACGTACAACAGTTTATTTTAGATAACTATTTGTCATTTTTTTTTTATTGCTAAAAACAAACATTAGTTTTTTTCATAAAAATATTAATGTTTATTTAATTTAATTTACTGTATTTCAGTGTTATCTATTACAACGTATTTTTTAAGCATAATTCCATATTTTTTGATCCTGTAAAACATAAAATAATAAAATTAACAACAAATTCTAAATAAAATATTATTGTTATATTATTATTTATTAATATTAGAATTATGGAGGTATAATTGGTTTTATTTATTTTATATTTCATAAATATTAGAAATATAATAAACGTTAATAATACATTTATATTTACAATCAAAACTTGATTGGTATTTTCGATTGTAAGACGTTGTTGGCCAGTACCGCAATAACCGGGTGTGTTGCAGCGTGTGTCAAACTATGGTAAAAATTTAAAAATATATATAAAGAAAAAAAATAAGACCATTTTGTTATAATAATAATTATTAATAAAGATTGAACAAGATTAAACAATAGATTTTTAGTTTTGTTTTGTACACAACATTATTGTCATCAGTGGCGGCTCGTGGTTTGGACGACGGGACGATCGTACCCCCTACTAAAATTAATTAAATGAAGAAAACTAATTGTATAATATTCTTAATTTTACATTTTTAGAAGACATTCCGAATTTTTAAATAGTAAAATAGTTGTAAATTACCTACTACTTACTACCTACTTTACATTTGTCTATTACATTAATTGTCGTGTGCGAACTGGTTATTTCTCCCAGATACCTGCAGGAGCATATGGGTACGCCGTACGCGTGCACACACGAGCAGTGTTTGTACGACCGGTGGCAATCGTGTGCGTGCGGGTATGTTTAAGCTGCATTCTTATATACGGATATTGGATAATAAGCCAGCGCCGAACAAGTACTGTTCAAAATTCGTATATAATAACTGGGGCTCGGATTTTGTAGCCAATGCTTCTTTTGAGGGGAGTGTGATAGAAAGATAATTCTTATATAGAAATACATTTGAATCGTTCTGATTTCAATGAAGTAAACTTTTTTTTGCTTTTTTCCACAAAACCTGATTTTTATTGCTTTTACCCCTATTTGGTTTTTTTTTTTCTGAATTTTTACATATTTTTCTAGAAAAGTTGGCTTATTTCTATGTATATTATACGTCTTGTACTATATTATTATTACCAGAAATTATAAAACCAGTGAAAAAACCAGTAATAAATATATGACTGATAAAATAACCGTCGTAATTGTGCCGAAATAGTTTTATCTACAATTATCTATAGTTGTATTTACGACTCAAGCAAAGGGAAAATTATCTGAATTATACCTGCGTATTTGTATAGAACGTTCTAATACTTTAATTGGCTGGTAAATATCAATCGACAATCAGTGAAGTATAGACGTATAGTATTCTAAATAATTTCTCTCATCGTCAAAATGCCAAAAGTTAAAAATTAAAATTAAAAATTAAAAAAAATCGTAAGAGAATTCGGTGAAAATGTGCTTATGACTGACGGAAATATTATATTTTGTAAATTGTGTGAAGTCAAAATAAATTCAGATAAAGAATATAACGTTCAAAAACATATTGGCAGAGAAACACAAGTAACTTGACTAAATATATGGTCGTAAATTCCTTTTTAGATTCTGAGCGAAGCGATGAATGTATTGATTTTACAAAGATGTGTGTTTTTTTTTTATTTTTTTTTTTTATTTTTGTGTCTCTCATCACCTTTTAGGACAGTAAAAGTGCTTGGATTTTCTTCAACAGTAACTTTTCTGATAGGAAAGTGAATCTAGTTGGTACTTTGGGGGGTCAAAAGTAAAAATTTCCCAGTAGTTTACAAAAGCGACGTGAAAAACAAAAGAAAAATTAAGGAAAAACGGGATTTTTTACGCAAAATCTGTTTTCGAGAAAATCGATTTTGGTTTTTGGTGTAACTCTAAAACAAATGACCGTAGGGACATGACATTTTGACTGAATGTTTATAATTGAATTTCCTATACACCATAACATTTTCCAAATATTTTGACTTATTTTGAGCTGTTTACGGACATTGTCAATTTTCATTTTTTTTAGTTATTTTTGCTATAAATATCAATAAAATTTTACCTGTTGAGTAAAAAAGCTTGAAAATTTAATAGAAGGCTCCTAGGTTATTGTTTTTAAAGGCAGATGAAAAAAATTAAAAAACATTTGTCACAGTTTTTATTTATGAGCATTTAAAGTTCAAATTTTGACAAAATACGGAAAAATCACGAAAATTACCAAATTATTTTGAGTTGAGAATTCATAAAAATTTTTTTTTTAAATCTAAGATTTGTTAATGTAATATAAGATTACTCATAAGTTTGTCTACCTTTATCAAAAAAAAAAATGTCTACAAGAAACTTAAATTAAATTTTTATGAGGGTCTGATATTTATATTCTTACAACATTTGATATTTACTCGATTTCTGATGTAACAATTTTCTTATTTTATTGTAATTAAAAAACGAATGACTGTAGATACTTGAAAATTTCACTGAATGTTTATATTAGCATTTTCTATACACCATATAATTTTGAAAATAATTTGACTCTTTTTGAGCTGTTTACGAATATTGTCAGTTTTCAATTTTTTTAGATTTGTTTTCTATAAATATCAATAAAATTTTATTTGTCGGGTAAAAAAACGTGAATATTTAATATAAAGCTCCTGATATATCATTCTAATAGCAGTTCAAAAATATTAAAAATACATGGCACAATTTTTTTTTATAAGCATTTAAAGTTCAAATTTTGACAACATTTATCAAATTTATAATTTATTAATTATTATGTAATTAAAATTATAAAAAATGTTTAACATTTATGGCTAAGGATTGAAAATTTAAAACAAGGCTCCACGTAAATAGGTTATATATAAATTACTTTATTCACAATAATATCATCAAATATACTTGGTAATATCATAGGTTGACTGACCTTTTTCGCACAGATTCGTTTTTCTTATACAAATCATTGAATTCAAATTTAACACCATCCATTACAGTGACCCACTTGTAACCTACTGCACACCAGAGCGACATCCACTTATCCACCTTTTTAATATTTAATTTTACGTGTAGTTGAAATTTCGTTTTTTTAGAATTAAATTATTAAATGCTTTTCTTGCTTTTTTTGGCTACTTAGAATGCTTTTTTAAGGATTTATTTTGCTACAAAATCCGAGCCCTAATAATAACTTATAGGCAAAGCACGCAATCGTATCCCTGTATCCTATACTGAGTTAGCATATAGATTTTGATGTCTACAAAAATTTTTTTAACCACAGTTATAAATTTTTTATTTCCTGTTTGAACCGTCGACGCCGTGGGGACAGCTTTCGCATTCTTCCGCGAAACCAAAGTTATAACTACTTGAATGCGTTGAATTTGTATTATATTCGTAATTTTTCTGAATTTGTGAGAAAGATATTTATTTTTTTTTCTGGTTCAACAATATTTTTTTTAATTTTATATTTGATTTTTTAATTTGTGCAATAGGTCTTGTAACGTGAACCAATTCGTAAAATATTTATATTTATATATATTTTTTTTGAAGATAAAATAATTGAAGATTTATTGTAATTTCTGATATTATTTCCATCTGAAGGACTACGAATAAAAATTACTCAACATTACACTATTTCCAATACAAAAATATTGTAAAGGAAGTTATCAAGTATCAAAAAATATAAACATTGTTTGCGATCACTTGCGTATGAATGTATAAAAATAATTTTGATATTATAAGTTGGTATATAGCTGTAAAACTAAATTATACTAAATTTCAGACAAAAACTTAAGTTTATGAATTAACTTGGTGAAAATAAATAATTATTTTACAACAAGAGTTGACATCAATATTTCCTGATGTATTTATCGGTATAATAATTTTTTTGACTATACCAGTGACATCTGCTTACGGAAGTCCAGGGACTGGAACCGTACCGAAAAGAACCGGTTTTGGAACCGGAACCCTTTGAATAATGGGAACCGGAACTTCACCGAAACCCTAATTTAAATTAATTTGAAAACCGGAACCCCACCGGAACCTTTATTTGAATTAATTTAAAAACCGTAACTTTACCGGAACCGGTACTTTTTTTTAAAGGTTTCTTACGATTAATTTCGGTTTTGTAATAATTCTATTATTTTTATTTTTATTTTTCATTATTATTACGACGATTAATAATATTCAAAAATAATCATTCAATTACCTACAGAGTACAGAGTTCAAGCGTCTGAGACATCGAGACGTGTCACTAAGACTAAACAGTAAACACTTGATTATAAGCACTATAAGCCATAAATATTTCTACGTAACAACTGATAATGTAATAATAGCAATTTCCAGCAAAAATAAAAGTCGTTATTTACTGCACAATATACACCAGGTCCTGTAGGTCTGCCACTTCCAGTTACCACAATAATAACTAATAAGAAATTCATAAAATATGTTTATAAATAACTACGAATGTTATGATGTTTACATTTACTATGCTTATAGTTTTATTATAGTATCGTTATTCGTTATCAGATTATCTGATGCGTATAGCACGCCTAACGCGTTTCTTTGATTCTTAGATTCTGTCTTTCATTGCTAGTGTTGTGATTTGTTACTGTTTATTTCATTATACTCATTATAGTGTCTTGTGGCTGTAGGTACCTGTAGCTCTGTAGGTGGTGTCTAACTTCGTTATTTTAAACTTAGTATTATATATCATAATGGGTCGTATACTTTCGTCAATAATACATTCATATTATAAATATGATTGCAATGAACGTGAATCGTCGTGTAAGCATTGCACTTGCAAAATTAAAGTAAGTAATAAGTAAATTATTAACAAATATTAACATTATTATCTAGGTATTTGAAATTTTAGATTTAAGCCCTCAATTTATTTTTAGTTTTAGTTAAATAGTTAAATAATATTATATTATAACTTATCTACATAATTAATTATAATTGGTAATAATCAAAATAATGGTGTGAATTGTGTGTATAGAAAAATCATGAATTTAAACCTAATTTTAATTTTCAAATGTTCTCATAATCCCACATTGATTTTCAACTTCTTCAAAGTAATATATTTAATACAAAATATTTATTGTTTTAACTTTTAAAATTTTAAATCAATAATCACCATGAGAACAAACCATTTAAAGATAAATGTCATTTCATAAATCATAGATTCATTTTTGTGTAGTAATATAATAACATAATACCGATAATATAATATTGTATATTTATAATTGTTTTAATTTAAAATGTTTTTAAGAATTATTTATTTCAATTAATTTTCTTCATTAAACTTAGAGTACCTATATACTTTTTAATTATTTTTTTAAATTTTTGTGATGTAATAATTATAAATAAAAATGAATACCTAATCTATATATTATATTAAGTAGGTACCTATTAATCTTTATTTCATTGTTTGCATATTTATGTTTGAAGATTTGTTTACTATGAAATAGTATATTTTTATTTTTATATTTTATGATTAATAAATATTTATTTATCATTATTTTGTTTTTACTTTTTACCCAGGTATTTTTATAACTTGATAATATATAATATATTATAGGTAATATGTATAATAATAGTAAAAAAAAATGTTTGACTGCCTCAAATTAAAGTCTTATTTTTATAGGGTAATCATGGTACAAATTTAAAAAAACATCTTGCAAGCCATCATAATGAATTGTATGAAGAATTTCTGGAAAAAGGATCTAAAAAAGATAAAAAAACAGTTGGTGTTTCTAAGGTCAAAGCACATCAACAATTTTTTCATTTTAATGAATCAAAATATGTTAAAGTTAATTTAAGTGAAAAAACAATTATTGATGCTTGTGTTGATCTCGTAACCATTAATGGACGACCATTCAGCATGTTGAACGATTAAGAATACTCGATCCAGTTTTGAATGGGTTTCAGAAGAAACTAAAAATTAATTCAAACTCCATTAAGTAAAAATATTGTTTTTTTTTTTTATCCTAGATCAATTTAGCATATCGTATAATAATTGATAATATATATTTTTCTTCTAAGGAGCATGTATACAAAGAGTCCCTTCTTATTAAACAAGAAATGATTACTGAAGCTAGTTCTAAACTCATTTCTCTCAAGTTAGATGCAGTTACTCGACTAAATAGGTCATTTTTAGGCGTGAACATGCAGTATATAGTAGATGATTCTATTAAACTCAGAACACTGGGATTAATAGAATTAACTGAATCGCATACTGGTAAATTGTAATTTTAAAATTTTACATTTTATGCATTACCTATTCTCATCCACTTTACAGGTATTTATTTAAAAGAGACAATTTTAAATATACTAAAAAAATTTAAAATTGAACCAAAGCAATTATATACAATTACATCTGACAACGGTGCAAACATGCTTAAAGCGATCAATTTAGTTGAAAAAGATATATCAACAGCACTTAATGAATCTCACACTGGTCAAGATGATGCAATTATTCTAAATGAGACGGCTGAGATCCACTCAAATTTATCAAGTTCAGTCAACTCAGATGATGAATGTAGTGATAGGTAAATTGATAAATAATGATTTTTTTTTTATAAACTATTGTTTGATTACCTATGTAATATTGAAGTTAATTTTATATTTTGAAAGTTAAGACAAAGACATAAGTTAAACTATTATATACCTACTTTAATGTAGATATGTGATGGTTATTATAATTACTCATCTATAATTAAAATTGTGTACTTTTTTTGTAATACCTAGTGAAACTGGTGCAGATTGTTTGATACTTGATGACGAACAAATAGAAAATATACTTAATGAAGACATTGAATGTGTTGATTCAACGTATGAACACACAGAACAAATCCTGAATGATATTCAATTACACAATTTAGGGGATGGTTCAATTTTTACAGGTAATAGTAATAGTATAATAGTATATTATTACATAAGTAATAATATATTCATAATTTCTTTCAATATTATTTATTTTAAGATAAATTAAATTAAAATTGATTACATTTTTAATAAAAATTTCTACTAATAAGCTATTAAATTCAAAAATCCTTATGAATTTTTCTGGTTTAATACAATTAGGTTATTAGGAGTATTACTAATCATTAATGTTTATTAAATAACAAAATATAAATAAAACATTTTGTTTATTACAGGTATTCGTTGTGTAGCGCATACTCTACAACTAGCAGTTATAGACAGCTTAAAAGATGGCGGTGTGGATAAATTGTTAAATAAAGTTCGCATATTAGTTCGAAAACTGCGTAATCAAACCTATATATATTTGATAAAAAAAGAAAAACTTAAATTACCAATTTTGGACTGTTTGACTCGTTGGCATTCAACATATGATATGATAGAGAGGATACAATATTTAAAAGAGTTTATACAAATTATGATTGCAAATGACCCCAAATTAAAAAAAATTAGTTTGAATAATTCTGATTGGCAGCAAGTTGAAATTCTTGCAAAAACTTTATTACCGGCTAAACTTTGTACAAAAAAACTTCAAAGTGAACAATTGACATTGTCAGATTTTTATAGTACATGGATTTCGTGCAAAATTGAAACACGTACACTAGAGAATCCATTTTTTAATAAATTAGTAAAATGTATGGAATATAGGGAACAATTTATCATGAATAATAAGGTGTTATTGGCAGCAATATTTCTAGATCCCCGTTTCAAGGTAACATTAAGTGAAATACAGTATGATATAGCCATTAGTCATTTAATTTCTATTTGGGTTTATTTAAAAGATAATAAAATAAACTCAAAAGATAATCATGAAAGTATGGAAGACCAAATAGCTGAAAGTGATAATTTCGAATTTAATCAAAATTCTGATCCTCTTGAACAATTTTTGCAAGAAAGAGAAAGCGTCGAAGTAGTATCATGTTCAAGCCAAAATTCTACTTCAACAGTTATTGAAAATTTACTTAAAACGTATTATTTAAACCAAAAAAGGTTAAGTTATAAAATCAACATATTACAGTTTTGGAAATCAATGGAAGACACATACCCAGAATTGTATATACTTGCTAAAATAGTGTTTGCTGTGCCTTCCACACAAGTTAGCGTTGAGCGGCTATTTTCAGGACTTA
Source organism: Metopolophium dirhodum (assembly GCF_019925205.1). Classification (NCBI taxonomy): domain Eukaryota; kingdom Metazoa; phylum Arthropoda; class Insecta; order Hemiptera; family Aphididae; genus Metopolophium; species Metopolophium dirhodum. The sequence goes on from NC_083561.1 coordinate 12,161,634, forward strand.
AGTTTATTTTATCGCCTTACAGGAGTAATATAACGTCCAAAAATTTAGAAAACCAACTAATAGTTCGAACAAATAGATTGTTTGAGAAGAAAATTATAACAAAAGAGTAAAGTTTATTATATAACTTACATTTTTATAAATTTTATTTTATTTTAAATATTATATTTTTTTGTATAAGTTACACACAACTTATAATTATAAAGGTTATTTTTTATTTTAAAACTTACACACTATTTTATTATTATTTATGATGTTGTTTAAGTTAAGCTTTCTATTAAATATTCAAATGTCTTGTTTTATTTTAATTATTATCTTAAATATTATTATTTTTGTTACATTGATTTTATGGAGGAGTCAACATAAATTAATAAAATAGTTTTAATAGTTTGTAGTTTGTATTATACTATTATTATTAAATATTAAGATGTATCCATAAATATTTTAATATTCATCTAGGTATCACAGATTATTTTAAGATAAAGAACATATTATAATTATTATATATCTATGTCATGAAGTTAAGTCCTGATTCAAATTAAAATCATGTGAAATTAGAACAGATTTTCCAATCTACTATCTACTAGAAACTAGAACCCTCGACTGCAGAGTGCAGAGCTCTGGCCTAAGCAAATATAGACAATATAGTTTGTAGTAAATATAAAAAAAAAAAATAGTGATATGTATTTTAAAATTTAAAATACTGAATTTTGATACAATAAGTGGTAATGAGTAAGTGCAATCAAAGTATAAACTAGGTATAAAAAAAAAAAATATAAAAAGGGTTATTCCCCCGTTCAATGACAGTAGTAAAATTTTTTTTAATCATTTAGTCTTCTCATTAGTTTTAAGCAACTGGTAAAATATCTGGTTGAAAATTGTTATTCACCTGCCATAATTGATATCAATTATTAAGTAATGAAAATACTAATATTTTTCTAAAGAATCGAAATTGAATAAAATTTTTTAAGTATAAAACTAAAAACCTTAAACAGGAAACGTAATTTTCATTTTATAAGAACCGAAAAGAACCGAAACCTAAATTTAAAAACCGAAAAGGAACCGAAACCGAAATTATAGTTTTTTTTTAAAACCGAAAAAAACCGAAACCGAAATTTTAGTTTTTTTTAAAACCGAAAAGAAACCGAAACCGAAATTTTAGGTTTTCTAGGAACCGAACCGGAACCGGAACCGTAAAAATCATCAAGGTTCCAGTTCCTGTACGGAACTCAATCGGCCAAGAAAGACTTTCAAGTATAGCTTTGCTCAATATTGAAAGACACCAAACAAATTATATTAACATAGGAAATATAATTGACAATTTTTCAAACAAAAAGGCAAGAAAAATGAATTTTTTTAAGTGAGTACAGTATTTATTTATGAGTTTCTAACTGACTGTATGGTATGTTCAATTTATTTGTTATTTTATAATTTTTATATTTAAAATAAATAAAAAAAGGCTACAAATTATTACATTTATTTATTTATAAATACATAGGTAACTACGTGTTTTAATTATGTTAACTTAACGTCGTCATCGAGAAGTGTATGAAAAACATATTAAAATATTATAGCTTGATTCGGAATTCCAAAAATAAGGTATGAACGTTTTGCAGACGAACGCGGGCGCCCGATGTTATATTATTTTCTTAAGTGTCTATAATAATAATAATAGTATAAACACTTTTCGTTAAAAACTAGATTATACGACAATTTATTAATCAATCGATAACAACTCTCCCCCCTCCTCTCGCCATTTATACAATAATTATAAATTTTTATATTTGGATATAGTTATTTATAATATACATTTATATACACTATACAATATACATATACCTAATTAAAGTATAATATTATTTTACGCGTAATATTAATAATTAGTATCTGTATTTTATTTTCGTAAGTATAGTTATAGTATAAATAGGTGTAGGTACGTACATGATAATGATATTATAATACCCTGAATATTGTAATTATTAGCCAAGGGAGAATAAGTGACGGTGGTGTGTTTAAAAATACCGCTTTGAACAAAAGTATAGAACAAAATGAGATTATGTTTCCACCTGATGAACCATTACCTTTAAGAGAATTGCATGTCCCGTACTTGCTTGTTGCGGATGATGCATTTGCATTTACTCCGCGTATAATGAAACCGTACTCCGGAGTGTATGAAAAAGGTAGTAAAGAAAGAGTATTCAACTATCGGCTATCTCGTGCCCGACGTGTTGTTGAGAATGTGTTTGGGATAATGTCCTCAGTATTTCGAGTAATGAGAAAACCAATGTTACTCGAACCCGAAAAAGTAACAAATATTACCTTAACCTGTACATTGTTACATAATTTTTTAAGAAGAAGTAAAACTTCCTCTTCTAAATATTCACCAAATGGGATATTTGATATAGAAAATGAAGAAGGGCAGATTATTCCTGGTACGTGGAGACAAGAACAGAATAGCATGGCATCATTACTACCCATTCGCAACATACCCAGAAGACCCGGAGCGGAAGCTAAAATAATAAGAGATGAATACGCAACATATTTTTCAACAAACGGAAAAGTACCATGGCAAGATAAATATTAATATATTAATGTAATTTTAAATACCATCTTAGTTAGGAATTTTTAATAATTTAATTTATATATTACCTATCGACTATCAAATTATATTATTTGCATATAATAATACACTGTCTACGTACAATCTACATCCGTACATTATAATACATAATAATAACAGTATGATTTATTTTATAGTACCTATATTATAACAACGTTATAGCTAGGTAAATAAATAAGGACATTTTTTATTTTAAGACTGTATAACAAAATATTCTGAATATTTTATTTTATAATAAATTATATTACAGTACCTAAAAATAAGTTTTGTTTTATATTTATTGTACTTTTATCTAGGTATTTATTTAGGGGTGTGTTTCATTTTTATATTTTATTATTAATCGACATTCGAGTGGTTAAGTTCCTATTGATAGTTAAATAAATATACCTGTGTGCTTATTGTTGACCTAGGCTGACATGATCCAAATAAAAATTTCGCCATTGTTTCATAAGCGAACCAATTTGGTTTGTAAACGTCTTCGGCACTTGACCCTGTTCCCATACTACCCTTGACTTTATTCAACAGTGGTCGATAGGTAGACATGAGTGACTCCTTTTTCTTTTTTAGCTCTTGTATTGTACATTGAAGGCTGAAAGATTTTTGTATATTTGACCACGCATCGGAGACTGCATTTCGGTCTCTGTGTTTTAAATGTTTTGCATTCCAAATAACAGATTCTTGTTCATATAGTCTTAAAAATTCAAGCACGGATTCGTTTGACCACTCCATATTATTATTCGATTTAACAATGTGAAGTACTAAAATGAGTTGTTCCTTACACACCGGAAAACTGATGACTGATATTAAATACTAATATAACACGGTCCCAAATTCCAAATATGGAAACATGAACGTTTAGGTCATAATATTTTTCTAAAAATAACTGGATTATTCTGATCATTATAAATAAAATCACTTATTAAAATTAAAATTAAAATTAAATTAACTCCGCATTCACTCACAAAAACAAACAATAAATCTAATTTAATTTATGAAACTAAAATAGACAATGAACGAAGAACTTGTAATATTAATTAAATAAAAATATTTATTATTATCTAACCACAACAATTGATTTTGAATACCTATATTTTAATAAAAAAAAAAACGTAAGTATGGGTGAGTGGGTATCATATTATAAAGTATATAGGTAGCATAGAAAAATGCTAATCTATCAACTATCGATCTCAAATGTGTGCATATAAATTATAAACATTGCAAATTTTTTAAAACAAAAAAAAATAATAACATTGTACATTAAAAAAATTATTATATTATTAATACCTATAAACTTTGGCGCCACTGGACCAAAGTTATCATGCTGCTGTTTTTCCTGGTCAACACGAACCGGTCGTGGGATCAGTAGTACAAGTATATTGGCCGTTCCTTTGACTTGTGTCACATTTACCGACAATCGTCGGGAACGACACCAGTGACAAATAATTGTACAAGTATGCCGATCCGACGGCATGGCAAGTAACCACCAGTACCAAATATTGGCCAAGTACACCAGTCGTGGGAATGCGGCTTTAGGCCATTCCGTTGCAAGGCGTGTAAGATTATTAAGATATTTTAGGCAAATTTAACAGTATAGTGTAAACTAAAAATATTATACATGAATCACACACGTATACTATACACACGTGTATTATAATAAATTCTAGTCGATATGAATCTTTTATTTTTGTTTTTACTCTCTCATACCACGCAAATACCCTATATAGATGACCAGCCTTCGTACAATTTCCTGCTTCCTGTAACTAGGTTGGTATCTATTTCAATATGTGAATCATATAATGCGTAGTGGGCTATAAATTAGTACAATTATTATTCCATAACCACATTTCAGGATGTTGTGCAAATATTTAATTGAAGTTTTTTTTTAAAAATGTAATACATTATATACTTATAAATATTTCACAAAACATTTTTTTGCTAATGATACACACATTTTTAAAGTAGGTACATATAATATCAAAACACAGCGTACAAAAAAATTAAATGCATTGAACGAATACACTGATTTTACGGCAACCAATAATTATTATTATAATAGTTTTAAAACCCATGGCAACCATTTATAAACAAAAATTTCTAAATAATTGTTTGAGCACATCCCCTGGTTAGACCTAGGGGGATGATTTGCAGTGGTGGATAGGGCCCACCGGGAATGGCTGCATCCGAATTGCATGCCAAAAAAAAAAAATGTCCAAATTGCATGCCGTCTCTTGTAGGGGTTTGTCCGAATTGCGTGCCATCTCTTGGAGGGGTCTGTCCGAATTGCATGCCATCTCTTAGAGGACTTTGTCCGGATTGCATGCCGTACACCACACGTTTATTTACTATGCACTCAAACAACTTAAACTTTTTTTTGGACAAAAAATGCATGTATAGAAACGCTCTTTTATGTATGGTTGTTACATCTGTTTAATGATTAGTTTCTGGATTGAAATATTTTTATATCCGTATAAATATTTTCCCAAACAGTATATCTATATTGGAGTAATGTAGTGTATTGTGGTCTCGGTATGTTTCACAGACATACATATATCGTATCGGTCACTTAAGTGTTTGTAGCTGTCAAATGTTCAATATTGATCTGAAATAATATTAAGATAAGAAAGGTATAGAGCTACGCCACTACGACCATAAAATATAATAGTAATAATAATAATTTATATATATAATTTAGATCAAAAGGAGATATCACCTGTGTGTTTTTATGTGTCTTATAATATTAGTACGTCTTGGAACGTTAACGAAGTGTGTTAACTGTAGTGTGATCATGGAACATATGTTGAGTGAAAAAAACAAAAAACTTTATGTAATTGATGATTTTAAATTTTATTTTCAAAAGTTATTGTGCAATGATATTGAAAGGTGGGCTTGTTGTAAACGTTCGTGTACGTCTTACATAAAATTATCGTATATAAACAGTGAATATAAAGTTATATTCCGCGAGATAGATCATAATCACAATAAAGATGACGAGCAAAAATTAAATAGACAACGGGTATGTAATAATTTAAAACGTAAGGCTGTAGATGATACTTTTGAAAAACCAAGTAAAATACTGCATCGTGAGCTATTAAAGGGAGATATTAGTACATGGACGACAAATGACACTACACGAGTTCGAAAAAATTTACATTATGCCCGATCAAGCATTTATCCTAAACTGCCAGAAACTTTGATTGATTTACATACAGCTTTAGATAATTTAAACATCAAAACTAATAGAGACGAAGATTTTTTATTTATTAATAATCATGAAAAAAATATTGTAGCTTTTACATCACACGCAAATTTAAAATATTTAAGTGAGTGCGAAATATTATTTGTTGACGGTACATTTAAAAGTTGCCCTAAGATGTTTTATCAGTTATTCACAATTCACGGAGTTAAAAATCACAACTATACGCCACTAATTTTTTTTTTATTAACGGGAAAAACAAAACAAATTTATGAAGATGCTTTGACTAATTTATTACTGAAGATGAACGATTTAAACTTAAATTTATCGCCAAAAATAATTTACGCTGACTTTGAACTAGCTATTCATTCTGCACTTCTAGTTGTTTTTCCAAATACAATAAGAAAAGGATGTCGTTTCCACCTAGGACAGAGCATATGGAGAAAAATTCAATCAGTAGGTTTATGTACAAATTTAAAAAAAAAAAACAGAAATCGGATTATTTTTAAAATTATTTTTTGGACTGTCATTTTTAAATCCAAATGATGTAGACGACTGTTTTACGAACGAAATCATGGCAATTCAACCCAACGATGATCGTATACATGCATTTTGTGACTACTTCTTAGAAACGTATGTGATGGCTGACAGTTTATTTCCACCAACTATTTGGGCTGAATTTTCTAATTCTACAATGCGTACAACTAATGTTTGTGAATCATTCCATTCCAAGCTAAATAGCACGTTTTACTCCCCAAGTCCTAATATTTTTCAATTAGTTGATGTCTTAAAGCAAGTACAATGTGATATATATGTAAAATTGCGTAGTTCAAATTTAAGTAATAGACGCCGGGAAATATAAGAAAAAGAAAAAAGTATAAGTTTAGTGATGACGGAATTTCAAAATAATGAAATTAATAGACTTTTTTTTTTTTTTTTTTTTATTGGGTAACCCGCGGCAACATAGGCCATTGTGTGTGGGGAGGGCACTGTAGGTTTTATATTGGGTAGGTTTGGTAGGTTTTATATTGGGTAGGTTGGTACACGTGTGTGTTGTGTTTGGCAGAATTTCTAATGGGGCACCCGTAGGTTTCTGCCGTGCCCCGGGGTGGGGGGATGGCGGCACTTGTTCTCCGGACACCGTGACTTGCACGGAGAAAAATGCCGCCCAGTGGTCGAGGATCGAACTCGGACCGGCTGTGCCGAATCCGTCGCGTTAGACCACTCGGCCACCTCGTCCCCCTAATAGACTTTTATATGTAGAAAAGTAGGCATACATGTCATTGCCGACAACGAAATAGACAAAACTAAATTTTTGTAAAGAGTTTTATTTTATGATTCTTATTCACAGTGTCACCTTCTACAATATTTATATGTTTTATTGTAATGTAACAAAATCACGATCCTCCTGTTGAAAAGTAAGTTATTTATTCGGATATACCCCTCTAAGAGATGGCATGCAATTCGGACAGACCCCTCCAAGAGACGGCATGCAATTCGGACGACCCGATATATATTTATTTTTTTGGCATGCAATTCGGATGCACCGCCGGGAATTCGGGATTTTCCCGGTAGGCCCTATCCTGTGTTGATTTATGGGGGCCCTAGGACCATGTATCAAGTAATGAACCTTGTGTAAGGAAGATTGAAAATAATTTTAATAAAAATGCAAATTGACTAATTTAATATTTTTAACCACTCTACAAGAAAATACCATAAACATTAAGCTATACGGGCAGTTAAACAGTTAAAACATTCACAAATAAATAATAATTAATAATAAGTTGTTGATTAGTTAACAGTAAAAATATTAAGTGGCACGAGAATACGAAAAAATTATATGAAAAGTCATCAACAGCCGCGTGATGGAGTATGGACATCGAGTACCAAAGCGTGCAGACGGTGCATTGCTGTATTATCCGTTGGCGCCGTCTTGCGGATCGCCGTTATCAAAATATAAATTGTTAGTTAATAAATAGTTCGAGAAAATTCCAGTCATAAATGATAAAAATATACTTAGGTGTTTCATTTAATGCAGATAAATGGCATAAAATAATCATACCAAATACGTAATTGTATTGATTTTAAGACAAATCTAGTGCTTACAAATAAATACTCATTTGTAAAAAAAACGGATATGATAAACTTATAAATATTTCACACTATTCTTTAAATTAATTATACTTTTTTTACATTTAAGTATATTGTGTGCATGAAACGAATCTACGGACTTCATTGTTCTAAACAATTATGTTTCGTACATTTAATTGAGTTATCTTTAAATTATGGATATTAATATATTGAATACGGATTTGTTTTAAAGATAAATTGATTAATTTAATACAATTCAGTATTAATTCTAGTTAAACCGTTGTACTTAAAAATAATGATTCCATTTTATTAAAACATTGAAAGATTTTTTTCTGGGTGTATAAACAATATTTATTTTTGTTCCTTGTATCGGCTGTATCATTGGGAATATTGAGATTTATTTTTAGATTATAGTCACGGACTAAGATATAATGGACTGGAAACGACAAGGTGTGCGGGTGACGGACATAGATAATATAAAAATGGATAGGACATGCCTATACCAGTTCCATATGGGGCCGTGTGCTTTTTTTGGGGAAGAGAGAACGCAAAGAGAAAAAGACGATATGGGGCTTTTTAAGGTTATTTGCAAAACTATTTTATTAAATAATAATGATAACATGATAGTTATATTTAGATATTTGTCAGTTTGTATTTTGATTGTTGTGCCACTTGGAAAATTACTCTAAACTTTGTTAAATAATTAAAATATTCAAAATATTTATTATTAATTATCAATTATCATATCAATATTTTCCCCATATTATCTTAAAAATATGATCACTTAAGTTTCATGTGATAAGTTCTTAAATCCTATCCATTTTGTATTATCTATGGCAGCGTTTCTCAAACTGTGCGTCGCGACCCATTGGTGGCGGGTCGTCAGTCAATTTTTGGTGGGTCGTGAAAAATTGTTTGAATTATATAGATTCCAAGAAATGTATATTAAATTAATATTAAATTTACTTTTATTATTATAGTAATATAGTACAAAATATTACGTTGGTAATAAATAATAATTTGTCGTATATTTATTTATTACGACGGGTATTAATACACCTCATTATTATAAGTACATTATTTTGTAAAAATATATTGATTATAAACCTATAAAATAATAAATACCTAATTAAAGTAATAAACAAATTTTGTTTTTATAACTACTTTTTGAATAGTTAAACCACATGGGTCGTGACAGATTTGTCGAGGGAAATTTGGGTCGAGGTACAAAAAATATTGAGAACCACTGATCTATGGTGATGGGGGACAGCTCGCAAAAGGTTCCTCTGTTATCATCAACACTCATAATTGATGTTTTCAGGGCTACCAATGGTTTTATTTATCGTCAAATTTTGTATCTTAGTCCGTGTTTTATACAGATGGCGTCTTTTTTACATACTTTCGAGGCCACTGATAATCTGCTCGTTCAGTCCATTATATCTTAGTCCGTGATTATAGTTATAGAAAACCGTATTTAATATCGGTAGATTATAGCTGTACTATATAATGTACCAATGCGGGGGTTATACGCTTTTATAGTTTTTAAAATTTTTTAAAAATGTGGTTTTTAACGCTGATTTTGAAACTGTTTGAATTTCTTTGCGGAAACCATTGTTTTGGAAGTTACAGTCATCCAAAGTTTGCATTTTTACGTTTATACGCATGTACGCAACACTCAGTGGTGTATTGGTAAATAAATTTATGGGTATACGCACCTAAAAGTAGTTGAATATACCTATATATACGATATACCTACCTTAAAAATTTTATCGCTCCGCTCGAAAAATCATTACACTTAGTATTTAATAATCTTGTATTACTTTATTACAAACACTTACTCTTCATGTGTATATGTATATGCAGTGACGTATATACCCCCCTATATACGCCCCCCAGTTCACCCTATATTCACCCCCAACCATAAAATTAATTCATATATACTCAGATACTCCACTGTGTGTAATATGTACCAAGTATCAATGCATTATTTTTTTTTAAATTGATTCAATTCATATATATCATAAATAATACAATTTTTTATTATCAAACTTTAAAAAAATTGTACAGTAAAATACTTATATGTTATGTATATAAAACAATAAACAACTATGTTAATAACATATCAAAATTTAAATATTATTATATAAATCATTTTAAAGAATTAACAATTGTCCATAAACTTCATTAATGGTTTTAGTAGCAGAATCTAATGTATAGACAACATCATTATTGACTGTAACTTCCTGTAAATATAATTAAATAGTTTCATATTTGATATTATAAACTTAAAATATTACTAATTATTAGTAATTAGTAACATTGTTAGAATAAACTATCACTGACCAATAAAATAAACAACAATAATTAATAAATTTAAACTAATTTTACACACAGAAATAAAGAACTTATATTATATTATAGGTACTGTTTAAACAAAAATCTTAAAAGGCAGTTTTAATGTAATTCTTGTCAGTTATGTAAATTAATAAATTAATTATAATAGGTTACATTAACAATTTAATAACTTAATTTTTTACTTTCTGACAGATTATTAGTTATTGCAACTTCATCATCAGTTGGTGTTGGTTTATGTTTTTTCGTCGACGGCACAGAAAAATAATTAGTGATTTTTTGTGAAGTAGCGGTACGATTATTATCCATTATCGATCATATAATATTATAATATATTTATATATAAAATATTTTACAAAATTAATAGAATTAATATAATAAGAAACTAATAGTTCGATTTTATAATTTGGTTATTGGATGACAAGTAATAACACAATAAATCAACAATAATTATTTTATTATTATTCCAATTTGTCATTATCATTTAGTTTGAAATTACGTATGTTTATTGTTTTATATTATCAATAATCGTACACGATTTTTTGACTATGGATCTATTTTTAACTATTAGATTAACCATACACGGCACACCGCGACCGATTCAGTGTAGGTAATAGGTATACACGATAAAGCAGTGGTTTATAATATATTTTTGAAACTTAGTAGGTACACAGTTTGGGAACCGCTGTACATTGATTGTATATTATACGCTCGGCAGTTTCCGATCGTCTTCGCAAGAATTCGTAGTAGGGTAAAATTTAATTATTATTTTTAAGTTTTTACTTTTGTTTGGTGATAATATGACTAAATTGTCTGATGATAAATTAGAAACGTGCGTATACCCATAAAAGACTATTTTTCTTAAAGGTATACGCATAAATCCAAAAATAGGGATCCGGGTATACGACGTATACCCGCGTATACCCTCCAATACACCACTGGCAACACTACTTTAATGTTGCGCGGAGGAACTCGTGTTTGGTGTTTTTTCGATTTTTTTGTCCGAGCGCAGAGCAGCGAGCAAGTGGCAACGTTGGCCGATTATGTTCTTTTTAACAACTATGTTTAATTCCGAGGCCTACCCAAGGTGGTTTTACACAGCAAAACGGGGCATAATTTTGATTTTTTTCTGAAAAGATGCTAAACCAGAATTGTTCCCAATTTTGTACTAAGAGTACTTATATTACATATTATATAGTTGTGTATTGTATTCTTATATCAAAATAAAATTTCGCTCGCGTCTTATTTTTGGGGGCCCTTTTTCAAATTACTTCCTGGTAAAAAAATGTTAGTCTATCCACCACTGATGATTTGTGAATCTAAACAATTTGGGTCGTCACCCAAACGAATACAAAAAAATTCAATCAAATCGGTCCAACCGTTTAGGACGAGTTCAATCATAACACACGTACAGTAGATTTTTTTTTTTTTTATTGATCATTAAATTTAATTAAATTTCCGCTTCGTCAACATCGGCCATTAGCGTTACATTTTTTTTTTTACAGACAAAACAAAATAAATAAATAAAAAAAAAAAAAATATATAGTTTATGTATAAATCAGTAATGAGTACAATATACAACTATAGATTTTACAAAATGTTGTTTATAATTTACAGAAGGTTTAATATTTTTATTGTTTTGAAAAATTCTATTGTGTTGGTTTCATTTTCGGGGTTTGACCTAGGCTTGTTCCGATGTCGTGGCTTATGTTAAGTTCTTCTCTTTGTATTTGGTATATTCTGCATTCGTCAAAAATGTGTTTAATTGTGAGTGTGACGTTACATGTTGGGCATATTGGTGGTTCGTTTTTTGCCATTAAATATCCGTGAGTCAATTTTGAGTGTCCAATTCTAGCTCGATTCAGTTTTTTTTTCATTGGTGGTGCAATGTTTAGGTTTCTTTTCCATCTTATTACTGTTTTTTTTAATTTCATTCAATTTGTTTGTTTGGGTGTTCCATATGTTTTGACAAAGGGAAATTGTGTTTTGTTTAATCTGTTTTCTTACGTCAGTGTACTGAAAGATATTTATGTATTGTGCGTCATTTGAGCAGATAGCATGGCTACCTATCGCTTCGGCTGCATATAATATGGAACATGTTGGAGGTAATTTGTACGATGTTTGTAGATTTTCTTTTACTGATGATATTCCTACCCCTTCATCATTTTTGGAGGCATCATTAAATATTTTATGGAAATCATTTAGATGTTCAATGGTACTTTTTAAAAGATTTTTTGTATACGTTTGGTGGTGTGTTTTCCTTGGGCATAGAGTTTAGATCTGTGTTTATGTTGTATGAGCTTGTCCATGGTGACCTAATTATTTTTTATTTTTTAATTATTTGTGGTATTTTGGGGTAATCTTGGTTATTATGAAGTTCTAGTGTTATTTTGTTTTCTGATGCTGTACAGTAGAATTATAATATATAGAAAGATAAGTAATAAATAGTAATACATTTAATACAAAATATTGGACACAAAATAATTTGTTTATTTATTATTTGCAGTGATCCAACTTGTGGCGTCAGGACTAAATTTCCCATCAAGCAATGTACTTATTTTCGTAACATATATTTAGATGTATTATATATACCCCGGATTACAACAATTACATACACTATTTCTATCACTTAATAATATTCTGGTAGTACATCATATACAATAGGTAGTAATTTTTACAAGATGAATCCCTAAGTACACGTATTTTGTATACATCAGTAATTTGTTTATTGAAATTTATATTTTTAAATACATATGTAATTGTTAAACAAATTATAGTGTTTTGATTTATTTTTATTCTTGTGTGTGTGTGTGTGTGTGTTTGTGTGATTACCTAGACAGTGTCCAAGTACATATCTATAAAGATTATGCGTTTTACGTGGTAACGCAGGAAACAATGTAATCGCTACCACTACCATTCTCCACCGTACAGAGTCCGTCGTCGAAACAAACCTGTGCAGGTATGTACACGCGTGCAGCTTCTCTCCAACCCGCATTTATAATTTTGTATATTGGTACAGTAAAGTTTTCTCAAAAAACTTATTGGTAGACAATCGGTTGTGGTTTTGTAATTTATTCAAGTAATACTGCTTATTGAAGGGTTTTACAGTATAAATACCTATTAAAAAAATTTTAGAGGAGAATTTTTCTAGAGTTAGAAGCACTATTTTTGATATCTTGTTCCAATCACCCAATAACCATGGTAAATTAACATGTTTTTTAAACTTTTTATCGATTAATTACATATTTAACTAATTAATAAAAATATCGAAAATCGGACGGCTTACGATTGTTAAAAAAAGTTCTCCTCCACAATTTTTATGATAGGTAATTTTACTGTAAACCACTTCAATAAGCCATATTACTTGAATTACGAAACCATGTTTATATGCCATATTTTGTCTATTATAGTGCGCCCTCTTCAGTTGGAAAACATAAAAAAAACACTAATAGTACCTACAGTGTAATTTCTAAATTAAAATTAATTTTTTTAATAATTTACTAAAATATCTCAAAATGAATTACCTAATATTTCATTTCAAATGTTTTCATTGTAGGTGCTGAATAAGGGAGTATACGAATTAGACAAAAAATGACTACCTAATTACAATTTATAAAGATAACAAAGCTTTTGAACTTCATTTGAACTTCACAAATATTAATTTTATTTTTTATTTTATTAAAACTGTTAAATATATATATATAAATTAAAAGGAATAAAATGCTTTTAAAATGCATGGATTTATTCTTATTACTTTGAAATTTGGTCATGATTTTTTACATAATTCATATTTTGAGTGCATAATTTAAAAATGTTAGGGCATATAAATTCATATTATCGAACTTTTTAGTATATATTTGAATGCATATTTTGACAATTTTTAGTGCATGAGGTTACGAGCCCTGGACTAATATCAATCATATTGCGTGACTAATTGTAGCCACCGCTCCGAGCCAAACCACAAAGATTATTATCATAATATCATACAATAATTATGAAAATCATTATGATATAATTAAACAACAGTACCTATTAAAAAAATAATATAATATACCAACAGTCATCATTTTTATTTGGACACAATTGATTATATACATTTCAAATTAAAATATTATAATATTAAAATAAACTATTAACTAGCTTGTTGAATATAATATTTATCAGAAGCACATGATATATGACTTTAACTCTGACATTACACCGTCATTCGTTTGTGAATATTTATTACATTTTCAGATCATAATTCACACTAATTAACTATGAAGTACTTTTTTATACTTTTAGCAGATTTTATTATTCTTGTCAATTCTGGATTAAAAGATTTCAAGTTCCGCCCAAATTTGCCACTAGTAAGTAAAAATTGATTTTTAACTAGAATCATACTAAATCATTCTAAACTTCCGTAAAAACTAATATTTCAGAATAACTTTATAATATAAGATCTTCTATATATGTATTCAATTTTTCTATCTGTTTTAAGCAAACAGTCCTTATAACATATAATTTAATATTTTTCTCAAAAGTATTAAATTCTAACATAATCTGATGCATTATTGTTATTTTTACACAAAATGTCCTGCTTATGAATCCAGTAGTTACCCTCCATATCTGTGTAGGTGACGATATTCTAAGACATATTGTCATGTATTCGACATATTGTATTGTAAATACATTCTAAGTTATGCTTATATTAAATAAGAAATATTCAATGCCCTTGCGTAAAATATTGTTGAAGAAAATACTTTAAACTATTCAGTAACCTATCTTTAATATCAGACATTTGGTTGTTAATCATTTTCAAAATGCGTAATGTATATTGTATACATATGATAATAAATAGTATAATATATACTATGATAATAAAAGTATAGATGAAAATTATAAACATGATTTCAGGGAGAATATCGATTACATTTCAACTCTATTCAACGGTGTAATCAGAAATGCGCTATTCAGTATAATTTTTATTTATTCAAGACATCTAGAACTAAAGTTGAACTAAGAGGAAATATGACGTTTGCAAATAAGGCATTTGATGATAGTTTATGGGTATGTTAGTAAAATAAAATTGACATTTGATATACAAACAATTATAGTTATCAAATTGGCATTGCTGATTTATAAGTAATATAATATAATATTTTCATATGTGATCATACAAATATTTATGATTTATAATATGTAAACCTATACGATTTTATATAAATTACAGAGTTATAAGACTTTTGAAGGACTTAAGAATTGTGAAGCATTTTAATGACACACAACACTTAAATCGTTATTAAAATGTATTCACTATCTAGTTTTTTTTTATTAACTGGTCATAATATATAGATGAATACATATTGTGTTATAGTTTAATGGTGCTATGTCAGTTAAAGATAAAATTGGTACATGGCAAAATAATGCGTACGTTTATAAATCGCCCCATGCTTACAAAACTTTAAAAAAATTTCTTGGAGGTGAATTTCAAGTTTTTTCAAATAGCTTTGGACTTAATGACACAGAACAAAATTCATTTCCACCGGTAAGTGGTTTTTTCAAAAATATTTTAGATTCTGAGTGAAACGATGAATGTATTGATTTTACAATGATGTGTGTTTTTTTTTTATTTTTTTTTTTATTTTTTTATTTTTGTGTCTGTGTACACGATAAGTAGTCGAAATAATGCTTCGATTTTCGACTTCAGTATCTTGTTCGATGGGAAAGTGAATATCGTTGGTGCATTGGGGAGGTCAAAATTTTAATTTCCCAGTAGTTTTCAAAAGCGATGTGAAAAACAAAAGAAAAATTAAGGAAAAACGGGAATTTTTACGCAAAATCGATTTTGGTTATTGGTGTAACTCTAAAACAAATGACCGTAGATGCATGAAATTTTCACTGGTTGTTTATATTAGCATTTTCTATACACCATAAAATTTTCCAAATATTTTGAGTCTTTTTGAGCTGTTTACAGCCATTGTCAGTTTTCAATTTTTTTAGTTTTTTTTTCTATAAATATCAATAAAATTTTATTTATTGAGTAAAAAAGCTTGAAAATTTAATAGAAGGCTCCTAGTTTATTGTTTCAAAGGCAGATGAAAAAAATTAAAAATCCTTAGTCACAGTTTTTAATTATAAGCATTTAAAGTTCAAATTTTGACAAAATACGGAAAAATCACGAAAAATAGCAAATTATTTTGATGAGAATTCATAAAAATTTTTCTTTTTAAATCTAAGATTTGAAAATGTAATATAAGATTACTCATAAGTTTGTCTACCTTTATCAAAAAAAAAAATGTCTACAAGAAACTTAAATTAAATTTTTATGAGGGTCTGATATTTATATTCTTACAACATTTGATATTTACTCGATTTCTGATGTAACAATTTTCTTATTTTATTGTAATTAAAAAACGAATGACTGTAGATACTTGAAAATTTCACTGAATGTTTATATTAGCATTTTCTATACACCATATAATTTTGAAAATAATTTGACTCTTTTTGAGCTGTTTACAAATATTGTCAGTTTTCAATTTTTTTAGATTTGTTTTCTATAAATATCAATAAAATTTTATTTGTCGGGTAAAAAAACGTGAATATTTAATATAAAGCTCCTGATATATCATTCTAATAGCAGTTCAAAAATATTAAAAATACATGGCACAATTTTTTTTTTATAAGCATTTAAAGTTCAAATTTTGACAACATTTATCAAATTTATAATTTATTAATTATATTATTATGGCTAAGGATTGAAAATTTAAAACAAGGCTCCACGTAAATAGGTTATATATAAATTACTTTATTCACAATAATATCATCAAATATACTTGGTAATATCATAGGTTGACTGACCTTTTTCGCACAGATTCGTTTTTCTTATACAAATCATTGAATTCAAATTTAACACCATCCATTACAGTGACCCACTTGTAACCTACCGTACAGCAGAGCGACATCCACTTATCCACCTTTTTAAATTTTTATATGAACATAATAAAATAAATATTTTTAGGGAACATATGTCACCAAAGGTTATGATTTATCGAACTATCCATCAAATACAAATTTTCCAAAACAAATTTTTTATGGAACTTACAAATTTAATGTTAATTATACGGAAAAAAATGGCGATGTTGTTGCATGTTATATGATTTTCATTGATGTAAAACGTCCATGGGAAACGGAATTGGAATGAATTTGTTAATTTATGCTTAGTGTTGGTAATTTGTTAGAAATATACGTTAAACATTTTAAAAAAAAATTTAAAAAATAGATTTTATTAAATGGTTGTATTGATATAATTATGTTTATCTATCCTAAAATTGTTATTACAGAGATATTATAATTTCCTAAAAAATAATTATAATCGTAAGTTCCATATGCCTATAAATAGATCAACATGAGACGAAATATTTTTAAAATGTTATAGTTTATAGAAAATTCTATAATATAATATAATATTATATAAAAATTCAGCGGACATTTTATGTATCTAAAATCTAAGGTAATTTTTTTTAAAGTTACACCTGAAACCTTCAGGTTCTCCAAAGTTTCAAAGCTTAAACTTATCAAAAATTACTTACGGAACTCAATCGGCCAAGAAAGACTTTCAAGTATAGCTTTGCTCAATATTGAAAGACACAAAACAAATTATATTAACATAGGAAATATAATTGACAATTTTTCAAACAAAAAGGCAAGAAAAATGAATTTTTTAAAGTGAGTACAGTATTTATTTATGAGTTTCTAACTGACGGTATGGTATGTTCAATTTATTTGTTATTTTATAATTTTTTATATTTTAAATAAATAAAAAAAGGCTACAAATTATTACATTTATTTATTTGTAAATACATAGGTAACTACGTGTTTTAATTATGTTAACCTTATTATTTTTGTATAAGTAAAATCTCAAAAATCCAGAGTATTTAGAAAAATCAATTTTACAATAATCAAAAGGTTATTTTCAAGAGTGAGGGGGGGGGCATTCATTTTATTTATACACGGGCTCAAATGTTAAATTGGTGTAGTTGCGGCACTGTTGTTGGTATATTTATGATGCATGCTTTATTATGTATAAATACAAAATATTATAATATTATGTTTTATAATATCAAACTTATTATATTATTATTTATTAATATTAGAATCATGGAGGTATAATTGTTTTCATTTATTTTTTTTTTCATAAATATTAGAAATATAATAAACTTAATAATACATTTATATTTACAATCAAAACTTGATTGGTATACTTTTGATTGTAAGACGTTGTTGGCATATTTATAAATTATAATGCATGGTTTATTATGTATAAATAAATATTATAATATTATGTTTTATAATATCCAACTTGATTTCCATAAGAGCTGAATATAGTATAGTAGTTTAATTATTAGGATTAGGGGACGTAATGCTAACGTAGTCCCCCCTCCGATTCTCGAAACCACGAAAAAAAAAATTATTAGGACTAAAATATAAGCTTAATATTATAAAATGATACATAGATAAAATTACTATAAATAATAAATAGTGACCAGGATACCATGCCACAGCAATATTGACAGGAATGAAAAAGTAGATGTAATGACAAAAGAAACAGCATTTTGCGACCAAATGGATAATATCAATTTAATAGGTAGGTACACTGCGCGTAAGAGGATATCACAAGCCACATTAATATTAAAATTGATACTCAATGATTATCCGAATGGTAGAGAAAATAAACCAAACTCAGTGAAATAAAATGGTTTACTGAACGTTGGTCAAAACCAGAATATTTAAAAAAAAAAAGAAGAAAGTCATCCTTATGTGACTAAGAATAGGACATAACACTCGATACTCTTACGGCTTCCTCCTGAGCAAAGAGGATCCAATTCAATGTGGAAATTTGTGTAAGTCAACTGACAGTCTTTAATATCTCCTCGTTGAATACAGACAGATGAAAGCTGCTATATAAAATAAAAATGTTCCTGATGACCCTAAATCCCTCAATCAAGCATTATGGTAAAATTTAATGGCTGACAAGGAAGTCCTGAAATTCTTACAATACATTAGCTTAGATTGTTTCCGCCGCAACATAACAACAATATTATTTTTATATAGTCAATTATCACTGGTCATTGAGGACAGCTGGTCTCACACACACATACCACCTTATTTGTATTGTTTTATTTTCGTATTGAATGTGTTTTGTGAGTTATATAATATTATGTAGATTAAACGTTATCGCACGCCGCCGCGCCGTCTATGCAAATATTATTTAGCACGGCCGCCGTGAATCTGTCCGTTTTTGTACGTCTTACCGAAAACACCGACGTGTGTCAACTATTTTTTATTATATACGTATTAATTTTATTATTTTTTTTTTCTTTATTATTGTGAGCCATAAGGGCAATACTCATTATTATTTTTATTGTATGTGCGTTAATCGTCGAGTATATGTCACCGTATCGGCACAACCATACCTTTATTATTGTGAGCCATTAGGGCTATCATTACACTATTATTTTACTATCATTTACGTGTATTGTATTCCTACTATAGCACAGGACCAGCTAGCTAGTCTGCGCTCCACAAACTGTGAGTTTTATCATTATATTTATTATTATTTATTTATTATACACATTTAATTGTTGGGCCAAAAGGGCTATAGATATTTTTTATTATAATTAATTTGTTGGACAGAAGGGCCGCATATTATTTTATACGAGCTTCAGTTCAAATAGCTGCGTCAATATATTATTATTATTTCGGTTGGCCATAAGTCATTTATTATTATTATTATATAATTTTTATACATTTGTGTTACGGTGAGTTTTAATATATAATTTGTACTGCTATTATTTCAATTTGCGTGTTATACAGAAACTTAATTACCAGAAACCGTGTTACCATTTTATTATTATTTGTTTTATTGTACACACACCCACATACATACACATATTAATACACAAATACACATAATACACAACAAGCACTACATAGCCGACAGTATTTGCTAGGCGATCCCGACCACTACTTTTCGAGCTATTACAACACTACACACCAGCTAGTCCTCCATTCTATATTTTTTAGACCTAGGTGTTAGTGGCGTAAAAAAAGGAGTTTGGTGTCCGGACTCGTATATTATTATTATATACTCCGGCCCGTACATAGATAATTCACTATAACCTGATGTTGTAAACATTTCTAATACCGCATTATTTCATTAGGTCACCATTATTATTATTATAAATATATAAAAAAACCAAAATAAACAGTAACATCATAGTCGTCAACATCAAAACAGTAAAACGTTATTTTATTTAGCATGTATATATTAATAGGTATATGCGGAATTTAGATTGTACTAACGTCTGAAAATCCGCTGTCTTAATGTCGCGCGTCGTCAGCCTGAAGTGTATGAAAACATATTATAATATTATAGCTTGATTCGGAATTCCAAAAATGAGGTGTGAACGTTTTGCAGACGAACGCGGGCGCTCGATATTATATTATTTTCTTAAGTGTATATAATATATACTCGTGGGTGGGCTATTTAAGTGATGAATATTAATTACAAACACTTTTCGTTAAACTAAATTATACAACAATTTATTAATCAATCGATAACAAATCCACCCCTCCTTCTCTCGCCATTCATACAATAATTATAATTTTTTTATATTTGGGTATATAGTAATTTATAATATGCATTTATATACAGTATACAATATACATAATTTAGGGTGGCCCTTATTTATAACTTTCAAATTTTTAATTTCTCACCCACTCAATTGTTTCATTACCATACGAAAGGTATGTGGGTTAAATTTGGTGATGATTAATAACCCCCTTCAGGTGCCGCAAGAGGGTTGAATATTGATAAATAGGGTAGTTTTAGGGTTATTCTGATTTAATTCATTATATATTACATTTAGCATAACGTTGTATAGAACCTAAATTGTAGATTCAGGTATTCCCTATAAAAAACGTTCGGACACAATTTCTCGTAAATCTATTATTTTCTGTGGAAATTAGAATAAAATAAAAATTATTACCTTTTTCTGAAAAAAAATCTAAAATTTCAATATATTTTCTATATGATCGCTTTTACAATAACATACAAATCTTCAAAGATGAAATAAAATAAAATTGTTTAAAACTAATGTACTTAATCTAGTTTTACAGTAGTATATAATAGAGAGTTCAGACCGCTGATCTCCTCGCCCTCCTCGCCATCCGCACCCCCACGCCCTCCTCACCCTCCGCACCCCCTCCGCACCCTCCGCACCCTCAGTTAATTAGTGATAATGATTATCCGTAACGTGCACGGTGTATAAATCTTCATATCAGTAATTAACTCCTCATTAGTGATAACGATTATCCGTAACGTGCGCGGTGTATAAATCTCCTTATCAGTAATTAACTCCTACTATCAGCATCTGATGCTACTACCGTAACCTTACCAGTCACCATTCCTCATTAGTGATAACGATTATCCGTAACGTGTGCGGTGTATAAATCTCCTTATTAGTAATTATTAACTCCTACTATCAACGTTGAGTGTGAAATTAAAAATAAACATATTATTATTAAATATCGTATGACGCATATATTTATTGTTATGACGGTGTAGATTTATTCAAATAGCCGAAAATCACGAAATAAACGCTTATTGATATAAATCAGAAATATCTACTGCGTAGCAACATTTGGAGTACGGTGTAGGTTTTTTTGAAAACGATCAAATAGCCGAAAATCACGAAATAAACGCTTATTGATATAAATCAGAAATATCTACTGCGTAGCAACATTTGGAGTACGGTGTAGGTTTTTTTGAAAACGATCAAATAGCCGAAAATCACGAAATAAACGCTTATTGATATAATTCAGAAATATCTACTGTGTGTCTACATTTGGAGTAGGTACGGTGTAGGTTTTTTTGAAAACGTTCAAATAGCCGTATATATCTATTGAATAGATGGCTATTATCCCTTTGTTATCGATACAACCTTGTCTTACACCAGCTGCAGCTGCCGCCGTTGTCAACGGCGTTCAGTGTGTCACAGTTACTTGTACACGTTCTATGCGTTAGCTCCTTTCGTGTTTTTTTCAGCATTTATTATTTGCTCGACATTATTTAAAATAATATAATCAATTATTATCACTCTGTGTTTAATTTTTACAAGTGTTTTAAACACTATATTATTTTTCATCTCGTTTTTATTTCAAATATTTTAAATATGTCAACTGCGATCAGTGTCCGTCGGTGTTCGCACGTAAAGACGGTTTGGTTAGACATGGCAAAACTCATGCGGGCATACGTTTCCCATGCACTGTATGCGATAAATTGTTCAACGATAAGTCGCATCTTAAAAGGCATATGAAGAATATTCATGGTATGTATAGAAATTGTATACGTTTTATATAATCTTATTAAATATTAATTTATTATTTTTCCTAAGGTATCGTCAACGTTCCGGCTCACCTCAGACCAATGCCTGCTGCACCGATCATTACACAACCGGTACAGCAAAGAATCGTTCAGGTTGCTCCAGCTCAAGTTCAGATTGCACCCCAAATATTTGTTCCTGATGTCCCGGCCGGTGGCTCGAACATGTTAACCGAAGACGAAATGTGTATGGAAGCCATGGACGAATTTGAGGATACAGGTTAGTTTTATTTATAAGAATTAGATTTTTAAAAGACCCGCTGATTTTAACGGATCATTTTTTAAAAAAGATATACCGACAAGTATTATTGCTCGATCAATTAGATTTTTAAAAATAAATATCGTAAAATAGATTTTTAAAATTCAGCAAATTATCGTACAACACTTAATCAATTACTTAGATTTATTATAAATTTTAAATATAAATTCTATATTTTTATTTTAAACTTATCAAGTGGTCTGTGAAGCGATCAATGGTATAATAGTTGGAGTATTCCGGCATTGCACCGGTTGTCAGATCGTTTGGTAGATTTAATTTTTTCAACGCGATTTTTATTATATATCAACATTTTTATATCTTTGTAGTTATATCAGTAGATTTTTTTTCTATTTTTTAAGATCGTGAGGTTAATTAGATTTCTAATAGATACGGTATTAATTTTATTAGATACCTATTAATATTAGGTTTTTTTTATTTTTAAAGATTCTTACACCGTTACCGTCAACGGTAAACGCGTTTCTACGGCCAATACCGCCTCGGCTGCTAACGTTAAAAGGGTTAGGTTGAATCTCGTTAAGGCTCCCGGGTTCGTAGAAATTTTGTCGTCCGCAAATAGAAAAATAGTTTGGTACTATGCTAAAAATATCGGCAATACAACGATTTATTCCGACTTTATCCGACTCCTCATGCCTGAACTAGTCATTTTATTAAAGACCTCCGTACAAAAACATTCTATTAAATTCAACCTGAAGCTCGAAGCTACGTACAACCGGCCCAACGTCCCCAATTCGTCGGAGAACCGGGCATTTAAAACAGTGGCGACAGAAATTTACCCTGACAGCGATATAAGAACTAATGTAGAGAGAGCGTACATGAAGTTGGTTCAGGAGAAAGATGACTACATCGGGAGGGGTAGTGGATTTACACTGGAGTCGATCGATGGGCTGTTGTTGGCCGTGTATAAATATACACCGATGGGCGGCTCGTCGTATATTCAACTACCTGAATATATAGATAGAAAACGGGGGACCATCAACCAACAAAACACGGATCAGGAGTGCTCCAAGTGGGCGATTTTGGCGAGGCTTGTGGCCGAAAATTTATCTGATAGATATAAATATTGTGTCGGAGAAAATTATAAAAAGCATGAGAAAAATTATAATTTTAACGGTATATCGTTCCCGACACCACTATCAGACATCACCAAATTTGAAAAAAATAATAATAACGTCTCTATAAATGTATACGGCCTCGACAAAAAATTCCAGGCACCCCGTAAGTACCCAACGTATGAAGTGTATCCGTTACGTGTGGTCGACGAAGAAAAAAAGGATCATTTCGACCTGTTGTTGGTGACGGACGGCGAAAATAACTCGCACTATGTTTACATTTCGAATTTTTCACGGCTCATACGTGCGCAGAAAACGAGACACAATGGCAGTGTCATTTTTTGTAAAAGGTGCTTCACCAGCTTTGACAACCAAAATTTAAAATTCAAGTTGAGCGGACAGTAGGCCCTGGACCAACATAAATTGATTTGTGGGGCGCACAAGCCAATTTTACCGGAGATGCCGAAGGAGGGTGATTGTGTTGAGTTCAGGGCGTGGAAAAACACGGTTAGGCACCCGTTTGTCATTTACGCGGATTTCGAGGCGATCTTGACGAAGGCGGAGGAGAAAAAAGGGGGGAACACAACAATTATTCAAAATCATGAGCCGATGAGTTATACATTTTTTGTGAAGGCGAGCGATGACGTACCGGCGGAATTATTGGTTCAACACGAGATACCGGCGGGGCCGGTAAAACATAGAGGGGGCGAAAACAGGACGGACGTGGCGAGACATTTTGTGGAGACGATAGTTGATGTGGCCCGGAAAATTGAAGGTCTGATGAAGACGAATATACCTATAACCATTACTGAGGACGAAGAAAAAACACATAAAGAGTGTAATGCGTGTAACTTATGCAAATGCATATTAGCCGGGGGTGGCAAGGTTAGGGATCATGATCATTTAACGGGCAAATTTAGGCAGACCTTGTGCTCTAGGTGTAACTTAGAGTTACAACAGCCTAAATTTGTCCCTGTCTTTTTTCATAATCTCTCAAACTACGACTCGCACTTCATAATCACTGAACTTGGGTATGATACACAGGCGATCAACGTTATACCGAACAGTGAGGAGAAATTTATATCTTTCTCGAAATATATAATTAGTACCTTCACTGTTCGGTTTATCGACACGTTCCGGTTCATGGCGTCGAGTCTGTCGTCCCTGGCCGAAAATTTAGTTACACCCGAACATGAGAACTTCCGTGAGACAGCCAAACATTTTGTCGCCGGAGATATGCCACTCGTGACTCGTAAGGGGGTGTACCCGTACGAGTACACGGATAGTTGGGAGCGGCTGGAGGAGACGAGGTTACCGAGGAAGAGAGAATTTTATAGTACGTTGACAGAGACCGGGATTAAGGAGGAAGACTTTGAGCACGCGAAGTTGGTTTGGGACCACTTTGGCTGTACGACGTTGGGCGAGTATTCAGACCTGTATCTCAAAATCGATGTATTGCTGTTGGCTGATGTGTTCGAAAACTTCCGCGACGTGTGCATGAGGGCATACAACCTGGACGCCGCCCATTATTTCACCGCTCCTGGACTTAGTTTCGATGCGATGCTTAAGTTCACGGGGCAAAAGCTGCAGTTGCTGGACGATTACGACATGTTGTTGATGTTCGAGAATGGTTAGTATATTATTTTTAAATGTGTATATATATAATAATATTAATCTTATTTATTTTTATAGGTAGACGAGGTGGATTGGTTCAAGCGAGCAAACGATATGCGAAGGCGAATAATGCAAAGACCCCGGGCTATGATGAGACGAAAGAGAAATCGTGGATAGTGTATCAGGACTGTAAGTATATTTTTTTCAAAACTTAATAATATTTTCATACTTATTAAGTTTTTTTTTTTTAATTTTATAGGTATAACAACTTGTACGGGTGGGCAATGTCCCAGTACATGCCGTACGGTGGGTTCAACTGGGTCGAACCTACATTAAACGGACTTGATGATTTGAACGACACATCACCCATAGGGCGAGTGTATGAGGTGGATGTAACATACCCACAAAAATTACATGATAAGCACAACGACCTGCCTTTCCTGCCGCAAAACAGCGTGCCTCGAGGGTCGAAGGTGAGGAAGTTGATGGCGACATTTGAGAAAAAGGAGAATTACATCATACATTATAGGAACCTACAGCAGTCCATTAAGAATGGTTTGATAGTTGAAAAAGTAAATATTTATATTTTATAAGATTTTAAGCAGATTTTTAACATTTCTCTTATTTTTTATAGGTACACAGAGTTATTCAGTTTAGCCAGTCGGATTGGTTGGCTAAATATATTAAGTTAAACACAGAGATGAGAAAGAAGGCTAAGAACGATTTTGAGAAAGACTTTTTTAAGCTGATGAACAATGCTGTATTTGGTATGTTACTTTATACTATTTATTATATTTTTATTAATATTTTATTTTTACAGGTAAAACAATGCAATCGAAGAGGAAAGAGATGAAGATGGAGTTGGTGTCGTGTGAGAGGAGGTTGCAGAAACTGATTAACAAGTGTACATTCAAACACTGTACTAATTATAATGAAAACCTAAACGCTGTCGCTTTAGAGAATACAATTATTAGATTCGATAAACCTATATATATATTGGTAAATATACTTTTTTACCACTTTTATCATAAATCTATTAACACATTTTATTATTTTTCAGGATTTGCAGTACTAGACATATCAAAAACAATGATGTATGACTATCATTACAATGTAATGAAGAAACACTATGGCCCTAGATTAACTCTTATGTATACTGACACAGGTAAATATAATTAAAATAATCTCATGTATATAATATATTAATTTAATATCATTCTTTTTCTAGATTCACTAGTGTATCACATTCAAACGGATGACTTCTACAAAGACTTGGCGGCTAACAGTAGCTTGTTGGACCGGATGGATACTGGCAACCTACCCAGTGACCATCCGTGTTATGTGATAGAAAGAAAGAAGTCCCCAGGGTACTTTTCTGATGAAGTTGATGGTGATATAATTACTGAATTCTGTGGATCGAGAGCCAAGTCATATGCTTTCAATGTGTATGCCGGACCGGAGGAAAGAGTTGGTGGTGAAAAAATCAAAGTGAAGGGGATAAGAGGTCATGTGGTTAAAAACCACATGACTCTTGAAGATCATAGGAAGTGTTTGTTTGAAGAAGATGGATTGGAATTATATACAGAGAATGTGTCGATAAGATCATTCAACCACCAGCTTATGACGATAAAAACAAAGAAATTAACGTATAACAGCTATGATGACAAGAGGGTGGTGTTAGAGGATAAAATACATACATTAGCACATGGACATTATAGTATAGAGTGAGTAATCGAGTAAATGAGTAATTTATATATTTTTAAATTATTGTAATGATTTTACTTTTATATTTTATAGGGAAGATGAACCCGAGGATGAATGGCCTGAACTCGACTATGAGGTAGATGACAGAGGGCGACGATGGAGTAAACTGGATAAAGAGTTTATGAGGGAGCTTCTTTGTTACACAACTAAATAGTTTTATTTCAGAAACTTTACTTATTTTTTTGTTATATATAGTTTTATTGTTTTGTTATAATTATTGATTATTGTAAATAACTTGTAAATATTATCCTATTAATTGTTATATAATGTAAATACTTGATAATAGATTATTGTGTAATTTGTAAATATTTTTGTAAAATATTAGATTAGTGTATAAATTTGTAGTATTAACACCTTTATAATGCATACTTTGTATGTAAATGTATAATTTTTATTTTTATATTGTATAATTTGTAAATACTCTATGCCGTATCAGTATGCTTTTGCTAGATATGTAAGATAGTTTACAATGTTTTCTTGTAATATTTTTTTTCCTATATAATTGTTTAAGCTATAACCATGTTTTTGCCAATATATTTAATTAAAAAATCTTATAAATGTATAAATAAATAAAAAAAAACAATGTTAAAATATTATTATGTTTATTAAATAAAATGTATACAAAAATCTTTAAGAATTATTTATAATCCATTTCCTTATAGCAAATACTTTATAGAATGTACATTGTTTTGGATTAAATTCCATATGAAAAATACAGCAAGGTAAGGTTTCTTCATCGCATATTTGATCCAAACGTGGACATCCAAGGTCTTCGATGTTGATTATTGCGACTTGAGGTATAAATTCTGCGAGCATCTGTTTTTTCTGTTCGCCTTTGACATAAATGCAGGTGAATTTTAATGAGTTCAATATTCTACTTAATTCTTCATACTCAACATCACCATATTCTATAGTTAGTTTATGATAGTTATGTTCCAGCCACTTGTTAGTTTTTTGACTCTTGTTGTCTTGCATAGTTTTTGAATTTTTAAAAATCCAGTGTTGAGTTGCCCACGTTGCTGTGTCGACTATAGACATTTCTTTAATAAAATATTTATTTATTGTTCCAAGAATGCAATGCATGTCTACGATAGCCGACGACATAATTACAGGTTTTATTAAATTATTGTAAAAATTTATATCACTGACAGAGGACTACCGCACACAATGGGGTATACAGGTCGACTGAAATTATACTTCAATTTCTCATATATTTAACCAACTAATTAGTAAGTATATTAAATAAAATTAAGTTTTCTTAATATTTTTGCCTTCAATGATCTCTAAACGTGAGTTTAAATCTGAAATATATGTTCCATGATTCGGTAATGAATTTTCATCAAATATTCCAGTTATACGATTTACTTCAGCTTTTAATTGAGCCACGTCAAGTCCCTGGATAGCGATTGCTGTACTAGTTTCAGCACAGTTATTAAATAGCTCCGATATTTTCGCAATTTAATAAAGACTTATTACTTGTTTGTATATTATTTTCCAACAATTGTATCTTATCATGTAGATTAACAATATTACTTTTCAAAGTATCAATTTCTTTCTGTTGGAGTTTCGTATCATTTAGTATCGTTTTGTTACTTGACTGAATATCTGAAATAATTCTTCTAGTGTCACTCACCTGAGAACTACCAAACACGTTCATAGTTATAAAACGACTGACACTATTTTTTAACATCACGTGTATTTATCCAACTATTATGTATATTATCGAATCCTAGATACTTGACGTACATTTGATCGCCCTTTTTGCGAATAATTTTCTCGATTAAATATTCGTTTGGGAAATCGGTCTTGCTTATTTCCGAAGAATAAAAACAACCGGCAATAGGGTTACTCATATAATCTTGCAACTGATAAGTAGCGGGCAATGTTTTATTTATTTTGATAATCTCGAATATTTCCGTAGACCAGTTTGGTAAATAACCTTTTGTAAATACGCCTTTCTGTGTGCTTATACGAACTTTATCACCGACTTTGAATTTAATTTTTTCATTATTAATTTTACGCTGTTTTATTACCACTGAGGCGGGGTCGGAATCTGCTTGTATTGGTGTCATTCCTATAGTCTTGTGTGGTGAATTATTGTATTCGTCGAGCAACTTTGGTAGAATTGAAACCCATTCGCGAGAGCCACGTGCAGTAAACTCCTTATACATTTTCCCTTTCAATGTACGATTAAGCCTTTCCGCGAGGCTAGCCTTTAGAATACTGAAAGTTGAATATTTGTGTATGCCATACTTGCTCATCAAAGCGTCAAAAGTGGTGTTGTAAAATTCTTTTACGTTATCGAGTTGTAAAAGTTTTGGTGAACGTTCAACTAATATTGTAGCCATCGCGCTAGTAACTTCTTTACCTGTCTTAGACTTTAACGGTTTCGCCCAAGAAAATTTCGTAAAACAGTCAATTACAACCAGGATGTATTTGTAACCACCATTTACTTTTGAATATGTTATCATTTCAACCAAGTCAGCTTGCCATAAATCATTTTTTCCATAGACGTTAACTCGGCGCCTAGTGAAATTTTTCCTTGCTGGTTTATGAAGTTCGTTAGCGATTTCCCGTTTAGACATCTGGAACTCGCTTTATTAGACCGGCCTCACGTAATTCTTCGAAAATCGATATTATTTCGTTTGAAACGCCTGTATTACCAGCGGCCTTTGACGCTAGAAGTAGACGTAATCGATCGACCAACTCGTTTGGATTGTCTCAATACACTAAGTTATTTTTCTGCAATTTCATAGACAGTCCACTGCCCGAGGGAAATAATTTATTGATGATTGATGTATATTTAAAGCCACCCTTTTTTATTATTTTTCTTCCAATAGCTATATGTGCTGATGTCTGTGCCAATATAGATTTATACACATCTAAATCGTTATCGGTATAAACAAGCGGGTTTTTCAAAAATAATAACTGAATAAGACCTGAGGTTAAGTTATAAACAGTACCGTCGTCAATAAGTATAGTGTTTTCGATGAATTTTACTTCTTTATCGCTCAATATAATATGGCCATTTGGAAGTTTTTTCGGACCGTATATATTATCCAAGTCTGTAGACTGTAGCCAATTTTCAATTTCCTGTTGATAGTCGTCTGCAAATGAGTTTTTCGAGCTGACGTTAATATTTTCTTTGTTTAATCGAGGTTTATTCGATATTTTAGTTAATGGATCGATTATTGGTTTTAATGTCTGTGTCATTAGTTGTTGAACATTATCCGAGTCTGTTTTTAATGCGATATATTTACGTTTAATACTTTCCTTAGCTTTGACAAGCTCATCTAGAACAGTAGTTGCATCCGTCATGACTACGTTTTAAATGATAATATTTATTAATTGTATCGCCTTATATAAGCACATAAGTATCAAACCCAAAACTATAACGTCCGTTATCACGCCCACAATCTTTACAAATAACAACAAATGTAAACATCTCACGGTTCCAACATGTCATACAAAAATGTTTAAACTGTACATATGTCATGTCCCCTGAACAGTGCTCTTGATATACATGTTTTAAATTAGTTTCATCTTGTTTGAACAATACTATTAAATTTGCATTATCACGTATCAGCTGTTTAGGTACTTTTGAATAACTCTGAGCCAGATAAAATATATCAATTTTATTGTGGCGACCTCGAGAAAAATAATCTCTTATTACATTTTGTTGTTCTCCGATAACATCATCCAAGATAAAAATTGAGTTCGGTAAAACTTTC
The DNA here is from genome assembly GCF_019925205.1 of Metopolophium dirhodum. Lineage (NCBI taxonomy): Eukaryota > Metazoa > Arthropoda > Insecta > Hemiptera > Aphididae > Metopolophium > Metopolophium dirhodum. The sequence continues at coordinate 12,192,749 of NC_083561.1, forward strand.
TCGGGTGGAATTACTTTATCATTCTCGAAAAAGGTAAAAATGTTGATACCATCAATACCGTCAATAATACGTTTCAGTAATTTATATTTCGGTTGTTCCAGCGTCTTGGAGTATATGTAAACGTTTTCAAATCGCAAACCGTTTTCATCGACGAGTAGAAAATACATCAGATTGGTTTTACCACAACCAGAGCTCCCAAGTAACAACGACCTTATCGTATTTGGAAAAAGTTCACCGTGTCTCAGCTGAATTGTCTCGGGGGTATCAATGTTATAAATCCGAAGTTTTTTCTCTTGTTCAATAAGACGCATTTTTTTTAATTTTTCACTATAAATATAGATGCAATGTTAGCGATAACGTCACACGATGTCTCGCGTTCGTAAGCGAAACAACAATAAAGAATCCGGTCTTATTAACTCTGTGATAAATCATTTACCCGTGGAATTGCATTTACCAGGCTATAGGTAAGTCACTACATAATATTATTGTTATTATTAAAACCTGTCTACATTTTATGTATATATATTTGTTATAGATTTGCCGGTCCTGGAACCAAATTAAAAGATAGACTAGCGCGTGGAGAACGCGGAATAGACCGTCTTGACGAGTTGGCCAGAGCCCACGATATCGCATACGAAGAAAGTAATTCACTAACCGATAGACACAGAGCGTACGAAGTATTAGAAAATCAAGCTTGGGAAGTGTTTAAATCTAAAAACACAGGTATCAAGGAAAAAGCTGCGTCTTGGCTGGTCACTACAGCCATGAAGGTCAAACGTAAGATTGGAGCTGGTTGCGGATTTAAACAAATGGATTTGGCTGCTAAAAATTCGATCAAAAATAAAATTAACGAAAAAAATATAACTAAATTAGTAAAAACATGTCTGTCAGCTGCGAAAAAATCTAAAAAATCTAAAAATCCGTTAGAATTACAGAAATATTTCAACGGGTGCAGTATCGAATATAATTACGATAGACATCAAAAATATAATACAACAAACTGTGGTCACTTGTGCTTACAATGTTTATCATGTACACTATAACGTTAACCGGCAACTCGAGTGAATTATCATGCGACTTTTTTCCACCTATAGAAGTCAGTAAAAATGCTAAAATCTGTCTGCTGGGTTTTCAAACAAATAATTCTATACCTAATGTAAACGAAAAATGCAGCAAAATAGGAATCACAAATAATATCGCTGGTAAGCGTACAAGCGGAAGCTATAATATAATACCCACTGGATCTTATGAGTTGAAGGAAATCGAAGCGGCAATAATACGTGTATTACCTAATTCAGATACTTTATTCATGCTGAGAGCAGATAATATTACATTAAAATGCTCAATGTTTTGTAGCGAAACTGTAGATTTTTCCATGTCTGATAGTATAGGACAGTTATTGGGGTTTAAAAACCGTAAGTATGGTGCTAATGTCAATCACGTATCAGATGCGTTGGTCAATATTACTAAAACAAACTGTATATATATCGACTCAAATCTGGTTATGGGTTCATTCGTTAACGGTAAGCAGTGCCATACAATACATGAGTTTTACCCGAATGTACCTCCAGGTTATAAAATAATAGAGGTTCCAACACATTTGGTATTTTACCCAATTAATTCTACATCTATAACGCACGCGAGTATAATTTTAAAAAATCAAGACAACGAGTTGGTCGATCTACGAGGCGAGCCAGTATCGATACGATTATTAATTCAAGACTTGTGATGGGTCTGAAATTTTGTAATATAAATAGCACTGCATATGTAAAACCTGTCAGTCGTATTAAAAACAGTAGAAAGGTAACAACTCCGAAGAAGAAGAAATATTCGAAACGTAAACAAGTTGATCATAGTCTAACAGCAGATAATTTGGCTTTTCTACGCTCGCTGAACGCTATTTAATATGGACGATTTGTATTTGGATGTAACGGCTGGATACACCGACGATTGTAAAATAACTTAAATTGACTATCATTCTTTTTTACTGTATTCAACATCTGCTCTTTCCAATAACGATGAGGTGCGTATTGCTCTGCATAACACAGAGTCTTATACTTTACCATGTGAGAGTTATATTTACATCGAGGGGACAATAATCAAACCTGTGGAAATAACTGACGAGATTAGATTCATAAACAACGGACTGGCATTTCTTTTCTCTGAAATGAAATACGAAATAAACGGTACTCAAATTCAGAAACTCGTCAATCCGGGTATATCGTCCACATTAAAAGGATATTGCTCGTATAATAAAACAAATATTTCATCGCATCATAATGATGCTTGGGATAGCGAAATTAAAACTGCTAATAAAGATTTTATCGATAACGACCATTTTAACGGATGTATTAATCTTAAAGATTTGTTTGGTTTTTGTGAAGATTATAAGCAAATTTTAATAAACTGTAATCAGCAACTTATATTAAATAGAGCATCGATTGATATCAATGCCATCAAGCAGTTTAAAAATAATGAAGTTGTTGCAGACGCTCCTAAACTAAAAGACGTGAAAATAAACATAACAAAAATATTGTGGCGGATGCCTATAGTGAGAGTTAGTGACAGAGAAAAAATTAGACTGTTGAAAGTAATCAATAGTCAGAAACCACTGACATGTGCGTTTAGATCGTGGGAACTGTGTGAATATCCATTTTTACCTCAAAACACTTCGCATTCGTGGAAAGTGAAGAGATCTAACAAATTAGAAAAACCTAGGTATGTAATAATCGGTTTTCAAACCGCTAGAAAAAATAGTCCGACTAAAGCAATGTCGTGTTTCAACCATTGTAAAATAAAAAACCTAAAGGTCTATTTAAACGCAGAAGTATTCCCCTATGAAGATTTTCAGTGTGACTTTACCAAGAATAAGATGGCGACATTATATCGCACGTATGCCGAGTTCCAGAAATCTTACTACGGACATGAAGATGTGAAACCTCTGTTGAATCGAGCAGATTTCAAAAATCTGTCTCCAATTATAATTGTTGACATGAGCAAACAGAACGATAACGTGAAAACATCAACCGTCGACCTAAGGATTGAACTAGAAGCAGACGAAGCGTTCCCAGCTTCAACATCTGCATATTGCTTAATATTACATGACCAAATTATAAATTATAATCCATTTAATGGAGAAGTAAGAACCTTGTAAATACTTATTGTAAACCTTACTATTATTTTAATAAATAAAAAACTTTTTTTTAAGTATCACGCTTGTTTTATTTTCACATAAATTAGTTATTTTCATACAAATATTAAAATAGACGTCGCTTAACATCACGTACTGGCGTCGGATGCTTGGCGAAGGTTGACTGAGATCGTTTGTGTGATGGCACTGGATGTTCGGTGAAAGTTGGGTAAGGTTGCGTTGGTGATATCGTCCTGAATTGGTAGAAAAAATCAGGTCCATCGTTTACCTCGCATGCCTGCGGGTTGCGGATCTCGGCTGGTGTCCGTGCAGGTCCGTCAATATGATCTAGTGCCTGGGAAAAATAAATATAAAATAAATATTGTGTTTTTATTTTTAAAACTATGTTTATATAAATTACCTTAGCTAAAATATCATCCTTAGGCTGATTAAATCCATCACGTGCATATGAATCGTCGTGCATGCTGAATATACAGCGGTCTGAACTCTCTATTATATACTACTTTTTACAACAATTGTTTTATATTAAGAAATTAATCTTGAAGTATACAAAATGTTAACTTAATCTTAAAAAAAAATCGTTTACCTATACAAGAACATATTGAATATTGATGTCATTAAAAATAAATAGGTAGTGGTTCAATGAAGTAATACAATGTGAAAATTAGATACGTTACATTCAAATAAAATATCTATTAATTATGAACGAATTTATGTATTTTTTATAATCAGGGTAATTTGTTTTATAATCATTTACAACTTGTAATAGAAATTGTTTTTGATTTTCGTCTTTCGTCAGTATACTACTGTATTCTTGAATTAACTTAACTCCTCTTTCTGCAACATAATTTATGACTGATAACTCTGTTTAATTAATTCATTTTTAATGGTTAATACATATACCTAACTAAAGTATAATATTATTTTACGCGTAATATTAATAACTAGTATCTGTATTTTATTTTCGTAAGTATACATAAATATGTACAATGTATAGTGATAACTGATAGTATAAATAGGTGTAGGTACGTACATGATAATAATATTATAATACCCTGAATATTGTAATTATTATAACATTATATAGGCCATTTCGTTCCAAGGCGTGTAAGATTATTAAGATATTTTAGGAAAATTAACAGTATACTAATAATATTATAATATTCTACATGAATCACACACATATACTATACACACGTGTATTATAATTCTAGTCGATATGAATCTTTTATTTTTGTTTTTACTCTCTCATACCACGCAAATACCCTATATAGATGACCGGCCTTCGTACGATTTCCTGCTTCCTGTATCTAGGTTGGTATCTATTTCAATATGTGAATCATATAATGCGTAGCGGGCTATTAATTAATACAATTGTTATTCCATAACCACATTTCAGGATGTTGTGCAAATAATTCATTGAAGTCTTTGTTTAAAATTATAATACAATGTCATATTATACACTAATGGATATGATAAAATTATAGATATTTCACAAAACAATTTTTTGCTAATTATACACACATTTTTAAAGTAGGTAACTGTAAAGTTCAATTACAATTTGTTAAAAATAAATAAAAATATATTATTTTTGTTTTACCCGATAAAATTCATTTTTTGTCTTAACCCATGCACATACTTATAACGACCATTATAATGTACAGACTTAAATTGCTTTCTCAAATAATGGCACCGGTGCAACAACTTGGTAAGTACGTCCACTTTTCAATATTGTTCAGCAAACATAAAAAACTATCTATACAATTGGGAAATCAACCAAAAATTAAATATGTGGTTTTATTAATTTTGTACATTAGTTGTGCCCATTTTCTTTGTTTTAAATTTTATATTTTTGATAATATTTATAAAAAACTAAAAAATTATAATGATAATTATATTTTCAATGATTGCAATAACCAGTTACGTCCAATTTTGTTTTTGAACATAACTGGTTATTTTTGCAGCAAACTAACTAACAAAATATTTTATTTAAGTCAATAATTATTTATCGTCAATATGTATGTTAAATATGGCCTGACTTAATAAATATAACAAAATTAAAAAAAAAAAAATTGTATTAAATACAAATTAAAAAGTATAAAAATATCTAGACTACATGTCTTGTCAAGTATAAAATATTATAAAGAACGATCATATAATAAATCTTAAATAATATTGTATTACTATTTGTTATGATTTGATAAGTTAACATGAACCCAAAGTACTAAGTAGTATGATGTTAGTAACAGTTGGCTCAGTGATACAATAATATATATTTATGCAAATATTTAATTAATATTTATATATTATTGTATTAATTATTAAGGTAATACAATTACAAGCTAACATACAAAACCTTATAATTGTACCGAATAAAATAATAAAACTTCTATATATTCATTTGGTGCAAGAACCAATTACGTCTGGACGTATTTGGTTATTTCATCTAACCATAACGTAAAATATAGATTTTGTATTGTATTTTCTATCATATTGATCGGGCGTATCTGGTAATTACAACGATCGATAAAGAATTTTTTTTTAACATTTCTGTATAGAAAACCATTTTTTGAAAAATTGGACGTACCTGGTTATTGCACCGATGCTTCAATTGAGACTTGAGAGGTTATTTAAATCAGTAAATATTTAAAGGTTAATAGTTTGCATTACAATACCTGTTATAAAATCAGTTAAAATATTTTATTATTAAACCAAGTTCCAAAAATATGTATAATATTACATGGATTCATTAGCAATTAAATATACAATTTATATCACTTAAAAATTCATTCTATAGAAGTAAGTACATAAAACTATAAGTATATTATATACAGGTGTATATAGCTTTATTGTAGGGGATACAGTTGGTAGGGTTGGATTGGTTGGTAAGGTTGGTTGGCAGAACGTGTATGTATGGCAAGTGTTGTATGTTTGGCCACTAAGAACTCGGATAGTTACCCGTCCGGGAACTATAATTGCTGCGGTGTTGCGTAATATCATTGATTATAAAATATACTATAGATTGTTCACTGGATAGTGGATGGTTTTTCCGTGGCAGTAAATATTTACGAACAACCGTCCAGTGAGCAATCTATAGTATTTATAATCAATGGTAATATCAATCATGTTATGTGACTGATTGCAGTAACCGTTCCGATCCAAGCCACAATGGTTATTATTATATCATACAATAGTTATGAAAATTATTATGTCTATAGTAATATAATATAATAACATTCATCATTTTTATTTGGACACAATTGATTATATACATTTCAAAATAAACTATAAACTAGCTTGTTGAATATAATATTGATCAGAAGCGCATAATATATGACTTTAACTCTATCATAACACCGTCATTCGTTTGTGAACATTTATTACATTTTCAGATCATAATTCACACTAATTAACTATGAAGTACTTTTTTATACTTTTAGCAGATTTTATGATTCTTATCAATTCTGAATTACAAGATTTCAAGTTCCGCCCAAATTTGCCACTAGTAAGTAAAAATTGATTAATAAATATACTATATTTTCAACTAGAATTAAACTAAATCATTCTAAACTTCCGTAAAAACTAATATTTCAGAATAACTTTATAATATTAGATCTTCTATTCAATTTTCTAACTGTTTTAAGCAAACAGTCCTTATAACATACATAAAATTTAATATTTTTCTCAAAAGTATTAAATTCTACCATAATCTGATGCACATTATTTTTACACAAAATGTCCTGCTTATGAATCCAGTAGTTACCCTCCATATCTGTGTAGGTGACGGTATTCTAAGACATATTGTCATATATTCGACATATTGTATTGTAAATACATTCTTAGTTATGCCTTTATTAAATAAGAAATATTCAATGTCCTTGCGTAAAATATTATTGAAGAAAATACTTGAAACTATTCAGTAACCTGTCTTGTCAATGTTATAATTATTTGTGAACTAAAAATGTGAATCATGTAAGCTAGTCCCCTGCTTGAATTTTCTGTAGAAAATTAATTTCTACCCTCGAAAAAATTAGAATTATACATCACCAACAATCATATAATGTCTATGGGGAAATCGAATGATGATGAAAAGTACAATATCTAAGGAAGTCGTATAGGCTACAGCCGTTATAATAGTTAACATCAGACATTTGGTTGTTAATCATTTTCAAAATCCGTAATTTATATTGTATACGTTATGTTTAGTTTTGAGGAAATCATAATATACGTGGGTGTATTTAGTATGATATTTTATTGAAATACAGTCGACAAGCGAATCAAGCCGGAGCAATACATTTCATCTATACAATTTTATATAATGTTATAAAATGTACCTTTGTATACAATTCATCTATTATTAATATTATTTTTTGTTTATTGAAAGTAATATCATCGGAAATTTTGAGAGCTTTTAGTAAAATGGATATGATAATAGAAGTTTGGATGAAAATTATAAACATAGAAATTTAAATTTTAAACTGATTTCAGGGAGAATATCGATTATATTTCAACTCTGTTCAACAATGTAGCCAGAAATGCGCTATTCAGCAACACTTTTATTTATTCAAGACATCTAGCACTAGAGTTGAACTAAGAGGAAATATTACGTCTGTTAATAAAGCATTTGATAATAATCTATGGGTATGTTAGTTAAATAAAATTGACATTTGATATACAAAAAATTATAGTTATCAAATATTGTTTAATATTGTTATAGTTTCATGGTGCTATGTCAGTAAAAGATAAAATTGGTACATGGCAAAATAATGCGTACGTTTATAAATCACCCCATGCTTACAAAACTGTTAAAAATCTTCTTGGAGGTGAATTTCATGTTTTTTTAAATAGCTTTGGACTCAATGACACAAAACAAAGTTCAATACCATCGGTAAGTAGTTTTTTTTAAAAATATTTTCAAATTTTTATATGAACATAATAAAATAAATATTTTTAGGGAACATATGTCACCAAAGGTTATGATTTATCGAACTATCCATCAAATACAAATTTGCCAAAACAAATTTTTTATGGAACTTACAAATATAATATTAATTATACGGAAAAAAATGGCGAGGTTGTTGCATGTTATATGTTTGTCCTTGATGTAAAACGTCCATGGGAATTGGAAGTGGAATGAATTTGTTAATTTATGCGTAGTGTAAGTAATTTGTTAGAAGTATTGTTTAAAATTAAAAAAAAAAAATTAAAAAAATAGATTTTATTAAATGGTTGTATTGATATAATTATGTTGAACTAGTTTAAAATTGTTATTACAGTAATATCATAATTTCCTAAAAAATAATTATAATCGTAAATTCCATAGGCCTATAAATAGATCAACATGAGACGAAATATTTTTAAAATGTTATGGTGTATAGAAAATTATATAATATATATTATATAAAAATTCAGCGGACATTTTGTGTTTCTAAATTCTAAGGTAATTTTTTTTAAAGTTACACCTAAAACCAAAATCGATTTTTTTAAAAAACAGTATTGCGTAAAAACTCCCGTTTTTCCTTAATTGTTTTTTGTTTTTCCTGGAGCATTTACAAACTAGGTCTAAATTGTTCACCTCCCAAATTCACCTAGATTCATTTTCATATTGGAAAAAATTACTGAAATCGAATTCGAATTCGTGTACACAGACACACACTAAAAAAAACACACATCATTGTAAAATTGGACTCCGCTCAGAATCTAAATAAGTATTTGAATACACGCAAAAAAAACTGGAAGTTTGCATGATGTTTGTGGAATTACAAGGTATAGTATTATGATATAAATACCAATCAGTTTTTGTTTATACTTATGCAATTTCATCACTTGAAATCGTATTTAATCTACAATCGTCATGGAATATAAATGTAGTTCATTAATAACGGACATTATTCTTTTTTTTTACACAAATAATAAAAGATGTTCATTATAATAATATGTTAAGCATAAGTTCTCTAATAAATAAACTACATCCTTACTCATTTCATATAATATTTATTAGAACTCAAAAGTAGATATACGTTTAACTTTTTTATTATTTTATCATTCGTTTGTGACTGTTACATTTCCATATTATATTTCAAACTGATGAACATTGAAGTAACTTTTTATAATTTTAGTTGAATTTATGATTTTAGTCGGTTGTGGTGTAAAAGGTTTTTAGTTTTTCCCAAATTTACCCTTGGTAAGTGCAATTAATAAATAAAAAATATTTTCAATTAGTATAATATTATATGTATACGATTATGCCAAATCAATCTCGTAAAGACTAAAAACTGCTGTAAATATATCAGCGTAACTTAGTAGTTATTAGATATTTATTGTTATTATTAACGGAAGTACTCGGTATAAACTTTTTATTATTTTCTCAAAAGGTCCAGAAGATATAGGTACTTCTGTATACAAACGAAGAAAGAGATTTTATTAAATCGTATTATTGATATAATTATATTTATGTAATTTTTTTAAATATTTATTTACAATCCATACAATACAATTGTAAATTTGTACTATGAGCAAATTTGATAAATGGACAGGAAATATCGTTTTTGAGCAGGCACTCGGCAGTGCCACCCGATCAGGTAATTTTTAGGTATTACCTATTATTTTATTTATTGCTTAATTTTTTTATTTTAGTGGATAGGCCTATATGTAGATTACCGGAAAGTAAGATGGAGTATAGTTTATTGATTAATGGTGTACTGGGAGAGTTTAAATTAGTTTGGAATTTAAAGTAATATAATTTTGCTTATTGATTAAGGGTAAGAATTTTCAGGTATTTGGGAAAATTATAGTTGTGAAATACCAAGAAGAATACGCTACTATAGTCGTAAGCAGATGGATTGCAACGTTTGAAGTGTTTTGGTATTGGATTTTTATCTAATTTAAAATTGTTATTTTAGTTATATCATAATTTCCTGAAAAATGTAATAATATTATGTGTACTTTATTACGGGATGACCATTTTCCTCAAAAACGAAAAACCCTTTTCTTCCATTGTTATTTTTTCATAGTAAAATAAATTTACTTTTAATATTACTCCACAAGTTTATTTCGTCAAAAATCTTGTCTATTTTTCTACAAATATTAAAATCATAATATTTTATTAAACATTATGCGAATAAGTTATAACATTGTACCCAATATTTTGGACTTAATATTAGTGTGTGGAGGCAACCTGATTTGAGCAGCCGTGACGGATCGACGGTGTAGTGGGTGTCGTAAAATATTGCCCGCTCACGGCAGTCACGGGCGATCGCTGGCGTACTGTTACTGCCCCGTCGATGTACAGTCACTAGCCGTGCGATGATAGTGGACTGTATAATATGAAGAGAACGGAAAAGTGTAGGAACTTAAGAAAATATTACAGTCTTGATCAGATGTGCTGTAAAATAATTGCAACAAGAAATTTCGATGGTAAAAAAAAAATACGATAATAATTCAACGTAAAACAAAAATAATAATAATGAACAACAAAAGACGCTAATCGTGTATTGTTGGACGAAAATAAAATATGAAGTATATATTTAGACGCTAATAAAAAAACTTTTTTGAATTTACGCTCAATTTTTTTTTTTTTTATTACACTTAAAACAACTTATGAGGTATCATTCATTCAATTTTCAAGTTGATCAACCGAGCAAATAACGATTTTGTCAAAAAATGATTTTGCTTAAAATGTACCGTTATTCCTTAATTATTTTTCCTGACGATTACAAAAAGTCAAAAACTACTTGGAATTTAAAATTTTGACTTCTCGAATTCACCAATTAGATTCACTGCCTCACCATAAAAAATACTGAATTTAATAATCCATGCATTTTTCTGACTACTTAGTTATCGATACCTACACTGACACACGAATAAAAAAATAAAAACACATCTATTTGTAAAATCAATACATTCATCGCACCCGCTCAGAATCTAAAATATTTAAATATATTATATGATATTCATGATTTATAATATACGATATACCTAGGACCTAGGTATACGTCTTTATATTATATAGACTTTAGTTATAAAATGTTAGAATGGCTTAAGAAATGCGTGATGCATTACAAAGATTGAAATATGCATAATAATAGTTATGATCATTTATTTATTAAAATTATTGTGATACATTATATAAGCAGGTACATGTATTATTATAGTTTAGTGGTAATACAGCAATAAAAGATAAAATTGGTAATCGGAAAAATAATATGTACGACGTACGTACATAATTCACCTGAAGTATACTCAAGTCTTAAGAAAGGGATTTTATTATAAGGGTTTACGTATACAGTTAATATAATGGTATACAATTGACAAAACTACCATATTTTTCAACTATATTTTAGTTAGAAGCTATTATTGTTCTAAATTCTAATAAAAATTAAAACGTATTTACTTTATAAAATATTTAACCATTCATGCTTGATATTCCTTATTGTTATGTACATGTAATAACTTCTTTTTAGACTGTATTGTGTCCTCCGTCCACTGATCACTATTAGACTTCGTATTTTTATACAACATTGGATGTGATTAATGTATCATATTCGTAAATTTTCGAATTTTTAATATTTACTCATATAATGTTTCTCCCGGTATGGATTTTGAGTGTTTTACTTACGTTATCTTTTACTGATTCTCTTATTATATTTTTAATAGTATGTTCTTTGCATCTGAGTTAAGTCACTTGCCATACTATTCCTATTCCTGCATCTATTTAATTTATTTACTTTATTATCAAACGCCATTCATGTTTGATGTTCCTTCTTCTTTTTTAAGTTTCTTCGTAGATTGTATTGAACAGTGGTTTCTTTATTCAGCGTGTTTCATCCCCTATTTTTACTTGTCGTTTTACCTAGTAGACGTATCTTGAACATATTTTTTTTTATAATATATTCCACGTTTCTTTAACCTTGCTATTTTCCCAGTGAAGTTTTCGGTCTCTTGACTTTTCTTCAAATGTTCGTTGAAAGATCACATAAATAAAATTCTGAATATAAAATTGAATTCTCGCTTTTGCATTTTTGGGAGATAAAATCTTTGTTTTCATTCTTGTTTTATCTAATTTATTCTAATTTCTGCTAAAAATGGTTTGTATCACAATCTGCTATCCATGCGATTTTCTTATCTGATTTCTCATCAATTAATCAGGAATTCCCAAGGAATCGGAAGCCATATTATGATATTATGATCTATATTTGGTTAAGAACCACGATTCTAGAGTTTGTTAGAGTAGCGGACCAACATTTTTCGAAGTACATCTGGTTTATTTAAACATTCAATATCAGGTATAACTAATTGAATACCTTCTTGTCTGAAATAAAATGTTTATAAATCAAAATTCTACTTCGGATTATGTACTTAAAAAAGTAAATACTTGGGACACTTGGGTGTGTATTGTCCATTAAAGCCCTTGGTTAGTTTTAAATATATTATTACTCTTACTCTAAGGACAACTCTATACCTCGGGATATACTGCGTATAATGTACACCAGAATTTTTTCAAGGGGGGCGCAAATCCAGGACCCCCCTGTTTGCGCCACTGATGTTTGGTTTATACTATATACATACACAGTACACATAGGTTATGTTACCTAAATGGTACGTGTAGGTACATTGTACATAACTGAAATCTATTTAACGATTTCCTTTATGAATCGTATCACTATCGCGGATTCAAATTATATTATTATTATTTCCTATTGCATTAAAGCAATGCCACAGCTGTTACGCATATTCCTTCAACAGTTTTTTTTTTTCGTCCTAGAAACTAAATAATTAACCATCCAAAAACAAATACGTATGAATTATCGTAACCACGATGGGGTTATTGATCGTTATTCGCCAGTACCTAAATATTCTATGTGAAACTTGGAATTTTTTTCTACATAATATGTAATATAAACCTTTGCTTAAGCACACACATCATAATATATTACGTACACATACATATATAAATATTATACGTGTGTGTAAATACCATATACTACACACTCTCTTATATATTATGATAGAACGACTTACTCATGCACATCGATCCATCGCCATACATACATGGGCACAGTGGTACACACATACAAGGTACCTATATTATCCGTACCGGATACGGTACGATGATAGACCATGCGCCCGGTTGCGTATACTTCTGTGTGACACTCACACACCGACCGACCTGTGTATCTGTGTGCATATTAGGTATAGCAACTCTGCAGAAGAAGTAAACGGGTTCGCCGATCAAAACTCCGAGTGCTAGCATGCGGTGGGTGTGTAGGTGTATATATGTGTGCTCATAACTAAAGATAGATAGGTAACTCAAATAATGGTAACTTATTTGTGTAATGCACTAAATGATATATAATAAATATCAAAAATATATAAGCAATAAACATGATAATAATATGGTACCCTTCTGGCACGACAAAAATTATATACAAATTTAGCCCTTTTGGCTCGACAAATATCATAAAAATAATTACAAGCATGAGCTTGCTCAGCCAATGGATTCAACAATAATATTAACAGTAATAATGATAATAATATTTCAAAACTCACAGGTTTGTGGAACGCAGTCTGGCCAGCTGGTCCTGCACCCATATTATAATAAATAACAAAAATAACAATAAAAGATCAGCGCGAACTGACAATGATACAAAATACAATCAGTGGCGATTAGCGCACACGTGCGGTGGCAATGACTTGCATTTCATTAGTTGGGGTAAAGTATATTGCATCATAGTATCCTACTGTCTACTGATCGGCTGTCGGGTAATATTAGTATATTCCTAAGATTTACAAACTAGAGTGTCAATTTATACACTCGATACAAGACCCAACCATCCGACACCCATCCCCATAATTAAATACTGGGGCGAACCGCCCCATAAAAGTACATGTCCGGCGCCACTGCGACACGAGTAATAACAATAATATATGAGTATAAACAGCGAATCGTGCCAGTATATAAAAAATAATAATATTTAGCGATTTGCGCTCACAAAATAAATAATATATGTTGATTAGCGCCCTTGATTACACAATATAATTAAGCGCACGATTTGCGCACACCAAAAAATGAATATAAATTTTATATAATATTGAAAAGGTGACAATTCGCGCCCACACAATAAATATAATAAAAAAACAATACTGGCAATTCGTGCCTAAACAGTATATAGTAAAGCGTTGTCACTAAGGATCGGAACTTGACGGACTGAGGACTGGGCGGCCGTATTAAATTTGCATACCAGTGAACCGGCGGCGGCTGACAACGCGCCGGGCGTAATCTACGATTATACAATACACAACCACAAAATAGTTCAAAAATAAGACATACAATGACGAATACGTGTTGTGTGTGTGTGTGTGTGTATGTGTGTGTGTGTGTGTGTGTGTGTGTGTGTGTGTGTGTGTGTGTGTGTGTGTGTGTGTGTGTGTGTGTGTCGGTCGGTGGAAAATTATACTAGTGCCTGTAATTTATTACATTGCGAGTACGGCGGTGACGGCGGCGCGAACACATATAATAATATAATAGCTAACCTCGTGCACTTCGTTGCCCGTTAAATGTACCAACTCTATTATGACTCAAATTTTGTTCAGTTCGTTATTTAATATTCGGTGTATGGGGTTCAAAATTTATCTTAACTTTTCTGTTGACTGGAATAAAAATTCTGATTCGCAGCAGTATATTATCAGGTAGGCAATCTACCTGCGGTAGATCACGGACCCCGTGCTGTTTGTACGTGAGTGTATGATTGAACTCTAAAGTATCAAAGTTATACCAAGTTTGTCGTTTTTACTTAATTCCACCCATAGTGGATTAATATAATCAATTAATACAAAATCCTAACCTAACCTGGCCGTACTAAAATCCGATGAATAAGAAAAACCAAATTTAACCTTTTAAAATAATAATAAAAATCAACAAACATGTCCGATTAACCAATAGCAACCGATATATAATACACTATTATTATTTTAATCTGCAACAATAAACTAAATTTTTATTTTATTATTTAGTTTATTTTTTTCTGGAGAGATGTCGCCACTATTGTATTTTTGACATCCAGATTTCATATTTTTCCGGTGGATTTTCCTAAAATCTTCATTCATAGATTTAAAAAATCAAGAAGATCTGATAATAGTAGTTCCAGAGTTTACCCTGTAGAGAGATTTTCATTTCACATTTATATAGTTAGATATTATAATATTGTATACATTCCTCCACCGTCTTTGCTTCCCAGACATTTGTAGTAGTGATCGGTTTCCCCACACTCTTATTATATACCTATGTCCTACTTATAATATATATGGTATATTATTATTATTGTATATTATTAACAATATGTTTATGTATAATGCGCGTACACGGAATTCGGTGAATAATAATAGCCGCATACCTCCACCACCTCCTATATAATAACACAATTGGTAAAATAAATCTTTATTTTATTATTGTTATTAAAAACATCTATGCCTACATACCTATAATATAGAATATAAATATTATACTTACAATCCGGGTGAGCTCATACGGGGTGGGAGGTATTAAACCCTAAACAGTCGGTATTATAATCCACCCATTTATCCGGTTTTAACTAAATTATAGGTCCTGGTTGTTTTTTTCTTATTTTTTTCAATGGCCCAACATCGATTATGCCACGACGTGTATATAATT
This sequence comes from Metopolophium dirhodum, assembly GCF_019925205.1. NCBI lineage: Eukaryota > Metazoa > Arthropoda > Insecta > Hemiptera > Aphididae > Metopolophium > Metopolophium dirhodum. The sequence continues at coordinate 12,208,570 of NC_083561.1, forward strand.
TTATTTGACAAGAGAAAACCGTATCAAAAATTCGTTTTCACTCATTGATCTTTGTCATTTTGGATCGAAAGACGTCGCAACTGCTTATTATAATTCTCCTGCAACTACTTATTTCCCAAGATTTATATACCACATTAATAATTAAAAACATGAATTATTATTACGATAAATTATTTACAAAACAAATAAATTATACGTACGGTATCGGCGTATCGCCATCATAACATCGTACTGTTGTATATGCATACACACAGTGTGTGTGTAAATATTGTAACTTGTAGGAGTGTGTTATATTATGTACTTTGCAATTGCACGATTTTACGATGACTTCTCGCGTGATATTTTTTCCCATGATATACACCTGCACCTTTGATCATTTCAATAACAATAAACTTCTGCAAACATATTCAACCGAAACACAATATACATTGACACGTTGCGAAAAACAGAAAATATTAGAACGGACAAAACGTTTACAATTTATTAAAATATTAATAGTTGTGATTTGCGCGACTTGATGAAATTTGACTGTACGCTGAAATTATATTTATTATCATTTGAGTTAATAACATATAACATTGGGTTTTAGCCAAATAATATTAATTGTTAGTGTATTGAATAGCACTCGACAACAGTCGATTTCAATACTTAGACTTCATAGGACTCCAATCATCTGTTGTAAGGTCTATCGAATGTATTGCTTCTTACGCGTAATATACTAATATATCTAGGGTTCTGAAATATAATGAAATTAATTTTTTTGAAATATTTCACGAAATATTGTATATTAATGAAAGATTAAAAAAAAAATTTAATTTAAAATTATAGTAGAAAGTACAGTAGACACATCTACTTAGTTAAATTTTTAATGTTAAATGCTATAGAAATATTTATTACATTTTACATTCTACAAATTACATATTAATTATTTATCTTATATTAAATAAATATTAATAATCACTTATCAGGTATGAAATCAGTAGACCATCTAGTGATGATTTTATGAAACATACCACAAAACACAGAATAAAAAAAAATTTAGAGAAATATATTTTTCAATGTTTCAAGTAGGGTGAATTTTTCAAGTTTGAAATATTATTTTAGTGAAAATTTCATGTGAAATATTTGATACTCATAAGTCATTACCCTAAATATATCATAATAGTTATGACAGTATTTTAAATCAACTCCAACATAACAACATAATATAATAAATATGTAGATAAATTAATACAACTCGTGGTTGTTATTAATTACATTGACCATCCAATATTATAATAAATATAATAGTCTACGGGATATTGTTTTCGATAATTGTTTATATTATTTGTTGCTGCGTGTAGCTCTAAAACCATTTGCCTAATAATTTATGACCGATTTGCGTAAACTCGTTTTTGCCGTATTGTATAATATATATATTATAGGTACATGTTTGTGATAATTACAAAGAAAACAATAATAGCCTTTTATTGCCGAGACAATTTGTTCTCCTTCGGATATCGATGTATTTTAATGCGACTAAACGATCGCGACCTGCCCTTCGTCTCTCTACCATCGCACGATTATATGTAGCGCTTCGTGTGCAATTTCGTCATGTTTTCTTATGTCATCTGATCTCTCACTACGATGATTACAAACATAACGTTATAATAATAATATCACTGACGCCATTCGGCCGAATATATTCGTAATAATGGTAATAACTAATAACATTCGCCCACGATATAGTGTTACATTAAAATTATACGTACAGCATAGCATTATATTAAACAGACAAATAGTGCGTGTATATAAATTCTCAAAAGATCGAAAGAAAATCCTAATGGATGGGAAAATAAATGTTCAATGTAAAAATATACCGTACCTACATTTAAACAAATTTAATTTAAAAATAAAACATGCAGGAGTTTTTTTTCCCGAATGGTTATAATCCGTAACGTCCTCGAAAACCTTTAAAAATCCGAAAACTCAAAACCAGCTATATTAAAACTCAGTTGATTTTTTAAAAAAATATAAAAAAAACATTCGTGTTAACACGCGTAAAACATAAATATCATTATTTACTTTAAACATTTCAGGTGATGATAATATGATGAATATGTCTTTTTGTGTACCTATGTATTATACCTAATGTATATTTTACGGTTAATTCGATTTTGTGGTTAGTGTTTTAATAATAAATACTGACGGGTGTACATTATACAATAAGTTTTAACTTTTAAGTGAAATAAACTGTTTTTGTTCTAGAAAACTATCTAAATGGACATTTTGTATAATAATAATAATAAATGATCATGGTTATTTAATTAAGTAATATTATTTCACGAGTGAAAAAGATAATTTCCAATTTAGTTTTTCCTAGACTACCGCCAACACTCGTATAACCCATATCAACGCGATAATAACGGCTATACTATCACCCTTATGTTTGTTTAAATTTTTTATTCGGATGTTTGAACTTTGAACATCCAAATACATCCAGCCATCAAAACGCCCTAAATGCGAATAAGTATTTCGGTTCCAAAACTCCGAAAATATGACGTTATACTCATTTGCAGAATCCGCTGGATGCGAAGAATGACTGTTTATAAACAGTAGATAATGTATTGTTAGCTAAGTCACTTTAACACACAGAACCTGAAAAATTTCATGAAGTATAATTTATAGGACGACGGGCGCCAAAATTTGTTCGTTTTGAATCTACGTTGAATCGCATACGTGCATAATTATATAAGTAAAATTTATGTTTATTTTTATTTAACTGTTAAATATTTGTGACCATTATTAATAATAATACAATTTTTAGACATTTTGAAAATATTTCGACACACGTACTAATGTGAAACTTAAGACTACATTTCTGAGGTATTAATTTGATTTATAATGTTGATATTATAATTCAAATATAGTGTCATATCGTTATCTATCCGATGTTCGAGACCTCTCCAATACGATGATTCCATTCATATATTATACAAGCACTATAAATATGACATCGACGAAGTAAACTACACATTGCATCATACTGTGAATTTTTTACACGGTCTTTTAATTTTTTCTGCAATTTTTTCCTTGGAAATTTTTATGCAATTTAATACACCTACCGCGTATTGTAGTTGTAGTTTAGTAAGTGTGTAATCTACCTACTTACTAAACTATGATTAAATACATATATTATTACTGTATATTGGTACACCGAGACCGGCGGCGCTCCGAGTCTCGCCACGAACGGTCCGCGGGGCGGTAAAACAAATAAATATACGTCGAATCGACTTGATATTATTATAAATATTACACACGAGTGCCATCATAATATAGCCCATAGCCATTGTTCATTAGTATTCCACTGCATGTGTGGCTGCGAAAACGAGGAAGGAACTGCTGCCGCCTATGAATCCCGGCGGTGGATCACCTGCAGTGTTTTATGTGAAGTGGAAACGTCACGTCGTTATATTGCATAGTAGGTAGGTACCTATATAGTATTCGCGGGCGATAGAGTATATACCATATAATATGTATAATATGTCATATTATAATGTCGTGTGTATTATGTCATATAATATCATATAGGTTTAATATATTTTGGTGACGTTGCCTACCCATCGATTTTTAGGTAAAATAATAATAGTAATAATGATAAGACGAAACGGTTTATTTTCTCAAACGAACCCCTTATTTTCGGTCGTTATCGTATACTGCAAAGTCCTACTCATAGACCTATAAACTAATGGACAGCGCATTCCACTCCACCCTGCCATCAATGCACGGGAATCATATAAGAGCAAGAAAGAAGAAAGAACGAAGAGAGAAAAGAGAGAAAGAGCATAAAGGGGGTAATCATTGACGTATGAAACTAATACTATATTTCCCCCACGTTCTCTTTTCTCTTTTACTTTATATCGTACCCCTGATCTCTATCTAAGCGCTGTCCATTAGTTTATAGGTCTATGGTCCTACTATGTGAATAATATGGTACTGACTACTGGTACATAATAACCAGTTAGTACCGATAGACTGTACAGCACCTGAAATCCAACCTCAGACACTATAGTCCATGGCCTATAGGTCATCTGGACATTTTGATATCAAAATTTATAATAAGTAATTCTGATACGATTGGATAGTGAAATGCAATAATTTATATACCCGTAGGCTGTAAGTGATAATCGTTGAGTTTTCGTTTTATTACTTTAGCAACTAGATATTTTTAAGCGGGGGAGTAGTTGTCATTGTGCAGGTGACGTCATAGACCATAAGTTATACAGCTTACTAGTAAACAACATTAAATAAAATATATATAATAACTTACGAGAGCATAATTACATATTTTTAAGTAAATAAAATAGTTAAACTAAAAATATACGTAGGGTTCCTACCTATGAGTTATGATTGCACTGTCTGCAATGATAGAAGTCGCGTCAGCGTCATATTTCAGTATATTATATTACCCCCCATAAATCACTCATATATTTGATATATTATACATAGGGCCTTGACTCTTGGTGGCACCACTTCAATACCAGTGTTTACAAAACATATGTTAGATAATAACATCTAAATAATAATCGGCTAACACGTCATATTTTTTATATTATTTGCATATGTTACACAATTACCTGCTTTTTTATCGATACATATATTTTTGAGGTGGTAGAAATACTCAAAAAAGGGTCATATATATAACCTCTATGAATTGAAAATCGAATGCTTAATAATATGTTAGGTTATATAAAATTGACGCAATATATAAAAAAAAATCGCCATTGTATAACGTAGATAATAGATTAATATTTATCGATGTAGGTATATACTTAAAAACGTATCAAAATCAAATGATTTGATACGGCATAAAGTCTAAAATATATAATATATTTATACAATAATGTATGGAGTCCATTAAAATACATGTCCGTTGGACGTTTGAAAATACCATCGTAATTATCAAAATAATTGGATGGAACTTCAATGCAAGTTGAATAATATACAAAGGAAAAAAAGATAACCGTCTTAGGACAAAGGAAAATACTATACTTTTAAGTTTTAACGACACAGACGGTCATTCAGAATATTTTGATAATGATAATTTTAATTACTGTTCCATTTTCTTTTACAACAATACAAAATTCACTCATTTAAAAATGGACTTAATTCAGTATGAGCAAACATTTTTGAAATGTCAAAATAATACAAATACGCAAAATCTCTAAAGGAACTTCTAAAACTTTTGACTTCTGGGTTTTTACTTTGTGAGTGTGTGCGAATAATTTAAATTCATAATAAAAATGGTTTCCAAAAAGGAGTTCATCAAGTGTTGTATATTTTTTATTTATATACATAGCTGATTGCCAAAATATTTTTAAACTTAAATTGATGGTATACATATTTTATGTGAGTCGAGCTGCAACGCTTTATATTATAATATATTGAAGAAAAAGTTTTATTCTTGAGAATAAAAATAAAAAAAAATGTATAGAAACATATTTTTAGTATACTTTCTAGTATTATAATATAGTGTCTGCGCAGGTCTTCGAATATATGTTCCAATATGTATATATTATGTAGCTAGGTATTCAGCATTGGGTATAAGGAACACGACTTAGAGATTTTGGCCAAAGCAAATTGTAAATAATTATATTATATTTGTTTTTACAATTTCCTAGACGTCTTATATAGATAGTTTACCCTCAAAATCGCCACCTTAAGTGTATATATTATAATTTAATATGTAAACACATGATTAAATAATTTTGCAGCAAGTCTGTAAGCGCTACGTTAAGTTATATAAATATTGTAATAATCGGTGTTTGGAATGAACTAGTTCTGAAAAAACGGCCCCATAAGCGAATTAGTTTATTTTCAACCAGTGTGTAGACCTAGGTACTGCAGGTATATAATAATTACAATCCATATATTTTTTAATTGAAGTAGAGGTCATGAGAGTATCCAAGATAAATAATTAACTACTAAGTTAAGTAAATGAATTTACAAAACTAACTTATAAATAATTAAACATATTTTGAGAAATAGCACTCTTAATTTTTCACCGTAGTTTTCTTTTTTTTAACAAAATGTCATGAATCGGATACGAATTAGTTTTTTTACTGAACATGCCGAATACTTATAATAATGCATAATATGCGCGTTTCCAGCAGTCTAGCGTGAATATTTCAATTTATTCTCAAGAAAACGTTATCGCCATGATACCGAACTGCAATTCTATAGTAAATCACACCGACTGTATTAGTATCATGTTTGCCGTACAGAATTATATTTGTTTAATCTCTGCCCGCCGACAATGTGATGCCGAACGATGACTCGGCGGAGCTGTCCCGGTGACATTGTCATTGCGACGACGTGTCACGCGTGTATTGTACTCTATATTGTGCGTACGTTGCAGAAATACAAAGGACGTGTCGATAGTGTTGAAACGGTCGTAAAACAGACGCTCATAATATTACACTGAAGACTGTGAAGCTCCTGCGCGGTGCCGGTCGTCGTACGTTTCCCCTCCATAAATCTTTACGGGCGGCGAATCGTAAAAATGCGTTTTGTCTGTTGATCCCGCGATGTCCATCGCCGCGGTGATTTCGGCGTAGCTTCGGTAATACAAAATAGTTGAATCGTGAAACACGCTGAAACCACCGACGTTGTCCGACGATCAGTGATGATCACCGACCGAAATATGAAGACCTGGGGGCAACAACGAGACATCTCCATATGTTGGTTGAAATAAGTTTTCGATTGCTCATTGTCAAAAAAAAAACTGCGTCGTCGGTGGAACAACCGGAGAAACGTTTAAATACAGAGATATCATATAAATGGAGATGTCTGGTTTTATTTTGGTGCAACAACAAGACATCTCCTCATTTTTAATAATATAAAATATGGAGATGTCTGGTTTTGATTTTAGTCAATAAGACATCTCCAAGTATTTAATTACGGTGCAACAACCAGATATGTCCTAAAAAGTTTTTATTGCTTCCTTAAATTATTATTAAAATTTAAACATTATCTATAAGTGCATATGTTGTACACTTATACCATAAAACTGAAACCATTTTTTAAAAAATTCTAAAATTTTTTTTTGGGAATATTCAATGTTTTTTTTGTCTGTTGAACGATTTCAAAAAAGGATATGTCTGGTTGTTGCCCCTAGGTCTTCGCCCAGGAATTAATCGGTATAATAATTATTATTATATACCGATTAATTCGATATCTCGTGATATTATTATTGTTTTACAGCTGATTGTACACATTTTTTAAATAAAAAATTTACATTCGGTTCGAACTTAACAGTCGACGCGTGATGTTCGATATCGATGGCATAGTCGAACTCGTATTATAATAATCGTTAGGCTACCTATCTATAATACTTACTCTTTTTTACTCGAAAAAATCTCCAGGAGAGCTGCGAGGGGGGGGGGGAATTAAATGCCTGGACGCGTGTATCCAAAATGCGCTCCTTTGGCGGCCGCGATAGAAACACCTGCAGCACCCGTCGCTCACCCACCTGCAGCAGACTCCGCACGAGTCCTATACACGCGCAGGATACGCCCTAACATAGCGTGTACTCGATATGATCTGTGCTATGCGTATTTTAGTACGCGTTTTAACGTTGTTTTACGACTATTATTATACGGGCTATCTTCGCACGGCAATACATAATATTCTATTATCATATTACTATTTAATATTTTAATCACGTTAATCAATCGGTCGGTAGGTACTTAGGTACTAATTATTATTAATGTACTATAATAATATAGTCGTGGTGTAGTCAATACCTGTTGGCTGTTGAGTAATTTTTTTTTATTTTTGTATTTTCAAATACACCTATAATACGTTTAGAAAAATATAAAATATATAGTATATTTTTAAATATTTATGTAGCGATTTTAAATTTTAAAACTTCAACAACGAAAAACAAAATATCTAATAATAGGTATACTTTTCTGTTGAATTGAGTAAATTCTATGGCAAATTGAATGTGTACTTCACTTCCATTCAACAACTTACCAGAATAAGCACTCTCGTAGAGTTTGACTGTTTTAAAATATTTTTTCAAAAGTATTTATCACGATTATGGCGTATAATATCAGTGTATGCCACCCCGTGATGTAGGTACCTAACTACCTACATTGCGTAAAAATAATGATAGGTATAATATTATTATCATGTGCAATGTGCAGAGTAATTTATGTATAATATTATTATGATAACACTAATAACGGTGACGGTGATCGTCATCCCACTGGAAAGTTCTGGTTTAAATATGCAAATGACATTTTTTGGAAAGGCGCACACGTGCGATGACCCACACGACCACATCATACACGTGCATAATTTACACCACGCGTATTATATCTGTCCAGTGTATGTCATGATATCCACGATTTGTCCACTCGTGCGATTCTCCAAGTATAATATTATTATAATATATGCATCAGTTATTTAATATTTTGTGTTACCTACTAAATATAATATTAAAATGGCAATATTTTATACAGTTTGTGGGTTATTTGTCGTAGTTTTGGAAAGCCAGTTATTACCACCTTATAAGTGGTACCTACTAGTTATTAGTGGTTACGTTTAAGATTATAGGTTCATTTGTCATACATTTCATATTTTCATACAGTAGGTCTCTTTTAAATTATATATAGGTATGTTACAGCTTAAGTGTTGAATTCCGTTATTTTATGAAATAACTAGGTAATTCATCAATTACCTACGAATGTTAGTTAAAGTATGAAATAAAATATGAGAATTATATACTTTAACTAGTTATTTCATAGAATATCTAGTTATTTTACACAATTTAAGTTTGATATCCGTTAAATTATTAATTTAATTATAATTACATTATTTACGGCTGTTAAAATCTTCAAACACCATTGGTTTTACAACAATAACCTTTTTTTTTTTGTTAGCAAGGTATATATACAAATCCAAGAATTGCTTAACATCAGATTGAGTAATATTTTTATGACGTTTATTTATTTCATATTACATGTGATCTCTACCCCTGTCCAAAAGAAATATGAATTTCATGTAAATAATCAAAAATTTCTTCAATCATAATATATAATTTAACATTTTCATTTTCTTACTTACGGGTAGTATTAATTTTTTTTCGATACCGTTTATTTTTACAATATCGTAATGTTTTTCTAACCAATTCTATCATCAAACTTGCATATTTTTCTTTAATTTTGTTAAAACTGGACTATTTGGTTTAATGAACGATTTTTAACACTAATATAAAAAACTTTTCTTTTATTAAATCGAATTCATTGTGAGCTATATTAATACTTAAAATAACAGTGTGGAGACAGACGAACCAACAGTGAACACGTGTGATTGTAAAACTATTACTAAACTTTAAACCTTACCAATTTTATTGACAATCTTAATAATACAATACATGTACCAATAACGATAATCTTATAATAACACGATAAACGTACATGAACATTGCGGTCACCGACAACAACGACGCCAGTCTTATCTGATTTATTATTATATTGGATAGTATAAAATAACGATATTGTACATGATATTTTGCACAATTTGTTATTTTACACAATAACGAAGTGATTCCAGGGAATGTATAAAATAACTAGTTAAAGTATAAATTATATACATAACCTACAATTTTTAGTTATTTTATAAATTACCTCAGTGGCGTGGCGAACTTCATTAACATATGAGGCACAATAATTTATATTGGTAATTATAAATACTTATATATAAATAATTAAGTATTTACGTAATGGTAACTGAGAATGATTGGCTTAGTCTTAGTGTGTACTTAATAAAATATTACTTACTATACCTATGTGAAATGTTCCTAGTCTCCAGGACACCCACCACCCTTTAAGCCGAGGTACGTGCCTCAAATAAAGTCCTTCGTCACGCCACTGAATTACCTAGTTATTTCATAAACTAACTGATTCAACACTTTAACTGTAACATATACACTATATACATAGGGATATGATGATTGGACAGTGCAAAATAGTATTTTGATACTAATATTGATAAATGATAGGTAATCTGTGAATACATTTAGAATTTAGATATTAACTATTATTACTTTTAATTACTGATTTACTCGTAAATCAGGTACATTGAGTATTTTACTCAGTGGTTAAATAAGTAGAAAAAATGAAATTTAACAAAATAATACTCGTATTTAGTTTTTACTACAAATATACTTATTCATGATAATGAAATTAATGATTTATAAAAATGTTCACTGGAATATCTCAAAATATGATAGTTGGATTATGGTCTATGATTCGTAAAATGTACAAACGCTTTTTATACGTTTGTCGTTTATGACCGTTGTTTTCATATTATATTATAAGCTAAATATATAATATATGCATGTATTTAAGAAAACAACTTTTTAAATTGTTTGTGTGGAGCATGGCTCTATATTGATTAGAGACTTGAGTGATAAACATATCAGAAGAAAAATAATACGTAGAAAGTTTCAAAATGTGGTGCTGGTGGTAGATGCTAATAGTTAGCTGAATGGAGTTCATGCCAATGACAGGGCACTGAATAAAATAGGTGAACCTAGATGATTCTTAAAATCAATTAAACAAAGAAGATAGAAATTAATTGGACACACTTTAAGAAATTATGAAGAACTACATCAGAAAGTAGTTGAGGACAAATCGAAAGCAAGAGGACGTCCTAGAACAAGTTATTAAAGATAGTGGACTCGGAGGTTATAAGGAACTAAAGAGACTGTCCAATAACAGGGAAAACTTAAGGGAGTTTGGAAGAATGCTGTAAAACCCACCTTAGGGTTGATTACTAAAGAAGAAGAAATTTATAATATCATATAGATCTACAGTTTCGAAAATTTCACTTCTTGAAAACGACATAGCACTCACATATTATACAATGCTATACCCTATACGATCTCGTTTGGCTATGTGATGTAAAGTAAAACTGACGAATTATTTTCGAAATGTACGTGTTTCTTCAGCTCCACACAATTAATATTTTGCTCTTTTAATTTTTTGTAAATTTACGCATGAGAAAAAATTTGTACAATTAGTTAATGATGCCGGTGGTTGTCTTTCTTTCTCTCTGCAGTCTGCAGAATATAATATTTGTATTCAAATCTTTGGTTCATCGCCAGCCTACAAACGTGCTGTATTAACACACGCCCCAAAAATAAACCAAAATATGTAAGTGCGTTAAATAAACAAACGCATATTATAAGTATATATTATTACTATGACGTATCCATTTTGTATAGTAAGACCTACAAACTGGCCAGCCATCTGCAGCACACCGCATAATCTAAAATCGATTTTATACTATAATCACTTCAAAATACGGTTTTATTGCTCGTTAAAATTGTAATAATAGAAATTCGAATAAAAAGTAAAAACGTCACTGTATCAAATCATATCATTATGAAACGCGAGGTATGACCCGAAGTGTGAGGTGGGCGATCGCTGTATTGTACACACAAAACACACACACTAGTTTTCTTCGCAATTTCATGTTTCCCGAGTGTCAAACTCGATTACCATTGTAATGTGTTACCGAAATCAAATTAGGTTTTCGAGTGTTCAATGGGCCCATTCCTACCGTATAACGTTGTGATAAATTACACGCCGTAAGTATAATAATATGTATAATAGTAATAATAATAATATATATATGCGCACGACCGAGACCGTACCGTTTACAGTATACGAGTGTGCCGTGTTATTATACACACACAGCAACGAAGTACGCGATATTATAATAACACGAGCAATAATAATAGTGCGTCTATATAGTATGGATTAATAACTTTCAATTACATTATACACTGGCGTACGGTGTTTTGCGTCGTTGTACTGCCACAAATCGTCATGTTATTTTCTCCGCCTACGCAATATCCGTTTTTCCGGCGAATTCATTAATCAACGACGAATATTGGCCGCGCGCGCTTGCACGTCACACTCGTCCATGTACACATCTAACCCCCCCCCCCCCCCCCCACACACACACACACACGCACGTCTATAATACTATAATATAAACTATATTAATAATACTATCTCGCGGGCCACAGGGGCGGGCGAGCGCTTTCGCTCCTGCAGATCCCTCGGGACACTCGCTGCAACATCGTCTTACATCATCTAATACACACATATAATACGTGTTACATTATATTATTATATACGGGAGCTCGCGAACGTCGGTCGTTGTGGTGTAGGTACCCATACTCGTATGTGTGTGTATTTGTGTGTGTGTGTGTGTGTGTTGTTTCTCAACGTTTTGCAGTTTTCATCGTAAAACCGCGTTTTACCGATTGCCATGCCTCGCCGCCGGCTGTATACGCGTAGTATTATTTATATTGATGATCTCCGACGAGTTGCGTTGTTCGAATAAATTACTATAATATACGTATAGGTAGGACGTATATACCTAACCTATATATATATATGTGAACACTTTTTACACGCACGCGCAGCACTGCTCGTTGCTTTAGATTTTCGTTCTCAATATTTATGGAGTGTGCCATCCAATCACTCCGCCATATAATATACAGTGCATGTGTATATACGTACAACGTATATAGATACGCTGTTTGCCGGCTGGCGGTTTCTGGCGTGGAAACTATAGTGGGCGGTGGTTGTGAGGAGGTTTTCCATTTTTCCCTCTTTCGTTGTAAATATTTGAATCGCATAAAACCGAACGTCTTACATTGTTGGTGCCTACCTGCAGAGAACGTTCGATATTTGTAATATCGATTTATAATTACTATTATATACCTACGTAGAAAATATACACTCTTTTTATGAGCGGTTCTCTCGATGAGTCTCTGCGAATGAAGGACGAGCGCGAAAAACGTCCGCTGCTATATTGTATTTATATGCGTTTGAAATGTTTAAAAGTCGTAACTCGCATACACGTAGAAAGATAATAATAATCCAACTTTACAACGCATAAATTAAAACCACAGAAAAGTACTCTCCGAGTTGGTAGTCTGCATTGACGCATCATCAGTATTACATTTGACATAAGTACATAACTAATATAAATTATACGAAACACTCATATGAATAAATGCTTGTTAGTTGATTCATTCCAAAATTCTCTTTTTTATTGAGACAAAGAAAACTTATTTACCTATAGATAACTAAATTATTTTATCACACATATAAATACTTAATACTGGTTTGGTACTTCAAGATCACCACAATATTTGATTAAAAATATTTTCTGTTCTTTATAAATATATTAACAGTATAATTAACTTATTTTTAAAATAGTAGAATTGTGCATATGTTCTAATAAGTAACTACACATTATAGTTTATAATCATTCTTATTTAGGTACCATAATGAATAATGAATTAATTTAAGAGGCTCACCGTTTACCTAATATTCACTGGTTGTTGTAGATTCCACCAAAGTTAAAGTATACCTATCAATCTGTGTGTCAATTATTTATTGGATTACAATAAATATGCACCAATGGAATTTAAACATTGAAGAATGTTAGTATTATTTACAAAACCTAAAAAAATTTATTTTAAAACTTTTGTTATTTACGATCCTAAACAAGTTGTTTTAACAAATTTTCGCAATAGTATAATAACTTTTCGTATTCTTTTTAAAGTTTTGCATATGTACCTCTGTGATTTATAGTTTAACTTTTAGTTAAACATTTTTACTCAGTTTAAGAATTTTTGTGGTCATATAAATTCATATATTTATCCTTAAAATAGTTTTTATTATACACGAAACGTATATCGACGTTAAATCGAGTAAATCCTTTTTTTATTACCATAGTACCATAATTATTAATTATATAATAAATGTATTATTAAAACCGTTTGAAATTATTGAATAAAAAAAAATATAGTTATAAATTATAATATGTATGATTATTGTTTAATATATTATTATATATTGATATTAAATTTCAAGGATTGATTATTTAAAGTTTACTCAAAGATTTAGGTCAATTTACTAGCAGAAACCATCTTCAAAGATTGAAGCATTTTTTTTTGTTTTAAAAGGAGATAAAACAAAAATAAAAATACACATAATTGTTAAACCGATACATTTATCGCTTGAAAATTGTCTATTACCGTATCTAATATATATATTTTGACTGTAAGGTTTATTTGTGTCATAATAAATTATTACCGTAATGTATTAAACTAATAAAAATAGTAATTTGTTATGGTAATGCTATTTTATGTGGCCTCATAATACATTTTGGCAACACGGCCCACTAAACGTATAGTTGTGGCACTGGTTACACTTAATGTTAATACTAATATTTTATGGGTTTCGTATAACATAATTTTTATTTCCGTGGTTTTAATTAAGTACAATAATATAGTAACTCGTTGAATTATTACTTGACAATTTATTTAAATATTTATAGAACTCATAATCTATCTTAAATATTAAGGAAAACTTAAAATAGGATATAATGGCGTGCTGCGTTAGTTATGATCAGTGGTTTTATTAATTTGTTTATGTTATTTTTTTTGAATTATTTTTTTACACTATTTGGTAAATTACTTATCAGAAATAATAACGAGAACCAACCTTTTTTTTTACTTTTAGGTAGTTATTACTTTTTGGATTAAGTACTAATATTGTTGCATTGAAATAAAAAATTATATTAGTTGTTTATGAACTATTAAACTTCGTATTATATTATAATGATAGTAAAGTTGTACCTATAGCACCTATAACTGGTATCCGGTGAATTGTTCGCGAACAATAAAATTGATCGCCGGTGAACGTATATCGCGGGAAAATTGATCGTGAATATAATTGGTCACCAGGATAATTGATCATAGAATGAACATTTGTAGTTTTTTAGTTATTTTATCCGAGTTTTATGTTTATTATTTTAGAATATTAAAATATTCTTATTTATTTATTTTTAAATAACGGACAGCTTAACCAATTTATAATATTATGATATTTACATATAATAGTATATATTATTATATCTGTTAATCACATTGTAAATTGGATTAACTGTTCATTATTTAAAAATAAATAAAAAATAAGAGTATATGAACCTTCTAAAATAATAATATACATAAAACTCAGAAATGTCTGTATTAAATATTAATTATTTAATTAGTACGATCAATACTAACCTAACCTAACCTAACCTAACCGGGCGATCAATTGTATTCACGATCAATTCGTCCAAGATACCTAATAACTGTTAACATAAAATAATAAATATCAAATGTATGCAACATTTAGCTTAGTACGTCCTATTTAATTATACGCAGTTAAATAGATCATCGTTACGAATTTTATTATGATAATAAATGTTAATAGATTATTACTTCAATTTATTGTATTTTATTGCTGCACCTAATGGTTTTAATAAGTACAACATTTCATAATATTTAGATTTCTACTCCTTACAAAAGATGTTTAATTACGTTGAATGAGAAATAATATTTTTTTTTATGTTTGCAGAAACAATATTTTGTTACCTATACAATAATAACAAAAAATAAAAATAAAATATCCAACACTACTGCGTTGGCAAATAGACGGGAGGGGGGTGATTGTGTTACTGCGTTAGTGTAGATTGAACAATGACACCGGCTATTTATTGGCGTTCCCGCTGCTGGTTCAGGGCGGGCGAGTGTTGGAAGTGTGGAAGTAATGATATCGTGCACTGCACTTGAATGGTGGTGACGGGTGACCGCGAAAACTCGGATGAGTGCAAGTGCATATTATGCAAGTGCAACACCACTGTACGTTCTCGGCTGACAAGATTTTGAGGCTAATATTCAGTAAACCACCCCACTGGTTAGTGTCTGTCGTTTAAGAAAGCCTAACCTAACCTAACCTACAGGCGCCAACCCAGCCGGTCAGACGGTCTCGATGAATGTCATATTGCACCGCAAACGACGTCCACCACAGTATACGTCCACCTAGAAAACACGGTCACTTAAAATACAAAATTGATAACTTACCTCATATTTACACAGTTTGGGCTCTTTCGGACATCTCGACTTTCGACTTCCTTTCGGCTCCTAATAGTTTAGGAATTAGCAAGGACTGTAAAGGAGGAATCGTCTCAACGAAAAAAAATCACAAAAGTCAAACATGTATACAACCAACTTGGTTATATTTGCATATACATATACGAGATAATACCGTTTATCATTAAGTATATAAAGTACGGCCATGTTATGGATAAAAACGCACTCTTATAAGGAGGGTTACATAATTTGGTAGATAGTTAATATATTGCTCACGGGTGAAAGCATCGCATTTTCCAAAGTTAGACGGTCCGTCTGTGATGGATTTGTGGACAACGCTCTGGACTTTTTTTGTATAAAAATAAGTTTAGTGTAAAGCTGAGTTATAGTGTCTGGTTGTTAGTCATCTCCAACGAAAATTGACCTGATCGGGAAACCCCCTGCGGCCCTGCTGGCACAACTGGTGTGTGACGGCAGCTTAACAGAGAGATAGGTTATAAATCGCTTCATGGCGATATATAAATTACCAATAGGGTACTGACCAACTAATATTGACTTAAATTTTCAAGTAGGTACCTAAATTCTAATACCTACAATGTATAATATATACACATCGACTTCAACAGGCATGCCTATATATAGGTAATTAAAATAATAGGTCGTCTATGAACCCAATTGACACTTACAATTTACAAAAACTATAAGTTTGTATACATATTATTACAAAAAGTAATACAAGACTATAAGATAAATAAATAATATTATACCATGCATAAATTAAGGAGGTATAACCTACAACCTATTAGATAGAAAACACGCGTTTGTATTTTGAATATTTCTGATTCAGGGAGAAAAATTAATTTGAGGAAGTGTGATACTAAACAATTTGGGCGGAATTCTCAAACCATCTCGAATAATATTAGTTTCCAATAAAATCCATAAAATATTTTCCTATCGATAAACGAAATGTTTATTAACACTTAGTTTAAACATTTAAAATACCAAAAATACCAACACTAAAAAATATGACATATTTAGAAACACGACAGCACCTTTCATACTTTTCGAGTATTGCTTGCTATCGATATCGATATGGCTAAGTGGCTTTAGTAATTATTGATCCGTGGCACTCAGTGTTTTAATATTATTAAATTAATATGGTGTACGTGATCCTATGCAATTATAACAGTTTGTTTAAAATCTATGTAGGTAATCCAGTCGGAAACGACAGCGTGTGCGGTGTACATATTGTATGATGTTACTGAAATCACGCGCATTCCTCTGGCCATAGATTCTTATAAACAGAAAACGGTTCCCAGAAATTCAAAATTGAAAAACACAGTCTGCCGATATCGACTCACACACACACACACACACACACACACACACACACACACACACACACACACACACACACACACACTTATATATAAATATATATATATATTATATACGTATAAACAGGAGTATAATAATATGAAGGTACTAGCGTCGGAATTCCTTTTTCGGCCTTTACCGTGCACATTAATCGTTATTTGGAGCCCCGGACGCGGAGGCCGCGGAAAATTAATTTGAATAACCACTATCCCCGTCCCTGCCACCACGACTCGGTCCAAATCTACGATTAGAGAACTCTGAGGCAGAAAAAAATGCCATTTCCCAATAAATATATTTTGCATTAAAACGGAACACTGAGCGTCGTGGTGCGGATGGTCGATCGACTACTGTACGTCTGTACCTGCCTATATAATATAATGTACCAGGTATACCCTATATACAGGGTGATTTTTTTCCCTCTTCATTCGAATGTTATCTTTTTTGGGTACACATCGTTATGCGATTTTATTTATGTATTTTTTCTTAAAATTTAAAGATAGACATTTTGTAATTTAAAAAAAAACAATACAATATGTCCTAAAAAAAAAAATAGAATCAAATTTATAAAACGTTAAACCGTGGGACAAATACACTGCAGGATACGAATATTTCGATGTTTGGTCCGTGATAGAACTCAAAATGTAGCCACCCTGTATACACGATCGGCTTCCATCTATAATAACACTCTTACTATCGTTCTTTCTCCAATTTCCTTTTTATATTTCGCCCGACTGTGTACGTTACGGGAATACCAAATGGCCCGGCGGAGGAGACCCTCTCGTGCAAGTATAAAACCCTTATATACAGTGCAGCGGAGCTTCTTCGTCTGTGTACTGGTCGGCCGGGTTGGTTGGCGGGGGGGGGGGGGGAGGACAGACGGGACCCTTTTCTCTCCTTTATTTTCCGAATCACTTAACAATATTTTTCAATGGTCTTCCGCCGTTCTTTTTTCTCTTCCTGTACGCACACAAGCGCGTGTTCGCTTTGGTCGTCCGTCGGCCGCCGAAACGATGCTGCTGCGCAATTTCTCCGAGACGGTGTACTACAATATATACAGGAGCTGGTATGTATACGAATGTATAGGTAGGCATATACGGCGCATAAGTATAAACGTACAATATAATGGGATATTATATATAGGCCCGGTCATTCGGAGTTATGTTATTTAGCGTACGCGTGCGAGGAAGGGAGGCAAATAAACAATCGTATAAAAAAAAATTCTGTTCTGCTCGCCCACGTGACACGCGCGTATTAGTACTATTATACGACGAAACATAACGAGATGTTAAATATAAAAAATAGAATGAAACCCCATGCGAACAGCTTTATGCGTTTCTGCGCAGTGTTCGCGCGTACTTAAGCCGGGCTCGACGAAAGCACGAGTCCGGCGATAACGTCCGCGTCGTCGTGTTATATATATATATATATATATATACAAGTCACCACCCTTCCCGCAACCGCAGGAAAGACTGCTGTAGTGCTGTACGATAATATAGCACAACCCGCTCGTCAATCGCTACCAGTGGTGGTCGTGGTGGTGGTGGTGGTAGTGGTGGTAATGGTGAGGGTGTGGAGGTATACACATACATGTTATATGTATATTTTGTATAAAGCACGCTGCGTAATAATATAAATAAAAACGTCCTTGGCGTAGTGATATATCGTCGTCGTCTACTTCTCGCCACGGTATATATATATATATAATATAATATTATTATATTCGTTTTCTTATCGGGCAATTGCAGGAGTCTTACGCGGTGACGGTGGTGGCGGCGGCGGTGGTGGTAAGAAGCAAAGCCCGCGCGCGATTTGAATGCGCGCGACGTGTAATCCTTCCTTTGCGAGAGCACTCGCCGCGCATATCTCTCTCCTGGAGTCGCGGACGTCTCGACAAATGGCACCGACCGCGGTAATCTTATGTGCAGAGCGATGTGAATATTTTGGAGAGCTCACATAATATTATGGAGCGCGCGCATGACCAAAACTCCAAAGTCGGAAAAACATATATATATATACCAGATACCAGATCCCTAATACCAACCTATTTGTATAATATTATGTGTATACGTGCGCATAAGTACATATTATCGTCGGCAAAACGATGTGCCTTAAGGGTGGGCTGTCGAAACTGCACGGTAGGTCGTACATATATTGTTACGAACACTATACCTAAATCCGAACGCTACTATAATATATACCTCTATATCATATTATATATGTCGTCGTTATGGGAATCACCTATGATGGTCGAGTTTTCCGTAAGGGCCCACGGTTTCTGTAGTGTCACGTCTGCGCGTTTATTTTTACGTTGTAGCTGCAGGTAACAGGAAAATGCAGTGGCATACTCACGAGGGGTGGTGCTCAGGACGGTAAAGCACGATTGAGCATAGACCTTTTTAGCAACACGATTGATCATAGAATTTTTTTTTGCGATGTTGCCACATTCACGTGGCCGAAATGTTGTTATTTATTATTTTCACGTATTATTATACCAATTATTATGATACCAGACGCGAGCCGTGATCTGAGCCCAGCTTTATCGACAATGTTATCGATTAATAAATTAGTTCTGGATCAATAAAGTTCCGACGTTTTAAATGTTTAAAATTGGGGGGAAATATAAGATAATAAATTAAGATACAATTCCAAAATTATTATAGATATAATATCAGTGTTCGATCACCTATATAGTCCTGTATAGTGCGTTTCGTATAAGTGCGTTTATAGTTTCTATTTGTTTTAATATGGATATAAATTATATAACAATTATTTTATCAGAAAGAGGCAAAGAATTGGCCTTAGTGAATTTATACAAATATAAATTAATTGGGGAGCGAAAAAAAGATGATCTATTGAGATGGAGGTGTACGAATAATACATGTTCAGCATTAATGTTCTCAGGTTTAAAAAAACGTAAAATGATTGAAACTGTTGGACAACATAAACACGATTAAAATTCTATTGAAAAAATAGAAACACAAGTTTTGAGAGAAAACTGCAAGAGAAAAGCTGAAGAATCAATTTCCACACGGCCACTTAAAGTTATTCGCACCGAACTTTTAAATTCATCTTCAACATCAAATGTAAACAATCAAAATGTACGAAATGTACGGAAATCAATGTATGATAAACGGAAGCAGACCTATCCTAAATTACCAACTTCTTTGGATGAAGCAATTTATCAATTAAGTGACTTGCAAAATTAAGAATGTTTTAAATATAAGGGTCAACAATTCATTTACATGCCTACCGATGATAATTTTGTATGCTTAACTATGGAATAAAATATACAACTTATGACAAATAATTGTACCGAGTATTTTGGCGATGGCACATTTAATTATGCTAAATATTTTATTCAATTGTACACAATACATGGATATAAAAATGGATACTACTTACCACTTGTTTACTTTTTTTTTACAAAATAAAACTAGGTCTACTTATATTAAAATGTGGTAATTTTAAAATAATTTATGTTTAAAACTAAGCGAAAAAAATTTGCAAATTAACACATTTCATGTTGATTTTGAAATTGGAGCTCATCAGGCAATTACTGACGTGTTTGGAAATATTAAAATAATTTGATGTCGATTTCATTTAAGACAATCGTGATGGAGAAAAGTAAGAAATAATTATATAATATAGAACTTTTTTACTAAAATATAATAATTTGTTTGTAGGTTGTTTGCGAACCTTCTCTCAGAATAACATACATGGAAAACAGTAATGAACTAGGGAAATGGCTGAAAATGTTTTTTGGTTCGGCATTTATTTCCCCATTATGCTATATTATAATGTGACTACTATTGAGACTATTATTGACTTATAAATATTTTGATTTTATTATTTTCATAAGTCATAACTATTATTATTATTTTGATATATTATAATTATTTAAATAAATATTTTTGTGTAATACAGTTCAAAATTGAAAATGGCAAGGTTGCAGAGTTTTTTATGCTCAATCGTGTTGGTTTTCTTTTGTATTACATTTTCCTTTGATACACCGATAATATATGCTCAATCGTGTCGCAAAAAAGGTGTTTTATGCTCAATCGTGTCTCAGCTGCTCAGGAAGCTTTAGACCCCATATTTATCACGTTAAAATAGTACTTTTCAGCATTCAAAACCTGAAACGATAAAAAAAAAACATTTAATACTTATGACTTATACACCACTATAAGTGCGATCCAACTCGGTCCAGGTTTTTCACGTAAAAATGATTAACATGTAAACTCGGCCCGAATAAAAATAAATGATAACATGCCCAGATCTTGTCATATCTAATAATATTTTTGAGATCTATTTAGCACTAACCAAAGACATCACTACTTGCAAGTTAATCTCATTATCTCATTTTACTCCAAAAATTATTTCATTTTCATATTATTAAAAAGCATGCAAATTCGTTATAGCTGAAATAAATTATATACATATAATATACATACGTTATAAAGTTATTTATTATTTTCACATTGAATGACGTCATGCTTATTATATTTTACCGGTTAAAATTATCAGACCGAGTTTACTTGCACAATTTGCAACTAACCACTAACCTAACCTAACCAATAATATCGTATCAACATCCAATCAGAATTTGATCATAATTTTAAAATTTTATTACTAGCAATTGTATTTGAATGAATATACAAAGAATAATCTAGATACAATTATCCACAATAATCATGAAATATAATATGTCAAGTTCATTTATAATTTACATTAGGTATTCTTTTTTTTTTTAACATGATGATAATACATAAGGTGCAAGGTCACTAAAAAACAACTATATAACATAACTCGTTGAACACAATATTTATCAGAGGCGGATATACCTTTAGCTCGGTCATAATTATCAATATCATTATTCGTTTAAAAACATTCATTACATTTTCATGTTATAATATTTCAAACTGATAAACCATGAAGTACTTTTTTATCATTTTTGCTGAATTTATGATTCTAGTCGATTCTGGAGCAAAAGAATTCAAGGTTTTTCCAAATTTACCCCTAGTAAGTAGCACTTGATTTTTATAAAATATATTTACAATTAGTATAATTCTATTACATCAATTAATCAATCTAGACTTCCGTAAAATCAAACATTAGATTCTGAGCAGAGATGAGTATTTTACAATGATGTGTGTTTGTTTTTTAATATTCAATTTATTTTTGTGTCTTACTTTACTTTTTAGGACAGTAAAAGTGCTTAGATTTTCTTCAACAGTATCTTTTCTAATAGGGATGTGAATCTAGTTGGTACTTTGAGGGGGGGGGGGGTCAAAAGTAAAAATTCGACAGTAGTTTTCAAAAGCACCGTCAAAACAAAAAAAAATTAAGGATAAATGGGAATTTTTACGCTAAATCAATTTTGGTTTTTGGTGTAACTCTAAAACAAATAATACATTACATTTTGACTGAATGTTAATATTAAAATTTTCTATAGACCATGCCATTTTCAAAATATTTTGACTTATTTTGAGCTGTTTAGGGATATTTTCAGTTTCCAATTTTTTTAGTTTTTTCTTCTATAAATATCAATAAAATTTTATTTGTTGGGTAAAAAAGATTGAAAATTTAATAGAAGGCTCCTAATATATTGTTTCAAAGACAGATGAAAAATATTAAAAATCCATAGTTCTAATTTTTTTTATAAGCATTTAAAGTTCAAATAATGACAAAATACGTAAAATTCACGAAAATGAGCAAATTATTTTGAGTTAGAAATTCATAATAATTTTTCTTTTCAAATCTGGGATTTTAAAATGTAATATTTCTCATGTAGCGGTTTTGTTATTTTATTGTTATTCAAAAACGAATAACTTTAAATACATTTTACTGAATGTTTATATTTTCATTTGCTATACATCATAAAATTTCGAAAATATTTTGAAATTAAAACTTTTTTTAAGCTGTTTATGGACATTGTCAGTTTTCATTTTTTTTTGTTTTTTTTTTCCTATAATTATCAATAACATTATATTTGTTAGGTAAAAAAGCATGAAAATTTAATGCAAGGCTCCTGATATATTTTTACAATAGCAGTTGAAAAATATTAAAAATACATAAGCACAATTTTTTTTTATAAGCATTTAAAGTTCAAATTTTGACAAAATTTATCAAATTTAAAATTTAATAATTATTTAGTAGTTAAAAATGTATAAAATGTTCAACTGTTATAGGTTCCACTAAAATTAAAAACAAGATTCCACGTAAATAGTTTATATATAAATTACATTATTCACAATAATATCATCAAATATACTTAATAATATCATAGGCTGACTGACTGGCTGCGCTCAGAATCGTTTTTATTATACAATGATAATATTCATTGAATTCAAATTTAATACAATCCATTACAGTAATCGACTTCTAACCTACAGTTAAGCAAAGTGACACCCACTTGCCCATCTTTTTCGTCATACATTTATAATTAGATATTCATATTTATTATTATTATTATCGGGAGTGCTCGGGATAAGCTATTATTACAAAAATTCTACCATAGTTTAAACCCATTGTTTTTTTTTATGAAACTGTCTAACTTTAAAAACAGTAATTACAACAAAATTTCTATAGCTGTCGGTAATCAAAAACATTAAATTTATTATATATATCGGTTCGTAAAATATATATGCTTGTGTTATATTAGAATTGGTCAATGTCTATATGTATAAAAATAATGAAGACATAGTGTAGATTGTAAGGTAGTTTCCTACTTGCTTTTTCTGTAGACTTTTTTTATAGTTCTTGTCAAGTAATAATTAAAAATTCAAATAATCAACTATTATAAATAATCATTGCAATTATAGGCCACAACAGTTTAGTTACTATAATTAAATTTGTTCTGAACAATTTTATAAATACTTAATGTATAGGTTATGTTAAGTTTTACAAAAATCATATGTTGGTGCGTTTTATTTCACATTTTCTTAAAAGACAGTCGACAACTAAATCAAGTCGTGAGGAATATATTTTATTAATTAAATCTAGTAATGTAATAAAATGCACTTTTGGATACAATTCGTGTATAACTTATGTATGTCGTCTAAAGTTGTTTGAATCATTTTTTGTTTATAGCCTTATTGGAATCAACATAATACCTAATTGGAATTAATAAAAACTTTTAATCGTCTAACCATCATATTATATTACAAGATAAATGTTTGAATAAAATCTTCTAGGAAGATTATATGATATTATAAATTTGAATAGAAATAATAAATATGAAATTGTGATTTCAGGGAGAATATCGAGTAAATGTCATCGCTACTCAACAATGTAATGCAAATCCGAATTCAAGTTTGAGGTTCAATTTTTTTTTGTTCAAGACATCTAGAACTACAACTGAACTAAGAGGAAATATAACTGTTAATAATAAAGCATTTGATGATTCTTTATTGGTAAGGTTGTTAAATAAAATTGTCATACCTACACACAATTATTATATAGGTAGCATATTACCTTTTTTGATTTGGCTAGTTTATCGAGTCCATGTTAAATTTGAATTCAATGATATAATATAATGTTGGCCTATATAACCTAACCTTAGCCTTACTACCTAAGTACATTTTATGATATTATTGCTAATAAAATAATTTATTTTACTATTGTCTATTAATAATAAAGTAAATATTTTTGATTTTTTGGTTACAGTATGCACTATTTATGAGAAAATGTTTAAAATTTTCAATCCTTTGATATAATAATTAAACATTTTATAATTTTTCAACTACAAAAATTTGCACATTCTTACGATTTTGATGAATTTATATAAATCTTAAATATCTATAAATATTTTTTTTAATTATACCCGGTATTATAAAAACTTACGAAAACAACATTTTAAGTAATTATGGTTTTTCGTTTTTGAATTAAAACAATATAAAACAATCGTTCTATTATATTTTATTTTACCAGTGTATGTATTGTTATAGTTTCGTGGAAATTTGGCAGTAAAAGATAAAATTGGTGGTTGGCAAAATAATGCGTATGTATATAATTCACCTGAAGCATACTCGAGTCTTAAAAAACTTTTTGGACCGGAATTTCCATTTTTTTTAAATAGCTTTGGAGTAAATGACACAATACATAATTCTATACCGCCGGTAAGTTGTTTTATTAAAAAAAGGTTAAAATTAATTTATTATAAGAACATAGTTAATATTTTTAGGGAATATATACCACCAAAGGATATGATATATCAAAATTTCCAGCAAATACTAATCTTCCTAAACAAATCTTTTATGGAACTTACAAAAGTAAAGTTATTTATTTGGACAAAAATGGCAATGATGTTGGATGTTTCTCATTTACCGTTGAAATAAAACGTCCTTGGGAAATTGAATAACTGGGTGAAATCATAATATAGTGTTTGTAGTTTGTTAAATTTAAATTATATGTTAGGATTTTAAGAATAACAAAGAAAGTGATTTTACTAAAGGTGGTTATGGATATAATTAATTCAAATTGCAACTTGTATTATAATTATAGCACAGTAATTAAATAATTAATAGTATCAAACTATCTATCAAATACAAATATACCAAAAAAATGTATTAAAGAACTTACAAATTTAATGTTTATAGTATGGTTATACAAGAAAAAAATACGATGTATTGGATGTTACATGTTTGTCATTAAAGTCAAAAGGTCCGTGGGAAGTATAATGAACAGGACTAGGATTTGTATGCAATAAAAAATTGTAAAATAGGCATTTTAATTTTTAGAAGACAAACACAAGAATTACTAATATTATTGCATTGAAATTTTTTTTTCTGTATTTGTTCATTGAAATGACCTCAAGGTCTTTGTCTATGCTTATCACAAGTGGATAGTTGGGAGATCTTGTGATCTATTTATCTATGTATATATCCACTATATTCATGATACTACCACCCTTCTCCAAGACGATAGGGTGGTGTCTTTACTTCCAGTGGAGTGGGACCTAGTTGGAAACCAATCGAACGACAGCACGAGAAATGGTAATCGCATAGAACCACACAAATATTTTGCACTTAGCTATGAATTGAACCGATGGCTGTGTGAGTCGCAGTCAACTGCGTAACCTCTGCGCCACTCCGGTCCCGTATTGATATAAAAAATTATATTCGTTGTTTATGGATTATTATTAAGCTTCATATTATATTAACACTAATAACTGTTTACATAACATATCAGTTGTATGCAATATTTAGCATAGTACGTCCTACTTATTATACTCGGATAATTGTTACGAATCGAATTATAATACTAAATGTTAATAGATTAATTCTGAAATTGTATTTAATTGCTGTACCTATTGGTTTTAATAAGTACAACATTTCATAATATTTTTATTTATGCTCCATACGAAAGATTTTTAATTACGTTGAATGAAAAATAATATTTTTTTTATGTTCACAAAAACAATACTTTGTTATTTATATAATTATAATACAAATAAAAATAAAATGTTCAACACTACTCCGATAGCAAATATATGGGATGGGGGTTGGTGGTGTGATTGGTGCTACTTCGTTACTAGTCTGGTGTTTTTTGTGTGGAAGAAAAATGTCAATTTGAAATCTGTGATTGAGTGTCTAATTGACAGTCACCACCGGCGTAAGCGTAGTACGGTTTATGGGTAAATCGGTTATCAAAATTAAAATAGTCAAATATATGAGCATCTTATAAACTTAGGATATAGAGGCATATCCCTAGTGCGTTCTGTTTTTAATTCTGCTTTTTCATAGCCAGAGTGAGTTCTCCTCCTTCACATCTATAGGTAACTATTAAGGATAAAGAAAACGACTAAAAACTTTTAAGATCCGGTTAGACGATCGGATATGGTGGTTCAAATGTACAACTATGTATAGTACTTTATACTTGTAATATAACTATGTCTGTGTAAACGGTGAGGAAACGGAATTTTATTTTATAAAATATAATATACTAAATTTGGTGAAAAATTCAAGCCTGGATTAAGACTTTCGGGAGCCCAGAGGCCAATACATGGTTGTGGGTCCAACCAATGAAAAAAATAGCCATGGTCCCCACTTACCCTGCCCGTGGTGATGAACATGGTAGGCGGGTGACGGGCCCTAACGCCTGTTAGTTCAAACAATAAAAAAAATATATATTGCTGTAGTCACTATAAAAAGTACAAATTACTTAGCTCGGGCCAGTTTTTTTCACATAAAAATGAATAATAACATGTCCAGATCTTCTTATATATAATTAATAATTATCTAATAATATTTTTGAGATCCATTTAGCATTAATCAGAGGAGTGCAACATGCAAGTTAATCTCATCATCTCATTATCTCATTATCCACCAAAAACTAGTTTATTTTCATACCACCAAAAAAGCATGGAAATTCTTTGTAGCTGAAATAGTGTTGGGAAGTGTTCCTGAAACGCGTTCTTTTTAAAATATTGGAACGATGAACGGGAAAGTGTTCCTATTTTTAAGGGACTTAAACGAAAATTTCCGTTCCTTAAATTATGAAACAAATAAAAAATTAAAGTATAAAACGCATGTTATTTTTAATAATAATATTTTCTAGAATATATTATATGATTTGAGTTAGTTTACCTACCAATCAGAAAAGGTAATGAATGTACAAATTAGCCGATTATTTCTGGTTTAAAAGTTGTCTGCAAAAAACACCATTGACAACCACTCAGATCGTAAAATAAATGTAAAAGAACGAAAACGCGTTCGTTTTTCTCAACAGGATCGAGGGACGGTAATGAGTTCCTTTTATACAACATTAACAATGTATATTATATTATACATAGGTTATATGTATAAGTTATTTATTATTTTCACATTAAATTACGCAATACTTATTATATTTTACCGGTGAAAATTATATGGCTGAATTTACAACAAAAGAGATAATCACTTGTCCAGTTTGCATTTGCCCATAATATGGTATCAACATCCAATCAGCTTTTGTTCATAATTTTACAACTTTATAACTAGCAATTGCATTTGAATGAATATACAGAGAATAATCTTGATACACTTATACACAAAAATCATGAAATATAATTGGTATGCCCAATTCATTTATTATTAACATTATTCTTTTTTTTTAACATACATTATTAAGATTGTCACATAATGATAATACATAAGTCGCAAGGTCACGAAAAAATAAACTATGACGTTGAGTACAATATTTATCAGAAGCAGATACACCTTTAGGTCGATCTTAATAATATCATTCGTTAAAAAATATTTTTGAAATTGTATGTTATAATTTTTTAAACCTATGAACCATAATGAAGTACTTTTTTATAATTTTTGCTGAATTCATGATTCTAGTCAATGTTGGAGCAAAAGATTTCAAGTTTCACCCAAATTTATCCCTAGTTAGGTTAGGTTAACTTGATTAATGAATAAAATATATTTACAATTAGTATTACCTATATAGTTTCGTGGTAATATGGCAATAAAAGATAAAATTGGTAGTTGGAAAAATAATGCGTATGTATATAATTCACCTCAAGCATTCTCGAGTCTTAAAAAACGTTTCTGAGCTGAATTTCCAAATTGTTTAAAAAGCTTTGGATTAAATGACACAATATATAATTCTTTACCAGCAGTAAGTTTTTCTAAAAAAAAGGTTCTCACCAAAGTTATAAGACAATTAATATTTTTAGGGAATATATATCACCTAAGGCTATGATTTATCAAACTATCCATCAAATACAAATTTACCAAAACAAGACTTTTATGGAACTTATAAATTTAAAGTTATTTTTTTGGAAAGAAATGGCGATGAACTTGTATGTTTCTCATTTACCATTGAAATAAAACGTCCTTGGAAAACTGAATAAATGGGTTAAATCATGTTGTGTTTGTAGTTTGTTAAATTTAAATAATATGTTATGATTTTAAAACAACAAAGATAGAGGTTTTAATGAAGAGGCTTATGGATATAATGAATTCAAATTGTAATTTTTATTATAATTATAGTACAGTAACTAAAAAATTTAATAATATATAATAATTTCCTAAATAACAATGTTACTAAGACAAGTACTGAAGAACATGTAAACGCAGTATAATAACAAAATAAGAAAATCGTTGGATGAGATAGGTACCTACCGTTATTTTACGACGTGACACGTGAATACATCGACATTTAAACATCAGACTTTCATATTTTTACCCTGATTACC
The DNA here is from genome assembly GCF_019925205.1 of Metopolophium dirhodum. NCBI lineage: Eukaryota > Metazoa > Arthropoda > Insecta > Hemiptera > Aphididae > Metopolophium > Metopolophium dirhodum. The sequence goes on from NC_083561.1 coordinate 12,238,128, forward strand.
TATTTTAAAAAGCATTTAGTATTTTCGATTTTTACCTCCCAAAAGTACTAACTATATAGATCAAATTATCTTCAAGAAACCTCCATCAAAGTCGATGATCAGAGGATTTTTTTCTACTTAAAAAATTGTCTTCGTCTGATTCGTCATTTTTGTGTCTACAAAAATAAAAAATATCCTTGTAAAAAACAATACATTAATCGCTTTGCTCAGAATCTTAAAACTACTATTTTAATATTATGTATAAATCTAGATAATATTTCATTATCTAATCATTAAACACCTATTCGATATTTTTGAATGATAATTGTCACAACGTCGCGTAGTTTGTATGATTATGTAAAACCAACTGGTGGAAGTACAAAAATTCTGGTTGACTTTGTAACTCGAAGTGTTATAATAGTTGTGTATGTGATAATAAATAAAGTAATATAATGCTATCATATGTGTCTAATTAGTAATAATTAATTTAAATTAAACTATTAAAATAACTATAATTTAATAATAATCAATATAATATTCATCAATCATCTCATTCATGTCAAACCACTTTTAGATAAAAAATATTAATTCTTCAGTAGGATGTACCATATTGAATAATAGATTTAGGCAACTAATATTTGAAGCATCTATTTGAAGTTTTTTTTTATGTTTATTTAAGTACTCAGTAAGATGTTTTATACGGTTTTTAATATATATTCAATATTTAACCTACAGTGCCCAAATCTAATTGAACCATGCTCAGTTTCCTACTTTGCCCGTAACATATATAAAATATCACCTAAAAGTTTAAATCTAGTCACAGAATAAATGTACAAATCGTAATACCAGAAACTATCCTATTAGATATAATAATATTATATCAATACCTACCTACCTAATAATAATGGTCTTTATAAAAATTAACGCGCTCGAAATTCTTCATCTAATGCTGCGGGCCGACGAGAAAGATAAACATACTAGCTGGCTAGTAGGTAATAGACGTCGTCGTCTGGGAGATTTTCTCGGAGATCGGTCTCTGCGTTGGAATATTTGTATTTAGCTCATTACCAATTCTCAATTCAATCCTAACGCACACGTACATATTATCTTCACTCAAAAAATAAAAGATGGCAACTAACTATATGATAACATCGACCGCGACGCGGTAAACGTCATTGCTCGAAATCTTAGAAGACATTGTAGTCAACAAAATGGAAGGCACTTACGCTGACGAAAGCGACGAATACCTCGTGCGTCTAGTTACTCTTCTTCTGTCTGCCATTGATACGGGCGCAACTACTGCGAGTGGCGACGATCAGACCCCGGAGTCGGAACCTGAAGGACAAAATCCGATTCTTGGAGGCGCAGATAGAAAAGAGTTCAACGAAAACGTCGAGGATTCTGTCTCCTTGCACAGTGATGGATTGCCGAGCGGCGATGCGCTGTCATCTGCAGCAGAGTCGGAGCTTACTCCGATCCCAGAGACAGCACCGCTCGGCAACAACAACTACAATTCGAACATTTCGGAAGTAGAATAAGAGGACCATTCCGTTTTTCTGACGAGCCGTAGTTGTACGTCGTCGTGTGTGGACGCGCCGTTGCATGTCTACTCCTCGGGAGTCGGTGTGGGATCGACAGGCCCCGACTCCCGAGGGCGGACCGCTCGACGACGTTTTGGATGAGAACGAAGGACAGGATGAGAGAATGGGGGGGGGGGGAGGGGGAGAATGCGAGAGAGAGCACGGACGGTGCGCGGCGGTAAGTCACCCACGCATGTTGTCCGACCACCCGCGGCGCGACGGGTTCGCTGGCGTAACGCGATCGGTCGTCGTTGACGCGCGAGACCTTCTGGCGGCTCGGCGATCGCCCGACTGCAGTTACGATCACGCGTGGAGCGGCGGCGATGGAAGACGGCGACGACACGGCGGCTATAGTAGAGGTACCGGCGCGGGCAACGATTCCGCCCTGACGGTACACCGATCGGCACGACGGCGATGGCGACTCGGTACGACGGCAGCGGCGGAGACTTTGGCACGGGGTGAGTGGTATGGAGATTTGCATGCAGGAACACGGGGAAACTTAACGGTTTCACAGGGTCTGGTGGCGTGAGACTTCACCGCGGCGGCGGAACGAAGACGCGGCCAAAGGGACAATGCCAGGGCGAAAATTACCGAGAGTCAAGGATCGCGTTGTGGTGTGTTGACTCTCACCTTTTCGCCCAGCGGTAATCCCACAACGGTCTCTTCGCTCGTCCCCACCGGTTCCGCAGCACAAAATCTCACTTCGCTCGCTCCACGTCTTGGTATTCGTCGTCCGTCAGCCGAGTCGTCGCGCCGCCGTCCGTCGCCGTCAACCGTGGTCGTTCCCGTGGCCGTCTCGGTCTGGCCTCGCCGGCTGGGCAAGGTGTCGTCAAGCGTCCGAACAAACGCGCCAGTGACACTCGTCAACCCGCGGGACAGGTCGGAGAACGTGCAGAGGTGACCAGTGGCCAGTAACATTGCATTTCCGCACCAATTCGCCATCTCGCATCCTCTCTCCCCCCCTTGTTTATTATGTCTCCTGTCCGTCGTAGATAGATATTTATTCGTTAAATTTCATTAAATTATCTCAAACTGTTAAATTATTCACATATTATTGTAAATTTCGATTTTTTTTCCTTTTATTATCATGAACATAGTTATTATTTTTTTTTTCGTTTTGTTGAGTGTATAATCAATTATTAGAGATTTAACGACTAAAAAATCATTAAAATATATATTTTAAATAAAACAAACTCGTTAGTCAATTATACAGAGTAGACATGCAGTATAAACGCTACACTGATATTATAATATGTTCCAAGAAATATTTAAGACATCAAAACACTAAAGGCGACAAAAACTGCTGAATAAATCATAAAATAACGCATTACACCGGCGGATACGACATGGACAGTTATATTAACCATACAAGAATTGTAAATAATAATAATATAGATAATATGCATTGTGTAGAACGCGCGAACGTCAATATAGTCAAATAGTTAATACAAAATAATATTTAAAAAAATTCAAAATTGTATTTTACATAGGTAAAATAGTAATATAATTTTCATATAATATAATAGGTGCATGTCGAAAAATAATATTGTTTGAACCATTAAACCCCCGTGGATACGCGCATGTACCGATACCATATTTTCTACATAATTATTGACTCGAGTTGTAATATCCTAATCCGAACAAAACTTAGGTACCTATCTTTTGTACAAATTGTACTAGGAAATCACATTTTGACAGTATGTGAGTTTTGACAGTTGTACAATAATATATGAACTATAGGAATAACTAAAAAAGGTGCGGGTAAGTGTATGTCGCTCTGCAGTACAGTAGGTTACAAGTGGGTCACTGTAATGGATGGTGTTCAATTTGAATTCGATGATATAATATCGTTGTATAAGAAAAAGGATTCTGAGCGAAAACGGTCAGTCAGCCTATGATATTACCAAGTATATTTGATGATATTATTGTGAATAAAGTAATTTATATTTAACCTATTTACGTGGAGCCTTGTTTTAAATTTTCAATCCTTAGCCATAAAAGTTGAAGATTTTATAAATTTTTAACTACAAAATAATTATTAAATTTGAAATTTGATAAATGTTGTCAAAATTTGAACTTTAAATGCTTATAAAAAAAAATTGTGCCTATGTATTTTTAATGATTTTCAACTGCTATTAGAACGATATATCAGGAGCCTTATATTAAATTTTCACGCTTTTTTACCCAACAAATAAAATTTTATTGATATTTATAGAAAAAAAAACTAAAAAATTGAAAACTGACAATGTCCGTAAACAGCTAAAAAAAAAGTCAAAGTATTTTCAAAATTGTATGGTGTATAGAAAATGAAAATATAAACATTCAGTAAAATTTTCATGTATCTACAGTTATTCGTTTTTGAATAACAACAAAATTACAAAATCGTTACATGAAAAATCGAATGAATATAAAATGTTGTAAAAATATGAACTTCAAACGCTCATAAAAATTTAATTTGACTTTTTTGTAGACTTTTTTTTTTTTTTGATAAAAGTAGACAAATTTATCGATAATCTTGTATTACATTTCCAAATCTTAGATTTAAAAAGAAAAATTTATATGAATTCTCAACTCAAAATAATATTGTATTTTGTCAAGATTTGAACTTTAAATGCTTATAAATAAAAATTGTGACTATGGGTTTTTAATTTTTTTCATCTGCCTTTGAAACAATAACCTAGGAACCTTCTATTAAATTTTCAAGCTTTTTTAACCAACAAATAAAATTGTATTGATATTTATAGAAAATAAAACTAAAAAAAATGGAAACTGAAAATATCCGTAAACAGCTCAAAATAAGTCAAACAATTTTCAACATTTTATGATGTATAGAAAATATTAATATTCAGTCAAAGTTTCATGTATCTGAGATCATTTGTTTTAGAATTACACCAAAAACTAAAATTGATTTAGCATAAAAATTCCCGTTTTTCCTTAATTTTTCTTTTGTTTTTCACGTCGCTTTTGAAAACTACTGGGAAAATTTTAACTTTTTTAACCCCCCAATGTACCAACAAGATTCACTTTCCTATCAGAAAAGTGACTGTTGAAGAAAATCCAAGCACTTTTACTGTCCTAAAAGGTGATGACAAAAAAAAAATAAAATAAAAAAAAAAACACACATCATTATAAAATCAATACATTCATCGCTTCGCTCAGAATCTAAAAAAAAATGTCTACGAGTTTATCACTAAATCTTCTGTTCTGGTGAAATTGATATTGCCGTTGACGGTTTGAAGGCTGGAAGAAAATGACTACTTGCTCTCTGAATGCCATCGGTACTTGTACTACCTACCGTATCTTCTAGTAAACACAACGCGTACGGCTGTCCATATTGTGTTTCCTCTCGGCATATTTTCGGAAACGAGTTACTTTTTAATTGGTACTTTCCTATCACTGAGCCGAAATAAATTATTGAAACGGTACACACTTTAATGGTGTGCCACCGCTTATTAAAAGTACATGGACGCGTTGGTTTTAAGCTGTATATGAGTATAGTTCTTATACCTATACAAGTAATTCGGTATTATATATAGATGGAGTTATGTCGTCGGACACAACCTATCATAGTGACCCGGTGATCATGGACTCCGTAAATGTTATTACAATAAGAAAGGAATATGTCTCAAATATTACAGTATAAAGGTAGACGGAACAGGTTGGTTGAATCAGGCCCGGTCAAATAAGTGGCATAATATAAGCAAAACCTTCGTTAGGGTTTAGCATGCCTAATCAGGCGCGCTTGGGGGGGGACTTAATTTGTACGCTATAGTTCTGAAACAGTTTATTCCTGGAAGTAATTGAGGTGGTGTCCAAATGAAATTGTCTTCGATGCTGGTCGTTGCCCGTTGGTTTTCCTCGTCTCGAAAGTGTTTCATCGCGATGGCGTTTTGATACGATCGAAATCGACGGGTCAACTCTTTATACTACACAGTGCTATCGGTGGCGCATCGATTACCTGCGTCGGAGTTCTTTGTACAAGGTGGTTCTTTTTTAAAGGTACATGTTGCAGTATGAACTACATAAGTATATTAAGTTTTAATATACTTAGGTATACCTACAGTTATTAATTTTCCCACCAGAAAGACGGTTTGTCAGGTGCGTTATCCCAGCACCCGCACTTCCGAAATCATAAATTGTAATCAAGCAGTATTATGTACTATATTTTGTACAATTATGTACAGCCAAAATTAAATTTTGTACGACCCTCGAACATTGGCGGACATACGGGGATGCCAGGGGGTGCTAAGCACCCCCAAGTCTTAAATTAGCACCCCCATTTTCTATTGTGCAAAAAATATTATTTAAACTGTAATTTTGCGTTTATAAGAATGAGTTTCCAGTTTGTATTGGTATACACTAACGGGACGTAAATATTTTATACATAAATACAGTAATTGGGTTATTGGGTTTGTGAATTGTGATGTTGGTATGAGTGTATGACGGTATATTCCCTATTTTTAATGCATGTTATCTTATCGGCTGTTTTAACACAAGTTTATTTTTAATGTTATTTTATTACCTCGAACCCTCCCTCTCCCATTTGTATGAACAATGATACTAGGTACAAGGTACATTCCTGTTACCTATTTTTGACAATTTTGGCTTAGGTACGCAGCGAAAATAAGAACACCATCCTTGCGATTTAGTTGAAACGTAAAACTATTTTTTTCATTCAGCGAAATTAATTAATTAATTTTTTTTAATAATACTCGAATACTGCTTTAGATTTCTTGCCTGTTCTTAAAAAAAGCTATTTATTAAAATGAAATACACTGACCTGTAATTCTGCATACCTAGCTCGGGAGTCGGGGGTATATATATCATATATAAATGATTAATCATCAATATTATCGTTTCACATTCACTTTTCTTAAAAAAATAAACATAATATAATAGTATGCTCGGTGCTCATTATATTATGAGTTATAACTAAATAAAATTAAACAAATTTTAATAAATTAAACAGGTAAAGGTTTAATTCAGTCATTAATCTAATTTTAATGATATAGTATCAAACACTCGCAAAGTCGGCATTAAAAATATGTTCATGTTCAATAGAGGTACCTATAACTTTTATTTTTCGTACATAACGAGCTTACTTTTGTTTTTATGGTGACTAAACTTATTTTTAAAGCCTAGATGCATGATATATCTTGACATTTTTCATGTCAAAAAACATTGTTAATCATTTGATATATCATAGCACAACAACACATCGATTAGCTTTAATTGTTATACACTGTAAAACCATGCGAAGTGAAAATAGGTTATTTATACACTATAATTACACTATAATTACGCTTGTGCTTGTTCTGTGGAGTTTTATCACATTGAACTTTGTTGTGAAAACAAAATTATTATTCCAAAACTTAACATTGACGATAAACTCGAATTTATAACGACTGCACAATTAATTCGATATACACTTTAAGTCGTTAAGCTCATCTTACATAATGGCAAGCGCATATTCTAACCGTTCTTCAAATGTGTCAACAATTTACGATAAGTAAAAGTTTTGTTGAATCGCATCAGAATCTAAATTGAAGAAGTTGAAAATAGCACGTTTCATTCTTATTTGGGCAATAAATATGCAAAAGAGACGTTTGTGTATGCGAATTATGGCTATTCACCGTTGGGTTGAAGTTATTGTTAAAATTGTAGTTTATAGTCTGAGTAGCGTCAGGTAATATATTCTACAATGTGATGTTATACAATGCGCGTTCATGCGTTCACTATTCAAATATTTTTTTGCTTAAAAAAAGTATAATAATTATTAAAATTCAGAATTTTGTAATTTTATACAAGATAGGTAGGTGGTAGGTAACTATATATATATACCAAGATGCTATATTTTAAAGTTTAAACACTTAGATTTTTAATGCATTAAATGTGTATCTTATGGTGATAAACACTTTTTTTAATATGACGGTATACATATGAATTAAGTTTTTGATCATTATACTTGATGTACTAATAGGATGATAATTAATTCATTATATTATTTAAATCTAGTACATTGTACTATTTTATAGCTAATAGCCAATATATAATGTCATAATGGTTATAAAAAAAGACATCAAATAGATGTGTTATCACTAATAAAATTACCTAAGTACCTACTTATTAATTATATAAATTTGAAAATGTGCCATAAAATGTTCATATTCCTTATTCTTATAATTAATTAAAATATCTATGTTCTATGATGTTCATAACAATTAAAAGCAAATATCTAATATCATTATTGTTCAGCTGTGGAAATATGCACTCAGAAAGTCAGAACTACAGTGGTCACTACTAAAAAACTGAAATAGATTACTGGTTTTCAAAACAAAAAATACTGATATAATTATTAATTATAATAATAAAATATGTTTAGTAAAATCAGTAGGTATAAAAGATTAAAACAGTATAATGGTAACTGAACCAAGATAAGTTGAATAAGTACCCAACAACAATAAACTAATGATATATCAATTAATATTTTGTATATAATATGAAGAAAAATATTTTAACCTATAGAATAGATTATTAATATTCATTTGAAATTAATAAACACATTTTTTTTGCATTTCACACAGTTTCTAAATAGTATGTAATTATTTTTTTCTAACAATACATATAAAATACTATACAAAACGTAAATAAATTATACACAAAGATATGTAAACTATGTCCATAGCCACATAGGTATGTAATATGCATATATAGGTGTATTTATAAAATACAATTTGTAAATACGAACAAATCGTAATATATTTTCTTAAATAATTCTATTTGTTTAAATGTTAACATATTATTATGTACATATACCTATCTACTTACAGTAAAAGAGAGGGTGTAATACAAAGCTTATTAACATAAAATATATTATATCGAATGCAAGAAATCATCTCGTATCGACTATAACAACACAGACGAAATACACTCCGTTGAAGTCGATGGAAAATAATAATATTCGTTTTACATTCCGTGTATGTATTAATATACCTAGGTGCATAATATATGTTATCGTAAGCACCGCCGCCCCTGTGACGTGTCTGCGGGACAAATTACGTTTTAAAGAGGTAAATAATATACGTCGTACATGCGCCCTCGGCACGAACGCGTAAATTACACATGGGTAAGCGCATGATTATATTTAAAACGACGAACCCGAAAACGGTTCTTTATTAGTTTATTTAGGAGTTAATTATTTGTGTCGAAACGAAAAAATAAATAACGCGAGCCGCGGATAGAAGACCACGTCGTCCGTATATCATATCGTCGTCGGTATCGGCTAAATATACTATGCATGTGTACCTTATAATATTATAAACCGTTTTATAGGTGCACACTGTACATAATAATAGTAACAATATTATAGCATATAATAAAACGTTCGGACGGATAGCGAGGCGTTTTGTTATTTTTTATTTATTACGAATAATATGCGTTTCCCCGCTGCAAACGAAACGGACGAAAACAATAAATCACCGCCGTCGGTTTTCTTTTGGTATGGGTATAATGGTATATACCTGCCTAGGTACTGCATTATAATATTAATTTTATCATTATTGTTGTGTAATAATATTATTATAATGAATAACTCGTGTTCGGTCGCCGCGCAGCCATAATATATAATATTATGTGCGTCGTATCACCGTCGTCGTTTGATGATGGCAATTAGTCGTCGACTCGAACATCGTCGAATTGCATGTAGCCCGATGTGTAGGTACCAATTTAATACATATATGTAGGTAATATTATATTTTTTATGAAACGAGTTATGAGGTTATACCGAAAAATAAATTGCGGACTATTTGACATTTCGTGTAAATACGCGTGTGCGACAAGAGTTTGTCTCGAGATGTTAATAATATAATATATATTGCATAATACGTATTTACTGCCGAAAATTAGGTATATTATTCATTATATTATACATTCTGTTTATGATCTCCGTCTGCAGTGCCTGTTGTAGAGAGGGAAGGGTGAGAATGTGTAAATATTTTAATACCTCGACAATCAATTATATTGTGTGTGTATTTATCTTCTAATCATAATACATATATAATGTTATACAATATGGTGAGGTAGATTAAATCTCATGTAGAAAATGTGTATATTTTTAAATTTATATTTAAATCGTGTAATAAATAATAATTTTGTTTCTGTTTTTGAGAAGAAACCTTATGATTATGACTATAGAAAACTTGAAGATATTGCGTTTATTGAGTGTTGTTTGAAATTGTTGAATTCATTATGTCCCTGATTATTATTTAGGCCACTTGTCTCTATCCTCTTCGCTCGTCTCGTCGCAGGATATAATATAATAAACTGGTGTTGTAGTACTATATTATAGCGGTGTAAATATTGCCAATTATTTTGTTTATGCTAGAAGGCAATATTATAAAAATGTATTGTTCCATTATATTAAAACGATTCTGAGCGGAACTCGGGGAAATATGATTTCAGAATATTAGATTTATCAAAAATGTTACCTTTTTCACATTTTTGCGATATTATCATAAACTTTTGAGAATGTTCCAAGTGAAACGAATTTATATATTAAAATAACCTTCAAAACCTAACCATTGCGTTCGTATTTTCAGCTTTAAATATTTACGCAGCGAGCCCGTTAACGATGGGATAACGGAACCAACAGTGAATCGTAAATATACGTCGAATAAAAATGCACTGGTCACCCACTCCATATTTAAATAAATTTCCAGGCACCGAATCCGAAATTATACGATTTTCTACTATAATTATGAATTATGATAATCAGTTGACGAAAGTCAGATCTTCTTATCGAATACCAGACGTAATTGTATGTCGTCTGCGCTAGATTCGGAACGACAGACATTACGAAGATAAACTTCAACAGAGATAAATATAATAATATATTAGGAGTTACTGTTGTAGCCCGTAGCCTGCCAGATTCGATGAATGTCCTGTAGAATCGAGTCAAAGAAAACAACAACAGTTACTGTAATATAATAATCGCGCGAAAACTGTCCCCGCGGAATGGCCAAAAACGTAGGTATATTATATTACATCATATGAATTCGGTTCCTAACCTAACCTAGCCCATTATAAATGTTCCCTATGTATAGGAGTTATATGGGTACGTATATTATAATACACAATATATGGGCATTATATTATTATAATATTATATATACCGGAGAAAACAGCAGATGATAACTTTACCCGCACGCGCTCGAGTTATCCGATCGCTTTGGAAAAGCTTTAACGGAAACCCTTTTAACCCATACGCTCGAGCTCTTTGCCGGCGAATTTTTTTTTTTACGTTTACGTTGTCTGTTTATAATATACTAAAATTTTAAGTGCAGCATTATAAAAACGCGAACGCGCGCTAACCGTCCGTCATCGTCGACGATGAGGAGGATTTATAATATTGTTATATAGTTATAATAATAATATTATGTTCGTTGTTCGTTATTCGACTCCTCCTCCTCCTCGTCTTTCTTCTCATCATCATCATCATCCGCGGCTACTGCGCACCTACGCGTTCGTATAATATAGTATAGTATATATATATATATATATATATGCACATGCATAGGTATATCGATTAAAAAAAAAAAATGTATATTTTAATAATAACTCAATTTTCGCGTAATCTTTTCCTCCGAAGGTCTTATAATATAATATATATTATATATATAATGTATTTACTAATCCTTAGATTATATTATATATACACGCGCGCTCGCGTCCTACGATAGCGTGCACATTACCCGGTATACGGGATTAGGTATAAACGAAAAAAAAAAAAACACCGTTAAGATATTTTACTTGTCGGTTTTTTTTTTTTTTTTTCACTACCCAGTATTATAATACGTCGGACTGCAGTGAACGTAAATGTATATTTATATATATTATACACAGTATTATTATAATACACGACAGACTCGCTAGCCACGCGGTCTTTCTCTCTCATTGATTTATTCCAAGCATTTTTTTTTTTTTTTTTTCGTATCCGCGCATTTTTCAGCGAGACGCACTGCTATATAGCTGGCCCGCCACCCTCCCCGCTAACTCTGCCGGACGATGCGCAACGGAAACCCTCCAGTCGGTGGGAGAGTATCCTCTTCCTACTCGCATAATGATAATTAATAATAATATAATCTCCGCCGATTGCCAAAATATATTATAACATGCGCTTTCCCGCTCGACAACGCGTTTTTATCGAATTTCCTATATGCGGACGTATATAAGCACCAGATATTATGTGGGTTGATAAATGATGAGAATACTATAACATAATAATATAATGCATATCGTATACAAAGCGGTTGGGCGACAGTAATTCTCAAAGTAAATTGTTTTTATTTTTATGAGCTATAGTTAGAATTATTATTTTTATAACACTACGTCTTAACAAACAAACTACCCACTACTTTTTTACTACACACTTTTTATCATAGGGATTTTGAAATAAAAAAAAAATGCTTATACTTCAAAATTGAAAGCCGCAGAATACTTTTCCGAAAATGTTGATTTATTAGTATTGGATATTGAAGAAAAAGTTTTTTTCATTAACAAGTATTTGAAACCAAAAACTTTTGCAGGAAATCGTTCTGTCGTTTGAAAAATTAGTGTGGCTATTTAAGTGGATCAACCCGTATTGTGCGCATATAATATAATATATTATAATAGGTATAGTTACTTGTCGAAAATAAACTAAATACCCACATAGCATTTAAATATTATAATATATTGTGTGACATTAATAATTATTATCATAATATACATTATACGCATTACACATCATAATAATATATTGGTACGACACGTATATATTATATAATATTATAAAATAATACACATTTCTTCAAACCTGATCGGACGGTAATAATTAATTATATTGAATTATATTTTCGATCGCGTATGCTGCGTGTGCACGTGGGCTTGTGCCAGTGATAAACAAATATATTATATAAAATAATGATATTATGTACATATTAATATATTATAGACTCTCACTTTACATAGCATTGGTCGGGTGCATTCCGCGGGTGAACTTGTCGACGGTGTTGTCCTCGCATGTATAGGTACATTACGTAATAATATACCATATTATAATATTATATACGTATACGCACGACGATTCAATTAAACATTTTAATAAATCGCACTAATGAAAGCTTCTGATGCCGCTGTTCAGCACACAGACCGGGTACGGAAAATCTTCTTTCGTTTTCACATTTTTTTCTCTCCGCTCGCTTTTACGTTTGCCGTTCGGGTGTATACGCGGGAATGTACATATAAGTATATAATATCGTGTGTGTGTGTGTGTGTGTGTGTGTGTGTGTGTACGAGAATGTAGTTATATAAATATTATATTATTATTACCACACTTTTGCAGTACCTAACTATATACCAGAGCTAAAGCGAAACACAATAATATGTACACTTTTGTCGTATATATTATTATTTCGCGTGGAAAAAAGCAGCACGAGGAATACATTATAAAATATAACGTACATTTTTAACGAAACCGTAATCGCAAAATAGTGTACCTACATTATTATTAATTATTATAATATAGTGTTCCGAACGATATAATATATTTTAAATTTACCTGCCTGCCTGCGTATATCAAATGAAATAGGCACCCACGTCCCACACATGTAAGCATATAATGAAAAATTAAAAAATAAATATTTTATGCTAATATATTGAACCAACCACGGTGCTTTGGTATATGCATATATTATTATTTGTATACGGTATAAATATGAAGTATCATACATAAACAAATAATATATAAATATATATTTAATAATATTATATACACTTACTTTACAGTCGCTCATCGTGTGTGTGTGTGTATGTGTGTGTGTGTGTGTGTGTGTGTGTGTGTGTGTGCGTATGCTAGCAAATTTCTTTAAACAAATATAATATACTTACATGATTATAAACTATAAAAAAAACTGTCTATAATATTATATTATCATTCTTTTCAAAATATTCCAAACATTTTTGTAATTGATTAATTTTTTACGAAAATTAATAAAAACACATTTTATGTGGCTTACAGTGGAGTGTATATTTGTATAATATCATATTGACGAGTACAATGCGCAAACTTAACCATAACATCGATTTAAAGTAATTACATAATATTATTATAAAATATATTATCTTTAGGTAATGCATTATATTGTATAGAGTCAATAGAGATAATATAGAACGTATTGATAAACTAATAATATGCGTGCTTGTTTGATTCGTATGTATTGTTTAAGATGACGAGCTTACTTTTCTCTTTGTTTCTATAACTTGATCAGAGGGCTGGCGGATTAGAAGTAATAGTTTTTTTAAATACTATACAAACTAAAGTATTTATTTGTGAAAAAGTCATAGAATTTTCCGACGGAGACAAAATAAAAGCAGAATATTATTATACAATTTGGAATAATTATTGTGCTTCATGAAATAATACAAATAAACAGTGGTCGATCACCAGATACTCAACGTTAAGTTTAATGTAGCTCATTTGTTGGAAAAGGTTGGTAGTCTCTGGTATAAACGGATAACAGTGCCTTTTTATCCGGTAAACGTAAACATAATGCAATATTGTATACAATTTAGTAAACGATCACCATACATATGTTATACGCATATAATATTATACTAATAATAATAATTTATTGTATTATACTGAAAATTATTCTAATAAATGTGTGTTCACGTGTGCCTAGGTATAACGCATTGATATTGTCCGTTTAGAATTTAAATCCTAACCGTTACGTTTGAATAACATTCACTGAAATAATTTGTTGTCATATTGTACCTAAATATTATGATATGTCCTAATACTGTATTGTTTATCAGTAAGTATAATAATATTATGTTATGTGATACACGAGCGTGTTCGTCGAGTCCCATCGAGTGATTAAAAGTAACTAATTATTACGTCCATCGACGTTATAATATACCAGCTAGGTGTATTAAATTTAAACGCTGTTATGTATTATTGCCTATACATGCATCGTGAACCAATAAAACGTTATAGTTAGGTATTACGTGATAAATACCAAATATTATATATTCAACGAACCGAATCTATATGATAATATTACTATAGGTACTACCCATATCGTGTACTTACAAAATATGTTTTTACTTCATAGAATAATAATAACTATTGTATAGTATACATCGAACGAAAATATAATAACTGCGATGGATAACGATGCCTAGGTAGGTATCATAATAATATATTATGTGTGCTTATATGCGATATGCGTATACCAAATTTACGATTCAAACATAGAATATAATATGTATAATATAAATAATATACAATAAGACTGCTCTGAACGTATATACTATATACCTGTTACGACTGAGAAATGACCGTGTAAAGTGTTGTAGAAGTTGTTATTATTCCTAAGACAAAACTGACAGGTGTTTTGGGGTTAATATCGAATACATATTACATAATAATAATATTATGTACACCTAGTTATACGAATGGTTTATGACGTGTATATAACTATATAAGTATATACGCATCGCGTGGCCGCCTTATACCTATCTAAGATGATAAGTATAGGTATTTACTTCGCGGTGTCTTCGCTTTCGTGTCTCCGCTTTATTCATATTTTATTTGAACGATTTTAATTATGATTCTCGTCGGCGGCAAAAGTGTCGAGACTAACGATATTGAATGCTAACAATAAAATATAATATTCTCAATTGTTTTCTATCATAACTATAATATTACACCAGCTTCGCGTTGTACGTCGATCGATATCAATTCATCGTATATTTTGGAATAAATTAATAATTATAAATTTAATAAAAATGTAAAAAAAATGGTTATAACTATGAATACCGTAGTTATAGATATAAAATATATACGTAATCATATTAATTTATTCAGCAGATTGTAAAACGAAATTAAAATGATTCCTAAACGTAAATATTAATCATTTCTGTTATTCGTGTTGTTTTTTAGTTTAATAAATTGATTTTGATTTGCATGCTAATGATATACGTTTTATTTTCTTCGTTAACATACAACTGCCATCGCCGTCTGCTTTGAATAAAAACAAACAAAACATCATTTTTGTACTTAATTATTATTATTTTTTGATTTTTCAAAAAAAAAACGTATTACCTATATAAATTAGTCATTTCAAATAACTAATATTCAGTGACGCGGTTAAAATCAACTCACATGTACACCTCAAAGTATATAATGGGCGAATATGGTGGTATTGTATATTATAATACTAATATTTTTAGTAATTTGCTTTTAAAACAGATTATTTTCAGTTTCAACAAAATCCATAAAACTATTATAAAAGGAAAACTCCGTTTTTAGGATTTTCTTTGTATCCGTTCATTGATTATTTTTTTGCATTATAAAATGTTTAGTTCAATGTAATTTTGTCCATCAATCGGTAGAATTATAAAAAAAAAACTTGAAATAAAATAATGTTTAATGTATACATTCTAATTTCGATACATATAATAACACCCTATTATATTAATATGCGTATATTTAAAGGGGTTCGTGAGTTATATTTTACCCTTATCCCAATTTTCACCCCATCAGAAATTGGGTTGAATTCCACTCTGCGTTCGGGGTTATATTATACATCTGTACCTGAATAACGATGGGTATATTTTAGCGTTATAAATTTATAATTATTGTTTTTATTATTGCGACGAAAAGGTCAAAGTGTGATATATTTTTTTATTCCTACACGGTGTACTCGGGAAATAAATGCGTAATTATTTTTATTAATAATTATTAACATAGGTCTAAAGGTTGATAATTAATTATAATTATGTATTTCATTTTGGATCAAACGATGACTAGATATAGTGAGAAGGGTATAATTTTAAAATATATTACGATAAGAGGTACCACTAAATATTTCAGTTTAAAGAGAATATTGAAGTACGCGTTTTGAGAGAAATTCAACGTTTTAGCCCTTTTGGTACGCAATACAACTTAGTGACTTTATTTTAAATGGCAACGAAAATTTGTTTTGAACAGAATCAGATTGGTAGGTATAATTTTTGTTTTGAATTGCACGATTGGAAAATTTAGAGGAAGTTTGAACTATAACGAATAAAAAAGGTAGCTGATTTACATTTACACTTCATTTTTGTATATTATTCAAACTTTACAAATAGTCAAAACAATTTTGGTGATATCTCGAGTATAAAATTATAACAGTTAAAATATATCAATAAACCAGCCGTTATTTGTACATTTCAGCATACCTACTATAATTTTGTCAAAATTCTTTTTAAATTAAAAAACATATTTTATATCCATACATTGCTTACATTGTTTAAAAATGAATAATCTATCGATATCTGTAAACCTGTAAAATATATTTGTATTGTCATTTAAAAAAAATAAGTTGTATTAAACATAAAAAAGGTTAAAATTTTGAAATTTTCTTAAAATGTGACTTTTGGTGTTCTATTTTAAATATTCAGAAAATTCCATTTCGATCTGACGTCATTCAACTGAAATATTTAGTAGTACCTATTTCTTGGTGTGAACGCCGTGAACCCACGGTATACATACATCAAAATAATAATATAATAAAAAATAATATCTGTCTAAATGCATTTAGTTTAAATTATTTGTTATCGTTATAACAAATATCGAAAGTAGACATATTATATTAGCCCATAAAGGGTCTGATCGGGGATACATATTTCGTTATAATTAGAGCCCGAATATTGACGACTTGAGATGTTATTTTTTTTTTTTTTTTTGGTGTGGGGGGGGGGGGGGGGGGTAATTGACGATGCTTTTTGAGATTAAAATGTATTTCAATAACATAAAAATCCATATGAATATTTTTTATTTTGCTTTTTTTACTTTTTAATGTAATTTTTTTGTAAATTACAACTTTACTTTTTTAATGTACCTATATATATATATAGTAGGTTAATAACTGTGGCCATAACAACATAGATTGTCAGATATTTATCTTACCTTTATCGTCGATAAATATACTTTAACCTACTTATTATAACTTATATAATATTATAATTATCAAAAAGCACAGAACAGCATGTATACGTCTTCAAGGTTTCGGAAACATAAAATAAACAGGACAAAAATAATCGTACTGAAGTACCTAAACGGTATTATATATATATATATATATTTGTATAACGCATACATACTATTATATACATACGTTTTAAGTAAAAAGTAAAGTATTATATTACAAACGCGTTGATTATTATATTATCAAAATATTATAATCTTTTATACTTAAAACGAAAATAATTTATATGAATTATGCGTTTTAAAGTTTACGTAAAACGCGAAAAGGATTTAAAAGTTTAAAGAGTATAGTCGCGCGGTGGGCCGCGCCAGGGAAATCAACGCACAAAACTTTTTTGATCCCGACCGAAACGTGACGGTTAACCACTCTTCGGCGGCAACGGCGGGGCAGCGTGGGTTTCGTTCCGAATCGCTCCCGAGTATAATATACCGCACAACTGTTCGTCCCCCCTCCCCCCCCCCCCCCCCCGACCAACCACCCGCAACCGACCAGCCAATACCAACAGACCTTACAGTTGTATATATATATATATATATATATACATTATACATTATTTTTCCCGAGTCAGTGCTGCTGTATATATACATATAACGCGAGACTCGGGCCGATTTCGTTGGAGAACCCATTTTGGCGCCATTAAGCGAAACATTTAAATAAATAATTAATGCGTAAGTGCGAACGCCGTGCCAGAACCCTCGGAAAAACTATTTATATAGTATAATATAATATAATAGTATATAGTATATACTGTATAGGTGCGTATAGCGCGCATCGGGTAGTTTTCTTCCTGAAACAATAATAACAATAGCACCTGGTGGTGGTGGTGGTGGTTCTACTCCTGCGCGACGATAGAAGTTCCTCCCGCGGCGGTGCATGCGTATAATATATATTCATGCTCATATTATAATAATAAAAATATATATACACAGCTATACTTACTTAAGTCTGATACTTATATAGGTGTGTATTGGGGCCCGGCTGCCGTTTTCGGGCGCGCGTGCGTACAGGAGAATATAATAATTGATGATACGCGTCATTACGCTGGGGGTGCGCGCATTATTACGCTTAATTATTGTTATTATATTATGTGTAATATTATATTATTATGTTTTCGGTACCTATACAATATAATATTTAGGTACCTAGGTCTATAAAATGGATAAAAGGAAAAAAAAATGTTTGATAATATCCTTTGAGGACGCGCTATCATAATATTATTATTACCTTATAAATATACTATACACTATATACAGTAACAAGTATATTATAATATTATTGCACGTGAAATGTGTTTTAGAAAACACGAAAACTATTATCATAATAATATGTATGCAGATGAGTACTTATAAATAAACGGTGTGCGCGTGTCTGCTGTCGATTAGTCAGATCGATAAAAAAAAAAAAAATAAAAAATAACTACCTACCGTATAATAGCCACTGTTCGAGTACATTATCTTATACAATTATATTTTATGGTATAATGCTATAATATATTTTGTGGAAAAAAAATTAACACAACACCCGACGTTTGGTTAGGATTAATTTTTTTTTAAAAATTACAACTGTATACGTACAGTTAGCAGCTTTAGAGTCTAGGCCCTAGGGTATACTCTGCATCTCTCGGCATCAGTGTGTTTCTTATTTTTTTTATTAATTATAACAAGCGAAGTATGCCCGATTTCAGTGGTCGAAGTAGGAAAACGTAATCATTGTTTAGGCTCAATAGTTGTTATGTTATACCGAGAAGACCACGCAGATTCTTATCCGGAAACAGTTTAATTAGTATATTTTGTTTGGTACATATTTTATGTTTAATACAATTTCAAGAAATACATTTTTCAAATTAAACCAAAAATTTGTTTTTGTGGATTAATTGTTTCTTTTATCAATATATTTTGTTGCCTTTCATGAATTTTGATAAAAATATTAGATAATATTATTAAGTATTTAGTTACTATTTATTTATTTATTTCGTATGGCTCACTAAAAAACATAATTTATATCATATAGGTACTTAGTCACCGTTATAGTATTTTATAATATTATGTGCATTGTACTGAAATATAAATTTCATCTATGCCTTATTAATTATTATAGTGTACTATAATAATTTTTCGAATAAAATTCGTATTTATGGTTTAACGGCCGCGTGTATAACGAATCCATCACTATACGCATTCTATAATTTGGGATCAAACATTATCTTATTTAAAAACTCTCGGTTTTCGATCCTAACATTCTTTTTTTTAATGATTTTAAATTTTTACCTTCTTAGACGATAATATTTTATTTTATTATTTACATACATACATGGCACGTAATATACATTTTGTAACATGTATACAATACTAACTTATTAATGTTCAGTGTTCACACCTCTGTATTTATTCTTCATAATACGTACATAAAATAAAATGTTCATTTTTCCATGTCTTTTTTGGGTAACCTATAACCATGCACTCACATAAAATTAAACATAAAATGGAACATTACGTTTTGAGTAAAAATGTGGAATAGATTGGAGCACATCTTCTGCTTCAAACGCCATGAAACGATTTTTAAAATAAAACACAAATCATCAAAAGACAATAACTCTGCACCATAAATATATAATGTCAAAATATTATTATTTGTATCAGAAAAATGTTTATAATTTTCTTCAACAAATAGTACCTATGTTAAATATAAAGATCGTGGGATGCAAATTCATACTCTTGCAATGCCCCGGAATTATTATTTTTTCATTTCAAACAATATTTGAATATAATATATTTTTAAAAACATTTATCTTTCTATGAGGATTTCGTAATTGAATAAAAACATTTTAAATTACATCCATTACAGTTAAAGTCAGTGAAATTAGAAACAAACAAATAGTTATAATTATAATAAAGAATAATATAGTTGGTACGTTATTATATTAATTGTTTGTATAATACGGACGTTTCGTCTTGATAGCTTAATTTTAAATTAAACACGGAACGGCTTTTTATTTTTATTTAGTGATATTGATTTTTATACATTATTCTTCCGTTTAGGTAATTGAAAATACAATTTTTTTGAAGTAAAACTATTTAAAAGAGTAATCATCTACGCGGAGGCACATGATACAAAACAGAAAAAAAACAACTCTGAGATTCTTCAGTGCTTGTTAATTCCTGCATATCGTATTTTTATTCGGACGACAGTCGTAAATTGTTCAGTCATACTAACTATAATCATATTATGAATTAGGTATAATAGTAACAATACGTGTAGCGCAGTGTAGCATAATAGTTATTGTTTATATTAAAGTCTAGACGGTGGCAAATGTCATACGAGTCCACGTGTATTTACATATTAATGAACCGCATCTCTCGCAACTGGACATATTTTATTTTAAATGATATAGCAGGTATAAATTGTATACGCATTTTGTACGATAGTATACAACATGTCAAGAAAATGATTTGTGCGGGCGATTGTGGTGGGCGTATTTCTGGTAGTTATGTTTTTCTTATACATCACAAATAAAAACAACAACAATGATAAAGTAATTTTTATATTGGCGAGCAATTATTACGTCGGACATAAATAGGTACATATTATTGTATCATTGATTTTGGTATTTTGGCATTTCACGAGTCTCTAAACAGTAAGCTCGGATTTTGACTGAATTTACGAGGGTGCAGGGTTAAAAGGGTATTTACTTACTATGAATGTGTGTACGCTCCCTTTATTTTTCTTGCGCCAAAAACATTTTATTTTCGTATCGATAAACAAACCGAACATGTAAACAGACCCTACTATGCTAATGTATACAAGAACAACACATTCCCCTGAAATATCCTTTTTGGCAAAGAAAAAATTCAGGGTTCCACAATGAAATTATTATTAGAATTTTATTATAGGTACATATTCGAATAATATACAAAGTATTTATAACGTAATGTGATCTATCGATGTAGTCAATACATATATTATATGTATAAACCATATATTATATGGTTCGTTGATTCACTGCATATAATTCTATCCTAATGTTATTCTAAAACCGAGAAACTGATTGATAAGAACAGTTTTGTCAAGTATAAACCACTACCCCGAAAGAACAAAAATATTGTCTACACAATACGCTGTAGTCTTACAAAACTTTATGTCATTAAAAAAAAAATAACCGTGAAAATCGGAAAAATGTATTCAGAAATACTACGACTACAACTATATAGTTATAATATGTAAATTGTATATTATACGATGTATGAAAACCGATTGAAAATTAAGTGTATTTTATTCAAACGAACCATCAGAATAAATTAGTCTCGAGTCGACTGCGCGCGTGATCGATGACGCGATTGACGGCGGTGACTGTAAAAAGTCGGAAAAGCCTGACAAACAATCGGCGTGGCAAGCATATTATTATATGCAGGAACGATTTTCGGGGTGCGAACCGACAAACGTCCGGAAGGAATGATGGTTTCGGAGAACACACCGAGCTGGATATAATATTCAGGGTAGACCACTACTTATATATATAAATATTATGTACTATTGTGGTATGTAATGATCGTGACAAGCCGGAAATGCGTCTAGCTGCGAAAAGTGCACGCGAAATGTAAACGTCATCGTCGAGCCATTACATGTATTACACATAATAATATATATATTATATACACAATATATTTTGTTACAACTGAGATGGGTCCAAATGTATATAAAACCTTGAACATTAATGCACAGCAGCGATTTTTCAACAAAAATGTTAAGTGAGTACAAAAACACCATACATAATACATATTATTATACTGTACATATTTATATAACATATTATTCATCAAATGTATCCAGCATAAACTATCATGACGCACTAAAATATCCAAAAAGAAAAATCCGAAGGTTAAAAATCCAGAATTATAAAAAGCAATGGATAGGACACAAAATCCACATAATTATGCAAAATATTATTATTTATTTACAAATTACTATACTGTATACCTACTTTGTTCTTATTCATAATTTATAATTTATTATCGGCACATGGCAATCATTATTAAATTAAATATTTTTTATTAATATGATTTGAACTTAAATAATGTTATTATTATTTATTATTGTTATTTTTATTATTATTCTTTTTTCGAACAAGCTATTTTACATTTTTATAATTTACATTTGTTGTCCAATCAGACATCAGTTGATTTTGTTAACGGTGTTGGTGTCGGTTTTTCCAATTTTCCGAAATTCTATACAATTTGAAAATTATATTTTATATTTTAGTTCCTACCTTTATTATAATACTTTTCCACTAATCTTCAGCTCGATACTTATTATACGATACGGTGTATTATATCGAAAATTACTTCACAGGAAATACTCTCGGACCCTGTAAAATAGTCGGATTTTGTTATTTATTTTTTTATTTTTTTAAAAGAACGAAAAATTGTTCAGGTCAGATCAAAGGCTGAATTTTTATTTTACTTTAAATAGTGATAGAAAAATAACAAATATTGTACATTATACAATTAATGCGTATTTTAACTTCTATAATTATGATTTTTAAAATCGGCTTTGGGGTGACCTGCAAAATGTTCTCTTCTTTCAAACAATAAAAAAAGTTAACGAAATCCGACTACCCTACAGTGCGTAAGAGTTTTTCCTGTAAGACATGTTTTCGTATTAAAAAATGCACCGGCTCCAATGCTTTTAACCTTGCACTTTTTGTTGCCCGTTGAATATTTTAGTACAAGATATTTTTTTTCCTAACAACATATGGAATAATATGTAGTCATCGTTCGGGCCAATATTACTATATAAAATAGTAGGTTATTTTGATAAGAACACAAATTATATCCAATATAGTAGATCCTAGGTACATTAAAATTATTGTGCTTAGTAATATCATAAGTGATGTTTCCTTCCGTTTCAATTTACAAAAAACAACATATTGTATGGGTAGTATAGGTATGTAAATTATTACCCTGGAGTTTAGTTTTCACTCGTTACTGCTATTGATCTTTTTGAATGATATTATTTGTATTCATATTACACTGAAATAACCAAATTTATAGTTGGCCTTTTATTTTAATTTTTTCAATAACATTATGATCACACGGCGTATTGTATAGGCCATTTCGGTACACGCCGTGTGTTCATTTTTCCAGTATCTCATAATGAATTATTATAGTCATGTTATTTATAATACATTTCAATAATAAAATAAAATGATGATGATATATTATACGGCTTTGTGAATTGACTTTTCAAATACATCATGTCGTGATTATAAAATGAAAAAATATTTATTGTAACGAAAAAAATGGTAAAAAAAATCGAACAAAAATTTGACTTTTTTAATCGACATAATGATAATAATAATATACAAATAGTCATCCATGGTACATATTGTATAGTACCTAGTGTCAATATATATATTGATATTATAACTAGTATTGATGTATTTTTTATTGTTGTTGTTTGGGTGATAACATTGCATGCTGCCGATGTCATGACATTTTATTAATTGGACAAAAGTATTTACTGATACAATTTTAATATAAAGTAGGATAGTTGGAGATAAGTTAAGTCTGTGTAAACTGTGAAGTACGTCATCATTTCGTACAAAGAAGAAAGCATATATTGAAGTAATTCTTAATATTTTTGGTTGTAATAGATCTTTTGTACTAAGAGAATTCAATTAAAAAACACGAGATGAGAGGTCTGATAGTTGATAAAAATTATAGTTCATTATTATATTTTAACATAATATTAGAAGACAATTAATTAAAAGAATTAATTTTTACAAACGATAATGACTAAATATGGTGATTTTAAAAATGATGATAAAAAATAAAAAGTATGCCAAAATATTCTCAAAAGTTGAAAAGTAGAACAAACTCGTAAAACGTTTCAAAACTTTTATTTTAATTAATATTAATAAACATTTTTAATTTAGTATTATGCTAATTATTTTTATGAATTTTATGAAAAAATATAATATCTATGGACAATTTTTAATAAATACATTTCCTTAAATAGCTGAATTTCATTCAGCCCATTAATATCTAGCCATAATAATATGCAGGATATCCATACGATTCGTATAGATTTTCCAAATATTTAACCCTTAAAAAAATGGTCTAAGACAATACCTGATGATTTCATTTTGGACTCACAGTATAGTCTGTAGGACTGCAATATACAATTTTATAAACAAAACCTTTTACACGATTTTATCTAATTTAAAAAAAAAGGAATTTTTTATTATAGGTAAAAAAAAACGGGCCACATAATTGAGGGTAAATAATGGTTACTGAAATTGTACAGTGTTGGGTGCAATTGGTATAACGAAAAGGTTCATTCGAGGGCAACAGCGGTCAACACCTTCATAATATTACATAGGTAGTATTATATTATCGCCTCGCGGAGGGAACGGGTATGGAAAAGAAGCCCTCCAAATACAAAAAAACATGAAAAACCTCTAGTCGACTTTTTTTCTGCACCCGCATACGCGCATTACTACGCGATCCGTGATAATATTATTACAACCATTATATTATTATATAATATTTTCAACGACACACACACACACACACACACACACACAAATGAAATCGATGTTTAAAAGTATAAGGAAAAGTACGTCAAAATCTCGACGAGGTTTCGAATAATTCGAATAATTATTATTAGACCGTCTCGTCGAGGAACGGTCACTATGATGGGATCCATGTTCGGGGATATCACATCTTAATGATAATATTATCATGTCGTTAAGGAAGGTAAGCACAATAATATAATAGTATTATAATAGGTATACGTAGAGGAACGCGTACGCTTTATTATACATCAGGTGCGCAAAATCTTATGCGGCCTGCAAAAACAACGACCTCGCCGTCGTCTCCGGCCGAGGTATCTCGCTGGGACTTCGCATACTATACCGCCGCCGTCGCCACTGCACATATATTATATCGCGTATAATTGATTAGTTAATTCATTAATTGCGAATTTTAAACATGCCCGAGCTGACGTGTACACCGGCCGGCGGCGAGCTCGAGTGTGTGTGTGCATCTCTTTCTATATAAAGCCACGGTTAAAATACCGGTTTTTTTATTATTATTATTATTATTATTATTACTATCATCGTGTATGCACGCACTTTTTTTTCTTCCCTGTATGTATATATTATATATATATATATACATTTTTTTCGTGTTCTCGTCCCGTCGGGTTGTAAATAAAAAAATAAAATAAAAATAATAAAAAAACGCGCGCGCACACACGACTTCACAATAAATTCATCCATTACTTCCCAATAACGCGCGACGCCGCCGCGCCGCCACCGCCGTCGCAGTTTCCTCTCCTTGCCACGACGCCGTCGGATGACTTCTCTCTCTGCTAAACACCGACCCGTATTATACATACCTCATACTTATATATATATATATTATGTATGTAACTGGCAACACGACGACGTCTGTCGAGGAACGACCGAGAAAATATTGTAAAAAAAAAAATACTCGAAGAAAAAAGATAAGTCGGCGGCAGGGAGGAAAATTAGCAATTTAATTCGATCACGTCCGACGAGCCGTTAAGGTCGACGATGATCTGAGAGGAGACGATCGCCGGATCACGATCAGCGCATCATCAAGATGATGGTCGCGACGCTCGTCCGATCCAGCCCGCGTTCGGAATTTATGTACCTACGGTTGTTTTGTACATGATACACTGCATGATCCACCAAGGACGCTCACCCCTATATTTTTTCTTTTAATCATACATTTATTTAAATTCTAATTTTTAAAAAAAAATTAGAGTTTAGGACCATATTTTTAAATAAGTACTTCGATTTTTAATTCTATTTAGGAGTCCAGTTATCCTATGGCGATACCAACTTATTATTTTTCAAATAAGAGTCGCCCTTTTTTACCTATACGCATTGTTAAGAGGACACCATATTTATACATTTTAAAACGCTTATATTTACTAGATTTAAAATTAAAATTTTAGTAGTTAATAGTATTAAATGTTATAATTATAATATTATAATATTATCATTACAAATTGCGGTCTGCGATAATAAGGTTAATAAGGTATTTAATACTATAAATAGTAAAACACTTTGGTTGTCGTTTGAAAAAAATACCTTTATACCGCCCCTGGACACTTCTTAAATACTTTAATGGTATGAAAAATCTAAAACATTATCAAAGGGAAAAAAGTGGGTGAGGATGCTTGGTGATTGTCGGATCAGCCAATATCTTATTATTATACTATACTATATATTATACACGGGAATTCCGCGAGAAATCAAAAACCCTTCCGCAGAACGTGATAATATTACGGCCAGCGACGACGGACGTTATTGTGCGGACCGGTAGTGGTGTGGAGGGGGGGGCAGGGAATCGATTTTTTTTTTTGTTCACTTCCCCCGCGACGACACTTGATCACGCGGTGCTGCCGCAGCAGTAATCCGACCGTGACGACGTTTCCGGACGCTCAAGTTGGTCGTCGTCGTTTCGCGGTCACGATGTATATAATAATTATTACTACCATATTATACAAATACGCGTACGTCTTGGCGGTACACGTCGTACGATATATTAAGAAATATATTATAATATTATGATGCACGTAGCTGTATAATATAGCCGGTCGTCTATGTACGTTGCGGAGAAATCGATATTTGCACGTGACGCGATGCACAATAATATAGTATATAAATATAGGTACATCGGTCGCAACTGACATGACATCTCCTCCTACGCCAATTATTATTATTATTATTACTATCGTCGTCGTTGCGGGATATAAATTATATAGGTATATAGGTACGCGCTTATAATATCATCGTATTGTCTCATTGCGGTCCGACCGTATAATATTATTATAATATGTGTTATATTTCGTCGCGTTCCGTCCGTTTTTGCGGTCTCCCGAGACGATCAGACAGAATGTCACGGACCTGTCGAGGACGTGACTTACAACCGCGCGCGATTCGTTGTGTTTCTCTCGCCGTGGTCGAGCGCGTGCAGCATATAATACGCGTACCTACCTACCAGTGATTATAACATTATACATATTATTATTATTATTATTATTATTATTATGTCTCACACACAGATACGGCGAGTAATCGTACTCACGGGTGGAATAATTCGGGCGAGAAGATATTTTTGCGGTCACCCATACTAGCCAAAGAATTTTCCGATGAAACATAATATAATATATTGTACTATAAGTGTAGGCACTACACGCATAGCCAAGTGTACAGATACTGCAAGGAGGCATGATGGGAGCGGTGCTTGCTTCAAATATCTGTGTAAAAAAATATATATATTTTTATACTGGAACTGTATAGAAGTGTCCATTAAAATCATCGTACATCGATAATTATTAGACGTAATTCTAGTAAGTATGACAAAAACTCAACATCGACACCGAAAGTTTTAGCGCTACATTTTGTATCGTTGGAATCGATAGATCTTTGTGAAGCACATGAGACGTTAAATGGCGGTTTAATAATTTGATGGAGTCTTTTTGATTGGATGGTTTGAATTTTGTTAATGCCAGATGGTTTGGCCGAGTGCCAGAGTTGGATTTCGTTGGGCCCTATCGGTTTGTGGAGAAGCATATAAATAAGACTATCATATTTGAAATTAATATGTTTGGATGTTAGAAAAAGTCGTAAGTGTCGAGAGTGGTTATTCAAAGCAAGGCGTTTAGCATAAATGTGGGTGGCTTATGTTAATCTACGGCCTTTTTAATTTAAGCCTATATGTTCTCTTTCAAAACACATTCAGTATGATTGTAGCACAGTTTTTTGGTCAAAGCATAAACAGATTTTAACTGTTTTACATTTATCCCCCCAGATTTTATACCCCATTTGCCGGAAGTGTAGTTAATATATTTGAATCATAAAAATATAATATGTATAAATACAAATAATTAGTTTTTTTTTCTTTAAATGTAAATACAATTTTTAGGGACAGAATGCTTGAAAACGTAATACAAGATTCTTTATAAGTTGTTATAATTTAAGTAGAGAAATATTAAAGGTCCATAGGCACGATTTTTTAATAAGTTTAAAATGTTGACAAAATGCATCAAAATCTCGAAAGTTTGAAAATTAGTTTGTAGTTAAAAATGTATGAAATGTTCAATTGTTATACCTAAGAACTAAACATTTTAAATAATGATTCTTATAAAATATAGTTCACACTTTAAAAACTGTAAGCCCTAAAAAATGTATAAACACAGTTTTTTTAAAGACATTTTAAGTTTAAATAAGTATGAACAAAATTAGATAATATTGAAACAAAAAATAACAATTTTGGTTATTTTTTTGTAATTTAAAAATATTATTCATAGGTAGGTACTTGAAACTTTTAAAGTATATTATTAAACTTCATACACATAATGCATTTTAAAAAACAATTTTTTCGTTAAAAATTAACTTAACTTACTGTAGTGGGTACCAATGCCTAATAGACAATAGAAAAATAAATAATTATTTTAATCACAATAATATCATGGAATATACTTATAAGTCGCAAAGTATAGTAATATTATAGGCAGACAGACGGTCTATCTTGGCTCATAATCGTTTTTCATACACAATGATTTTGTATCATTAAATTCAAATTGAACACATAAATTACAATGACTTCTAGATACCTAATGCACAGCAGTTACCCACTTGTCCACTTTTTATTTATTTTTCATGTCAATCATTTTAAATTATTGCTTGAAAATTTGAATTTTTTATGTACCAATACACAGATTTTACACAAATACATAGAAACTATATACTTACCACATTTATTGAATTATTCTCCCCACCTTGCACATCTTCGCATAGATGTATGGCCAGAGACCGACTAAATTGTGAACAATAATATCTGTTCAGAACACTCGCGGTTGATGTATGGTTTCTATTGGCAATATCATAAATGCCGTGGCAGTCACATATTGTAATGGCGAATAATACACGAATAATAACTCCGCCGATGTCGCATACACATTATTATTATTCCGAGTTATCTCTAGAGAACAACATTGCACGACGATAATATATTACATAATATACCCAACCGTGTTGCGCGAGAGGCGTTAATTTTATATAAAATAATATAAAATATAATTCATATTGGCTTCCGCCGCTAACCATCATATAGGTACCTACAATATGATAGATATATATATATAAAGGTAGGCACGGTGGAAACATATTACACCACGTGATGTGCATAATAACATATATATATATAAAATACATAGGTACGTAGTACCGCGTATACGGTATAGTCGGGTGTGCGTGTGCTGGATACATGCGCAAAACTTATATATTTCACAGAGACACGAACGATATAAATCATATAATATATTATATCAAAGCGTACTTTGAACGTACGCACGACATTATTATTAAGATAAATAGAAGACCGATAACGGTCTGCAGACGTGTGTGCATGTACTGGGTAAAGTACCAAAGTAGGTATAAGTTTATTATATAACAATACAAACAATTTATAATATTCGATGCCAAAAATGTATCGTCGCGTCGATAATCGTATAACCGTATAGGTAATCCGGTATTGCAATAGTACGAGCGAGTTAAAGCGACTACTTCTAGTGTGGGGGTACGTTTGAAAACGTTGAAAGTAAAATGTTGCATATAATAATTATGATAATATAACAGTTGCGTACACGACATAGTTAACCAGTACAATCGTTAACGTCCATTTTATTTTTTATTTTTTCTGCTATACCTTCCATATAGTAGTTAGGTTCCTCTATAAGTTCTGTGTGGATGGTCCATCTATATATTATTGTGTTTTTCATTTTAAAACATTCTCCAAGAAGGCTGTAAATGTACGCTGATCGTACATGCCTCTTGTTTATTTGAAACGGAACGCCGCGGCTTATGCATAGGCAGTTTACCAATTGCGCTTAAAATGACCTTTTCATATATTAATTGCATTGTAAACATTTTAGGGTCGATATACCAATTTCTCTCTATACACTTTAAGGTCGATTATAGACCAATTGTGCTCAAACACTTTACAATGCCTAAGGAAAACTATTATTAGTTAGTTATAATTATATAATAAATTAATACACTAACTAAGTTTGCGAATATTTAAATATATATATATACAAAATTAAAGTTATACCAATTAAATAAAATTATAATTTACATTTAAACTTTTTTACAATAATAATAACACACAGATTTTAAAATTTCTTAATTCATAAAATTCCCGATACTGTTATAAAATAGGTATAATTATAAACAGTCACTTCAACCAGTAATAAATTTATCAATAAATAAGTTTTTAATTTTCAAGCATTTTAGTGAGTAGATTGTTTATGTTGATGTCGATGGAATTAGATCGAACAACAATATTTTTATATCTGAAGGTAAGCAAATTTGAACACAAGCACAATTGGTATACGCCATACGGGTAACCTATAACCGTAAAATATAAACTATAAAGAGTGGAATTATTGGTACACTGACCCTAAACAAAGACATAAATAAGTACTTATTATTAGAGGTAGATTTCTTAATTTATTTGCAGTCTTATGAACAAAAAAATTATTTTAAAAGGTTTAAAGACTTATCAGCATAGCATGGTTGTGGTTTCTTTAGGCTAGTTTCCGGCAGACCGACTTCGATTCGGTATCGTTTTCCTAGTGCAATGATCTACTTAACCATTGTACTTTCAAAGCTATATTCTATACTGCGAACATACTAGAACATGGTTTTCTGATATTAAAATGAACCCAGTAAACAGCAACCACAATGTCAGTTGATGCTATAAACTATAAAGAATATAGTGCACCGAAAATAAATCTCTCAAAATAACAAAAAAAAAAGATACCGAGATAATATTATTATGTTTATTATTGTTACTAAAATCCGATTATTGTGACTTGCGAGTCGTAACATAATATGTGTTGGATACGTATCATAAAATACACAAAATAATAATTTATATATTTCTACAAATAAAAAAAATGTCTAAAATATTTAGGTAGGTTGTGTTAGCAACAAAAACATGGTACAAACTATTAATATTTATATACGTTATGACGTATAGTGTAATGTATAGTGCTTACTGTTTATTACTATTTTGAATATTTCATTTTGTTTTTTCGGCGGTAAACAGATTATTTAAGTTGGTTTTTTCACTGGCACGACATTTAATATTGTCAAATGATATTATTTTATTCGCTAATATAAACGGGCGTATGTACAACTGTCTATACAGTATACACATCCATAATATTATATTATACATTATATTATAACGCTAGTTTAAAAAATATAAAATTTGCTTAAAAAAAATGATTTAATTTATTAACACATACTCATTTTTTTTTTTGGACAATTTATATAAATACGAGTATATACGATTAAACAGCGGTTGCCTTGGCCCTGCATTGTCACGAAAAATATTACGACACGTCTGTAGTTTGTTTGGAAACATAAGCAAACCTTATAATATAGCAATCTAGTAAGTTTACGATTTTCAGTATTAGTATGATATTATGTTTATATACGTCGTGTCCTACGTGTATTCATAAATTCAATCGTACGCGTATCAGTGTGTTAAAGAAAAAATATCTAAACGATACATAGTAAATATTGCTTCCTATACGATATGATACGAAATAAGAGCGTTTATACCTAATAGTTCGCAATTAATTATTATACGACTGCTCCCCCCAATATATTGTTAGTGGCCGCGTTTCGCTCGTTTTAATGCGATCACGTAGTGCAGATGTACTTACTAACTATACATTTTATGTTAAAACATGATATGCAATACGTATAATATTATTACAATATAACTATAACAGCTGATGGGTTTCCGATATATTTTGTAAAACGTAACGTTTAATACCGTAAAATAGTTAGGTACAATGGTACATACTATTATTGTAATTGTAGTACACGGGAAGTTCTTGAATTGTATAAGTTACAAATCCGCTGCAGACTTATATAATATATAGTTTAAAACTAATTCGCCAATGACAATTAATTATTATACCTATAAATCGGTCGGTGACACAATGAATGAATCCCAACGGGCAGAACAAACAGTCGTGCAGTAGACGTCTGCGCGAAAGGAAAATGTCGAGCCTGAATGCCTATTTAACATTATCATCTGAATATTCTGCGACGGTTTCGCTAAACGAATTCTGCAGAATTATTATGGGTGGAAATGGATTATGACTACAAATTTTAATTAACATTCTAATCAGACGTACTTTACAGAAAGATATACCATGGTCCACGGAACACGACCGGTCAGGCGGGGCGGTCTGACCAAACACAATATTATTCAGTGAATAATGGATGATAATAATATGTTACGATATAGATATTAGATATAGATATTAGATATTACTATAATATTAGATTATCTAAATTATATAATATTATTAAATTAATATTGATAGTGTATATACAAGCTATACGGCCTTCGTTTAAATGTTGAAAATTTGAAGACACGTGCCGCGGACTATATATAATCGGACCGATTCGATTAAAACGTCGTATAAATCCGTCTGACTTGCACACTTTTCGAATTGCACCGGCACGCGGTTCAGTGACTCATCGTCCACGTACGATATAATATCTATATTAAATATGTATATATATATATATATATGTATATGAAGCAGATAGCTGATATGTAAATCCGATTTTTTTCAAACAAAATATGCATTTTTCGTCCATGATATCTTATAACGGCATTCAATACACCTAAGTCGGTACGAATTTCGGACGTTTTAAATAAATAAACGACATCGTAGTACTGCATAATATAATACATATAAATGTATAATATACCTACCCGAGAGACTAAAGTCTTTTGACGTTAACCGCGTGACCGCATAACGAATTATTATTTCGTCCGTCTGTGCCCAGTGTCCGCTGAGAGACGGGGTCGCCGGCGCATTGGATTTACACTGCGCTATATAATAATCCCTACGAAAAATAATAATCATGAACGACGTATTATAATACAACAACGACATAAATACATAATATAATATTATAATGCATACAGACGTACAGTATATTATATTATTATTATTGTAAGGTATATTAGAATATTATTATGTGCAGTGTGTGTGCACCGCGAACACGGCTGGATCGCAAACGGGATCGACTTTCTCGTTATTGCTCGACGGTCATCTTACAATAAAATATCACATCGGTCTCGACGCTCTTGCCGACCCGGTCGGACGAGTCCGAGACACGTTTCGATGTTACACATCATAATAATATGATATACCTATAATACACACTCCTCCGGTCCGATGCAGTCGGCGTATAATAAATATAATAATATTACGATTACTGTGCCGACCATTATTATAATACTGCACACGACAGACGAGACTTGAGCCGACCAACTTTTACACCGTTCGGGAGTCAGTGCAATAATTAATACAATACGGTGTACAACAGTTTACAATGTCGTATCTGCAGTGTGTATTATCATGCAATTCAACTTTTATCCGCACGTATTTGTTATGATAGTAATATTATTATCACTGTCTCGGGTTTGTGTCGGATGTGAACGGTGAACGATTTCGCAGTGGTTCGATTTAAGTCGTCGTCTCCCGGAACGATGATTGCCTCTGCAACGGGAAAAGTGCACACGTCTATAATATCATTATTATTATTATTATTATTATTTTTTTATCACTATTAATATAGGTATGATATTATAGGTACTGGTTACATACGCCGCGCAGAGATGCAGTTTGCTAACGCGGTCGATTGCGAAAAGAGTAATCGGCTTATTTATAGTAGATAATATATTGTATTATATATTATAATATATAATATTATTGTACATAAATTATATCGTCGCGTTTTAAATAATTATGATTAATTATTGGCGAAAACACAATGCCACGTGTATAATATTATGCTCGGCTGTAATAATATATACGCGCATAATATCATCGTCGTCATATAATAATAATATATGTACATTTAAATGTTTTCCCAGTTAGACACAATATTATGCTAATCACTCCGGTATACGTACACCAGACACCTTATATATAAACGAGCATAATATTAATATATTATTATACGTCATGTACGATCGCGATCGGCATACATATCCAACTATCCGAGTGGTATCTTTCATAATAATTCAGTTTTTTTACTGCCTATACATTTCAATGGCGGTACTGATAAAAACGACAATATTATATATGATTATATGAATTTCACTGATATTGATAATGATGTTGTACATTATATTCGCTGTATATAAAAATAACCAGGTACATGTAGCATAAAGTCTTTATATTTATTTCGAAATTACGCGTACACGGAGGCAGGTTTTTCATGTTTACTACCTAACTTGACATCTTTTTCAAGAACTATGCAATTTCCGTGTACGATAGGTTACTACGTTGCCTATTTTTACTACTTAGGTGCATGATACGCAGTACGCATAGATCTAATTTACTTTTATTCCCGAATGGTTACGGTAACGCAATCGCATTAGGCTCTCGGAAGTTCCAAGTTTGATTAAAAACTACGAACACTGCCGAACAATGGCACTTTTGACACGGTAAGCGTACCTACATACGAATTGGGTCGAACCAAACTCAGGACCATTAATATACTATGCATAATAGTAATACACAATATAATTTATATATTGTATGGGTACCTATATATTATTAATGCATTAATCCCTATATATTGTGTAAATTATAATTTATAATACATCATGGTTGAAATTACAAGGTTATTGCATATATATACCCCTTCTCAATCAAATATTTGATGATAAAAATAAAAATGGCAGCGTAAAGGGAGCCAATAATAATCAAGTATATATGCGCGGGATTTTGAATTTGTTAGCTATTGTCAGCGTATTTTTGATGATAAGAAAAATTTATATCTGTGATATTATCCCTTTACGCAGCCATTTTGTTTCTGATGATAACAATTCGAGTCGATATGCAATAACCCGTATATTTCAACCATGATAATGCATGTAAATTTGATTCAGATTTCTAGAAGTGCTTCAATCTCAACTAATACGCAAAGATAACATAATATATTTTCATCGTGAATATATGACTTGTACAATATAGTATGTATATTAATCGATTGTTTAATTAATCAATCGGCTTATTATAATTCTATACATTATCACCGCTGATAAATCGAATATAAGCAACGACTTATCGATACACTATCGACTGTACATCGTAAATTCATAAATACACATCATTCCAATCTATGATATTATGTCGTCGTAGCGTAGGAATATTGAGCATTATTTTAATTATAAGTATAATTTACAATTATTTGGAATATTCATGTCCCTAGAATAACATAAATTAAAATAGTTCATCGTTATTAAAGGGTGCTAAAAACGATTTTGTCAAGAATCGATTATTTTTAAAAACTATTTTGACGATCGAACATTCATGCCCTTATTCTTATCATTATTATATAGTATTAATCTTGATGAACGTCAAAGACTTATTGATGATTTCAACTATTTTATACATTTGACAATCGGTTGGGCGTCATGGTAATCGAACATCATTCAGTATATACTATACGGGCATATTATAATAATGTATCGGGGGGGAAGTGGGTAACCAATTTTTCATCCTCGGCAGCGTCGCTTATCCGCACCCGACGCGGATTACCGCCGCGAGACGGGCACGTCACGCGAGGCGAGTCGAAATATATAAAGTCGAATACCTACTATCGGGACGTGTACATCTTACGAGAGACATTATACGGCGACTGTTTAATATAAATGTAAGTATATATATTATACATGTATGTGTGTGTGTGTGCGCACTCTATTAAAACGTTATTCGTCGTATCCGCAAGCGTAAAATATATATATATATCTATGACTTCCATAATACACAACAGTCAGTGTATTATATTATACATAATATATATATATACATACAAAGTTTCATCCCGAAAAGCTTTGTCGTTCCGAACGCTACCCCCTCGTCTCGTTCTCGACAAGTCGTTTTTCCCGGACGATTATCTGCTGCAGCGCCGCGGTCCGTCCCGCCCCAAAGCGTCTTCAGAAGACGAGATAATAATATTATATTTAATCTAGTATAATATTATATTGTTACTAAACGCCAGTCCGCCATCAGTCTTGGCTCCTTTTCGGTAGGTATACCTACATCATTCGCGACCATCATCTCGTATACAATCGGAATAATTGGAACACCGCAGTGGATATACGACAAACGACGATGAAAAGCTGTACGACAGTTGTTGTAGTTGACTGCTGGTGAAACGATGCAGCGCTAACATAATGGGCCCCTCACAATATGATATTATAATTATTATTATTTTCGTTATTATATTATTACGACTTGCAATATTATTATATCGCTTATACCTAGCTGCATACGGTGTTTTCGAGTTCAAAAAACAAGTGAGTCACTATAATATTATTATGTACGTGGTTTGTCTTCGACCACCGCCGCCACACCAACGCGACGTTCTTATTCCGTTTTACGACCACTGTTTGAAATATAAAATACGATTTTTGTTTTTTTCTTTCGTGCGGCGAGACCAACAACGTTATATTATTATTTAATAATATAGTGATACGTGCACGTGATACACTCGTTTTATGATGGTATAGAGACACCTATAAGTACGCACATTAATTATCGTGTAATTCCGATAAGCAAAGAAATATCAACCACTTAATAAATCAAAAGATCGCACGCCCGGATAGTCGTAAATAAATATTTAATAAAAAAATATGTCCATTTATATATTATAGTATAATATATAATATAATGCACTTATACTATAACCTATCGTAGTAGACTAATAATCGTATGGACATTGTAAATGTTTATCTATGCGTAATTATAACGTTCTGGATTCCGCAGGATATGACTCAGAACCATAATTTATATTTTTATCGTATAATACACCATACTATATATATACGGACATACGGTAGGTACGTTAAAAATTGGATAATGTTAACATTTAACAAGGTAGGTATCTAGTTAGTTATTTTTCTAATTAACTTATTAGGTATACCTAGCTTAACTAGTTTAAGTATGTCCATTATAATAACATAGCTTTTTCCAGTTAGTATGAAAAATAATACGTTAAAATCATGTTTACCTATACATAGATATATACCTGTGGTTCAAATAAAAAATATTTATAATATTTATTTATTTAATGTTTCATCACGTCGTAAACATCAATTTTAAATAAAATAAACCAATAAATATTTCTGAACTTAATAATTTATACCAACTTATTTACCAGCACTTATTTTTCATACAGCTTATAATATTAAGGAGCCAAAAATGAATAATCAGGTACATTTTTGATAAAATTGTCAATTTTTAAATTTAAAAAAATTTAAATTCACACAATCATTTGAAAAAACTTACTTTTTTGAATAATGAGGTAAGTTCATATTTTTCTTGGTATATTACTTTAAACTATCGGAATTTAATATAATAATATATTGTTAACTATATAATATTAACATATCGCTTGACGCTATATATTAATGTTTACTTTTCTTAACTAACTCAAGTCATTTAGTCATCTATGAAATCGATGGCGAAAACATATCGATCTTATTGATATTAAGCTCCGTCATTATTTCCGATGAAAAAATACGTTCACCGCTCCGCTCAGAATCTCAGAGTCACGATAAATAACAATATACTTTCCGTATTTGTAAATATTTTAATAAGCGAACACCTCGCGAGAGGTGCAGACTTCGTGAAATGAACACATGCGAGCCTATATTTTGTTTTTCCATAATATTATACACGATAATATATTATTTACTGTGTACGCGCTTACATGTTGTACATACCTATACTACTACAAACGCATTCACAAAGCCATTTAAATAATAAACGTCTCTAAAACGTTCGAGAAACTAACGTAGTATGAAATCGCTGCGTATTGTTTATACAAACGTTTTAACCAGTGAAATATGGCCAAAGTGGTGTATTCACGCATGTTAAATGTTCCGTCAAATGCAGTCGGATCGCAATAAATCCGCGAGTCAAACGGGGAAAAGAAAAAAAATATAATAATATAT
Organism: Metopolophium dirhodum; assembly: GCF_019925205.1. NCBI lineage: Eukaryota > Metazoa > Arthropoda > Insecta > Hemiptera > Aphididae > Metopolophium > Metopolophium dirhodum. The sequence continues at coordinate 12,276,864 of NC_083561.1, forward strand.
AAATCGCAATAATTACAAGGTCTGCTGCTGCTGCTATACGCGCGGAACGATAACGCCGACCTTGGGAAGTCGGCGAGAATATAAGACGACTTTTCTGCGGCATAAGAAATACGGAGTACGGCTCGCGTATCACCAATATACCTATAATAATGTTAAAATATTATTATTATTATTATTATTATTATTATTATATTATGTGCACGGTTCGGTCGGTCGAAATACTTAACTCCCAATGCACGCCGTACGTTTTCGCGGCAATCGACGACGATCGTTTCACTGTATTATATTATGTTATTTTTATATCGCAGTCTGTGTACGATTGGGTAGGTGTGGGTAGGCACTTTGCAGTTTCTAGTTAGTACTTGCAAAATAGTATTATCGGTGCAGGTTTATCGAATACGTACTGTACCTAAAGCGACTGTTGCAACTATACGACGGACGCGAAAGGCTAGCGCGTTTGATATTAACATTATGATGATGCTTTGGAATTGTTTTGCAGACTGTTATTAACACACAAGAGAAACTTTCGGTCGTCCGAGTTTATATTACTGTTATCGTTATTATTGTTATAATCACTATCGTCGTCACCATCATATCCGCCGCCTGTACGCCTGCAGACACTTCGGGGCAATTCGAACAGTGTGGAACGGCCCTGGCCCTGCAACCCGAAAATCGATAAAGTTTTAACGACGTCAAAAAGAAATAATAATAGTTATAATCATAAAAACTGCAAAACCGCCTCTGCGATGGCATCCGCCGAGGCGTCTTGAGTTCGGCGCTTAGTGATTATAATATAATCGCTCTTGTTGTACGCGAGCAGCGTAATGTTTTCACGTTTTATGCGAAACGACTGTCGCCTCCGGACAAATAATAAATATCAAATATCAATCGATGGGTTGTTATTTTTTCAATATCGAAACGATTAACGAAATAAAATATAAAAATTATACACCACTTACACTAGGTACTTACTAGGTTAATGGGTAACGAATTTGGATAAACCAGCTCTTCGAGTGCGATCTTATAGATTTATATAGGTTTCTATAGGTTCTGGGGAAAAATAGTTGAAAATTGTATTATTGTCAACCTGCAGTGTTTATAACTTATACGCATATAATATAAACATTCATAAACAAAATCTCAAACTGTACTACACAAATTTAGTCAGCTGTCATTTATAGATTTATCACATAAATATCTTAAGATCAGAATGATAATATGACCGTCAGCTCAAAATAAGAAATTCAAGTATTTCAAAATATCACAAACGCTTCGCTTTTATTTCTAACTTGACTCTTTGCAAAAGCAACTTACAGCATTAAGTAAATTGAAAAATAAGCTGCACAATATTTTTTCTAAACTATAAATCTACCCCATTTCAATCAAAAATAACTTAAATGACCGTTTACTTCTTGGCAATACTTTTCGTCGTAGACCCAAAAGAATGCGTTGCTGTGATCTTTCGATTTAATTTTCAATTAAGTTAGAAGATAATAGCGTCACTTAAGGGGGAATTCTTAATCATGTTACACCCATTTACTTTTATTCTTCCCCCTTTATCACGTTTACATATTGTATATATTAAATAGGTCTATGTGTTTGGATTGTATAATAGATATTAACCTATTTCAATCAATTAAATAAAAATATCAATTTCTAAAGATAATAAACATAAAACTAATATTTTTATTTTATATCAATTAAGTGTAGAGCCTCGTTTATAGTACGCTGTAAGTTTAAATGATATATAATAAAGAAGAGAAATTATCATTTAGGATACAGTAAATTAAAATATAACATAATATTACTTAATATGATAAATGATAACTTTAAAATATTGAAATTCACTAAAATAGGTGGGGGGTGCTCGCTACCTATACCAGGTCAGTAACCTTTCGAGACGGAAGAGCCAAAAGTTACAATTTACAAATTTTCCCAGTTTTTAAGGAGCCACTAATAATGTTTGTTTCAATATTATAGTACAACAATAGTACATAATATATTTGCTTATAATATAAATTTAATTTTTGATTTAAAATAAATGACTTTAAGCCAGGGACTGGAACCTTACCGAAAAGAGCAGGTTTTGGAACCGGAACCCTTTGAATATTGGGAACCGAAACCACATTGTTAAAAATAATTTAAAAAGCAGAACCTTACCGGAACCGATACTTTTACTTGACAATTTTTTTTACATTTGTATAAAATTAAAACAGGTTTTTCATTTTTTAAGAACCGAAAAGAAATCAAAACCCTAATTTTAGTTTTTCTGGGAACCGAACCGGAACTGAAACCGTAAAAACCATCAATGTTCCAGTCCCTGTTTTAAACAAGAAATAATATTTATTCTTATAAAAACATCCAAATATTTTTCTTACAAAACATATTCAATATTTTTTATATAATAAAATAGTTTATTTTTGAGTATGGAACTGAAGAGCCGCAACTTTAGATCGAAAGAGCCGCAGGTTACCGTCCCCTGACCTAGACGTATCATTCGGTCAGTCAGATGGTTTCTATAAGAAACATTGGTGTTGGTATTGTGCTTAGGAACAAACATAGGAAACTTGGACATTGTGGAACGAGATGGAATTTGTAAGTTCACTTACGAGATTGCGAGAATAAAGAATGAGTATCAATTTATCTATCAATTAACCTGCGCAGGAATACTAGGATAGCTCAAACACGCCTATCAGCTAAGGATAAGACCGAGTGTTCGAAAAACTAGATAACAGTCATTCGGAGGATAATCTATTTTGAGCATGTTATAAGTTGCTGATGACACAAAACGTCTTAATGTGATCATATAGGTAAAAAAATTAAATATATTTAACGTCTTATTCATCGATATTCACACTGCAGGTCAACAAAAATCGTAAAAACGGAGTAGTTGATGAACACAAAGTAGACATGATATTATAAGGACTCACGATTCTATGTATACTTTTATTAGTTATTATACAAAAACCTAAATAATTATATACCAATATATTTTAATTTTTACTATTCATGACGTCTGATGCATAAAATATTAAATATTTTTGTATTACCTACTTTTTAATTATTAAATCGAAAATTATGATTAATACAATAATATTTGCGGTGATTATTATATTCTACGTCGTACTATATTCGTATATTTAATTCGCCAATGTTCCCGCTGGTATTTTGCTTACAGGTCATACTCCCAAAATAAATCTAAAACGCTTGTCTAAAGTATGTTTTATGGACGAATTAATCGATCCCGACCGAGAATAACCGGTCGATGTACAGACGAGTGCCTACGTTCACTGGATAAAACAAAATATTATATTATTATTACCCACGTTGAAATATTTCCTTTATATAATATTATGTATGTCGAAAACGATTACAGACAACTCCGCACACGACCTGCAGTACGCGTTTAAACGGTGTATAATACTCAAAAACACCCAATTTACCGCCATTTCAGATCGGACGCGTCTGTATTTCGATTTTCGTTTTAGTATATTTACGATACATTTTGAAATATCTGTAGATGAGGCAACGGCGATTTCAAACTTTTGTTTATATTATAATTTGTATGTACCTATAATAGTGGGCAGGTATAGTGGAAATGTATATTATGTATACTACTTATAGGAAAACGTTAACTTACCATAGCACACGTGGACATTCTTGCAAGAGCATTTTTATTTCTCTTTTTTTTTTTTTTTTAAATAACACACATTACAATAAAATAATGATTTAATATATTATATACGGCGTATGCGCGCGTGCACTGCGGGAGGAACGTGCTCAAAAACGTTTTTCTCGGCAAAACCGAAAACCGCACGATTCGTTAATTTTTACCGTGCGCTGTGCGATAAGTCTTAAATACAAAAAAAATCCTGACGGGCACGCAATCACGTAAAAATAAACCCGGCCACAAAGTACCCGTAGTATATTATAAGCAATGTGCATACAATATATATATATATGTATGGCTATCTCCTCTGCGCAGTGCGGCGAACGACGGGGAAAAGGTCTCGGAAACGATTTCCCGTGTTTTAAAAAACGACACTTCGTGCGGCGTTGTTGTAATAACATTATAATAATATTCGGTAGACGTTTATGAAATTAAAACGGGAAAAAAAGGTTATTCTGTCTGTCCGTGCGCTATGGTTTTTGGACCGTCCTATAAAAAAAAAAAAAAAAACGAACCACACAATAAAACGTATTGTAGGTACCTAACCTACGAATTCATTATTATTTTCAACAGAAACTTGCGTTTACCGTTGACTGCGAACTTATTATAATATTATTATCATTGTAGTAATATCTAAATGATTTCTATAGTTTATATTATTATTACCGTTGCCAGCAAATGGTCGTGAACTTGAAGCCGAACACCACTGCACCAATCGATGAGGTGACCGACTCGTGTAATGACGGTCTCTAGTTGACTGGTTTTCGTATTGTTAGGTTTGGTATTGGTGTAACGGTTGAACGCCATAGATAAGTTCATAAGACAAAGAATTTGTCTGTGCTGTAAGTCGTCGTAAGGTATACCTACAAATAAATGGAATTTCTGCGTCGAGCGGCTTTTAAATTCTTACTACTCGTGATGGAATTTTACCGCGAATATCCAAAAAGAAAATCGTATCTAAGTATTTTTAATAAACCGTTAGATCAGATTTTTGTTTGATTATTTGGAACGAAATAAAACACATAGATTGATTGGTCGGATTCGTGTACATACTACATAGTGGCGGTGAAGAACATTTTATATTAATCAGTCTGTTTACTAATGGGTTTCAATCTCTGATCTCAACGGAAAGGGAAGAAATATTTATTTTTTATATTTTTTCGATTAGTATTTAAGACTTAGGAGGTAATAATGTTGACAGTAAGTTGGCACACACATACATATATATATATATATTATATAATGTAAACTCGAATACGCTGGTATTTAATTTAAGTTTACAAATAATGTATAATGATATAATATTATATACTGTCATTCTGACCCAAAATACAGTTATCTGTTACAATATTTCGATAAAGTTGCCAATAATAACTGTATTATTATAATATGGTATACGCGTGAATTGTATACTTAATTGCAATATTACATATTGTAGTTTCCACCTAGCATGGGTGTATATTATGATCTATATCTATGAGCGGAACTTAACTTAATATTAGAATAATAGGCCATATTATTATTATAAACATCAGGCCGTAATTATACGTCTATGCTATACTAGCAGTCTGCTAGGACTTGAATGAATACGACTAGAGCACTTAGCATTTTTCAGGAGACATAGTTACAGTTCTAGACTGGCTACATGCCCCGATGTAAGACTAATGCACTTGGCGGACTTTGTCACAGCCGCGAATAAAAATTATTTATCATTCCCAGTTATAGCCAGCTCTAAAGGCATATATGTATGTGTAGCATATAATACATGTATACTGTATGGCATATAACGCAGAGCTATTTTGTATTGAATAAAAGTAATAATTAGATTCTGTAAAGTAACCGGTGTTGTGTTTATTATAAAATACCTATCATTCTAAAGGTCGTAACGAACGCGAAATGTCGTTTAAATAATTACCCATATAATAATATGTGAGCGAGTGCTGCAGCAGTGTCCTGCACGGCGATCACTACACGGTGGTAAGCAAAAACGGTATTTTATTGCGGATATCGGCGGCAGATGAAGTGAATTATAAAAAAAATTACAGACATCTCGCAGTGGAATATAATATAATATATTTTATGTATATATAATATAATATACTAGACGAAGCGCAATGTATAATATAACCGTATACAGTAATAAGTGTCCGCCGTCCACTCGTTTTAATATTTTATAGACCATAAAGCGACGAAACGACACACGTCGACTAATGCGTTTCGCGATAATAGTATTATGTACGTATATAGGTACATATTATTATATAGGTACAAGCCGGTAGGTTCAGGTAATAAGTACATCGTATACCTACGAGGCGGTAACGAGCCGCAGTTTGGAGCAAAAGGGTTTACGCGCGCGCGTCGCCAATAACCGTACATAAATTATATATTATATTATTTATAAAATATCGCAAATAATATTATAATATATTATTATTATTATTATTATTATTATATCGGACGTGTACGGCTGCGAACGATTCTCGTTTCGATAGGCGATCGAACACATTAAACATTTAAATCACCGCGCGCATTTAATATCATCATCATCGTCGTCGTCGTCGTCGTAATAATATAAAATATAAATGTGCTGCTGCCGAGTGGCTGGGTGGTAATTGCGTTTGCTCGGCAAATCCGTGAGACTAATTGCTAAACATTATAATATGTATATAAAATAATAAAATATATAGGTAGGTATACATAATAATATCATATCGTGTGCGTCACCTAGCTGCTCCTTCTTAGTTGTCGCCGTCGTCGTCGCGATTATCGGTGTGCAAAGTGCTGGATTCGTTTTCAATATAATATCGTGTTATGTACCACTAATGTCCGCTGGCATCTGGAATTTTTTTTTTTATTACTCGGCCATCGCAGGTGATTCGGGTAAACGGTCCACAGAATGAAACCGTTACATATATAGTACACCGAGCACAGCACGTGAACAATCCTACAAGGTATATCAAAGTACGTAAGACCTGACGGTAGAATCTTTCATATTTTGTTTCATATAAAATACGTTTTATTGTTTTAGATTCGTGTAGACGAATCGTGGAATGTGGGTATTGGTTATTTACATTGAGTGTGATTGTGATATGAAATAGCATTTTTTGTAAAAACATTTGAAGTTCAAATGTCGTCAAAACTGGATATTTAACTGAAAAATAACGATTTTAGTTTTATTTATGTTTTTAAAAATACAAATCGTAAAAACTACCTAACTTTTTACCGTTAATTTATTATATTAGTACTTATAACTATTATACATAATTAGATTATAAAATGTGTTGACTAATTTTAAGCTATATACTTGCAAGATAAACCAATTCACGCCATTCTATGGTACATCCGTAATCGCGTTGATGAGTTATAAGTTGTATAATTTTATTAAGCTTTTTTTTCATTGGAATACAACCTAATTCACTCAACTGCATTAGGACAATTATAATATAAATAAAATATAAACTATATTCAGAAACAGAAGCTTATCCAAGCGTTATCGTCGCTCAGAAGCGTTTTTCGTAAAGGCACTTCAATTTTTCACCGAATTCGAATTTAACACATCCAAAATCCATTACTGAGTACTATACGAACAATGACAAGGTACACTCAAAACCTCCTGTACAACGTACCGAGTTCACTGGTTTTATTTTTTATTGAAATTTGAAATCTCATTCGATATAATTATTTTGTTATTTCAGCAGAAAACGTATAATTATAATTTAATATTATGACGGTTTTAGAATCTGAGCGGAGTGATCCCAGATGCATCCACTTAATTGATTTTACAATGAAGTGTGTTTTTTTCGTTAGTGGCTGTTTAGCGTGTACATGAAAAGTAGTAGAAAATAGCATAGATTTTTAATTTTGAGGGTAGTTTCTGACAGGAAATTGGATTTAGTTGCAAGTAAATAATTTGCCATGGAACATTTATTTAAGAGGTCAAAATAATTAAAAATTTCATGTATTTTGCAAAATCATCATCAGTTTTTATTATAGGTGTGTACTATGCAGATGTTTAAAAAAATCATTAATGGTACATAAGTATGACTTTTTACAAGCATTTTAAGTTAAAATGTTGATAAAATTCTTCAAAATAACGACAATTTGCAAATAATATTATTTATCAATAGGGTATACCTATAGGAGGTACCTATATATTATATATTATAATATAGCATATATCAATTAATATTATATTGTATACACATTACATTTTCAAATGCAAAATGTTTGCAAAATGAATTCAACACACTGTCTTGGTGGTGTGTTACTAATTGTTAAATAAATTACTTTAATAGGTATATAAATATATCATATAAGAATTAATATAGACTGACAGGTAATTATTCGTATGCTATGATTTATCATTGAATTAAAATTTAACACATACATTACACTGACTTACTCCTCAATGACGAGGTACATTATACACCTAGGTATTGTACAGAAAAACTGTAACATACGTCCCCATTTTTAATTTTGCCATAGTTAATTATATTTATCGTACTTGGTACGTATAAGGCTATACCAGCAATCATGAGTAAAAGAAAATAGTATGACTTTTGATTCTAGGAGGAACCTTATATAGGGCGGCGCATGTTAATTTTACGATTTAGGTACAGGCTGTTGATTTTAGAGTCAGATTTATTACATGTAAATTCCAATAATATTTAATTAAGTCCCACGAATAATTGTTATTATTTTTTTTGTAGCTGAGCGAAATTATTGTAAATATTATCCCAATCAGTTAACCTATTAGAATTATATAATAAATATATTACATTTTATTTAAAAATGTTTTGATACCTACTTAAAGTCGGTCGACTTTTTTATTGAATTATTGAATTTCCTTGCAGTGGTTTTCGAGAAGCCCGTAAAGATCTAACTTTATTAAATTGCTCAACCTAACTAACTGTGCAAAGACTTCTTACAGTTTAATAAAAAATTAAAGCATATCTTATATATACTCGAATCATATTTGATTATCATTTTCCACCAAACAGATCTGAGGTCAGATTTATAATTGAACAACGATTTAAACGTTTGAATACTCAGTAGGTACACCACTCGTATAGTCGTCTTCTTCATTCTTGCGAAATTGAACAAAGCGTTAAAAATCTATAAAGCGTATATAATTTATACCTTGAAAACTAAAGAGTCTATACTAGTAATATACTAGGTATGTATCTATTTCTGAAATGTTTGAGCATATTATCCTATAGATATTTTATTTTATTTTATTAGTTATACGGGCTTAGCCTTTTTTGACATTAACATTATATATTTGTAATAACAGAATTCGTTACAAAAAAGAGAGAAAAAAAATTAAATCCAAACAACTATACCTTAATACTAAAAAAAAAAATATCAATACACATAATCATAACAATAAGAATAATATTGATACATTTCTTCAGTAATAATACTTTTAATAATGTTAATATTTTTTTTTTTTTTTATCTATACCCTATTTTAATTAGTTGAACCTTATCTATCAGGAACCTTTTTTTTTCTTTGTGATTTCCTGAACACTTTTTCCTCATTCTTTTGATTGTGTGTTTCTTTAATTTCATCTTTAATTTCATCCTCTTTATCTAGCCTTTGAAATGTTTTTACATTTTTTATAAAGATATCATTTCTTCTGACAACCCTATTATTTTTATCCATTTTAACTAAGTAAGACCTTAGTGGTAATGATTTGACTATACTCCCTTCACTCCACTGTTTACTTTTCACATCTTGAATCCATACCTTTTCTCCTGCCATAAATTCTGTATTATTATTTAAACTTGTCTTGTTGTAATATTTTGTTAGTTTATTCTTTCCTTTCATAATTAATTTGTATGCATCCTCACATAATACTTTTGGTTTTAAATCTTCCATTTTATATGGTAATTTGGTTCTCAATCTCCTCCTCATTAGTATTTGCGCTGGCGAAAAATTTAACCCTCCTACTGGACTGTTATTGTAATTTAATTTAAATATTTCAAAGTCCACAACACCCTCATTTTTACACTTCCTTAACATATCTTTACTAATTCCCACTGCTTTTTCGCTTTGACCATTACTTTTTGGATAATTTGGTGATGAAGTTGTAAACGTAAAGTTCCACTCTTTAGAAAATTGTTTACACTCATATGAGTCAAAAGGCATATTATCTGCAACCACTATCTCAGGTATACCATGAGTACTAAATTTTTTTTTAAGTTTACTGATACACTCCGCTGAGGTTTTATTTTTTAATATTTCTACTTCCAATCATTTTGAAAAATAATCTACTAGTATAAGAAAATTGTTTCCTGCATACTCAGCAATATCAATACCTACTTTCATAAACGGTATTTCAGGTATATAATGATTGACCAATGACTTCTTTGTTTGTGATTTTGAGTATTTATTACGTGTTTTACATTGCCCTATAAACGACTTTAACTCAAATGTTATTGCTGGCTAATAAAACGATTCTCTGGCTATTATGTATGTTTTATTGAAACCCAAATGTGTTTCGTGTAATAATTTAAGAACCTCTCTCCTTAATGTCTTTGGTACAATTAACCTTTTTTTATAATAAATCAGTCCATCTGATATTTCGATAACATTTTTTTTTTTTTATAAAATGTTTAAGCTCATTTCTTTCATTACTTTTTGTATTTGTCCACCTCTCAAAATAATATTCATGAACTAATTTCAACTCTTTGTCTGTAATGGTTTCTTTTTGGTAAAGTTTTAACTTCTCCTCACTAAACTGTACATTATTTATACCTACTGTATGTACTATATCTCTCATTTGTATAATATCTTCCTCTTCACATGTTTTAATATTCAATCTTGAAAAATAGTCTCCTATCACATTTGTCTTCCCTGGTATATATTTTAAACTCAAATTATAAATAATTAGTTTTAACCTTAGTCGTTTTATTCTGTTATTTTGTATTTCGTCTAATGTTTTATTAATGATTGATGTTAACGGCATATGATCTGTATATATTGTTACATCTCCATGTCCATAAATATAAGCCAAGACAGAAGAGGTTCGCCAAAACCTGATTTTTTGAAAATATGTATAACTACATTATGATTGACTGAATCGAAAGCTTTTTGAAAATCAATGTAGATTAGATCTACTTGAATTTGATGTTGAAAAGAGTCGAAGACATACTTATTGAATATGACAAGATGGCATGTGGTAGTATACCATCTTGGGTGAAAGCCATCCATGCTTTTTACCAGTAAACTTAAAAATATCGCTAAATTCTACATGACGACATGACGTGACTCTGCTGTCGAGCGTGTGAAATACGTACCTAAGTCGAATATCTAAAATTAAAATATCTAATGAGACATTTATATTTTGTTATCACGAAAATACCGTGCTTTTTAATAGTATGATTATAGTTATTTATTTTTGTTTTTTTTTTTTTGTATTAGTATATACGTATATAAGTTTACAAAACTCGGTTCTCGCACGTGCAAAGAAAGATTCTCTCCGATATAATTGAATGGCAATTTAATCATATGGTACAACAGCCAGTGTATTATGACATAAAACAATTCTCATACTACGTATGTATATTATTTTAGTTATTCGCACGGGTCTTACACTCTTATTGTTACCGAGAAGCCACTACCTATATGTTTATTATGTATCTCTCACCGTCGTATTATCTAGGCAAACAATAACACTAATAATACCTAGTCGCTCTATTCGTTGTTTAATTATTATAACAGAATAAATACAATTATAATTTATAGCTACATACGTACCTACCTAAATATTAGTGGGTGTTTGATTTATTTTTTTTGTAATAGCAATTTAATATTACTTCTAAACGAAATTAATAAAGTGTTATAAGTTATAAACGTTGCAATAGCGGATCCAGAATTCACCCAAGAGGAGGGGCGTGAATTTTCAAAAATTAAAATACCTGTTTTTAGCCAAATATTATAATAAAAAATAACGTAAAAAAGACAGTCCAAGGGGGGGGGGCGAACTTTACACATAGGTACAAACTGCGCGGAGTCCGCGATCTGCCGTAAATCATCGATAATATAATGATAATTGATAATATACTGCAGTGAATCTCACGGACAACGCCGATCGAGATGGCTATACATTTAAATATAATATCATTTACATTTAAAAAGACATTGCTTCCACAGCGTGTTACACACAAAAGGAGTTGAACAATCAGATTTAAATTTTTTTCCGAGCAACGCCGGGTAATTTAGCTAGTAATTTATACGGACGACATGACCGCATGATCAAAATAACGATTTATTTGTTTAGAAAATCGACCAGTTTAAAATGTGCGCAAACTTCGGAAGGGAGAAACATAACGTCCCAGCCACAATCGTTCACGTTCGTTGAATAATATTTATTGTACAATACGTCCAATTGGAAATACATCGCAAAGAGCACATCAAATTGTAGCTCAGAGTAATAATAAATATTCGTATGCACATTTTTTCCGAACGAACACAAATAATACAATCGTCATAATATGACACGCACACACACCATACACAATAATATTATATATTATATTATATTACACAGCGAAATATTAATAATATTTTAAATCAAATTTTAATCGAAAACTTGAGAGTTTGAGTGCTATATTTACGAAACGAATTTAATCTTGGAAATGACTATGAAAAATAATTCTTCAGAATAATATTAGAATTCTGCATATTGTGATATATATTTTATTATAGGTACATGCTCGTCGAAATAGCGTTCAATAAATATCTGAAAGAACTTTTGGCGCGCGCATGCTAGAGATAGAGAGAGAGAGAGAGAGAGAGAGAGAGAGAGAGAGAGAGACATAGAGAGTAAGAGCAAAATTAAGAGCAAGTCGCCCTTTCGGAACAAAATGAAAATGGGAAACAAAAAATCCAAATTGTAATTACGACAAAAAATAAACGAGAGAGAATGTATATTTTAGTAGCGAAACCGTTTCGTTACGTCCAATGCGATTTAAAAAAAAAGGCACTATAACTATAATACATATATACTATATATACGCGTTGTCGTCATTGCCGGTCGAAAAACATTTCTTAGGGGTGAGGGTTGGGGGGGGGGAGGGCGCAGTGCAGAAGACTGATATATATATATGTCGCTATAATATCCTATACTGGAGCGTTATTATTATTCGACCCCGTCCGAAATATTCGAATCGCTTTTGATGTCGTCGGACCGTGGAATTCCGCGCGCGCATCTCAAACGACCGGAAGCTCGTCGTCGTTAAACTTTACATCCGCGCCGCGAGTCCCCACCGCCGCCATTGCCGCCACAATTCCCGGTACGCTTTTTATCATCATCAAAAACCCCCGATTCGCAACGGCATGCGTGTAGTATAATACGCACTGTAATATACAGAGCGAGCATATTATTATATTAGTGCATCATGATGTACATACGCGGAATCGTATCCGGACCACGTGCAGTGTCTCGTCGATTCGTCACGTCGATAACCGACACTGAACCGCCACCGCCACCGTATAATATTATAACATGGGTAGGTATTTGCCATGGTGTGTTTTAATACCTATATTGTATAATTTGTTTCAATGCGCGGTTATTATTATCGTGTGATACAGTTATATACATTTAATAATAACGGTCGAAGTTTCGTTGTGACCGGACGGATGGCACAACTACTGCATCGACCCGTTCTCATCGCGACCTGCTGCTGCAGTATAATGTATATTATTATATATTACGTATGCGTGTAGGACGTATAATAATATAACTCTACACGCTTATATACACTTTTTAATGCATTTTCTGTTGTAGAAAATGTTCCGTCGTAAATAACTAGGTAGGTAGATGTATATCTATATGTATATAGTGTATACGTGTGGGCAAAAAAATATGCACTTATATTATAGGGACGTAATAATATTATAATATTATAATATGCGTTATATGATGAATTCGTAAAAATAAATGAGATGAAACGTTTTTGCCAATCATTGTTATATTTTTCTATTACATAAGCTTTGGACGGTTTGAACACTCATTTTCTCGAAATAAATTAATATATTTGAAAATTATTTGTGTGCTGCAGTCGATATAAAACGAAACGTATTATACTTTTAACTATTTGTTATCATTATCGTCTTTTTAATTTTTCAAATGGACGACATGCAAATATTTTTCAAAACCCATTTTTCTTTTTGACATATAGAATATTAAATTGAAGCATTTAATTACATATGAATTACGGAATAATTGATGACACAAATATATATCGTTTTTAGGAATAGGCCATAATAGGTTTCAGTCAATATGGATGATAGGGTTATCTGGCAGCTTGATTATAATAGGTCGGACTGAAATTATACAATATGACGATATGCTCGTTTTTGTCTTAACCGGGTTGTAAACAATAGAGTCAAAACCAATATCACAGTGATTCCACTCACCATATACCTACACATTGTGTTAGTATGGTATAATTTTTTGAAATTCACAAAAATCTACAATATAGTAGGTACTTACTACTTAGTTATTATCTATATAGGTAAAATTATATTATACAATAAATATTAATATACCTAGAGATATTTTAACCATCGGACATACATTTTCAAATTTCCAGGCAAATAACTAACCACTGCTGGGTAAACTGACCTGGCCATCGCGAATAGTTGCTCAAAATAAATGAATTATTCTGGTCTTTGAATTTAGATACTCCTTGGGTGATTTTTGGTAATGTCTCCCAAACTCTCTCATATATTTTAGCTTCTATGTGTATATTATATATCCTAATATCCTATAATATGACATTATATAATATGTAAATTGTGACCTGCATAAACCATATACGGGCAGCTGTGTTTATAAATTTACGTCATCGGAATATATATATATTATATATTATTTAATATATCAAAAAACGAATATATATATCTTACTCGAGTGCTGCATACGTATAATATATTATAATAGTGGCTATCGTTTCTTGGGGGGAATGGGGAAAAAATTACTCTCAGAATAATCCTCCATGTGCGTGTGTATACACGTACCTTAATATATATATTTATAGGTATATGCGTGTCCCGTGGGGTGGGTACACCACTTTCAGACTCCCGCAGAGACTCGCGCTGCGCATTTCGCCGTATATCATATTATAATATATCAAACAAAACACAATTTGATCCCATCGATAAAGTTTGGATCAGCGTCCGAAAAGCGTATTTGGTGTGTGAAAATAGAATCCACTTTGTGAGAGCAGCTAAAAACCCGTAAGGGACTAAATCTACTTCCACATCGTACTATATAGCTAGAGTACGTATATCAATATAATATCATAACTTATAACGTTGACCTTATGTCTTTCAACATAGACGTTAGAAGAAAATTTGCGAATCACTATTTCCAATATAACACCAGGCATTGATTTATTATGCAGAAATATAATCTAATCTCAACCATCACTTTAACTGTATATTTATGTATATATATAATATACATGATATGTATGATATACCTATATTTACAATAATTAATTTAAAATTATTTTCAAAACAAATAAAAATTATTTGTATGCATTGAATTTTTGTTTTTGAAATTTTTCAACATTTTCGTACCGACTTTTAGTAGAAAAAAAGGATAATATTCACTATGTATCATTCATCTTAGAGAGCTGTAGAAGTAAAAGATAAAATATTATGGACCACGGAAAACGCAAAACGCAAGGCGACTATTACAAGATAAATTATTTTTTCATTATTCTTAGATTTATTATAATTGCATTGTTTCTACTTTCTTGCTAAATTCATAAAATAGGTAAGTACATCAGTTAAAAAGGTTTCGTACCTATTGAGTTTTTTAGTTGTGCAATAAAACGTTATTTTAATCAAATAATATTCCTAATCGCTAACACTCAGGCGACAGGCATAGCACTACATTTTTTTTCCAAGGGGATATATTATTTTAAATATGGACTAGAGTTTTTTGAAAAACTACAGTGATTACACAGATGAATAATTTAATTAATTTTAACATAATTATTTAGCTATAGTAGCATATATTTAGTTTTTTATAACACTTAGTAGTTTAAAGTTTTATATTCTAAGTTCTAAACAGATAATATGAATGAATTTTTAAATAATTAACAATGTTTTAATAATAAAACTATCACCTATGTGGTTATAGAATGTTTTTTTTGGGGGGGTTTGAATAAGAAAATATTTTAATCTAGACTTTAAACGACTACATTAACAATGATGTACATTAATTTTTATTTTTGTAACATACACTTTTATGACTGAATGGTTGTGCTACTTTTTAACTTTTATTTCATAAATATAAAATAAAGTTATTGAGTTGATAAATTTGGTTGACTGGAATTTTAGGCAATGATTTGGGGTACTTATATCTTTATTTACATTCTATAACGAATACTTAGAATTAAGTAATTGCAATAATAAATGAATAAAATATTCACTCTTTTTTTACAAATAGAAAAAATTATTTTGTTGAAATTGTAGAAACAATAATAACCATTATTTAAAAATATTTTGTAAATTAATAAAACTAATTATTTAACTCTTATAAAATTAATATGTGATGTTTTATTACATTTTTCAGTTGGTTGGCTGGTCGGGGCTGGACCATTTTTAGAGCGGGTCAAAGCGCTCCCTGCCTCCCTCCTAAACACTGTGCCTGTTATTCATTCACATATACATTTACTCTTCTTCGCAACACTTTTCTCAAGATTACAATAAATAAATCTACTGAACGTGATAAAACCAGCAAGCAGTTTCACTCAATAAAAAAAAACATATACATACCTATATGGTACAATCGTTATAATATATAAGTCTCAGTGACAAATATTTCTCATCGGCATTTATATTTTCAACATTAAGGCATACCTAGGATTCACGCAGGGACCCGACCATAGTCTAGATGTAGCTCAAGTGCCTAATAAATGTTCTGATCGGTTTAGTTCTTACTGGCTGACATTCCTATGAACATTATCTATCTCGGAGAAGAAAGTTTAAAGATGTACAGACAGAAGCGTGTGCAAAGTCTTTGGATTAATCGAGGTCCTCTCGAAAATAGATTTTCATATCACATATAATATTATTATTATGATATAACATAGTATGTGCATTATGATATAATATTTTGGCCAAGTGTTCAAAACTGTAAAATACAAATATCGAGAGAGATCGCATAATATGACGTGTACCTATTATAACCATAGTCATATAGGGTTAAGGCTTAAGGCTCCGATTGATTTCGTGCCGACTGAACTGATTTTCTACGGACGTCCGTATATGGACATATGGAATCGATACGAGTGTATACAATAAAATTAAAGCATAATAACATCATAGCATAATTATTATACCTACACGTACGGTTTCGTGCCTCGAGGACTGCGGCGGCGAGTTCTCGATTGGGGGGGGATCGATCGCTGCAGCAACCCACGCCATATCATAGCATTAATATATTATATAATAATAATTACATTATATCATGCTTGTATAATAATGTCGTCAAAATATGTTCTCCGCGCGCGCGATGTTATAAACGCGCACAGACGTCGTCGGTTATAAATTAGCCGAATCGTAGTGTAATATTATACATATGATATTGTTATTATATAATTATGTACAACATCAACGGGGTACAAAAATGAAAAAAAAATATCATAAAACAAAACCTCGTCCGTGGTGTATAAATCTCGCGCGAATTATGCGAAAAGTAATTTATGTTTCGCAATCGGTCGGATTTAATAACGGCGATAATAATTTACGGAATACTTGGCCGGTGCGAGCGCGTGTGTAAAAAGTTTGAATGGACGGAAAAAAAAAATGAAACGAACCGACCGACTCGCGTGGTTGTCCTGCTATGCTCTCCTCTCCGTCGTCGCCGCGCCAAACGGGCCGACAGACTCCATTTCATGGTCTGCGGAACAACGCGCTGGAAACACAAAACGCGCTTTGGCGAAACAACGCACCCGCACGACTATATATTATTATTATCATTGTGCCGCGTATGATGGGCACACGAGTACTGCAGGGTGGTTTTTTTAATTTTATTTCCGCTATATCCGCGCCGAGCCGTCCCCACTCGCCGACACCACGTCGACTCGTCATTATCGTAATGATAATATTATTATTAGGGCATTAGGCACATCGTTATAATGTACTAAGGAGTGGAAATCAAAAACATTCATTTGACCACCAGCGCCGCACGGCCATTCGATTTTCCGGGCGCACGGAAACCAAACCGATTCAAACTATGATAATAATTTTTATCACGGTACTTACTGAATATTTTCAAAAAGTAAATCGTGGAGACGACTGAGAAAACGTAAGAGTGTTACCGCTCGTTTCCATAAAACGTCCGGGTTGTTCTGAAATCGTAACAATAATCAATACAAATTGTCTAAAACGGTATTACAGTATTCCTACCACATACGTCCGGTATTCCGTTTCAAAATTCATTCGCTAGTATCATAATTTTTGCATTAAAAAAACACAATATTTTTTAGAAATTATGAAATTAAAACTTTATTGTTGTTTGTCATTTTTCCTTTTTTTCATAATACAAATTATAATAAATAATAATGCAAACACGAATACCGAAATATCCTTTGTGGGGGTAGTCGAGCGAACCATCCTCAACGATTGTCATATTCAAATAAATCTAGTTTTTATAAATTTAATATTTATTTTAAATGAAAAATAACATTCAGAACTTTAATATTATTATACACCACAAATATCAAAAATATTCAGTTTTCACCATGTTGATTTATAATTTATATACATTTGTGTATTTACTATAGTGCGAGTTCGGTATTGAAGCATTACGTGATCAGAATTGTTGTGGTTTTTTACTTACCTTTCAGTATGGTAAGTCATAAGAAATAAATATAGATACATCTATATAGTATATACACAGAATATATGAAATTTCATATATTCTGTGGTATATACCTGTATAAAATTAGTTATAGAAGTAAGATTTAAAAATATCATTTCAATCGCTTGTTTAATAATTTGTACTATATTATAATTGTTTGATTCTATATTTTTAATATTTATAAGTTATAACTTATAACTAAGAAAAATGTATACATTTGTTTTAAAAAGATAAGAACAATAATTTGGAATATAGTTAGACTCAAGGAAAATTACGTATTACGGATTCTAAACTGTTTTGGCAATGTCATACAATACAACCAAGTTGGTAGGGAGAAATTGATAAGAGAGCATTTCAATATATTTAAAATAATATTAGCCATCAATTGTATGCTCCTCTATTCTATATCTTTAGGACTGCAAAGCAGAATACATTTGTATAATATTTACAATTATATTATAGATCGTCGTTGTAGAAAATATTATAAATGTAAGTTATAAAAAATGCTGCAGATTACCAAAACATTAAGACTATTTTTCGTTTACTTTTTATAGAAATAAAAATCACCGCCCTGTATATAGCTTGGAAGTCGACTACACCATAGTATGGTCGTTATATTATATTAACAAAGTGCATTTTCACTACTCTCTCTCTCTCCCTCTTTAGCTTATGTATTGTTTTCACGGCCTCAATAGGTCCCTCCGTCTGGTTTTTTTTGCACCCTGATTGTACGCCAACCCTATTTTCTGCAGTTAACCTGGTCACGAAACGATGACTTTTACTTGCGTGCATTCACAAACACTTGCGACAGTCCTTAAAAAGTTGGGTCCATCCGGCAAGATTGAAAATTGCATCGTCCGGATAGTATAATAATATCAATAGAACACCCCTCGAGATCGATTTAAAGACTATATTCTTGTGAAGAAAACAATAGTATCACTATCTACAAATAGTGATTCGTCGGTACTATCGAAACAGAACGAAAAGTTAGTTTTCTACATCGTCTGTACTCAATATACAGTTGTAAAGTTGTTATATTATATTATAATCGTGTAACTATAATATTATATTGTCTGCCGATGCTGCTGTTGCTGCGATAGAAGTTTACATTTTATATGTATCGTCTCTCACGCGTTTGTTCTGTATTATTTTTTTTTTACCGCAAACCAAGCGAAAAATGTAATATGGACGTTAGCGATATTATATTATGTACTTATGTAGGTATATTCCATGCATAAGTATGGATATATATATAAATAATATTATATACTCGCCAGACGTCGGGACAAAAAAAATATTATATGTATTATGATTATATATATGTATATATTACATATATGTAGTGTCGTTCGCTATATTTATAATAATATAATAAATGAACGAACGCGAACCCGTTTTTCCTTTCCCATCGCCAGTTATTATTATTATATTTTTCTTTCGTCTTCTTATTTTTCTCCTCCGATTTTTGGCCACTGACCGGGCCTAACCCGTTTGAGCCGTTAGTCCGCGTGAGCTGTCACGTCCATAACTCTCATGCGCTTTTTGTGACTCAATCGCTGTATGAAATTACCGACCATAAAACGTTTTGACAAATCCAATAAGATCCGACCGAACATAAGGTGAACACGTTTCACGGACACATTGCGTTATTATATTATTATATATGTGTCTGACTATTATCATTATTTCCTCGCGTTTTTTTTTTACAGAATAATATTATATATCCTACCGATGTATATAATAATATGCACGTATAATATTCCAACGTTTCGGACTCGCTTGGACACTTGTTAAATGCGCGCTATCGTGCACGTTTAAGCTGCTTTGCGTGTCTTAAAATATAATACAAAATAACAGCTGATAACTGATAAGTGTCCAAACAAGAATGTGAAATTATAAATTTTTCGTTAAACTACGAGCGCCGAGAAAGCGATTAAAGTCGCATCTAAATATCTTTTTTGGCTTAACGGTTTAGTAATTTGATAGCAGGTAGGTGCGATTTATAATGCTATTAGTTCCATATTTCTTGGGCTGTATAATGCATATTTAAAGTAAAAGTACCTACCAAAAATGTAATGATTTTTTTTTTAAGTATATTAAATTAAAATATGTACTTGCAGACATTTTAATATTAACAGACTAAATAATTAGGTAGAGCTGGTACCTACTAATTATTAATTTAAAAAAGTGTATTAATTAAATATAAATTGAGTTACGAGAAAACGTTTTTTTTTTTTTTTCGGGAAATGAGTTAAAATTAAAGACCGGATTTTGTTGCACATAAAAGTATAATAAATGGCAAATGAAAAAGTAAAAATTAAATAGTTCCTTTAAAAATTTTAAAAATATTTTTCCAGTATTATATTTAATAATGAACGAGTGGACAATGAAGGTCCATAATATGCAACATCAACAGAAGCCAGTCATATTAACTAAATGTTAATAAAACCGTTATCTAAACTATGGTAATTTATCATAATTAAATACGATTTTAAGGAATTGATTTGTATTATATATCGCTTAATACATTTATTGAATTATGAAATATTAAAATTTCATGAGATTTGTGAATCGAGAAAAAACCAATAAAATATCAAGGAAGTTTATTTTGAGTGTTTAAGAGTAAATTTATAGGGTGTTACCATTGGGTACCTTCCCTAATCTTATTATCATATCATTCTTACTATCAAAACTATTTATTACACTAAGAACTTGTATAAAATGTAGATAACTTCAATTAATAGAAAAAAAAAAAGAGTAAATTTATATGAATAGGTAATTGATGTAATAATTTTTGTTAATAATAACTTACTATAAAATAATTATATTTACACCTAAATGTATATTTCACTAATTCATCTGTTGTCGTTCCTCGTTATACATAACCAAATCTTTATTCGTAAAACAGATAATAAATAATTGAAAAATACCAATCTAAAAATATATCATAGACTTAAATATATTTTTAAACTCGTTTATATTATAGGCTAGCTATATTTCCCGGTGTTGCCCGTGGATAATTGAAACAGAGATGATCAATCCAACTGTACATAGTAATAACTAATAAGTATTTTTTTTTCTTACGTGAACCAATTGAAAGCAGAAATAAACGAATATATGCGGTTATAATTTTAATATTATTAATAACAAGTAAGCCAATGGCGTAATTTTAGATTTTTTTTATATCTAACGGGTCTATTTTTCATACAGACTAGGGTTTTTTTCAGGTATTTGAACGTCATACGCCGGATTTTGAAGTGTATTAAATATGAACAATTTTGTCAAATATTTAACAGAAAGCCATAATCATATAATTATAATTGGACAATACTGAGCAATATGTAAATAAAATATAATAAATTACTTTTAATACCAATTTACAAGCGGTTTAGCGGTTAGTAGTTAGTAGTTACAGTCACATGAAAATACTAAAATACAAAATATGCCTCTTAAGGAGTGGGAAGTTAAAATAAATGATTCTAAATCTATAAACTGCAACTTTACACATAGAAAAGGAAAATGATCAGTCATTACCCTGAACAAGGAAACCTTGCCAACCGCGCATAGCATTCGCTACTTAGGCATGATAATATTGACGTCTTACCCGGTCTCTTCATCGGGCTTTTATCGTCAAACGATCGATTTCATCTTATCCGCTCACTTCTAACCACCAATCACATACAACTACTAACTTAACTACTAATATATAAACTCTATTTTACTCAAACCAATGTAGACGTACGGAATCTAATTATGGGAATCAGCAAACATTTCTAACATCAATCGTATTCGTATTCAGCGCTTCAAATTCAAAACTCCATAACTTTATTAGCCTATAAATGACCAAATATTATAAAATATATATCCAATCATAATAATTATTTTACTATCTGTAACTAAAGGTAACATAATATTAATAATATTCGATTTTTGTAAGCAGAAAAAAAATTCATGTGAGAGCCACCCGATAGTATAGTGACCTATAACATATGGGTTGAAACACGAAGATACTATACGCAATCCTTTTCCGAGTCTTTGGGAATATTAAAGTTTTTCAATACATCTATTGACATCTATTTAAAACGGTCCAGTAGTTTTTGAGTCTATAGACAACGAATTAACAGCAGACATTCATTTTTATATAATACTAAATTATTATATGGACATTTTCATAAATTATTGTTTTTGCAGAACCATTTTTGGCTAAATTTAAAATTCTAAATTGGACTAGTTTTAAATTTTAATATTGTAATCTAGAAATTAAATGTTTTAATTTATTCATTCATAATGTTTTTACAATCGCATAATATGTGCACATGGCATATTATTAGTTATATGAATGCCTGCAGACCAGGGACTGGAACCTTTTGAATTTATCGGTATCGGTACTGGTTCTCCAAAAATAAAATAATAATAAAATTCCGGTTCGGTTCTAAAAATAAAGGTATCGGCTCCGAATAATTTTAGTACCGGTTCTAGATAATTTAGGTACCGAAAAGTACAGTAATTTTAAAAACCTATCCGGAATTCTAGTTTCATTAACAGCTGTATGATAAATATTATAAAACTTATATGATCATACATAGCTTATACACAAAACAGTAATACCATTAAAATATGATAAAATAAAATAATTTTATTTTTGAACCTAAAAGAACCTTTTTAATTTAAAAATTCCTGTTCGGTTCCGGTACTTTATTTATTAAAAAAAAGGTTTCGGTTCCGGTTCTTAATATATTTTAAAGGTTTCGGTCTCAGAACCGGGTATTTTAGGTTCGGTTCCAGTCCCTGCTGCAGACGTCCAAATATGGTAATTTGCTATTAAATCTCGAATTGTGACGCCCGAGAAGTTGGCCCCGCTTTAACCCAGACACCATTTTAAACAGCATAGACATTTTCTATTTATTTGTTAGAATTTGCATTTGCATTTGATTTTTTGGGAATATTTTTTTACTTGGAGGGGCCAACTCAATTGTGGCCCTTCCACAAACGAACTGCAACGAAATAATATTATTACGTAAATTCCTCGTATTATTTTCGTTTATATATAAGTAAGATAATACCTATAGCGATAAACATAAACAATCGCCGTGGCGTCGATGTTGCCTTCAATTATTTCTTGGGAAAAACAACCATTACTTTGCTAAAAATAAACGAAAATAAAATCCGAATATAACGTTGAAAAATAGACACTGAATAACCACGAATAAAAGTAGAAGCATTGCTCTGATTACCGAGTAAATTATAAAGCCATAAACATGCCTATACAAATTGTCGACTACCCGTCGACCGCGGCATTGAACGTGTTGATGGTCTGGTAGGCCACGTGTACATTTATTTGACACAACATAAATTTTTAAAATATTAACTAGAAAAGGCCTAGTAAGTAACAAACAAAAAAACAAAATTATAAAAAAAAGAAGTTTTTGCAAATTATCAATTACAATTTGTTGGACAGTATAAAAATATTTGCATATACATGTATGGAGAATTAGTCGTGTACAAAAAAATGTACACATGGCAGTCAACCTGTTAACCTAAATGAATCTAAATCATGGGTAAATTCGCACATTATAAGTTGCAGTAAGAGCGATTCTATTAGCACATCTCATAATATTATGAGTCCATTTTCAATAGACACTTTTTGGGCCCCACCATATTATGATAATTACACCAAAGTTATACCGGCGTAACTACGAGGTTGAACATTTTTTCACCAAGGTTGCCTAAAGTTGCAAATTAGTTGCACAGTATTGGTATAACTTTGGTGTAATTATTATAACATGGTGGGGCCAACTTCACGTACGTGTGGCGTGGTTCGATTTAATTTCATGTGTGACGATATAATAGCGAAAAAGTTGATCGATAACGCCAACCCAATATATTATATTTCATATGCCTTATGTAAGTATAATGTATATTGTATACAAGAGTACGCACTAAACCCCTAAAATATAAACGTATATCTATAATACAATTTTAATGTGGCCGACAAAAAAATCAAAAATTTATTGTTTTAATTCTGCACATCACGTCAATGCCATGAGGGTAAAACCGATTTAAAATTGAGCCTAAACCACGTATGTATATACAATGTAGTGAGAAAGTGGAATCCGTCAAATCGTTGGGGTCCCACCAAGTATACGGGGGGCGGCACACCCTCGGCGACGCGTCTTCGGCAGACGAAGCTACTATACATGTATAATATACGTTAGCGGCGAGTTCACCATTGTGCTGCACTGTTCGTGCGTGGTGCGTCGCGTTTAATATATTATTATTACTATTATATAAGACGACCGGACCCCTGGTTGACGTGCGCGAGGTTGGTCGAGGTCCGCAAAAACGAAGTGGGGTAAGGGGAACTATATATTAAGGGATGAAAAAAGTATACACGCCACCACCGGGTAGTTACTACACACACACACACACACACACACACTGTACTTACTATAGGTAAGCATAAACGTGCGCGCGTGTGTGTGTGTATAGGGTTTTAATTAAAATTTACCGCCGTGACAATACACACTACTCTGAAGTGCGGAGCGGGGACAACGACGACATAAAAGGCCGCCGAGTTATTTGTGTGTAAAATATGCGCCCACCCACACATACACACACAGTATATTGTTTGTGTATACGTGGAGGGGTTTTCGGCCGGTCTTGCAGCTTTCGGAGCGACCTTTGTGCGTCACATACGCGCGCGCGAGCAATTCCTTAAATTCCCCAAAGGTCGACCTTTATAAACGCTACACAAATCGCGCGTTCCCGCTCGCTGACGTTGTCGTCCGCATACGTATAACGATCGTTTTTCTTCCTTCCGCATAAGTATATAACAATATAATGTGTACGTCTATTATGATAATACGGGGCCGATAATGTAGTCTAATCCTCGCGATCCCGCGTGGATGTAGTGGAACGTTCTTAAGTAGAAACAATTTTCGGCATCCTACCGATTTCGGTTATTATGTACACACATATTATTACTATACGCCACCGCATATTTTGATCCTTCCCCGGAGGACTCAACAAACACAAATAATCTACTGTGCTGAAATATCACCTACCTATACCTATATTGTTATATATCCGTATAGTATACAAGTATATCCTGTATAGTAGACTAGTTATTAATTAGTTTTCTCATATTAAGCATTAAGTGAGGTAGGTGCCTGTTTTTCAATTTGATAAACTTGACAAATTAAAAACACATTATATGTGTGAAATTATAATAAGAATTGATATGTGACGGAATTGTATCATCTATAATATGATCATCGGTGATGCTTGGTGGGGCCGAACTTCTGAAATTTATGCGATACATCTTAGGGTAGAACTTTATAACAAATTACTTGGTTGTATAACTGTACTAAAAATTTGAAGTTACATTGTTGACACCCATATGTTTCATGTTTAATTTGCAACGTACCAATGTATGTAGGTACTTAAGCAAATTATATATGTACCTATAGTAAGAATTATAAAAAGGAATTAAATTGTTTAGATTTATGTTTACTTGAGATCGACTTTCACTTTTGATTATATTCTCCTGGATTTAGGAAAATTAATAAGTACTTATTGCAAAAAATATCGATTTAAGAATTAGAGTAGGTTTTCAACTTTTAATAACTTAAAAATGTGGGACTGTCCTCAGGTAGACTTTTTCATAAACTTTTCACGTCAAAGTGACATATTTAAATCGGTTTTTAGATTTCAACGTGCAGATGTGATATGAAACGAATGATTGCCTGTGGATTTGGCATCACGTCAATATTATGACGTATATAACATCAACATGCATAATATAGTAATACCGTGGTATACCGTGGTCTTGTCACGTACACAAGAGGGACGTGCGGCAGACGTCCGCGACTTCAAGTTTGTTAAGTAATAATTACTGCACGGTGCACGGAGAGGAATCGTGATTAACGACGTCTGGTCCGTGGTATGTGCGTTTTCATCACGACGACGGAATAATTAAAGAAACTAATTCGCGAAAACTATAACGATGTAATGTATACGTAATATAACACTTATAAGTGACTTGCTTATATTCACTTTTATATAATTATAGAATATAGTACGTTATAGTATCAATATAATATGAGTATAATATGACATTGTATAAAAAGTGCGAGGACTATGATCATCGTCGATTATTATTATTATTATTATTATTATTATTGTTATTATTATACCAATATACACGTCTTGACTACTAGATCGTGAACTTCCAAATCATAATGTACACGCCGAGTGTAACACAGTGCTAATGCGTTTATATTTTTTATTTTTAATATTACCGATGAGATAAAATAATCGTGTTCATTTCACAGACACACACACACACACACACACACACACACACACACACACATGTACGGTCGCAAAATCAAAAAACACGAGTAACACAATAATAATAAAGGCGTATACATTACATATTATACGAACTGTAGTACGTAATAGGTACGTAAATTAATGTCATTAGAATATAATAATAATTATCATTGCGGCAGGTGTAGTGTTCTTGGCCCGGCCATTACCAATCTCCGCTGCCAGTTAGGCTTTCATATTACGCCACCGCCACCGCAGCGCAGAATAATAATAATAATATTATTATTATAAATACAAACCGCTGTTGATTGTGCAGGAGATTTGTTACGATTATAATAATATAACATATTATTATGTGCCCAGTCGATGTGCCGAGTATACCCAACCTATATACCTACCTACATGTTCAATAGGCCAATTATTATGTTATTGTTGCTATGCGCCAACTTGGATGACAATACAAATATGTAATATTATATAGCTTGTTTAACGACATGGTAATTATCATTGTCGGCGTAATTTGGACAAATAATTTGGACACGTTCCCGCGGAGCAGCTATGGGGTTGCTGGTGCAGTGTACGCCATGCCGCCGCCGGTCATATCGCCGACGCGAAAACGTATTATCGTGTTGGTGTATGGATGAAAATTCATTTTTAAACGGAGTTTTTCAAACTATTACTATGTAGGTAGTAGACAAAACCGCCGAAGTCTCTAGCCAAACGAAAATACGTCGTAAAAACCGCGCGTACGCATTACGCAACTTTGAAGGCGGTGAAATCGCTTTGTATGTTTCGAAAATGAAAACATACAGTACGAAGAATTAAATAAGTTATAATATATCATATATTACAACCGAACGGAACTTCTACTGAGTTCGTTTTAATAATAAAATTGAAACTTTTTTTGACTGACAAACTTTTTTGTTAACATTATTTTTCTTACATATTACTATCAAGCAAGTTAAATTATTTCCATATTTTATACTATTAAAAGAAAATATATAAATATTATAATGGAAATATTTTCGCATCACTCAGAAAAATATTAACGGTGCACCTCATACTTATAATGATGGCGCATATTATGTATACCTACATATTATTATACACGACTGAATAATTTATAGTATTAAAAAACTTTCCGACGTTTACCAGTTGAGTTTTTATTACAATTTTTTTCTTTTTTTTTTTTTGATGAAAATATGATATTTTGCCGTATTTATACAAATTTAATAAACACGGTATGAGTTAAATTTTGCATCGGCGATGCGAACGGAATAATAATACAGTTTTGAATATTGTAACTATTGTAAATATACATTAAATCTTTGAACATGTTTTGTTTCTCTCAGTTGATCAAAATCAAACTTTACTGAATTTTGATTTTTAAAATAAAATCGTTATTCAGTACGTTGTATAATATACAATAAATAACACGCATAAGAATGTTTTAGAATGACATCATGGTGGCTGGTATATACTCACTATTGTACCTGATTGAGATCATTTGTACCTATATATTGTAGGAAATAATACTTACAATGCCACTACGCATGAGAACCATATTTTGCTATTGCATATCTATTATAATTCTTTATACGTAAAAAAATAAAGAGATTAAAGTCAAATATTGGTAAACATAACAAACAGTTTATGGAGATCGATATTATATCCTTTCAACTTCTCGAGGAATATCAATGTGCTTTTTGAACGGTTGGCTCGGTTGCCCGCGGGTGATGTATTAAACTTGGAAGCGTTGTTTAATGAAAAGCTGTTGCTGTTATTTTCATCAGTATGGCAAATTGCTGCAAATCATTTGCAGATTAATCAGATGTAGAAGTGTGAGGGATGTAATCTCTGTGCTAATGACGATGAGGGTGACCCATCAGTAGAATTATAAAATACAAATTTTAATATAAAAATAAGGCGTAACACCTTTTTATTCATTTTTGATTATGAATAATTACTATTTATATTTAAAAAATTACAATTAGTCATTTCGATTAGAATAATAATAATATGTAATAATGTAATATTGTATATAGTATTTATTATAAACATATTTACAATTTTACAAATTATAAACTGTTGATAAATTAATATTAATTATTATAGTTTTCAAATCATCACCATAGTGTCCACTTCCCATGATATTATATTCTTTGTATATATTATAACCAATAATTTGATAACTTAGTAAACAAAGATAAATAACTTCATAACTACTAGGTGGGTAGTTTACTAGTTTGTATTTGAATTTAGATAGATCAAAATATTTAATAAAGTCATCTGCTTGAAAATTTACAGTAAAGAAGGATGATTCTATCTTGTAAAAAATAATTTGGTCGCTCCACAAGTAACTCCTTTAGTGGTATAAAGAAAACTAAGTAATTGAAAATAATATGGTCCTTGAGTAAGTATACTTAAAAATTCCTAAAAATCAGAATATTTTAAATAAATTCTTTGTTATAAAGAAAATATGGTGGTGAGCATGATCGGTGAATCCTCCTGTACAACACGCGCGACAGTATGTCTGTACATTACACAATACAGACGTACAGTACGGCATATATATACTTGTGTAGTTGTAGTTGTGTGATAATAATACGCATAAACGATTCCTTTGTGACGCCGCCGCCGCGTTCTCTTCGAGTCGTCCGATCGTCGGTGGCTCGCGCGAACGAATAATGATAATGATTATTATTAGATAATACAGTGGACCGAATTTGGAGACTACCGCGAGAAAAGAACACAGAAATAATATCGTTTTTCGAATAAAAATAACACACATTTGCCGGTAGGCATAGTAGCTCTGTAATCTGTATATAGACATACAACATAACAGAATAACAGAACAATTCGGTTGTGTGTAGGAATATACGGAGTGCGCGATCAAAAACGACGGCGGCGGCAGGTATACACCTATATTACTGCACCAGGTATTTGGTACTCGAGCTGCACGTAAGTCACACGGTACACGAGAACGCGCGACGATTACCGTGTTGGATGATGCGGCACATTCTTTTCGGTCTCTCGGGTTATTATTTTTTTTTCTAGTTTTTCTCTCCCGCCACGGTCGTAGGTACAATAATATAATATAATATATACGTATATTTGTTGATAATATATCGTTTCCCGACGCGTATACCTCTGTATAATATTATAATGTATAGGTAGGTATGTGTGGTATACGGGTATAAAATCATGTAACCGTGGGCCGACGCCACGTGCGTAGCAAATTTTAAAACCAAATTTACGCCGCCCGTGCTTGATTTGTGCTTTTAATCGCATTGTTTATTACGAATGGCGCAAGTTTGGTTTTTATTTTTCAAAGCTCTTGGGGGGCGGGGGAGGGTCGGTATGGAGCTATACGGTATACGTAAATAGTGATAATATGCGTACAGAGTGCGAGACGACGACGATGGAGACGAATGGTGGACATTTCCGATATCGTATGACGCGTATATTATGATAATAATATGATGTGTTGAGCGCGGTGACCTTAACGCGCGGAAGTGGTTTGCCACAGACGTCCACCGACGGACCGGACACGCATCAAGTGTTCACATTTCACGGCGATCGTTGGGGGGGGGGGGGAGCATGCAACTGCGAACGTGCATAACAGGACCATATTCTACACACCTATACAACTTAATAATGGTGCTGGGCATTTCCCCGACACCCTCACGGTAGAAATGCAATACCTCAGGAATGGCGAAGGCACAAACATAGAGGACAATAACGTTCAGCAGAACTAATTCTGCAGTGTTGATAATTTGATAGAGTTTCAAATTTCAATACTACAATAATATTATAGAGTAAATACTATAATAATGACTATATTGTATTATTATTATTGTTATTATTTAACATAATAATATTTAAAATATGCCAAAATACAACAAAACTTAGACGCTTGGTATTAAGTACTAGTGTTTAGTTTGATAAGGAATATAGTTTGTAATAAACGTATTAATATAGTGTAAAAAATTGTATCCATGTTTTCGGTGGTCGTTTTTTGATTTTAGTTATGTCTTAAGAAAGTTCATAGGTATTGTAAAATATTTACAAAACTATAAAATATTACGATTACAAATTTAACATAACAATATGCAACAAATACAGATGTTTTGAATTGAGTGGGATTTTAATTTAATTTCAATCAAACTAGAACGCTCGGGTTATAATATTATTATTTAAATATTAATTGATTAAAAATTTTAATTCATAAATTTACCTACAAGTTTATAACATTATTCACAATACTGATTTATTTCACAAATTCTACATACATTATATTATACCAGAGCACGTTGTGATGGTCATGATGGTTGAATTACGTACCTAAACTTTTCTTAATCGATGCATCCATAATCCAGTGTTACCGTTACGGCGCTTCGTCTATAACTTATTGACATGTTTATTAACTACCTATTATATGGGAATAAGATATACTGTAGAAAGAATATTTAACAACACGTCATCCACATTATTTAGGAACTACGTAATATACTGTCCGCAATGACCAAAGCTGCTATTAAATAATTATATAGGTGCCAGTAATTGTATGCATTTGGTGTTCATATTGAGAAGTATCGTGATTATGCTTGTATGCAGCGACGATGATATGGAAATGTTGGCGTTTCGATTTGAACTGACTTTACAGACAAATTATATTTTGCATTTAAACGCATGTTTTAATGGTTAAGGCACATACTGTCAAATGTCAATAGTGCATGTACTTTGCATATTTAATATACTCTTAGTAAATAATTAAGTTATTTAACATCTCCAGTCCTGAATATTAAATTACTTAATAAGTAAAAATATTCGAAATAAATGTCTTTGAATAATTATACATAGAAACTTAGTATACTTACAAAATATACATGTTTGTTGGCACTGTAAGTCTGAATATGGTTATCATAAGTATAATATAGAAAAAATACCAATAATTAAGAGTAAATCTTAAATAAATAACTAATAATAATTTACAAGTTGTAGAATTAATTCTTATAACATAGCCTGATTAAAAATACATACATGTACTTTTTGTTGAACGGATTTAAAAACTAATGCGATTTATAAATTATTTTTACCAGCTCATAATATTATATTGTTGCCATTTCAACCTGGTGACAAGTATATTAAATGTTGATTCATATATTTAACGCATTTTTAGTGCATACAATTCCAGTCTTTATAGTTTATTATAATATACTCTGTGTTTCTCTTCATTATCATCATTCTTTTCGTCGTAGTAGGATGAATTATCCATGAGCAAAGACGATATTATACGGACGACGGGCGACGAGGGCCCCGGATCGCCCGGTGGCGTTTTAATGTACACAATACACGACGACGATGGGTCCAAAAGATCAAAGACCAATGTATTCGCTACCCCGCGATCCTCGACCCCGTCACAATAGATAGATAAAGCCGCGTATGTGGTTTTTATTCGACAAAGATGTGGCAAGCAAAAAATTGCACGTAACCTATAATATAAAATATATGTTTACACATTATATTCATCCACGTGTGTTTATATTTCTTTATCATCATTTATCGTTTTCTAGATACATACTTAATAGGTAAACGTGTACTTTTTTTTTGATAATCCCTTTTTACATAATATTATAATATAATACATTGTACCCGAAGCGCAAACAACAAGCTGCAGTGTTTAAATGTACCGATACTAATGTGTTTGATAATAATATTGTTATTTTTTTTTTATTTCGGCGCACGTTTTAAAGCTATATATTACGATTACGATCCATAAGAGATGACGAATTATGCTCAACCGATATTTTAACGCAATTCCGTATATTGTATTTTATAATAATTTAGCTGGCAACTACTTTGGGAGCAAAAAAATAATATGTCGGATTAAATATAATATAATATCATATCATAGCCTGTATGGAGGTACCAATAATTATGGCTGGCCGTCGCGTATTAAAGCCGTCTGAATATAAATCGCGATTATTTTTTTTTTCTCTACACGTGATGCATCCGGCTTCTGTGAATTCTCGGATCGGAGGAATATTAAAAATAATAATTTAAAAAAAAAACAATTTTTCTCGTGAATATTATTACAGACATTCCGTTAAAACGGCTGCGCAGGATGTTTTCGCAATTAATTTCATACTTATATATTATTATTATTATATGTCTAATATCGTTTATACAGCGGGCTCGTGAGACAATATGTTATGGACCATATTGGATTATTGTAATTTGTAAAATATGAATGACCTAGTGAATGGGGTTTCAATCATCGCACCACCAACTATATTTACCATCAATTTTATGAAAACTGAACAGACTGTTAATCCAAATTCTGCATTTAATACATAGTACCTATATGGCTCTATGTGTAGAACAATGAAATCAGATAGGTTGGCATTTTGTACAACACAGTTGACGAATTTTTTTCTAATGAAATGCACACATGCTACACAGCCACTAAATCGATAACATATTAACATATTAAATACGGTTATGGACCTATGTAACTACACAAACGTCGTGTTTGTTAACCATAATAATATATTATTATAAATACATATACTTATAGGTCCTATAGGTCCCATATATATTATGTATTTATAGATCCCGCCGTTCCGTGTAGGTATATATATATAATGTATAAGGTATGGACACTGATGGTTTTTATAAGCATTTTATAATTCGCAGATAATATGTTTTTACACAAAACAAAATGAATAACACACGAGCTGGAAGAGCTTTAAAACTAAATTAATTTGACACTAAAAACCGTGTTTTTTATTTTGCTAACGTGGCGAGCAAATTGCGGACAATTTATTTCCAATCGATTTCTATGCACACACAGACACACACACACACACGTAGTGTATAAAATAACAATATATTATTGTATATAAACTGTAAACTTAGTGACGTGTTGGCAACACGTACAGTGTACACACGTATATTATGTATTTTATATATTATAGTCAACAGCAGATCGTTTACGTCCTCTTGCCGTATACGAATTTCAATATTTAACGAATAAAATGAACAGAAATCGACACGATGACACCGATTTAAACACATACACACTTTACAGGTATTTGTATACAGGGTGATTGTAATACTGATTAAAATATTTAATTTTTCAGCAATTTTTCAGACATTTATAAAACTAAAACGTTATAAAATATATAAAGTATTCCAAAACTGTTTATAAAATTAATTATATTTTTGTAAACCTTTAAATTTTTATAAAATAATAGTGTTTCAAAATTAAAATGAAAACTAGAACATGACGTATATTGTACGTAAGCATTGGGATACTTGAAAAACGAAAGCGTAAACCAATAACGCAATAAAGGTATTCTGCACGATGCAGGTGATTCGACAAGTACATCATCCACTCCTTTATCCATTAATGACGGATTTTTTGAATTTTAAGTATACTTGTAAACCATATTTTTAAATACTTTGAATTGTCGTTCAATTCATGGAGTCCTTTGGCGGTACAAAATCATTTTTTTTTTAAATGAGAAGCACTCATTTTTTACATGCCTACATTAAATTTGTAAAACTTAAGATTTTTTTTTATTGTTAATGCATTTAAATCAAAATTCGAACTAACAGTCTCTGAGTTGATGAGGTAATAAACTTGATATGGTTGATATACTATAACTATAAGGGACTATCGTATATTATATAATCGTCCTTAATAATGATTCTACCTCTAACTTATATTATATATGTAATATTTAATACATAATATGGATAGGTCCTTAATACAAAACGTTTATTTTAATAAATTATAAAATTGAAATTAACTAATATTAATTCGTATGTGTTTCAAACAATTATGAACCTATTATTATTTTACGAAGTTAAATAAATCAAAACTTTTACTTTCAAATTAAAATTTTAATACCTACGTCAACATAAAACAAAATTATCTTCTGAATAATATTTACTTTATATTTAGTTTAATTTGAATAAATTTATTAGCAAAGAAAAAAAATGGGGGTAAAGCACTCTATATACTTAGGTACGCGGATGGCCGATTATACGAATGATATTCGTAAAAAACGGAATTATACCTACGCAGAAACGTGATTTCATACGCGAGTAAACAGCCGAATCCTACATCGCAGAGTATTTTTGCATGTATTAACTACCGTTTTTAATATCGGTTGACTTGAACTATGTAAAAGTTTGAGAACCAATGCACATAACGTACACACAATGGCCGTAGAAATAAGACCTGCATTGGCTAATCGAAGTGCTAAAGCTATAGAGTTACCAAGCTAGCAAATTTCCTTTTCCAAATATTGCCTCTATCAGTAGACGAATAACAGGATACTATCCAACAATAGTCAACCAAGTCATCCAAGTCACCGCCAAATACATACTTAACGAATACCGAACTTGCCAAAACATGATCACACCAGAACATGGTCCAAACTTTCCGAATCAATAGTCGAAATACTACACAATCATCCCCTCAGTCAACCTCCAACATTATCAATTCCATCAGTGCCACAGTGCTGCCAACTACCATTTCGTAATCTGTAAAACCTAACGAAAAGTAATCCAATTATTTTAGTATAGCCATAGCTAAATATATATTTAGCCACGAGCTTAGCAATATTGTAATAATTATGATTATAAATTTATACATTTGTTGTACTCCCTGTGGCCTATGTAACCGCTGGTTAATTAATAAAAAAAAAAATAATAATAATAATAATATCGGCCGGAGACTTGTGAATACCGATCGATTCGGAAACGGTTTTAATTATTATAATAAATGTGTACCTATACCTATATAATATCTGATGTCAACTTTTGCGGGTCGGTACGTTCATAATAGTGGGTAGGTAGGTACCTCTACTGATAACTGAAAAGTTTTTAATCAGAATAAATAATTTTTAATAAGCATTTTAAGTTGTACAGGGATTTTAATCAAACATTTTTGTTTGTTTTCAAAATATATTATATTATAGTAATATTGGTCAACGTTTGCGTAGTAGGTAGTATATGGGTACTGCAGAATTCGTCAAACAAGTGTTGAAAAAAAAATACAGTCTGTATAATATTATTTCCAGCGTGTACTATGTATATATAATATTATACTTTTCGAACATACTTTTAAATAATAATTTTTTGTACGTTATTAATGGGGAACTCAAAGCACAGAAATAAAATATAGTGCAAAAATAATAAATATGCAAAACATTTGAATCTAAATAAAACTCGGTACCTACCAACTCGATGGAAACAGAAAGAAATAGCATAACGGAGAATTCGCATCGCTGTATGGTAGATTTCCAGTGCACACCTCATAATTTAAGGTCACTGAATGTGTTAAATTTGAATTTAATAATAAATCATTCAATCATTCCATACGAAAAACGATTTTCAGCAGAGACCGGTGTTTCAGCCTCTATTTCAAATGATATATATTTTATTATCGTTTGTTTGTATTATTATCATAGGCGGATATTTGATCGAATTTTAGGGGGGGGGGGGCTTAAATGTTTCTTTGCAAAATAAGCAGTGGGGGCTTTGCCCCCACATCCCGCACCAACTACTAAATTACTAAATTACAAAACTACTAAATACGAATTACTAACTATATAATATTATGCACTTTAAAAATCATTAATTTATAATACAATAAATATTTTATTATTTTAGTACAATAAACCTATTTTTATTAGCAAATATATCAATACCGTTTTCAATACTGATATTGATATATTTTTCAATGTATAATATTGAAGAGTTATTAAATTTTTCTTGCAGCATACTCGCTTCTTTAAAATTTTCTAAATACAATTATTAGTTTAATTTAATTATTAATAAAAAAAATTACTATCCACTTCATACCTTGATTCATGGAGCTGGGAGCTTCATTGTCGTCTCTAAATGCTAGGCCTTGTCTGCACAAAAACAGTGTCACTTCACACAAAGTTCTTATATATCTACGATTACTTTCAATAAGTAGCTTATGTTGAGAAGAAACCTGTGCCATTACCCGTTTTTTCAATGTCTTTATGTGACTGCATAAAGGGTTAGGTATAAATGTATAATAATATGGTATAATAATTATTATATTGAGATTTATTTTGACAACATTTCGGGAAAAAAAAATATTTTGTAAAGTTTCAAGATTTTGTCAATCGTTGTAAAATTACCTATTTTAATATTTTATACTATGAAAAATGTTTAATAATTTTGAGGGGGCTTTCGATCTTTTTTTTTTTTTGGGGGGGGGGGGCTAAGCACCTCCCAATTTCCACCTATGATTATTATATTATGCAGTTACACAGTATTTAGAATCTAAGTTTTGCCAAAAACATCGCATATGTCATTTATTATTGTTATTAACATATAAGTTCATATCACGCACCGTAAAACGGTGTGAATAGATTCGTGGTATAAATAACTTGAAATTTGGTCTAAATAAATACACATATTATTATGATATAATACCGAAGAGTTATTTTTGTACAATTATTATCATTAATAATTAGAATACGGTAACGTGATTGTGCATTCGGTGTTTATATCTACATAGTATATAATAATTAATAATATATTATATCATATAATACTGTATTCAGTACGTACATACAAGTCAAACATAAAATATATTATAATATTGTAACATTATTGCTATAACAAATACAATTCGACAAGAAATAAAATGTAAATTAACTTGATTATTAAATAGTTTCTATTTACTCGAAAACCTCTTATAATACTCCTATGTAATTTACCGTTTTCGAAACTTTTCCCGTGTCTCTGGCTTTGGTAGTTTTCCGGTCACAAATTTTCGTAATCTAATCATTTTAAGTTTCTGCGTTACAAACTTACAATTATATATACATACGATATCATATATTAAATTAGTATTACATAATTATCTTCTACGTGTATAATAATATAAAATTATTACGCTCGGGAAACTATCACGTCTTGCACAGCATGAGCATTTATCGTACAATTTTTGAAAATTAAAATAAAATCAAACCATTTACGATTTTACTGGTTTTTTTAAACCATTTTATCTTTGATTTCATAAAACCATATGAATAAGAAATAATTTTCAAAAAACATTGGTTTTGTTATATCCAATACTGCAAAACTACCAGAACTTGTACTATTATTATTTATAATTATAAGCTATATTTATATGATCTTCATGATATAAGACATTCTTTTGGGTGATAGTTATTAATTTTTGTTATCAAGAAACAGTATAATTTCCTTGGCAAATTTGAGCGTAAAATATGCTTTAAGTTATAAATTACCTAGTAAGTAGTTAGTTACGGGTTCGATTTTCAATTTTTAAACGTCAAATTCTCAGAAGAAAAGACTGCTTTGAAGTAGGAAATCAGAAATTTATATTATTATATTGTCAACATATAAAAAAAAAAACATGAAGATAATAATGAAAAAATTTTTCTACAATTACTACAATTTTACAAGTTGTATATAGTAATATATTAATGTATTTTATACGTCTAAAAATAAAGAGGTACAACGAAAACGAGTGATTTATAATATACGAGGATAGTGTTGCATAAGTGTGCTAACTTTTTGGGTATTACTTATGTGTTATAATCATTATTGTGCATTATAATATTTAATACTAGTTATTAATTAGGTGCAATATATTTACAATTGACCCTTCCCCCCCCTACCACCACAACGTCTGGTGACTACATTCCGAGCGTAACCAAAATCATGAATATATTATTGACAATGCACACAGTTTAAATTATAGAGATATTAGGCATTATCTTATAATAATAGTTGTACAGGATAGACTCGCGACCTATATTTCTGTCATTCATATTATAATTATACATAAGTATACCTAACTAATTATATTCACCTAGCACGCGTTTACCACTACCACCTGTACGCCAACCGCTCCACCACCTATACAGTGGAATTAAAACAACAATATCATTGCCGCCTCTATCCCGTAAGTATATTAAACGGGCACGTGTGTTTCATCACATACCCCTGTGCACCCCGCACAACCACCCAAGGTTTCCGTCGTTACAATTTATAACTTCTAAGGGTAGGTGTAATAAATACTACGACGCGCGTGCACATATACTATTCGTTTAGAGTGCGGCGAAATTGCCCGGCACGCGGCGTTACGACCGAGTTCTAATATTTTAACACAAAACACTCGACGGTAATATGATAATATTATTATAATAGTGATATAATAAATCGCACTAAATTTTAATATTTCTTCTTTTAGTCGATAAACGCTACAGCAGTAAAATGTCAAAACGCTTTAACATGTGCCTAATGTAAAGTGTGAAAGAGTAAAACATTTTTACATAATATTAAGTATTATAATCTCTCAAAAATAATTAAAATCAAAGTATTTTAATAACTGACTGTAATTCAGTACAATATTATGGACCGAAGCGTAGTGATAGTATCTTTATAATACTGCAATGACTTGATGCATTTTTCGTTGAACCATCACCGTAAAAATTAGAATAATACAATTTTGATCACGGTACATAAGATATTATGCATACTATTGTTATTATAATAATCATATATAGCGACGAATAATGGCGCCAAGTTCTCCAAAAAAGCAACGACAATCGGATAATAATAATTACAGTTAGTCAATATAGTATGACACACATAATATTATATATTATACACTCTTTCGATTTATCCGTATTTCATCTCCACGTCGATTACGCATATTATTGTTACCTATATTAAACAGTTAAGCGACATTTATTATTTTATGATTTCTTCAGTTTTAAATTAACATCAAAATATAATCGTTTTGGTTTTCTGAAAAAAAAATAAAAAATGTCTACCCAAATGGTTGATCACACTCAGTTTTCCCACAGTTGTGCTGAGCCCCTTTATTCAGTGCCCGGCGAATGATTTCTATGGTTGCTCGCCGCTCGGGTACCCAATATAATAATATGATGTGTAGGTACCTGCGGCACGGCGTGTTATAACGACGCAAACCATTACTTAGCAACATTAAATCATAACCGTTGAAAAAAAGATTATGAAAATTACTATTATTATCATTGAGCATACAATAAGTATATTATATGGACTCAATGGCATAACTGAATAGCAACAACCTATAAAGTATAAATTCGGAGCGTTTAATATATATATTTTTTCTAAATTATTAGTGTAACAAGAAACATGAATTACATATAAAATTTAATATCGTTGGTAATAATATACATTATTTATACGCGAGCGACTGCACGTCTATTATAGACGTCGGAAATTATTTCATACTATTTATTTATTTTAAAAGTGTAAACATATTATAACTGATCATAAATATATTTCACATATATATGAGACTATCCTATACTGTTTACCTGCACATACTCGTTAAATTATATTTTTGAATTCTGAAATAATCATCGAGTAGATACAAAACATATTATATTTTTTAAAAATCATTTTGTTCTCCTACTAGTTACCCTTCATATTTGAAATTAATTCACTTTATATTTTTCATAACTTTGAAGTTCAAAGGTTTTTCTTTTAAAAAATTACTATATCAACAAAATCCACATCCAAAATATAATTGGTTTGAATAAAAGACTTGAACTTTATGCTCGGATTTATCATGTATACACAAAGGGTATTATGAAAGGGGAATGTCAGCGTCTCATGTAACCACTACTTGGCCATCATCCCAAATGAGTGTAGCGACTAAAAAGCAAAAAATCGTCGACTTTTTTGTGACTTAAATAGTACAATCGTTCTGAAGTTCACAGTTGAAAAACACTAAGTACCTACTATACACGGTTGTGTGTTGTTTAATGATATTGTTGCTTACAGTGAAGATATTATTATTAAAATTTAACTTTGCTACAGTGTTAAATAAAAATAAAAAATAAAGAGACGAAAAAAATATCTGCCCACCCGGCTAACGTTAGCTACGAGTATACAAAGCATCAACTAAACGCGAGAGTATACATAATGGTCTAAATAAATAAAACATTAAAATAATTACGTAATTTATAGCGCGTTCAGTAGCCGAGTACATAGAAAAGGTTTTCTACTATACCACGGAACACTGCTGCAGCCGTTGCACATTGTAATTATTTTATTTTATTTTTGTAGCGCAGTTGATAAAACTAAAACATTATTTAAAATTTTAAACAACTGTTCATCCATCTGAATGACCGGAAATGGGAATAATATTCGGCGTTATTTCATACGCGTACTCTAATAATATTGTTATTGATTAATATGTTTTTGGTGTACATCCGAAATTCACGCGTCAATTGAGTTTATTGACAATAAAAATATGTTTTTTCCTGATGAAAATGTATACACATATTATATTATATAGGTACATTTAGATTATAAACCAAATCTCGGTTAGTATGGTATATGTTAATATAATATAAATTTAATACATTTTTTACTAAAAAATTAGTATGTGTATATATTATATAAATTAACATATGTGTTGTTACGTATAAATACCTAGTCAAAATAATATAGGTACATAAAACATAACATGATAATTTATAATGATATACAGGGTGATTCACCAACCATGCTCAACACCATATTTTCGTTTAATAATAAACATTTATTCAAATCCTGAATTTTTGAATTTTTAAGTATACTTAATAAGGACCATATTTCCAAATATTTAAATTTTTTATTCCATTTAAAAAGTTCTCTGGGATGATACCATTATCAAATTATGATGACCCTTTTTTTCTTATAAATCGTTAAGCAAAGTACTTTTTTTCAAATGTTGAGGCTTCTATAATTATAAATCGAAATCCTAACGAATAAATTTTAAGTTATTTAATTTGTGTACTAAGAATAGGAATAGGTTTGAAAGTTTTAAGGGGGCTATGATGATTTTGAAATTACGTCAATACTACTAATTAATATTAACAATTTAACATTATATGATTTGTGTTTAAAACATTAAATATTACAACTTACAAGTATTTTAAACTGTCCTAAAACTATTTAAGGATTAGTATTATATACCTATAATATCCTTAGTAAATACATTTTATTAATAACCCAGAAACTACCCGTTTGAATTTTAGATTCCATCAACATTTTCAAAAAATTATACTAAACGCTTAACACTAGTACCTATTTAACACTTTACTGTGAAAGAGCTTAGTTTTCATTTGAAAAAAATAAGTTCGTATGGTCCTATGTCCTGACTACTTTATGTATACCAATACGCATTGATTATAAACTATAGTATTTATAATCAATAATATGCTTTATAAGTATAATCGATAATTCCAAAAATTAGAATTTAATATATTTACTATTAAAAAAATAAATGGAGGTGAGTACGATCGGTGAATCACTCTGTATGATATACAATGCTATATTTGCAGACGGTGGGAATATTTTTATACTCAAAATGAAACATTGTTGTAGGTCCATGGTCATAAAGTATATTAAATCAAAAATTACAAGTTGTTTCAGTATGATTTTTGTAAATCATTTATAATACGTTTGAATGTCAGTCACTCTTTTCGCCGTAAAAAGTTATATTATTACATGGACTTGATTTGTTTGAAAAAATGTCGACTATTTTTTTCAAGAGTTTAAAATATGACTTTTAACGCGCATCAGAGACCTTTTTAGCGTAACTTTGAAAACAAAAATTGACCTCTAAATTATAGTCATTATAATATATGTATATTATATTCACAGATTATCGGCTTAACAGTGGACACTTCCACAAATTAACGTGTTTTTCGCAGTATTAAGTACAAGCCAATAAGTAATAATAAAACAGTTTCTTAACTCAAACTGTAGTTAAATCTTCAAATGCGTTTTGCGAAAAAGACTAAATAAATAACGAAATGCAACACACTAAGTGTGACTGAGTTAAAAACTTTAAAATTAAGTATAAATATCAGTATAATATTAATTTTTCCATGTTAATCAAACATTATTAGTAGTCGTGTATAGTGTCAAATATAAATAAAATATTACTTAAACGTAGAGATGACGAGAAAAATAATTGACGATCTGCAATCTGCACATGTACAAAAAAGAAAAACGTTACGAGCATAATATAACGTCAATAAATTGTTGATGTGGGTGTCGAAATCAAAAATTTGATTGCCAACCCGGTGGCGGTGGGTGGGGAGGGTCCATCACGTCAACTCCACTCCCTCCATCCACCATACCCGTTCGCAGGGAAGTCCACCG
This sequence comes from Metopolophium dirhodum, assembly GCF_019925205.1. NCBI lineage: Eukaryota > Metazoa > Arthropoda > Insecta > Hemiptera > Aphididae > Metopolophium > Metopolophium dirhodum. The sequence continues at coordinate 12,319,985 of NC_083561.1, forward strand.
CTGATCCGTTGGGCCTGAACTCTGAGTGTATAGGAATAATTTCCACTCGCACGGATCCAATATAATAATAATATAATATTATTATATAGCGACGGCGCGGCGCCGAGTGCCAAACACACGAATAATAATTGGCGCGTGTTTAATGGTAATAAATACCGACATAGGAATTTACATATGTCATTTTTATTCTAATATGGGAACTTATATACACATCTCGTTTTTTATACATCCACGTAGAGGAATTTACGAGTCGACTTTTTTCTTTCATTTTTTTTTTCTTACCGTGTGCACTTTTATAACACGTTACTAGATACTATATTTATATATATATATATGGGAACCTACCTGTGGGTAAACGTTGGTATACTCTACACAGAACCGGGTTACCATTACGTACCTACTACTACTACTACTACTATACTACTACCAAGTACCAACTACTACTAATATCTACTACTACTATTGCTTTAATGTGGCCAATACAGCTACCAAGTGTAGCTTGGATACACCGAGATGCGACAAATCACCGCACGAGTTATAGGTGCTCAATTGTTGTACTCAATCGTCGACTGAAGTGTGTTGTAAATATATATTTTAAAACATAAGGCTGGTTTAAACACAAAATAATATGATAATATAATATTTAAGATGATCTAATTAGTAATTATTATGTTTTTTGTTGGTTCACAATAATTTACATTCGACAGAAAAATCGAGGAAATTCGTGAGGTTAAAAATAAGGTTAAAGTTTAAACTCGTAAACGACGCGTAATGGCGTATGATAAACTTACGTTGTTTCGAGAAATCCGTTTTGAAACATTATTTTACGTCAAGAATACCTGTAACTAAATATATAATGTCAGTATTCTAAAAAAAAAAAAAACAAACAAAAAATAATTCACCCTATTAATTATTTTTATGACGTAGGATAATTTCGTAGAAAAAAAATTATTTTTTATTCCCAAGTTTTGTTTAAAGCCGAAAACCCGATGAAATATTATACGTTTTTAAATCATGTGGCAGATTCTTTTTCACAGAAAATGTATTTTGATAATATAGGTACACTATTTTATTTTACTATGTTGTCATTTTTAGGTTGAATGCGTGTTTTCTTTGAAAATATATTGTTGACATTTACGTGAAAGTAATCAACAAAAATAAATTTAAATCTCACAGAGCTTGTAGTCAATTATAAAAGATCCATGGCTTGTTGAATGCAAAGAAAATAGAATGACTGATAAAATAATAAGCACGTCAAATATTTAACATTTAATCAGTTCGTCTGTTTTAGCTGAATATTTACAAAAATGTTATAATCTAGATAAATTATTGAAAAGCGTATTATTATTATTATTACCATAGTTACTCAATATTTTTATCATAATTTATAAACCCAACGGTAATCGTACGTTTAAATATAACATTATGTGATTTGTATTATTTGAATTCATGTACGATACTGCGTACCTATACTCATATTATGCATAATCTGACAGATAAAATCAACAACATATTATATATAGAACCTTTAATAATAATATGCAGATAATAATATATACGCGTGTTTAGAGTCTCATAAACCAGAAAAATAAAATTGATAGAATCGTTCTGTTTGGTGGAAGGTACGTTGAATTTTGCCTCTATAATGTATAAAATATTACCACATTAAAAAAAACTTAATCACGGCAAACAAAATGCATAATGCAAGGTTCACAATGCACACATTATAAAGTCAACAAAACTGGTTTATCATCAATCCTCTTACCGCGTTAGCGTTGAAATTCGTTGTCGCGACAAAAGATATTGAAAATATTTTATCACTACATACACACTTTATTATAATATACCTTTTAACATTATATAAACAATATATAGGTATAATATATTATCACATTATTTAAATGTGATAGTTCAATAATATAATTGCATTTGTATCACTTATTCATTGCACAAATGTACTTATTTTATATAGGTACCTTTAAAACATCGAGGTGCAAGAGTTTGTGATGATAGGCGTGTGTGGATATAAATCTGAGAGAAAAAAATGTATAAATTATCATTCCATTCGAAAAACGGTTATATTAATTGTAAGGATTTAAGATCATAAAAATTTTCAATATTTTTCTGGAAACCGATGATGCACGCTTGAAACGTATTTTTACTGATTTCCCGGATTTAATTTCATTATTTCGTACAAATTTGCGTATTTAAAATACAAACTATATGGCGTTATATAATATAAACTAATATATGGCGTTACATAGAAGTCCTAAATTAAATTTGTTGAGTTGATTTATTGCCATTCCATCATAAATAATGAGTTCAATGGTTACTATCAATTGTTGAATTAGGATAAAAAAAGTTCAACGATTGTTTTATATTTTTAAATTTCCATCTATACCCTATATTATGTATATGCTTTATAGTTTATATTATGTATAATATATTAATATGTATCAATAATCTGAATCCGCACCAAAATGAGAAAATGTATACAAGTATAATTTAGTTCTTATTTACTTGCTATTGTGCCTATCTAAATATTGATACATTGTATGATTAATTATTCTATTTAATAAGTACAGTCTTCTTTGAAAATTAATCAACAAATTATATAGGGACCTATGCTATATGGGAAAATACTAAAGATATTGTGTCTATTGTAAAAATATTAATAAAAATAATGGTATGACTCGTAAGTTCATTATTATATTAATAATGTACATAAAGGTACATCACGGGTAAAATTTATTTAAACACAAAATAATTATACAACATTCTTTTGTCTTCCACCGAATTTCCGTCAGCAACATTCTTTAACGCCTGTAAATATTAATAAACGTAGACAAAAAATGTATATCGAAAGATAGTGGTTTCCGCATGAGGTGAAACCACGTCATCAGGTTTAGACCATAATATACATAACATAGACAATAAATGTCTACAATATTTTAGAGGTTACCGTTGAGTGCAATCAAAATTTAACTGAAGGTCGATGTTTGTTAAAACAGACTACTGGGATATGTATGTATGTAAATGTGCTACATGTGTTTGTGTGGCCCTTGTTTAGGAAGGGCTGGTGACCTAATAACGAAAATGTGTTTTGTTAGCCTTCCAAATATGATAATTTATAGCTATAATGAAATCACGGGTCACTGCTGCAACGGTGGTGGAGAATTAATATGACAGTGTACACGGGGCTATGAATTTCATATACAGAGTGATTCATGAATCATGATCCCCTCGTACTTATTTTATCCTTCAACAATGATTTTTTTTAATCAACACATTGATAGACAGTCAATTTTATTATTTTGAAAAAAACCATCCTTAGAACGTCAATTTTCATTACTGCTATAGCAGTAATACTTTTATTACTGCTGTAGGGTTTCCTGCTATGAGACAGTGTCCAAGTGTCCACTGAGATGTCGGGGGTCACAACAATCTATCCTCTCATAAGACACCATTGAAAATATAGCAGTAATGAAAATACTACTGCAAGTCTTAACTATTTTAATTCAATGTTAGTAACAACCCAATCTATACATAAAAAAACTTGTACTGACTAACGTTTGACTAACTTTTAGTATGAAATTTAGTCGGTAGTTTTGTTTTATGATGTTAAGACTAAAGACTTACTAAGAAAGGATTTTCAAAAATTCACATTATAAATAGGTCCTCCTCATACAAGAATTTTGAGATTCAAGGTGGAAATTGAATTTTTTTTTTTGTTTATAAATATGGTTGCCATTGGTTACTCGGGCAGACGAGATAAAATCATGCATCAAATCGTCGCGTTCACATGGCCTCGATTAAAGAAACTATATCGTAAAACCAAAAATATATGTATGTTGTAGCTTACATACTCAAAAATTAATTGATTGATTTTTACGAAAATCTAAGATATTGTTTTAAGAGATATTAGAAAAGTTTGGAGATTATTTAAAAAAATATACCAACTGCTAAATCTAATCCACGACTTCTGTCTGCTCATCTAGGTCGAGTTATTTTACAAAGCTGGGTACACTGACGCCGATTTACCAGTGAACTGATGTACATTAAAACTGAGATAGGTACACAAAAAAAAACTGCACACGGGCAAAGCCATGTTATTCAGCTAGCTAAACATATAAATCGTAAAATACGCCTCTTTTAAAATCGTGTAAATTATCCGCAAAGTCCAATCATAAACAGAGAATAAATATCATAAATCAGGGACTTAGTGAAAACTGATAAATCGAACCATACGAGATTAAAATACAGGCGATTTCCCAATTTGCGATTCCCCTCTAAATGCCTAAATATAGGACTAACAAAATATAAAACAGATATTTCACTGATCACCACGGAGTAGAAGAAGAATAAATTATAGAGTACACCTGGACTGCAGGCTATTGGCATACCACTATTATCTTACATATCGAAGACTTTTGGTGACAAATTTCCCTTTACTGTGATATTATACGGTAACTGTAGAATGAGTATTCATCGGCCATCTGTCCGTCTAGCATACATAAAATGTAAATGTTAATACAGAATTTTTTTTCTTAAAGTCGCACGATGTTATTTAGCTAGAGCTTTAGCCGAGCATAATTTCCACTGAAATGTGTCTTGTACTATGTATATTTAACGCAAGCGTCGCTGATAGTTTAGTTATATTGACAAATCAATATCGCGATATGTAAAAAAACAAATAATTTTCTCAACCGACTGACTATGTAATAATATATTATGATGTGATATAGATATCGGTGAAAATAAACATGTGCATCTTTTATCGAAACCCATTTCATCTTAAATACCGAGAGCTGAGTTTCCCTCTTTTAGACGCTTAAAAAATGTAACTGAACTTTCCCTCAATCAAATTGCCCAGAGTTTCCCTCAGCTAAATGTACCAATTGCCCTCAACTTGAAATATCACACCAGGTGCATAGAGGGGAATTATTTTAGACTTGACTATTTATTTAATTTAAATATTTTTTGACAAATTTCAATGTATGCTGCTTATTGTTATCTTTAAGAATATTGTATTTATTTTTTTATTGTTTAAATTTTTTGAATTTTATTATTTAATTATAGGTACTAATACTATAACTGCATCACTGACTTCGTATCGTCATATATTTACCTCTCCAATTTTACGTAAATTGCAAGCAAAACTACTATAACTATAATGATGACGTAACTATATGATAGGTACTATACATGAACTATATAGTAACAAAACCATCATGGTAATAATATTGTATATAAACGCAATCTCTTGACAATAACTAACATAGTTAAACACTGTAATAGTTCTATTGAATGATTATTGATTCACTATTTTCAGCTCCAATCGATAAGCGATTATATCGATTTAACGTAAAATCTCAACGTTTATTTGAAAAAAAAATTCAAGAGGAGTAACATGCGCGCGCATTATAGATAGGTAGCAGGAGGTATCCACTATCTTACCCATAGTACCGTCATCGACCTCGCATGATACTAATAAGTACTTACCCATATCGAGTGTTGTTGACTTGGAAGTCTGTTATATTGTATCAATCATCGAAACGCACCACAATTAATTATTATATTCTTTCAATAAGTAAGATACGTAATAATTACATATACATCGTCACATCATCGTTTGTGATACATATATTTCGTTATAGGTATAGATCGTATTTATTTAGTTGTACAATAGAGAACGTCAAAGGGCGAAGATGATAATATTATATTATTGTATATCGATTTGTATTTCATCCTGAGTGTGAGCTATTCAGATATTATATACATGTACGTGTCCTGTATATATATATATATTATATATGTTATATATAATATATGCAGCTATGTATAGGTAACAGATTTTAATCAAACGTGGGGCTACTCGTTTTAACTCAGACATCTAGGAGTTCGAGATTAATTTAAATGCACATAATGACAAGACATATTAACTTTATACAGGTAGGTACGTATAAAGTAATTAAGTGGTTAAAGAAGTATGAATTTTTTTTTCCTGTCGGTTATCAGCTGTTCAAACAGCACACAGGGTCCAAAAATCACTTCAAAGAACACCGATGACCAGCTGGTTAAATATAATATCCTTGATCGCCCATATATTATTATGTACGATCAATTCTGAACCTAAATTATTGGGATATATAATATCAATATCTTTTACTTAATAAAATATAACTTGAAACCACGTTCTATCAACGCGTGAATTACTAAATTAATGACGTCGTGATCTGTGGTAATGTGTTAATGTTGCCTATATAATGTTCCCCACTATAGTACAGGCTTAGCATAAGTATCAATATAAATTTATATTAAAATCTATATTATTCGTGTACTATTTTAGTGTCGTACTTTGAAATATTTGAATTCTGTGTAATAATATACTCATCACTAAAACAATATCTGTCAATACATGATAAATATGACATCCATTGTTTTTATTTGTATTGTTCACTAAAGAATAACTGATGAATTTAAATAAAATCATAAAGACTCTCGAACCATTATAATTTAAATGGACAAAACAGACACGATCTACTTATAGGTACCTCATTGTATAACAGTATATTTTTTTGTATCATTTTTGTTGTGTCTAAATTTGAAACCATTATGTGCTTTATAAACAAGAGAAATATAGATAAGTTTCTTAGGATAAAAATTTTATATATATATATAATTTAAAATGGATCTTAAGTCTAAACGAGCTATGTATTTATTGAGAAACTGAAAATTAATTTAAAACTTACCCAAAAGTTATACACACAAGCTAAAAAATAACATAATGAGTTGATCATGTTGATAAGTTGGATACTAAATTATGTCTATATTATTACTATATATATAATGATTGAACAATAAACGAAGACGTAAATTAACATTCAAACAGAAATAAAAAATGTTATTTTAAAAATATCATAATATGCAAGGACACTACGCATTATAGTGATTGTTTTTTTTTTTTTTTTTATATAAATAATACCCTGAGGCACAATAAGAATATTATGGGCTAAATTACAGTGACATGAGTGAGTTGTTGGAAGAAGCCACTCAGTAAAACACTTCCTAAAATAGTGATTGTTAAAAATGAAAAATAATAATATGTAATATACTACTATTTTACTAATAAACAATGATTAATAGGTTATAAGTTTGAATAGTGTTTTAAATGAATTATATTTTATTATAAGGGGGACGGAGTGGCCGAGCGGATTAAGTCGTCGGTTGCGACACACACCGGCGCCGGTTCGATGCCAGCCGCGGGTGGCATTTTTCTTCGGGCAAGTCACGGTGTCCAGAGAGAAGTGCCGCTGTACCTCCAAAATGTCATACCAGGGGGTAAGAATATCGTAGGATGATAATACCCATGATAATAGGAGTAAGAAAAACCTGGGAAATGTATACCCCTGGTATGATATTCCTAGGATATCTATACCTCCCAACATTTCATGGCGTAGGGTACTAATAACCTAGGAAATTGATTTGTAGTTAAAAATTCATAAAAAAATTGTCATCAAGGTGAACTATTATAATATACGCACCTTAGGTAGGTTTAACTTCAATTATTAATATCATTGTATAACGAATAAACGATTCTTAGCAAAGGAGACGAACATTTTTAATTTCAAACGTTCTAATCAAAGAAAACAATACACATGTATTTCTGATATATTTTAATATCGATAACAAGAAGTATTAAGAGGAACCTTTAATTATATTTACAAGTTTTTGAATTTTTGAATAACAATATCGATAGTCGCATAAAAAAAAAAATTCATTCATTACAATAGAATACTATTGATATTATCACAGATTTAACAATAGAATTGACCATACTTAATATAATTAATTTTTATAAATAAATACATTTTTTTCCTACATTCCGCTAATAATTATTTTGTAAATATAATCGTGGATATGTTACCAATTCAATTTAGATGAAAGAAATACGTGGTGTAATAATTTATATTTTCTTTGATATAACACATAATATTAAAATCGTCGATTCGTTTACGTTAATCTTACAGGTATGGATGTGTTACTAACATAGTAGTAAATATAGTAAACATTTCTTGATATTTTAAAAAATATGCAAATCAAATAATAAATATACTTAAATAATTGAATAATAATTATATTTAATAAAAAGGAATATATATTTTTATTGGTTATGATAATTATTAAAAAAAAACGTTAAAACTATTGATTTGAATATTATCATGGGCAGAATTTTCCTAGAATATTCGTACCCCCCAGTCTAAAAATGCTAAGAAGTGTTGTACCTACTGTGAATATGAATTTCCTACCGAATATATTACCGGGGGTATAAATATCCTAGAATATTCGTACTCCCCCGGTATGTCATTTTGGGAGGTATAGGTTTCCTAGGATTATCATACCGGGGGTATAAAATACCTAGGATATTCGTACCCTCCGGTATGAAATTTTGGGAGGTTTCGATATCCTAAGAATATTATACCGGGGTATTATTATCTCAAGATATTAGTACCCCCGGTATAAAATTGTGGGGGGTATAAATATCCTAGGAAATTTGTACCGGGGGTACTATTAACCTAAGAAAATCATACCCCCAGGGGGTATAATTATCTGGAGGTATTGTTTTCCTGTCACACCGCCATCCCCCACCCGACATGGCACATACCTACAAGTGCACACTAAAAAATCTGCCAAACCAAAACACACGTGTTTAAACTTTCAGTACCCTCCCCCACAATAAAAACCATCCAATGGCCTAAGTTGCCGCGGGTTAATTATTAAAAAAAAAAATGTATTATTTGGTACATACTTACACATTATTTTTGTACTATATGCTTGGATATTAAATAAATTACAACGCATTTATAATTTAAATTATTAAATATGTTAAGTAAATAAAATGTTTACAGAAAATAAAAATGTATTTTTAACGAGGGAAAATTTGCAGTATAAAATAAATTGTGGTACACCCATATTTATTTGTGTGTTAACATTTTTTAATAGTCGACTGATCAACAAAACTATACAAAACACATTTAATTTTTTTCTATATACCTATGTATAGGTATATATAAATATATATATTATGTATTATGTATTTTTTAGAGAAATGTAAAGGTTATTTTCATATTAATATGAAAAGTAATAATTTAATTTGTCGGTATAAAAACTTCTGGAAATTTATAATATGTTTTTGAAACAATTCGTGCGGAATTACAATATTGAAACACTCATTTAATTTTTAATTTGTTTTTAAGAATGATATACATTTTTCGAAAAAAGTCTTTTTGAACGGTTCAAAAAAAAAAAAAAAATAAACAAACAAACAAACAAAACAAATTACAATCATAGTTTGCTACCGAATACTACACGCCATATACACTATACTCATATAATTTAATAATATAATAATATATTGCTTTGTATTAAAACAAAACAAAAAATAAACATTTTAAAACGTTTTACAAAAGACCTCCGACGCAGTTCGCGCCCGGTCTATTCATAAAATATATAATAATGTACACTATGTAGATACCAAGTCGTACAAACTAAATGACCAAAGTAGGATGAGACTTAATAGTTGAAGTATACCTACCTAAAATAAAATAAAAATAAAAATAATTAAATTATGAGCATGGTTGGATTATTTTGATTTTTGCCCTAAGAGTTAAGACCTAACTCATTCGTGATGGTGCTGTGGCATGTATTTAAGATTCTATATGGTTGAAAATCCTAGTCATTAATACTGATTGTTAAGAAGTATAAATTGAGTGGATTTCGGTCTTGGCTAATAATCGGACTAAAATGTAGTGGTGATAGTGGGCGCAGACATCAATAGACGAACGACTCCTGCTAGAAGTCGATTTTCGAAATTTGCCCAACCACGTCTATACACACATAATATGTCGGTAAGTATTCAAGATTTTATAACACTTTATATGTAATATATAATAATCCAATATTATAATACTAGTAGATAGTTGTGTTTCAAGATTATTACCAAACGGAACAGATCGACGCAATTCCAGTAAATAATAATAATAATTACTTACGTATATTTCATAGGTACAACTGTACAAGGTAATTTACCCGGTATACTCACCCTCAATTTTCCCTTTAAGAATGAATTTATTTAAAATCCTATTTTCCAATTTTTTAAGTATTCTTAAGTAACAATATTTACAAATACTTTTCAGAACTTTTCTTCTATTCTAATTTTCGAAGGCGATACAAACTTATTTTTTCAAATAAGGTCCAACCTTTTTTCCAATCGTTTTAGCACCCATAATTCTAATTCCTGTTATACAAAATTAAATTACTAAAAATGTATCATTAATATATCGAATTCGATGTTATAGTCTATAACTTAAATATATAACAAAGTATTCAATAAAGTAATCTTATAAATATTTTACAGGAACAAGGCACGTGATTTGCATTTGATTAAAATAAGTTAGTACCGCCACATGTCACTCATAAAATTATCTTTGCTTGGTACAAACAATTAAGTATTTTAAAATACGGTCCTTATTAAGTATACCGGTATACTTAAAAATTCTAAAGCTCAGAATTTGACTCATTTATTATTAAAGAAAACATTGATGGTGGGAGCATGCTCGGGGAAACATCCTTTACGCGTACCATGGCGTAACTTCTCGACGCGCATAATTTCTTTCACTCGGTAGAATAATACAACAAATAATTTAACATGACGTCACGACGAGCGACTCGTATAATATAATATTATAATAAATAATAATACGATATTACGAGCCGGTTACAATATTATAATAACACGAGTATATACCATGGTCGTAGTCGCCGCCATTATTGCGCTTGGTACATTAGTGACAATAAAGAGCTTTCGATTTAGCTCGCACACACGCACATACATAATATTATAATGTCGCTTACTTGCGTGTGCTTAAAAGTATGGCGCGCGTCCTTTGTGCAAGTACATTGTTTAGTTCTCGTCCGTATTTTGATATGCGTTTCCGGACAAAAGGCGAGACGATATAATTGATTAGCTGCTGACGTGCGAAATGAATTAACACAAATCATCCCTATAAAACCCGCCGCCGCCGTACGATAACTCGAAGACTGAAACCCATAATTTTATAACACACACCTATACTTATGTATATAGGTACCTTAAATAATATATTATTATTGACTATTGTCATGCATTGATATCAAATCTTCTTCGAAGTTCATATTACGGTCCACCGAATAAACGAGAATAATGTGAATAAATTAAAACTTTATAATTTATTAAAACAAATTAATCTATTGATTAACTAATAAATAAAAATAATTTGTATAATATCATAAAATTGTCGTATCGGCGGCGCTCGTTAAGCAGTAAAATTATTTAAATATATCTATGAAAGTCGTAATAAAACTATATATTATACACACTTTCTGTATTTTATATATAATACAGTGAACTTTTTTTTTTACGTTAAATTATCGTCTTTTATTTAAACATAATTATTATTATTGATTTACAACCAACGCAATAATTTTTAGTAAACATTTTTCCACCATTAATTTATTTTACACTTTATACGCTTATTGTTTTTGGTTTATAATGACTACGTTTCATTCAATGTTTATAATGATGTATTAAAAAAAAAATAAAAACCGCTTCTGTATATTATAGTTATGCACACATCAAAGCCGCGTACAGAATAAATACTATTTTGAATTTTCTCGAGAGTTTAGTACGGGATATTTTACATTGTTAGTTCCTCAGGTAAACTCTAGAAATCTTGAAATATGTATATTATGTCATAACGGGTGAGTACTTAGGTAATAATATATTTTTTAAGTGAAACATATTTCTAGTGAGTGAGTAACTGTCAGTGTCGCAAATAGAAAGCGTTTCAGCTATGATTTATGGTGAATTATAAAATAATACAATTTTATAAAACATAGTTAAATAATCGTATTTATTCGGCACTCGAAAATATTCCACCGAACACATGACAAACAATATGACAATAGAATTCTTATATTTATATCGTGCTACTTTACTTTTTCAAATTATAAGTTTTGATAGAACTACCGACTTTAGTTTTAAATTTGAAACTCCGACTACAAAACGATGAGGTATGAAAGATTTTATTTTTTTTAAACCATTTTCGGTAGAATAATGTATTGAATTAGGGGACAAAAAAGTCGTCGCTGAATTACAAATGACGGTTGACTTTTAAAAATTACCAATCATAAAAGTTTTAGAAGCAGCGCATTTACAACGTTGGCCCCGCAATGCCATTTTTAATGTAAATTTAGTGAAATATATTGAAAATTCTAAACGCTATAACTCATAACTAAGCACCTGTACGTGCACACAATTATTTCACACAGAACGTCGTTCACGCGTTTTCGTCATGCATTTAATATTTTTTTAAGAGTCAAACATCAAAAACGATATAACATCACAAAATATATTTGTGGCTTAATAAAAATACACCACACTCCGTTTTATATAAAAATATAAATTATTTATCTTCGACCGTCGATTGTTGTAAAATGCGAAAACTGAATCTAATAATGTCATAATATGTTGTGCAATTTATTTTAGCGACAAACGATCGACAATATATTAATACACAATATGTATACATTTAGTAGTCTAACCAAACGACGAGTGAGACACGAACAGCTACGTTTCCATTTGAACGCACCGAATCGCATACGTCAATTGTATTATTTGTGTTTGCGATATCTCCTGTACTGCAGTGTTAAGTGCAATGGGTTATAGTACATATGACGAAACAAAACGGTTAAGTACCCCAAAATCCAAATCACTAAAAAGGAATAGGTAATTAATACGTATTGGGCGTAGGTAGGCATACCATACAACTTGCAGTAATAATGTTTACTTTGTTCGTATAATTTCGTATATACACAATACGCTTTGTTCGTAAAAAATATTATGTATGTACGCGCAAACCCGATCGATAGTTTGGTATACTGCAATATAATTTAATATTATGATAATAATATAAGTTAGAACGATTATAATTATTGTGGTGCGGTTTACTCGTCGTCACTATTTATCTTATTCAAATACACGCAATGTTAATAATTAGTTGAGAATATTATTGATCATTGCAGTGCGGCTGTATAAGAACACTAAATAATAATACTGGTCACAGTGCGGGTAAAGTGGTAAAAGTCATTAATAATATTATTATTATACATTGGCTGTGCGTTGTAAATGTCATGCACATACCGCGTTAACAGAGATGACGACATAACGTTATTGGTCTCGGAAAAGAGAGATCCGAACGGACGGAATGAAAAAAAAATACACACGATTTCCTCGTGCTGTATTTAGATAATAAGTCATTTCAGTAAATATCTATGTAGAGGGAGGAGTGAGCAATAAATAAAAAGAGCGACTGTATTTTTTTTTTTCGTTGTTGCGATATATTAAAACAAAAAAGAATTCGCGCCCCGCACACGACATATTATTATATCTGTGCACACAGGGAACACACATGGTAGGTAGGTACCAAACCTATACATAATAAGTAGTATAATATAATATTATTATACCAAGGTAATCGACCCAATGACACGTCCGGCAATAATAATCGTACGATATTATAATATTATACTATGTATATGATACATGCGTTTTGTCGATCACGCGATCGCGCAGCGGCGGTCGTCGAGATATAGTCCAATTAAAAAAAAATAAAATTTAAATTAATAAAAAAAATATAAAATATAACATTATCGGCCCCGTTGGAGAGCTCCCTAGTATGAGTGTGCGATCGACGAGGAGACAACGGGCGTGCGTGCGTTGTATTCATAAATCCCGAAAGGTTCACTCCGCCCCCGCTGCTATAATAATATTATCTGCCTCTCGAAACAGACTTCTCGGCCGCCCAGTATACATAGTAATAATGATAATAAAAATTATTATTATTATTATTAACGTACCTCAGAATAACCAGAAAAGACACGCTTACCCATACATGGATATGAAGTCATACGAACATATTTGAATATTTCGCATATCCGTATAGAACGCGTTGTATCCAAAATCTATTGATAAACGGTACCGCGGATGAATCTACGAAGATTCACTCAAATAATTGTCGATTGCTCATTCATTAGATAACTTATTAAATTACTTTTTGTGATTATATGAGATAATGTATATCAGGGAAATCGTAAAAGATCTACGCCGGCGAAAATTATGTAAGTATAACTATATTCACTATTCACACATGTTGGATACGCAATCTGTATAGCATGTCTCTACCCACAGTAAAAGTTCCGTGGTTTTACATTCGTTCTTTCAATGAGTAGATTTAATAATAATTTTTTGGCCATCTATAAAAAAAAAACGCATTAATTAATATAGTGGCCAAACTCGCCACTTTATTCCCTTATTGGTGAAGTTGGAGCAGTACTTACCAATAGAAATAAAATAAACATTTTTACGTATTTTTTCCTTACACGAGATTTCGAGATATGGTACAAAAAAAGCATAAATCAGGTGTAGTGATCGTGTGACATACACGTAGGAACTCAATATTTTCCAGTTAAAAAAAATGAATTATAATTATATATAATATACCTAGCGGGAATTAGGTAATTTTTATATTTTGCATCTTTCTATGGTGATAAACAAAGCGTTACACAAAATTGGTTAGAAAATAAACACATTTATGATAAAATGTTGTGTTTGACCAAAAGTAAATATAATATACACTATATAAAAAAAAGTATAATAAAATAATAAAATATGAACCTACTAGCTGAATAAAAAAATTGTGATTGTTCAACCACTTTTGGGTGTAACTTGCTGCAGTAAGTGCAACTCAACCACTTTGATAGGCAATGTGTGAAAATTCGATTTAATGCATGCTTGTACCTGATCTGCCTGAATAACCAATGGCAACCGAAAATAAATAAATACTAATTTATACTAATTATTTCTCCTATAGCCAATAGCAGTTATTTACAAACAGACATTTTCATCGTAAATCTCGAAAAAGAGCACCTCCTCGAGTTTGGCCTACCGGGTCCAATTGTGAATCTAAATCATTCAAGAACCCACTCAACCACACACAAAAAATTTCATATGATGCTGCAGTTTAAAGATAAATCTTATTATTCTACCTTTCGAGTGACATTTAATTGAAAAAAAAACAAACATAAATGAATGTCAATTCATACAATAAAATGACCAAAATTCGTTTCGCAGCAACTAAAAGGAAATTTCGATTATTCTAAATTAATAATCGATACATTGATTCGTCAGGATACCTAACAGTTGTTTGCTTTCCCGACTGTACCTATAGTGTTTGTTCTGGTAATAAATTCGAGGTACCTATGGTACGATATATTATGACGTACACGTGATACAGACAACGACAATAATATTATAGTAAGCGTGACAGTGAACAATGAAAAGCGAAATAAAGCGAAAAAGGATTAATACATTATTTCACACGACGTATCTGCAGGCCAGTTGCAGTAGTGCAAAGCCCAGAGATCTACAGGTTTTTTTTTTACAAATCTCGATTTATTTTTATTATTATTATTACCACGTGTTCTGCGTCGCAGAACTCGTTTGTATTATTTGTGGAAAATTCTTATACATTCATATACATACAAGAACTTTAAAACCTTAAAAAAAAACATGTTTTAAATTGTATAGAAGAAGACAGGGCGCGTAGGTACTCACTCGGCTCGCTCTCCCTCGCGCTCGAGGTTCGGACTTTGGGGGTCCGTGTGGATTTTTTTCTTTTTATCCATTTCGTACGCGTAAGCGCGAACGAGGGAGAAGGGTGTTTCCGGTTGCAGGCCCGTTGAATGGCAATAATCTTTGTTGAAAATATCGTATTATTATTATTATTATTATAGTTGTGTAGTGCGCGTGCAATGCCACCGCCACGCCAGAAGGGGGTGGACGACAAAAGCCAGAGAAATCATAGACATCATGTGAGCCCACAAAGAACGCTCTTTGTTTTTAACTTTTTTTTTGTCTGTAACAATTAGGTATTGTCTGTTGCGCGTGTGTTGGAACATAATGTATTTTCTATTTCTTTCTTTTTATCCGCTCCTGCAGGCTAAGTACCTATACCCGCTCCCGCCGCCATCATCGCTCAAAATGCAAATTTAACAATTGAAATAATAGGCGAATTACGGGACACTGCGCGGTGCGCCATACAATGACGCTAATAATAAGTGATAACGTTGCATATATAGATATAATATTATATTTGCGTATAAAAGTGGAGTCCTATACGAAAGTAAATATTTAGATAAATTACTGAGGTTTGTCGATGGTTGCCGGTTGGTTGTATAGTAGGTACGCTGTATGCTCACTACGATAATTATTATTAAATGTTTTTATAATAATATAATATAATATTGCAATATGCGTATTGAAGATTTTATTCGAGTAGGTAGATCTTTGGGATATATCTTTCGGCTATTCACAGCAGCAATTTGCGAAAAAAAATAAAAAGTACTTATCCTTCTTGACGCTAATGGTCTTCAAATAGATATAAATTGGTACCCGCCTAAATACTGTTTTGTTTCATGGACACAACGTCTGACGGTGATAATAATAATTCAAAACGGTCTGAACGTTTTCATTTGAGCAACTTATAACGTATAATAATAAAATAATTTAACGGTATTACCTATATGGATAGACATTTTTTTATTTTTTAAATATTTTTGCTCGCCAATTTCATCGTAATGATCGTCGTTTTGATATAATAATAAATAACCTGGATACGTTTATATACTTCATCCCAATACTGAGTTAATAAAAAAAAAAAATGCCTGCGTATTTACTGAATATTATTATAGGTACTTTAATACAAAGAAAAATGAATAAATAAATAATAATAATAATAATCGGAATAAACGGCATTAGGTACAAACGATATTTTAGATGAATTACGATTATTATACCTGTACTGGTCGACTTCAATTGGTCTCTGCGAATATTTATTACGTACATTTCGATCATATTTTGAAGATAAAAATGCTCTATAGGCTTTTTACTGTAAAAATGCTATAAAAATGTTCGGGGTTTCCCACGCGTGGACGTTTATGTTCAAACAGTCACTTAAACGGAGACTATTGGTAATATTATATATTACAATAATAACCAAACGTCTACAGTGTTCTTTCGGAGAAGAAAAAAAATTCTAAGCGAAACGCATAAATAATATGTATTTAAACACCGGCCAGGTCGTTAAGCCATTTTTAAATGCAAAACACTCCTGCAAGTGTATAATAATGTATATCATGTCTCATTATGCAATAAAAAATATAAACAAATTTGTAATTTTTATTATCAATTTAAGACGGGCGTTTGAGATAGTTTAATGTGACAGTCCATATTATATACCATCATGTATTCAAAAATTAAAATATCAAACACTATTTTCTATTAACATTGCCGGTTTAAAATTTAAACCGTTGTTGTACATATTATTGTGTATTTATTTTTTACAAAACTAGACGTAAATTATAGTAAAAACATTAAAGTTTTCCCAAATTTATAACTCTACTACTTATTCTAACATTTCCTAAACATAACATTAAGTGATACTTGTTTCCATAATAATATATACGTGGTGAAGGACAATGTTGAGTGTTTTTGTTTTTTATTATGTATTTCTATTATGTAAATTATACAATCCTTTTTTTTTAATCGACTAAATAACAAATTATACCTATTGCTTTACTATTTAATTATTTGTTGTACCTATATAGGCACTTAAACTGTTTTTAGAAAAACAGCAAAATATATCGTAATAGTATACATAATACCTATACCGTATACGTTTTATTAGTTAGGTACCAAATAAATACATTTTTTTTATTAGTGTACCTATTTTACGTGCAAAAAATAAATTATGTATATAAGTAACAGACACTATATATAAGGTACTATATAATATAGTATAGGACATAGGTATAGTATAATATTATACACATTTTATATACAAAACATTTTTAAATTTTTGATTACATTGTTCAATTTTATAATATTATTGACATTTGATAAAACAAAATTATAATTAATAAAAGATAATAAACGTGAACACTATTAAAATTGTTAAAAAAATATTTTGAGTTGTTCTTCGTTTGTTATTGAAGTTTAAATAGGTACCAACCATAAATGTCACACTGGAATTTGTTCCAATTATTAAAAAAAAAGTATAGTACCCATGCCATAAATTGTTTTGTCATAATATTATTTGCGGCGTAAAAAAAAGTTTAATAATTTTAAATTCCAGTGGGTTGAATAAAAAATATGATATAGAAAAATGTATTTTGAATTTGTTTTTTATTTTATATTAACATAAATAAATTGAAAAATTGTATCTATTAATAGGTATATTTAATTTAATTTAATTACAATTAAGTATTAGGTATCGTTTCCGATACCTATAATATCTATTGTATCGTGCTAATAACTACATGCAGTGGCGTATACTATAATGCGGTGGCCCGGCCAAAGGACATAACCCCCATTAAATATTTTGGAAACAGCAATTTTTCAGAAATTCATTTTTTGGGTCTGCAAAAATTACACTATTTTTTTGATTCTACCCCCCCCCCCCCCCCCCCCCACCCTCTACAAAAAAAATTATGTCTAATATAGTATGCGTTAGAGTATGATTAATTGTTAAGAGTTGTCATTTTTTACGGGCAACGAAGTGAGCTGGATCAGATAGTATTATATAAATAATGAAGAAAATATAATATAAATGTCTATTAAATTTTGGGTTAGTAAATAGGTTATAATATTACAGGAAAATTATCTCGTTATGAATTTATATGATTGTTTCTCGTTAAGATATTATATTGTTAAACGCGCAGCCAGTCAAAATCATTTCACCGCCGCCGTTGTCGTTTTGAATTATCTAACAACCCCCGATGCCTTTACTATAAAATATGATCCAAATGTTTTATGAATCCATGCTATGTCAAACGCTACGTATATTTGTTTAAGAAGATGTAGGTATTACGTATACAGGAAGTGAAAATAAAACAACAAAAAGTCTCCAAAGACCATGAATCATGACTAAATATGTATCACGGGACAAGGTAAAAATGTCTACCGGAAGCCGCCCGCAACTATACACTACTCGCTCCCTTGGAAAAAAAAGAACACCGACGGTAAGGTAAAATATTTGTTTTTATAAATCATCCAGTTTAGCAGATTTTGGGTTCAATTCCGGCTCCCGAATAGCAAATTGCTATTAATTTATTTAACGGCGTAACTTTATACAATAAAGATGAGATAGTGAGGATATTAAAACTGCCCTATACATGTGTAACTACACTGTACAGTAATAATATACCTAATATGATGTAATATATTAGTATCATGTTAAAATGTTGTAATTCTACGATGCAAAGCGTAAATAAAAAAAAACTTTTGAAAAATTATGCACGTACCTACCTAATTTCTCTGAATATTTTTATTTATTAATTTTAATTCGTTATAGTAAAAATTTCCAGAAATCCATTTTTTTTGTACCTAAACTAATAAACTCTTATACAAAAATCAAATATAAAATATTTAACTTGTCTATCGTAATACGAAATGAGAGGAAGTAAAATGATGAAAGTTTATTGTATTTAACTTTATTGAGATATAATATCATACAACCATATTTTTTGATATTGCCAACAGTTATCGCCTACATGAGTGTTAGACATATAAATCATAATAATTGATATCATGTGTTAATGTATTATATAAATAGTGATATATACAAATGCATCATAATCATCTGTTATAGGTACTATCTCAGACATCAGCAAAGGCAAGCTGAAAAAAACGTACTTATTTATATTGAGGTAATTATTAAATTATGTATTAATTGGTCAACGAAATACTTTTATTTCCAACGGGTGTTAAGTATATGTATATTATGCTGATTGTTATAGTTTTTTCCATATTATAGATTATTAACAATGATTTTTTTAATTTTAATCATATTTTAATTTTAAACTTTCGATTATATAATATCTTAGATCACGGTGAGATGTTTGAGATTATTGTGAAATCGATTTAAAACGATGCACCGGGTTCGAAATCGAAATAAATAAATGCGGCGTAGCGTAAAATGGGAAAACCAGCGAGTGCATGAAGAAACAACAACTGTCGTTCGTGGCCACCAGTACCTAAACTATATTAATATATTGTGCTCCGTGCGGCTTATCGTAGACTCTGGTAGACGCTTTTGGAAGCGATCGAATTTGAAATATTATACTATAATGATAAAGACCGATTAATAGAAGTAAATGGTATTTTTTTCCAATTTAATCAAAATGAAATCCATTTAGGAACAAATGGTGAATGTAACATTTTGACAATTGTAACTGTTTATAACCGTTCAAATATATAAATGATGACCACTTTCGCTAAATGGACGAAACTTGTAACCGAATAGCAAATAATATATAAAACATTTTTCACATAATATAATCTATCAAATAAATATATATATGTAATATGTAATATGTATATGTCTATACGATAAACGCTATGTCACAGTACATAGTATAATATAACACATAAGTATATAATTCATTATAATATAATATGTGTGCACAGACATACTGCTATAGAGTGATTACGATTTTATTGAGGGGGAGGTGCGATTGATAATGTTTAGGGTCGCTGGGAGAAAAAACTAGCAGGTACATAAAGCACGATGAAATATAATTACATTTTTTGAATTTAACGTGATCAGTAATATAATATGATTTATAGGCACCACTAAAAAAGACTTATTGTATTGTAAGTCGGCGAATTTAGCCTAATAAATGGATGCTATTCCAATGACGTACTCAGAAATGTCCAAAAAGTGATCCGTTGTATAGAAAAATATTTTATACGTTTATGCAATATTTCGGTATTATATAATATTTTAAAACACATTTTTAAGTTATTAAAATATAGTGAAAAAAGCCAAGGGGCTGAACACAATCCTGAGTGTACGGCACTGTGCTACTCGTATATTATGTGATATGACGTTCGGTTTATATGAATAATAAATATATTCAATTGACTTTACCGATTTGATTATTGATTATTATTATTATTTTATTTGTTATTGAATATAATTTATGAGCAAGCGGAGCCAGCTGATAACTGGACTTTGCATTATCGCTATGTATTTTTTAATACAATGATACATAAATATCATATTTATATAGGTACACGGTTTAATGGCTGCAGGAATTACGTTGAACAAATAGGTTTACCGTAAGCTGTATTTTTATTTTTTTATATTTTTTTTTCGTATATAATTTATATAGGTATAACTGAAAACAATAAAATTAATCGTGTGAAAAAGTATTTCAACGTAATATAATGATTAATTAATGTATCCGTTTCTAGATTCTCGACAGAAAAAAAATATCTTTTGTTATGGAATAATATCCGTGTTGTCGAATAAAACATAATCAAACCTAATAATAAATAAAACGTGCAATTCAGATATAAAAAAGAATAAAGGATGAACTTAATTTATTGTATTATATTGTAATACTTTGATTGTTAAAAACAAACACGGTGATTTTATTTTTCATATTAAAAAAAGACACCTATATATTGATATATAAATATAGGTGTACTAAAAATCCATTGACTGTAATCCTTAAAAACTTAAACCAGCGTGAATACGAAAATAAATTAAAATGTAAAATAATTCTCCAAAATGTATGTATGGTTTAAAGTCGTGTAAAATTCGACTATGATTAAAACCATATACAACAAAGGTCGATTATGCAAAGTTTACCGCACGAATGGACATATTGAATGAAAGTTTGCGAACCGTATCCGAATCGATTTTTCCACTTACACTTACGGCAATTATAATTTATAAAAGAAATCAATACGCATCTATTGAATTATTATGTAGGTCATTAATATTATATATTGCACGTGGTAATGAAAACTGAACACAGAACACAACTCGCTAAGATGAACATGAGATAGTACACAGAAAATTTAATTAAAAGCCCTAGCGGTTCAATTAAAAAAAAAAATTGTAAATTATACGTATATATTTTGAGGTTGCTCTTCAACTCAGTTTTTTTTTTTTTTTTAATTACCGTCGTTATATTTTTATACTTTTGAGTTGAATACATAAACTAAAAAAAAAAAATTATCTGTGGTGTACATTGTACATATTATAAAGTCTCGTATATTTATGCCCACCGACCATGTAAAATGTAAGCTACTCTATCTACCCTACACTCTACTTTCTGTAAGATTGCGTACATAAAATAAATACGATTGACTACATATATATAATAATATACAAATATACAATATTATACATATTAAATTATTTTGGTACATGTATTATAGTATATAATATTATGTACAACAATAATAAATTTAAGACATTATTATATTATTTAAAATAACCAACGACTCCGAATTTCTCCACTATATATAAAGTGTCTCTTGAATATTATATGGTCACATTTCGACTGAGTTTATGAGGGTTAAGTGTACTATACACTATGCGTATACAGTGTGTCCCAAAAGTTGCGGATCACACTAAGTAACTCTCCGATACTATAACTCTTTGTTACATAATTAATATATTGAAATGCGGTAGGTATTTCGACAATAATCTATAAGAAAATTCAAATTTTTATGGAATAAATTCAGTATTGCACACACGCGCGTGCACACACACACACACACACGCATGTATGCATGCTGAATCCCAATAAACAACCTGCATCTAAAATATTATCCTCAAAAAGTACTTTATACTCATAAATTAATCTAGTATGAGGTGTTAACACGAACATTAAAAAAAAACTGTAGAAAGTAATCTACATTTTTTGTAGAGTGATATTAGAACAAAAACTTGTTATGTTCTTGAGTACTAATAAAATAAACCCTAAGCCCACTCGTGGGTTTTGTATGATATGAAATAAGAACTAATTCAACAGCTTCGAAAGTTACAAGTGTGTCCTTTTCGTTTTATTTTCGTAATAATTTAGATTAAATAGCGACCATATCACCACACTCAGACCACCCACTTAGACCTACGACAGAGCAAAAACTGGTACTATAACTAAAAACCGATACTGAATATCGATGGTGGGCTAACTTCACGGTCGTTTAACTTAATTCCATAGTCATATTGAAGGTAAATTTCTAATGATCCTTAAGAACATAGGTATTAATGCATATTTATTGCCGTATAATATTTAAAGTTCAAACCTCATCTGAGACTATATTTTATTATTATCCGACAGTCATTATTTCCTACAAGACAACAGTGTAAACAATATAATATTGATATTGTGTCAGGAAATTTTAAAATAATTAAACCCTTAAAACGTATGATTTCCTAATTTACAACTTATAAGTTATTAATGATAAATAATTAAAATGTTGTATTTTAAATAAAATAGTTTTGTATTTTTGTTTTTGGAGAGTACCGAGGAATGTATAGTAGTTTTAAAATACTACCTATAATACATAAATATTTTTTTTTTCTACCACATTTAAAAATAAATTTCCAAATATAGAAGTGATAAAAAGTACCGTACTTACTAACGTTAAATATAGGTTAGGTTAGGTTATATCAAACAATTTTATTTTCAGATTTCGCAATTTATTCCCACTAAAATTAATAGAATTTATTCCCCATCAAAATATTTTTATATTCGGTGCAAGAAATTATAATTTTCCTTTTACATTTATGAGCCTTCACACACATTACATGCTACGTATCGAAAATAGTGCAAAGGACCGACAGACACCAGGACTCTATAATATCTATAATATTCGGTTTGTTTGTTTTTTTTTTACCATTATTTCTACTTTAAGAATATTACTATCAATAACTGTTAGACGACAAATATTGGTATTGAAAGAAAGTGGTAGTGATAATGTTATTTATGTCGTATTAAAGACTACCCACATTTTTATTTCTATGTGTTGAGTTTTATCACTGTTGACCATCTTTTTATTTTTAATTATGTAGAGGTTATATCTTTTTATATCTTTTAATATTTTAAGTGTTGTTGATGTTGCTCATTGAAGCCATACGAAATAATAATAAGTGCTAATTAAGTTTAATTAAGATTTGATTCAACCAAGTTATATTATTAACTGAGGAAATTTTGAAAAACATTTATTTTTACAAATATAAGATTTGTTTTAAAATAACAAGAAGTGAAACAAGTAGTGTATAATTTCTTAATATTTCATTATTATTTACTATTCCTGCTTTTAAATAAGGCCAATAAATGCACAGGGTACTATTTTTTACTAATATTTGTTGCCATTCTGTTTAGATTTTAAGACTCAAGTAATATAACTGGTAATATACGTTCTTAGTTAAATATCAAAATAATATTTATTGTATGTATAATGTGACTTGTTTCTTAGTTCTGTATACAAACATATCAACGCAGTGACTCGGTGGAAAAACTGAAGACGATAAATCAAAAACCACTTGCTCCTAGGTTGTCGGAGGTGGCTGATGTGGTTGCTGTAGTGTGGTGGCGTAGCGGGTGAATAACAAAATAATAATAAATAATAATGATATTATTGCTATTATTATTGGCCCGGCAGTACAATAAATAAAATATATTATACGAGTTTCTTAACAGATATACGTATAAGCGTAACGAATATAGGATTGCGACGGCTCTTTCGAAAATAATATTATACGTTATCATTTTATATTGTGATAATAATATATTTCTATTGGCCATTATTATTTCTGAGTGCCAGTTACGTAGTATTCCTTTTGGTATGCTTGGGCGTTTAATGTTGTAAATATTGTACTTCACGTAATGGAATATATACACTATAAACATAATATAATATGAGCGCATCGGCTATTGACTTTGTTGTGCGCCCCTAACGACGGATGATGTAACAATAGGTATGCACGACGGGATAGACCTTCAACTTTATAACTAAGACGTATCGCCATAGGCGGTGATTTAGTAGAATTTTATGGGAGGGGGGGGGAGGGTAAATATTTACAATATGTATACAAATTGTACAATTTGAACAAACCACCTCTCTACCATCCATCCCTTACACATTTTCTATATATTTTTTGTTCATTATCATAAAACAAATAATAATAATACACATTATCCACGATGAGTAAACAACCAACAAACAACAACATCAAAAAAACATAAATTCGAGTATATTGAACTCATACAATTAATACATAGATTAATACTAATTGTTATTAATTATAATACTATTTTCCATCTTCTCACCCTTCATGATGTATTAACACCATATTATGAAATATGTACCCGATTTATGTAATATTGTACATAATTATAACGAATGTGATTAATATGTGGTACGAAGTGCATGAGATCAGCTAGTAATAAATAATAATCAATCAAAATATTTAAGACAGCCCAAATATCAAAAATGTGTTAAATTTTAGTGTGTAAGTGTGTATGCGTCAGGAAACGTTTAGATCAGTTGTAGAAAAAAATCAAATTTCAACTGCTCTGAATAATTAAATAGTTCTATTTAGATTTTAGGTAGGTAATATGAAAAAAGCGGGTAAGTGGATGTCGCTCTGCTGTACAGTAGGTTACAAGTGGGTCAATGTATAATGGATTGTATTAAACTTGAATTCAATGATATGATATCATTGTATAAGAAAAACGATTCTGAGCAGAGACGGTTTATCAGTCTGGATTTTTTAAATTTTTATTATTTATTATAGCCTTTAAGTTGAATTAATATTATAATATTATAATTTTTTATTCGTTGCTACGGTGATAAACAAATCGTTAGAAATGAAAATCCCATTTTAAGCGGTTTTTCGTAATTTGTCAGTAGTTTCCCGTGGCATTAAATAACTATTGAGAAAATCGAAAAATTACCTCTCTAAAGTACCATTTTAATCCAATTTGCTAAAAGATAAGGTACTATATGTTGAAATCAAAGCACTCCTTCCGGTAGAAATTTTGTATACAGGATATATATATAAAAAAAAATAAATAAACACCATTGTAAAACCACTATAAAACTTTTATTTTTTTTTAATTTTATGCTTATTTAGCTTCAATAACTGTGGTTATTATCTAGCTATGGTTACTACTAGCCAGTACTGGGTACGTACATTTTTTAGATTTTGAGTGGAGCAAGGAAGCTGGTGGTTTTACAATGGTGTTTTTTTTTTATCCTGTATACAACATTTCTACCAGAAGGAGTGCTTTGATTTCAACATATTATAGTTTCTTATCTTTTAGCAAATTGGATCAAGATGATACTTTAGAGAGGGCATTTTTCGATTTTCTCAATAGTTATTTAATGCCATGGGAAAAACCACCGACAAATTACGAAAAACCGCTAATGGAATTTTAATTTCTAACGCTTTATTTATCACCATAGAAACGAATAAAAAATAATAATATAATATCAATTCAACTTACAGGCTATATAATAATAAATAATAACAATATAAAGTATCCAGACTGACGGACCGTCTCCGCTCAGTATCGTTTTTCTTATACAATGATATTATATCATTGAATTCAAGTTTAATACAATCCATTAAACATTGTAACCTACTGTACAGCAGAGCGACATTCACTTACCCGCTTTTTTTAAATATAAATTTCTTAATTTATATTATTTTACAAATTGTTACTTCGTTGTTTTTATATATTGATAAGTACCTAATCAAACAGTATTGTTTGTTGTGCATGGATTGAAATTTTCTTTAATAAAATGGGTACCTGTATTGTCATAGAAAATGACAATAATGTTAGTTATTAAAATGTAAGACAGTAAAAAATTATTTTACTAAAATGTTTTTAAGCCTATAAAAATATCAATACGCATGATATATTGATCGATGATAGGTATTTTAACAAATTATATCTTTTAAGTGGTGTAGGTAGGTACTCGTACCGTTATCTAAAGACTAAAATAACGTCCTATATTCGTGTCGCTTTTGTCTTCTGATTCGTTGAATTCGCACACTACCCAATTACACAATATTGTCAGCCACAATTATAAAATAATAAAGTAATGATGCAGGTCTATAGTATAAGCGAATTATGTATAGAATCTAAACAACTATATGTATTATAGTAAGCATATTATATGTAAATTCTGTTGTTGTAGAAACCATTATATGTACCTAAGTATGTTAGATATATATAATAATATACATGTTTGTTCGGGTTCAGATTATTTTTACTTAATAATGTTATTTTTTCTTAGTAATAAGTATTTAAAGTTTAGATAATCTATATAGAGTGACACAAGGGTACCCTGAAAATGTGGGTTCACCGCTCCGTTTGTCAAAACTTTAAGTTATAATAAGTTATACGTAATTAACTACCTACTCGTTTAAAATGTAATTTTATATATTGAATTTCTGTAAAAATAACCGTCTGCTAAAGAATATTTAATTAAAAAAAATTAATGTATGTTGGTACCTGGTCAAAAATTAAATAACTTAAAAATGACAATGATTACAAATAAGTAGTAAGAAATAAAATGTACTTTTATTGTTATTTTTTTTTATCGAACACATGATGACTTTTGATAACATGATCGTCGAATAAGCGACTGACCCTCATGCGTGGGTGGGCATTGATAGAAGAAAATAAAACATTTTCAGTAGGTTAAATCCGAGCCTTAAGCTATACAAATTGAACATTTCGTACATAGACGATACCTACTATTGTTCATAATTATTTGTCTTCTGTTATTTTACTATTACAGTTTTAACACAATAAAAGTCACATGGCCACGATCGTATGACCGTCACCACTGATTCCAATTATTTAAACAAATATTTCATAAAATATAATTACTTATTCGGAAATTGCGTTTATTAAAATAATCACCCTGTATTTAATATTAATAATAATAATAATAATAATAATTCATTTTGTAGACCGAGTTACTGTTACATTATAATATATATTTTTTTTTCTGAAAATTATATGGCTTTGAATACCATAGGAGAAACCTCTAATTGGCAAAATATGGTGACACAGAAGAAACTAAGCAGAACTCATTGGTTCAAATAATTTTAACTGATTATCCATATTTGTAATATAATATTATAAGTATAAAACAAAAATCTAAATGTGGTAACATATTATTATAAAGATTTTGTTTTATATAATTTTAAAGTCTATTGTGTTTTCAAAATGTCTTGATTGTATACTGAGGTAAATCAATAAAAGCAATATATTTTATGACAATTAAAACAACTTTTTATTATTTAATGTGTAAATTCTTAATTTTTTATGCTATTGTTGTTTTAAATTATAACAGATATATTTTTAAATATTTCATAATATTAATACAAATAAAATCCTTTTAAATTGTTTATTAAGATAATAAAATTACTATTTAAAATGTTGTATATAAGCTAAAAAAATAAGCAAACACGCGCTTTTATGCAAAACCTCACATATTTGATTGCATTATTTTATTGATCAATAATTCTCAATCGATCATAATATTTAAAACGAGTATACCATTTATTCAACCATTTATTAAAAGATTATTTTGTTGATACATTATTGATATTTTTTTATTCTTAGCTCTTTAGAGTTGAAAGACCATCATGTACAACAAAACCCTTCTTAAGTTACACAATTTAAACCATTAAAGCTAACGGGATACAATTTCTTATAGTTGATTACAAATAACTTTTGGAAATAGCCAAGGTGCCCAATCTTATCATTGACTACAGTCATCACTAACATAATATAAAACTATAGCTTATAAGACTAATATATTTTTTTGTTCTGTCAGGAACCATAATTGAAACACGCATACAATATTTTAATCGTATGACCATTGAGTATATATTGTACAATAAATACTCAATGGTATTACGTATGGAGATAATTTAATAAAATATTGCAACGAGTACTGCGTAAATATTTTTACGATTTTGTTTTATTGAAAAAAACGTTACTATAAAACGTTATTTGATACAATTCTTAAAGAAAGAATATGACTTTTAACTTTCAAGACGTAAAACTTATAATATAAACAAAACGAGAGAATTCAATATGAATGATATTCGAGTTCTGAGCGGTTCTTACGAATAAATAAGAGTTTAATTTAGCTTTCTTTATTTAATACTTACTTTTAAATAAAAGTATCAATTTATATTATTTTACCCATGCACAGTGAAAAAGTCGCAAAGAAAAAAGCATTAATCAAATAATGGCCAAATATGTTTTTCTATCGATTCGTAAAAAAAAAATATTCTATTTGAACCATGTGGCCAATGGACCTAACCTACATAGGTCATACTAAAATTAGATTTACATTTTAAATTACAAAAAGTTTAAAAATTGCGAACAACGAACGTACATGTATGGTTGTTGTATATTGTGAATGTCTGAACAAATAACGTCTTGGAGCGAATTCTGTTTATTTCGAGTGACTTTATGCTGACATACAACTAAACTTGTTTAAAGAATTCCACTATCTGCTGCCTGCTGTCTGTATCCACTTTACCCAGTGGTTTGTTTCGACATGTATTTGTCTACTTGTTTTATTTATCATTTGTTTGACACCTCAGGAGTGACAACGATGAATGACAACTCGAAACCAACACGATTATTTTAATTAAAATTTAAACTAGATGAATATACTACGTTCCGTATGAGTATGAGGGTGAAATAATTTTGAAATAAATCACCAGGCGTTCTGTATACGAACATTTGTCGAAGTGTAAAACATAGAGTTATTACAATTCTACAACGTACAATAATAGTGGGATTGCTCAAAAGTACTTTTTAAAAAACTCAAAGACCATTAGACGAATAATGATTTCACCTATGCTACGTTTCAAAATAAATTGTATTCATTTTTTCTATGACTGATTGCATGACGTTCAGTAATGATTTATACGTACGTATTCTATCTGTAAGTATGTACTTTTATAGTTATGTATAACGTTAGTTATATCATATAAATATAATAATGAATTATAATATTTACAAAATGTGCATAGTTTTGACAGAGTAACATAACAATTGTTGTGGTTATCTTATTTTAAATAAACTTGCATGATTATCTGTAATCTAAAATAAAATAATAATCAAGGGTACTCTGACTGCTGCATAGTTATTTTCAAGTTGACCTCATAATTGAGTAGGTTCATGTAACATCAGGGATCGATCCAGAGTGGTGGAGTGGCCTAGAACTCCCCCCCTCCCCCCCCCCCCAATGACATTTTAGTGCCCCATAATGGATACCACCATTGATAATAAATACTATATTTACAGTCAATATATTACATTTCATTTGTGTTGTAACAAAACGGCTGCCCCCCAGATCTGTGCTTGGATCAGCCTTTTTAGCTGTGTGAACCACCGATTATGTAAAAAAAACTTTGAGGCCCACTTACCAAATGGCTAATATATAGGTCTAATAAATAAACACATACAAATAAGACGATAGAAAAAAATATATTATCGACGTGTATAAAATCATATAAAAATCTCGATGTTAATGCTAATTAAAATTCACTAACCCTTGGTTCAGACTCTCGACCAGCATCCGCGGTCCACAAGTGGGCCCTGGCCCATGTGTTGCATGGAACCGATGCTCTAGATACATGTTAATTTGAATTTAATGATGAATAATATTGTAAATGCAAAAAAGATTCTGTGCGAAAGATCAGCATAATATACTTCTAAGGATAGTTATTATGTTACATTATATTTAAATTATTATTAGTAGGTACCTAGTTTAAACTATATTATTTTAAAAATCACTGAAAATAACATAAGTCAATGCGTAATGATAAAATGTTTCCAGTTACCACGATTAATATTTTTTGTATTAAGTAGGTACAACTATAAAAGTAAATAAAATGTATTTTGGAAAAATTTGTTATTTTACGTTGGAATATCTAATTTTGTAAAAACTTGATCTTCGGATACATAAACAAAAATCGTAAAACGTATTTTCGATATGTTTATACTGCTGTAACAACAATTATATTAAATATAATATTTAATTAAAATTATAGTGATTACATAAAATATACTTATTAATACAGGCTGTCGTCTCAGAATCGTTTTTCGTACTTATATCTGTAATGATTTGTCATTGAATTCTACTATACGGCAGATTGGTACCCACTAACTCACCTTTTTATATAATAATATTGGAATACAGATTCAAGTAAATACTATGTATCAAAAATCGATACTTTCAATAATAATAATAATAATAATAATAATAATGGGCTAATTTTAGAACGCCAAAGCTAACTTTTAGACTACCTATACAGTAAAGTTTGTACTATTCTCTTTCTCACATTTTTATATTTCCGCACGATGATGTGGTTACTGATAACTTTTCCCCTAACATCGCAGTCCCACGGGAAATAAAAACCAGGCGAATGAGAATGTGTCAAAATCCACGATGCGCGCGCACATACACAATACACACGTATCTAATATTAAGGTTGTATTATTGTTATATACATATAGATACGCGTGTATGGAGCATAGGTACGTGACCCTTTTTTTTTTCAAAGAGCTGCCGACAGAGAAGGTTAATGCGTGAAAGTAACTCGGACGGATGAAGGGAACTTTATAGCGACTAGGAAGTTTAAATTAATAGTGTACCTGATTTAGACGACTTTTCGAATTTATAGGTAGACGCAGCACATATCATTTGGCGTACTGATAAAGCGATCGGATCAACAAGGACCGCGTATAAAATTTGATAATAATAATTATTATAAATTATAATAGGTGTTATATTATATTATATTTTACTACATAGTATATCGCAAATATTTATGCTTTTTTATTGCTTATTATGATCATCGGCCAAAATAAAATTAATAACATACTGCATTAGAATATAAATATATCAATTATTGATAACAAATGTTAATCATTAGATTGGTAGGTATGAGAAACATAAATATTTAATAACTATATTAGTATACTCAATAGACTCTGTTCAAGGCAAAATCAGCATATTTATTCAATCATAGGTGATCATAATCTTATTTCTAGGTTGATAAATCACTCAAAAGCATCTGGACAACATTTATGTGTATAGTTCTTCAATACTAGACAAATTTTTGCCGTGACACCACAGCCGTAAAAGAGAAGCATATATTATCCCATTTATGCACTACTCGTTGCATCTGACCTGTCCCGTCTTAGTCCCGATTAAATAGGTCCATCGAGCTCGAAGATAATCAAATCGTGGTACCTTTACCGCTGGATTTGCGGTAAGTGTGAAATTTCTTCTAGACGTTCATCCGGCATATCAACTTATCATATAGGATTACAGGATTTCAGCCCCTATTGTGAGTGCTTTTTAATATCTTTGATTAGAGGGAGGTATTAATAATATTGTATTCTATTATATTTATGTGTTATGTTAATATCAGGCACAATATTGCGGAAGCATTTTTTTAGGTTTTTGTAACAAGCATACATAATATTATATGTACAAACTAATATAGTGATTGTGATATGTCGAAATGTATTGGGAAAACGCACAATTTTATTTAAATAGAAATAAAGTGCTCCTTTGACCAATAATTGTTGATCAGACCATCGATATAAAACCTCGTCTGGGTTGACGGTTATTTATTTGATTCGGAAACTGGTACCTCCATATATTATATTAATATTATATTTTATGTATACCTACATAGTTCAATAGATAAATGCGATACTATCTAACCTAATCTTTATTGTATGTAATACGTGATTTACTCGTCGAGTGTATGTACTAAATATATATTATAATATATAATAAAATATGCAACATAATATTCGAAAGTAGTATTTATACAGAAGTAAGATTGGGTATTGTTATACTCATAATATACAGACTATGGAAAACCGCAAAAGTTTTTTGCTAAATGAATGCAATAACTATGAAGTATATTCTTAGCCATTTCAGTGTGTTACTTAAAATGTATATTGATCCAACAAAAGTTTCTTAAATGTAAATCCTCCAAGCCAATCTACTTTATTCTTCGAATGCAAAAAGTAATGTATTTATAAAATATAGTGAATAGAGATTGAAACATTTTTGAAAAAAATAACTGTGATGTAGATATAATACAAACTGCAGCGTAAATAATTAAACTTAATCAGACTTTATAATGTTGAAACTACTAATAATATAATTTAATCAGATTTATTTAATTATAACAACTCTGTTATATTCATAGTAATTATAGGTCTCTCCTTGATAAACTCTTCAGAAAAAAGTTTCAATTTTCAATTTATATTCAGTTTGATAATAATTGTCTAATAAATATTTTTTATCAACATAATATTTTTAATTAAAAAAAAACACATACAAAATAATGGGAGAAAATGTATGATAGTGTATTTATAAATTGTCTTGGTTTGACTTCTTGACTAAAGTAGTGTAATCCGTTTCATTTTCACCCATTTTTTTTTTTTTACCAGATTCATCATTCTAATAGATTTAGTTCACGTTGAGTCGTCGATGGACGCATTACCATACGCTTTTAATATCGTTTGCCAAAATAACATTCGTTCAAGTTAGTGACGGCTTTAAAAGCTTTAACCTATTTAGAAGTCTCGAAATAATAGCCATTTTAACTTCTACTCCAAATTTTGTCTTGACGCTGAAACAAAATGCTTTTTAACTTATATTATGATGTATATTTCAAGAACATTTCACTATGAACTATTTCGGCACTCTCACAATATACACATTACGATTTATATAGAAGTATTATATGAATATAGAAATTTATTATAATATAGCAGTTCAGGTTAATTATAAAATTAATTTAAGTTTTTGCTGTACGCTGGTCTTAACACTATTACTTTACACTGGTTAAATATTATTCTGTTGGCTTGACCTAAAATTTACTACAAATATATTTATTGATAAGTTTTTATCCAGAATGGGATATTTACATGACGTATATGTTGTGTGCATAAATATTTTAAATAGTTAATAATTGGATGGATTCTCTCAAATTATATTATTTTTGTCAATATCTGTAATACGTGTATTGGTAACTGCAACCACAACTCGAAAATATATTCAGTGGATTATTTTTTTTTTTTTGTAGGGGGGAGTCCATGGGTACTGCCACTTCAGACCAAACAAAAAATATAAATTTACTAAACATACTAGGATGCACAGATATTATGTAGGTAATACTGCAAAAGTTACAGGAACCAACATAGGTACCCATAAACTACAAGTATAAAATAATAATTGTATATACTGTATTATAGTCTTAAAGGAATGATACAGGTAAACACTATAGGTACTATAAAACAATTTTGGATCCACCCCTCCCACCCACGAAAAGTGTGTACACATATATTATACTTATACATGTATACTAATTAAAATTTTTTGAATAAAAATATACCCCATTAGAATAAATAACAGATCCACATGATAAATTGCATTACTACAGAGTATTGCAGATAAAGCAAAAACAAACATTTGACATTTTCAATAAATTGGTGTTGGCATAAAAACAAATCTTTATTTTACACCCCTTTAATATCCGCAGACATTTTCTGCAAGAGGTGCGACTCAGTGAGGCATTGCAAATCTCCTAGAAAAAATTTTTCGACCCGATTATTAGGAGAAAATCCGGTTTATGTTAGGTTACTTGAAATTAGAAGATAGTTACTACTGAACTCGGTATTATTAAATCAATTTATAAAATATATGGATGTTGTATAATGTACATTATACACTAAAAATGAAAAATTTTTTAGTATATTATTATACATGTTGTTATTATTATTATTGCTTATATAGTACGTGTGTTGTGTGCTTGATTGCTTAACTTTGTCAACGTCTTCTTATAAATATGATCCGGTTATGTAGAATTAATGGAATCATTTTTCAACGGAACATAATATATAGGTACTAGTTCGATAAAATAATATGATTATATTATTATAGTTACGTTGGCAACAAACAGAATTTTATGGTAACATCACAAAAGTGTTGATTTCGAGTAAGTAAAAATATATTATTTTTTTTTATTAAGAAAGACAATTTACAATCTGTATACAAAAATTACAATAAACAAATAAGATAAAAAAAAAAACAGAATAAAATAACATGAATATCGTGTTGAGGAAGCAACCCAGTGGTAACACCTCTTAAAAGTAAAAATATTATATTTTTTTTTTTGTTATAAAAATGTGTTTGATAATTAATCACTATAACGTCTATCAGCTTTATTAACACATACTAGCTGCTGCTGAATGGAGTTGCCCGTGGCAAATTAAATACCTGTGGATTTACCTCTCCTTCAACTCCATTAAATGTAATAGCTGCACAGAATTTCAACACAGTTATTTAGGGGTTTTGACCAATTAATATAATATACAGTTTTAAATTTATATCCAATTATAATAAACATTTTATTTTCTGTAACTATTATCGCAAAAATATACAAATAATAAAGTTTTCATTTTTTATGAACCAACAAATTCTTGCGTAAGCCCATCTTTAAAATGCAAAATTGAAAAAATTGGCTTCGACTCTTCGAGGTGTATATTCTCGGATAAAGGATTACCTATGCACCAAATTTCAGAACCATGAGTGTGATAGACTCTGGATAGAAAACACATACAAACATTGCATTTTATTAATATAGATAAGTTCACGCTGTCAATATTTTTTTCTCGAGATTTTAACTAGTGGTATTATTAACTATTAAGTATATACATTGCACACAATAAATGTCATGGACAAATAATTTATGTAGAAATGAAAATTACCATTCAAAACTTCCAGATCTTCTAATGTATACCGTTTATTTCCATTCCTAAACAAAGCTACTTATTTCATGACCATTACCGGGTTCTTCAATTTTCTAACTAATAGGTTGTACGTTCTATTTACTAAGTTTATCGAATCCCATCTTCTGCAGTTTTTCTGCTACAACCTTTTATTTTAGTGCTCTTTTTTAAAAGTTAGTTTTTATCTGCGAGCTGAGTATTTCAAAACTTTCGAATTGTACGTCTATTGTGACTTTTCTTTTCAACATGTTTCAAAGCACAACAACAGCGTTTTATTTTTCTATGATACTCCACAGCCGAAACATCTGAAATCCACCACCGTGGTACATATATACAAAAAAGTATTGATTTTTAAAGTTTCGTGCGCACCATATACATATAGCTAAAGTTTTTCAAGTAAATGTCTATTCCTGATGTTTTAATATTTTCATTTGAATATGATAATAATATTGACATTCCTTGGAGTATGAGTTTTCTTCGGCACCACAACTGCCGGGTGTACGACGTTTACGTACACATACGTATAATATATACCTATATACATAGTAAATAATAATATTATTCAGACGGCTTTTATACTTCTATATGCTTCATATTGATACTTCTATACTTATCATTCGATGTATTTTATTTACACAAAATATTAATCAAATATATGAAACAGAGAACATATTTTTTAAGCAAATACAGAACGAAGAAAAGAGCTCAAGATCAAACATTATTTGAAATTAAACAATATAAATAAAATGCGATCAATTCCAATTTCTTAACATTCAAATATATAATGTTAAAGTTAAATATTTGTAATAACATAACATTTAAATTGAATAGTTAATATTAATTGTTTGTCCATCGGATATAAATTATAAGTAGGTATGCAAAGCGTAGGCCATGTCAGAGAATGTAACTTGTAAGTATATATGTGTCTAAGATGCTTTATAAAGTAAACTTTTCAAAAAGTAGTATTCAATTAACAGTGTTCTGTTTTATTATTTTTATTTATAACATGAAACATTTTCATTTTATTTTCATTACTATGAATTGTTCTTATAAATGTATAAATATATAAATGTATAATCTTACTTCCTTAAAACTTGTACATTATTGTTCGAAGTAAGTATAAGTAAATCGTTTGTCAAATATTTACAAACTAAAAAATCATAAAAATTAAATTATTAATAATATACCGTAGGTAATTATAATTAAAAACTGTTGTAACTTATACAAATTAATAACAATGTATATAAATATAAATTAAATACCTACTGAGAATTTCTATATATAATACGTCATATACAAAACTATTATAATTATAATATAATATAAAAAGTTTTAAAACACTACCTTTTTGAGTATTGAGCCAAATTAAAATTGCTTGTAAAACAACCGAACGAATTATACCTAAGTCAAATCTACAGACATTATAAAATTAATGGTTAGTATTGAGGCATATAGGCATAATATGTACTTATAAACAATAAACAATTTGGGAGGTTATTGCTAATGAATGAATTTATAAAAAGTTACAGATTTTTATATTATACAGAAATATTAAACTGAACATTGAATATTTAATAACAATGTCCAGGAATACTGATTTTGTGATACAAAGTAGGTATATGTTATTTTATAACATTATTACATGTCAGGCTAGATTGGGACTTATACAAATAAGGCCGGAAGATCAGATACTAGAGTTGAAAATATCGAAGCGGAATAATTACACCACCGATAGTTACAAAAATCTGATGAGAGCTCTAATGAAAAATAATTCAGAGTTAATGTGACGTATGTAAAGCGTGATTCATCAAACATGCACACACCCATTTTTTTCTTTTAACAATAAATGTGTTAAATTTTTAAATTTTGGGAATTTTTAAGTAGGTATAAGGAACATTCAATATATTTTCAAATACTTTGGTTTTTATTATATCATTTAAAAAAAGTCGTGGGGTAATAAAAACTAATTATTTGAGAACCCGGTCTTTTGTACTGCTAGCTGCTAAGCGGATGATTTTTTAAAAATGTTGTATTAAAATCAAAATTTTAACGAGTAGTTTTGAGTAATTATACTTTGTATAGTAAGGTACAAAAATATAAAAGAGATGTAATATTTAAACTAGTACTTAATAATTTATATACAAATTTTTAAATTATAATCTACATATTTATTAACTATACTATAGTTTTAAAATTATTGTAGTCACCATATCATCCAAACCTATTTATTATAATGGATATAATATTATCTTTACTTCACAAAGTTTAATAACTCGAAAACTATTCTTTTGAAATTCAATTTAGATACGTGAATATTTTCAAAAAAATCATCTTAATGATTTACAGGAAAAAAGGGTGATTCTCATTTTGAATTTATCTCCACATGACACTCTATTAATGGGATAAAAATATTTAAGTATTTGAAACTGTGGTCCTCAACTTAATAATTTAAAAACCAGAATTTGAATTAATTAATTGTTAAAGGAAAACATGGAAGTAAGCATGCCGGGTTAGATTCACCCTGTATAATATGTAGCACTGTAGAAACTATTAAAAATGTCTAGTGCAGAAGTATTGAAACTGTGCGTCGCGACTCCCAGGGGCGTCGAGAGAGTTGGCTAAGGCCTAAGGGAGCCCCGTCAAAGCACCGGAACTAAAATTAATGTAGGTCATGTATATTGTATAATTAATATAAATATTATTTATAATCATTAAAGCGATTATGGAAACGATAATGAAACACATTACGAGACTATTTGAAGTTTTATTTCACTAGACTCTGGTGTATCATAACTACACTTTCGTTATCCTTAATTTATTTATACACAATAGTAAATACAATTGAAAAAAATCACTAACAAGTTATCATTAATTTCATACCAGAATAGATGCGATAAATATATTATTTGTATTACAACAACATCCAAGCTGTTATAAATAAAATTAATTTTTGTCATAAATAAACAATATAAAAGCAATTAGTTTCAGTTAGTTTATTGCTAATTGGCATTAAAAAAAAAAAAAAAATTAAAAAATACCTTTACATCTATTTTGTATGTTTTAATTAGAATGTTGCTTTAAAAATATGTTGTATATTATATATATATATATATTATATTACACCTTTATAATAATATATACCTAACTACTATCAAATGATTTTAACAATAATTGTGCAACCCTTTTAATGTAGCATATTTTTTATTGCAATATGTATTTATATTATACATAATAATTCTGTATTGGTTTACCAATTAGACTATTAGACCGTACATTTAAGATTCTAGAGTTTTAAAAATATATCCTCTTTGAACACTGTTATATTATATTTCATACTAAAAAATACATTGATTTAAACCTAACAAACTTTTAACGAATACAACATAATAAAAATTAATATATTGATATTTATTGAAAAAATAAACAATAGAATATACTACTACTAATTATATTTTTTTTTTTTTTTTTATTATTAAGAAAGATAATTTACAATCTGTACACAGTAATTACAATAAGCAAATGAGATATAAAACAGAATAAAATGACATGAATATCGTGTTGAGGAAGAAATTATAAAAATAATTATACATTGATAATTTTTAGCAATTTTAGCTTTTGAGTGGAGCGAATAATGTAGTTTACTCCGTCTCTTTTATAATTCCGTTTCACATTTCAGTGATCTCTGTTATCTACTTTGAGCTTCAAAACTATAACAATATACAGAAATCTGATATTGTTTCAAAAATGATCTGATGTTCCCTTCTTTAAGGATACATTTATTGTTCACAAAATATAGTCAATCCAATATCATTGTATTATTACTATATATTTATAATTTATATGTAATAACAACGAACTACAAAATTATTTTTTTTTTCATGCTAATAATAAGATACTAGACGAGTTAACGAATTTTATTTTTACTTACTAATTCAAATTATACATATTATCTATACGATATAAACGATTAGTGCAACATTTTTGTTCATTGCGAATTTGCAAATATGACATATCTCTGCGTTGGCCTCTGAGTTTTGCATCTCATCGACCACTGCAATACAATTACTATTTTACACGTTATCTTATTGTAAAATTCTATTGAAATGTTCATTTTATTTGATCATAGTTTTATCTGTGAAGTATCTGTAAAGAAAATAGTCTTAGTGGATCAAAATAAGCCAGGAGATGTCCAGTTGATTCCTAAACTTACCGTTTTCGTGAGCTTCACTTAAATACAATATATTGTAAAAGAGATACAATTTCAAATCATATTCTACTATAACGCTGTTTGAATTCTATACAAACTGAAGTGAACTTTTTTATTCAACCTTTCTTTATTTATAGGTAGCTGAGGATTATTTAAAAATTGGTGAATTTCAATTGTACGAAATAGGTAGGTATAATTTTTCTAAGGCTAAATGTGTACAGAGAATAATCGTTTATAGTTATGTCACTGATGAAAAAAATATATTTTTCAAAATACTTTTACGAACAGTATCCAGTAGATATACTAAAAGAAGTGGTGTGATCACATCTCCTGGTGTCCTCTCCCCCCCCCCTCCCCCCACTTTGACCACTGCGTACGAATATATATATATAATAATAATATTATTATTGCTATTGTGCGATATCGAAAATACATAAAACATAAGACATCTGCAGTGTACATAATAATATCATACGCAGTATTATTCTAATATAGCACAACACACATCACCGAACACGGTATTTGACGTCACGAGCTGAACATTTGCTTTTATTATTATGTGCACTTTTTTCTTCTAGTGTTATATTGTATAATATTTGATTATATGAAAATAAACTTCGACTGCAGTTCGCAGTAACAATGTTTACCGTACGAAATTCAATTATATTTTGCATTGTCGTATGATTTTATATATTGTAATAATATTTCAATGATAGTATAGGTATACTTATTGCAAAATAATAAAATGGAAGATTTTCATATTTTTTTCCCATGCAAACTATATAGGTCAGTCAATCAGGACCCTCTGATCTCTATCCCCGTTACCATCTAATTATTCGTCATTATTCTCAATTTTTTGACAAGCTTCACAATTTCTTATCTGAACATTAAGTCGTATATTATGCGTATTTGTAAACCGTGTACCCGTTTATATGAACATACTACCTATCCATTATATATAAATAAGAACAGGGGACGGACTGGCCGAGCGGACAAAGGCGTCGGTTGCAATATGCACCGTCGCCGGTTTGAACCTCGGTCACGGGTGACACTTCTCTCCGGGGAGACATCTGTCTGGAGAGAGAGGCCTCCATCCCCCGACCTGGCATGGTAAGCACCTATGGGTGCCCAAATCAAAAATTCTGCCAAAACAAACGCACACTTGTAAATCAATCTACAGTACCCTCCCGGCCTCCACCACAGTACCACAAGCTAATGACTTTAGTAGTTGAAGTCTTAACCCTAATGAAAAAAAAAAAAAAACAAGAATCTGTAATCGTCAACTAACGGTCATTGCTGCCGAAAGTAACTTTAACTTTCGTTTACTTAAAAGAAAAAAATTATACAACAGATTCATGACGCCAACTTTGGAGGGGAATGGATTGGCTAATATTTACGAGACCTCTTAAACAATACACCAGCGACAAACGATTGATATAAAATGTATACATATACTAAATACATTTCCCTTGATCATCTGCTAATAAAGATTATATAACTAGTCAGAGAACATTCAAGATCCAATTTTCCTGAAATTTTCGCGCCACTTACTGCACGACTTATTAGTTATAATATCAGAATTTCGGACACTTAGGGCGAATTCCAAGACTAATAAATGATGTAACCCGAAGAACTGCTTATTATTTATGTTTTTGTTTCATCGATGGAAACATGA
The DNA here is from genome assembly GCF_019925205.1 of Metopolophium dirhodum. Classification (NCBI taxonomy): domain Eukaryota; kingdom Metazoa; phylum Arthropoda; class Insecta; order Hemiptera; family Aphididae; genus Metopolophium; species Metopolophium dirhodum. The sequence goes on from NC_083561.1 coordinate 12,361,693, forward strand.
TACTGCGTAAATGAAGTTGACTTGCACGTCATTTGCAGAGGAAAACAGAACTTACTTAGGATTGTGTAATATTGTGTTCGTTTGTTTTGTTTATTAAATTTATAAAAATTATTATATAAATAGGCTACTTTATCATACACTCGTTGAGCATTATTCTCCGCTAAGAAAAGTAATTTGTTATCATTAATATTATATTACGTTTTTAGTAGGTAGTGAAAAAATGCACTGTTTTACCAAAAGTAATAATGTCTGTTTTATCAAATCGTTATTAAGATGCCTTCACCTCAAAAATTTCCTCCAAGAAAATATATATAAATCACTACACGTTTATATGTTTATATTATACACAAGAAACAGTATAATATACACCTATATAATATTTCCAGGTAGTATATTATGTACGTCATAATACATAATATTACTATTACTGCGAAGTCGTAATTTATATTACACATTATTATACATTGTGGTTTCGCATTATTTTTTTTAATGGAAAATTTAAATAAAATTTCGATTGAAATTATACATCACTTGTGATAAGTGCACCCATTAAATAATATTGAAATTGCGTAATGTCATCACATTATTACGATAACAGTAATCAATGTAATAACTAATAATGTACCATACATTATCCAGCCAATTTGATCGTGTATATCATACGATTGTTATTACTCGTTAGTCGATTTTCTTTACAGGTCATGAGTCATGATACTTATAATGTCTTATAATATTTTCGGCAACGGTTGTGATCAGCTACTGCAGCAGTTGATCGTTTGACCGTCAAATATCGTTTTGAAATTATCTATGTACCTATTTTGTATACAATTATATTATATACATGGATATCCGTCTATGCCCTATGGCCGATATTTATATGTTCGTTATTGTATGACGTAGGTAGTACAATTTAAGAGAATATAGTAACTTTTTACGGGAATGTTTCTGGTTAAACTTCCAAAAGAAGCAATAATAAAATCCATGACGGTCCGGACGTCCGATGAAAATTTTTTTTAACTCTAACGGTTTCCTAGAAGTTCATTTTTTCTCGTCCTTTGTACATTTCCGTCCGTAACGATTTCGCGGTGTCGAGGCCGGAAAATTTTTATTTCTCTGGTACATTACACATGAGCATACATTGCCTCCTCCGCGCCATCACGACGTCCCCCCTATATAATATATACACCATCAAACGATATTCAATACGATCTCGAGCATTCTTTGGTATTGCGTTTTATTTTTGTTTTTTTCTTACATACCATTTTCGACATCTACTACTAATAATAATATAGAAAACTCAACAAAGAATGTTAATGATTTGCCCTTGGGCTTCCGTGCGTGGTGGCCCCCGTTTTACGTCTTACATCGCGTATTATAATATGAACGACGACCCGAAAATTGAAAAAAAAGTAGATTATAATAAATATTATAATCATAACATGCTGCAGTTAACAATGGTCTAATATATTATATTGTTTAGAACAGTGTGTACACATCTGCACATGCACACACACACACAACATGGCTATAGTTCTTATTAGTTTATAATTATATCCTAAATTATGTGAATTAATATAATAATGTAATACGAGTAAGTATGGTAGGTAGTATCTGAAATCCGTCAATGTTGAGTAAATATATTATTATATATATTTAAATAATACGTAAATAAGTATGTAGTTTTAATCAAAATTGCCGTGTATTGTAATACGTTAAATTATGGTCAATTAAAAACATTATAAAATGAACAAATACATAAGTAGGTATAAAAAAAAAGTTTTATAATAATATGTTAGGTTTATGACTTCAAAACCATAATTTTATAGATCTTTATAGGCTCTAGGTAGGTTACTTTTATTTATATGCATAATATCGGCAATTAAAAGTAAACAACCATCCAGAATTCACTTTATTAATTATTTTTACAGATTGATTTAAGTTTATGTTTTTTTTTATATATTTATACTTAATATTATATTAATATCGGTTAGGTTATGACTTGGGTCATTGGTTTTTGATTGACTTACTGTCTTTGGTATCAATGTACAATTTCAACATAGGTTAACGACTCTATTTGCTCAAGGATATCTTCAACTATTCTTCAGATATCTACGGATCTATCTATTTTATTATCGAGTAGTATTATAAAATACTAGTTGATCCTGCACGACTTGCCCATGACAAATTAAATGGCCGTAGATTTACCCCTTTTTAAGCTCCGTCAAATGTGAAGTAGTCAGATTCTTAACACAGTAATTTGGGTGGTTTTAATCACAATAATATACTGGTCTGTAATGCTAACAGTCTACAGTTCAATTTGCTATTTAAATTTCAAAAAAAATAAATATTGTCTTAGATTTTAGGAACATTTTTAATGAAAATCTCAGTTTAATACCATATTAAACGTTTGTTATGTTATAACATCAAAAATTGGACTCCATTGACCCACAGTCTAACAGACCCTTGGTAGAAATTCTTTCCTGTTCGATTTAGCTTCCGGGGAAATATTAGAAGAGTAATAACTAATAATAATATAATGTTGTAAAATTTGTTTTATGTTTTAAACATACGTGCAATATTACAATCTGTATCCCCAAGGGTCTAAGCCCCTAAGGCATAATAAGAATATTAAATGAATATCTTGATGGAAGATACCACACAGAGATGAAATTACATTTTAATTTTGTTGAATTATATTTAATTTTCAACCATTTAGGAATTTAGCAGATCACAGAACCTATTTTTTTTTAAATCATCGTCTCGTAGTAATTGTGAGTGTGGCGACTAGTTCAGTTATTACTTATGAGGGTTAGAATGGGAATGGACCAAGGAGTGAAATATTTAATACCTTGTGTGATTTAAGTTTGAATTTTGTTGTCATTTGATGTTTTTGCATTACTTTAGAGTTGCTAGAGGCATTGACTAATAGTTAAAAGACTTTTTCTCATATAATGTTGAACCTATTTTATTTAGTATGATAAATATTATGTTTATTATATATATATATATGATTCTGTAAGTATATAATCCATAATTAGACCAAAATATTTAACCTATTGGGAAGGAGGAGTTTGAATATTACCCAGAAGTACCTAGGTACAAATGGTAGGAAATCAAAGTGAATGTGATATTTGTGGATTTTAGAATTTAGATTTATTTTCTTTGAAGTGCTATTTTTTTTTGTACAAGACAAACATGATGGGCTTAAGGTGGATATGAAGATTTAGTGAAGCTGTATTAGGGTTATTATGAATTGCCTTGTCATCCACAAACTTAGCCACTTACTGATGTGTTTTGCGAGGTAAGCCGGTCTGAAGCATATAAATCATATAGAACTGGAGGAAAGATGCCATCTAGCGGGACTTAGGTACCCACTAATATTTTATATTACCAGAAAAAGAAGAATTAGATCTCATTTGAAAGTGATGGTCGCTCGTAGAGATTAAAGAATATGAAAAGGTAAAACTGACAAAAAAAAATAAATAATTATTTGTATTAAAAAGGGGGATGTTATAAGTTAGGAAATAAAAACGGTGCCTATATTAGCACTGGTGCACAAACAACGAATTTATGTCCTATAATGTGTTAAAATATATCGTATATGTCACTGTGTCAGTAATGTAATCAAATTCTTTAGAGAACAAATAATAGGTATGCAACTTTTAATGGTAGTCAGGTTTCGAGTATAAAAAAAAAATGCTCCAGTATGTAACACAAAATATGATACGAATATGTATACTATATAAGTACATATATCTAAACATATTATAAGGGTAATCCCACTGGATGCCTTTTGCGAAATGTGCCATTATAGGTGTCACAATAGTTTGACATAATAAGTTTTTACTTTTGACTTTTTGAGTATAGTTTGATAAACAATATAATTAACTTTTGTTCTATTAAATAATATAGGATTTTTTTAATGTGATATTCATGATAAGCAAATTAGTATACTGATGTTTATAATTAAACATTTTGGTAACAATATATTCCAGTCAAAATATTAAAATTACCATTTATTATTCTAGTGTTTCATTCTTTTATCTGTACCTAAATAATTTATATTACCCAAGGATGCTTGGTTACTGTCAACATTACCAGTGTAAACTCGGCATTGCTCAAAGTTTAACATTAATCACCGTGGTACGACCTATAGTAATGTTTTACATATACGCGGATAATGTCGACATTACTCCGCGGATATCGTACATTAACCGTAACATATTATAATATACGTATAGTAATATATTAAATAGAAATAGATATAAAATACCGCGTCGTACATTGATCGATAGTTTCAACGATATAAGAAGTACTTATGAAGTTCAAAAACCGAAGTGGTTAAATGCAACAGTAAACAAAAATAATAGTATAACAGATAATAATATGATGGAAATAATGTATAAAAATACGAAATGGCGTACTGGAATGCAAACGCATTTATAATAATATAAATACGTAGGTCAGTTGTAACTTGTAGGTGTCTATAATACGGCAATACCTACTGGCATATCGGGTCCACGTGACTGAACAAAAGTGCTTTATAGGAACCCGCCATCAAAAGGATAGTACACATACATTATAATATTAATTCTATATAAAGGAAATATCACAATAATTTGTATGCTCCATAATCCGTATAGATAATTTTATTGCAACTCGTGATGTACATCAGTCATTAATAATTTATAAACATATTATAATAATATTAACGAATAGTAGTTGTTATAAAGCCAACGACGGTTGCAGGTCGTATAGCGTGAATAATAATGATAATAATAATGACGATAATAGTAATAATAATCATATCACGACGACGATAATAATATCATAGAATACGAGCAGTATACATTGTATATATGTATGCATATTTCATTGTACGAGTTTGCCACACATTCATATATATATATATAATATAATATTATTACATATTATTATATATTGTATATTATACTATATTATAATATTATAATAAATAGTAATATCGAGGTGGTGCAGCGCCGCAGCCTTTCATTATATTGTGTCGTGTGCGTGCTCAACCATTAGACCGCTCGTTTATTATTAACGTGTATATGTGTACACATGCGGCCTGCTGCGGGAGGTAAAATCACAATTATTATCGTATTATATTTTTTTTAAAAGTGCACCGCGCGCGAGCCACCATCGGTCGTCTGCTCGCGTAAATACATCTCGTGTGTATCCATAATATCATAATGATGACGATGATAATAATATTATATTATTATGATGATAATTTAGACGGCTAGAGTGTTGTAGCCTTGTAGGTATACTATATCGCGGTATATAATATACTAGGTACATAATACATATTGTAAAATAACGAAGATCTTCATGTAGCCATCACCTATACGGCGTCGGACAGTGTTGCGTGACCGACCGGGCTAGTACGATGTATACAAAAACAATAATTATTATCATTGAATAGTTTCGAAAAATAATATTATAACAGAAAAAATAACCAACAGGTGCGATCCGTGGAACACTGGAACACTGGTCCTCTAGTGACCAAAAAAAAAATTACGGCTGGAGAGCCTATAATATAATATATAATCATATCATATTATCTTTTATAATATAAGTAAGGACCTACCTAGTTTCATCCGTGAAATATTCGATCAAAGCGTCGTTGTGCCTAGTCCGACTTCTGCAAAGGATTTCCGAAACATAACAATATTTTTGTTTATTTTCTTATTCAAAATTTCAAACACTAATGTTACTATATATTTTATTGTATAATAATTATAGACGGGTGTCGGGTATTAAGTAATTTATTTATTTAATTATTCTCATATATATATATATATATTTATATGTACATATTATTATAATATGCTATTCTCTGGTATTGTTGAGCGATAGTAGTTTCCACCACAGCATCACTAATCGTTAAATACACTATATATTTACTTACTTACACTAAACTTACACGTTTAAAGATAGTATACAATTTATTAAGGATACTTACTAAAATTACTACCAAGCACGATTGCCTGGACCATATAGGACTAGCGCTTGTGTGTGTGTGTGTGTGTGTGTGTGTGTGTGCGTGCGTATATACATTTTAACGCATAACGCGCATGACGTGTAAAAAGTATATTACAACGCAAGAGATACACGCGCGCAGAATAAACGAATTGAAACAACCGCGGGTGGTTAGGGTACCTACTGCTGTACCAGAGGAGGAGGAGGTGGGGGGGGGGCTAAAATTAAAAAAAATATGAGTGTATAAACGTCAAATGTTTGGAAAATATTACCGCGGGTGCAATAAACGATTTGAATGCGAAACACGTTCGAACATTAGCGTTATCAAAACGAATAACTCGCTTATAATAATAACTGCGCTGCGGTGGCGGCATAATAATAATAATAATAATAATAATATATTATAATGTACGCGTAACGCGCGCGCGTCGTCTCGTTGGCGTGTCTCGTGTACAGTATGTATTGTATATATATATAATAATAATAATAATAATATAACAATATGATAATATTAGGTATGTATAATGTGTAATATTCGCGCGACGTTCGAGATAAACCGACTAATAAAAACGAACGGGAAAATGACAAATGACAAATCGCTGCATATTCCCTCCGATACAGCCCCGCATTGTAGGTGTATACACTGTACAGCATCATATTATATGACAATGATAGTGTGTCGCACAATCATATCCGAGCGCAATAACTATAATAATACTCGAGCGAGTAAAAAGGTCGTAATGTTATGGTGTATTTAAATATTGTTATATGGAAATCGGTACGCATAACGGATTTAATTTTTTTGAGTAAAATTGTTTCTGTTTTCTCGTATAAAGGACATTATTTCCTCTTAAAGTCGTATGCCGTCTTGGATTTATGAATTTCATAAACGCAAGAATTCGTGGCAAAAATCGTCTCGAACGGTAATACATTTTAGATTGGAAAAACAGAATCGAACTAAATCCACAATAACGTGTTTACGCGGAATAACGAAAACGTATATACGTCACACGAATAAATAAGGTTTATCGAAATTCGGTACGATTAAATATTAGTATATGTATGTGTAATGGAAAAAAAATATAAAAGAAAATGCGGGCAATTTGCTTTCAATAATGGAAAACGGTTATAGTTTTTCCATACAAAGTAGGTGGTATATACACCACCAAGAACCAATGCATAAAAAAATAAAATCTATTAACAAAATAATAAAAGAATACAAAGTATATTATTGTTACGTATCGTGGGCATATCGGGGGAAAGAGAATGTCTCACAACTATAAACGCACAACAATATTATCGTAATGCTGTTTGCAATAAAAAAAAAATAAAACCATAAACGATACACCGTGAATAACATGAAAGATGTGGTGATCGATAAAAATAATATAGGTAATGTTATACCTCTTATGATTGCTGAAACTTCAACATTTTTGTACAGCAAATTTCACGACAAACTCCATTACATAGCATAATTATTGTGATCCACCTGTTGTACGGCTACTCTACATGGAAAATACTGTGTGGAGATCACATCGAAACTAGTCCAGAGATATTTTAAAGAGACGTATTCAAGTTAGGTGTCACAGTACCTCCATCAATATTGCATACTCTAATATTGAACCACGTAGTCATCAAAATGTCTTTCTGATTTTACTTCGTTAATCTGTGGTAGATCTCCTTTCTATTCTTACCTCAGTGTTATACCACTGTTACATAAACCAATTACAATCCAATTGTCTATAACTTATTATATCTCCATCTCTGTACGTTTAATTATCGATATAATCATTATTATAATGTCATTACAGAACGCTCATTTATTAACGAATCGGTTACAACACCTTACTTATTTTAAATTGTACTTCGAAGTTATCACAGTGTGTTTCTTTTTGAAAATAACACTATACGCATCGAGGGTGGACTGGGGCCCTGTATTCGACTTACTATTAATGAAAAAAAATCAGCCCTATACTATTACAACCCAGACTTTCTGAACTTAATTTTTGACTTTTGGTTACTCATCCATCACCATAGTCAACAAGTGATAAATTTTTTTAAAATTAAAATTTATTAGAGGTAATATTAATTTGTTTGTTATTTGTATTGTACTTTAAATCATAAATCATAGATAAAATGTACAGTATAAATGTGATATAGAAAATAGATGGATCATTTTTAGTTAGGTACACAATTATTTAAGGAATAATCAATATTGCTTAAGTAGATAATTCATAGTAAATTTATTTACAACTATTTATTTAGTTGTACTTAAAGCGACCAATCTTAATGATGACTGTAACAGCCATATTTTTTTTTTTTTTACATATTTTCAAGTTGAAACTAATTTTTTCATATTCTAAAGCAGTATATTAATGTGTTTTAACCACAACATAACATGTCTTTAAAAATTACCAAAAAATTGTTTTAACGATGTAAACGCGATTATGATGTAAGCATGTAACACCAACTGATCAATTAGTTGTTACTGGTCTTAGTCTCGGACGCACATAACAGCCGTTAAACTGTAAATAGATAAAATCGTTACAGACGTAGGTAAGTATAGGAATCAAAAATAGTATGATCGACAAATTATGAATGGTCGGAACTAAATGTTGAATTAGTTACCAATTAAGTTTAATCTAAAAATGTATATCATGTATGGGAATACAAATGTGCACTAAAACTTAACAAAATTACCTAAAAATTACAATAATTATTACTCAAAAAACGCCAAAACTAATAAAAATGCAATATAAAAGTTTAAGTTTTCAATTCTTTGATGTATGAAACGAATTTTGTACTTGAAAAGCATTGCTGGGACTTTCTAAAAAATAATGTATTTTTTATTAAAATGCGGCCCGTTATAAGTATTTAAAGTTTAGTGAACCATGTTGGTCTACTACCAAGGTATTCTAAATAGAAGAGTTCCTGGAAAAATTATACCAGGTTAGGTATATATATTTTAGGTTAATTATTTTGTGCCAGCCCCGGGGACATAATATGACATCGGCCCACTGTACAATTGCACAGTAGCGCAGTGGCCTAGTCCGCCCCTGACACTAAATAGCTCTGTCTAGTGCGATATCGGATTAAAATGAGATTTTCGGGGTGAGCTTTCAAGAATACTCAAATACACTTTTTTTAATGGATTTCAAATGTTTAGCCCTTTCATCAAGCATAATATTATGTTTAGTACAACTTGCATTTTTTTTTTTTTTTTTAATAGTAACACAGTAACACGTATTTTCAACATCAGATTTGGGTAAATCTAATTTTTTTTATTATTTAACCATAGTTCCAAAATTAAAACTGGAAGCGTTAAAGTTCGATTAAAAATACGAGAAATTCCATGAAAATTATGAAAAATCAAGAATGATCGTTGAAAAATTCAATATATTTGTCATTTAAATTGAAACTTTAACTCGTCGTGATTAAGGTATTCCCCTGAAAATACCCCCATTTTAATCCGAGGTCGTTGGACAGAAATATTTCGTATTAACTTTAGGAAGAAACCTACTGTATTATATTTAACCATGATATGTATAGACAAAATATTATAATGAACGATTTCAAACTTAAATTTTGAAATTATTGTGACATTACAGTATTTATACTTAGAGTATTTTTTAGTATGCAATTATTGTCAAGACTAATACTGTGCTCACAAAGTCTAAATACAAATTTAAAAAAAATTAGGTATCCATCCAACTTTGAGACTTCCTTTTCTTATCTTATGTGTATCAAAGTTATGTACATATTTTCTATTATGTAAAAAAAAAACTACTTACTATACTACAGTACATAGTACATAGTAGGTATGTATACTGTACCTATACAGTCATACAAATAATAGTAAAAAAAAAAAATAATAATAATAATATTAGTAACATATTTAGATCGTGAATATTGCGCATAAATATTTTTGACCCAAAGACTATACGTCCGGCCGATACCGAACGGAAATCTCCACATGTATATGAGTGTACACTGTGCAACAATCGATGGCTTTGCCGTGTTTGACGTAGGTACAGTACGTTGTACAGTAAATAGTAATAATTATTATCGATTTCATTCGTGTTTTGCAACAAACGATTTGCATCATAATTTTATTTTTAAATTGTATATTTTAATATTTAAATGTCCTCAACGGAGTCGTCCTGCAAAAGCCGTAAATCGGACACGAGTTTTTAGAAAGTTTCACCGCACAGATAATGTTAATGGGCCTTGGCCAACATTGCGGTTCGGTTCGCCTTTTGTTGATTTTTGGAACGAGCGATATAATATAATATAATATATATACGTGCGTACCTATACTAACCAGTAACCACAACCAATTCTTTTGTCCGCGCGATCGCATTACGAGACTTGACAAGTCTAATGAAACACACATATACATATACTATACGTATGCCATATACAACATAATATACACTGTGGCCGTAAGACCGCATATTTCGATTTTGTGTACATCATACTATGTATATAATATTATATAAGTACTTTGAAAGTAAAAATAAAAACTTAAATTCATTATTTTCTATTATAAGAATATAAATACTGGTCGTTGTTGTTTTATATATTATTATAATATTGTAAGTCAGTTATATTATTTGTTTTCTTGTTATCAACAGCTGTTAAGGTCTTATGGACAACTGTGAATATTTTAAAATGAATACAATTTATAAGTAAAACTTTAAAAAATTGCATTATTCACAATTATTCAAACAATTTAACTTTTAAGTCAGCCTATCAACTCCTATCGTTAAATCTTTGTGAATGTAACGCTGGGTTAACAAAGATTCTCGGTGTCCGGTTATTATAAAAGACAATATAGACTTAATTAAGTACGAAATTACGTTATAATTTCTAAGCTTTATTTATAAACAGGTACACAAAATATGTGGTGACATAATATCGACCTAAAAAAAAGGTCATTTAACTTGGAACCTATATTAGAAAGCAATACTATCTATGACTTTTTTTATTGCATAAAAGATGCAACACTAGCTATAGTGTGCTAGGTACACGTTTTTCGTTTGGTGCTTCGATTCGACGATACCTTCATAAATATTTGAAATGGAAGTTTCTAAATGGAAGTTTTTTGTTTCATAATATATAAATTGGTGCTTACTAAAAAAGTGCTCATTAAAATTTTTTTTATAAGCTCCAGATGAATCACTACAGAGTGAATATACTTACGTATTAATTATCACTATTATTAGAATTAACAAATATATATTTTACGCAGCGTCAATGCAATTGATTTAAAACAAGATTTTATCGTAGATAAAAGATCGAGTATGTTAGGAATAGGAAGAGATAATATGCTGATTACTAATCTGGAATAGTGATAACGATAAAAATGTATAAACTATACAAATTTATTAGAATAATTGCGTTGGTATAGACTATAGGGTAGATATCGATGAAATAATTATGTTGTTCAAGAATAACACTGCGTATAGTGTGTCTTGTACTAGTCGTGTATTAACTCGTAATTAAAAATTGTGTAAATTGAATTTTACACAAGACTGTAGCAGTAGTCTCCAGCATCTTATCTATTGTGTTTTCCGTGTGCAACGAACAAGTTTCTTGTGAAAAAGGATTGCGTATAAGAAGAATTTTAAAAAATATTACGTAAAACTCGACTACTTTTAGAAAGAATGTATGTATAGTTCTCATCGGCGTGGAATTGCAGTAATGAATAGAATTAAAATCTATTATAGCGCACAACATAATACGTTATACACATATTATTGTAACGAACAAAATTAAAACCAAAAATTATTCGTTATTTATTTTTTGGAATTTTTAACACACAACACCATAAACTGGTTTGAAAACCAATCGATTGATTCCCAAGATGTTTTTCTTTACTCCTACTCAAATTCCAGTAAAAAGTTATTATGTATAGAGTAACTTTAATTCGGTGCAAAAATACAAGATAATATTATTATCACAACAATATGTACTAAATATAGGTAATAATAATATGATTATCTACGACTAAGCAAATAACAATTTCAGATAAAATTTTAAAGTGAAATTCGTGGAACAGAATGACAAATTTATTTACAATGATAATACACTGATTTTATATTTTGTTTTTATTCATACCTCACATGTTTAAAATATGCGTAAGTAATTTTATTATAATAATAATTCATATTAACGTGTAATATAAATTGTAAAGTGTACCTATATAAATTATAAACTTCATTTTTTTAATTATTTAAAACTACTTGATTATCATTGATTTATAGCAAACAAGCTAAAAGTTAAGTCATTTTAGTTCAAACATTTGAAACTAAAAAATATGTGTATTTAAAATATAATACTGGCAGAATAGAATATATAGTTAGATGAAAAACAAGCACACGAGATTTCCAAGCAATTGAATATTTCGCGTATGGTTTAATGGTAGTTTTCACTTTATTGTTATAAATTATGTCTAAAAATAATCACATAATTAGGTACTCATTTAATTTCACTACATTTACTTACTTGCCAATATAGTTTTGATAAAAATCAATGTTTTAATTGTTGAGCAACACTATATTTGTCACGGCCAACGTATTAATATGGACATAATATATAAATGAATATAATATAATTGCGTACATGCGTGTAGCACGATTTACACACTATGTGAACAGAGTGCACATACATGTATGTCTATTGGTATATTTTCTATTGTTATTTGAAGTCTTTGTTCCTCAAAAGTCACAGGTCCCTTTTCAACCCAATCATTTGCATATTTTGCAGTGTATAGAGCGACTAACTGGATGCCAGGACTTCTATGTGGTGGACGGTGGTGGACTCATACGTTTCACTGAACTTAAGCAATATTATCGAATTTTAAATTATGAATCGCATACAAAATCATATTGAAGGTACCTACCTCCCATCTATATATTATTATGTTTAACAAGGGTACAAATGTTTTACATAACAATAAAATCAAAAAGCTGATTGTGTGTATTACACTAATCCTTCGTGTGGGTGCGTCGAGTATAATATGCGCTGGATATTCGATTTATGACAATTATTATGAATTTCCCTAATCAACATGAAAAATATATAATAAATTATAAAACCATTAATTTTTATTTTTAGAGCTGTGTTGATTACAATATAACTGGTATAATACAACTGCTATATTATATTTTAAAATAATTCAAAATCGGATTCATTGTGGTGAATTTGATTTATCAAAAAAAAATTGTTCAAACAACCATCGTACAATAATATCTGTGTTATAATTTCAATATTCCCTTCGTAATTTTTTTGCCACCGTGAAAACTATTCGTTCAAAGTTTATCCCACATGAGTACATGACATATTTACACAAGCTATACAATGTATAATAATATAATATGTGCTATAACACCTACTCATATATACTCGTATAATACTTTTAATACAATACCCAATATTATATATTTCATGAAATATATTATTGGTTATCTTTATTTTCGAACAAAGAGAGTCGACAGGTCCAGGTACTCTTATAGTCAGATTGCCAATCTATATGCCCTATTTGTAAACTAAATGTTTTGCTTATCGCAGTACAATATTCAGGTAGAGTGCAGAGAATCGTCTATAGTACAATATTTAACTGCCGTATTTAAATATAATTTGTTTTAAATAATGATATTTTTGTCAATAAATCAGTCAACAAAATATGTATTCAATATGATTGAGTCCACAACAGTAACGGATTAGTGTAAGAATAAAAATACAAATATATATTGAAATTTAAAACTTCCAAGAGAAGGATAGAGTTGCATTCAATTTTAAAAATACATGTAGGTACATTACAATTTCCGTGTTTTTCTATTAACGACGACCACGTACATAATACAGTATAATCGATAAGAGATATGGAAAAATGATTATACTCAAAACGTGAATTTGGGCCACGGTATCGCAATACACGTAGGATGTAGAATAAATAAAATGTAACGGATTCGTAAAAACGCAAACATTGCAAGTTTATACGTTCTACTAAAATATAAGTATACATATCAGTATAATAATAATACGGGTAATATTATATTGTACGACATGGACGCACACAGAACGCGATTCTCTCTCAGATGGCCGCGGGGCGGGATGGCGCGTATTTTTTGCGCTCGTGTGCAACGGTTTTTATGGTCTGAGTTTCAACCCCACCCCCCTCCTCGCACCCCCGACAACGCTCGACTGCGGGCTCTGGATCGTCGTGTACTGCCAGAATGTACCGAACCCGCCCCGGGGAGGCTATCGAAAATACAATTTCGGGCGCACAGTTTTCCACGACCTGCAGCAAGACAGCGCGTCATCGTTCCTCTGCTGTAGCTGCTGCTCTGGGGAAACGATCGGCCGACATGGCGTTTTGTTAACGCACTGAATAGGTTTTGTTTTTTATTCCATCGTCGTCGTTAAAATAATACGCAAAAACGTGACCGTTCAAACACTACACACACGCACACAAATCATGTATACACTCGCGTTACTCAGCGATGCCCCCAAGGCGGCTAAAATAAAATTGAAAAAAAATAATAATAATAAAAACTCTTTTTGCGGCTCGTACCTGCAGTACCTACGTGTACGCACGTACATGGGTATAGACTATGGAGGTGCCTATAACCTATAACCGACGACGGCGACATAGAAAATTGACCCGTTTGTGCCGGCCCTACACACATTATTATAATAAATGTGATATATACATAATAATACATATAGGTATACCTTTAATACTATTACGCGTACCCACTGTAGTTTAACATTATACTCAGCACACGGGGCTCCTTTATTTCGTTCATTCTTTTAATTCTCTCGTTGATAATAATAATAATAATAATTATTATTATTATTATTAGTGCCGAGGGGAAGACGACGAAAGGAGAGCATATTATTATTATTGTAGTCTACGCCACCGCCACCGCCGGCCGGGTCATTGTGGTGAAAAAATTAACTCTCACGTCGCTATAGGTTGTGCAGTAGTTCGCTATATAGCTATTATATGGCCGCTGCAGAATATGCGAAAGACATTATACTATATAGGTAGGTACCTACGACAGCTGTGTAACCGCGAAAACGATGTCCGACAACAATAATTATAAGTGGACTCAAAAGTACAATATGTCGTCGACGTCGTCGGACAGTTTTGTTTTTAAACGTATATTATTATTATTATTGGTTTTTGGGTTATCGTGGGCCCACAGGTTTTTATCGTTTCAAGGGCAGTGGGGCCTAATGGTGACATTTATTATAGCTGCGTGTATCAGATATATTAAGTATATGTACGCTATCAACTTATATGCACAAGACGGTCTGGATCTCAGTTCCCCCCAAACCGTAACCGATTGAAAATTGATACGTACTTTATTATTCTTATTATTATTATTCTCTGTTTCAAAATTAATCGCATCTGATATGTTTTCGGGTTTTGGTGTCCAGCAGTCGGAAAAGAACAAAAACGAAGAAAAAAAAAACTGTCGAATTTTGCACGGTCTACTGCTGACAAAGTCGACCGGTAATATTGGTCAGCGGGTCTCGTGAGCATCGCCGACGACGTATAATATTATAATATTTAATAATATGATATTACCTATGTTTTAATGGTCGTGACTGTTGTTGATATACTATTTATCGGACGTTTTATTTATAAAAACGACGGATTTTAAATATTTATGAATACCAAATCGAACGTTTACATTAAAATAAAATTTAAAAAAACGACTCGCAAATTATTTAATCCAACCGGTCCAGAGCGCATTTATTATTTTAAACGTGATAACTGTTAAAAATTCTTAACATTGGGTAAATTTTTGGATTTTATTAAGTTATTATAATTATTTATTCGTATGGCAAGTTATCATAATGCCTTAGGTACACGCGTATAATATATATTGATATATACCTACTGACTTGTACTACACCGCTGTACGTGCGGTAATTCGAAAGGAATCAGTACGCACCGAACTGGACATTATATGGGTTTATGCTGCAATATAATGTTGTGACGATTAACCGAGCTTAAAACTTTTTTTTATTTTGCTATTCAATTTTAATTTATAATAATAATCGAATAATTGCACACACGAATAATGATTTAAAACACGACAGATAGGAAATTATGTTACTCGAGTTAAGCGTAATAATATTAATATTATCCCACACAGCGTGCTGTATTAATAACGATGTCTAATTGGAGAAAATAACGAGTGCCTATAGGTGTATACTCGTTATAATAAAACATACTTAACAGAATTATTTATAATAAATCAATAATTTTCATTTAAGAATTTTATTTTAACTTACATAAATGTAGGTAATACACGAGAAGTCTGAACATTATATATACAATATACCTATATACCTAAATTTGTTATACAAGTTATATGGTTTGCAGGGTGTACAACGGTATACGAAATTATTTATTTACGCGACCGTTGTCGTTGAACCAAACTATTGTTGAGCACAGTCTGTTGTCAGTTAACACTAAGTAAACAATTACTTAATTATTCATCCCTAGCTGTGTGCGGTCAAATCGAATTTCACGTTAGAATTTCGTTGTTTGTAGTCCGTAGAGAATATTATTACTTTTGGAAATAAGCTACGGCAAATGTTCAATTGAAACGTTCGCACAACAACGACAACTCTGGTGGAAATGTGAAATTCGTAACAATTTTGCGTCTGTCTACGCATTTAGTATTTCAGCGAAACAAATGGATAATTCCAGGAAAAATCAACACATTTTTACTTATAAAATTAATATACGAAATTATAAAAATACCTTAATAAAGTAAGTATACGCTGTTTTAATTAAAATTGTATGCGTAATATTTCAATAATGTCCGTTAATAAAATCATAAAATTGACGAAATATTATATTAAAATTTAAGATGTGCAATGTCGCCCAAAGTTAAAAGTATATTATACAAATGTACGATTGATTTTCACCTTAAAAAAACATAAATTTTATTTTATTTTTTTTAGTTAAATAATTTTAAATTGTTTTACGGATTCAATAGACTATACATCTAGCATAAACAATTTTACTCGATGCATCAAAAATTAAGATTGCCAATGAAAATTATAATTTTTTCCGTACTATTCAGCAACATTGCGTTAAAACCTATTGATAAATCCACTCCAAATCCACTCTCGATTCCCAGGATTCGCGAGTCAGTGTATCGATACTCAGCATTTCGATGTCGACCCAGAAAGTCTAGGTTATACGATTTTCACAAGAGTTTGTGACTACCATCTCAATGTTCGTTCAATCCCAAATTTAAAAATAGTTAATTTGAGAATCTTTAAACTAAATTTAAGAGCAAACTACAGCACAACCGACTATGTAATAACAGACTGATACCCGCGAACCCCGTACAAGGTACATACACCGGTGCAGTCGTAACAAAAGTGCACACCGCGCGCATAGCTGGTAGTTAAGCAAATATACGTCTAAAATTCGATTATTATTTTTTTTCGTCACGCACGAAATGCATGCACACTACACCAATATAATATAGGTATAGTAATTGTATATAATATCTCGTACACAATATCATAATGTTATTATACGCTATGGTAATAATAATAATAATAGTCACAAGATGTGCCGATCTAGTTTTATGCGGGTGATGTCATATACCTACGTGTGTACACATTATATTATACCTATTGTACATTTCTCTGCCACTGTCACCCGTCGCAATCACCACCGGAACGAGTTCAAGGCCTTTTCTTCCGTTTTACCTCTAATCGCACGACCGGAAAATCGTACACGGAATATCGTAAGTAACTATGTATACAGGGTGATTCACGAAGCGTGAACAACCCCATTTTTTTCTTTAATAATGAGTTTGTTCATATTCCAACTATTGGAGTATTTAAATATTATATAGGTAGAATTCTGGTAGATACTTTAGGGCCATATTTTTTAAGTACTTAGATTTTCATTTGTCACACCATTTACGGAGTGTTCTGTGGCAAAACAAAACTTCGTGTGTTACTTTAAAATTTGCGAAAAAAAAATGGAAAATTAGTATATTAAGCGTTTAATGAGAACTAGATTGGATGATTGGATATATTACATAATATATTTTATATTTTTCTAAGACAATTTTTAAGATTTTAAAACATGAAACATTTTATTATATTATGTACTATATTTTTCTTTAAACAAAGTTTAATAATTATAATCCACATAATTAGTACATAATATACTCGTTCAAATTTTGATTTAGATTGAATCAATATTTTCAAAAAAATCATTTGTTTAAACTTGAAAGTAAAAAAGGTTGATTCTCATTTTAAAAAAAATTAAGTTTGTATAGCCACAGAGCACTCCTTAGAAGATAAAACAAATCCAAGTACCTATTTGAAAATATAGTCAAGTATATACTTAAAAATTCCAAAATCGGAATTTGAGTATAGTTATTATTTAATGAAAAATTGAAGTGAGCCTGCTTGGCGAATCACTCTGTATTAGTATGTGCGTGTGCTTTAAGACGTATATTATATAGGTAACACAGTTATCGTCGACGATTTCGTTTTCTTTTATGTGCCAGAGCACACGACTTCGTCGATAATAATATTATTATTATAGAGCCAGCAGAGGCTGTGTGTGCCTAATAATAATATTACCACGTCAAATGCCATCAACGGCAGGCTTAAAACCCAGCAAAAGCCCTGCAGGAAACTGCAGCTTTTCGAGGCCAATTCAAAACGTTCACACATTTTTTTCTTTATAATAATACATCGCATGGCAATCCGCAGCAAACATTATTCAAACATTATTCACCATTCAAATTCAAATTGAATGTAAATACTATAAATCGAAAATTATTTTCACCGTTACAAATTGGACATAATTTTGTCGTCGGTCGAGAATTCTATTTTAATTGAATGTACCTATTCAGCTATAAATTGTATATTAATTTTTTTAACCTAACCACTGTTGAGTTAAATTTTTTGAACAGTTGTACTTATATCATAATAATTAATAGGTATAATATATTATGTTTATTTATCTCTACATGAATCGATTCAAATGGGTAAGTAGATAGTCGTGTTAAAATATAATGCAAAAGTTTAATAATCTTAACACACACACCACAGTAAAATTTCCTATTATTCATTTTAAATTAATTTGAGTCATGAAAACGATTAAAACCCACGATACATTAGATAAAGAAAAAGTACAATCGAAACATTAACCGAGTTAACCTGTATATTATATACATTAACCTATAGGTCCATATTATTGTAAGAAAATGTTGTTGCCAGTAATAAAACAAGTAGGGGTAAGGAACATTCTTCGAAAAATAATATTTTCAAGTATTTTAACAGTAATCAAAGTATCTACTCACAATAGAGTACATACAATAATGCGCATAATCTTAATTTTAAAACTATATAATATAGTATAATATAGCGATAAAATAATCGTCAATTATAATAATATGAATAGGTAGGTACGCAATTATTCATCGTGCTTTTTATTTTATTTTGGTTCTTAAAATTTTTATTCAATCTGTTACAAAAAAGAGAACAATATGAACAATTGATAGTAAATATTGGTTAAAATAAAAATAAAAATAAAAAGGCAGATTAAACGGACTGTCAGCGGAGGTACTACGACAACATCATCTTAAAATTCAATCTTGAATTGTTTAATAAATATATCCGTTTATATTTTGTACTTTTTTGTACTTTTATAGTAGCTGCAGTTAATTTAAAAAAAAAAGTTTCGTATGCAAAACAAAAAACCTATTAGTGAAGATTTATAAAAAAATTGACAAACTGATAAGCTAAATAATATTCGTTTTTTCCACCCAATTTAGACTTTGTAAGAAAAATGACGTACCTGTCAAATGATTTTTTTTCCATTTTACTCGTCGAATGCTCTTCTGCCATTGTATACATGTATATAAGTGTGTATATGTGCAACAATGTAAAAAAAAAAAAAACCTTTTGCGTTGATGAACAGAAAGTTTTGTGCCAGAAAAATACGACAAGACATCAAATTACAAGATAAGTACCGTGTTTGTTTTACATTTTCTAGTCAACGTATTTCGTCCCATTCGTGGTGATTTTTTTCTAACGGTTCGCCCAAAGTTATAAATATCCATGCGACTATGCGAGTGTCCTTTAAACCATCAACACAGCGCGTATATTTGATATTGTTAATTGTTCCTGTTTTTATCACCGTTGTTGACCCAATAATGTTTTTCATCGGAACGACAATGTACACTAATCGAAGGCGTTCACAGCGCTTTGTGTAAACAAAACTTAATTGATTTTCTGGAAGTTTTAATTGCTTTAGCGGCAAAAAGTAATCTCAGTCTATACGACTTGTAGGGCGACTTTTTATATTTTTTTCAGTCACGTTCAATATAGTTTACGCCGAACACACAATACCAGTACACGTTTATGAAACAACGGACCTATTCGACTCTAGTGCTCCAAAGGCCTTGGGAAACAATCAATAAAAAGTAAAAAACGTTGTATTGCTCTGATCTGGTAGAACCTTTATTGCAAGTACTGACCTGCCTAATTTAGTGAGATATTATATAAGTAGGTATATACCTATTCGTATGTACAATTATATTATTATACATCGTGTGGCATTTACAGTTTATATCGTTTGATACTGTCCTTACTCCAACATGCTAATTTAGATTTAAAACGGCTTTAAAATGGTTTAAAATAGCTTAAACTTCTTATAGTTCATATCAGACATAGTATATATTTATACAGATTGGAAACTCTCCAATGGAAACTGTCGATAATTTATGTAAATCGAGGTAATCAGAAAAATCAAAACACCACGTGAACATTTGAAGTTAATTTATTAACTGTCGAATAAAGTGTATTTATTTTATTTATTCATCGTAGTAATATTGCATATTTAGTGCATTTATATAATACATTCTAGTTATGTGTCATATATTCATAATAATTTCAGTTTACACAACAATAATAAGTAATATAATATTACAATGGATTATTTTAGTATAACATGACATTTCTATTAAATATTTTTAAATAGACTCTAGCACTATGCGTGTTGTTATATAAATGTTTTGTTAAAAGTTAAAACATAAGTAATATTATGTAGAAAAAAATCAATTTATTGATGTTATTTAATCATAAATATATTAAATGGGTCATAACATTATGTTTTTTTTAAATTCTAATTAAAAATCAATTTAAATAAACTCCTTTATAATAATAATATGCGTAGGTAGGACGGAGGTAGACAATTGTATAAAAGGATATTCACTTAAAACGCAGTAGCAATTGAACTTTTTTTTTTTTTGGCATTTTCAATTTAGGCGTCTGTTCGTATCCACAATATATACCTACGTCCTACATATTATATTATGCGTACAAGAGGGGCCAATAATAAATTATCTCCAAGTTAGGTACACCTACGCAACGGCAGCAGAATATTGGCATATGCCAAGCACTTTGGAAATGAACTCAACCCGTCCGTTTCACTTTCGTTTTACACACCCTTAAATCGAAGCCGAATTTATATCCCTTCCATCGAGTTTATCTACATCCACGATCAACGGCTCTAGCACGGTTATATACGCAAGTGTGTGTGGGTGTATGTGTGTGTGTGTGTGTGTGTGTGGGTGTGTATACGTTATATGCAGCGTTTACAAAAGAATGTGGGAAAAGTGTTCGTCCCAAAATCTTCGCCCGTCTGTCGGTTTGCTGGCTATAAAAGAACGGACGGCTATACCTTTTCTTTCTCGTGTGTTTTCCACCCCACAGTCGTAAAACTCTTCAGTTAACCGCTAAACAACTATACATGCAAATGTATATATTATAATACGCAATACGCATACAGAGTGGGGTTCGATAAACAGTGAATTGTCGGTGCTGATGGCTATTGACATAATATACCTGATGTACAACGTGAAGGACCTCAGAACCATATACGATGTATGCATATAAATAATATTATAATAATGTACAATCGAACAGTGAACGTATACGGTCCAGAAATTCAAATCAACCGAATAATTTTCAACGTTTGAAGAGTGAAAAAAATATTTATTTAACCATTCGATTTCGAGTGCTTTTCGTAAAATAATCCTTATCGACTATTTCCATACCCGTTATTATGTGCAGTGTGCATTATTTACTACCTACATATAGATATTACTTAAGGGTTTCTACTAATCTAATTATTGAGTCATTCATAGATTCCATCTAATTTATTCGTTTTTAAAAAATCGATACCTAATAGTCACAATTATTGTTTATCTCTGCAGGTTTCGGGATCACTGATAACATTATTTACTCTTCAAACAAAATCTGTTTAAAAAAATGATATATTTGGTTAAGTAGTATAGAAGAGGTAGGTATACCTATAATATTATATAAATATTGTATGACTGCACCGTTCAATAATTGAATTTGAAATATACAGTTTATATTGGTAGTTTTAGTCATATAATCATATAATAATTTACCAAGTTCGTAATATAAATTATGCAATAGTTTTTTTTTTTTTAAATTATAATTAATGCTTCAACGTTAATGGTTATTACGTATTAATTATTATGGCCAGTCTTTAATAATTTTGCGTTGGCTTACATTTTTTTGTTAATTTTTTTTAGTTTTATATTTAATTATACTATAAAATTGAATACTAAAGAAATGGAATGTTTTACATTGTTCTTATATTTCGATTGCAATAACGATTTCCATACAAGAATCGTAATTTTTTTTTAGCGATTGGTGTTGGTATAGGTAGTATTACTATATGTTTTGAGCAGTCGTCTATTACGTGTTTAACTGTGATAGCAGTACGATAATTATTGCAATATTATATTAGTAAGCCAATAGTCATACACTAATATGTATAGAATAATTAATAGGTCATAATATATGCACAGAAAAATGAAATAAACTAGTGAAATGGCAATTACGTTAATTCTATTGTACAAGCTGCATCACATTCGCTAATTTTTGTTGAAAGTAAAAAAATAAAACTAAACAGCCTACGCAATGTAGGTATATTTCTCCTTTTTATTATGTCTGCAATGAGTACAATTTCTAAAGGACAACTACTTACTGAGATCAAAGCAACACGATGTCATTCAACCTTCCCCGTTTCCCGTACTTCATAATAATATACATCTATTTTGCAAAAAAGAAAATACCCTAGTTACACTTTTACCCTCATCAAATTTCACTTTTCAATTGTTTTACAGTAGGAGAAGTGTATATATAGTGCACTTTAATTCATCGTCCGTACGAACAATGTGTTTACGAGCACATATGATAATTATGTTTACTATTATGATAGTTGAATATTCACACTAGACAAATACACCGGTGAATACAATAGAAAATTTAACGCAGCCCCGCCGTGGGTAGTCACACAAGTAATTTTGACGTACATTTCACCAGCCCCCCCAAATATAATTTTTGACATTTTTTTTTTGAAAAACATTAGTGTGCCATTAGTGTGAATTTGTGTGACTATTTTCAGAATTTGTGCGATACTGGTTTAACCGTAAATTCAAAAATATATATGGGGGGCTGTAGAAATGTTCCCCAGCCCCCCATCATAGAAAAAATTACAATTTTCAAAATTTTCTTTTGCCAAACATTAGTGCGCCATTAGTGTGAATTTGTGCGACAACAACCAGAATTCGTGCGACACCCGTTATACTCGGAAAAATCGTTTTTCCATTTTGAGCATTTCCCCAGCCCCCCATCATAGAAAAAATTACAATTTTCAAAATTTTCTTTTGCCAAACATTAGTGCGCCATTAGTGTGAATTTGTGCGACAACAACCAGAATTCGTGCGACACCCGTTATACTCGGAAAAATCGTTTTTCCATTTTGAGCATTTCCCCAGCCCCCCATCATAGAAAAAATTACAATTTTCAAAATTTTCTTTTGCCAAACATTAGTGCGCCATTAGTGTGAATTTGTGCGACAACAACCAGAATTCGTGCGACACCCGTTATACTCGGAAAAATCGTTTTTCCATTTTGAGCATTTCCCCAGCCCCCCCTCATAGAAAAAATTACAATTTTCAAAATTTTCTTTTGCCAAACATTAGTGCGCCATTAGTGTGAATTTGTGCGACAACAACCAGAATTCGTGCGACACCCGTTATACTCGGAAAAATCGTTTTTCCATTTTGAGCATTTCCCCAGCCCCCCCTCATAGAAAAAATTACAATTTTCAAAATTTTCTTTTGCCAAACATTAGTGCGCCATTAGTGTGAATTTGTGCGACAACAACCAGAATTTGTGCGACACCCGTTATACTCGGAAAAATCGTTTTTCCATTTTGAGCATTTCCCCAGCCCCCCATCATAGAAAAAATTACAATTTTCAAAATTTTCTTTTGCCAAACATTAGTGCGCCATTAGTGGGAATTTGTGCGACAACAACCAGAATTCGTGCGACACCCGTTATACTCGGAAAAATCGTTTTTCCATTTTGAGCATTTCCCCAGCCCTCCCTCATAGAAAAAATTACAATTTTCAAATTTTTCTTTTGCCAAACATTAGTGCGTCATTAGTGTGAATTTGTGCGACAACAACCAGAATTCGTGCGACACCCGTTATACTCGGAAAAAATCGTTTTTCCATTTTGAGCATTTCCCCAGCCCCCCTCATAGAAAAAATTACAATTTTCAAAATTTTCTTTTGCCAAACATTGAACGCCAAGCGTTCGCCAAGCGCGAACCTTATTGGTTTACATTGCGCGTATTAAATACTAAAATACGATGTCACCATTGTATAAAGTTGCCAAATTTAATATAATTTATAAGATAAATGTCATATTTATACTCATCTTTTATTGTAATGTTGGATTTTCTATCTATTCATTATACATACATGCACTGCAATTATTGCACTAACACGTAAGTAGTTAAGTTACCAACTAATTTCACTGTATCAGTAATTATAAATTTACCATTATGGATTCAATAAACATAGTACGGTCTATTTTATAAAAAAAAATCTTATTAGTAATTTTAAATATAGGTAATCAATTAATTAACAAAAGAAAATACAACTAGAAAACAGTGTTCTGCTACTTCACTGACGAAATTATATACATTTTATCAACCAATTAAAACATTTTAACTCTATTTCGAGTAACCTGGCAAGACCACAATAATTTTTACTTTCCATTGTATCTTACGCAAAATGTGTATTCTAAAAATCCCCCGTTACCGAGTGGAGCTAGTGAAACTGGCTTCCCACATGGATCTTATAATTTACAAGCTGACCGATACCGAAAAAAATTTGATATATTGAGTTCTTAATTAATACAATTTAAATTAAAGTTGTGTCAAATATTATCAATAATAAAAATTTGTTATCATATTAAAAGGAAAAATATAGAGAATACAAATATTACGCTAATATTATGTTTAATAAATTCAAATACCTACACAAAACCAATCCTTACAGCTTTAATATAACACTATAATTACCTATGTGTCTTGCGAAAATATTAGACGAATCCAGGTTGAATAAACCTACAAACAAAATAATGCATACCAGGCCAAGCATTGATGTTCTTAGATTTATATCGGAAAGACAATGTTGAGAGCAAGGCGCGCATAGCCGATATAAGAGGTCGCAGTGGATCGGGCACACATTACCTTACTCTGGCACAGGCCATATAATTATTTTTACTAAGTATCAAGAAAGTATTTATGAATTCATTATTTTAATTGTAAATAACAAAATTAATTTAGCTTAAATTAAAAAGATAAATTACATAGGTATATAATTTTAGAAACCTTATTTTGATTCATTGATATAATATTGTGTTGTCTATAGTTTGTACATTTACATATTATTTAAATTTAATAAGACCTACCACAACGATTTGTTAAAAATAAAATTTAAAAAAATCGTATTTAAAATCATACTGAAAGTACAATAATGTGATATTATTTTCTAAACAAGCATGCAATATATAAAAGGTCTTATTTTATATCTGAATACATTAAGTAATATTGGTGATGACTGAATATGAAAATTTTTGATTTAGATCCAATGTTAAAATTTAATATTTCGACTTACCTGGAAGACAGCGCAAAAATTTATGGTGGCAAAAGAAAAATTTGCAAATTGTAATTTTTTCCATAATGGGTGGAGAGGGGGGGGGCTGGGGAAATGCTCAAAATTTTCCGAGTACAACAGGTGTCGCACGAATTCTGGTTGTTGTCGCACAAATTCACACTAATGGCGCACTAATGTTTGGCAAAAGAAAATTTTGAAAATTGTAATTTTTTCTATGATGGGGGGCTGGGGAAATGCTCAAAATGGAAAAACGATTTTTCCGAGTATAACGGGTGTCGCACGAATTCTGGTTGTTGTCGCACAAATTCACACTAATGGCGCACTAATGTTTGGCAAAAGAAAATTTTGAAAATTGTAATTTTTTCTATGATGGGGGGCTGGGGAAATGCTCAAAATGGAAAAACGATTTTTCCGAGTATAACGGGTGTCGCACGAATTCTGGTTGTTGTCGCACAAATTCACACTAATGGCGCACTAATGTTTGGCAAAAGAAAATTTTGAAAATTGTAATTTTTTCTATGATGGGGGGCTGGGGAAATGCTCAAAATGGAAAAACGATTTTTCCGAGTATAACGGGTGTCGCACGAATTCTGGTTGTTGTCGCACAAATTCACACTAATGGCGCACTAATGTTTGGCAAAAGAAAATTTTGAAAATTGTAATTTTTTCTATGATGGGGGGCTGGGGAACATTTCTACAGCCCCCCATATATATTTTTGAATTTACGGTTAAACCAGTATCGCACAAATTCTGAAAATAGTCACACAAATTCACACTAATGGCACACTAATGTTTTGCAAAAAAAAAATGTCAAAAATTATGTTTGGGGGGGGCTGGTGAAATGTACGTGTAATTTTGACTAATTCACTGTGCTATTTTTGATTATTGGACGTTTCGAAATCATAATTATTTTGGTATTATATCGGTTAGCTTGCTATATTGTGTTGATAGTTGTGATACTATATGTGCTTCGAGGTTAAATTTTACGATTAATATATTAAAATAAAATGTCGAGGTCCGGGGCATAATAATACAAGGTCGTGACCATTCGTTTAAAATGATTTAGTTCATTTTTATTTTTTATGCGTGTTCTGTCAGTTTTTTACAATCATTATTTAAATACTATTTAATTTAATTAAATACATAACATTTTTAGACAATCAGCAATATGTATAATGGACAATGGTATCAATAAAACGTATATTTAAATTTGTAAATACCGCGACCCAACCTCTAAGATCTGGCTTACGCTGTTTTCAAATAAAATTTTAGTGCACGCCATTCTGTATAATATTATTATACCTAGGTATATACATATACAATGGAAGCATCCTGAAATATTTCACCGCCGACGAATCGTTAACCGCGACATGAAGTCCATTCAACTGCGCACAAACATTAACTATTCATTATGTCAAGCCTTAACTCGGCAGTATTTTAAAGACTATTTAATAACGGACAACACTTCTTATCTTGTAACAAGATGTTGTTTTTTATTTTTTTATTTTACCTCGCTAGTTCTCCAAAATAATTCACACACATAATCCCGGATTTATGTCCTTCTCGTACACGCCCGATGCCATATCTGTCTGGTTCAACGGGTACTTTGTATTCCGTCATTGTGACGGCGAAGTCTAACCACGGTGCTTACACGCACAGCATTCCTGCGATAAATAATTTATGCAATTGTCAATCTGCCCGTCAACAAACCATTCTCGCACAGGCAATTACCAATAATGATAATTGTTATTTTTACCACAACTGCCAATTAAAAACGTTAAAGCGATAAAGTTAAATTTGTCTAAGCTTCATTTCCCCTTCAGCATACAGTACAATATATAATACGGTCGAATATTACAAAAAACTAAAAAGTGGCATGAACTTTTCAACACAACTTGTAAGGTCAAATATTATATTGCTTAACATAGATAATATTTTTTAGAGAATGATACACGATGCGATGTACACGTCTCATATTATAATACTTATTTCCATTCGAAATAAAATAAACCGACAGTACAATTACTTATACATAACTGCAATATTGACTCTATGAAAAATCTAGAAGTCGGGTAGCCTAAATTGAACACACTAATAATATGCGAGGAATGACATATTGTAAACATGAAATAATATGCTTAACATATTATTAGGTAAATAAATATCATAAACATACCTACATATTTTTCAATTTTAAGGCTATTGTAATTATAGTCATTACTCATTAGAATATTAGATTGCATTTATTGCACACGTTTTACAAAAGTAAATAAACTCACTATAATACATTTAATATTAGTATTGTTTGTTCGCAATTCAACAATTCACTAACTACTATAAACACACAAGTATACAACTTACAATAAATAATAATTATCTGTCTCGTACATTAACATAGGTTATTTTGTGTTCTCTGAAACGACCGACTGGAATATCACAATATATTATATTACACGACAGGTAGGTTTGTGATTGTAATCCTATCAGATTTGAAGATTTCATTACGATATAGTTGTTTATTATTTACTAGCTGATCCAGTGCACTTCGATATCCGTTCAATGTACAAACTTTTATATGACTCAAACTTTGTTCAATGCGTTATTTAATATTCAGTGTATGTTGTTCTAGATTTATCTTAAATTTCTGTTTCCTGGAATAAAAATGTTGATTCGCTGCAGTTTATTGTCAGGTAGGCAATAGATGTGGTAGATCGCGGACCCCGTGCTGTTTGTACGTTGGTAAGTGTATTAATTAACTCTAAAGTATCAAATGTATACCAAGTTTGTCGTTTTTACTTGATAGGTATAATGGCACTTTTTAATGGTTGCTATTGATTACAAAAAAAAATATTATAATTATTATTATTATCTATATATATATTATATATAAAAGACTAGCTGCTCCTGCGCACTTCATGGCCTATAAAAAATGACAACTCTTAAAAAAATAGTGATTGTTCAACTCCTTTTTGGTGTAACTCACTGCAGTAAATGCATATCAGCCGCCCTGGTAGGTAATGTGCAAAATTTTAAATTGATGCATGCTTGTTCCTGATCTGCCCTGCCCGATCAACCAATGGCAACCAATAATAAATAAATACTTTATCTATTAATTATATCTTCTATAACCAATAGCGACCATTTATATAAACAAACATTTCCATCGCAAATCTAAAAATCCCTGTTTGAGCACTTTCCCAGGCTTTTATTAATTTGTCGTAGCGTGGTGTTATATAGCCTATAGCCTTCCTCGATGAATGGACTATCCAACAAAAAAATAATTTTTCAATTCGAACTAGTAGTTCCTGAAATTAGCGCGTTCAAACAAACAAGCAAACAAACAAACTCTAAAGCTTTCTATATTAGTATAGATTATAAATAGAAAAATCGCCTACTATACATTTTATTTTATTTATTTATTTTTTTTATTAATTAACCCGTAGCAACTTAGGCTTTTGGGTGGTTTTCAACTGTGTGGGAGGGTACTGTAGGTTTAAACACGTCTATACAGTTTGGCAGATTTTTTAGTGGGCACCCGTTGGTATCTGCCATGCCCGGGTTAGGCCATGTCCGGACACCGTGATTTGCCCGAAGAAAAATGCCACCCGCGGCCGAGGTTTTAAACCGGCGTCGGTGCACGTCTCAACCGACGCCTCAGTCCGCTTGGCCACTCCACCACCACCCCCCCCCCCCCACCAAACATTTATTATATTATGCATAATATCGTATTAAGTAACATTAAAAATAATAAAACAACAAAATATTGAAAAAAAAATATTTATACATAATATCTAATAAATTAAGAATCATCTGACATTTTGTTTTATTTTTTTTTTGTGAAATAGTCGTTCAACTGGCTGAGGTGCTGAACGTTCTTAAATGTTTTCATTCGATCAGATTAGATATTTTGTTATTCAATTAAGGTGTTGCACTTAATTTATGGTCGCTTTTTCGTTTTGTAGGCGCCTATACGTGTAAAACCACTTAGCCATATCCATCCAAGATGGTGTACCATTGTCACGGACCAATTTACAATTATATTACGGAACTATTGGTGGGTTTCAGTTTTAATTACTACAATTACATATATTTTATGTACCTACCTACGTCTTATAACGTTACGCATGGACTCTACCAATTACTATGCATTAAAACAAATCCATAATTACGACAACCCAAAAATACATTTATTTAAAACAAAGTTATCAACGTATTTAAATCACATTAAAAAAGTTAATTTAGTACTGACCAGTGACTAAACAAGGTATTTTATCATTTTAAGTGTTTACACTATTTTAAAAGATGAAATAAAATAACATTGTTTTGGTAGGTACTCTGAATTCTGATGTATTCAAATAGAAAGTACAGTTACATTTTATAACATAGGTTTCGGCTTACCTATAGTCACAATATAATATAAATCTTCAAAACGTGATTAGATACAAATACTGTGTATTGTTAAAATATAGAATGCTTTCTATATTTAAGATAAATCTCCTATAGTGTAGACATATTTTTCTAACGATAATTTTTAGTTCAGAATGAGGACCAATGATTTGAATGTAACTGGCAATTAGTTTTATAATATAAAAGTCTACACTTAACACTGACAATTTTAGAAAGCTTATAATTCTCAGCTAATTTAAATTCCATGATCGATATTAACCTAAATTTGATGTATATAAAAAAAAATGTAGAATGGAAATTTAGAACATAGAGTTTTCTTACGAATATTATAATAATGACTTAAATACTCTTTTAATTTACTTTAGTGGTCCAGAGTAAACCATTAGACTAATTCACATAATAGTATAATGTTTCTAAATAATGAAATGTTTTTATTCAAGTTTGTAACTTTGTTCATCTTTGATGTGATTACAAGAGCAGGTCTGAGAACCTCTCTTGCCATCTACTTATAACAAGTTGAGGAGACTTAAATTAGTAATGCCTTACACAAAACAAAGAGGCTGAAAATACTGTATTATATTTGAACACACAGTTTTTTTGTTCAAAATGTAAATAATACATTCTAATATTTTTTTCATAAAATATGAAGTGCCTTTACATGAACTAATGATAGAATATATTAACATACATATTGTATATAATATAATATAATAATAAATACATCGAGGTAAATATATTAAATCAGTTTTTTATTATATTTTTAATTTTCAATTTTACAATTTGTAAATTTAAATCAAACAAAATGGCTAGGATAAAAAAGACATTATTTATAGGATGAAGAAACCTCCCATTGGAGGAACTTCAAATTATTGGACTTGGGTAAAATGTCTATACTTTTATATCAATATATTATATTATTACGTGGTAACTGGTAAATGTGTTTAGTTTTTAAATTATTAGTTTTATTTTATGTTTACCCACTAACCCGCTAGAATATAAATTTCAAAATGAAACACTTCGCAGAGAATTTATTTTTCAATTTACGTTAATTTGAAAAACAGAGATAGGTATAGCTGGTAAGTACGCCCGCTAACTGCTGGTACACGGTCAAAATTCCAAGGCGATGATGGTTAATATTTTTCTTAAACTAGGTTTAGAGGACGTATTATTGTATTTCATACATACAAACACTAACCACCTGCGTATACTTTAAAATTATACAATCGTTAACCTAGTTCTACTATACGTCTATTATACGTAACCATAGGTTTGTTAGCTGGTCATGTAGATATTATTGGTTCCTACGGCACATTTCCGTTCATGTCCGGTCGCTTCCGTGCTCAGTAATTTCGTCACAAGTCAAGTTTGTGGAGTAGGCATACTAAATAACATAGGTAAGTACACATTTCGGGCAACACATACGTGCAATGTCCACATTAAACATATGATACACTATGCGCATATTATACAAAATAATATTATTGTAAACTCAACGATATCAAAAGCACCTATCCGTGGATCTTCCCAGAGGACACAATACAAGAAAACGCAAGAGCTCGCATTATAACTACCTCAAGATAGGTCACTCCATCATTGTTGCCCAAATATCCAATTCAAAGAGAGGAACTTACCCCTAAACGTATTTGTTTCGATACCCCTCACTCGAAGTTAAGCTGCACATCCTCGCCGAATGCCTAGCATACTGTAATGAGTAGCGTAAAGCGAATTGGGAATATCCTGACATCTCATCCCAGCCAATTATCCATAAAATACTAGATTTTTTCAAATAATATCGAGCCTTATTTTACAAATATAGTGTAATATATAACCTCATAATATTATTTAAATACATTTAAGATAAACATAAACTTTTCTTACTCCAAAATGTTACTTAAGATATTCGTATCACTGGACGTTTTGTCCAATTGTCTAACATACCGTCTTTAGTTATCTAAACATAAAAAAAAAATCATTAAAATAAAGTATTTTGATGTTTTTTATTGTTTATGTCGATTGTCAGCAGGTAGCAGTAACGTCATCAGAATAATATATAGATGTACAGTATAAATGGCGTGATGGCGTGAGGGGTGTATAAAGATTCTTATTTCATTTCGTACAATTTATATGCAGTGTCCCGACACCATTAAATCCTCGTGACTTATATGTTTATGTACGCACCGTATAAAGTTTTTAAATAATAATAAAAAAAAAATCCCAAAATATTTTCTATTTGGCACTGGTCATAAACTATGTAATAACACCGAATCCCGAGTATTAACGGTTTACATATACATATAACGTTACACCGTCAACCTGCAGAGTGTATATAGTTTCCACAATCCACATAAAAAATGATATAAGAATCTCCCGTTAGAAACACATAGTTTCGTTATTATTATTTAAACGCCTATTTTTTATATATATATTATTTAATATATGCAAATGACACGCTAATAATTCGTTCATTTTACACATGTAATACGTATAATATAATATAATATAATATAATTAATGTAGGTATAATACGTATATTATTTAACCGTGGTCGATGTGCCCGTTGATAGAACAATTAAACTCAGACACGTCCGGTTAATGTAATTAGAACTCTCCTCTTTCTTTCTCTATTAGCAGTATACAATATATTATATTATTATAATGCTTTGAAAATAGTATTTGGCGCGCTGAGCACACGTTGTCGGAAACAGGTGTTCATTTTTAATGCGCTTAAAAATATACGTCAGGACATGCACTGCCATTGTAGAAGTCGTTAAAACATATATAAATATAAATATATTACGCCTGTCTGAACAGTTGATCGGTAAGTAGGTATATACATTTGATTTAATGCGTGCCGTAGACTTGACTAATTAATTGTTTCTATACCTTAAAATATACAAAACAGGACGGTCGTCTGAAAATCCTTAAATAAAAGTTATTCCACATCCAAACCTATAGTAGGTATAGTAAAGTATGTTAGGTATCGTGTGATATAATTTGATGACATAAACCATACCCAACCGGTTTCGATCCAAAATGTCGAGGAAAAATAATTTAACATGAATATTTAAGCCTTTTGAATTACAGATACACAGTTTTTGGACAATCATTTACAATAACAATGTCGTAAATCCGCTATCGTAATTATCACTAATCACAATATTGATATATTGAAAACGAAAATCACCATAGATGTGCATAATATAACTACATTTTATCAACTACCTACACAAACCTTCGGTACTAGAGGTTCATAAACTGTTTTTTGCGTACCACACATGCCGTGTATAATTACAGATTATCCACACTACCACAGTACCATCACCGATTACTTAAATCGAAAACTATTAAAAACGATAAATCAGTAAAATATTATAATCATTTATAATAATTTGTCGGCTATTTATTTACTAACAAATGCATATTCATCTCTCCATTGCCGACCGGTGCCCGCAAATAATAAACATTAATCAATATTATTAAAAAAAAAAAAAATTTTATTTATTTCCTGTACCACTGAAACGATACTCATACTACAGTTTGTGAACCTCTGTTCTATACAACATTCTTATGGTCTTGCCTATAGTAAATAAACGTTCCAACTTCTTTTAACATTTATATTTATCCACACGATATAATATTGTCTATCGAACTAAATTTAATATGGCCAAGACACCATCGTTTCCTATGATTACATTTTCATGAATCTAGAAACACTGCACTGTGTTATTAATATTTTATAATATTTCCATAATAATTTACTTTTGACACTATAATCACACCGTAGTTAGATAATTATTAATGACTCACGTAAGACCCAACGTACGCGTTTGTCGTTGTTTTATCACCACTAAAGGCGTTAAGATACATTAATCATGACATTCTCGTTTGTATTGCGTTTATTTTTGTTTCATTTATTTTATTTTCATCGTGGAAGTGAAGTTAAAACTATGCGCACACTGTACGGTGAGAAAAATGGTAACCTATTTGTTATTGCGACGCGTAGTACAAATTATCTGCGACTGAAAAGAATGAAACTACAGTAGCTAAATCAAACTGTAAAAACATGTTTCATAATGGTCGTACAATGTTTTTATTTTCGTAAGAATCGGGAGAGTTTATTTATGTTTTGTCGGACCTCATCAGAACCTTTTACAATAATATTTATATGTACCTACATTTTAATTGAAAATTATGCGATTTTTGTTTTTTTCAAACATACATTTTAAGTTGTAACTATTATGTTAAAGATATCATAAAAAATAAATCACAAATAAACATGTAAACATTTTTTTTATACCTATACAGAATTAAGAAAAATTGTTCTTAGTCCAGAGTCAATACTAAAATGAAAAAATAAAATATATTTATATTATATAGGTATATTTTAATATTGTATACGAAATATAAAAACATGTTTTTAAAGAAATTTAATAAGCAACCAAAAATATATAAAAAAAAAAAACAGAACCACATTTAATGCTGCGTGTGTTATAACTTATGAAACATAATTATTAAAATGTTAGCTCTGTCAAAATGTCTACATTGAGCTTTTAAAATACGTTCCTGCTGTACACTTTTAATATATAATTTAATTCCAAACTTAAAGAACATATTTTATAAATATTGTTTGAAGTTACAGTGATTAGTTAACAATCCGACCACAATACTTGTACTTGAAAAATATTTCATATCATAAAAGAACATTATTAAATGGAATTTCAACTATTGTAGTTACCGTGATATTTTTAGTAATCTATACCTGTGATTATAAATATTTAATTTATTTAAATATCAAAATTAACGTTACCTATAAAATTTACTAACGATCTCTGTGGTAGAATGGACTATGGAATATTTGTTTTATAATTTATTTACCGATGTACTAAGAAAAAATTATTGTAAATATAGGTACCTACTCGGTTAATGTACCTATTACAAATGCTTGTATAATTATGTATATAGGGGTGATACGGGTTAACAAACTGTTAAACGAACAATACAAAAAAAAGGAACGAATAAATAAAACCTGTTTATATACTCTCTTAAAAAAACAAAGACTATAATATATTAAATTCATTAATAATAACAAACCATTTTTGTTTTACACACACCGCACAGTACATACACAGATTAATATAGATACGTAGAAATGAAGAGAAAATCAGAAAAATAAAATGGCATAGAAAATAAATCCAGAAACCGCAAATGAATTGTTTGCGTTCAACCAACCGAGTTTTTCAACAAACGTACAATTAATATAAACACTTAAAAGTTTAACAATTCTAACTTCAAAGAAATACGATTACTTATAACAAACTATGAAGGTGTACTCAAGGGGTAAAAATCACTGACCTCTGTGTAGAACTGTAAATACCAATTGACTTATGCCATATGTGCCTACATACTTCAACGATTTTTGCTGGTCAATTTCAATTTGTATTATATAATAATATAATATAATGTTATAGCCTATAGGTAAGACAAAATCGTTTGTCGAAGTATAAAAATCATTGCGCTGATTTGCACAATCATAATAATATTATGGTGTATTCATAATGTATGAAATATATAAATAAAAACGAAACGGCCAATTTTGTTGAAAATAAATTAATAGTTTAATTATTAGTATATTATGGTCATTTCTACTATATAATTTACGATGATTTACTTATAAGCCTGCAGAGATGTCTCTACGTAATAGTACTAATTTAACTATACTAATTATTATGGATAATTAAGTTTAGACATTTCTAATACATAATTATTATTAAGAACCACATTCGAATTAAGCATACAAATAATATTTTCACCACTTGCAGTGATTAATGAATTAACGTCACCGAGGAGATGGGACTGTTACCGGTTAACTGCTTGATTTAATTTGTATTAAACTGTTTTTGTAATACTATATGATATAGATTTAATGACTCGATATAGTTTTATAATACGACACATTCAATTTTTTCAAACTAAAATCTCTTCCTAATTAAGTTTGGGTTAGGTACTACCATGATTATGTTCTGTATGGAGTGGGTATCTACTTAAAAAAAATCCGTTTGACGGACTTGAAAAAAAAACCGGTTTGCTTATAACAAAAAATTTAATTAAACAATTTAATTCACCATTATTTGTTTGTGCGTACCTAAGTATAAATGATAAAGCCGAAAAAACGGGTGTAGGTATAATATGACTAATATTTATTTTTATTTTTTCATAATACATTTTACCATACACAGAATACATATTTATGATGAGGTATTGAACAGAGTAAAAAAAAAAAAGATGTCTGAATTTTTGTTCCCCTAACCCTATCCTTAATCATGTTTTGCACGTGCAGAAGCCCCTTACAGTGCATACTATATAGTGCGCTGTTGTAGTGTCCTTGCGTTAGATTTCGTCGTATTTCGTGTGCATACGCGTGTGTCCAATATGTAGTGTAGCTGTTGGGCAATAATAACTCGTCCCCCTCCGAAGTGGCCCAAGTTTAGGCCGCCATATTGTAAAAATTGCTAGACATTCTTGCCCACCCCTCCATTAACAATTCACAGCTACACCCTACGTAAAAATAATATCCTGTCGGTTGCCGTTACGGTGCGGTTCTTAGAAATTACTTTTATATAACCAGACCTCTGCGTCTTGACCAGGCCAAGAGCATACACTATAATATTGTAATGATGCACTATAATATAGAAATAACCACATGATATGTAATAAAATCTATAATAATTTAACTAGGTATAACATTTATATTATATTATCAAATTAACAATATAGTTAATGTAATATAAGGAAATAGGATTTACACTGAATTATTGTAATACAACCTAATGTTGTGTTAGTAAAATGTTCAATAAGTAAGCAATAATAAAATTTCCTATCCAATAAATAAAAAATATTTTAATCCAATTGAAATTTAATTTTAATAATGCAATATACATTGAACACACGTCATGTCAAATGTATATATTATATAATATATGTATTATTTATTTTGTATTTAAGATTTATGTATATACAATAACATACATAGGTAATATAATATTATTAATATGGTGATTTAAAAATAATTCATTTTATTTGACTATGCTTCTGAGTTATCAGTATTAGATTGTTAAACATAGTTGATACAAATTTAGCAAACTAATTTACAACATCATTAAATATGTTTTGTTATCAATTTCCAACTGTGTAGTATTTTTTAATTATTAAATTTTATGTTTAATTGGTCCAACACAAAATCTCCCTCCTTAATTTTATAAATCCTAAATATTTAAAATCGCATAAAAAAATGAAATGTACCTAATACAAATTTAGTCCTTTAAACGTATTAAGGTACATTTGAAATTCAAGTATTTAATTATAATTAAGATGTCAAATATTTAATATTTACCAACTTTCCCAATGACGATGGACTTAAATATAAATTTAAATTATGTTTAACAAGTAATACAATCGTCTCGTTTAGTAAATATTTTACTCTACTATTTATACTAAAATAACTGCGTAAAACGATTCCAAAATAATATGAAACGTAGAAACTTTTTCAAGTGACTTTTTGAAAATATTCAGTAAAAGGATGGTTAGCTTCACAATATTATGTTGTATCGCATTCGCATATAGGTATCTAATATCTAATACGTATCTACATATTTTCATACTAGTTTTAGAAACTATTATAATTTTTTATGAAATGTTCACAGTAATAATTATTATAAAATTACAAAAGTCGGTTGTTGTATACTAGCTGTACCTATAGTACCAATAGTACTATTATTATAGATGTATATTATGTATAGTAAAAAATCATTTATTACAAACATTTAAAAATGAACAATCTTACCAGGTCATGTGGCTATTTGAGTAAGAAAACACTTTAAAATTTTAAATCTTTCTTTTTCTACTTTAAAACTGTTATTGTATAGAATGTCCAATATACCTATATTTATTTACATTGGTAAAAAGTAGTTTAAAAAACAAATAGTTAGGATACATAGACTATTGTAGGTTTTTAGTTCTTATATATTATTTATATTTGTTAACGCACCTCCAAGTTAAGTGATACTATTGGGCGACTTCTTAATCAAGTAATTCATGTAAAATAAACTACTCTCATCACA
This sequence comes from Metopolophium dirhodum, assembly GCF_019925205.1. Classification (NCBI taxonomy): domain Eukaryota; kingdom Metazoa; phylum Arthropoda; class Insecta; order Hemiptera; family Aphididae; genus Metopolophium; species Metopolophium dirhodum. The sequence continues at coordinate 12,400,304 of NC_083561.1, forward strand.
TATAATACGCCATTATTGTGCCATTTTATATTTCTCTTATAAATGAAAAAAATATATTTGTTGACGCCACACGGGTTTTTAAAATGAATATCGTTTTACTTGGGTTTTAATAAAAAATATATACACACAATTATTGTAAGCATAATTTAGCCAATTACTAATTTCTATAGATTAGCATATTATATTAACTTATATGTACTCTTGTATAATATTGTAATTTATAACTAATGGAATTTATTCAACAAATCTCATACTTGATTCCGGATGGTCTTTTATGTTCTTTTGCATAATACAAATATATATTACGAAAAAAAAAAACGATGACTGTGTATAAATAATGAGAATCGAGTATAGGTACAGTATAAATGCATCAGGCCTATAGACCTTATCGATAGATATACAGTGATACACATTTATAAAAATCAAAGAACTGACATTAGGTAAAAAATTATAAATATCTAATAACATTTAACCTACGTTTTTCACAGTAGGTGAAATTCAATCTGAATATCCCAAGAGGCTAAACCGTAAGTATAATACGGTTTCACCATCTATAATACATAAAAGGTTGATCTTCGAATGTAACAATTTTATTATATTTTATTTTGTTATTGTTGTTCGTATTATTTTTTTTTTTAAGAATACTTATATTGACAGGGAGGCCTGTCTAGTTTTAGGTGTCCAATGAAGCGGTTCAAATGCATATCGATCGAATGGGAGAATGGGACAAATAACTCAGAAGAATAATATAATACAACACTGTTAGTTCTACAGCATAAAATAAACACCTGCTCATCAAAATATACACGAAATTCAAATAAAATATTATATTATGTACATTTGGTAGAAAAATATTCGTAAGATAAAATATTTAAACGATATAATGACAGGATAAACACAATGAAAATGTTCAGATAAAAACAGCATAACTAAAAAATACAATAATTATGTGTTATTCTGCATGTAGCTATAATATTAAAATTAATTAAATATATTTTAAATTGATATAAAACCAAAAGATCTAGTACATAAAAAATATTTATACAAAAATAAAGCGAAATTGTTATTAAAATACATAATATAGTCAGAGCCCAAAGGCATCAAATTATTTTTTTTATTGAAGACTGGAACTATTTTAACAAAAAGATTTTAGTTGTTTCATGCAAAGCCGAAGTTATCCACCTGCTGCCATATCTCAGTACAAATATATGATCTTAATCGTAAATTGGTCAATAGGCTGAAATATAATCTTGATTGAAGGCTTTATTATGTTTAGTTAATATGTTATAATGTAGTAGGCACGTATATGTATATAATGGACTAAGAAATACAAATTTGTTCATTTTAATTTCAATTGTTTTGAATTGCATAACGTACCTAAGACCCAACACATGCAATGAAGAATGATAGATTCAAATGTCAGTTAAATCAGAAAAACTAAAATATTGTAAATTATCATTCCTATAATCATGTGTATAAAACACTTCTAACATTCATTAATACCAGAAATGCCCCACTAACCCACAATTCGATCAACTATCCACCTCCTTTGTATATCTCTTCCTTTGAAAAATCCTATCCACATAATATTTGCATAAACATTTGCGGCGATAACTATTATGAACAAATCTCAAGACGACACAGAGTTACCTGCACATGCATGGGAATAATAAAACTATAATAGTCGGCAATACACTTAAACTGTAATTTATATAGATGGCACGCACTCACGCATTATACATATGTATTGATTTTATCAACGTTTATCGGCATATCAATAATAATCAATAGATTTTTCCAAGTATGAATAACGTAATTATAAGTTAAGGATTACCGACACATATGTTCATCGCACCCACACATGGCCCATTCTATGGATTCGTACCTACAACAGCTATAGAGTTATACACAGACACAGACACATACGTATATAATTATAAGCTAATCATACAATTTGGAATACAAACAATTCGATCAAACATGTATAATAATATGAGTTAGAGAATAGAGAGAGAGTATAATAATTAGTTCAGCACAAAAACACACAGCATTGTTATTTGTTGTAATGTATATTCGTATACCATGTTATTATTATTATTATTATTATTCATGTTGTTGTTATTTGATAATAATTTTACGACCACGATTGCAATCGTTGATGGTTTCCGAAAGCTATGGATATTTGTAGGCCAAGAGTATGTGCCTATGTATCATTTACCGTAGAACCGCGTAGTCGTAAATATTTATGTTTCGACATATTATCTGCATCGTACCCTATGTTACACGATACACTATAATATACTAAATAGAAGTCTGCCGCCGCACTAGGTTGGCCTGTTGACCTCGGCCGGAAATACAGAGCAAACCGGATATCGCTCGCATAGTCTAATTTACTTGGTCTATGCAATTGGCATCGGGTGCAAAATATCGAAATCATAATATTATAATATAGAGTTATAATTAACCTATATTTATTTAGTTAGAGTAGATATTGTTGATAATGATATTGTCGTTGTCTTTTTACAATTCCTTAATAAGGAAAACAGTTTTCAATAAATTATAAATAATTTCTTAGAAACGGTTTTGTACATAATTGTTATTAATTAAATATATTTTTATTCTCCTGAAATTCTTTAGTCTATTAAGTACGTATACGAAATACAATTTGATAGATACATTTTATGTTTACCTATATTAATCACATAATTATCTAACTTTTTAAAAACATATTATTATAATGTATAATGTATAATTATTATAATATAGTCACTCATAAATTAGAACTAGTCTGGAAACTAATAATTCTACAATGGGAAACTGATCAATCATTAATGATTTTTTTTTTTTTTTTTAATATAATGACAAAGCCACACAGGAATTTTCTTATACAATATAAAAAATTATTTAAATTTACAAACTAAAAAATACCTATCGTCCGATTGAAACTGAAAACGATCTATTTGTACTCATGTGTAACATATTTTAATGAAACAATAAATATATTCTAAAATATATTCTACAATCCAGCACTCCATAGTCTTATTTATCCTTATTTCTTATATTGGATTCTGTAGTGCATTGCATACCTACAATAGCCAAACATTTAAATATTCTACAAATGTGTGTTTTCGGAATTTCGATAAATAAGCAAACTACATTATCCATTCGACTATGAATACTATGAACATGCATTTAATTTGTTTAAATAGTAATAGATAATTGCACTAGTAAAATATTTCGATAAGTTTTTTTCAATAGATTTTTATAATGTTATCTATTTGGTGAGAAAGTTGACAAACATAAAATGTTTAATTTCAAGCTTATAGTTACAATCTTAAACTTTTATCAGAAATGTTCATTCAAAAGACTTTCGTTTATTCTACCGTAATAAGCCTTTCATCTCCAACATACAAAAGCCAAACTTTTTAATTGACTAATCTTTCTATTTTGAACTCCGTAAAATACTAAAGTGTCTTCCTAATTTATTTATTTTAAAACTATTTGAAATGTTATGCATTTATAAAATGCATTATAATTTAATTCTTACTTTTTTAAAGTAAGATATATACATTTTAAAAGTATATCAATAATACACATATAGATAGTAAATAATGGACCTATAAAGCTGATTATCGCCAAAGTTTTACTATGGTTGAATACCATATAGATTACAGCATTGAATTTAACATCGGTCGTTAAATATTAGTTATTAATTTCTCATTAGTAGATAACTGATTCATATCTTTTATCAGAAGCAAAAATCTATGAGAAATAGGATTATTTAAAATATTATGTTAGTATGATAGTCGATAGACCACAACCTTTTTTAAATATTCAAAAGGGAAATTTTGATAGCTATAGGAATTAATACCAAATAAAAAATTTGTCTCACGGCTTAACAACCACCAACCACTAATAGTATCTTACTATCTTAGTAGGTACTTATCTATAAGTTCTACAATATACTGTCGAAATAAATGCATATTTGAAATACGCAACGTCCAAAAGTGATGATTCTAAACCTTTATTAGGACACGATATGTTTACAAATGTATGAATATTATTATATTTATATCGCTACTCGATAATTTATGTCTTTAGCAATAGGTTATTAATGGCTTTTTTTGGAATTAATTCGATTAGCACGTTTTTTATCCTTCCAGTTGACGATAAAAGTCATCATTTGGCACGTGGCTAAACAAATTTAACTATGGTATTGTTCAGTTTTAATTTGAACTCCAACGCTGATTAAAACAAATGTTCAAATATTTCTACGACAGTGCTACCTATTTTCCCTAAAACTAAAATCGTAAATATTAGAAAATGTAATTCATACCATATTTTAATCAAAATTGTAATAGCTCAAAACATTTTAATCATTGCAACACGACGTCAATAAAACTGTAAAATAAATATTGTTCAAACGTTTTAAATTATTGTAATTCAAATTCTAACTATAAACTTAGATAATCAAAAGTTTTGAACGCCCGATTTGAAGTTAGACAGACCGTGACTATATAATATACCTCACGAGTCGCAGCAGTAAATTATCAATTATTACTCGTTGAGACTATAATGGACTCGAAAATTACAGCAGACGAGCTGACAATAAGCACAACTAGTTTTCAGTTACCAGTTACAGCAATAGTCCTATCGACGAGTGATTCGACTTCATAAACGAGATCATTTACGCTTCCAGAAGTTTGTAGGAATTTCATCGAAATCCTCTAGACCGGACTTAACTTTTCCACGCGTATCTATATTATTATATCGGCCAGCAGGAAACTACTGCAGTGATAGAAATCTATTTATCCGTACGAATTCGATACGATGTCATGCAATTAGTAGTATACCTTGAAAATTATAACTGAGAACAATAATCATTAATCCCTAACAATTCTACACATTTACCAAAATTCTGAATCAGGATGATAATATGGACTGTTGGCATTTGTTTGGAAATAGTTGTAATCTGACAATAATCGTAAAATCTGTCAATGTTGAGTGAAAAATAAATGTTTGATACATTAAGTATGCAACTATAATATGTAAAATATCCTATGAGAAATATTAACACTGCCATTTAATAACTTAATATCGATAGATATATTATAGATATGCATTTCAATAATTAAAAATGCTGTACCATGCGGAGAGATGTACCAGATAGGTATATAATATTACAGAGTAGGAAAATAACAAAATTATACATAGTTGGACAAAATAAGTAATAAGAACGTTTCACCGAATATGATCATAATAATCATTCACTATAATTATATTATAGAAAATTATGAAATTTAGTTATCGTAGAGTTGAATTTTCATCGAGACCGCATCGTTCGGTTCCTTCAGTGGTGATTTCTCGGTTCGCCTACAGTCAGCGTCTCTTTTCTATGGTCAGTATTTACTTCGTACCTATTAATAAAATAAACCGGCCCGATACGTTCTTCAGAATTATTTACAACGCGTCCCGAAAACCGGACGAAATGTACGCGAATCCTTTATTTCGTGCGAGCTGCTCGTCACGCGCGTGCGTACCACCTCTACAACAGTACCTAAAAGTAGTTAAAATATTATTATAGGTACACCTGAAAGTCTTCCCTGCAGGGCGAACGGAACTGATCGTCGAAGTCGGTGACTAAACGCACGATACACTATAGGTACCCACCAATAATAAGTTATAACTACCTACCTTTATAACTACCTACCTGTTTGCCTACTTGTTCGCTCACGCGTATAAAACGTAGACTTGTCGTATATAATATATTGTATATTATAGGTAGATAGGTAGGTAGGTAGGTACTACCATTACACTACTGATGCGGCGTCGGCAGCGCATTGTGTACATAACATTATACGATTATTATAATGGGCAGAGTGTCGCGTGCGATAGATCGTTGACGTGCGAAATGCTCGCGTGTACAATAATATCGGCGGACGAGGATTGTCGATCGATTACCGCGGGGCGAAACGATACGCATTATACTATGATATTATACGAGAAAAAGAAGAAGAAGAAGAAGAAGAAGAAGAAGAGGTAAACAACAACGACGAATACGACGATGACGGCTAAGGACACGCGCCATCATTAAACGCATTACAAACGGGCGACAAAACGAATGGTCCACGAGCCGATACATTATATTATACGGCCGAGCCGCTGTACGACGTATACGATTACGATTTATTATTATTTCACAGTAGTAGCCCCGGTCGTAGGTAGGTACCATTCGCACCTATATGTAATATGTATTTTAATATACGTTTTTCCGCATTGATAACATATATGCACATATACGCCGGTGAACACACCGCGATCCAGCAAACAGTTTAAACGTATTTTTGCCCGAGACGAGTTGTTGTTGTTTTTTCGTTATCGAGTCGCGAGTAAAAAAAATCGAGCGAGAGCGGAAAAAGCTGCAAAGTCGGGGGGCGGACAGAACGACTGTTATTATCATAATACAGTTCGCGACTCGATCGACGGAATATAATAAGTATGCTTAATCGTATTTATATCGGTCGACCTAAATACCTACAACACTATAGATATTATTATGACTCGCGCGGGTACGGAATCATACTATTATTACAATAATATTATAACGATATTATAATGTTTACCGTCGGCGTCCGCGACCGTTTCGCAGTGAAACCGCGCACTCTGTATACATACGCGTATGCCTACCTCGTACCTACTATACTACAACCTATGTTGTGGTGCTGCACTCGGCGCACAATGGCCATGGTATACGCTGCGTTATGTTTTATTGTACGATAAATCGTCCGACGACACCCATTCGCATTGTATGCATATTAGACATTGGCGGCGGTGACTGCAGCCGTCACGTCGTGTCCGTTGCCGACTGTCGTTGACAGATAACAGTCGTGTAAATTTGTCTAAACGTCGTCGCTCGTGTCGACGTTATATTATGTATTGTCTGCCGCGCGATTCGCACACGATCAAACGAACGCAAAACGCCATGCCGCGGATCGAGCCGGGGACTCTAGGGAGGGGTAACCGTTACGGGGGCGAGGGGGTCGTAGGCCTAAGACTATATACGTATACCGCGGAACAATATAGTGGTCGTTCTACAGTTTTAATTTTTTTTTTTTTTTAGCATTATAATATTATGATGACTACAGAAAATTACTTTTGTTTCCATGCATCACACGCCGAACAGATAATTTTAAACGTCCACTGAAACCAAACCGTGTGATTCGTTTTTTTTTAATACATTTACGAGTGAAGTTCGTTGTACGAGTCTTAATGCATTTATGCGGATGAATATTTTGATATATTATACACGTATATAAGGTATGTGTATTATTAAGTATTATATAATAATATAAAGTAAATATTTTTTTAGTAGAAACGGTTATTGCAGACTACGTGACAGATGTTAAGTGAGTTTTTAAAAATAAAACAGATTCGTTTCATCACAAGAATGTTTCCTTGACAACGTCAAAAACGTATTTTCTTACATAAATCTGTTTACTGTGGTCAATTCACTCTCAGCAATTTAATACCCAACTTGTTTAATGCCTTTTCCTCAACCACTACTTACACATGTACAAATGTTCCACGAGCATTTCAAATCTCGGTCACATCATTTCGTAATAAACGAACACAATTTCCTTAATATAACTCTATACACTGAGATTTAAACCGTCATCAAAATCTACGACATAATTGACAAGGGTGAAATTGGAATTCCGAATTATATTCGGTCTAAATCGGAAAACGTCAGTCCAAGTCGTATCAACAAATATCCATAATGAATACTTAAATGTTAAATAATATTTTTCATTTTTAATATCATATTATAATTACTATAGCAATATAGTATTATATTAACTAATGTACCTACCTATTATAACGAGCTAATATATATAGAACGGAAATATCAAATATGTCTGTAAAGTGGAAAGCAAATACAAAAATATTTCAATTTCTTTACTGGTAGTTATGTCAATTATAAGGTAGTGACTAATAATATTGTTCCTACACCATGAATTTCATATAAAGTCGATATATTATGTCTTCAAATGTTTAATGTATATAACAACGTTTTAAATAATATCGTCAATGCTATTTAAATTTCATTAAAGTTTATAAAGTAACAGACTATTAACTACCATTCAGTGTCAGTGAGACATAAGTCAAAATGAAATCGTTCGACAAACATGAACTCCTCTAAACTCCACTCACAACAATAAGAGCTAATATACGAACTAAAACTTTAGGTTTTTCAAACAAAAATAAATAAACACTTCAATGCAACTAAGTCAAATATTAGGTAATAAAGTTTAAGTAAGATCACGTAAATTTAGATGCATTCAAAATGTACAAATAATCGAAAATAAGAGAAACTGATAAGTATAGTTGATATACAAATTAAAATTTATTGAGACTATATACTTACTAAAAAAAAATGTACAATAAGTACATTTGAATATAGAATACCATATATTCTGAAAAAAATAGTGTGGTCATAATGAAGTGTAAGATTTGAAACGTAAAGAGATGATTGGATATATTCGGAGAGTGATGGATTGAACAGATTGGATTGTGTGTATGTTTGATGCTTTAACATTTCTTACGCCCAAATTGGAATTAATAAAGATTTGTACATGATTAGGTTGGAACATGGTATTTAGTTTTTAACTTTTATTTAGTAAAAAGTAGAATGTCATTCTTCTGGATTTAAGAAAAATCCGTTTGTTTTTTATATGGGGTGCCTACGCAAAGTGTTTATTAATAAATAGTCCAAGGCATTTAGAGCTATATGAGGCATAAATAATTTGTTGATTCATAGAGACTGGAAGGTATTTTTATGAAAAGTAAAATTTAACATGGAAAATCTTCTTGGTATTAACTTGTGACGAGCACAGTCAAAAGCTTGTCGACATCATGAAAAAATGTACGACAGTGTAGTTTTTTTTTCAAGAAAGTACGATGATTCACCGTCGATTTTTCTATTGACTTGATGAGTTATAGAGTGAATTTTATAGAATGTCAAATCGAGTATCAGGAATTATTTCTTTTGAAACCGTAATTATACGTTATAAAATTGATTTTTCACAGAGTTTAGAGAAAAAGGACAAGAAAATAAAGGAAAGTAAAAAAAAAATGTAAAGTCTACTATAGCCGAAACTCTAAAAGGGAATGACGTTTTATACTTTTGTCACCGGAAACCAGCAGACAAACGCTACATTTGATTTATGAATAACGAGTTTAACCAAATTAGTAAAGCAAAATGCGATGCACTGCATTGAATATTGTAAAAAGTATAGAGTGGTCTCCTGGGTATATAAAACAAAAATGTTCATAAAACATTTCTTATCTTCCCAGAATACTATTCAGAGGTAAAAGTCAAGTGGCGGAGGAAGAAACTGAGCAAGTATATAAAAAAATAAATAAAAAACGATATACCTAAATAAGAATCGAGGTATGAATATGTAATAGATATGTCAGTGTTATACTCGCGAATCGTAATAAGTGAGCTCACTTCTTAAAATAAATATTCGGCAACTATATGACAGTATAGAGTTGTAGACGATAGCCTCTATTTTTTATCACAAACATAGTATGTACCAGTAGCACACACTAAGTGCAATAGCTAATATGTGCAGTAGCAAATTTAAAAGTGTGCAGTACTTATTTTCGGCTTTTATACATTTTTAATTGATTAATATTCAATTAAATTATTGAAAATTACTAATATTATCATATTATATTCGTTTATAATCCTTAACACTAAAAAAAAAATAATACCGACTACATTATATTCTAGGTGGCCTATAATATAATAAGTATACTAACCCAAACTATTTCGTTTTCAATTTAAAATGTTTAGTCATATAGGTATCAAGGACTTTTATAGAAGATTGTCTTAGATTGTATTTATTATAACTACCTACCTAATTATTAATAAATAGCAAAAACAATTGTGCAATGAAGTTATATGTGACATGTGCACTACTAGGTCTAGGTTCATTATTTTAAAATATTTTTGTTTGGAATTAGGTGTGCAGTAGCAAAAAATTTTAATTTTAGGCCCTGGTATGTACGATGTACCTCAGAAAATTATGTATGGTACGAAATCAAATGATGTCTTTCCCCACGGAGGATAAGTTTTTTTATCAAAATATATTCTAAACCTGTTGAATTGTTTTGTATTTCATAAGTATATTTTCTGTTTTTGTAAAATAAACATAAAATAACTACTATACAGCAATTTAAAAAAAAAACTAAAAACCAAAAAAGACGTAGGCAACTATTTTCTCGTTAAAATTATATAGAAGTGATACAAGTGAGTTTGTGAGGAAAAAAGCCTCCATACAATATCATCGCAACGTACAAAATAAACGTTAAGTACGAATTTTTTATTTAAAAATAATAGAGTCTGAAGATACAATATAGTCATATCCAATAATGAAGAAAAAAATAAAACTCTTGAATATGTATACAGGTACATCGTTCGGGTTACATTATTCCACCTATATATTTTACGTTCGTGAACAAAAAAATTAAACAACTCGTCCTAGTAAAAGTTATATGCAGTCACGCGCTACCTCGTCATGTAGGTTCGAGATACCAACCACATGGTAGGCAGGTACCTACCTTATATACATTATAATATATCAAACTAGGAATATCATTATATAGGTTTTCGGAATACCGGTTTTGCATGTATATAATATATAGGTATTAGATGTACCGTATACACATGTGCATATATATATATTATATACATATAGAGCGTCCATCTGTAGGAAGGTACCACCTATAAACATATTGTATATTATATTATTATTATAAATATATCGTTCGCTCGTTTTTCGCCCGCCGCGTGTTCAATACATATTATAATAATAATATAATAACAACACTAATAATAATATAAAATACACGCCCGGACACACACATAAAACATTTGATACAATATCATACGGACGAGTATAATATTATATCGAATTTGGTCCATGGCGTGTGCATGCAATAAGTCAGGTCAAGATTTTCGCGCGCTCGCGTGTGTCGTTGCCAAGTATCGCATCCGGCGAGCGATCGTTATCGTCCCCGTTAGTTATGTACCCATACATGATATACGGCATAACATACAGATATATATATATTATATATAAACGTACACTCTGTATATACTTTTCGACTTTTGTTCCGTATAATATGTATGGTAGGTGCCTTACGCCATCGCGTCCCGTATCGTACGACTTTTGGCACACTGCGCGCACAACGTTTCCATATAGTCTCATTCGGGCCGTATATAATGTGATATGAGCTCTGTCGGTGGTGCGGCGTGAACAATATAATACGATGTGATATATTATTACGATATTATATTATTATCCGTTATAGCCTATAGGCGAGTTCTGTCCACCCCGCGATAATATAACGCGTACGTCCCATACAATATTAGCTGGCCTGCGTAATTTGGTTCACATTTTATAGGTATTGAGATCTTTTCTACATAATCATATGCTACGTATTAGCATACGCTACGATGCGGAATATATTAAATCTCTCTCAATGCCCCTCAATCCTTCGATATGAAAATGTGTTTATAGAAGTTACCGCATTTTTAAAGAAAATGTTAGGTACAAGATATTATTGAACTAAATGCAAAAACTAATTCTGAATTTAACTAATATCAAACAGGGTCAGAAGGATACACGGACCATCGTAGTACAGGTCATAAATTAATAGACTAATAACAATTCGAGAAATAGCAAAACTCATATTTAAAGACTTTTGAAGTAAATGCTTTTGATGTTGTTAAACAATACTTTTGCAACATTTAAAAATGTTTTGTTTTTTCAAGTGCCAATCCCGAGTTTTTCCACTCTCCAATTACGCTGCACTGGTGCTCTGTATAGTTAAATTTCAATTGTGTGCTACGTGGACCCCGAGAGAAATTATTTCTGAAAGAAACACACACATTTGAAAAAAACTATTATGAAATTAGCTCTGATATGAATATAATCACGAAAACTATACCTAAACAAATAGTATCAAATGATTATTATTATCCACAAGAACCAAGCGAACTGTAAGTAAAACATTACACGACGACAATACTTTATTATTTGTTATATGATTCATAATACGAAGCGTTATGAATGTACGCGAGGTTCTCTCGCGGTTACCTGACGACCAAGGAGAAACCTCCAATATATTCATTCGCTTAGGTTCAGTCTAACCTAAAGCACATTATCGTCTACTGTAGTCCAAATTGTGTAGAGAACAAAAAGGAATTCTGAACAAGAAAACCTGTACGAAGCAATTTTGTAGGGCCTTTTATTAATGTTAATAATATAAATTTTCATTAAAAAAAAATATCGAAATGTATAGGACTAATCTAATGTAAATAGTTTAATTTAAACGAATAAGTTATTAATCAACTATGTGGTTATTACTTATTAGTAATAAACTAATAATCATGTAGTTTTTACCCAAAAAAAGCTATGATCACTAAATTAATATGTATTATTATTTGTACTAGAAACTTCCATTCAACTCTAAAATAATAGTAAAGTAAAGAGTGGAAACAAACTGTTATTGTTCTAAAACCTTGACAGCCGACATGAATGTAACTACAATTCCATAAGTCCTTTTTGAGAGAAATATAACGTGGGCTCGTAAGATTATATAGGTATAGAACCAATATTTCTAGTACAACGTATGACTACTATTATAGTTGGACACATTTTCGTTACTAAAGTAATTTAAAATAAATAAAAAAAATAATAACAACAATGGTGTGATTGGTAATCAAAAACAAATTTAAATACGAAAATCTGTTAAATTATTTAGAAAATGTATAATATGTTTTGGGCGTCTCGATTACTGTCCTGCCGAAATTTGCATCGATTGATTGTACTGGCTTCTAAGTTATGATCCATAATTATACAGCACCTGGAAAATAAAAATGTATTAAAAATGAAATATTTAATTAACTCATTTCAACAACAGGTAGGTGGGTAGGTGTATGCATAAAATAAATCGTCGACAAATCGTTTCGCATTGGATTGGATATCGGATAGGTACCTATACACATTATCATAAAATGTATTAACAAGCAAACGTGTTTTTAATAGCTCATACTATTTTCATGGAAATGAACATTGTAATATAAATATTACAACAGTAGTTGGTCTATAATTGATTCACAGCCAAAAAAAAATACACATACCTATCACTTATACACATAACATTATATTTATATACCTAGTTTCTACTTTTAACAAATTAAATAGGTACATACTTATTTGTGATATTTTATGACAAACGTGTTTTAATACGTCCAGTGTCTGTATGCAGTTGATTTAATTAATTAAAAAATTTAAATATTTATTCACTGTATTATTATTTTATACGAATTTTGTCTCCTCCTCCTCCTCTAGTTTATTAATACTTTTTCTTTGATTGCTCACACACCACATAATAATATTATAAGCCAATATGTATGTACTATAATATGAAAAGTCACAGAACGCGATTAATGATTATTATTTTGTCATCAAACCGAATGTAACCGTACATTATAGGTATAGACCTATTACTAAACTGGAGTTTTAAACTCTATCAAACGTTCGACCGTGAATGCGTGCGTATTATGATGGACGGGGGAAAAAAAATAAAAAAATAATAATTTCTCGAAACGTTATTTTATTTTTTTCATTTTTTCATTCCCATATACGTACGCGCGTCCGGAGCAGCTGCGACCTGGACTTCTCGTCGTCGCACAACAGTTCGCCGCCGTATCGATACATTTATATATATTGTGTTATATATACCTACCTGCTTCGTAGACGTGAGGCTGCAACGTTACCTATACATATATATATATATAATTACATGTATATTCTTTGCGATTTTTCTTTTTCCGAAGAGCAGCGCAGTAAACCACAATATAACATCGTATACAACCGTATGAGCGGTACTGCACTGCACTATACAGCGTGAATACCGGAGACACATACCGGGTATGATGTGGGTAAGGTATACGCAACGCGCGTGTATAGGATTCACGTATCGTTTTGCTTTCGGACCACTGTCCGGCGGATCTGTACGCGACGCACATCATATTATTATTATATATTATATTACATATTATTATGTGCAGTGTTATACGGAGTGGTGGTGGTGGTGGCGGCGGCGGCGGCGGCGTCGACGGTTGTGACGATTTATTATAACGCGCGTATTATTATTGTACGGTATCCATATATATATATATCATGTACTGCTGCAGTCCTCCCGCGCGGAATTCCAATAGTTCTGCAGCAGCCGATCGCCGCCGCCGCCGCCGCCGTCGTATCTAGTCGTTCAACTCGCGGAATGTAAGTAAACAGACAGTGCACACACACACACACATAAGCGCGTCAATATATATATATATATATATCCGGTACGACGACGATAATAACGACAAGAGGTCATCTCGATTTCTGAACCACGACCGGCCTTTTTTTTCTACTTTTCTTTCACTCTTCCGTTTCACTGCGGCGAAATCTTGACATACGACCCTATGTCGACGGACGGACGTTATTGTATATTATACTGAAAACGGTCCAGCGTGCTATACACAAAGGGGTTTTTTTTTTTCGTATTTTTTCCGCCCGACGCTAATGCGGATTTATTATTGAAATCGATCCGGTTAAACCGACATCGAAAAATCGTTCGACGACGCGCAATTCTATACGTGAGTATATTGTATTATAATAATGTGCGACTACGCGAGTTTGATATTATATGGTCCCAAAGCCAATTCAAATTGAATATAATAATATTATAGTCGCACGGATCGGTGTGATACTGTGCAGGACCGCGGTCCTTGGGATTTGCGAGGCCCGGTGCGAAAATAATTGCGAAGCCTAACATAAATTATGTTTACAAGACGTGTCTTTAAAATAGTCACCATTTTTTCAACGTTTATATATTAACTAATTCAAGGTTAAAGAATTATTCAGAAGAATTTACCATATTTTGATAGAAGCAGAAAAAAATAGGGAAGTTGGTTTGAATTCCACCAAATGAAGTCAAAGCAGCTGGCATATGCCAATACAACGAAACAATCTCTAAAAGTATTACCATAATATGCTTGATCATGACAGTTATTTACTATTATTACATATTAAAATATATAATATGTAGCTACTATTCCTCTGTTATTTCTATCTTATTGCTATATTATTCTATATTATTGCTCGAAATAATATAACTTTAAAGACTATTTTCCTATTTTTATTTTTCAAACGCGAAGATTGGGTTCTCCTCCCCCCCCCCCCCCTAAGGACTGCTTTGTATTGTATTGACGGACTCCGCGAACGTCAACCACGGTCGTGTACTCGTGTGTACCTACCTATAGTAGGAATAATCTGTTTTTCATTCGTAATAATTATTATGAAGTATAAAGTATAAGTAATAATTTATATTATATCGTTTGCGCTACACGATTGCAGTATTATAGCTATAATACTCGTTATGGACTCGTCGATGAGTTCATTGACATATTATATACGGCGCGTTAAATATATATTATATATTATACTGAATAAATGCATATTTCGTGAATAGTATCTAGTATCTGTTTTTGTTGTTTCTTAAACGTACTATACAGATACAAATTAAGATACATTTCTAAATAAGTTATTTTTCTCATGGAAATTTCCATAGCTGACTGGTGGAATAACAGTAAACGTGTGTCAAGAGACGTTTAAAATCCAAGTATTAAAGCTTCTACTATGTATATAATATTATATATACGCATAGATGCAGCCGCCCGACGAATGCATATGAAATCGCAACGAAAATATTATAGACAGTCATACGAACGTCACCATATTTTATATGCACCACTCTGCAAATTATAGGTAGGTATGCGTTAAATCGACAATAACATTAATAATAGTTCATGCCTATATAGTTGAGGTCGGTCGGTCGGTCGGTCGGTCGATTTTTTTTTTTTCATTCTTACCTATTATAAATTATAATTCGCAAGTCGTGATAACAGTATGTTCGATAGGAGTATAATATAATATAACTCCTGACAGGGCGATTGCGACAATAATAATAACTGTCGCGATCGTACCTCGACATCTTGCAGTACGGGCGGCGCGAAGGGCGTATTAAATTGTTTACGATACACTGCCTGAGATTATAACATTCTACGGACAACCACAGCAAAAACATTGACTATAGTGAGCACAGCGTATTTTAATTCTTATACCCACACGCCAATATTCTTTTCGTTGCGGCTTAAGACTATAATATTGTTATTATACACATTGTGACGGCGACACGTCTGTTGCAGTACCCATATAGGTGTGATGTATATAGAATAATAATGTGTGTAGGTACGCCGTAAACGGGCGACTGCGGCGATTATATATAATATTATTATATGATGCTGTGTGCGTTGTGCGTATAATATAATGTAAACGCTCGCGGTATTATGTTAATACACGGTTGTATACTTATATATTATACACCTAATACCTATACAATATACATTTATATATTATATTCCGAAATACCTATAATCTGTATATGTATATATATATACACCGTACGGTTTAACGCGAATTATTATTACGAATTGCGAGTGAAAACCACGTCTGTGCAACAACCGTATGTATTTATGCGTTTATTGTGTAATAATATCGCGGCGTCTCTCTCCTCGTTTAATAATAATAATAATAATATGCTCTCTCGATCCTCTATTTATTATTTTTTTTATTCACTCTGCCTCCGCCAACGCCGCGTCGAATACGAACGGCTTTCGATAAAACACCGTATCGCGTTATTTATTATCATCCACGTCTGACGATCGCGCCGACAGCGTCTCGTACAGTCATACAAATATATTATATATACATATATGTACGTGTGTACAATACACATATACATACATACGTGTGTGTATCGAACAGTTAAGTGCTGCAAAGTGATATGTGCCCGGTCGGATGAGTCCGAAGGCGGATGAGAATTTCGAGTTTCATCGACGAATCTCGACCCATATTATTTTATTATTTTTTCCAACATTATGTGCATTGTGCATAGTATATCGTCATGTGAATAAAATATTTTAAACTCTTATATTAGGTACATCATCACACGCGTAAAGAACCTACTGATATGTGCCTATTTTTAAAATTTTTTTTAATTTTGACATGAACTATTAATTATATTACATACACCGACCGTTATTTCTTTAACAAGAAATAAATTAGCAGAAAATAACGAATGTCCGTTATGAAGCCCGTGACGGAGTATTTACGTGTCAAAGATTAAACTTGAAACATTTTTATCTATATAAGTGGCGTTATTAGAAACATTAGAAGGGTAGGAGTTGACGAAAGAAAAACTGAAATGAATGAGAATGTCAAGGAAGACAGGCGATATGACTAAGTTTATAGTCGTAGTCCCGTCGTGGTGGCATGTAGTGACTAGTGGTGTGAATATGTGATATATTGGACAGTTTTGTGATAACAAAGTTAACACAACACCGGTGTAATTTTATACGTATAAAATGTGTGTACAACATGGTATTTTTTTATATTTAAATGAGACTAAATGAGTACGATAACACATCGCTCACGGGCGGATTTAATAGAGGCAGAGCTTGTACAGTCGTCGTACTGAGAATCGTCGTTACGAATCGTGGGCACAAAGTAAGTCAAGAATGTACGCTTTCATTTTACAACAAAGAAAATAAAAAATGACATGGCGTCAACTCGAGACAACTGTATCGGTCGTTTTCGATAAAATTGACAAGCGCGCAATCGTGTGCGATGTTGCGTACGAGACAGACTGGTCTTAGCCGTCGCCAGTCATGTCTCACCCTTGACCGGGTAAGGTGGAAGAGTCGACCTATGTTTGTGACCCCCTCCCCCCGAATCGGTGATTGATATAGCCATATTATAGGCGTGAATGTCAGTGGTATAATACGCTGCCTCTATAAGTATTTGCGACTGCAACTATACGAGCTGTGCCAATGAATTTTTTCGGTCAACTGAAATTTTAAATAGTGAGTAATTATTAACCACCGAGGGAGCGAGCTAAGTCACCGAAGTCGCTTTCGCTGCAAATGTTGAAATGAAAGGACACACACGTACATGAAGTTACGCGAGCGCGCATTTTGTAGACTATAGGTACCTACTCCAGAGATCGTTTCCGGAAACCGAAGTTATTGTGGAATTGTAACACGATCGCCTTTGACGGAGACGATCATAACTTGAAACTCGCATGTGCCGTGTAATATATATTATGTGTAATTTTTGTATTCCTATTGCGTGCATGATCAGAGGCGTATTTAGAGATATTTCATGGGGATACCGGAGAGAGGGGTGGTTTTCCAATAATAAAACCGTGGGAGCCTCCCCTCCCAATCCATCTTTTTAATACCTTTAATATAACATACTATTAAGGCTATAAAGTTTAAACTTAAAATAGTTATTACAACACAGAAAAAATGTATCATAATATTAAACTGACATGGTATCATAAATTTAAAATTCTGAACTTTGAAGTTAATTTTTCATCATCAAAATTTATCGACATGTGACGCTGTCGGTCACGGGAGAGATTTAGGACTACGGATCGGTGTTGGCCCAACGCACAGACACAAACACTAAAAGGAGCAATAATATTATTTAATAAAAATCCAAATACTATACAATAATTTGCTTTATTTCAACAAATATGTAATACATTTATATTTATGTATAGGCGAACACTAATATTCATAATAATATTATAATGAAAAAAAAATATATATATACAATTTTGACATATTGTTAGTAGAGTATTATAATACCAACTGTAGGCTTAAAACTTCTGGTGGGACGGTTGTTAGGGGAGGGGTAGGTGGGTTAAATCCTGTTGAACTCTCCCCATAAACACAGTTCTAACGGTGAGGCGATGGAAAAATATGAAACTCGTACACGAGCCGGGGTTTCGTCTATTTTTTTTTGTGTTTTGTTTTACCTGACAACTGTTCACCCTGCTGGCTGACACACAAATTACACACGCTACGCATTAACCCGCTGCAACAGCGATCGGTTAGAAACGCGCGTTGTTATTATACATATATTATTATTATTATCTATTATTACGATAGTTCGACCATATTATAATACACTTTATAGCCCGTCCAAATTCCATTAGTCTCCACGAAATAATACGTTTTTCTAAACGGTATAGTTATATTATGGCTATATACAACCGATCGTTTATATACATTTAGATATAGGTACGTTAGAACACTTAAAAGCAACAAACCCTCTTTACATTTTTTTGTTTCTCGAATAATGTATTAAGGTGGTAACCACCAGGTCAACGTGACTCACACGCCAATAACAGTCGTCGTTTCTGTAAAATAAGATTTTTTTTTCGTTTTATCAAAATAAATTATTATAAGTACCCCACGTGTTATTACCGAAGGTATAGTCGAACGACTGGCGTGATATTATATATTTACGTCCGTATATTATAATAATGTACATCTAGGGTACCTCTATAAGCATGCCTCGGGGTAAAAAAGCAATGGTGATTTTTACATTGGTAGGAAATCCGATAGGAATAAATAATGACTCATTGACGATTTCTGACGAGTATTATAATATAATATTCCAAAGAGACGACAATAATTTAGATATCAGATATTATATAGGTAGAATAAACCCGCCGAATCGAGTGGAAAAAATCTAGTCCAAAACTGATCGGGGTCGACGGCCCCGGACGAATGCCATCATTCTACAATGTTAGGCCGATATAACATGCGCAGACGTCATGTACAAAACTTTACACGTATAGGTTTAACCTAATAGCTTTGAAGTAAAAAAAAATATAACAATATTATATTATATTGTATAATATACAAGATGGGTGCGTTTCCGACGGAAAAAAATCGCTACAGACGCCGATAATCGTAATACCTGCCTACACACACACACACACACACACACATATATATATATAATATATCAACTATGTACTAAAAATTATGTAGGTGAAATTTTTTTTACGCGCGGTATGGGTGGGGGGGGAGGTGCCTTTATGCGCACAGGGTATTCACCGTCTGCTGCAGTTCGACGCGATCACGTATACACGTTACAAAGACTCGAGTTTGATTGGTTTTTTTCTTCCATCGTAATACACTTTGTCCCGTCGTCGCTGCGGCCGATTATTATTATTATTATTATTATTATTGTTGTATTATTATTTTTACTGTACGGTACGCTAAACGGCATTGTGTGTTTTGTGTCCTGCGAATTTTAATTACCGTCGAAAAAGTCGATGATGGGTTTGAAAAGAAACCGCCGCCGTCATCATTCCTCCGTCCGCCGCAGTCCGATGGGACCTTGCAGCAGTCCACCGCGCGCGCCGGTGCCACAAGACGACGCGTAAATAATTTATTAGCCTATTATGCCAGATTAGTGTAAATACATATAATAATAATAATAATAATATTATATAGAGATTTTTTTTCTCCGCCGAACCTCTTTTTTTTTTCATCTATATACTCTCATATTATATTATACACACACATATTATATATATATATTATATTATATTATATTATATATTATGATACGCGCACGGCCGTTCTATTCGTTATACATTTTTATAATGCCTTTTTGTTTGTTCATAAGCTTCGTGTAGCCGCACATACACGCAAACACACGCACACACACACACACACTCGCACGCACGATAAAAGAACTGGAATAAAGAAGAACAAAAGAATCCCGCGCGTTACTATAAAGAAGACTGCTGCTGGAAGGTAGGGCAGAGGGTTCGAATATATATATAATTTAATTTTTTTATGCTTAGGTTTTTTTCCCCCGCAGTGTACAAGTATGTACACGTATATAGTGAACACGGCAGAAAACGTCGCCATCGCCGTCGCGGTCGTCGTCGTCGTCGTCGTCGTCGTCGTTGGCAGAAACGGGTATGCGATCAGAGTAGAGTCTGGTGGCTGTGCGAGATTCCGCGGAAGGAAAGGAGAAAAAAAAAACAATATAATAATAATATTTCGTGTATACATATTATAATAATATAATGACGTATAAATAGTAATCGTGTACACGCATATACATGTATAATATAATATATACCCAAGTATAATACTGTATGTACGTATTAGGAAAAACATAAAGACCAGGATGTTAATTAGCTCAATAACCGAAATAATAATAATATAGTGTACAAGCGTATACGGAGACTATCGCTCGCAGAATGTCCTTCCCGTGTGTTATTATTATAATAATAAATAATATTACCCATCGCCATAATAATATTATCATTGTACATTATAAGAATGGCACGCATGGTGCATATAGGTACGTGTTATATACCTATTCTATGATATGCACGTGAAAACCATCTGCGACCCAATACAGGTGGAACGGAACCCACTCGTCGTCCGACTGTAATATTCTGGCGCGAATGTACGTACGACGACGACGTCGTCCACAAACTAATAAATCGGTCGCGTGTGTTGAACGAGTTAAGTTTTTTAAGTGCCGGGCTTAACCCTCTTTGGTACACACGCATTTATATTATACCGCACAGGCGTGCACACTGGGTAGGTACATATTTTGTACTTAGCAACAATAATGTCGCGTCGGTCGTAATTCTTACTGCGTGAACTAATCGGTGTGCAGTATTCACCAGAAAAAAAAAAAAAAAACAAATAAAATTTACCACTTTAAATCTTTATCGGGGTCAGGGATCTTGTAGAAATGCGTATTAGGGATACAGACGAATTCCAACCGTCTCTCCTCTCGTGTGTATTATTGAAGCAATCCTTCACGTATATCTGTTACCAATTCGTATTATTTATAAACATATATAACTAATAGTGTAAACCGTTTTCTCTGATTTATTATAATACGATCCATCATCCTATATCAACCATAATAATAATAATAATAATATGAGATTGTCCGCGTTCCGAAACCCCATTTGTATGTGTAATAATATTATTGTTATATTATACGCATTTAACTCGGATATTCGTCGGTTTGTTTATAACACATCAATGATAATAAATAATTTAATAAAAATGTGAACAATTTAAGTGTATAAAAAAAATAATGAAACATTATACTTAGGTTAATGAAAAAAACGTAACCGCAGCAGTGTGAAATGGCAATAAAAATAAAAACGATCATAAAAGCCTAACACCAATAAAAATTATTATTATAAAATATAATAAATTAATCACATTGTTTAACAACTATGCCCAAGACACCTGTGATCGTTTATTTATCCTATTTACAAAGTTTACGAGCTTATACAATATTATACTATATTTGTGAAATAGAGCGTTCATTTACCATTATTACCACAGAGTACTTCCGTAATTTATTAATTTACTCAGTGAAGCCCAAAAACCGTCCAAAATCGTACTAAGTACTTCCTCACTGGTAGTGTCAGACATAATTTATTATTAGATATTCATCCAGGCAAGATAATATTAATATTATTTAACTAAAGTGAAATTATATGATAAGAGATTATGTAAATGAGATATAATTGACAAAAGTGTTAACTGTTAAGACATTTTCCGGGTGAAAATATTAAGATGATTTATGTAAATTAGTAAAATACATATTTTGTGTACAATGAAAAACAAAGCACGTATCAATAACGATTAACGACATGATAAAATGGACTCTATTGACGCTGAACTTAAAATAAAAATACTCTTTGGATTACAACATACTATATTATACAACAAGTACCAACAAGTATCTACCTATAGACACAAATTATTGGAGATACACAATATGTTCATACGTTGACAATTATCTGTAGTTAAAGATAAACAAATGATTGTTAAAATACCAGTTTTTAATTTTAAAACCAAAGTAGGTATATAAAAATGTTTTCTATTTAATAATGAATAAATAACAATTTCGTTATTCTGTTTACTAAGTTATCGACCAACCAATAAGATAGTTATATAATACATAAGAATCGTCCACCGTGCAAACTTAGAAAAATAAAAAAACTAGACTATATAATAATATTATGTCCATTGACACTATACTGATGAGTGACGAGTTATTCTTAGTGAAATAACTGGTATTTATCATAATTTGTCCCCCTACGAAAATGATTAGGTATTGAATCAAAATAGTTAGATGAGTGCATTGTTATTAAATTTTTTTTTTTATTATCTACTGGCTACTATTACCGTGTTATCCAGTTGTATTGCGTAAACCTACTTATACACTCATACGCAAATTGTGTATATAAATACATAAGTGTCATGTGTGGGTGGGTGGGTAAATCGAAATAATATAAATAAAAACATTTCACCGGAAAAGCCATGAAACGAGTCGGAACGAAATTGGTAACAAACGGGAAACGACTACTTTGGGAGTCTCGAATGGAATGAAGCTTTTAGTACTTTTGTCAATACGACGGCGAGTGTTTCGATTGCAAAACGTATGATAATATTTGACGTAAATAAGGATAATAATAATAAAAGAAAAAAACTGCTGCCGACCTTTCACGTTTACGTATAAACAATCCAATCTAACATAGACAGTAAATTGTCGAATGCTATAATAAGGGATATCCATATCGCACGGAACGCATTGACCTAAATTAAACGACGGTATAATGCACAAACAATGTTATTTTTTAAGAAGGTATTTTATCGTTCATAAAACTTTCATTTTTTTTACATTTTTTTTTATGGAACGGTCATAAAAAAATTCCACCATAAATTATTAATTGCACACAAGACTGTAATAAACAACATCATGATAATGCGAGTAGATCATATATTCAGATATTTTATAAATTCAAGAAACTTAGGCAGGCGAAAATTATGAACTATTACACAACTTTTAAAATATTTGATATGCGTACTATACTGAATATTGTATATTACGGGCGTTAAAAGTGATACGCACCCGCGCTGTGAATTCGATACCAAGGGATTTATTATTTATCATATCACACGAAACAGGATTGCCGAATACATCTGTACGCAGTGTAAATTAATTTTCTCTGGTAATAGCGATCAAATTAAATTTGAACACTCCTGTCTAGACGAGAAATAAATTGATTTACCCGCATACATCAAAACACAAATTATCATTATTGTGGAGTGTATTAATAATAATATGACGCTTTGAAGTAAATTGTTATTGGCCGTAAAAGTAGCTTAGACCGTACAATTATACACATTTTTATTGAATAAAAACGATTTACCTACTAATTGCAGAATTTTTCTAATATAATAATATTATCATCACATTATGTGCGCAATAAAAGCAACTTAAATAATAATGTCTGTACGGCATTATAAAAACTGCACCTGCAGAACATATAAGATAATATCCGAGTAATAATTTATTAGTGTCCTTTTCTCACTACTCCGGACGTTGATTTTATTTTTTCAAATTTTATTAATTTAAAAGTTAAAACGCATATTATAACATACATTATATTATAGACTATAGTACTTACGCACATATTGTTAATATTATATTTTCAACATTATTCCCATAATTTTTATTTATACACAAATGGAGTTTAATACTAGGTAGGTATCTAATAAATAACCATAGTTCACTATTAATACGCAGACATTAAAATATGACAAATACAGGAAAATTACTTTAAAAATAAGCAATAATTTTTTTATAGTTTTTAGAAATATTTTTTGATACATTTTATATTATATTGAAGCCATCAAAAACAAAATTTAAGTTTTTAAGTTTTTACTTTTTTGAAAGGCAGCAATTTTCAATTTATTACTCCTATACAGAATATTTCTCTGAAAATTTCAATGCATTAAAATCAAATTTCGAACGAGTACATAGTTTAACTTATATAAGCTATAAGTATAGGCATTTAAAGTTGGATACGCTCATACTGCACTAATATTTTGCGGGGTACCCGTACAGCATCATTCCGTTCATCCAAGTTTTAAATGCTTATAATTATTATAAGCTATAACAATAATGAAATACTCGTTCAAAATTGTATTTTATATAACCTACCTACTGGAATTGTCAAAAAAATATTCTGCTTTGTTATACTAAATTCAAAATGTATAATATGTTGCAGTCAATTAATTTTTCAAACATGATTTGGAATGACTTAAAATTGTCTAGAAAGAATTAATTCCATAAACGTAAAGACTTTTCAAGAAAATTAGGGTGTACTTTTACAAGAAACATTCTGTACCTATACCTATATTATATTTATGATCGCTTATACACTGACGATATACGTCTGCTGTTTTAAATAAAATACCTACGTAGTTCAAACTTCAATATAATATATATATATAATACACATTACACACACACGCCAATTGGCAATTACTTCCTATACCTACATATTTTTTTATTATTTTTCGAAATAGATAATATAGTGTATAGTATGTGTATAATAATTTGTTTTCGAAAATTTACATGGTATATATTATAAATTATTATTATAGGTCGTAGGTCTAAATACCTATATACCCGTGTATATAAATGTATAATATAATACTACGGTCACTCGTTATTATATTATAGTCATATGTATATATATATATATATATACTATCCCGTTTCCGTCGATAAAAACGTTATTCAATATCTTATTAAAAAAAAACGCATGTACCTACCTACCTACACACACACACACACACACACACACATATAGGATATTATACGACGAGTATAAAAACGTTTTGAGGAGCCGTAGGTTTAATGTAAATATTTTAGAAACGATTATAATATATAATAATATATATATCTACCGATGCATCGATGTTCAATGTGCGTTAATCAACGGAAGCAAAAATCGATCGAGTTAATTATTGGTTTTTTAATCTTTGGTGGTTCGTATTTATAACTAAATCGAACGTGTTCGGACGTAATCGTATACTGTAATTATTATACGCGCATGTATATAGTGTGCGCGCGCGTATATAATAGGTAGCTATAGTAGGAATAATAATAATAAAATACCTACTGCTATGACTTAAATATAAAATAATTTTATTTCATCGGCTGCTGCGTTGTTATTATTTATAAATTCGTTTTATATTTTTCCGTTTTGAAAATCAATATAACATGTGTTGCGTACTATTTAAAAATAGTGGAAGACGACTCGAAATTTTTTTGCGTGTGCCGATTAATATCACAATATCTACCAATATAGTGTGACCAATGTATGACCTATAACTACCCGTGTGTCTTTGTCCCGTGTATTATCATTTTCTACCTATTTTCGGACTGGATCGAGTCCACGGGGACTTGTATAAAAGACGGCGAGCGCATAATACGTGTCGTGAGATGCCGCCAAAACAATCGTACCGGTGGCACCAATAAATCTCCAACCCTTTTTCCTCTCCCCGCGCAGGATTTGCGAAATCGATCGGTGGCGCACCGCCGCTTTCCGGACGTATATGACACAACGACTGCAACAACGACAATAATAATAATAATAATAAAAGCAATAATATCATATCGTTTTATAGGTACACGGATAATATAATAATTATATTGCACTGCGTGTGATTTCCGAGCGCGGCGGTTGCGGTGGCGGCCAAAGTGTAATATTATTGAAGAGAGCTGCCGGGAGTGTTATTAATTAACAGATTAAATCGCATCGATTAAGCGTTTAATCGTTGAATAGATTTTTCGTTATTATTATTATTATCGCCATCGCCGCAATCAAACAATCGGGCCCGTCGCCATCGCCGTACGTGATTTAAACGGTATAATATCATCGTATTATGTAGGTACCTGCCCGTTCACAGACACATGCATTGTACATACCAGCTGTATAAATCAATCGCGTATTTGTTTGATTTGTATTATACAATGTATATACACTGTGTACCTATACATAGGTACACGATCGTACGATCAGTGGCGCTTGTTCCACGAACGAGTATATAGTGTTAATTTACCACGACGATATGTGTATACAGATTTTTGGCGTCATGGACACGAGACTTCGACATAGGCATCAGTGGCCACGTGTGGCAGGGATGAGGGAGATATATCCCTCCATGACTTTTTTTCAATATTTATAATAATTAATAACTTTATATTGTTTAGATATAAAACGGTAACCATAAATTATATTTTTAATCAAATAGTGTTCGTTAAAAAATCAGCCATATCCCCCTCTCCCTGATGATAAAATCATTTGACCACCTTTGTTAGATATATTATAATTTCGAACGAAAATTCTATATAACTGTTATTTTATCGTTTGTGTTTGGTATCAAGAATTCTTCTGAGTGGTAAAATTGCTTGATATGAATTGATTCCCGCTATTTCTCAAACATTTTATAACCAAACATATCAATTCACTATATAATTTAAGTGCTCCGATTTCCCCAAGTCCTGCAAAAGCGTGAAGGGAAATATTTTAAAACTATATAGCTCATAATATCACCTTATATAATATTATACGTTACGTCCACAACGACCACAACTCACATGGTTTACACATTACTCAATCCAAAACTAGGAAACACCACACAGCTAGGACAGTATAACCAACCTATACATCCTAATATCACTTAATTATTAGTAATTGGTAGGGCTAACATCTATACCTATTGTATTTATATGTTTATGTATATAACCTATGGTTTTTTTTTCTGAGTATTATTGGTGTTCACTTCGTATTGATAGATAAAAATGGTCCATTATTTTTGCATTTCTTAAGCACAATGAGTATTATTAGTTATTACATACTAGCTGACACAGCAATGCGTTGCTATTGCAAGGTTTTGTGATTGTGCGAGCAGTATATTACCAGGTAGGCAATCTACATGCGGTAATACTCTAAAGTATCAAAACATGCAAAAAATTGGTCCACCGAAACCGTGGTTCGAACTCTATACTTTCTGTACTAAAACAAACAGCCTAGACATATCGCGTTAATAATAATTATTATTATTATTAAAACCAATTGCAACGATTTATAAATAATAACAACAATAATAATGTTCTCAAAATCCCTGTTTGAGAACTTCCCTGGGTTGGACCTCTTATTTACCCTTTTTTTCCGACATAATGTAGTCTATATTCTTCACCTGCAAGTTCTAATCTATCTCTATACCAAATTTCATAGCGATCGGATGAACGGTTTGTATATACGTACCTAGTAAAATGTAGCTCCTCGATGCTTGGAAGTGCATTTGACCGTTTTTCAACCGATAAAATAAATATATATATATATTATACTACCTATATAGTATATATGTAGTTTAACCTAGGCACGATGGATGATCAAACGTCGACCGGAAAAAAACAATCCATCACACATCGCGAAATTATTTTGATATTCTACATGCTGCACTATATACCGTCTGCGCTGCTTCTAAACTATATAGGTACTGCAATATGCCTATATATGGGCTATGCTGAATATTATTTATTCGCGACGTCTATTTCCGTACATCTCATCGAGTGTCCCGGCGATATAATTTATACAAGTGAATTCCGAAAGAAAAAAAAAGGTGAATACTGAAATTCGTATATAAAAAAAAACTCGCCAGAGGAATGTTGCCAAAGTTATTCCGGGTGGTGTCGTCTAGAAGAATATTTGACCTCAAACGAGAGACATTTCACGTGGGTATGCTATTGGCGTGGTTAGGTAAACTTACACAAAAAACGAAACTGAGACAATGTCAACGTCATAAGTGTATATAAAAATAAACATTTAAACGTATAAATATAATTAGCGATTAATTAAATCAATCAATCAGCTGCTGCTGCCACCCGCTGCTGTGTTGCGGTTTCGGAACATCGTTGATTGTTTTGTCTGTTATAATTATTATGCTTCCCAATAGAGAGGTTTTTATTTTATTAAATATTCGGCCCGGTGCCTATGCCTGAATTAGAAATATATCTTAAAATTATTTTTCTGTATACATTTTAAATTGTTAGCAATTCGATAATCAAAAATAAGGGTCCTACATATTATATGACAACGTACACTCGTATAAGTAATTTTCACAGACCAACATTAGTATGCTACACACAAAATAAGTCTCACGTGACGCGTGGGCACGTGCAACTATGGGATTGAATTGATCGGTAGAAACAAAAAAACATTGTAAGTACCTCTACATACGTGAATTTTGTTATTTCCGCGTCTATGTTTAAAGGCCATTAATTTTAACACGGTTTATAATATAATATTGTATGTTCACTGTCATTATGCGTAATATTACGAGCACGGTGAATCATTATGGAAATAACTAGCGGCGGACACAGCTGGTATGAAATCTGATGGTGGGTGGAAACTTCTAAAAAACATACTACCTACTGAGAACAATATCTGTTCGTATTCTGTTTTATTTAATTTATCGCGTTCAATAATTAATATATTAAAAGCCGTTATTCTGAGATATTATTTCATGTAATAATATTATATTAAGGAAAGGTTGATGGTCTGAGGGATTATGGGCGAGGCCCCTAGGAATCCGCCACTGGAAACAACTCGCGTTCAATCTCGTTCCAGATGATATCATCGCACTGCGAAATATATGTATTTATAGGACGAGTAAAGAGAGTTAATACCATAGACCTTATACTTGGTATAACTAAGTATAAGGTCTATGGTCAATACCTACTTACATGCACGCCCATGTCGGTGTTTCGATATACTATATATATAACACCGCGGTCTTCGGATGTTCTTACCGGTGGGCATAAGTCATGCGAATGCGCGATAAAATTACCTACATATCATACAAATACGATTTGGCACGTGACTTACACGAACAATATTTAGAAACGTTCAACGAAAAGGTCCAAACACCCGTTGGCCGTCTTTAGCAGACTCGCGGCGCTGCACGCGTTTAATATGCTCTTAACATGCGCATACATCCGGGCCACAGGTATCAGCGATCAGCCGGTAATCTTACCTATATATTATATAATGTGAGCATTATATTATTATATACCTCTTTATGTACGCATATTACCCACACTGATATACACGTCTTCCCCTCGTTATAATATATACGAAGATGACGTAAATTTATCGCCCGAGTTTGAAGGAAATATTGTAAAATCTCATGCCAATACATTTTTATGTCGTGACTGTTCGGTTTTTATTACTATTATTATTAATATTATTATTTTATATACTAGGTATATATATTATATCATTATATACGCGGTATACACGACGCCGCCGCCGCCGCAACATTACAGCAGTGGCAGCAGTCTGCGGATACCAAAGGTCCACGTACCTTGCAGCTCTCGGTGTATATGAATAACGTTGTCACAGAACGTCCTTGGAGAAAAAAATACCGTCAGTCACCTGTGTAATAGTAACAATATGTGTACGCATAATATGACCTCTGTACGTCTCGTCTTGTACCGGCATAGTTCTTGGATATAAATATTATATCGTTGTGTAAGCCAACGTCAATAATGATCGTATATTTATCTTATCCGCAATAGAACGAAATCGCGGCAAAGCACTGCTGCAGCCTGTTATATAGCGCGTGATTCTCGCGGACGAGTAAATGATAAAATAACATGATAATTATATTGACCGCATCTATATAGGATCACTTTCGAAATTCGAATTTTTCATGATAATATAGATGTATGTAGACTGTGATGTTTACGATGTAAAATATTTTTAATTTTGTCCAAAGCCCATCGTGTATTAATTGAGCACGCTGGTAAACTATTATAATAGTTGTGAGTGAGATGTATATTAACGTATTTTTTTCGAACAACCTATTAAATAAAACACATAAATTGTGCGTGTACGTCCGATTTTTCAGTGAGCGTATTATATTATATATTAATATCAGTACCTATAGTAGGTACCTATATTGAACGACCCAGAAGGGAAATATCACATGTTATAATATCCTGCTGAAATATGTAAACCAGTCCCACATAAAGTAAAATAGACAGCTTTTTATATTATTCTTTTAATACGTATTCGAGAGACTTCAACACATGCGTGGCACATATATACATATACGCACGAATCAAATTATACTACGTGTGTTATATATACCGATAAATGATCATAATTGTTTTTTATAATTCATTGTAGTGTACACTCCCGCTCGCTCGCGTATGTGTATGAATGTGTCACCTATAATAACCATGTGAACATTGCACATACCTACCTTAATGGAAACGAAATAATGTATCGTAAAAAATTAAACTGTTGATACCCTGCGAAGTAATAGCATAAAACATTACCGTTACTGCCGTAAACGTTTCTTCTCATTACGGCGATCAATAATATTATAAAATATATTATAGAATAAGGTACCTATTCAATATGTGATGTATTCCTATATAATATGCGGTCAAACGTTAAGACCATATCATTTATATATTATGTGCGTAGACATTTTGATTATTTTTTGTGTGATAAATTTGGAACTTATTTGTGTCTGGTTACTGTCATTATAGGTATAGTAATAATTTCTGAATACTCGAAAAACCGAAAAAACTATAATTAATCACACGTATAATATACGTGTGTATATTATACATCATATATTATAATATTATGCACGATGTATCACGCATTAGACGATACACATAATATTATAAATATTCTGTTACGTGTTTGTACATGTCTTTACTGCTCCACATACGTATAATGCATATAATGTGTAGGTAAACTTGAAATCTCAAAAACGCCCCTCAAAATGCTAACTATAAAAGATGATCAGAAGATATAAGCCCCGGGAATACTCAACCTTATGGTCTCAGAGCAACCAGTCGGTATTAGTCATACCCACTGCACTGCAGGACAGATCATGGAGGGCTGCTGTACCTATCACAGGTAATATTTGTGAAAATATTTACTTTATACCACACGAAATTTGTTCAAACTTGCAGTACACGCATAATCAGATATACATCCAACTATACATTGCTTACTCAAAGATTTACGTTTTATCGCGCACCATCTTATTCTTTAATTTTATTTAAAGACCCACAACAAGCCTAGCTTACGGAGACAATCATTTATATATAATGCCAAATTATAATATGAATAAATATTTGTAATTTTACATGTATGTATACATTTCTGTTTTAAATGAAAACAAATAAATAAATAATAATAATTTAAATTCTAATTGAGGAACTGTACATTAGCCAATAGCATAATAGGTTCAGAAGGTCTAATGGTCTATGATTATATACATACTATCGTATAATAGATGAAATATTTAGTAAGGCACTCGCAAGTTTATTAGGTAGGTTAATATTGATTAATTAGTAATTAAAATACTATTAGATTAATATAAAAAACGTAGAAACTACTCGTCCGAACTTCTATTTAGATAAGTACATCAACATATTTTGAAAAAAAGAGTCTGTGTGACCTGCTTAAGGTACTCCTCACAATTACCATAGTAAAGTAAAGTAAGTGTAGGTACTATAATAATTGAATATTAATAATAATAAAATATGGTCTTTGAGCTAAGTTAGATTAGGTTTTCGATTAGGTATATACAAACTAAAATGGGGACGAACATTCTATACTGAATCGCGCTGTATATTTCTCTGGGATACGATTGGACGACATTAATATTACACTGGTTACGTTTGGTCTCAGACATCGCGTCATAGTCATACACGTACTCGTGGTATCAGTCGAGTATTTTGTTCTGTAATGTGTTCGCGTTACGTTATACTGCAACGACCATTAAATAGATTTACACGTAGGTACTTCTATCTACTATGCTATTATATTGTGTATATATAGGTAAGTACTACAATTCCGGTGCGTGCTATGACATATCCACGGACGTATCTATATAATGTAACAACCGCCAACCGTGATATAATAGCGACGATCGAGATGACGATGGTGTGTAATTATTTAGGACGTATTTTTATTAAGTAGCCGCACATGAAACCGGTTTTAAAGTTCAAACCATGTAGGCACGGCGATTCCAAATTCCTCGTGGTTAAACTATATACGTCAATATAGACTGTCTGCTTTTATCGTCTGATGAAAATATACACATTATAGTCACGCAGGCGTCGTGTCCTCGTACCTAGGGGTATCGGCCTCAAACGATTTTTTGGTTCCGGACGAAAACTTGCAGCGTGCACTCGATTTCGCCGAAAAACTACGCGTGGTGCGGAGAATTCTTAACGGCACGAAAAACTGCCAACGCTTCGGGTCATGCGACGTTCGCGATTCAAATAATAATAAAAAAAGAAGAAGAAGTGGGCAATACGAATCAGACGCGAAACGGCTTTTGAATAAGACACGAAGTAGATGCGAGAGTCGAGAACCGAATCGTCACGAGCAGTTTCTTTCCGGAATCGTGGAAACGAGTATATTATTATGAACGGAAAATGTCAGAGGCTACATCGGCGGCCGCGTTGACGACGGCGATCCCCGGAGAATTGAATATATTGAAAGTGTATTTTTATTTTTTTGTTTCGTGCTGTTCAACGTAATTGGCTTTAACGACGTTTGCCTACTAAGCAAAAAATATACGATCGTCTTAATAACGTCGTAGTGTGTATTTGTGGACTATACGGCTGTGGCGGCGGCGGCGGCTGCTATATAAGACAGCGGATCCCCATAGTCGAATAAATATCGGGCTTAACGACCGCGGTTTGACAACCAAGTACCCGGTGTCTGTGATAGTATAGCGGCTCTCTGGGGGGTTAACACACGCACGAAAGAAGCACTTACTGACTAGAAAAGTTTTTTTTTTCATTTCGTCTCCCCCCCCCCCCCATCCTCTTTCTCTCTCGCTAGCATGCATACACGCACAGTCACTGTTTTCGTCTCCCCGTCTCGTAATGTCTTCGTAACCATATCGACAAAAACCTATGTCTTAGAACGGGTCGACGTCTCTCTCTCTCCTGTTGTGTGTTTTCCTCTCGTCCCCATCAACACGACCGCGCGTTATATGTTATCGTCGTCGTCGTCGTCGTCATCGTCGTATAGTCGTCGTTTACATTACACACGTCGAAGCCACACGCCGGTCGTAAAACACAATATTTTTCCCCTCGTCCGCGCATAAAACGGTAACCATCCGACCGGCGTATAATATCAATATATCAATTCGTATATAGACGCACCAATATAATAATATCTGCACGCAGGTTGTAGGTAGGTACATATATTTTAGTGGCAACGTAGAGATGTAGGTACATAATAATAATATATAAACAACTCGCCCTCGCACGATAATACTATAAAGCTTTCCCCGACACATTTTTCGGTATTTTTTTGTCTTCCACTCGTTTGACGCTTTTCGATCCAATACTGCAATACACGTTTCTATAAATAATATATTGTGTGCTGCACATGCACTCGTGCGTGTATACCGTTGCGTGCGAGGGTGGTGAAAACGTGTAATTTAAAAATCAAAAAACACCCTATATATATGGAATCACCTTTGCGCCGAAATAGTTACGCTACACTTAACGCCAGTGTTCAAGAGTGTTACATCTCGTAGAATCGAAAATATTTATAAAGCACGGTTGCATGTATAGGTTTAAGTATAATACCTATATGTAATACGTACGCCGAGATGAAAGCACTTCGTCTTCGTACATAGGCGATGAGCGAGTACGTATACTCGTTTTTACTATTTGGCGCTTTCCCAGTGACAATATACCGCACTAGACCAGTAAATACATAATAACATGTATATATGCAATGAAATGGATATGAATATTGAATGACGTTTTCTCTTTGGAGTCGGGTCTACGAGTTGTTTTTAAAATGTATATAGTCTTTATATGGAAATTATGGACATGTATTCATAATAACTTATGAAATAATGCAACATCCAACGTACAAGTTTAATCTTTTATATTCGATCACATCTATTATGGTGAAAGGTGACTATATCACATCGAATAATAATAAAATACTTTATATAAGTTGTCTATAATTTTTAAAACATTTACCTACCTACTTAATATAGTATGCATGATACTCAAATGAAGGCGTCTCAGTATATGTATACATTTCGTATCAATTGTATTTTCAGGAACGGTTGAATTAAGTCAAGTAAGGTTAAGTGGTTAGTAGTGCTATCGTAGTATTCGTAGGTACACTATATAATTAGTATACATTCAGACTGCACACGCAGAAGCTTTTCACGGCAATCGACGACATTTCTTTTGAGGAACGCATAAGTTACGTTTCCCGTTACCAATCACGATTATCCGGTGATACAATAATATAATATAATAATAATTAATGACATTATACGAACCGCGCAACTTTCGGGGGTTGATGAATATTTCTATATAATCCCATAGAATGTGCCTATGAATAACTCGGCAACGCCCAAATTATACCATTGTATCTCGTGTAGTTTATACACACGCAGTCCGTATACCTATATATAGGTAGTCGCGTGTTCGGATTGGAGGAAACGGTTTACGCGTCGTACGACATTAAAGGCTCGAAACGAACGATGAAAAAATATGCGATATCTATGGCGGGTTAGGTCGTCGTCGGAGTGGTGTCTTGGGGTGTGTTTAATTTGGAAAAGTAGAGAAAATCGGTCGGCGGCGGTGCCCAACGATTATAGTATACACGTGCGCGGGACGCGACCAAATCATAATGCATATAGTATAATATATGATCGAGGTACACATAATATTATTATTATATGCATTTTAATAATATTACACACGATATCATTATATTATTATTACACTGAGGATATTATATGCACGCATGTGGAAGCTGCGTATACACATAGACGTGTATAATATAGGTACACGCCGTATAACTGGTCTTCTGCTCATGACGTCGACGTGCTGCTGCTGCTGCAGTGTGCTGTGTGCGTGTGCGCCTTCGAAATAAATCGATTTTGCCTAGCACGTCCGTCGCGCTCACACGTTGCACACACACAACAATATCGCTGGATATGAAAATAATAATATTATTATTATAATACCCGGTGTATCGACTAGGAAATTGGTTTGGTCCGCAACACTGACACACTACGCAACACGTACCTATCTTATATTATTACAATATAACCCGTCCGGGGGGGGGGGGGGGGGGGGGGTCAGACGACACGCCGACGTCTGTCGGACAGCCAGTTTTTGTTACGATCACTATATACATTATATATATTATGGCTACCTATATAATATTATAGACAGGTACGTATACATAAATATGTTATGATATGTGCGGGCATCGTATACTGCAG
Source organism: Metopolophium dirhodum (assembly GCF_019925205.1). Taxonomy (NCBI): domain Eukaryota; kingdom Metazoa; phylum Arthropoda; class Insecta; order Hemiptera; family Aphididae; genus Metopolophium; species Metopolophium dirhodum. The sequence continues at coordinate 12,436,518 of NC_083561.1, forward strand.
TTTCCAGGAACTCTGAGGAAACGGAAGTCGACTTCGGACTATGTAATCCGCGCGTCATTACATAGTCGGATCCGGATGTATAATATTATGTAGGTACGTTATTGTTTTATGTTTTGGCCTGTCACTGCGGAGACGCGTGTATAGTTAAGATTTCGAAAGTATACTCGCGTAAAGAATACGTAATGTATATATACGACTGTGCACGAGACTCGTCATCGTGTCTGCGGTGGACGTATATAGACACTGCCGAGGTCGCTGACAGAAATGTTCCAGAAAATGCATGTATAGGTATCACTCATAAATTATATTCGCTAGCGTTCACCTCTGACCACGGCGATACGCGTTGCATCCCGAATCAGCCGACATGACGATTGCAGAGTACAAAATCGGCATCGCACGGAAAGACCATACATATAGGTATTATACGAGTGTGTTCAAAATTGTATGAAAAATCGAAGCCATTTTCGAAATCCCGAAATCCTGAAAAAAATAATGTAAAACGTTTATGGAATATATAGAAGACCAAAATACAAAACGTTTAATCCCGTTTTGTTATCCTGATTAAAACCGCGACGGTTCTCGGTGATGCAGTTCTCAAGTCCCTCCGACATCTCTATATTATGTTATTATTATTGTCTACTCGTGTTTTTTATTTTATAGATTTTTAAATTTGTTTAAATTAATATATGTAACAATGACATTTATTGAAAAATGTATGGATCCAAAATCACAGCAGTACAATTTGGCCCCATAAATTTACGTAGGTACTTACGTGAAGTTGGCACGACAAGAAACTCAAAACTTTTCAAACATGTTCCAACAACCTCTACTTAGACTTGTTGGACAAGTTTAAAAAGCTATAACACTTAGACATTTTTTGATCCCGAAACACATGATCAACCATACACTACACATAGAAATATTGAATTTAATCAAACCAAAAGTACTAAGTAGTAAGTACCAACATTGTTGGTGTGATAATTGTTAAAACATTCTTTTTTGTAATTACATTACATTTTTCAATTGTTAAGTAAATCAAATATTGTTCAACAATTAACACGGTTTAAACTTTAAAACACAATAGTATAATATTAAAGTCTTTAATTATGACATGTACACATAATGTTTGTTTTAAAATTAAGTAAAAAAATATAAAACCAAAACAAATTTATAGTACTTGCATAGAATTAGTATTAGCGTTGATTTAACTATATGTCTAACTATATTTAACTATATATAATTACTTTGTTGAATTGTTGATAATAAGGTTGTTAAATTACACAAACTGCGTAGGTACTTAATTAAACACCGAGATGATTGTATAACACAATAATTTTATTTGACACTAATTAATGTTAAAATAACAATATAAATATAAATATATTATTATTTCGACTAACTAATTTAGTCGATTTGAATTTAAGTTTGTCAATATAATATCTGTGTTATATTTTAAATGTAACATACAATTTAGTTCTCATCTTAGCATATAGTTGAAGGGCCAACTACACTATGAACTAAATTGTCCATTTTTAGCAATTTTTGAGATCAAATTTACAACGCACTGTTGCTATATAACAATTTGAACACCTTTATTTTAATCAGGAGCTTAATCGTATACTATATTGTACATATTGCTGTATTAGGTTCTGTGTGGAGGGAGCGATATAGGCTTTCAAAGTGTGTGTGTGTGTGTGTGTGTGTGTGTGTGTGTGTGTGTGTGTGTGTGTGTGTAGAGGAGGTCTGAAGCATAGATATATGAACTGCGCGTAGAGAGTGAAATCATGATTGTTGTGAAACATGCATGTTCATCAATGAATGAGAAAGACAGACTACAACTTATACTACAGTCATAGATCAAAATTTAATAAATAGTTATTTCTCATTGGCTACATTACTAGGTACCAATTATCAATCATAGATATATAAGCATAAATAATAGAAATAAAATACACGTCTTGTTGTTTTGAACATTTTAATTATTGTATATCATGTTAAAATACAAACACAGCAGATTATATAAATTATAATAATTTGCATAACAATTCTATACTTTTTAAAATTTACATATACTATTTATATGCAAAAACCAAATAGGTAAGAAGTACCTATATATCATTAAAATAATAAATTATTGATATTTAAAATTAATGGTTTTTGTAAAATAACTACGATATCATTATATTTAAATGACTGATTTAAAAATTAAAAGTTTAGTGTAATAGTGCAATCAATGAATAAAACAATATTAAATAAAATAATTGTCTAGATTGGTTTAAAAATATGTGATCTAAAAGATATTTAAACATTGTATTAAATTGAATACAAAATGTAACTTTTAATATTAAATACTTTATAACTTTTGAACTTTTAGGTATTTTTGAAGGTTCATTTGATTTATAATACCCACTTATATATGTTTTCAGCAACTTGACATGGCTTAATTATATTATCTATTCAGATAGAGTTGTATTATTAGGCATCTCTATTTTTATAGATGATCCTAGTTTTTTTTTTGTTTTTGTTCAAGAACTTCAACCCAAGTATCACATACCTTTTGTTTATCCGGTTTTGTTCTTTATATTGGTAATTAATAAGTTCTGTGAATTTTATCATTCTACACTCAGTCTTCCACGTCAGTAATATTATATTCTGATCAAAGCATATTATGTGCATAGATATTTTGATTTTTGTTTTTAGCTAAACTGAGAGTAAATATTTTTGTGAAATTTAAGAATAGACATTTTCTCCAGATGATACCATTAATTCTGTATGATCCAATATGGCAATATCCTCGATAACCTGTTGTTATTTCATTCTAACTGTGCTGCTGTGGGATTATTGTTAAATTCACCTACATAGAACTATATAGCCGAAAAACATCTCCAATGGTCCTGCAAAAATGTATAAACGAGTAAAAAATCTAAGATACCGGGTTTTATAATATCGTCCGAAAAATTATCTATTGTTCACAAACAAATAATTATAAATTCTAAAAACCAGTCTTTCATTGTGATTTTGTTACTACTATTTTTTCTTTAGTTTTATTGTCACTTTTTATAGATTAGAGGTATTCTATTGATTTTTTTTATACATAAATATTTTATGTGGTTCTACGTCTGATTTTTTCTAAGTTTTTTGCTACCGCGATTTACTTAACAATTTTATAAATTGAAAATATAAAATATTGTTCACATTTTCATAAAAAGTTATTGTGGTTTCATTGTTTTAATGTTTTGGTGGTTGAAAATTTCTAAGTTTAATAAAATTGAAAAGTTTGATAGTATATGTAAAAAATGCATTATAAAACTAATAAACTCCGTTCATCGTGATGAATATAATTTTTTTTTCGAAAGCTGTACCTATTTATGATTCGCGTCATTCCTTATAAAATCACCACGTGAATAACGTAAAATCACAAATAATCAAACACATACGAGTACTAAGAAGCCTAGGAACAATTCAATTATTCGGATAATTGTTAACCGATTAAACCGGATTCGCCTATTTAACTCGAATCATCGAAACAACCGGAACGAATTCGTTCGTTTCGGAATTTAGAGTAGGTTTATTTATTTGTCATATATGTTTCGTATTTTATACACTACCGCACAGTCGTCATTATTTTATTGAACCAATCTCAGTCACGAAGAACCACGAATATCTATAATTATTATTATGTTGGTTTTGTGTCGTACTATACGTTCGTATTAATTTTTTTTCAAATTCGGTTAGCGTGTAATGTAAATAGAATTTATTGTGCTTTTGAACACCTAAACATATTCATTTTATGAGTTGTACCAAAACATTTGATAAGATTCAATGTGTTATTGTGGATCAGTTGTCCAAAGCGTACCTGAGGTCAACGGGAAAATGTGTGTGAAAGGAAATATTTTATTAAAATATTGTATGATTTAGAACGTTTAATAAATTTATTTTATTAAAAAGAATAGTGCATATAGAAAAAAAATATAAAATGGAGTTACCTTATTTGGAATTCACTATATCGACACTTCGTGATACTTGCAGGGATTAACTAGGTAAAATAAAATAAAATCAAAATATCACGGATAGATATATAGTAAGATATATAGTAAGTGATAGCCGATAGGTTTTTAGTCAGGTAAAAAGTGCAGATTTTCCTTAATGATTAATGTCAAGATATTCGAGAAGGGTCATTATTAGTGTTTGTGATTTTGCGGATTTTGTGGATTTTTCAATATTATATACTTGCATTTTGTCTTAGTCCGATTTTTAAGTCTACCTATATGGTTATATATCTTGTACATCCATATTAGTTTTAGAAGCGTAGTATAAATAATTAAATGTTTTTCTAGTTGACCACCGTGAGTTGTTATATGAGATCCCACCAAACTTTGTCTTTACCTCCTCGGAGGTTTATTCATACGTTTACTTAAATACAGTTTTGACAATTTTCACAAAACATTGATAAAAAAAAACTAATAATGATATTTGTAAACTTGTAACACCTACTGACAGTGGCAACCCCTACATTCTAAATCCTACGAAAAAATACTGATTATGGAGACCTAGCTATAACGAGATCTTATGTGAATCGTTTTCAGTGAGGTTTTATATGAGATCTCAATATCCAGGTTTAGTAATTTTGTTGAGATTTATAAATAAATTAGATCTCGTAGCAAATTTAAGTTATACATAGTGAAAACTCCATTGGCGGTCAACTAGGTGGTAAATTTGTATTTTATCAGTAAAATATTTCACTTTTATAACGGATTTATACGGCACATAATATAATATTGTTTATACGTCTTACTTTATGAAATTATAGCGAATGCTTTCTAAACGGCTAATCCATTCGCCGGCGTAGTGTAATGCGCTCTAGTTCGAACAATATCCATATGTGCTTACCTGCAGGCAGCAATATATACATAAACACGTATTATATCCAAAGTTTGAAAATCCCAAGCTCGTAGCTGCGAACACATGTCATGCATTTACGTGGTGACACGTGCGCTGAATAGAGATCGATTAGTACAAAATATATTTGTTCGCATAATCTCATGTCCTCTAAAGCAATAAATGCATACGCGCATTATGCCGGTATATACAATGATACCGGTGGCCTTTATGGCTGTTTGCGTACTAATCAAACGCGGAACCGTTCTTACACGTCCTAATATTATGTGTTGAGCTTGATAGCCGGGTGCTGCGTGAAAACAACGACTAAAATACATTGTTCGCGGCCTCCCATAGGAGACCATAGGACACCGCGAGAGTCGTCTTGCAGAAACTAATTATATAATATTATGGGTCACCACAATTTTTAAATATCGAAAAGTGTATACATACTTTGATGAGATTCACAGATATTGTACCACGGGTATAAATATAGTAAAATTATTTTTCCCTGCATAATCACCATTTTTATATATCAAATCGATGCACTTCTGTAGACGTAGCTGATCCAACTTTTGTCACCAATGCAGGAACAACTCACGTTAATAACTCACATCTCATTAATTTCAACCGTTTCTTTTGCCTCTCCGTCGTCTGAAAAATGTTTTCCACCAATGCATCAATTATTACGACCATGGATATGAGGAGAAATAACTACATGTGGTACAAACTCTGTACATTTCGTGAAAAAATATTATGCACTTTACGATTTTTAAAAAATGTTGTAACTTCCACTTTCTGCAGGACTTTTGTACGACCGTACCTATGACTGATCACGACTCACCAACAATCCAACTGATTTCTGCACGATCCACAGCTATTCTAGGACAATAATAGGAGTTTTGTTTCGCGTGTTTATTGTGTATGAGTAGTGAGTATACTTATAGTAGGAACCTCGATAAATTAAATACCTATCATATAACCGAACACACTTCATATTAATATAATACCTAAATCATCTCATAATATATAATAGTGATCAACCTTAAGAGGATAAAGAACTTAACTCTGTCAGGAATCAGTACTATATACGTCTATACCTATTATTATGTATAGAAACCCTTCCTAGAAAATAGTGTGATATAGTAACACACTAACAACACGACCGCGTTACAACGTGGGTTATAATAAGTGTCATATAACATAATTATACTATACAAACAGAGTGATTCGCCAAGCATGCTTACCACCGCTTTATCCTTTATCGATGACTCAAAAACGAGTAGTTCGAATTTCAATTTTCACAGAACAAAATTTTCAAAAAAATCACCTCTTAAACAATACTTCAATTTTAAAATAAGGTTAGATGAAGATGGTTCTAGTTGGAAAAAAGTTTGTATGGCCAATAAGGACACTCCTTCAAAATTATATGAAGAATCTAATAGTATTTAAACACATTTATAATAACTATATAGTATGTATCTTTTAAGTACCTACACTTAAGTTTATTTTATTTTTTTTAAATATTTATAAAGGCTTCAACTTTAATGGTCAATGATTAATTATTCATAATTAAAGAAAAAACACGGGGTTAAATATGTTTGATGAATCACTCTGTACATATGCATATCTATATATAATACACACCGTTAAATCGCTGTTATCACAATACTAACTACATATTATTATTCAATCGTTGCGTGTTAATTGTTATCTGCAATTATATATTAGCATAACGATATTATTATATTAATATCCTGCACTGTGATTATATACTAGAATATTATAATATGGTCACCATACGAATTTATAGGGTTTCAGAGCTTTCAACACGCACTGCGTATATATATATATATAATGCAAAAATGTGTGTACGCTCATTCGTTGCGAATATTATACTTCGAGTAAGTACATAAAAAAACCTTGTCTAGACGAAAGCTAGGATTACTGCACCTTTATTTTGCGGGATTTTTTTTTAATAAATGTTGGTTTTATTTTTAACCGCAGCCTTACACAAGCGTCTGAACACAATATACGCGGATCGTATACGTGGTGTGCATAATGCCACATCATACATAGACATAGCTGGGGGGCTGTCCGCCTGCCCCCTCTAAAAAAAATAACTCTGTTTGAAGCCCACTAGGATTTTATTATTGTCAACTTAATTTTCTGTATAAAGTTTTATGTTAAATATAAACCGACACGACAATAATAATTAATATAATGTTATAGCTGTGCGATGGTGCGTCTATGTCAATATACTTTATTTTGCAAAAATAAAAATAATCCTGGTCTCCAGACCCTCTCTCCCCTTACTATTATAAAGGCCTGCAGGTCACCTACTCCAATATGACCGATGTGGCCTATATCAACGGTGTGTCGATAGTATAATATTAATATGACGAGTATATTAACTTTTATACTTGAATATATTCCGTGTGCCGTACTACCGTCATAGAGTCGTGATTGCAGAAAGACGGTCGACTGCACGCATGCGCGGGTGGTCAACGCAAGTTAAACATTTTTCGTTTTATAATACCGTCGTCGTTATAGTAGCAGCACAAATCATGTATATACACAATATAGGTATAATAATAATAATATATCGCGCTATTATTACAATAATTATTATAACGACATTATTACTTTGTAGTAGGCCATTGTTTAATTTTAATCTCGACCATAACGCGAATAATTGCCTCATATAAACATGCGTGTGCGTGAATGTGTGTGTGTGTGTGAGTGTGTGTGTGTGTGTGAGTGTGTAACGTGTGTATGTGTGTGTGTGTGTGTGTGTGTGGGTGTGTGTGTGTGTGTGTGGGTGCGTACAACCACTTGGTCGGAGAGTCGCGTGTTGATGATGGGGACCGGCTGTGGCGGCGATTACGAAATTACATTTTACAATCGCAGCGCTCGCGCGTTTTTAATTAAACTGTCACGGGATAATACACACGCCGCTCGTTCGAAATCCAAAAGGGTTGTGACAATAAAACTTGGCCAATATATAATAATAAATATATACGTACACGCCACACGCGCGTGCGCTCTCATATTATTATATTTTAACTAACTCGGGCCTAGGTCCAATCGCCATCGCATCGATTCCGTTATAATAATACAATATTATTATTACTCGAATCGCAGCGGAAGCGGGTGAAGAAGTATTATAATATCGTATACCTTTTGGGAAGTTCGGAGTTCCGATCGGATGTAAACCGACGCCGGAGTCGGGTGAAAAAATAAACGAACCTCTGCAATGGCATCATAACTTAAATTATATTCTCGACAGCCACGGATCTATAACGTCCATATTAATGTGCTACTCATACCAAAACCAAAAAAACCCCCTGACTGTCCTTCCTCATATAGGCCTATAAGTCTCCTACCAACTCTCTCCAAACTATTTGAAAAACTTCTTCTCAAACGAATACTGCCAATAGTTGATGAAGCTAAAATACTACCAGACTCTCAATTTGGTTTTCGCAACAGTCACTCAACGATCCATCAGATTCATAGTCTGGTTGACAACATTTCATTTGCCCGAGAGGAAAAATTATACTGCACTGGTGCTTTCCTTGACGTCTCCCAAGCTTTTGACAGAGTCTGGCACTCAGGCCTCCTCTATAAATTAAAACCTATCCTTCCTAGTCCTGCTAGCCTAATTTAGTCCTACTCATGTCGTAGTACCTCCGCTGGGAGGCCTCTACATACGGGATAATCTGTCATTTATTTTTATTTTATTTTATTTATTTATTTTCATCAATTGTTCTTATTGTTCATGTATTGAAACAGATTGAATAAAAATACTTTAATAACAAAAAAAAAAAAATATTAATGTGCTGTAATATCAACCCATATTATATATTTAAGTGGATATGATGTATGAACATTTTATATTATATAGGTAAGTGGTGCGACTATAATAGCTCTTATATTATAATTTATAATATAAAATTATATAGTATATACCGGCCTTTGTACACTCGCGGGGTGGTCAGAGATAGAATTATAGAAGGCGGTCATCGTTTGTAACTGCTGCTGCACTAAGTGCACTATAACGTCATTGTAGTGAATTATTATCAATGACGGTTATCAATAGGTACCTACTGAATATATAATATAATTAGTCTAAATTACTGCTGTACGTTTGACCGGCCACTGTACACTGTAAACAGTTATCCAATGTACAACGCCGGTCAATTAGTTTAGGTGGACCATACAAATTACAAATTTACAAACAAACCGTCGACAACAATAATGTAGATACCTACCGTATTACGTCGCAATAAGAATCCGTAGTTGCAGATGCCCTGCAGTGGTCGGCCGCCCGTTCGTTTTATGTTCCGGAAATGTTATCCCGCAGCACCGCGGATATTGTTAGCGGCATCTCCGGGCTCGTCGACTACAGTGGTTTGGAAATCCGGAGACAAAATCGATCGATACCGCACGTCATATCGATGGTATCTGTTCCGAAAGTTTGGGACAAAGCCGCGGTGATCACGTTGGCTTTGCTCTGCAGTTGTATAGATATCTATCATTATATTATATTATATACCTGTATAATATATATATTTATGTACCTACACCGAGAAGTTGGCTAGCGATTTTTTCGCCGATTATTCTATTGATATATATATTTTATTATCCAAAATTCGTACTAGCGCCAATTCTTGCTTAACTCGCTATAGACAGTGTCTGCAGTACGAGATAATAGCATGATTAAATGATAAATGTGGGTAGCGACTCGATGGACGCGTTATCGGAGTTACAATAATAATAAATTACATACCGTCCTATCCGAGACCTCCGGCCACCCAACAATGCAATATCGGTGACATCGATCCTCGATACCGGTGTAGTGGCAGTCGTACCGGTATTAATAATAAATATTAAATATCGTCGAATTCCAGTTTCGGTATAAATCACGCCAACGTACAACGGTATAGATGCACTGTTCGTCCACGCCATTTCGGTCACGTCAAAAAATTGAGTTTATCCCAGGTAAATATTAAGATAGGGCATTAATTGGTCCCCGGGAATTAGTATAGGTATTTCCATAGGACGTTTGGTCCCTTTGGTTTTGATATACCTAGCTATTTGAAAACTCGGTTCGGCATTTAATGTAATAACAAACAATTTACATTTTGAATTAGAGTTTAGCTCACATACCGGCTGTGTACGAACTGAGTCCTAATAAAACCTTTTAGAATGAATTGATGAGTCCCGGGTAGTTTTAACTTTTAAGGTACATAATATACGACCTAAATGAGTAGACCGTAAAATTTAAAATATAAAATTAATTTAGTTCAAATACTAACGGAGTCCCAATCAATTTAAATAAAAAAAAAAAACATCTTTCTTTCCAATTTTACAGACATATAGGACTGTATGTAACAAAAAATTATAGGTACATGTATAGTTAAAAGTGTTTTTTTATGAATTAATTATTTTTTAGATTCTGAGTGAAACGATGAATGTATTGATTTTACAATGATGTGTGTTTTTTTTTTTATTTTTTTTTATTTTTTTATTTTTGTGTCTGTGTACACGATAAGTAGTCGAAATAATGTTTCGATTTTCGACTTCAGTATCTTGTTCGATGGGAAAGTGAATATCGTTGGTGCATTGGGGAGGTCAAAATTTTAATTTCCCAGTAGTTTTCAAAAGCGATGTGAAAAACAAAAGAAAAATTAAGGAAAAACGGGAATTTTTACGCAAAATCGATTTTTAACAAAATCGATTTTGGTTATTGGTGTAACTCTAAAACAAATGACCGTAGATGCATGAAATTTTCACTGGTTGTTTATATTTGCATTTTCTATACACAATACAATTTTGAAAATAATTTGACTTTTTTTGAACTGTTTACGGACATTGTCAGTTTTCAGTTTTTTTAAATTTTTTTTCTATAAATATCAATAAAATTTTATTTGTTGGGTAAAAAAGCTTGAAAATTTAATAGAAGGCTCCTAGGTTATTGTTTCAAAGGCAGATGAAAAAAATTAAAAATCCTTAGTCACAGTTTTTTTTTATACACGTTTAAAGTTCAAATCTTGAAAAAATACGGAAAAATCACGAAAAATAGCAAATTATTTTGAGTTGAAATTCATAAAAATTTTTCTTTTTAAATCTAAGATTTGAAAATGTAATATAAGATTACTCATAAGTTTGTCTACCTTTATCAAAAAAAAAATGTCTACAAGAAACTTAAATTAAATTTTTATGAGCGTCTGAAATTTATATTTTTACAACATTTGATATTTACTCGATTTCTCATGTAACAATTTTCTTATTTTATTGTAATTAAAAAACAAATGACTGTAGATACTTGAAAATTTCACTGAATGTTCATATTAGCATTTTCTATACACCATAAAATGTTGAAAATATTTTGACTCTTTTTGAGCTGTTTACGGACATTGTCAGTTTTCAATTTTTTTAGTTTTTTTTTCTATAAATAACAATAAATTTTTATTTGTTGGGTAAAAAAGCGTGAAAATTTAATATAAGGCTCCTGATATATCGTTCTAATAGCAGTTGAAAAATATTAAAAATACATAGGCACAATTTTTTTTTATAAGCATTTAAAGTTCAAATTTTGACAACATTTATCAAATTTATAATTTATTAATTATTTTGTGGTTAAAAATGTATAAAATGTTTAACTTTTATGGCTAAGGATTTAAAATTTAAAAAAAGGCTCCACGTAAATAGGTTATATATAAATTACTTTATTCACAATAATATCATCAAATATACTTGGTAATATCATAGGCTGACTGACCGTTTTCGCTCAGAATCGTTTTTCTTATACAATGATATTATATCATTGAATTCAAATTTAACACCATCCATTACAGTGACCCACTTGTAACCTACTGTACAGCAGAGCGACATCCACTTAACCACCTTTTTTTTTTTGTGTCTGTCATCACCTTTTAGGACAATAAAAGTGCTTGGATTTTCTTCAACAGTAACTTTTCTGATAGGAAAGTGAATCTAGTTGGTACTTTGCTTTGCAAAAGTAAAAATCAGTAGTTTTCAAAAGCGACGTGAAAAACAAAAGAAAAATTAAGGAAAAACGGGAATTTTTACGCAAAATCTGTTTTCGAGAAAATCGATTTTGGTTTTTGGTGTAACTCTAAAACAAATGACCGTAGAGACATGAAATTTTGACTGAATGTTTAAATTAGCATTTTCTATACACCATAAAATTTTTAAAATATTTTGACTCTTTTTGAGCTGCTTACGGACATTGTCAGTTTTCAATTTTTTTAGTTTTTTTTTCTATAAATATCAATAAAATTTTACTTGTTGGGTAAAAAAGCGTGAATATTTAATATAAGGTTCCTTATATATCGTTCTAATAGCAGTTGAAAAATATTAAAAATACATGGCACAATTTTTTTTTATAAGCATTTGAAGTTCAAATTTTGACAACATTTATCAAATTTATAATTTATTAATTATTTTGTAGTTAAAAATGTATAAAATGTTTAACTTTTATGGCTAAGGATTGAAAATTTAAAACAAAGCTCCACGTAAATAGGTTATATATAAATTACTTTATTCGCGATAATATCATCAAATATACTTGGTAATATCATAGGTGGCTGACTGACCGTTTTCGCTCAGAATCGTTTTTCTTATACAATGATATTATATCATTGAATTCAAATTTAACACCATCCATTACAGTGATCCACTTGTAACCTACTTTACAGCAGAGCGACATCCACTTATCCACCTTTTTTTTTTTTTTTATATTGATTTGGTAAAATTTTATTAATGTGTGTAATAAACATATAATATAATGACGTATATAGTTGTATGTAGTCGTATGTAGTTCAGTTGTTACTTACTAATAAATAAATAAATATAGGTAATGATTAAATTAAATTTCTTATATTTGTGAAAATGTATGAGATAAACTTTTATGTGGGTAAATCGTACTGATGATTTTATATTTTACTCAAAGTAATCCAAGCACTCAATTAGTATATTTTTTTTCCTCCTCTGTTATGGTATGAGGACTCAATTAGTATGCACCACACATACGCGCCTGGCTGCCTATTCAACGTCAAATCTATTTATTATATTAGTGCATTATTAAAATATTTTATTTTTATATTTTAATTGTGAGTTAATAATTATTATGAACTTTTAATTATTATTTGTAATTATATTATGAATATTTGTATTATTGTCAATTAATAAAGCTTCAAGAAAAAAAAAATTAAATAATTAAATTAGAAAAAACCTAACTCAGCCAAGAAAATATAATGAACTGATATTGAATTAACTTTCAAACTGAATACTATATTTGCACTATTTAATTGTTACTGAAGACTGAATAAACTAATAAGAAATAATTATTTAAAAAACTCGGAGGCCGAAGTAAGTATTGTAATAACTCTCGTGGACCAATTAGTATCATATCTTAAAATTTACCAGAAACTCATTTGGTTGACGGGACGAAACGTCTTAGATCCGCATACCTACTATCTGCCAGAGTCTTCTAAGATCGTCGGTGGACGGCGTTTGGCTCTAAGTTTGCGCGTACACACTACATCATTATAGATTATATTGTGGTTCTCACGTTTCGTCGGCACCGAACGTTTGTCATGTTACACCCGCGGTAATCACGATGGGGATTCGACGTCGTTATTGCATTACACGACACGCCGGCACATCATAATATAATCTTAACATAGGTTTTAAATAATAATATTATTATATAATAATACGATGATAACAACAATATTATAATGATATCACGAGAACAGGACACCGCACTCGTCGCATAACATTGTGAGCTGCAGCCCGGCCGAATTGATCGTGTGCGACTTCGTCCGATAACGATAATGGATATTGAATATATTATTATTGTTCATCTTATCGACGGTGCTTCACGTGTACGCGCTGACCCGTTATATTATTATTGTATTTCAGTCGCAGAGCGCTCACGAACAACAAGCTGTCCTGCGCATAACATTATGAAAGCTTCGTCACATACAGTCAACAACGGTAAAACCACCTTAGATCATATTTTATATAATATATTGTGTAGTGTACAATATTATGATCTGAGGGTAAAACGTCTTCCATCTATAGTCCATATAGTCTATACTCCTCTGTCACGGTTACCTATATTAGGCATACCCACGGTACTCTACTCATATTATGGTGCAGTTCAGAAGTGTCGACGTATACAACTACCTACCATATATTATGATGTGTTCGTGGTCTCTATACCGCACTCGTAAAAGAACAGAGTAGGTACGCTGATTATTTATCATATTGGTCATCGAATAGTCATTATTGTTCCAAATACTTAATAAATAATAGTTGTATTCTCAATGAACTTAAACCGAACGTAAATCCATGACAATAACTGTATGATGTCCGTCCTATAAATTGTTACCATCGACATGGTCTATTCTGTAATTATAATAATACCTTGACATGTATTTTTATTTTTTATTATTATTGTATATTTATATAACAATGTCATTTCTCATCTTGGTGATCAACGCTCTATCATAATTATCACAATTATTTGTATTATTATTATTATTTATTATTGTCAAGCATAAATTGCTTTTAGCAGAAAGCCGTATACATTTATTAATAAAAATAAAATTGTGTAGTATAATAATTTATTATTACTATTGGACGTATACAAAACTGAACATTAAATAATTAATGAAATTATTGCAATGTGATAAAATGTATCTATGCGTCATTCAAAACGGTAAAAAAGGACAAAATTATGTCGTAAACATTTTTAACGCAATATCTGAGACGTCAAATAAAACACGATTATTAGTACACGTATAATATTATAATATAAGAAGTGTTCAGTGTACGCTCGTCTCATGCAAATAATTTTCCAAACATTATAACCCATATACTGAGGAGGCATACTATAGCTGTATACACTATAAAGTATATATGGTTTCAATATTTTGTTCATACATTATATATATATATATTATAACGTCCTTAATATAAATCAGTTCGTTTAACAATATAAACTTGTGTATAATCTTACTGGCTCCCGTCTTTGTTGATTGAAAACGTCTTCTTAATAATGAATACAAATTTCCGGCCGGATGCTGAGTAAAGCGGCGCGATTGCGGTTTCATCGATGTGTAGTTTATTCTTTTTTCAACCCTTTTTAGAGCACCAGAGCGGTAAAATTTCCATAAGTACACTGTGAAATGAAGGCACTTCAAATGTATATATTATACTCTTCATAACATTGCTTGAAAATATTTATATTTTCATTGTTCATTTCAATACTATATTATTATTATTCTGCATTTCGCTCACTGTACATATATGAGATGGCTACTATAACAGTCCACGACACATTGCAGGTTAAACGTCTGTAGATATAAACTTTCTGGCCATATATTTTGATAGTAATCAAATATAATATGTCAGAGTACGGTAAAAATAGCATAAAAAAAGTATAATAATTAAAATGATATAATGTTATTATAATAAACATAATATGACATGATATCAAGTTATAGCAATAATATCTTGCTCCTTTAAACACAATAATATTATGTTAGTGATAGAGAATCACAATTAAATATTAAAAATTAAAATCTAAGAAACTTCTAAATAATAAAATATAAGCTAAATAATAACAAGATAATATTAACGTAAAAAATTATGAATAATATTAAATTTACATATTTTGTGTTCTATAAATAAACATATCAATCAAAAACAAAAACAACAGACAATATTATTGACGATTATTCAAATTTTAAACTAGATAGTCTTACTACACACGAATATACCGAGTGAATACTTACTAAACCATGTAGGTACGTTATTATTATAGAGTTCGAATAAATTCAGCCTTTATCGAGTCATTCCGTTTACCTATGTTGATATAATATAAACAAACCTGAATATCGGACGTGTAAATACAAAATGAGTATGCAGAGCACAATAATTTCAACTATGTTTTCGTTTTCCTCCAGCGTCGTGACTACACTTAACCGACGGTCGTAAATTTAAGTAGAAACCGGTGTCTTCTATAAACATTACGACAAACTCGACACCGCATATTACAATATAGGTAGGTAGGTACCTATTGCATGCGCAGCTGACGACGACGTAATGTGGCGAAATGGTTATAAATGTATAAATTCAGTGCCCGCGCGTGTCCCGTATAATATTATAATAATAATGCGCACACACAATAATATTATGGCGTAATGCAAATGGGCCGAATAGGACTCGCCGACAAACGTGACGGATCACGTGCCATGACGGCGCGGCTGCGTCTAAATTAATTTCCGAAAACGGGGTCGCTCTCGATGGAAATCGGTTGATCCGGATCGGATAAGTCTTTAAAACACAAGTATTCCATTATATTGGCGGAAAAGGTCTCGGGCGGCAAAAACAACGGTTAGGTGTTTCCGGTCGCTCGCGCGCGCGCGACAGCTGTTGCAGATTGAATAATCCTCTGACATTACGGCAGCGGTGACGACAACGACGACGACGACTGGTCCCCTCTTCTCCGTCAATCATCCCCCCCTCCCCGCCAAAATATATGAAAAAAAATAAAACCATACTTGGCCGGCGTGCGGGCGAGAAAAAAAATATGAAAACAGAAAAACCATATCGCCGTATATGCGCGGTGTCCCCTCCCGCACATCACACGCCCGCCCTAAGCTCCAAGCAGTATAATACCCCCGGCGGCCTATCCACCGCTCGAGTGACTGTTCCCTTCGACCCGAACCACCGGATGATCGGACGTCTGCAGCCCTGTCATCGGCACGTGATACTCGCTCGGCCCCCTTCTCCGACCCTCCCCATATACGCGCGTATATAATAAGTTCTCTCAGTGCGCGCGCGGTTGCACCCCGACAGCTGTAGCGGTCGACACTGGCGAGGTCTTGTACGAAATGCACTTATCCGCGGCCTTTTGATCTGTGCCACGACCGGGCCCGTAGGTGCTGGCGGGGATGATCGCGAATGCAAATCAGCACTACAGCGAACCTAGCCAGAATAATATAATATTATGTATATGAACAGCACAGCTGAATATATGTATATAGAATGATTTGAAAAACAAAGGCAGGTCCGGAAATTTGACTATATAGGTCAATCGGATGTATATTATAGGTACACCGTACACGTGGGCACGTGGCCGAGTTGCGAACATAAAAGGTTATCGTGCAAGAGATATATAGCGCCGGAAAAAGTTGGTTGAAAGACTGACGTCCCGCTTTGGTGTGTGTGTTTGTGCATACAATTATTTTGACTTTTATAAGTAAATATTTTGTACGCATTTAACGTATACCTTTGACGTCAACATTTTCAATTGACTCTCACTCCGTAACACGCTGCCGATACACCATTCGTTGTTTAACGAACAAGGGTTTACACCCAATGGCCTAATTTTCCGCAGATTAATTAATAAAAAAAAAGAACAAGGGTTTCGACGTAAAATATGATAAGCAATATTATAATATTTGTTAATGGGCACTGCAATCGGATGATTTAGCGTGGCTGCATAGGACATTATTTGAAAACTCGCGATCGCCAAATATGATTACTGCTCTGGCGAGGGGTTTGTCCGGACGTTATATTAAATGGGTAATATAGGTAAAACACTATACAACGTTCCTGAATAATAGTAAACCGACGGAATAACTACGTTGTTTTGCTATTATTACATATGTTATTACTCGGTATTCCACGAGAACGCTTTGAAAAAAACTTTTACGGAAATTCTCTTCTAACGATATCAAACTGTGACTTGGGTGATCCCCATAGCGCGTTACGTACATATTATACTTCGTCTCGTTCTTCTTAATCTATTCTCGCAACAAGAACAGAGCTCTTTTATTAATATTGAGTGTTTCTAAGGACACATCCATCAAACTCAATACTCGTATAATTATTTTAAGCTTTGCGGAATGTGAGAAAACTTAACGATATGACGACAGACAGACGTACAATATCCAAAGCCAACAGACATTGTTGAAAAGATGCAGTTGCACAGTTAAAATACGTAATCATCGTTTCGACAATGGAGTATTGTAGTGTTTGTTCTATTTCTTGTATATATAGTTGAACTTAAAATAATTAATACTTTTACTCGGAATAATCTAAATTAAATTGAAATTATAATATTAATTACATTATTGCTATCAAAATATCTTAATAAAATACATATTTTCTGAATAAACAGACAGTAAGAGCACGAGATAACTTATCAGAGGGATTTTAAATTTAAATATATCAATCCGCATCCGAGTTGAATGTTGTTATAATATACATAAGTCTTTGGAGATAAGATAAAACAACAGTACAATAATATGAAATAATGTTTTTACTTTGTTTATTAAACATAACATATATTTATGTATACTAATATAATCGCTTACACTACATTACTATTATAATTGAATATTATGGTATTTCATGAAATCCCAAACTACTCCATTTTATTAAATTATATTTTCAATTTTGTTAAAAAAAAAAAATGTGAGAGTACGTCGTGCACGTATTATATAACCGTTAGTAGTTAGTTTAAATATTTTCAAAACAAAATAAAAGTATAATAATATGTTTCAAAATTATTATAGTAGGTAATAAAACATATAGGTAGGCTAACGATAATATGGCCAAGGATTAAGGACAGTTCACTATAGGAGAGAAAAAACATTATAAAACGATGACGATGCTGTAATTATATGCCCTACACGGTGCACTGCAGTGTAATTCAAATAAAATAATATTATATTTTATACACTGAGCGGTGTTGTACACATTTCTTTTATTTTTGTTATAATAAGTGTGAACGGCGGGAACATTAATAATATTAACGATCATAAAGTATAATATAATATACGAAAGCAAAAAAAAAGTACTTTACAAAAATACCACGAAGGTCATATTATTATTATATCCGAAACAACATTTTCACCGATCCAATAAAATATAATTTTGTGCTCATATATACTGTTTTTATTATTACCGACATGTCGACATGCATACATTGAAAGAATAATATATAAATACCGCAGAAAAATGTACGTTTATTTACAATATTATGCAAAATTTAAAAAAAAAATGGTTTATTAATTCTTATACATTATTATAATATTTTATATAACGTATAAAATACAGGGTATCTCATCGTGTTTGTCCTCTACTTATCCCACCCACCCGCCGCCGACGATCTAATCTCATCCGCCAGTCTTTTGACTTCGAAAACTATTAATTGTACACAATATTATGTAGGTAATATATACAACTCTGCGGAAATTAATAAAATTGGCCTTTAATAATATTGTTAACATAAATTAACGCTAAATAAATCAGCCTTTAAACACGAACGTTTTCATTTTTTTATTTGCGTTTCGAGTTTTGGTAAGCCATCATAAAGCGCAATATAAAATATATAATATTATACTAATTACACTCTTATATAATAATTTTCCGAAATTGTAATTAATTTATTGACAGGAACGAACATGGTGAGAACTGAGAAGACATCAGTGGCGTAATCAGCTATTTTGAAAGGTGGGATGATATGAATTTTTGAATGTTTTCAGGCTTAACGGGAAAAAAATTATTTTCTTGAATTTACCTGCAGCAGGTGCTAGTTAATTGTAATAATAATATAATATCTTTGATGGTATGTAAGGGTGATATTGTTAAATGTATATTGTTAATAACATGTTGACGTAAAGCTCCCCGAGATTGCGGCGATTATGCTTTCATTACTTTATCACATATTATTTATAATTTTTGTCAATCACCTCTCCGTTAGCTTATGATATGATATTATATTAAAAATCACACGGAAAAAATTTTTAAAATTCAATTAACATATTCATTTAAACAATGAATTACGACACTTTTTTTTTCTCCGTCTCGGTAGAAATCGATAGACAAAAAGAAAAAAGCCGAAGTGGGGAATACGATACCCTCGTCCACCCACCCCCGCCCTACGTGAGCTAGCCGCTGGTGCTGCGTGTGCATTAAAGTAATATATTTTGTTAGCGTGTATATAACGTCGTCGTTGGTGTGAAATATGAATATTATTGGGATTTCCCCCCATTTTGTGCGGGTTTCGTTTCGATTTCGGGAACCGAAGCGACTTGGCCGAATAATAGAGAACGGCGACGACGATGACGACGGCGGCGGCGGCGACTACGACGACGACTACAACAACAGTGTACGTCGTTATTCACATCGATTTATTCCGTTCGTCAGCACGCGGCGCGCCACAGAGACAGAAGGATTAATAAATTAAAAATGCGCGACGTCAGCGAAAATATTAGCTCCGCGCCGTAATAACATTATAAACGGCAATGACACGCGGTGTCAATAATACTCGACGTGCCGGCAGTGGAAAGTATTTTACCCGCAGTGAAATAATTGCAGTCGGAAAACTCAATTAATACCGTTATAATTAATGGGGCCGCGCGCGCGATCGTCGGCATCCGAAAACCGAACGCCGCTCGTCGCCGCGACGGACGGGAATCTTAATGAGTCGTCGGCGACACGACCGCGACACAACGGCCAAACGTGAAATTATTATAGCTGAAACGCGACGTCATGACGTGGTAACGAATGTCCAAAACGGCTGAAATGTCTCTGACTTATTGCGCAGTGCACCGATATTGTTATTATGTTTACATAGTATTTATAATATTAGTACCTACGCATTAAACCCGCCCCGTTTTAACAGTCGTGGTCCGATAATAATAAAACGTTTCAAAGTTTTCACATTTAAAAAAATAATACATATTTTAATTTAAATCATTTAATAATACGTAATTCACTTGGTTTGTGGTAATACACTAAATCCTATACTAGTGTAATGTGCTTCAAGTCTAATATCGCAGTATAATATTATGCTTATTAGTTATCGATTAGACAAACTTATACTATACTTACCTACTAATAACGCACTATACATATTATAAAACTGATATCGGAAAAATAATGTAATGTAATGTAAATAACACCTAACTTAACACAAAACCATTGTACTATAATGACCTAGTTGTCGATGAATTTAATGATCAATAGTAAAAAAAAACTGATATCTACGATTACGGACCTTTTAGAGTTTTAACCGAGTACAAAATATTCATCACGGTTTTCCTTATTTATTTTAAAGTAATTTGTAATAAACTAATAAACTTTGATATTTTTTTCTTCCTAATAATTTAATAAATATAGTATCGTTTAGAACTTTTTTTTTAATAACAATTTATTTTTTAAATTATTATAGCTTTTAGTTGATGGCATGATGCTTATTATACATTTTTATATACATTACTGTGTAATGCATTTATCGTAATTATGTTTTTAAATTTATTAATTGGTTAATACACTTAGTTTAATATATTTAAATGTACTTATAATACTTTGTAATAATTGCATGATGTAAATGTATAAGCCGTAGGGCGTTACCACACAAATAAATAACAACTATAAAAAGTTTAAAATTTTTAAAGTAATTTACCAAA
Organism: Metopolophium dirhodum; assembly: GCF_019925205.1. Lineage (NCBI taxonomy): Eukaryota > Metazoa > Arthropoda > Insecta > Hemiptera > Aphididae > Metopolophium > Metopolophium dirhodum. The sequence continues at coordinate 12,457,919 of NC_083561.1, forward strand.
ACGAAATAATACATTTATAATTAGAGAATTTGCCTTTCTTAGTCCCATTGTTTTAATTTTTATTTACTATTTGAAACTAAGAAAGAAAGTCGTTTATTTTCTAAAAGAACGAAACCCGTTGAAAAAAAAAACAAGAAACCGGACGAATCGTCATTCATAATATGGAAAGTCTGAAAGTGCCAAAAACTGAGTAATCGTCTTCGTATAGTCGGGGTGGGCAGCGGGTATTGGATTTTCCCTATTTCGTCGTTATGTCCACGAACATCACGGTTTAGACATAATATTATTCGCCTAGTCGTATTGGATAAAATATTCATGAAGGAAAATTGTCTTTTATATTACCGTCTTACGTGCACGATTCGGACGTGCAGGACTATAGGGTGCAGCATTATGTTTCTCATCTTCATATTTTCGTAAAAAAACAAGCTATACTAGAGAATAAGTATATGAATTGGTATACATAAATATAATATATTAACTTTAACGATTACCGTTCACGTCCACCCGACACAAGCCCGTCCACGCGAGGGTAGATAAAATCATCGAAGACAATGAACATCTAACATTGTATTTAGACACATATTATGACTCGCCGGATCGGACGAAATTCGTCGCTATCGGTTTCCATTAAAAATGTCGTTGAAAATTCGATGACTATATACATTACAATATAAATTATGTATAACAATACATGGATGTATCCTGTGAATTCGTGTCACAGCAGTGCGACCTCGTCGCCACCTTATTCTCGAGCATACTGCATACACATAATATTATTATTTGGTATAATGTGGTACTTATATTATACCTATATCATAGATTTATATTGTAATTATTGTATAGTTTAGATCGGACACACGTGCACATTCCGAGCTCACATCGCGCCCGCGCGTTATTATATTATAACTATTATTATTACGTGTGTGTGTACACTTAACGTGTGTATATAACGTACTGACGTTCCGAAGATTTACGATCTACCTATGTACAAACACCGTGTTTCGCAGTCGGGGTCGTCGGTCAGCAGCGACGTAGGTACCAATAATACGCATACTGCAGTATACCAATATTATATAACGCGCGTATACCTATATCGTCGATACCATTAACACGGTTAGGTGTACGCATTATATAATGTCGTCTTCTACAATATTATTATAGCTATGTCCTTAACGTATTATTATAATATTGACCACTCCGGGAGTGGTAAACTGCAGTAAGCTTCTTACGTTATTATACTCAACCGCCGTCGATGAGAAACGATTATAATTAATGTAGTATTATAATATGGGTACGTCACAGATAGTTCTCCGCCCCGAAGATCACGTCACATATTCACAGGCGCAAATAGGGGGGGGGGGGAGCTTTAGGAAGCCCCCAAACATTTCCCACATTTTGTTTTAAGCTTATTCAATATTATAAAAGCAAGGCTTAGCCCCCCCCCCCCAAAATCCCAAACTCCGTTTGAGTCTATGCACATATTATCATTGTTATACACACAACATATACCTGTCGGAAGATTTGTACATACAGATAACGTAAACGCACGCGAATGATGTCGTTACGTCTGTCCGGACGTATATATTATATAATAATATATCGTGTGACATGTACAATAATTAAATAAAACGCGTGTGCCGTCGTATATTATTATTATTATACTGTACTCTCGTGTCTCGAAATCTGCTGCTGCTGCTGCTGCTGCTTCTGCTTCTGCTGCTTCCGCTACTGCCGCTGCTCTCCGGCTGCTGCCGCGGAGAAGAGGTGGTGAAAAATAGTGTAATCAATTTGGGAAAACGCGTAATCCGGCTTCGGCCCGTGCGCGCGCGTTTTTGGGGTGTGGGCGAGGGGGGCGGCGAGTGGAATTCGGCGGGGGGGGTGGCGGTCGGGGCCCCTCCGCAACACGGTCTCGCGCTCGCCGAATTGCACGATACAATATTTATGCCCCCTGCGCGCGACATGCGTCGTCGTATACGACCGTGTACATTATGCATGTGCGTACAAGCCCCCGAACGCTGTGTATTATTTCGGTATTAAATCTGCGAATTCAATTTCGCCCGTTTAATAATTCCCATCATATATACAAATATTCGTATAGTATATAGTACCTACCTATGTGTAATATAATGTTGTCAGCCGCCGTCGTTGAATTAATCAGTTAGGAATATTCTTCGGGGACGACTACGTCGTATCCCCGCGCGTGGTTTAATTCGTGCGTACCCACAATATGTGTATATTTATGCCCGCGAACGATACAGTAAACATCACTCGCGTAATTCTCGATAAAACGGCGGTGGTAAACGCGGTTACTGTTTTTACGGCAGGGTATGCCTATTACACACCCTATATATTATTGTACCGTGGCTCGTGACCGTATTTAGGGTTATAGGAACCGTTTTTGAGTTTATGGATTTCTGTTCGTCTTATCAAGTCGAGGATTCTGTTTCAGTGCCGCCACCTATTTTAAGGCTTAGGAATAACATAATATGATATGTAGTATTTAAATATTAAATATAACTACAACATGTTACTGCAGCTATTAGGTCCTAACGAAGTGCGTGGGATCAACTAGTATCTATATAAAATATAAATCTAATATTCTAATAATCTAATAGGTATCAGTATAGTTACCTACCTACATAAGTATTGTACAGTAAAACCTGTGTAATATGGAAACGGTTGGGACCGGATATTTTTTCCATTTTAGACAGGTTTCCGTTTAATACATGTTGTAAAAAAAAATTTCCCGATAGATCTTTATTCAATGTAATTTATTATTTATTAATAATTTATTGAAGAAGTTCATTTTCATTATTTTAATCCAATGCGAACATTTCTAATCGTTTTATTTCATGTAGAGCGTTTTTATACGTTTTAATATCATTGCCGTGCAATGGTACATTATTAGTTTTGTCTTCGGGACTGGATTGTTCAACGTCTATTGAAGTGCAAGGTTTTCTAAGTTTTCTATTCATTGGCTGATAATTTTAAAATAGTAAGTGTACGTTGTACATATTTCCATGATAGGTTAGGTTAGGTTAGGTTAGGTTATAGGTACATGACAAAATATCGTTTCCATTTCCACGTTAATCAGGTTCCATCTTACTCAGGGTACGATGTATTTAAAAATACATTAGGTTCGCCGGGACCGTAACATTTTTCCATAAAAGTTAGGTTTTTACGTTATTCAGGTTCCATATTACACAGGTTTTACTATATAATATTATGACTGAATATGTATAATTTATGATTTCACTTACTACTTATAAATAATATTACGTATTATGATGCAAACTTCATTATTTACCATTAATTTAATACCAATGAGAACCAATTGGAATAAAACGTTTTTTTTTAAATTATAGGATTTACTAAAAATAAAAATAACCCGTGAGAACCGAAAACCCCCTACAATCGGTTCTGGTGGGGTTTCAGTTCCATGATTTCCGACTCTCATACCGGTTCACTTCGATACGGGGTGGTTCAAGAAACACGGATAAGGCAGACCCTCCGACCCCGTACCGATGAGGTAAATTTCGTATAAATTTATGAATTGAATTCTGATTATACTTATTAGGCACCAAACCAATATTTTAAGTGGCTGAAATAAAACCCAAACCCGGTGCCCACACTATAATATATTGTATGCGTTGTGTTCGGCGCCGTCAAACTGGACGATATAATAATCGGTATCAAACGGTTCATAAATCGATTAGCGTAATAGATAATAATAGGTACTGTAAATTATACGAAAAACTCGATTTCTGTTTTACCGGCATCGAATTTAAAAACGAGTAGTGTATAAAATACCTATATATACCTATATCGGTAGAGGTACCTATATTGGACGCTCAGCATCCAAACATCATCCGGTTCAATAGATTTAAATAATTTTCTAATAATATCAGCATTCTTTTAATTCAATAACATGTAGATATATTAATTGAAATTTGCATTTACTGTCACGTAGTTAACATTTATTCTTTTCTAGGATTTTCCAACTCGTTTTACAGGTTTTTTTATGACAACCATTATTCCCAATATTTTGTACTTTTTTTAAATCTTACAAAATTGTTAAATTGAAATACGTCGTAAAATACATTTCTGTCAATGTAAGTGTAATTTTTCGTTCCTTGGTGTTTAAACATAATTTCTCAATTTATTTGTGTAATCGCATTCATTGCAGACGGATGTGGTGTGTATATTATAGTGTATACAACTATATAACAACAATAAAACATTTTATAATAGGTATAAGTTATATATTTTATGCTGAGATTATTAGTTTTTCCGTTCGCCGTCATAATCATTTAGGTCTCTTTGAATACATCTGTGCGCGGCAAACGAGTAAGTCGAGTAGAGGAAATGAAATTGTTTTAAAGTTAATAAGATGGAAAATTGTTCGTGGAGGCTATGATGTGCGTTTTTCAAAATGTCTTATTTGTTAGCGCTCGAGTCGCTTTATCGTACACTGTCGCGATTGTCATTATTTATCTTATATTATTTTGTGATTAGTCGAGTTAGTCGCGTATCGAAGTTTGTACCGAGCACAGCGAGCGGCTCCACAATTATTATTATTATATTATAAATAAAAGCATACAGTCCACTTAAATTCTACGTTTTCCTTTATTAAAGGTCTTAGTCCTACATTAAACATGGTCCATTCGAACCGGACGGAAACCGTATAATATAGTAATTATAGTTGTGTTTATTTTGAGTGCGTCGGTTAAAAGTCACGTGCGTGCGGTTAAATAGGCGTAATAAAAAAAAAAATTATAGCCTTGTCGAAAAAGATTCGCACGTGAACGTCGTTTTCGTTAAAATATTAAGAATAATATAGTCGTATATAAAATAATAAAATATTATCTTAGTTATATTAAACCAAAGTATATTCGCGCGTGCAGTTTCTCGTGATTTGAAGAGTATAATATTAAAATTTATATCTATCGAAAGAATATACGTTGGAATATATTCTTGTGCGTATGAAACGTAAAAAGTATAGTATTGTGGTCCAGTTAATATTATATTTCGCGTGTACCCGTTCGAGAAGCTCGAAGAAGATCGATTCCCGTGCCAAGGTCATCTTGATGAAGACAAATGTAAGGTAAGAGAATCTCAATTTCCTAGTATTTTTAAAATACGTTCATAAAAATTCCCGATATTCCTATCCCGACATCGAGTGTAATCAGCCGCGTTATGTACAGTACAACAGTCAACTCGTAAAATAAATGCGATAATTGTTGGAGATACGAACGATTACGATATTATTTCAGCGTAGAAAACGAACGATCAAAACGTTCAAAAGCGTATACCTAGTCAAATTCTTATCGCTAAAATTCTGCCGTCGTTATAGTATAATCTCTTTACGAATTGGTAAATAGACCGCTAGTTAGGTATAATTACGTCTTATTACGCTATAGCCTATATATTTCTTAACCCTCGATATACCGTAAATTATCAGTTGCCAGCTGTCACATATTTATTATATTAATTTATATCGGCAAAATGGTAAACACTCTAAAAGCGCGGCGAGGACAAATTAGAGGCAATTTAACACGATTTTGGACTTATGTGTCTACTCCGGACAATGATCCTAAGCAAATAAGTATACGACGACCAAAGATTGAAGAAGCATGGGAAGAGTTTCAACAGGTACAGTCGGAGATTCGGGATGAGGAAGATGCAAATGAACATGAAGAATATCAAGTAGATTTCGAAGAGTTATATTTCAAGGCAATGGCCAAAGCGGAAGAGAGACTTCAACAATCAGAAATAAAAGAAAACTTGTCCATCGACACACAAGTAGGAAAAGAAAAAAACGGTGTAAGAGAGATAAGTAATGCCGTACCATCGATAAAATTAGCTGCGTTACAAATACCCGTGTTCTCAGGTGTATACTCCGAATGGGCTCCGTTCTATGATATATACACCGCACTGGTTCACAATAACAAACACCTGACAACAATAGAAAAATTTATTCATTTACGTGCGTCACTATCCGACGATGCGGCGAACTGTGTCAAGAACCTAGAGACCACAGTTAATAATTATGAACACGTTTGGAACAGTTTGGTTACGAGATATAATAATAAAAAATTATTAGTACAAACACACGTAAAAGGTATTTGTGATTTACCTACAGTCAAAGCGAGTTCGTCCACGGGCTTGCGACAATTTTCAGATGGTTTACGTGGTCATATATCGGCCTTAAGAGCATTGGATCAACAACCGTCAGAGTGGGGACCGTTGTTAACACATATTATATGTACTAAATTAGACGCAGTCACTATAAGCGATTGGGAAACGAAGTGCGGGAGAGACGAAATCAAAAAGGTCGACGAATTAATCGAATTTTTAGAAGCACGTTTCCACGTATTAGAAGCTGTTGAATCGTCTAAAAAAATATGCAGTGTTTCGAAAAATGTTAGCGAAAATAATAATTACACAGGTAAAAAAGGCACAAAAAATACCACATCATCTACTTCATTTGTCAACACCTCGGAAATAAAATGTTACGTATGTCAACTATCGCACACTATATACAAGTGTCCCAAGTTTATCGCACTATCAGCGATCGACCGAATTAAAAAGGTAAACGACCTTAATTTGTGCAACATTTGCCTCCGGCGTCACGACAAAAGGAAATGTCTTGGGCGAAATTGTCTAAGGTGTTCCAAGCCACATAATACAATGTTACACATAAACAATTACAAACACCAACCAAATTCAACGAGTGAAACATCAGAAGCAAACAGTAAAACTGAGGGAGAAACACCTGCCTTAAGCACGGTGACCGCCCACGCATTCGCGTCGGGTGAACAGGTGTTATTAGCTACGGTAGTAGCCCTAGCTGTGAGTCCCTACACGAAAACGACAACATGTCGTGCTTTATTAGACTCCGGGTCTCAGAAAAATTTTATAACGGAAGAGATGGTGCAGACACTACGTTTAAAAAGAAATAAAATTAAACACGTAATCAGCGGTATCGGTGAAATAGTACAACATGCGTCGTCGTCAGTATGGTTAAAAATAAAATCCCGCGTAAGTGATTACGCAGTATTTCTACCAATGATAGTAGTACCAAAGATCACGGGTCAATTACCTCCGCGAAATATAACAACAACATGTAACGTTCCCGATAACATTAAATTGGCCGATCCACATTTTAGTACGCCCCAAAAAATCGACATATTATTAGGCGCAACGCATTTTTATCAATTTTTATGTGATGGACAAATACGTCCCTCGACGACTGGGCCGTTATTCCAAGAAACAGTATTTGGATGGGTGGCCGCTGGAGCAATATCGGAAAATAGTTTATCAAAGGCATCGACTTCGAACACGTTTTTTAGCGCAACCGATAGTGAATCCACGCTAGAGAACGCATTACAACGATTTTGGCTGATTGAAGACGTAAGCGATACACCACCTTATACGATCGAGGAGCGTACTTGTCAAGAATATTTTAATAAGACCGTTATTAGAAATGACGAGGGACGTTTTGTCGTACACCTACCGTTTCGGGGTCGATTTAATAAAACTAGGAAAGTCGTACGAAATCGCAAAACGTCGCTTCTTAGCAATAGAACGTAAGTTCCAAAAAGATAAGGAATTAAAGAAAGAATATTTTTCTTTTATGAAAGAGTATGAGTCATTAAACCATATGGAACGGGTAGATGAGAGCGAACTCGAAAAAGAAGATCAAACGTGTTACTTGCCCCACCACGCCGTTAGAAAAGACAGTAGCACGTCTACAAAGTTGCGGGTAGTGTTCGACGCATCTTGCAAAACAGATAACGGTATTAGTCTTAATGACGTGTTATTAAAGGGCCCGGTTATCCAAGACGATTTATTATACATTATTTCACGATTTCGAACTCATAATTACGTTTTAACGGCCGACATAGTTAAAATGTACCGGCAAATATTAATGACTGATAAACATCGCGATTATCAAAGAATATTATGGCGCACGGACCCTAATCAACCTATACAAATATATCGACTGAACACGGTCACATATGGCACAGTACCCGCATCATATTTAGCGACAGGTTGTTTACAAGTACTAGCCGAAACGGTACACGAACAATACCCATACATCACGCCTATTATCAATCGAGATTTTTACATGGACGACATACTGACCGGAGCCGACACGAAACAGGAAGTAATTAAAATACGCGACGGCTTGATTGTGGTTATGAACAGTGCCGGTCTAAAGTTACGAAAATGGTCATCAAACGACGCGAGTTTAATAACATCAAGTCTACCTAGCGAAGATATAGAAATATCAAATAAACACGAACTTAATTATTCTGTAAAAAAGGTATTAGGTTTATTCTGGGACGCTTCGTCGGATATATTAAAATATAACGTGCGTGAGAATAAAAGGGTAGATGGGATGTCGGTTACCAAACGCGAAATGCTGTCCGATATAGCTGCGATCTTCGACCCGCTGGGTTTAGTCGGCCCATTAATAGTGCGAGCAAAATTAATATTACAAGCGTTATGGCGTGAAAAGATTGATTGGGACGAACCCGTTCCAGTGCACATACGCGAACAATGGTTTGAGTATAGAACACAATTATCCGCGTTAAACAGGTTATCAATAACACGCAAAATCACGAACAGCTTAAAATCGTGTGTTATTGAGGTCCACGGGTTTTCGGACGCTAGTACATTGGCGTATGGATGTTGTTTATATTTAAGGTGTACGGACAACGCGGGCATTCATCATACTAATTTAATATGTGCAAAATCCAAAGTGGCACCTTTAAAAACATTATCATTACCTCGGTTAGAGCTTTGTGCGGCACTGTTATTAACACGTCTAGCGTATAAATTAATACCGAAATTACAACTAAAAATTAATCAACAGTATTTTTGGACCGATTCGATGATAGTATTGGCATGGATCGCTTCACCTTCGACGAAATGGAGAACGTTTGTTGCACATCGAGTAGCTGAAATACAAAGTAAAACAACAATGGGCGAATGGAAACACGTTAGTACATGCGACAACCCGGCTGACGTGATATCTAGAGGTTGCTGTCCGTCTAAATTAATCAATTTAGATTTATGGTGGTCGGGTCCCAAGTGGTTGACTGAAGATAAATTAAATTGGATAGAAAGTTCAGACACTCACCGTAAATTAGACAATATTCCGGAAGGTAAAGAAAATATTATCAATGTTATGTGTGTCATTGATCACGATGATTTTATGTTAAACAAATATGAATCATTGACTAAGTGTTTAAGGATAACCGCGTACTGCATACGGTTTATAAATAACGTGCGTACGCGTAAGAATAATAATATTAAATTAACAGGTTTGCTACAACCAGAAGAGTTGGAAAAAGCAACTTTGAAATTAATAAAATATACGCAAAATATCGGTTTTGTTGACGAACTGCGGGAAACTATCGAACGGTAAGGCTGTCTCGACCCACAGTAAACTTTTTCGTCTTCGACCATTTATCGATAGTAATGGCGTCATTCGCGTTGGCGGCAGATTGAAAAACGCCGCGACAATCGACATTTTTCAACGTCACCCCATCGCATTACCCGCGAACTGTTTATTTGCGAAAATGTTATTTAATGAACAGCACATGCTTCTAATGCACGGTGGACCCCAGGCTTTATTATCAACTATTCGGTTAAAATACTGGCCAATTAACGGTAGAAATTTAGCGCGTAATACGGTTCACAAATGCATAAAATGTTTCCGTAATAAACCTATTTTCGTGCAACCTATTATGGGTGACTTGCCCAGTGACCGCGTGCAACCAGGACGGGCATTTTTAAAATGTGGCATAGATTTCGCCGGTCCGTTTTTAATAAAATCTAGTTCGTTACGTAAATCACCGATTATAAAAACATACGCATGTATTTTTGTGTGTTTATCGACCAAGGCCGTTCATATCGAGGCAGTTAGCGATTTAACGACAAAAGCGTTCTTGAACGCGTTAAACCGTTTTTTCGACCGTCGTGGTAAGAGCATTGTCATATATAGCGATAATGCAACAAATTTCGTTGGTGCCAATAATAAATTAAAAGAAATATATCGTTACCTTAACAGCAACAACACTTATCTCCAAAAGTACAATTTTACAGGAAGACCAAAAAACTGTTTAATTTTGAAAGTTTAAAAATGTTAGCAACTTTTGATTCTGAATTAAGTTTTTAAGTTATACTTACACATTTATACATAACAAACACTAATTTATTATTGTTATTAGATTATTTAGTGTAGATACGAGTTATTAACAACTTATTTTCAGTTACGTGTAGTTGTTACTAGTAGATACATGTTATTGATTCATACATTTGAGGGTATAACAGCACGTAACTGAATTGTATTAATCATTTAAATTAATAATAAATTACCTTTTTTTGTTGAATAAAACTTATTAAATTTGATTTTCAAGTTAAATATTTCATCAAATATAGCACATTTATATAAGAGCAATAAGTTCTAATCATTTCAATTAGTGGGTGGATATTTAACAATTTAAATAATAACAGTATGATATAAAAACATTATTTTTTTATTTTATCAGTTTTTTGTTTTTATATTATAATACGATTAAATAACAATTTAATAACCAGTCTTTTGGTTTCATATAAAATAATAATCATATTAAAATAACAATTAACATACTATTAAGTGATAAAAAAAAACATTATAACAATACAAATTGCACTAAATCATTTCATAACCAGTCCTTTGGTTTTATATAAAATAACAATATTAACCTAATAATATATAAAAAAAAAAAAATTAGTATAAGAATACATATTTCACTAAATAATTTAATAATCAGTCTTTTGGTTTCATATACAATAACAATATTAATATAATTATAAATTGATAAAAATAAGTTAGTATAACAATACAAATTGCACTAAACAATTTAATAACCAGTCTTTTGGTTGTACATAAAATAAAAATCATACAAAATAACAATTAATATTAAATAAAATATTAAATTTTACCCTTCTTAGTTTTGAAATATGAAGCATGCTCTAAACTGTCATAAAATGAATGTGTGTCTGGTGGAAGAAATTGTTTGAGTTTTTGAAGATCTTGATATTTTGATAAAGTGATACTTAATGGTTTTTTATAGAGGTTTTCATATTTTATTTCATTTTGCATTAATACTGGTATTCTCCCAACAGGTATATCGTCATAAGGTTCATCAAATAATAATTTGTACATAATTCTCTTTGTAGTTGGATTATAAAGTAAACATCTAATATCCTTAACTTCAGGATCCCCTTTTGTGCGACCAGGCCTAATAGATGCATAGGTTTGATGTGTTTTAAAATTTAAAAAAAAGTCATAATTTAACAATATAGCTCCTAGTTGTGAAGGAGTTTTTCTTGCTGCTTTGGTTATTCTAATGTAATCTGAAGGCAAGTGTATGTCCTGTCCTTTAAGTTTTCTCTCGATAAGGCTGTGAACACTGTCACACTGCATTTGGGTATGCCCTTTAACAAGATAATTTTGTTGTATCATAATATTATATTATTATTGTTAATTAGCACACTATTTAATAATTTAATTAAAATTTAGATATTGATGTAATATCTTTACATATTGCATATTAATTATTTAAGTATAGAATATTAACTTACTTTTTAAGAAAACAGCATTGATAAAATTCCAATAGAAATACCACTTAACTGTCACTATTTGTAAATTTCTAAATCTGTAACAACACGTATGTGAAAACACAAACAAAATGTCAGTTATTAACGTAGATCTTCCTTTAGAAGTTATGTTTGATTGATTTTATAGTAAATAAATGATCATTTATGACTTTAAAATAACTTAAATAATAATTACCTGGTATTTAAGTAGACGGCAACAGTCAAACGTTCGTAACACAAAACACTACGGTAAATCTTGTACATACGTGTTGTCACATATCAAATTCAGATACGTGTTGTCACTATAATCTATTTTTTGAGATTATCAGTTTGTTTACGGAAAATATAGTCAATGAAACATGTGCGCAAAGAGATTCTAAATATTTTGATAACATAAAAAAAAAATCGAAAATTTGCAGATACGTGTTGTTGCTGTTAGGGTAACGATATCAACTATTCCAGTCAAAACAATCGCATGAAGATTTGCAAAGAAATTTCACAAATATTGGTGTCAAGTGGCAGTTCATCCCTCCTCGTTCCCCACATTTCGGTGGACTGTGGGAGGCGGCGGTAAAATCTATGAAAATACTGTTAGGAAGGGTATTAGGCGAAGCTCATCTAACATATGAAGAATTATGTACTGTACTAACGCGCGCTGAAGCCTGCTTAAACTCGCGTCCCTTAACCACCTTATCTACTGATCCTTCTGATCCCAGCCCCCTCACTCCTGGGCACTTCCTTATAGGAGATTCTCTCACTGCGGTACCAGAGGATGACGTAACCGCTATACCAGTTAATCGACTAACACGATGGCGTAGAGTTACTCAATATTCACAACAGTTATGGCGCCGTTGGAGTAAAGAGTACTTATGCCAACTTCAAGAGAGGTCCAAATGGTCTAAGGAGAAAGGTCCGAAGCTGAATGTGGGAACAGTAGTCCTAGTGAAGGAGGACAATCTACCCCCATTGCAATGGCGATTGGGACTAGTTGAACAAATCTATCGAGGATCCGACGGAGTCATTCGATCAGCAGAGGTTACGTCAGCAGGTCGTAAGTTGAAAAGGGCAGTTCGAACGTTGTGCCCACTTCCTTTCGAGAGTAATATTGATTAAAAGGGTATAAAATTTTTTTTTTTTTTTTAATCTATGAAATTCCTAATTATTACACAATATGAAATTAAATAATGTCAGATTATAGTATGTAACGTTTCATTGTTACTTTGTCTTTATTTATAAATTATATTGTATATTATGCATATGTTTTTTGTTCGCGCTTTTATATTTTATTAGCCATTTATTTTTCTATTTATTTGTTTTGATACTATTTACGTGTTTATTGAATATGTTTGTTCGCTGAGTTTGAAACTAATTTATTTGTATTACTATTGTAATTATTTATATATTTTTTTTTTTTATTATTCATTTATATGCCTACGATATATGTATAATTAGTATCTTGGGCTAAAATTATTATTATTTTATGTTTATGTTGAAAATTAACATTTTCAATGCCGGGAGTATGTTAGCGCTCGAGTCGCTTTATCGTACACTGTCGCGATTGTCATTATTTATCTTATATTATTTTGTGATTAGTCGAGTTAGTCGCGTATCGAAGTTTGTACCGAGCACAGCGAGCGGCTCCACAATTATTATTATTATATTATAAATAAAAGCATACAGTCCACTTAAATTCTACGTTTTCCTTTATTAAAGGTCTTAGTCCTACATTAAACATTATTGTTGTACAAACGATCTTGCCAAACCGTTACTATACAGTACAATATAGCGAGGCGTGAGTATGTAATAAAATATAATATGAGCTGAATATAACATTGTGTTTTAATCTCGCCTGTTAAACATCATATTTTTAAAAAATAAAATTATGTTTCCGCACATTATTGCTGTAACGGTGCAATATTATAGTGGGTGTACACAAAATATATTCTCCTCTAGCGCACGTACAACACTATATTATAACGATGTTTTATGTCCAACTCACTATAACTATATGTCTATATAGATATATATATATATATATATATACAGTTTATTATGCTGACATTACTGAACAATCGCATAATGATACTACGCGACTTGATGAGTGGAATACGAAAATACTACATCATAATATGTACCAACTACATATTGCAGTGAATGATACTGTTAAAGTGATGTATATTATAATATATACTATTGTCACAATTATGTATACCTACCTAATTCTGTAAACATGATGTGCATCCTATGAATATTAATCGGTAACGCGCGTTGTCTATAGATTATTATAAATCGTTGTGTCAAACTTTGAATTTAAAATGTAAAAAAAATGGTTTTATTATTATTATTTCTAATGTTATTGTATTAATTAACTGTCGTTTAATATTTTAATCGTATATGATATTATTACATAAGTACCTGCAATGGGTATGAGCGTAATCGCCAACATCGTTAGGTAAAATATCATTAAAGTGCGCTTAACGTTGATCCATTATATAATATGCCTATCCAATATCCTGGTACAATCATTTATTTTACGTGTAACTAAAAACACAAATAATATTATAGTTATGATGCATAACCTATATAATAATTATAAAAACCTATATATATATACTAATAAATTAATGAAAAATATGTAATTCACTGAGGTAGTGAAACATTACTTCGCAAAATAATGTAGAAAATAAGATCAAATGTGATGAATGATAGATTATCATGTAGATAATAATATACCTGACATATAATAATATGATCATAATTTATAATACCGTTTACCATTATGGCAAATCAATATAAATACCTAATACATATTTTATGCGTGAAACTATATTATCCATTCTATACTTGGTCTACCTTTATAAGTAAATAATTATCAATTATATTATGATATTATACTTTCACGATTTAATTGGACGAACAGAAGACATTTTCAATGGTTTTTTATTTATAATTTTATTGTTTCATGGGAAACATAGCTGTATAGTCTCGAGAATACAGCGGCCGCGCCGTCAAGTAAACACACTAATAGAGCATGCAGCCACTATTATTTCAGTGAATGTGTTTGGACTCCCCCGAGCGGAACTTTCTACAAACGAAAATTATTCCACGTGCAAAATGCAACGGTTGTACGCAGGTAGATAGGTAGGTGGATGGGTATAGCTATAGGTAAGTACCTTGCAGGTTATTTATGTATAGGCGCCGAGCCAATCTGCTGTAGGCTTTACTCCGCGAGACGTTTACGACATATTATTTCCATAAGAAATTCCGTTTTACAGAGCAAAATGGGGGCAAAATGCACCTAACCGGCGCTCACCGTTTCTGGTGTTTTCGAGTCGGAAAAAAAAGAAGTGTCGAAAGCGGTCTCAGCAGCGGTGAATCGATAACACGACGGCAGCAGTACGTATACCTATATTATATAATATATATACACGTGGTATAGGTAGTATAAATGCAGTGATGTTATAAATAATTTTGGGTAATGTTCGTGTTTATTAAAACATAGTTTGACATTTTCCGCAACGTATCCGACGATGTAAATAAATAATATTGGTCCGCGGAGGTAACTGCCACTTTTCCGACGACGCGGGGAAGCGGTTATTGTAATATTTTCCTCGGTACGCGCCATAATGAGAAAATGCCGCTCGACGTCAAATTTAATAAAAATAATAATAATAATAATAATAATAACAATAGCAATGATAATAAAAACCATTCTTTTTGCCGCCTCCTCGGGGACGTAAGCGCGAAAAACATTTTTTGTCTTGTACACGTGGCGGTCGAAACATGAGACTGGGAAGTTGTAACGCAGACAAACGCTGTTGGGACCATATATTCTAGTCCTATTAAATAAACGGACTGGCACTATCGTGAAACGTTTGTCGACCATAAAGGGTGTTCCGTAAGAAGACATTACACTCGATCCATGAAATATTATTGATACCATAAAGCTATCGGTATCACTTAAACCTAAATCCACCGGAATCTGTGTCCTCTCTGCTATATTCTATATAATATAGAATGTCGGGATTGGCTAAATTTTTTTATATTTTTTTTCAACACCACCGAATCTAATCCCATCTCAATTTGTCTATTTATTTCAATTCACAGCCATATCGCTCTCGGACTGATTCCTTATAAGCAGGGCTCAAGGATTCTATAGCATTTTATTATATAGATTACATTACAGCAGAATAAACTGAACACATTTTGTTTAGTGCTTCAAGAATTCCAAATATAAAATTTGATGTTTAAAATATATTTTAATATTTTAGACCAGTCTGGCGATAACGTTCACCGTGAACACACGCTTTTATGTTGTTCACTCCGTTATCTGTATTTTAATTATATAAATTGCGTTTTCGTTTTCAACGTATATCATATTATGGTTCGTTCCGGTAAAAGTCCGCATCGTACGCCTACGTCATCAAAAAGAATATTATCCAGTACTTCTTCAAATTCTCCTCTTCACGATTTGATTAATTACAATTAGTGTATACTGTTAGTTTTGATATTAGAGTGAATTGATTTAATATCAAAATGTTAGGTAAGAACATTATTTGTGCTTAAGCGTCGGCAATTATCTAATGTTCTAGCAAAATATGGGTATGTGAATTATTACAAATTAAAAATGCTTAAGCAGAATATGAGACAAGTAAATGCAAATTTGGCGTGTCGTAAGTGCGTCAGATGGAGGCAACAAATGCATAGGTAGTGTCCTCTTAAGATTGGAAATATGTTATGTTATTCATAAATCGTAGTTTAATAAATGAAGAAGTTATGTAGAAAAATATAATATGACAAATTTAACGGTATTAATCTATAGACAGCAAACGACTTATGATAACATATAATAATTATGATGTAGATACCTATGATTCTCCATGATTCTCCAAAAAAATTGTTATAAATAATTTATATATTATTTTGAAAAGAGTGCTTTTATATTTTTTGTTTTTGTTTATTTAATTAAATTGTTTACGGTTTTTGTTAATTTATCAAAAATCCATTAATTGTTTGAAATTTATCGTCAATAATTTGTATTTAAGTTAAGTTGTATTCGTTAAAAAAAATAAAGGTCGAAGAACCATTGATATGTAAGTACTTATAATGTTTGTGAGTTGAAATTATAGAACTTGCAGCATATTTTGGGCTCTGCAGGTTACCGGAGTTCTTATAATACAACATTTAGTTTCATTGTACAATGTGTATTTTAATGAACTTGGTACGATAGTAGTGTAATAACTAATAACTAATATTTATACATCCGTTTATTAATCGCAATTTTGAAAATCCATAACCGTTTGACCCCTTAACGTCGTACATTAGGATTAGATAGTTCAGTTAAATCGGTAGGTATACACACCTATTCGATCTTTTCGACCCTGCGTAAATCGTATCGCACTATCACCCCCGTCGGCCTGGAGCACGCAGATAGATAGGTATACGATCCCGTAAAATATATTGCGAACGCAGCCGAACGACTGTTACGTGATTTCGCGCGATACAAATTGGTGCGGCGCGCGGCGGTGGATAACAAATCGACGAAGTAACGCGCGGAGGGGGCCTTTGGGTGTCGTGAGTGGTTGGGGGTCGGAGTACGACCTTTGGCACTTCTATCAATCGTTTCGCCTTTCAAATATATACCTACACAACTGCAACACTGTATATACGTGTAATATTATACTGTATACAACCCTCATCGTGGCCCGTCCGAGCTATTCTTTTCCGATCTTTTCGGGGGTGCAGCTTTACCCCCCATCGTCCAAATGCCCGCGCGCGACGCTGGCGAAATCTTTAATTTAAAAACCTCGATGAAGTTTTAATAGCCCTGCCACCGCTCGCCCCTATCGGCAAATCTTGGAGCTCCACCCTCATTTACCCGTCGCGTCTTTCACGCAACCTCGCGCGTCGCTCACTGTTCATATCGATCCCACGATAAATCGTGACAAACGATCCGCGATGCTGTCTCATAATGGCCCCTCCTCACTCCACCCGTGACACGATCTCGTTTCTTTTCGGCTACGGTCCTGTACCGCTGCAGCAGCAGGTAGGTATAGATATCTAAATAGTTTCTATGTCGCTGTGTTGTATTTATAGGTTTACAAACGCGCTCACGTCGAAAACAGGTGTGTCGTTGACTCTTGTTGGCGATAACGGATCTGCTGTGTACGAGTATAATAATTATTATTATTGCACTCGCAGTCGCATACTTTATGACAATACAATATTTTTGTCCTAGTCCGAAAACCGAACCGCATACAATATCTGACACACGAAATCTGCACGATAAAAAAAAAATAAATACATTGAAATATTATAATAATATATACTTCGGTACGTCTAAACGATTTCATATGTGATAAAAACGACTTTGGAATCTGGTTTGAGAACAACGTATAGTGTCATTGATATTACGCGCGGACGTGTCCAACAAAAGAACAATATTAACTATTTTGACCGAAAACAATAAATCGTAAATTTGTTTCATCCTATATGTACGTAATATAATATAATATTATACATGTGTATAATAGGTATGTATACACAGTTGGCAACGCAGTACCTATACTGAACTAACCTATAACTTAACCGTTGTCGTCGGCTGTGGTCCGTGCATATTATTTTAATAGACGATTTAGATTATTTGCGCGATAGGTACGAATTCTTTCTAGGTTTGATCTCGTCAGTCGGAAAGCACCGCAAACGGTAAAATACAATTCTATGAACAGTATATAAACAGTGAAAATGAATCGCTTCGTGCAGCGCGTTTGAAAACCCGCACTCTAAATAACTAACGACGAAAACCATTTTTTTTCCCTTTTTTAGATGATGTTGCCCGACGTAAGAAACTGTTTTTTTAAATTTTTTTATATATATAATATGCAATAGCGTTCTTATAGCCAAACATCCTCTCTCCGGTGACATTTCATCGTTTCGAGTAACACTATACGGAATATATTATAATACAGCGCTGCGGAGATCTCATAGATAAGACTATGATTAACCGTCTCATTACTTAGAATAAACATTGATGGGAACTCGAGTAGGTAC
This sequence comes from Metopolophium dirhodum, assembly GCF_019925205.1. Classification (NCBI taxonomy): domain Eukaryota; kingdom Metazoa; phylum Arthropoda; class Insecta; order Hemiptera; family Aphididae; genus Metopolophium; species Metopolophium dirhodum. The sequence continues at coordinate 12,476,624 of NC_083561.1, forward strand.
ATACGTCATACGCGTATACATTCCTTCCTTTTACGCGCTTGACTTCGTGTCACAGGTCCACAGAAAATCTTTAAAAAATAAAATAAGACTTTGAAAATTCATAATAATTAATTCAAAATTAAACTCCACAAACTTCAGAGCAACACACTGAATATACGTAGAAAAGTCAAGGCTTTAAAAAATGCCTGTAATATAATATGTATGATGTTATAAAAGACTCGAACTTTTGAGACGTGACACCGAAAATAGCGTTTTAAAATTGATTTGGGTGTGTTTATTATTACAATAATATTTTATAGTGCACCCTATATACTGTTATTAGTTTATAACTACATATAATTTTAGCAACAAATTGCATAATATAGTTAGAAGATATTATATTATTTTACAGCCGTATAGTAGGTACATATTTAAAATAAACGAATACTGTCGACGGGCTTCGTCAAGTTTTCATAGACGTTATGTTATATTAACGTTTAGTGCCTTACCGCCTTGTCATGCGACAAAATATAGCAAAGATGTTGACCAACCACCAGGCACCAACGTCTATATAATATATATTATAATAATATAGTATAAACATATTATAACACCTCACCATCGGTGTATTATAGACAATATAGACTATACACTATAGGTATAATAATTAAAATTAATAAAGATCTAATTTTTTTGTGATTATTTTAAATATTGTTAGGTAATCCGTCTTAACTATACTGTAAACGTTTTTATTTCTTTCTGTAATATTTTTGTGGGTATAGGCTTGAGTCCTATTATCTACGGTAGCAGCACAGGACACGGTCATAAATGACGCGCGCGCACACACACACACACACACACACTCACACATTTATATATAACATAAACATAACCCATATATATATATTATATACATAGTATATACATATGTAACTATATACTACTGCCACTAAGTGCATGGTTTCATTTGAACGTAAATGTTTTACGAGTCGTTGTACATAGGTACGCGAGATGCGACGAGACGGTCCTCGACACTGTTGTAATAACATACGCGTTCCATAATATCATGTATGGCCGACCGACTTTTCCGTTGCGATGAAGTAATGCCACAGCGCATATTATATTGGATATGGTTACCAGAGATTATATTATTATTATATTATTATAATGTAGACAGTGTAATATTTACGTGGCGCAATAATTACTATAATGTTATTATCTTCGAAAGCAATAAATTAGGAAAACGCCACTCGTATACCGTACACGTAGCGGTATGCTATAATATAATATTATGTAGGTAAACTACGACGAATGACAACGACAACAATAACAAGTACAACAACAATAATATATACGCACATTATGCTGGTATTATTGTCAATTAAAACGAACGAGTTTGCGGCTTTACCCGCGCGGACCGATTTCGTTATAATATTAATTAAATCGTACACCGCCGTATCGTATACTATTATGTAGGTACCCTGCATATTATAATGCCGTCGGCCTTTCGCACTGCACTTGCACCGCGGCGAGCGTTATAATTTATCTATCGATCCGCGGACCGCATAATCGTCGAAGGTAACCCCATACGGCCTACCTATAATACGCGTATATTATAAGTATTATAATATCTCGCGAACACGACCGCTGCGGCAGCCGCTGACGGGCGGGCGTGTCAAGACGTCTCGAAAACGGTCGTGTACTTATACAATGATATAACGAACGACGTCGCATAATAAGGTGAAAATGTTTTCAAGCAAAACTGGCGAGCACCGGTCGGCCGGCCGTACATAAATGTGCCGATTAATATTCATCGCGACGCACATATTATTATTATAATATTATACGAGTGCTGCGCTGCGCCACTTGTGCGACGACGATTCGCGGAGATCTGAAGAATCTGTGCGACGCAGCGTCCCCAATGGCGATAAATAATTAAATGCAATGTTGTGTGTAATGTATAAACGTTGTCACGGCGACAGACAACCTGCTCGAGAAAAGGGTAATATTTTAATGTTATATTATATTGTTGGTAAGTAAGGTATACCTATAGTAGGTACACTACGGGTACTCCAATTTTGTAAATTCTATATATTTGGGCGCGATAGCGAAGTAACCTACCGCATCATGATGACCGACGACTAGACAGTATAATATTATAATAGGTATGTGCATATGCATATCATAGTATTTTGAGTAAACCGGCACAAGACTCGCGTGGATTTCAAATGTGCCACATTTTAATGTTATTTGTTATAGGTATTGAAAGTACGTATAAATAGGCTTTCAAATTTTTAGGAAAAAGGTTTAGCTCACCGTGCAGCACATGGACACCGTGCTGATAATATATTACTCACGCTAATTCAGGACACAACATAATAAATAACTGTAGACAACATGTTCATAAAAATAAAATAAAATTCAAGTTTTTGAATTATTTAACATTTTTTTTTGTTTTGAATGTAGTATAACATTAAAATAAAAATAGTGTGCACCACGGGCGGCCGCACCCTCTGATCCCTCTTGGTTACGCCACCGACTTGATAGGTACAACTACGATCATCTACGAGTAGATAGCCAAAGAAGTACCAACTTGACACGCCAAAGTCGTGGCTGACCACGGTAATTGGAAAACTGCGAGGTGCATACCGCACAAGACGTCTTGACATAACCTGACTCTGGCGTTACCGACACTGGTTGTATAATTTGTGATTAGAAATAAAAATCCCAGTCAGAGATTCGCCCGTTGTCTGTATATTTAAACAACGGAATCTGAAGACGCTGTACGTCTTGAACACAAATCGAACGTAATATTCTATTGGTAAGTTTGATATAATACAATATATTTATTTGTCTGTGATTCGATAGAATCCCATTTTACTCCGTTTTATCAATTTCTACAATATTTTATTTTTCGTTATTTATTACTCGCACTGCGAGATTATATAATATAAGTATAATAATATGTACCATACAAAGACCGTACATAGTTATTTCTCCGACAATTTGTACAGCTCTTTTATATTTATATATGTCTTTAATAGCTCCGAGAGAATTATATTGATATAGTTTTACCCTTTAGATGTACGACCATATCCGATGCCAATATAAGAACAAATTGTTTTATTAGACCAATAGCCAAACGGTTTGTTATAATAATATGACATCACATAACCTTACACAGATATAGTATGCATCGTACAAATTATATAGTTTGTTATACATACATCAAATGGTGATTTATAAAATATTTTGACTCGAAAATGATTGGAATTCATTACTTAAATAAATAAAAATGTTCACAGTTTTTCGTCGATATGTAATTTGTGTATAAATAACACGTATTCATCTGTGCTTGTGTTAATTGTGTTATTTTAATGAGTAGGGTCGTTACTCGTTAATAGAATAACAAATATAAAATATATATCATACCATGATATCGTTAAATTATTTATTTACTTTATGAAAGCATATTAATTATCCTGTCACAATAATCTATAGCCAGGGACAACCCGTTGCGCCCGGGTCTAAACCACTATACACCCTAAAAAAATATTGTTTTTTACACAGACAAATAATTACCAACATCAAAATATGTACATCAATAGTTGTATAAAACAACGCGATAAATGGTTATAATTTACTATGTTGAAATATGTATAAAATAAAAAAAATCTCGTTTTACATATACTGATACGTTACCTCGTCCTTCGCCCGCCACACAGTTAAAATTCTCTGATGCCCCCGACTCCTCGATTTCTTTTGATGTGTAAAAAGTTTTGGACTGTAGGTACAAATCGGTCTGCTAAAATCGACCATTATGTATAAAATTCGTGTTTACGTAACATCTGACATCATTCGGTTGCACATGCGGTTTGGACAAACAACGAATATTCCAAAACAAATAATTACAGTGTAATACAAAAAAAGAAAATAATGACTTATTCCCGAGTGACGAACGACTGTCGTCCGTCACAGGTGACAAAACGTTTTAGTTATACATAATAATATAAAAGCCATCTGCGACGTCGACCATAAAACACCCTGTATACAACGGTCGCGGGTGTGTGTACTATATGAGACGCACACACGTGTGCAGAGGGTTGGTTCTATCTTTAATTTTTGTTTACTTTACGGTCAGAAACCAAACGACAAAACGGGATTAAATAATGACAAAAACCGTTTTGCCTCGTAAAATAATACTCGTTCTATTTTTATACCTCGTGTTCATCCCCCGACACGATAACGTCTTCTCAACCATAATTAATTGTCAACCCGGCGCAGCCCGTGTATATGTGTGTATGGGTTTCGGTGGGTTGGTTTGGAGAGTGGTGACGGTGGAGGGAGGGCCGACGACAGAGCAATTATATATACCAACGACGCGACGACCGTAATATTATTTAATGGGTCTGATGCACTATAATACCACAACAGCTACGAGAAAAAAATCCCTTCCGACAATATTTTGACGTTTTTTTTTCTTTTTCTTAGCCTTCGTTTCGATTACTGATGTGTGTGCGCCGGAAGATTATCACGGGTCTTTTGGATTTCTTCTTTGTCAGTCGACCCTTGTCATTATTTTCCGACCCAAAAATCGTGTTTTAAAATACATAAACATACCATTATTGAGCATTTATTGTTGCTTCTTAAAATATCGGATGAGAGATTTCGATAAATTGTATTATACTTATATTGCTATAATATGTTAATATGTACATAATATTAAATAGTTTATTGCTTTTTGAAATAACACTAAACGCAAACGCATAATTCTGTGATGTGTAAACGTATATATAAATCTCAGTGCTGTCACGAACATGTTATTACTTATGGGATAATCGTCACAGAATTTTTGTTTCGATTTAAACCTAGTATATTAAGGGTGGACGGGTTGTTTTATTGTCTCGCGCCTCAAACCAAAACCTCTCGTGCCTCCACCGATTATAGATCTTTTAATAATAATAAAAAAAACACCCTATTTAATTGGGTTTTTCTCTTTATTATTCGAAACGGTTTGGTAGAGTTCTCATCGAATTAAAATTGCCAACAGACACAACGTGGTGTCTGAATTGATCTTTCATACAATGTAAATTATAGGATATGCTTGGTCTGACATTTATTGTCTGTAGATTTTTTTATGCCCGTAAATTTCACATCAGTTTTCACAACAACATTTTAATATAATATAAGTTAATATAAGTTCATTAGTTAAATTCTAAGATAGTATTTTCAACTAAATACATAAATTTACATTAATTATTTAGGACAAAGCGTGAAACAGCGCATAAAAGTTAATATTAAATTAAAATATCTTAAAAATATCGATCTGCTCACTTTAGATTAAAATTAATTTTGTGTATATTTATCTATATGTGTGGAAGTAGAGCAATACATCGTTGTATAGCTTACATAATCCTCCAATCATAATATTATCTATAGGACTTTTTTTAAGTGGTGTAAAATAAAAGTTTTAGTAGTAAAATTATACAATATAGTTACCTACTTATAAAGTATTATTTTAATAGTCGATATTAAAATGAAATCTAAAAGTCTTCATTATTATAATTATTTTTGTAAAATATAGGTAAACAGGTTAAAAAGTATTTTTTATGTTTAATTTTTTTATAAATATATGCAATATAAAAGTTTATTTTTATTCTTTATAACATTTTATTCACCATAACTAAGTACACCAAATTATTCTTCAATAATTGTTTTCGTTTGATGGTTTAAGGCTGAAATAAATGTTTAGCTAGGGATCTATTTTTCACGGGTCCTCTTCAAAATCCAGAACAATCCGGCATGGTATAATATTGTCACGTACAATAATTATTGTTGATATTGTATATTGACTAGAGGTACACTATACCTACCCTAGTTAGACTCGTTTTATTGCGAAGAAAAAAAGGATTCATCGGTTTTAATATCAACAACAGATTATAATATGAAGCAATGCGACTAACCAATATCATATTATACCGTTGCAGATGTGGAATTACGATTGAAATACATCACCGGATACAACAATACCTATAACAATAATAATTATAAATTATTGAAATTGATATCGAGGAACAGTCGTAGGTTTTGGGTTTAAGTTACTATACAACCAGACACCAGCTGTAAATGGCTACTGCGCCATTTGGAGAATTTTCAACTATACACAATCTAATATATATGTATACGTCAGACTTTCTGGTAGAGAATCGTATTGCGCATTGTGTTGGGTGGCTTAACACTGCGGCTGCTGCTGTGGCTATATGGTGGTGCGCATAACGGTTACCATAAATAATTGTGTTTCTGCTTTCTTTTTTTCCTTTTCGGTTTATTGCGTAAAACTGTCAAGTCGGTGGGCCCATAGAGAGAGCGTAGATACCTAAAAATATGTTTACGCGTTTGAACGTGCTGTACATAACAGGGCTCGAATATCGTTCGCATTGTTATTTTGAAAACCCTAAAACCGAGTAACATAAAAGACGACCACCGTTGACACGCTCAACTCACTTTCTCCAAATAATGTCGATTAGTCTTGTCGAAGCCTTTTCACCCTAATGTTCACATACAAACCGTATCGAATACAAGTGTATCTACACTATACATTCAACGGCCAAAAGGACTGTTTTTACGACTTTGACCTCATCGGACCCAGCGGGTCTACCGATAGCCCCACTGACCCAATTATAACAATTTTTTTTTCTCCAAATTTCGTCACGGATTTCGAATTTTGTGTGCAGAGCGTCAAGGACGCACGAGCCTCGGTGTTGATGTTTCTTTTCTCTTGTTGTGTGGTAGATACCCATAGCGGGGTATCCGGCCGACGCGGTCGTTACCGCAGTGTAGTATAAGACTTATTAAACAGACACACACAAATGTGTACTCCCCCCAGACGACACGTTAAATGCATTAAGTCGTCAGTTCGGTAAATCGTAGACAATTAATAAAAACCACGGGGTTGGGTTGACAGCAGGGACCACCCCCGTGGACACTCCGGACTGTATCGTTTACTTTATTGTGTACAGGATGGTCGTTCGCCGCCAACACTTCCACCGCATTTTCGTTCTTTCTTTCTTTCCTTTTTTTTGACGTTATCCCGTGTCGCAGTGATGGCATCGGATAATGATTTAACTATTTTCATACGCGCGCACAACAAGCGCACTTAACAGATGAAACCGAAACGAAACGGTTTTTCCGAGCCACATCGTAAAACCGAGAAACGTCCGATTTATATCGGAATAAATTAGTCCAGAACTACGATAAATTGCATATTATTATGTATGTATAGTTAATATTATTGAAGTACGTATAGCGATCGTATAATATTATAATATACGACGTAAAACGAGCGAGTGTGTAAACGATTACCTACAATAATACAAGGTAGAAAGGGGAAGAAACGAAAACCATTAGTCCATCCTCGCCTTATGCATATAAATTATATACACTTCAAACATCACGCGTCATTCCAGACATCTCGTATATACACACATGATAATAATATAATTATTGTGTATTATAATGTTTGGTTTATGTACCCTTTTTTTGGGTCGATAAGCCTCAATGTCAAATGAAAACAACGATATTATAGTATGCCTATATATGGCTATATTATTACATAATATATATCGGTAACGACAGACCGGTAAGGAAAAACGTATATACTATCGAAAAATCTATTCGAAAATATTAACACACCGCTGCGTTTACAATATTGTGGCGGGCGACTACTATATTATTTCGTGCAACATATTATATTACGATCACCCTGTAAACGTCGTACCGATCCACCATATGCGATAAACAAACGACCGTGCTGCAGTGTATAGTATGCAGGGCGTATAATATATTATTATATATACATATTGTGTATTCTATCGGAGTGGGTACATAGAGAATCATTTTTATACCGATTAGACTCAGTCGCACGCTCGCGTGTGTGTATATGCGTTTCGATCAATTAAAACAAATGGACAAAACTAATTCCAAAACGTCCGGTACAAACGGCTGCTCCGTGGCGGATCGACAAACCCGAATCGAAGCACACGCACGCCGCTGCGGGTTTCCAACCAGAAGAAAGTGCGTGCGTGCATAATAATATTCAGGTAGTTACCTATACTTCGAAATGATCTGCGGAAGTCTGCGAATTATTTCTGTTGGAAATATTTGTTTTGGTTAATACTTTTCATTATCCCTATTATAGTGAGCGGGGGTGGGGAGTCCAACCACTACAAATGCCAAACACATATTATATACACCTCGAGGAGTCTTGCACTATTCTAACTTCAAAAAAAGAAATAATTAAACAATAAACATAATAAGTTATTTTACTTAGGTAATCATAAAGGAGTTATCGCATATAGCGGCCTATATTAAAATAAAATAAAATCACATAAAACTTATTTTTTTAATAATAATTGTAGCCGTGGCTAAGTTTTTGTCCAAATTTCCCGATTATATTCTCAATCAATTTGTTACTTATCTGGACAACCGACCATCTCCATAATATAGTGGTCCTATTCAGTATTCGACGTCTTGACTGGCTTCAGCGTACTAAATCAATGTTAAATACCTACTACAAGTTGCTGTTGGAAGAGTAGCGCCGATATCGATTAATTGCTTCGGCCCCAGCTGAATAACAATATTTTGATTATAAATCAGTCAAATCTAAGTGCTCAATAGAGTTTTCTCAAATTTCATACTATGCTGTGGTTTCAGATTTAAAATTTGGTGGCAAAATTTCCATCTATTTCTTTATTACATTTCGAATAAAGAAATCAGTTTTAATTATGTACTATTGTACCACTTGGCATATAAGTCCTGCCCATTATAGTATGACACACGCGCTTATCATTGACATTATTAATAATGAATAATAAACTTTAAGAAAACCGTTTGAACCAACGGAAAGTTTAATTCGTCATCAAAATTATTATAAAACTACTTTCCCAGACAGACGCGAACAAAGTCTGTATATATGAAATGATAACTGTCTAGTTTCTACGAAGGCGATGTCGTTTTGTGTGTCGATAATGTTGATAACTCTAAAACTATTAAAAGTTTGTACTCGACAAATCGTTTTTTTTAATATATATATATAAAGTAAAATATTTACAATTCCTTCTATATAAAGTGTACTCATACAAACTTGATCAGTCGACCATATACATAAATATATAAACGTACCTATATTATATTATATTGACGGTCGTTTTTATGACTTCTCATTTAAAAGAGTGTCGTTATTTAGTTATTAAATGGAAGTATATACAAACATTTTATAACATTCCAATTCATATTTAGCTGGCACGTAGTTATGGCATGGCTCCATTATTAATGATTTAGGCCTTATTTTGTCAATATTAAACGTGTACAAACGATAAGTTGTAAAAATGTCTACTTCAATCGCAATCCGTATTATTTGCTCAACCTTTTTGAGGTTTTTATTTTTCCGTTGCTTATGATTGAAAACCTGACTAGCAAAAACTTGTAAAAATTGAAATTATTTCAGTCACGTACAAACAAAATTGAGGGAAATAAAACAAACATTGTTTCTAAATTTAATATGTATACACCATTAAAATCAGAATTTTATTTACTTAAATCTTTAGAATTATTGATTTAACAACAAAGCAATTTTCACTATTCGCTAAAAATGAATTAACTGGTACATAATTTTATTTTAAATCGCGTTGCATCACGTCGAGTTAAAATAAATGTCAGCAAGAAACACAATGAGATTTCCGAGGAACGCATGTACATAATTGACACTCAGTATTCGAAACATAATAATTGAGTAAATACTCGAACTTGGCCTGAGCACTCACGTTTTTATATGCCGTTGATATAAATCAGATTATAATATAAAGGACAAGTCTATGTAGAACTGGAGAAGGTACGATGTGCAATCGAACTGACTTAGGGCCTCTACAGTCGTACATTTTTAAAAAATAATTTTCACGTTCTAATTTTATCATGAAATCTTTTAGTGAATAAAATAAATACGTCGCTAGATTGTATATAAATATCAAAATTACTTAATATTGGAAATATTATGATAATTCATTCTATAGGTCTGTGTTAAAATGATTGGTTGATAGATTATTATACAACGAGTTGTTTAGTAGTCATTAGTTTATTACATATTAGTTGTTTTTCTTTAATACTGAAATCAGCTAATAAGATAATAAGTTAATAATTAATATTATTATTATTTTTTTTAATACAAAAAATAATACAACTTTATACATTTATATAGTTTATTACACATAAATTTGTTAAAAATATTGTAATATTATGTAAATTTAAAAACATTTTCATTACTACTAACTGAAAATAATGTCAGCGAAGAATATATTGGTCATTTTTGCTGTAAAACTATATCTTAATCTTTTACGAAAGAAAAAAAAGGACACTTAGTATTTTGGCCATAAAATAATTTAATATTTACGAATGTTTATTACATATTTTAACAATTTAATTTATGTGTATAATTTACTAAGCAAGCTATTATTCGTGTTTTGAATATAATTATTACTGCCAATTCACTAATCCCAAATGCTTCGTACGGCGTAAAAAAAATATGATTCGTCGTTAATGAAACTGCTATTTAATTGATGACATTTTTTTGACATTGTGCTGTTAAATATCAAGTATACATGCCAACATTATAATATAATATATACGCCAAAGCCCATACGCCTTAAATGTAAACTTATAAATATGAGGTTATTAAAATATAATATAACAGATTATGACGTATACGCACCGCATATATATAATAATACACAATAACATATATACATTAATTAAGTGAAGTTAATTATTAGTTGAAATTCTCGTTATTTATAAGTAATGCTTATACGTGTAGATGTGGACGGGGAAAAAAAATAGAGATGTAGATATAAACATTGCGAACACGTATTAAAAAGTAAACTAATGTCACGACCAAGGGGCGGTATACCTAAATATCGCTCTGATATTGTACACTTGACCTGAATAATTTGCATACTCGTAGGGTGATATTATGTACTTTAAAGATATTGAGTAAAAATATTTGTGCGAAAATGTAATTCTCTCGGGAACGTGAATACTAATTAACGTTTTTTGACAAATGGTTCAGTAAAACTATTTATAAGGTTGAACTTTATCGTTTAACTTTCGAACTCTGGCTGGGTGTGAAGTTAACTTAAACGAATAATGGTTGATAAAAAAAAGGTAGATTTTCTCATAAAAAAATATTATTAAGAAAGTTACTTGATGGTTAATAAACATTTTTTTTTCAGCGAACCAACGGAAGGTAATCAATACTTCTAGGCCGATTGTTTCTTTTGTTGTTGTTGTATGTATATAGACGTTCTTCTCGTGACGAAGGTTAATATTCGCACAAAGAAAATACTGCACATTATCGAAATAAACAAGAATAACGCACAAACTATATAATAATATTATATTGAATTATACCTATATACGCGTATGTATACGTTTCAATAAATTATGATGTGTAATTTGGGGGACGAATGCCTTTTTTGTAGTTGCACATTTCCATGTATTATAATATTCTAGTAAAATGTAGAATCAATCAATTAATTTTAAAATACAAAACAAATATATTTATACCTTTATTATAGTTTATATTATTTACCCGACACCGCTGTTTTTTATCTTATTGTTGTTATTTGATGTTATTATGAATGACCTTTTTTTCGGCGAGAATACAATAATAATTATATAATTTATACAGACTGTGTTTAGCCAGAAGCGAAAATTCTATAGTCGAGTTTATTGCACGCAGCGGCTATTTTATGTAACATGTAATAATACATAAGTACGGATTTAGCAATAAATGATTTAATGATGTTATAAAGATCGTCCCCAGTTTTCCCCCAAAAAATGTATTTATTAAATTCTGATTTTTTTTTTTTGAATCTTTACTTAAAGACCATAATATTTTTGAATACCATTTTAGGTGCGTTGAGTTACTAAACAAAATTATTTATTTCAAATGAGCACCACACTTTTTCACTACAAATTATATGCAAATGATTTTTTTTTTAATGTTGATCAGTTTTAAACAAAATTTAAACGATTAAGGTATATCAAACGAATAGATTTTGAGTCATACATATTTTGATCACTGAAAATGTATACTATTAATATAATATGCTTGATGTTGAATTATATATTGAATATTAAGTGTACCATATTCGATGCTTTATGTATTAAGTATGAAAAAATTGACATGTTATATTATTTAATTGCAAGTAAAATTCAAAATTGTATTTTATTATTAATCAATTTTTTTTTGTTGTCTTTATGGTGAAATACAATATAAGTATCTATAATATCCCTGGCTGATTTTTATCCAGAATCCACCACGAATAACCTCGGTGTGTCTTCCCTATACAGCTGGTAATAACCATATTATATAGACCTATAAAGATAACGAACACACACGCGTATATTGTTACCGACGGGTTTTCCGGGCCAACGAAAAGGGTGAAACGAAAAACCATTTGGGTTTCGGATTGGTTCGCCGGAACAATATCGGCGGTGATGCCGTGTTATAATATTAGCATAATAAGAATATATTCTGCCCCGGGGCACTACGAAACTCGACAAGGCTGCAGCGGCGGTGTCCGAACGGTGTCGTCGAACGACGCAACAGAACAAAACATCCGTTCAAAGTTCCAACAACGATGTAAAGAATTTTTTTCTCGTGGAAAATAATATCGTCGGGGCGGCCGCGTTAAGAAATGTTAACGCGGTCGCTGTAATATATTTTTCAACGTAAACAAACGACGATTGCAGCGTCAGCGTGTGGCTCGCATGTGTATATTATATTATGCTGCTGCAGTGTGTCGGTGTCTAACATATTATCGCGAGTACACGATGGGGAGGGTGGGCAGTTTTGTCGTCATGATGGTAAAAATATTATTACATCATACCGGCGTTGTGTTAGGTCGTTTTCGGACAACAACGACGATGAAAATATCCGTATTTCGTTGGCGTACATTTATATTATCTACTATAGTTATTATACTTTATAATATTATAATCCGGTTGCGACCGGTGTTGCATAACGTTTCCATTTTACTCCAAAACTGAGTTTTTTATTTTCCCTCCATTATCGAAATTTGTAATTATCACTTACTCTTATTTATTTGAATAGGTAGGTAGCTATAATTTTTCACCAAGAATATATAGAAGAAACTATTATATAATATTGTAAAAGTTGTCGTCTATTTTTTTAATCACCAATACATATTATTAATATTAGGGATGTTATAAATACTAAATCAAATCAAATAGTTTTAATATTGGATAGAAAACAATACATGTTGTGATTCTAGTTCAAAAAAATGTGTGGAGGAAAATGGTAAGTACGCCTTTATATATAAATATATATATTTTTTTAAGAAAATAAGCAGTGGAGGAAAACAGTATCTCATTTTTTGAGGAAAACGGTCCCGCCCATAATATTATGTAGGTATGTTATATATTGTGGTACTGTAGTATGTTATGGTAATATTACGGATAGGTAGGTACCTACACGGCGCGTGGTTTATTATTTTTTTTTTTTTTAATATAATACCTTCCTACTCCGAAACCATTTTCCGAGCGCATAATATAAAATCGTTTGTGTGTTTTTGTATGTGACGATAAGTCGAAGAAAGATATTATTATTATTGTTGTAAGTATATAATAATAATAATACGTGTGTGTATATATCTTAGAAACGCGTAAACGCGTGTAATAAATCGTTTCGAAACGCACATAAGACCGACGGTTATACGATGTATGTATATATAATACTGTATGTGTATACATTATATAATAATATAATACGCGAGCGCATATATCATATATATTATGTATGTATGTAAATATGCGGAATCGGTGGCACCTCCTCTCTCTCGTACACCGCGTGATCGTCCTACGCGCGATAAATCAATTTCGGTTTTTATTTTATACTTGTCCGACTATCTTTATGTTTTATTATTATTATTTGCGCTGCCGTCGCCGTCGTCACCGCGGCCGACAATTAAAAACGCGCATTTAAATGCGTTTAATATAATATATTATATATATATATAGCCATGTTATATAGGTTTAGCCGTACACGTCGTCGTGCGTACATATAATATAATATAATAATAATAATAATAATAATAGTAATGTAACAACCGTGTTGTGGCGCACACGGCTCACTGCAGGTGTATTATCCGATTGTGGCGTAGGTACATTGCAATATTATAATATATAATGTGTGTAGATATATACCTATGGGTAATATGATAATAATAATATAATATAATGCGCCGCCACCGTCGTCGACGCCGAGCGGTGAAAGGACGAAGGTTATCCGCGCCTGCAGCCGAACGCACGACTATCGATGATATTATACTTAATCGGTACCTAGCCGCGTGATAGCACCTGACGAACATACAAGAGGTACCCCGAGTATAAATTATGTGGTGATACCTACCTGGTATATGGGTACCGCTGCAACTATATAGGTATATAATTACACTATTATATAGGTAACCTACCTGGTACATTACACAATCACGGGCGTTATCATTTACCGGGGATGAGTTCATGACATAATGCATAGGTGTTTCGTTTATCTAGCACTGTTTCAGATGTACGATCTTAAATCATGAGATTCCAGGTTCCAACCAACGGCCATAGACAAAATTTCTGTCGTATATAAAGTATCGCTGTTAAAAACATTGAGGCCCAAAATACGAGGTTCGTAAAGTTGACATAACACGTGAAGCACAATCTTACAAAAGCTACCAAAACATGAGCGAATCGAAGGTGTAATCAGTTGATAAACATTGCCAAAATGAATTTTTTAATTTCAATTATCAATTCATGGGATTAGCGTGTCTTATCAATTATTAAATGCTATACCTACCCACGAAAGTAGAAGTGTTATGGTATTTTGGTACTAGGTACAACTAGCCGCGGAGAGTGGAGACGAGTCGTGGTTATGACTTATGAGTTATGACTAACAGCTTATCAGCTGAAGACTTATAAGTTAAAACGAATTTAAAAAAATTTTAACTATAGTAGGAATGGTATACGACCACGTATATCTTGAATTAACGAGTGAATGTTTAGTTTCGTTGTTTTGAAAAATTGTCAAATATTAAATTTAACGAAACTAAATGTGAACTGCTGAACGTAAATTTGCTACCTATATGAGTTTTAACAAATGCGAGTGTGCCCGTCAATTTAAAATGATCACAAATATGATGATTATTTTTATTATTTAAAAAAATTTAATTTCTCTAGAAATTATAAATTTACTTTCTAAACACTAAATGTTATTCAGACAGTGAGGCCCATACTAACTATATAATGCTCCTGCAGGGTAATATAATCTAATTATAATTTATAATGCCGACAATATGCTGATGGTATATTCTTGTTGAATATTTGAAAATGGTCACTAAGGAATGGTATAATTTTCCTCTATGAATACATAGTTAGGACAATAATAATTGTACTCTATATTACCCCCTACGAAAATAAATCTCAGTTGCACCACGTTATCTTGTTGAAAGCCAATTTTTGTAAATTTAACTTTGAAATTTTCAATGCCAATAGTCCTGCATGGCTAGCATTATAGTGTACTTACCACTTACGCCACTGCGGCACATGTCGGTTCATATTATAATGTTATTCGCTCGTTTCAGAGGATAAAATATATTTTATTGGTTCGAAGGGCGAGGGTTATCGTGAGAAATGCGTAGCTCGGGGGAGTCTAATTAATTGTTTTTATCTTCTTCTGATAAACGAAAATTAAACACGTTTGCAATATTGTGTTTTCGACCGAACGAGTAATAAATGTCGTCAAATGATTAAGTGTAAGTGTATCGGAGTCGGGAGCAGTTGATTAAAACTCTGACGATAATCATAATATCGTATGATTACTGTACAATATTAATATTAGTATACACATATATGATATTATACATTAGGTATGCTGCACCATATGACCAATAGCGTACACAGCGCTGCAACTTTCCAGCGTACCAATAATTGAATTTCCCCTCTAATAATATTTTATAAGTATGTTTGATGTATATTATTATTTATTATTTATTCCCCTGTTCTCGCATTATATATATATATAATATACTGCACCACATTACCACCGCTCTCTCCCATCAAATTTGTAAACGTTTATATTTTCTATCAAAAAGGATGAATATTATTGAACGACGTTCGCCGGAAATTGTCATTACACAACCGATTTTATATCACCCTACAGTTTTAATAACGTATACCTACAAAATATACTATATGATAATAAAGATAATCTTTATAATTTCATTGTAATATTTTTGATATAAAGTCCACCTCCCTTATCAGTATATTCCAGTTTACCCTGTGCATATAATCGTTATAAAATAACCAATGCCCTGTTAAAAAAATTGCCATTACCCAACGTCCACTTGCAGTAGTATATTATGTTAGGTATTTCATTAGTAAGTATCTGGTCTATATTATATAGATATACTGATTAAAGTCTAATATTTTCAGTTATATTTTATGTATTTGCTATCTCTATTTTTCGCATTGAAGTAACTGTACAAACCGATAACAAATTCATATATTATAGAACAAAACCTAAATCTAGCTTATTTATTTTTACCTGATCTTCATGACTGCACATGCGTAAACTCACTTTCCAGTTAAATATACTTAAATAACGAACACATTTAAACCTACAACAACATAATATAAACTACATTGAGTTTAATATTTCAATATTGCACTTGAGTACTTGACCCGTTTCGTTGCGACGTACTATCGTTATACTTTTTGTAAACATTATACATCCTAATCACCAGACATCTGTACGGTTTAAGTGGGTGTTGCACCACTAGTTACAGTCTGTTGTCTATTGTGCGCATATGACGGAGGTGTAGTATAAAGTACAGCGTGTACATACTCACCTTCGTATTACCAACAACTATATAATACAATATACTTTCCAGATGGATTTAGATAAAAAGTGATAATAAGCATAACAATGCAACCACGCTGCTAAGTTAAAAAATAAAGCTCAATACGCCAAGGCAAGAAAGGTTATTAATAATACATTATTTTAAATGATGACAAGTATATGGACGAAAAGAATTATTATATTATATTCTATCTTGTATGTATCACAATATGTACAAATTGTTCGTCTATACCTACGACCATCGATACAGATATCTGAAGGATATTTCTTAGAAACCCGAACGTGAGTTTTGTAATATTACGCGTTGTATAGTAGGTATATACTATATAGGATAGACAATATTATAAAAGTGACAGTCGACGTGGGTGCGTGTGTAGCCCTTTCAAAAACGGTTACCAATTATCAAACTTATATATATATGCGGTGCGAACATAGTGTGCGATATAATATATTATCATATTATATCCTTCAGCTACAGTCATCACTCATCGCTGTAATAGACTTCAGCCCGACGGTGTCTCAATATACGTTCGAAATAATAATAATAATTCGGATCCAATATTTTCGGTATCGTCTAGATACGATATATAATATTCATTTGATGTATTCGCACTGTTGCAACCATGTATGCGATTTAGAGCAAGAGCGTGTGTGTGACGTCAGAATCTCACTCTGTGTCTATATATTATACACTATATATATATATTTAATATACACCATACACGCGCACAATATTATATGCACACGTGTAAACACTTATCGCGGGTTTCCGACACTCCAGCCGACTGTCGTTTTGAAATATTTGTAGGTAAAATATAATAACAATATAATAGTGCGTTATAATAGTTTATAATGTGCGTATAATATTATACGTAATATTTCACTGCGTAGGTATATACCACGCGGCTCACAGCTTTAGGCAAACTCCGGTGCAGCCGTCGAAAGTCGGAGGAGGCTATATAATATTATATACTATTATATGTATACATATATATATAGCAACAACGTAGACTCGCTTAAATGCGCTCCGCTACAAGTGCGAAACTTGTTATTTTCCGTGTACAACAATTATACGATAATATACGTATTTCATCGACCCGATAAGGAACAATTGACGATGGTCGTGGAGAAAATAACGGTCAAACCTCGTGTATCCATAAAATATATTGAGTAACCTACATAATATTATATAGGTATTATAGGTACCTATATAGTATTATAGTTACAAGTATTATAATATAATATATTGTATGCGTTATAACTCATACGCGTACAATATTGAAAGTGTGTGTTTTCATATAGCTATAATAGCCGTATAGGTATAAAGTTTTTTCTGCAGAGTACACATTATATGACGTCCGGAGAATAAATTTCGCGCACGACGGACGGTACATAGTACGTATACAACGGTCATACGTAGGAAAATAATTCGACATGATGATGATGTCATGAATTTTTTACTCGAGTTTAATATTATAATATATACATTACACAATATAGGAGAATTGCAGACATACGCTGTATAATATTATAGTTTCAGGCGTTTGGTGATGTATTTGTCCAGCACCGCAGTTGTTGCAAAGAGAAATTTGCAAAAAGTTTTTTTTCTCACGTGGGCGGCTAGAAACATTGCTTCCAAGAAAATGTAATTTTCAAGTTAGACCGTTGCCGTACAAATTTTAGAAACGGTCGTACAAATTCATGCGAATTCCGTGATAATATAATATTTGAACAGAAAATGTTGCAAAACTGAAATAGACGGGGCCGGATAAATGTTCGTCCGCGTTTTTGGTGCCAATCCGCGTAAAAATCGCATTCGACTCGTCAGAATAATATCCCACCACCCGGGCGTCTATATATTATAATATTGTGTTATCGGTGTATCTATTGTACCTATCATGCGCCGTTCATGTACGCATATGAAACCAATAATATTCCATTTCGAAAAAATTTCGCAGATCGGCGGTTCCCTATGTATACGTATGTTGTTTGACATTACTTACCCATGCCGTGGGGTTTTATGCAAAATAGAAATTCGTTCGAACGCGTACGGTGATAATAATATAATAATATTCCTCTTCACAGTCACCCTGCATATACGCGCTCGCCCAGCAGTGTATTGTGTTATATATATACGTATATACTATATATTATTAGGTACATGTATTTCCGGGGTCGCAGATTTCTTTTCGTTTCACCGGAGTCGATTTTGGCAACGCGCGTATGGTAATAGTCGCACGCTTTTTATATGTTCACGATACAACACATATATATACATATCTATACTCAGCTCTATCGATTTTCTTTTTTCACTCGTTCGTTACAAACGAGTGTGGAATTTTGATTCGCGCCCGATATTTTTGTGCACGCGCTCCCACGATGAAGTTTTTTTTTTATGAAGAAAACAATAATAATATGACGTATATACATATTACTATAACATACGTACAAGGAGATGAAAAAAAATATGTACCTATACTTTCGTCTATATACTTGACGAGTATTTTCCAAAGGTACTATATTATAACTTATGACTTTATGAGTTATTAGCAACCGCTCCCTCGTTATATTATTATTGCACACGAACTCCGTTTTGCTTCGATATTTTTATTCGAACGACGGCTAAATCATATTTCAACGACTTATACTTCATCCCATATGCAACACGTCATAATGCAATGTTTTTTTTATTTCCAATAACACCTTGCGTTGTAGGTAATATGCGTTACCTATTGGCTATTTCTGATGCTAAATAATATTCACACGTGGTGTTTCATGCCATTTAAAAGCTTCCGTATGACATGCAGCGACTTTTTGTTTCATAACTGTATAGTCTGTCTGTCGTATATATATTCATACGAATTATTTTATTACAATCTCTTGTAAAAACGTAAACCAGCCAGCGTGACCCGCACGATTGGGATCTGTTATCATTTTGTTCATCGAACCGTGTGCGAACGTATTTATCATTTGATTTGACTTTTTATTAGTTTAAATAATAACTCGAATTAATTACGCAAAGTCTGCCAAGCGTTAACTCACACATTTAAAAGGAGGCGTATACAAAAATGTAACATTATAAATAATATACCTATATAGTTGATTAATGGTCAATGGCGATCGTCTTCATCGATCGATGTAGTCCAGATTATTTCTTCAAAACGATTGCTTTGATTATGATCTTTAAACATGCCTATCATTATATATATATAATTAACTATAGTTAATATAATATTATACATTATTCATACTTAGCTAAAATCCAAATTTAATAGTAGGTACTTTCAACTTTATTGAAATACCGTTTGGTTAAAATTTCAGTTTTAAAAAAACGTACCGATTATATTTGCATTTACGTGTACGTGAACATTCGTCGAAATCGATACGATCGGATAATGCTCGACAGACACTTGTAAACTCGTAAAGCATACATTAGGTAGTTGTTATGTTAAATATTCAGGTTTTGTATATTACGACCAGTTTATGCTATAATACATTACCTATACAAAATATATTATTATTTTATGTTTTGTTATATTTTATCAAGAATATTAAATATCATAAACGCTATAAGCAATTTAATATTTACGTTTTTATTATAATTTTACGATGGTACCTATATAAGTATATAACTAAGCTGCACTGATGACTTTTTCCGCCAAAATCAATTTAATATCAATAACATTAAAATTATGCTAGAAACACCCATGAAGAACGTCACATAAAACGATCAATACGATATTATTATGATAATATGTATTCCGCAGATGCAGGTTTGATACTTTGATCCCGGATCATGAGTTGAAATTATGAAAACTAGGTATGCCTATGGTAAAAAAATGACAAATTATTTAACTCGATATTTATAACTTTCGCTAACCCTTTTTATTTAATTTCAAACAATCAACTACTGTAACCCGTGTTTATCAACGCATTAAATAATATATGCACTGGAAATTTATATTTACTGAAATAATCCTCGGTTCGATGTAATGCCATGTGTTACGACGATACAATGCGGAAAATCCAAATTTACGGTACGAGTTCATACATACTAATTACTAAATACTATAATGTTTATTTCAAATATACCATCATAGTGTGCCGAAGCATGACGTAAACCTGAATAAATAATTTCGTGAGGATTTATAATATAATTTCATTTCATCTCCGGGATCTCTCTGACAATGAATCTCGCAGTCTCCTAGATTATACAATATATAATATTTTTGGTTAATTAGTTTCAATCTGTGTCTTTTTATTTTATTAAAAAACAAATAACAAATATTAATTTAAGTACTAACTAAAAAATAAAATAATTATTTCTCTATTGTAGAAAGAAATCACGCAGTACCTACAGGTACCGTAATCAGTTACCAAGTTTATTAAATTATAGTAATATACTGTTTTAAAGATTTTTTTTTCAAAATTATACCATTTTGCTAAGTGTGTTTGCATAATTATTATTTATGCACTGTGCGTAACAGTTTATATACACTGCAGGGTTTCGGCGAAAATATTTTTCGAAGTATTTGTATGGCAGGGCAATATCTAACCACCAAACATTTCTTATTTTAAATCTGACGCGGACATGTGACTCCGCGGTATATCAACATGATGTAGTTTTCGGAACAATAATAATAGTATACTTATACCGACGGAGGATTCGAAATGTTTCGTGTTGGTTTTGACCGCCGACGTAAAATTCTGTAAATTTTTTTTTCGTTTCCCGATTCCGCGTACGGGTGAATATTTTAAAGCAAATTGCCATACCTGCAGCGATTTACATAGTAATACGTTTGCCGACATCGCGAGTAATATACCACGACAACTACGGCAGTGACTGTATAATAATAATAATAATACGTAATATAACATTAATGCACATAATATTATATATATATGTAGGCGTCGGAAAGCGCAAATACGATGTCGGCCGACGGTTTGGACGTGCGGGGAGAATTAAACGGACGATTGCGTTTATGTCTTTAAAGACCGGCTGGAGGCATTAACTGCAAATTTTTACGGCCCGATCGCGCAGTGTATAGCCGGAAGTCCGTTGGTGGCAATTAAGCGCACATATATATATATATATAAATGAACTGCAGTATACAGTCGGTTTGTGACTTCGCTCGGCCCGAGAAATACCCGTTCGCGTGTGTATAGGTATATATGTATATGCCGA
The DNA here is from genome assembly GCF_019925205.1 of Metopolophium dirhodum. Taxonomy (NCBI): domain Eukaryota; kingdom Metazoa; phylum Arthropoda; class Insecta; order Hemiptera; family Aphididae; genus Metopolophium; species Metopolophium dirhodum. Next base: position 12,498,766 of record NC_083561.1, read on the forward strand.
GTGGTTCTTCTCTGTATTAACCTTAATAGGCCATTCGGTCGGAGATAAGCCGCCGCCGCCGCCGCCGGTGTTTTCGACGAAGAAATCCATTTCTCCCTCGAGGGCCCGTATATGCCTGCGAAGGATGAGGTGGTAGCCCTTCCCGCGGTTCAAACGATGATGGGGGTGGGGGGGGGGGGCTGATCTAGATAGAAGCCGAAAACTTTTGTAGGTTCGTCGTATATACGTATAATATACCTGTACAATAATTATATATACAATACACACCCAAGCTCTCCGCGAAGAGACGCGCGTCGTAAATCGTCGTCCCTGCTCGCTCATCGCCGCCGCATCGAATCACGTGTACCTATATATGGGGTAATGTGTATATCGCAAAGTTTCATAGATATAGGTACCTACTGCATGCATGCATGGTGTACCTATATACGCTGCCCTGCTGCTTACATTATGTAACTTAATGGTTAGCATTATAGCCTTATAGGTATACCTCCCGCGCGAGTACATTTCATCGTACGCTCGTTATGCGACCATGGTCTATAATATGGTCTATGCATAGACGTGGAAATGATAAAGGGACCGAAAATGGATGAAGGTCTGTGGGTGTCAATCCCGACAAACTGTAGTAGCAAATAATTATCATGCCAGTTCCTCCTCACCGTGCGGTTAGCAATTTCGTCAATGTCATATAATTTAAAACGGGCTTATATAGGTAGTAATATTGTGTCGTATTGTATTTTCATAAAATAATTATCATATAAAGATTAAATCAAATACAATTGACCTACTTTTGTGGACTATATGCAACCCCTATAAATCATATAAATATATTATGATGGTAAATAATATATTTGTGGGTGGAGAAAAATAAATATTTTTTTCGTTCACGCACGGAAGACAATCGATGAAAATATCATGATACGAAACGCCATATGCAGTGTAAGTGTGAGTGCGCTTTGTGAATTTTTATTCCGATTGTAATGTCGCGCCGTTTAAATTGCTAGCGTCGCATACGGATTCGTCGTCGTCGTGTGTTCAAAAGAACAATATCGTTTTACGCGCACAATCGGCCGTAAACGATTCTCTTCTTTTTTACAGGAAATCGAAAATATACTATACATATATATTATATATAGAGGAGAGCACATATAGTATGCGCATTTTCAATCGCCGGTAGATTGTTTCCAACACCATGGAAACGGTTAAAGTACGGGGTACAGAATCTGGTCGGCAGGGGAAGGGAGGAATAAAAAATTTACATTATAAATTTCCCACTTTCAAGTTAAAATTTTTTTAAGTGTGGCGTTTCTCCATTCTTTTTGAATTGCGCTACGATTATACACGATACGCGTGAACTATTATATTATAATTTATAATATACGATTCATAGAATAATATATTATAATGGAGCCTGACGACAATATATGTATAAAAGCAATATATGGATATACGTATATACAATATACATTATAATATTACACAATACATAAAATAGATATTAAAATCAGCAATATTTAGTCAAATATAGTTGATCGAGTTAAGTTTTTCCAAACTATGTTTCATGTGTACCTTCATATTATTATAGGTTCTCATTTCTAAATACGTATATATTATTCCACTATAATTACATATTATTATATGTTAAATGCTTAATATGTATAGTATGCATATTAGGTACTTACGCTTATTTACTATATTTCTGTATACCTTCAAAAACTATGACACTACTCGTTTGAATTTCTATTTTATATATTATACCTATACACCTGTATAACTACCACCCCCCACTGGACACAAAATGTCAAAATATTACCATCATCGGTAATAATTTTCATCAATAAAGCACGGTCATTAATAAGTCTATCAATTTAGTTTATTTATCTTAATATTCCAATCTATTATTGTTAAATACTAAATTTTATATGATAGCCTTGATTGTGTTAACTTCGTAATCTTCTTAAACTTTAGTAATCTGTGAAATTTCAATTTTTTAGAATATTTTATCTAGAAAGTTATAAAGTAGTAAATAATGCACAAAGTTATCCTACCCTGCTATGGGAATCACCTGACTTCCATCGAGTTTATCGTGATGCTTTTTCACAATTTTCGAAAAACTCCAAAACATAGAAGATAATATAATATATTAGGTACCTGTCCAAAGTACATGCAGATTGTGTCCAATTTTCTAACCGTCGTGGAGCCAACGTGAAACTTATTTTGAGCATTTCTTACGTATATTATGTGCAGTAGCATAAATAAAAATAAAAACATTTTTCTTAAACAGAGCTTACAATTTACAAAACATAGGTTTTCTGATGTAATTCTGTAGTATTAATACAAACGCATGCTAATATTGATGAATTAAATCACAATGGAATACATTATAACGTTGAGTATATAGTTTTAAAAAATATTTTATTACAGAATGTTGCATTAAAAAATACATTCAGATAATTTTATTTTGTGTAGGAAGTTAAGGTTTAGGCATCCACCACTTATAATCCACTTGTTTGACATTTAAATAAAGAATTATACCAATCAATTTTTATAATAAATTACAGACGCGTTCGTAATATATATTGTAAAAATACTGTCTATTTGCGAAAAAAAAAAATATTATTAATAACATTGCGGTCAGCATAAAATTACCTATATATTAAACACAATAATAAGCACATATAATAAAATATAATTATAAATTATAATACGTAATGAAACAATTTCCATGCACAGACGAAACCACAATGTCATACGTACCTATATATATATAGTGGTATTCGACCCCTAAAACGATTTCATATTGGTATTTTTCTTTTTAAGTAAAAGTCCTAACTATCATATTATTTTATGAGAATGTTGTTTTAACTATTGGGAATTATTATTTTATTGTTCATTGGCGGCTAGGCTCCACTGGGAAAATAAAATATCATTATATTTCCTATACATACCTTTCACTTTTCCTGAACTGCACCGTAGCGGATGTAAGTTTACACACACATAAATGACCATTGAAATGGAATATTTAATGATTAAAACGTATACCTAGTCGATACGACAACAGCGGCGATCGATTCTAATACTTAATATATTAATATTATAATCATTTTCATTTGCATTTCACCGGCAGAACGGTTTTATCCGCTATATACGCGCCTTTCTCGGGGCGCATACAATATAATATTAAGAACAATGGTCGCCGACGAAGGATTTCAAAAGTACCGTTTCTCTATAAATTGTATTATATACTGTTAAATACAGACATAAAATCTACAGGGTGTCTCACGCTGTATTTGTCCCAGTAAAGATAAACTCAAAGATTCTGATTTGCAGTATTAGTTTTAAATACGCGTGTGTTTGTATTTCCGTGGTTATAAATTGTTTTTGTTTAGAAGGAGCCACCTCGTACTTTTAAACATTTTTCTTTATTTTCTCTCGTATCTATGCATATAAGGCGTTATATAATGAAGACAGCAAAAAAATACTTAATATAAGAAACATCTGTTTTTCATAAAATAGTTTTGGTAGTTTAATTTTTAATTTTGGACGTAGGTATATTTATCGATTCAAGAATCTATTTTTTTATTTATAATGTAAATGCTACTTATATTTTTATTTTTATTTTTTGAATAAGAGCATTTTGGAGGTTTTATACTTTTATACGTATTTTGAATAATTCGAAATATTAAATATTTCCTCCTTATCGCATATAATATATGCATTCAAGGTTTGATCACAGAATCGTATTTTACATAACGTATTGATTTTTCGGTACTTATATTTTAGTTTCTGTTGGATGTATTTTAAATACGATTTTGAAAATCCATATTAAAACTATATTTAAGATCCACATTTAAGTCACAACGATTATAAATAATATTTTTTGGCTTATCCCTAGATAATAAAATTGAGGGTGTTGTAGTAGCGTTTTTTAATAATTATAAAATTATCTGATTTTCTAGGGTTCATTTTTACAAGTATTTTAAAAGTTGTATTACAAGTTTTCATTTAGAATAGACTCCCGCGTCTCTTCGTCTTAAAAGTACGGTAACATAACAAATTTGGGTTTGGTAGTTAACGCATAGTTTCTATACTTTTAAATCTTTTAATACTAAAGTGAATTGACCTTATTAACCATCAAACTTAAAGGTAACAACATTTTCTGTGTTTTGTTAGAGGAGTTTTATCGATGTTTTAATTTAGAAGCAAGTTAAAAGAATGTCTGAAGAAAGAATATTTACTATATGTTAAACTATTGTTAAACGGAAACAACAATGAACAAATTTGGCCCTAATGGCTTCCTTTAACGTATAAGTAAACGTGTCGTACCAACATAATTGTGTACGTTTTAAAATTGAAACAGGATATGCATGTAAGAAGTATATTATACTCAGCTGACGAGTAGATGAGCCACGGAACACATTAATATAACAGTGAACTATCAGGTATAGGTACAATTAATAACACATTACTCGGACAATATTATAATACATCGAATTGCCCAGTCTATAGCTATCGGTAACTATAGTACTTACAAATTTTTTTGTTTTTTTTTTTTTTTTCAGAAGCGTATCATAGCTCATATACCAATAGTTATACGCATCTGATACTAATCCAATATACATAAATGAAATGGAGCTGTTAGAAAAATAGTATTTACAAAATATGTAAATAGTTTTACCACTTTTACGTACAAATTACAGAAATGCGTGCCACGTTCTAACGCCGGTACTCGACGACACGACCTCGTTGATCCGACGTTTAAATCCGTGGTAGATTCAGCCTTTGGCAGAATACGCAGCCGATTGATAAGAAGGTTTATTATTATATAAGTTGTAACATTTAAAATTAAAGCAAAATATGTGCACATAATAATCGTACCTTATTGGGCTAATATTACATAACCATTAAACAAATGAAAAATTTAAAGTGGAGTTTAAAATTTTAAGAAGACTTTTCAACTTCAACTTTCGAGTTACTTATAAACTTTTTGATATTTTATTCTGTCCAAGGTTGTCCAAGTTTGATTTTATTATGTTTAATTAATTTGAGTATTATAAATTACATGTACCGACACTAAGTGAACGTTGACTACCAATAATTTTAATTTTAAAGACTACAATAATAACATTTTGATATTTAATTTAAATTTTAAAAGTTATACCTACATAAGGCTCTGATATCTATTCACCTATTATTAGCAAGTGGCTACCAATTGTTAAAATACATGTCGTTTTTTGAATTAAGTTCGCAGAAAAATTATCAGTTATTAATAAAAATTATGCTTAGAAAGTTTCGCAGAGGTCGCTATAGAAATAATTTTTCCCGATCCGTGATATAGAACTAATTCAACCCCAGGGGACAACGTGACGCCCCGTATGCAGTGTACTTACATGGAGGTACTTACGAATGTATTATATATAATAATATACTTTATAGTATTGTGAGCGGTAGTATAAACCGTCAACGTTCTATATTATAACAGTGTCATTCGTCGACGATGCGATAATATTAGATATGTAAACATTTCAACGAAACTGCGAACGTAAAACATAATACGAGTATATTATATTATGATATGATAATTATTACACAAATTAATTGTTATATCATTAATTTTCAGTGCTCACCGTGACGTTTGAAAAAAATAAAAAAAATTAAACTGATTTTTTGTGTGAAACTACTCGTATTGGCTTAAAACCGAACGGTATTTTTATATAATATGTATAATGTCATACGAATAGTTCTACGTATAAATGATTGTACTCGGTTCAACTCTATATATTATTATACCGCAAAATATATACCGCGGCAGTGTGTGTGAAATTATATCGACTGCAAGTGAGTGGTGAATACAGCACTGCAGTATTACAAATTTAAACTATATTGCCGCGTTTGATATACTGAAGTTACACAAAGTTATTGTGTGCACCGATTCGTTACATGGTTGAACATATTTTGAGCACAGCCATAGTCTGATTTGTCATTTTATTATAATAGTCAAGCCGTTTTAGATAACATTTAGAGATATAAACATTATAAATCGTACAATATTATATGCATCTTAACTTTGATTTTTACTTTGGTTTGTCGTCGTTTTATTAGTAATATTGCAGCGAGAGTGGTTCAAAAAAGTTTTGTTATCGATTGACATTTTTTCCAGCTGGTACTTTAGATAAATATTTTTTTCTCTCGTTATAGTTTTCTTAAGCGGCAAGGAAATACTACCGAAAAAAGTAGTCAAAGTCCGGTCTTATAGTATACCTCAACTTCCTTTTCTATTTTTAAACAACGTCAGTGTATATCAAAAATATCAATTTCGTTTCTTTCGGTTGAATTATTTGTTTATAGCTAAACCATATTGTTTTCCGACGGTGTAAATAAATTGAAACAACTATTGTTAACGTCAATATAAGTGCTATAAACGTTTACCCGAAAAATTGTTCGATACAAAATTCATTACGTTCCATTATAAAATGGTCATCGATTCGGACTTATATATATATATTATATATATTATATTGCGTTGTAATAAATTACAATCAGAGGTTGTAGGTACAATGTGGCTGCAAATGGTATATTGGTAGTCGTGTAAAAACAAAATACCTGTCCATTTGTGTTATGATCAAAATAATAGCATTTCTTGAATACAAATTTCAGTCGTAATTTCCCCATGGTTAATGGGACACGTCTCGGATGCGCCACGAAGACAGTAAAGGTCCTGTTAAATGCAATATCATGTTCGACGTAAAAGGTTCGGTACTATTCATTGGAAACGTGTTTTTCAACTTAATTATTTAAATGGTTTGGAAAAAAAATGCAAATGAGCAGTGTACCGGCGACACTGTATAATATGTTAAGTGGACGGTCTCCCGCTCTTCGGTCGGTCTCTTAATCTGGTTTTCGGGCACATGGGTTGTAAAATATATAAGTCATCAAAAAATATACTTAAAGACAAAATTATTAACGAAAAATAAAATATATTATAGCAATAAAACTTTATCGTGCAACCAGTGCATTTGTTTTGAAATTATTGCATTGCTATATCTCAGACGATAAACGTATGATTTTTATAATTTAATTTAATTTATTGATAATAAATAACGCCGTTTATAACAACTAATAAGTTGTAACTGCATAAAATGTTAATCGTTTTTTGAAACATTACTATACATTATCACAAAATAATAATATTTTACTTTTTACGGTCCGTCGGAGTGATTCCTAATAGTTCCAATTATTGACATGGCTAACACAATGCATTATGTAAGCCGAGAGAAGAATTATATTTAAAAATCACTGTATCCAGATTCAAAAAGGCAAAATGTATCGACTTCTAATAAACCCACCCAAGTGATTTAACTAAAACGCAATTCCCATGAAACTGAATTCCGGCAGAAGTGGAGCGAGACGATTACTCAATATCGGATTTATTGTCTAACTATTTGAATTCTTATTTTTTTCAAAAATTTTAATTTTTAATTTTTAATTTCAAAGCGTATAAAATGTATCTACTATTTATTAATAGATTTAATTCCAACTATTTTTTATTAACTGTTCCAAATTTATTTGTAATTATAATATATAATATACTATAATAGTAGTAAATAAAATCGACAAAATATTTGGGTACCTACAGAGTATTATTACTTATATAGTTATATATTTTATAATGCTTTAATAATTGTAGACTCACTATTCAGCTTAAAAAATAAGATTACAATAGGGATAAAACTATATGCGTGTATTATTTTAATTTAGTGATTATGAATTGGCAATTACAGATTTTAAATGTTCCAAATGAGATATATTCTAATTTGTATACAAAATGTACTCAGCTGGAAGCCATTGATCGTAACAATTAACAATGATCAGTTTGAGGAATCTATTAAAAAAAAAGTTAATGCGTCGTATTAATTAAGACTTATTAAATACAATTGAACGCGATTTAGATTATCATTTTATAATTACATGACGTTACAATGTATATGTATTGTTGTGTATGTTTCGATTATAATATTTTTATACTTAGCTACAATATTTTGTTGAATGGAGTTGCTTTATTTCCTATGGTCACAAGGATAAGTATATAACGAATAGTAACGACGGCGACGTTTGGTTATATTATAATTTAGTTTTAAATCATGCGCTCCCTTTATGATAATGAAAACCAATACATTAAACATTCATTGTATAAATAAATAAGAATGAAGTGTGTGCGTTTTTGTTATTTACAAAATTAATTCAATGTGCCTGTGTGTTTATATACGAAAATTAAATTTAAATTACGACTATTACAAAATGTAAATTCTACCATGGATTAATTAATTAGGCATGTGACTGTTCCTAACATACAGACATCCAGTATATTATATCATCTACTCGGTATCAAGCTCCCGCGGTGTTTAGTAGCCGGAGAACGCTATACGACTATTATACACATACTATGCGCACATATAAGTATACAGGTATACGTAATATATTATATTGTGACCACTGGTCGTCGACTTGTACATATAAGTACGAATGTTTGACGCAGACTAGTGCTGGCTGGCCATTTCGAATCTGCAGTAGTGACTCTGTGTGGTAGCGAGAGCAGCGGGAATCGCATACACCGGGTATTATTTTTTTATTCGATTCGTTTTGATTATGACGATTAAAAAAATGTATAGACGTATTGAAAATTCACCTAGACTTAATATAATACATTGATAAGGCTCATTAAGTAAATATTATATCATGTATTATGTGTAGTGTGTATAGTAGGTATAATATATTATTATGCTATATAATATAGTTATAATAATACATAGTGATATGATCAAGCATTCTAGATCTTGATTCATCAAAAACTGAAAACATTACAAAAGCCGTTTCATAAATTATAGTTTTAAATCAGAAAGATTATTTATATTTTATTGATGCGTTCATATGATGGATGAGGAAGAGCTCTCTCGTATAAGAGATATACAATAATATATTATAAGCATAATAATATAGTTTATTGTAATAGTTCTATTATTATGTATATTATATTTTAGTTCAACATTATGTCAAGTGTAAATTCGTAATTAATCAATTTATTTATAGATTTTTTACACACACAACACACCGAACACTTTTAGATCATAACACCTACCTATAACTATGTAAAATATTTTTAATCATCAAAAATAATAATTATTATTAATACTATTACAACAGTACAGTTTGGATAACTAATACAAGTACTTATATTGATTTTCGTAGGTAATATCTGATATCACTGTTATGGTCTAATATTATATATTCTGAAACACAAAGAGCAGTTACTTTATTTTATTACAAAAATTCCTATATATTTTGTTCTCATAATGTCATAACTAGTAACTACAGGTGTGTGTATGTGTTTGTGTGCGCGCGCTCGTTGGCACCTACGTGTTTTTCACACATTTTTTTTATTTCAGTTTTCTTTTTCTCGCTTATGAATTTATCGTGTCCAAACTAAATATTTTAGTTCGGGCGCGTGTAAAAAACTTTCACCATTTCGACAATCCTCGAACTTTGCCTCGACTCTCGTTTGTCATTAAATTGAACATTTTTCCTGTACCTCCTCCACCACCTTAATATATTATATATATATATATAAGAGTCCTTGTTTTTCTTTATGTACACCGATGTTTCGTAATTTTGAAATCCCAACACAAAATCTAAAAAAAAGTTTGCTGGTAATTCTGACAAAGGGCCAGGGGAAAACTTAATAACCCCTCGACGCACGCAGACGAAAAGAATTCTTTTTTAGATACTTTTTTGCTTTTTTTGGGAGTGGAACTTGACGGATCGACAAAACAAAACTAATTCTAGCCGCAAATTGAACTGAAAGAAAATAGTGGGGGCAAACTTTCTGAACCTACAACCCCCGTGGGGGTAGAGGGTATCTCCCCTGCAGCATTCTGGTTGTATTCATTACTAATACAATCGCGACGGGCGACGTCTAATAGAATTATTATGAAAAATGTACACTTTTTTCCGAAGAAAGTTCTTAAGTAATTTTAAGCACTTTCATGTCGTAGTATAGGCCATAATAATGACTTTTAAAAACACACAATTTTCAGCTTAGTCGATCAATAATAAAAATAAAATAACTTAACAAAAAATACAAATAAGACACACCCAGTATCATATTTCTTTAGGTACACTTCCTATATTTAAAATAAAATAATTTTCATTCTTCAAGTACCAAACATAATTTTCATTATACACCTATGATTTACATTTACAAAATAATCTTTTAGACATCTTTTATCCCTTATATTTTGTAAAAAGTAAAAACCAGTAATCATTATTGGTATCCATTTGTTTAAATGTCAGAATGCTGCATAATGTTAACACACTATCGTAACGTATGGACGGGAAGGAGGTTCGAAGTTGTGTATAAGTGACCTGTAGTTCAAAACTAAAAAAAAAATAGTTAACAGTGATTGCATACGCATGTGTATGCCTAAACTACATGTATTACGTATAGTTGGACATAAACTATAATAATATGTACGTAAAAGTCGGGACAACTTTTTTTTACTTATACATAGCTAGTCTCATTAATTCATATCACAAACGTAAGTTAGGTTAGTTTGATTAAATTAAATTGAATTAATGTATAGGTACTTTATAGTACGAACATTACATAATATAATATAAGGTGCGTCGAGTATAAAGTGTTTCGTAAAAAACTAAAAAGTACAACTATTCGTTTTAATTGTTAAAATTAATTCAACACTTCCTGTTTTGTCACATTACAATAACTATTATGGTAATACTATACCTATCTAACCTTATGTATTTTTTCTTTCTCGTACATTTGTGAAATATATAGCGAATCAATTATGTTGATTTTATATGTTAATTTCACATGTTTATTCATTTTTTTTTTTAACTTTTTAATTAACTGAATCCTATCGATGTCGTTTTGTTTTTGTCACCACATGAACGTATCCTAAACCACGACAACAATGTGTTCTCAAAATTAGATATGTGTTAATGTACATAGTAATGTGCATATAATGTTTGCAAGTTGTCCCGAACCATAATGTTTATGTTGAATCTCGAAACGTCCCTGCGGCTCATATTATACCTATAGGTATACCTTTATGGCTATATAACATACGAATATTATGATAATATATTATACAACATGCAGTTTTCTATACGAACAAAAGTTATAAAAATATACGAATCCCAATGCACTTTTTAACAACCGTTTCATGTAATGTTTTCACAAGAACTGGAAACACACTTCAGTTGCGTTTTGAGAGCATCACGGTGCATTATTATCATACATTTGTCGAAGAAACGGGTGTTAGTTTGTGTATAACGTATACAATTATTTGGGTACATTATTTAATATGTGTGCATATAAATACTTATATATATCGTATATAATATATAATATACCTATACATATATGTATATGGACGTACGGTTGAAGTATATAGAAAGGGCAGAAGGATACGAGGAGAAAAACGTACCGTCGGCGGAGCGTCAATAAATCTCGTAGGTACCCAAAAACAACGAGTTTATATTATAAACCCCATAAACAGGAAGGTCAATTATATGCACTCGAAACGTTCGTTTCCGAGTCGCAGTAAATTACGTGATTTATTTAGTCGTATATATACCCACCACCATATTATATTATATACGTATACGGTATATGCGCTAGCAGACCCGGCCGCGTTAAATAGCAAATTGTGTATCGGTGGTCCTTTACCCAGCTATGTGGTATTCGAAATCAGTGTTGTGTTTATAATATGCATAAATATTATAATATAACAGCTAATTATACGAAATACGTTGATCGCGGAAAAGAGGAGAGAAAAAAACGTACGTTAATAAAACGAATATTACAATATACACTGTATAGTGTACAGTGTTTGCTATATAGAATCATCGTAGATCTATATCTAAGATAATAAAAATGAAAATAAAAAACGGTCTCCGTGCATCAGACATACTTACATACATATAGATAGTTACACTACAATATCGTAAAACCCATTCATTCGTATCCATTTACGGCTTCCACTTTGATCGGAATTATTTCGATCGAACGGAGTCCACCTCAACATATTATACTATTTTATAGGTACCTATATATATAATATTATAATGCATATCCATGGCAAATAGGTCAACGTATATCATATCTTCGCCGGTTTAAGGGTATTTATAGAAGTGTTACATGTAGCAGCGCTAGACATGCGTATATATACACGCCCGGAAGATAAATTTATAAATAGGTAAAAATATAGGTATATGCGACACAGGATGTATGTAGGTAGGTGGTCTTTGGACATTAACCATTCACAAAGACGAATAGAATATGCGAAAAAATACCCTATTATAAGGGTTGAGTGTACTATATAAGCTATATAAAATGTTCTATGCGGGACGACCACGCGAGGACGACCCTTTGTGGTAAACTCGTACTTAGGTAAAGGAGGTGCGGTGGCGTTTAATGATAAATGATATAATGTCAATACTATCAAACCGTCGGGACTGGCCTTAAACCGATGAAAAATCGTTTAAAGAAAAATGTGTCTCACATTAATGTCCGTTTATACGTATTAGTGTACAGCTGAACAATAGCGAGACGCGAACCGAACGTGACAGTCCAAGAATTAGTTATCATGGCAGATGTTGCTGGAGTTTGAAAAGAACTCGGAGCCTATGTAAGTAATTTATTTTATTTCTGTACGATATAAAAAAAAAAAAAAAACATAAAAATATATCCCGTAAACAAAATTCAATTGGGTTAAAAATGTTCTTGGAAATACACTGGGTTGTACGAGTAAATATTTCGGAAGGCAAGAAGAATGAGAACCAAATGGTATGGTGGCCGTTGCAGGGGTTGCAGGGGCCTTAAACAGATAATACTTAAAACCCTATAAATAATATTGTATTTCATTAAACAAATATCATGCGATGGATTTGTATTTTATTGGACGTTAAAAAAGGAAAGCTCAAAATGACCTACATAGGATCACATCGCCCATGTACGCCGTTTATATATATGATATATACATATTATATACATACATGTGGACGGTGGACACTTAAGAAGGTTATTCTTGTACGCAGTCTGGACAAACGATAAGCCATAGATAGTAACAGTACGTGGGATTTGTAGACCGTAGTCATAATATGGTATATATTATAAATAATTTAAAAAATGACACTTAATTCTTTTTTCATACCTATACATGAACATAAATGATCAATCAATTTACAATAGAGACGAAAAACGTCCATATATATTATTATAATATTATGGAAAACGAAAAAAAACAAATGTACCTATATAGACGTCACGTTTTCAAGGAAGCTGAAATATGTGCTCATATATAATACCTACTTACGTTATTACCGTGTAATAAATAGTTTTAGACGTATGTAGGTACAATATATTTATACACTGTTCATTAAGAAGAAACAGTAGTAATAATTTTCGGTAATTCGTGACTGGTCGGTTTTGAGAATGTTAAACTTGTCAGATTAATAATATGTAAAAAAAAAATGTTTTTATTTTTGAGTAATAAACTATCGAATCACAAAGTAATATAGTACAGAAATATAAACAAACTGAACCAATTAAATTATATTTATATATTAACTGAATAAACAATAAAATAGTTTCAACATTTTACTAGTCATGCGAGTTCACAATGAAGACTAAACACAACTTGAGTACTAAATTGTGAATATTATACCCTGGAAAAAAAATGTACAAACAAAATTAAACACAAATCGTTATAGAATAATTAATTATAAAATATTAAACGTATCAGAAATATTCAAAAGGTTTTTTATTTTGAAAGCACATTTTTTTTAAGCATTATAATGTTTGTTTAACATTTACAAAAAGAAACTTGGTGTTTATGATTAAACTTGTCCAAAATAATACGGAAAGTTCTAAAACATATCCATTATAGTCTGTGTGTTAAAAAGACTAGCCAACTATGTACGTTTATTTCGTTTGTAACGATTAAATAAGAACAGACGGGAGATTATGCATCAGCTTGTGTTAAATGTAATGAGAAAAACAACCTTAAATTATTTAAGTGAACTGAGACATTTTTAGAACTGTACTATCGTATAGAACAAAATAAGAAATGTTGTAAACATATAAAAAATAAAATATATATTTTAATATAGTTCGTTGATTTTAAAATAGAACGCTTTTCATAGTTATATAAACAATATAATTTATTCACAGAAAATTATATTATTTTAAAATATTATTTTATAAAATAATGTTGATCAATGAATTATTATTTATATTAATCAACCACTCTGGACCGCGAGTAATCGCGAATTAATTACTAAACGTCAAGATTAAAAATTAAATTAATATTGCAATTATTGTATTATCAGTGCCTATAGTCTGTAGAGAGATAAAAATAAAATATTATTAAATTTTACTTCATATAATTAATTCTATTGGCAATGACATTATCATTGTCATAAAATGTTCAAATCGATTAAAAAAACTGTTGTTTGTTAAACTTTTACCCGTAGTTTCAAAAATTATTTAAAAAAATAAAATTTGTAAACAGTATAAAGTTTAAATGGTAAAACGTAAAATGATGATAATAATATTATATGAGTAAATGACTCACATTTGTAATGTTTTTCTTTTAGATGTTTGAAGATAAACGAAAATATAACATAGGTGGTTTTTAATTTAATAACCTCTTCCCAAGACATGGATTATTTGTTATACTTAACTATTAAGTTAAAAGTTAAAAGTTTGTAACAGTGTCCAGTCCTTATCTAAACTTAACGCAACTATGCATGTAGGTAGTCCTAGTAAATTCCATAGATCTATACCTTTATCAATGTTATAATTTCACAATTTTTGATTATATATATTCAAGACATCGCATATACCAATAAGTATTTATTACTGTGTATTACATAATACCCATTAAAATACATTTGTTATTGTTTTAATAACAGCTGAATACCTATTATTTATTTGTTTTATTTATAAATCATACTTTGGTGATATAATGATTATGATTCATGGGTGTTAAACAAAAAATAAAAGGGCATGTTCAATTGTTGATGAAACCATCCAGCGACAGCACTTTGGCAAGGTTTAATATTTGTATATGTTTATGTAATATATTAATGCCTAAGTTTATATTATTTTCTTTAAAGAAGCTTGGTACTTTGTAAAGCTACACCATAGAAGAAGGTCCTAAATATGTATCGAATTTATAAATAATATAATATAAAATAGTTATTACTTACTAATATATTATTACGGTATTAAAAAAAAATAAATAATCTGTTCAAATATGTAAATAATAACAGCAGTCAGGCAGTCAGCAGATGAATTCATTCGTTGGAAACCGTTTTGCACTTGCCAGACTTAAAGACAACTTTAGCCGTGTCACGATCCGCAAAGATGATTTTTTTTTTATAATATTAAATTGTTAACCATTTTGAGACAATAATCGTACTTGATACGACGCGACACCTCTTCCAAACGAACGGACACGTTTATAGGTTAGGTTTTTTTTTATTCAGCAAAACATTTGTGAGGGTTGGACACTTGGACATATTATTGTTTTCTTGTTAGCTATTATCTGTCAAAGTTTGTTGGACAATAAACAACTGAATTTTGTCGGACAGGCTGCTCTTTTGCAAATAAAAATGATATACCTATTACCTACCTATAGTACATTAATATAATTATTATATAATATGTACACATCGATATTATTATACTTAAGTATGTCGCAAGAGACAAAATGAAACACCACCGATGTTTTTAATTTTATTTTACGGTTAATCGGCTTTCGGGGAGCAAATACGAATTATGCTAAACGAATAAACGCAGGTACATACGCGATTAAAAAGTACGGTTCAACAGTTTTGAATCAGTATTACGAAAGTTTCGGGTATAATATATTAATAAGTTTGTCGTGTATATGTGTTTAAACACGAAGACCTCTAGCCCACGCAGTTACGCATGTCGATTGTGTGCACTTTTTTTATATTTTTTTTAAATTTTATATATCTTATATTTTATCGTCAGACGATTTGCCCATGAATACGACGTGGATTGTTAATTTATTATTCGCCGGAAAATCAAAACGTTTATACGATTTATAATATCAAACGCGTTATAGGTCAAGCACTACAATATATTTTGTTATACCTACTCATTAAACATAAGTTATTGTTATTATAGAATATTATATTATACGGGGCATTGCCATTGGCAAAAATCGGGGGGGGGGGGGCTTAACTCTCCTAAAAGTCCGTCAAGCCCACTCCTTTTTTAGTTTAATTCACAGCCCTCTGCTCACATTTATGTTAATAATGTTAGCTCCCTCTGAAATTTTGACGGGTTGCCGCCAATGGGCATTGCCGTATTGGCCGTTATCAGTGTGACAACCTTGAACTATAATTTTGTGAAATGTCACGAAATAACAATTTGTATAAAACATAATATTAATATTCACGTCTCCTCGAATTTATACACTCAAATAGTCAAAACTATACCTACACTATTAATGCGGTTGCGTTATTATCAAATAGAGGTAATAAAAATTATTATTGTATTATTAAGTTTGTAATACGCACGTTTATATTATTATCAGAAGATAGTAGTTAGGTATATTATAGGTACCTAGTATACATACTTTTATGCCGAGTATGATACCTATCATTATTTTACACGCGCGACACAGAATTTCGAGTAACGTGCACGAAATCGGAAAATCCGTATAAACGCGTCGTATGAAGTAAATGTAGGTACAGTATAATTAATTATTAATAAGAAGTTTTATGAACGCGGGAGAGTACGTGCCGGGCGGTATTAAGGTAATATCGGTGATAAGAATAATTTTATTGACGTCGTTTAATCGATAATATATTATTATGATATAATCATTTTATGCCTTTCTGCGTATTGCGTATTGTAATAGACGCGTTACCCCGGTAGACGTAAATCTGCGACGAGTGTACCGCAGCGGTGGCGGCGACCCGTCGATCGGTTAGCCGCCGTTAGCGGTTATTCTGCGTTGCCGTCGCGCGTCGTCTCGTCGGAGCCCGACCGACGATGCCGGCACCTCGCCACTCGCCAGTTCAGTTTGGTGTGCCGACACGTTCGCTACGTCGCCGTCGTTCCGCTCAGTCGAAACTCCGCCGACGTCGCCGCCACCGTGCCGTGCCGTGTGTTTAATAATATTATTGTGTTTTATTTTGTCGTTAATTTTTCTAATTTAACCCGCCGTTATCGTTTACCTCGATCGATTTGATTTTACGCCCAAAAAAATCAGATTTAGTGTTCCGATACGCGTTTGGTTTGTGTGTGCTTATATTAAAAATAATATAACACACGATTAGACAGTGTGTGCGCGCTTTCGATTAGTTGTTATTGTTGTTATTGTTTTTATACATTTTTTTTTTAAAATTTATTTTCTAAGACCGCGAAACAAACGTATTACGGAAACAAAAAAAATATATCAAACCGGTTTTCCATTGCCGGCCGAGTAGTCAAAAAGTTGTCGGACTTAGTCGCGGATTAGTAATTTTATTAATATTATTATTGTTGTTGTCGGTTCTACGCGAAGCAACAGCGACAGGAACATAGTATTAGCCGTCTTCCGAACAACACACGACGAGCAAATTTAGAGGTGAGTTTCGTTTCCAAAATATCATGATAATGCGATTAGCGTAAATGTAAAATATTATACGATAACATAATAATATTATACCTGCACAAACGTGAGACGTTTAAGCCTCTGCCGCAACAACACGTGCATACCTACAACTACCGCCATCCTCACGGCTTTTGACCTTTTACCCCGCCCGTATACTCGTCGCCAACACGACCCCTTGTCCCTCTTCGCAAAAGGGTCGGTGTTGAAGGTTTTCGAAAAAAATCTTTGCTCGCACAAGCCGCATTCGGGTTTTTCAAATGATCATTCCCAGTACCGCGCTAATTGCCCTCCTACCCACACCACAACAACTATAAATCGTACCTACCTACCTATAAGATATTACGTAACCAACCCGGTTGATGCGTTTTCGATTGCCGTTTAATATTGCGATCGCCGCGTTTCTCTCTAGCCAGCTTTTGCGTAGCGTAGGTATAAAATACGCGGTATAGACGGCGGCGGCGGTGAAAGCACACAGTCCCTTTGCTTCCGCCGCCCACTCTGGACGATTTCGAAATTTTCCCCGCAGACGTGCACTCGACGACGCGACTACACTCATTGAGCTCCTCTGTGCAGGCCCACTCGAAAACGCGCGTAGACGATTTTTTTTCCTGCCCTCCGACGAGAGACAATCTCGTCATTAATAAAATAAAAAAAACTACCTACCTATCTGTTCTATATATAATATAATATGAATATTATTTTATGTGCATGTGCAATAATTGTCCAATGTGCATATTATAATTGAAGTCCGACCACTGTATTATTGAGTTTTTTATTCGTCAAAGACTCGGGGGAACTCGCGTAACTATTTTAAATGAGATTATGATTTCAAATGAAAAAAAAAATGGTAGTCTCCTAACTTATCAACCCGTGTTATTAATTTGTTTCAACCTGGAAAAATTACTCTCTTTTTTGGACTGTTTAAACGAATATCGATTTTTTACAACATTCCTTCGTCGTCATAGTCGTGCGTATGCGTGCTCTACTGGAAACTTATTTACTCGCGTATTTGAAATAATTTCTCGGGAACCACATTTTTCAGTAGTTTCTTGTAATAGTAACCGGGATATACTGATTTTTCATTAAGTGAAATTCACATCTCGTGAAATTACATACACCTAAAAATATACTACCTCAGCGGTTGTGTTGGTTTTAACGCCCCACATTAAAGGCGAAGGAAATATTTGGAATTTTCCAAATATGTAGTTCGAATACCACATATAACGTAAATGTGTAGGGTGTTTGTGGGGTATTACATATAAATTTGTTGAATTTTTTACATGATTTCTTCCTAAACCGTAGATAGTTATGGTATTATACCCAAGCGAATGAGTTTATCTTGTACGCTGGTCAGGTGTAGTTGATTTAATATTATTTAATAGTTATACCTACCTATATACGTTAATTATTATAATCGAACAATAAATTAAAATAAATTATAAATTATAAAATTCCTTCAGTTACCTACCTATTCTGATTAAAATAAATTAAAATATGTTGTTAATGATAAAATAATACATTTTTTATAGTTGCATTAAGTATACTACCTATACTAATATCTGAACTAGTGTATAGTGTATCTATATCTTTGTTTTAACATTGGTTATAACCTTTTTTTTATAATATATTTTAATAACAATTTGATGTATACATGAGGTTATATAATACGAATTTGATTTAATCAGGTACCTAAATGGAGAATTATCTGGTAAAATCCTTGTTTGATTGTCTTGTCAACTTCTTGGTAAACTTTACTATTTCAATATTTTTCGTATAAAAAGATTAAATATTTCATGATAACACATAACTTTTAAATTTTAATAGTTTCATTTCAGATTAACCATTGCAATAATGTGTTTTCTCACATAAACTGATCATCCAAAATTTATTACTAAAAAACTATTAATTAGGTACCTCGTCAAATGTCAAATCGTCTTTTTCTGCTAGATAATTAGGTAAATATTTTCTAATGTTCTGTATGGGAGGACTGACTGAGGAATGATACTTATTATGATTAGTATGTATGTATGTATAACACATTTTGCTGTTGTTTAACCCGAATGCCGTAGATAAAAATAGGTGTACTCTATTGCTAGTTGTAAGAACGAATTGCACACAAATATTGTACGATAATCCATACTATTCACACGGAGGTCATCCTACAATATTCTACTTAAGTGCGTTATTTTTTTAAATTTGTACTAACATTATAATAATATAAGGTATTATTATGTACGTATGAGAAAAAAATAAAGATAAAAACAGTTTGAGCACGACAAAATAATACGGTGTGTCAGTGTCGGTGTGCCTCTGACATGAAATATTATCGGCCCCACCGCCACGGACAGAAACCGTCGGACGCAATGCCGCCGCCGCGCACTTTACCCTCAATTATTATTATAATACACGCCGAGCGCCGGTAAACCTTCCATTATATAAATAGGTATTTATAATTTTATTATTATATTTCTCGATGTATGTTTGTATCTCCTCTTTATGTACATATACGATTGGTCGCCGCGGGCAGACTCAGGTCGGTCGGTCGTCGCCACCACTGCCTCCGCCACCACCATGGAATGCAATAAACAGCACCCTTGTAGTCTGTTCCTTGAAATAATACACATAGGACCAGACGAAAGTCATTCGGAATCCGCATATTTTCGTATATCGGATATCATTTCTCATGTAACTCGCTTACCTTTTATGCCTCGCCCCTGCAGTGGAAAAAATATGTAATACTTTTAATCCAACACTCCCTCACTATAAGAAACGATTACCTAACCAGTTATCATTAACACCGAATGTATTATAATATGTTTTATTTCTTTAAAAAAAATATTAAACTGTATTTATGTTTTATTCAGCTTGTCGGTGAATCATAGTTTTGATAGGTTTGTGTCAAGGTTTTTGTGTTTAAATCATGTGAAAAAATATCTACGAAACGGAATAAATAATAATATTTATACAAGACAAAATACATGATCGGTTGAATGACAGTCATCTAATCTATACCAGCGTTATGGTTCTATATTCAGTTGACAGTGTTCTTTTGGAAATCAAATATTTATTAGAACTTTTATTTTGAATGAGTGTTTATCCTTACTCCTTAGTTTTTATATTGTAGTGATTTTGAGTTGACAGTAGACACCATAAAATTTAAAACTGTTTCGGTTTGTCATAACGTGTTTTAATTTATTTGCCATGTAGTTTATGACGACATTTTTTTTACAGATCAAACGCCCGAACCATTTTATAATTTATTGAAACTATCATAATCTAAAATAATTAGGATTTACATTAGTCGGTGGTAATGATTACTAATTAAATAACTAATTAATTGTGTTTTTAAATGTGGTGTCTGAAAGATTGGTACCTTTATTAAATTATATTCACTATGAATTTTTATAGATATTTTATTTTGGCAATATACAATGAATTATACTTCCATAGTTTAAGTACTTATCCACAACAGCATTAGATTTTAATTATTGTAAGTAATTTTAAAAAATGTTCATGAGTCCATGAACAATTTTTTGATATTTGAATTCAAAAATTGCAATATTTTATAAAAAATAAACCATTATTATTTATTATCGTAATATAATAAAATAAATTATACTTTGCAATAGTACTTAATTCGTACGTACATACATAGACATGTACAATATACATACATACATCAAACATACATACATACATACATACATACATACATACATATTATATACAAAAATATAAAAGTAGTTACTTTTTCTTTTTGGAGCAGTTTTATGTTAGTTTTTCTAGACATATACATAAGTTGTTAAAGAAAATATTGTATAAAGGGACGACGCCACGACGGACGGTTTATGAACGATTTATGATTATCAGTCTTGCAGAAAGGAAATCGTGCATAAGAGTAAAATCAAAACAAAACAACCACGATTATTTCTTACAGAAACAATATAATGTATAAATAATACACATATTTCCAGTCTCACCGTTATTATGTTCAATCAATAGGTATGACACACAATAATAATAATAATAATAAGTTGTCGTTCGTCTCCATTGATCACAGACGTACATATCCGTCATCGAAGTTACCGAAGAACAGTAAAATAATATAAAAAAGGGTTTAGGGGTAAAATACACCTCTGGAAAAGACTATCATGACACGCATGGGCGTATTTCTATCGTCGCTGTCGTCGGTTGTGAGAAAGAATTGTGCGTAAAAAAAACCTCGTCATCACCATCCGATGTGTATAACAATGGTTTACAAATTACGAGTTTTCGGTCACAAAAATATGTCCGCCGCCGACGCATTGTTCTATCACTACCGCTGTCGGCTTACAGAAGGATCTGTCACATACACGGTCGTGGTTCATCAGTCCTGCGGGCATAGCACCTGCACCCCGTGTGTGTATCCTGTGTGTAATTATTTCGTTTTTCCAATTTTCTCGGGGTAAACTACAACACGAGGACGGTCCGATGGACAAGAAGAATGCCTAGTGTGGCACAGAGATTATAGTGTCGTCAGCATTACATTCTTGAGTATGTCGCCGAATAAAATTGTTCTTAATATTGTATTCCTTATAGTTGTGTTGTGCAGAGATGAAACTGGTTTTTGTGATAAATATTTCAAACAACGCGTAATGAACAGTCGTTTTATTCTCGTATTAATTCTAGGAATTCGGGTTGCTTGTATTTTAATTTTTGTTTAAGGAATAATAATTAATTATTGTATGATTAATGCTTAAAGTTCATCACGAAGTTAACTATTTTTTGAAATCTTGTGAACTGCTGCAACCGAATATAAATTAAATTAAATCAATTTGGATTACCCGTGTATTTACGTTATAGTTTATTGATATTTTACTTGGTTAATCATTATTTACACCTAAATGTTATTAACTTATTGTATTCGATGATATATGATGCGATTTTGTTTGGGATTATGGCTCTGGGAATCGATATTGGGTTAGTTATATTGAAATGCTGTGAATCATTGCCTGTCTGTCCCCTATAGGGTTTGTGTATAATATTCTATTGAGGAGGAAGGAAATATGGGTTTCAGTGACAACTATGAGTTGGTGTGGGAAAGGCAAACATTCTTTAACAATACGATTCCTTTTGTTATGAATGTGTACTATTATTGTATTTTAATGAATGACGGAAGTCGATTGATATTGCATTTTACACGTACCAGAAGAATGTCGCTTTATACATGAATCAAATCTTTTCGCAGATTTTATTTTCTCAACGATTAATATTGCTTGCTGTATAATCGTTAGTAAATAATTGTCGCACTTTGACAATCAATTTGTGGTGTACAAATATAATATACCTATTATACATAATTTATTTTTATTTCTTGAAAAAACTATACGTAGAGTGGAAGACGGTGAGAGGGTGGAATTTTGCACAATAATATTACATAATATACGTATTGCTCGGTCGAAGATTAATGGTCGTCTATGGGTATTTTTCCATTTATTAATGGTCCAAGGATGATCCGGTGAAAATACAGAAATATAAGTCGCTGACGTCACGTTGAGATTTGTCAGTTACATGTAAACTTTTTTTCTTGTTCTTAAATATTCTTTTTGAATCAAAAATAAATAGCTAAGTTAAACTTACAATACTACTGTGATGGGTGTGTGGTGTGCCACAGATAATATAATTGCGCTGTGTAAATACAGTTAGGAATTTTGGTTTGAGCACTTGGAAATAATTATGGGCGGAAAAGTAGGACGCGGGCGGGTTTCACGCTACTGTTGGTGGGGACCTCAGTACCTCACATAGTAAATTATACAGTTGATAACGGCTGTAGGCTCCTCTTATGGTTCCATTGCTGAATTAAAAGAAAAGAAAATTATATTCTCTGGTGTGAACGGTGAAGGAATCTCCAAAGTTGATGGCAACTTCCTCACTTATTTTAGAGTTATTTTTTAACACAAACAAAATAAACCGTCATAAAAATCCTTGCTGTTTCTTATTTAACTATATAATTTCTGTCTCTTTTAATTTTAATGACAGCACTCGATTATTTTTAGATAATGGCAAACAATTATTATAATGTATTCACTAAACTTAAATCATTAATCAACTACCAGCATAAATATCTTACCTACTAAGTACTATTTATAAGTTATTTTTATATTTTTATTAATATTTATAATTTATATTATGTAGTTGGTAGTTACATTGGTTACAATGTACCTACCTACTAAACACTTACTAATATGTAGGTATAGAATTCTTAAAAGTAAAATCATTAAAGAATACATAATTAAATTTAGTGTAAGTACCCATATCTTAAATAATAGTATTTTGCAAAATATTTTTTAAGGAATACGTCAGTGTATGAGTATAAAGTTAACGTTCTTTCTCAAATTATTTGTTGTATAATTCTTAATTGGAGTTTTGCAGCATTATATTTTCTCATTTGACATTTTGTTAATTCTAGTTGAAAATGTCATTTTGTCAGTTGATTATATGTTATTAAAAATTTCAAAACTTATAAGAATTTGCTAATGGTATACCGATATTAAAGGCGTAAGTGTTCGTGACATACTTTCTAATCACCCGAATAACGACGTTGGGATCATTGTCGTTAATAACGATTATAAAAATATGCAAAGGGCAATACCGACAAGTACATAATATGTCTTCTAACAGCAGTTGTCTGCGAGAAGGAGAGGCGTATTAATCAGGGAAATACTGAAATATGTGCGCAGAGATTTCCTGTGATTTTTTTCAAAGTGCTTATTTTCATGTGCGAGTGTGTAAATGTAAATTACCTACTAACAAAAAAACATTTTGCTAATGTCACGACAAGTTAGTAAATTAAGTAGCGGGGCCCTCGACTTGATTTATTCACACGACTGGAATGTTTTTTTACCTGTTTCATTTATTTCTAGTATTTCATAGTTTTCATCAGTTAGTTACTAACTACACTGTAGTACCTACATCTAAAATACAAACCAATTTCTATGAAAATAATGGTCTATGAATTATTGACTGGCTTTGTTGTATTCCGCCCGGCGTTTATATCTCATTATAATATGTAAAAATAAAAATGGGGATGAGACACCCAAGTGGGGAGGGGGGCGGGTAGAAGCATTTTTTATCTCAAGCACCGTATTACAATAACATATTTAAGAAACCGGCCACAATAATTCATAGTATAATTGGCTGAACATTACAGGCTAATTGCTATTACTACATATCGAAATCGACGCACATAAGGCGCGCACGGCCGACACACGGTATAATCATCGAGTTGATATACATCGATGTTATTATATATACGTGTAGGTAACCTTCTAACCTAACAGGTGGGTCATCTATTAATCATATTAATATCGGGAATATGAAAATATCGACAGTAATATTCCCGGATATATTGATCGTTTTATAACATACAAAACGTTTAAACATTTATCTCTCTGCTGTCTGTATCTATCTTGCTCTTTCTAAGTATTGTAAAATATACGGACAATATATTATTATAAACTCAGTCCCTCCTATTGAGTGGTAAAGAAAGACCCTATACGCATAATATAATATATTTATTATTTTATATATTTATTATATTCTTTTCTTCCCTCTAATTACACAATAGAATGCGTCTGGTGGTAAATCATCGGCTGCAGGGGAAACTGCTGCCCACCCCTACCGGGCACGACATAATATAATTGGCAGGCAATTCACCGGCAGCCATGTTCTCTATACGCGTTTTCTTTTTCTTTTACGTCGTCGACCCGCTCAAAAACAATGGCGTACTATGGGTGTAAGTGTGTGTGCGTGTATGTATTTTTGTAAAAAAAAGGCTAGACGAGTTTTGGACGTGCACGTATCGCATGATAAGCAATGGGGGTAACCTGATATGACGGGTTTGCCGAGATATTCTATTACCAAGTAATGTAAAAAAAAATAATACGTAAATAAATGATAATAATACAAAATTGTAGAGAGGTGAAAGATAAATTGAATGCATTTTTATCGGTACAGCCAACTGCATGTATGCAGTATTCGCCTCCACCCCCGTGGTAAACGAACCGCGAAACGGACAATCGGTTAATTTATTAAATATTCGGGGGATGCTGCTCTGGGGTGTAAATTGGGGGTTGGGAGTACAAAATGTCGTTGTGTCCCAAAATTCAATTTCAGCCCGCACAATATTGCACACATCATAGTAAAACTAGCCCAGCAGTAACTACAAGCATTGTTCGACTTCTCGTCAATTCTCGATCCAAATTATTGAGCTAAATATAACGGTTTGCAGTTAAGTATTAATATTTGCAGGTATTGCTTGTACCTACTTATAATTCTAATTTATTTGTGTTGTTTCAAACAATTTCTAATGCGCTATTAAACAAATTATATATTAATTTAACCTAATAATTTAGAAAATAAATACAATTTAATACCTGTTAAAACATTATGGATTTAAATTTGAAGGAGCTATTTTTTTTTATTTTAATAATTGTTGTATTATTTTTAGTACCCATGGTTGTATAATTAACTGATAATTCTGTAGTTGATTTTTATAATAAAAATTAAGTAAGTGATTTTCTATTTATAAAGAATATTGTTTGTATTATATTTTATTTATACACTATCTATAGCTATCTGTTATCGCGCGAAGTGCGCACGATAATACTGTGTAACAACCTACCTATTGGTTTATGCAAACTCAAAACATATTTCGAAGTCAGATAATTGATAATATTCGTAGTAAAACGTAGGTAATAAAACGATGATTAGTCTTTTCAAAAGAACGATCAACTTAACATTTCAATCGACCGAGAGACTTTTATATGAATGTTAATGAGAAGAAAGTTAAATAGATATTCTGTTCACAAAGCCTAATAATAATAGTTGTGCGGTTACACAATAACCTTAAGTCACGATCTCTTGTAATAAAAACTATGACAGTAATAGCAGTAACAAACGCCGCAATATAATTTCTTCACAGTGTATATAGTAATATATGAATAACGTTGTATTAATTCTGTAGCGCTAAATACATTTTACGCACTAAATAAAAGTTAAACAATACAAAACTGCAAATAGGAATTCGAAAATAAATTGGCCTATAATTCACGTTTGACTGAAAGTGGACCCATCCGAAAGTTAGATATTAAAAAAAAAGTAAAAAAGAATATCCTCTCTCTCTGTCTTTCTCTCACTTGTAGGTTAGAAGAGCCAAGGGAAATCGGCTTTCGCGAATCCCGGATTATCCCCTCCCCGCGTTTACCCGGAGCAATAAAAACCCAAAGACGGTATAAAATACAGTGTACGCAAAAACAGGGTAAGGGTCCACTGTAGCGAGTTAACAGCGTTATAAATCGCATCTCTTTTCCCTACTCCCTCCAACGTCACCGTCCGTAGGCACATACCCTTACCCGGTCGTAGCTGCCGGGTTTAATATCGTTTTTCCGACGAATATAACACACTGCCATTGCAAGGGTAGGTATAGTTGGAAGGGGATAGCCTCTGTAATTAATTATCCTTATTTATGCGACCGATGAATTTTAGGTGTTTAATTTGGAGAGCGGTTGCTGCCCGGGGGATTCGAAGATAAAAATAATAATAAAAAAAAAAAAATAGAGAAAGTAGAAAATGGCCGCTGCAGGGCTACGTAATTGGGTTTCTGGCATTTTTTTCAGGAGAATTTAGGGATCTGCAAAACGTCACGGGCTTGTGGACGGTTGTCTGGGTTAACACTTGGGGTTGTTTGTGTAGACTAATCGATGTTGTTTTTTTTCGTCCACACGTGTTTTTCTCTTCTTACACATAATTTTAAACAACATTTCAAAAATCGTTTTAGTTTTATGTCACAGTGTTGTTAGTAATATTTACGAAACAACTTCGGAATAAAATAAACAGTTTAGAAACTCTTCAAAAAATGTAACACTCATTCGTTGTATCACATGTAGTGCTATTAAATTATAAATTATAATGTATATAGTATATACGTATAGTATAAAAACAAAAATGTAATTTCCGACAATATAAGTGAACCGTCTTCCGTTGACACGACTATTATTTGTATGCACCTATACCTAAAAACGCATATATGTACCCATGTTTCATTATGTTTTGTGCAATTTTTTTCCCAGACAAAAATGATAACAAATAACTACAATCCTCATTAGTACACTCTATACAGAGCGATCAATTTAACGTAAGGAACTGAAATTAACGAGTGTATTCTATATAACTGTGGTTTTTGTAGGTTCCAAACTTTAATTATTGTTAATTTTATTAGTAAGTAACAATCCCTGTAACAATAGTTTAAATGAGTGAAAATAAAATTATTCTATTTAAGACATAGGTACCTAGTATAGCAAGTAGAAAATAATGTGTTGATAATAATTTATCATTTGTATATAGCCGTATAGGTACAACCTATGTTCATAAACTGCGTAATTCAATGAACATCTCATTAATAGGTCCTGTTTATATTATTTTGACTGCAGATCAAATTCTTTAAATTAAATGGGAGATATATTTTTAATTAGCAGTTGCAGTACTTGCAGGCTTTTATATGTAGTTACATTTAATATTTTTTAGTTTATCCACACGAAATAGCTTGAATAAATATTAATTGAAATCACCGGTAACACAAATAGCAAATAGGTGTACAAATCATAAATTATGTATCTGATATTATATCTAAATGGTCCGGAAGTTTTTAAAGTAATTTTGTTTACATATTTATATATTATGTTATACGTTTATAACTTATGAGTTATACCTTATACTGGTACATTTCTAGCGACAACGTGTCATACGAAAATATGCATAATACCTACACTGAAGACCGGTTGGTTATTTTTATTTCTGAATACACAATAAAGTAATGGTCGGTGTTTTCTTTATCTCGTCCACGTCTATCAGTGTAACATGGCTGCAAAGAATAACATTATCACCGGTGACTTTGACAAATTACAATAAGAGACGAATAAGAATGAAAAAAAATCGCTTCCTACGCCAGATTAACTCTTCTAGGTACTTAAAATTATGTACAACTGGGTCTCGGCTTGAAATCAAGGAGCCCCGGGGGGGCAAGGGTGACAAAAAAGAAACGCTCACGAGCTTGCATTTTTTTATAATCTGCCTCGATATAATATACGCCCACCTGATGATTTTATATTTTTTTATTTTGTGATTATCATTAAAACTTAATAATTGACAAACATTATGAGTTTCGATTATGCTATATTCACACACATTTTTCAAAGTATACCTACCTCATCATAATTTGTTTTATGTATATATGGTATTTTTAAACAATTGTCAAAAACCATAAGTATAAAAAGTCTCTGAAATATATTTTTGCTCACGAAGAAAATAACGTTGTTGAACATGAAAAACTAATCAATTTTGGTAGCCTCGGTAAAAGTGCCTTTCTCTCCCTTACAATAGAAGCAAAAAAAAAATCGATTCTTCTGACCTCGTGTCGCGTATACTTCCATAATATACATTTAAACACGTATCTATTATCCCTGTGAAATATTTATGCAGAAGATTTGTATTTATCAATTGTATGAAAAATGAAGTTGACGTATAAAAGTTATTAACATTTAGGACTCTGGGGTATTATAAGTCGAAATTAAAAGTTTATGGGTACTTTTGCCTGGGAAAATAAAAACTAATTCCTTTTTTGAATGTTTTTTTTTTATTTATTTATCTGTGATATACAATTAAATTAGGAATTACCTAAATTATTTCAGTTGTTAGTTTATCTGTTTAAAATTAATTTTGTCAATAATATGATATTTGATAATATGTACCTACCTCCTACCTACCCTATACAAAATTGATTATACAATTTGTTACTCGTGTTCTATCGTGTTTTAAACGGTTAATAGCCCTATGCCCCTACATAAGTAATGCACATGATATTTTTAAAACTATAACACTGCTTTTTTAAAAACATTTTCGACAAAAATAAATTAAAATGAAATTTATGAATATCGTGGGATGCATTTTCTTGAAGCCATCATAAAATGTAGTAGAATATATTTTTTTAAATACTTTTAAAAACTAAACATCCATAGGTACTTAAAATTTAAAATGTATATGTTATGTAATATACATAAATAGGTATAATAACACCAATATGAGTATATAATATAGAGTACACTATTATAATTTATAATAGGCATATAGGTATAAACGTGCATTCATTCAATACTATAAATCACAGTATTAATCTTAATCTATTGCAATGATATCTTGATTAAATTATTAACGGTACCTACCTACATGCACAGATATCAAAATATCAACGATCCATCATAATTGCCAACAGTTTAAATTGCGTTAATAATCTTTAAAAAGTTCAATGACTTTAATTTTGACTTCAAAATGCATATATATACTTGGTAGGTACCTTCGTGTTATATACATACTCATACTATTGATTAAAGAATTAAAAATTAAACTAAACCCCGGATAATATATTAATTTACATTTTTCATTATTTAATCACAAAACAAAACAAGTGCATTATAAAATGTAGTCAAATATTTTTTTCCGTTATTTCTAAACATAAAAACTTAACTCCTAGCCCATGGGTACTACTTACATGAATTTAAATAAATTCAAATCTTTGTAAATCAATACGAGTATAATATCATATATGATATTTACAGTATAGTTGCAGTACCTAGTGTTTCCATTTATGTACGTTAACTAATATGAATCGCTTGCTTATTATTTAAACTTTATATTTTGTTAATATAATAATATAAAAATTTAGGTATTTAATTCAATTTAAATTTGTTACCTCTTAGAAGTGAAACAATAATATTTTTTATTTTTTTTTTGGGGGGGGGGGGCGGAGTGGCCGAGCAAACTAAGGCGTCGGTTGTGACGCACACCGACGCTGGTTCAAACCTCAGTTTACAGGCGGCATTTTTATTCGGGCAAGTCACGGTTAGGCATGGCATGGCATAGATACCCCCACGGGTGCCCTCTAAAAAAATCTGCCAAAACTACACACACGTGTTACACCTACAGTTCCCTCCCCTACAAACAAAAACAAACAGCTAATGGCCATAGTTGCCGGGCTTCACGATCAATAAAAAAAAAAAAAATTTTTATTGTGATAATAATATTGTTATTGGGCTATTGTTTGCAATATTACTGTATCTCGAGTATAGTAACCTACTCGGTATGAAAATATGTATAATCGTATACCTAAGTCTATATTTTCTATGTTGTAAATCTGACTGAATATCACGTGTTTGTCCAAACCATTATACAAAAAAAAAAATAGGAATCGATATTATGTTCGTTCATTTTATATTACAATGGTCGGCATGGTTTTTAATTCGATCTGGTTTTCAGACGTTCTGTCGACTTACGATTTTGTTTCAATACTTGCGTGCGTCAATACAATTTACTTGTACATACACACCCCGTGGGATCCCGTGTACATTATTATATAATATAATATTAAGTGTCACGTGTGTATCGAATACGATCTATGATATTATTCGTCTGTCGTCTGTCGACCACTGTGGTAGTGTAGTATTATATGCGGCCGAGAGCGGTCGCATTGTATAGGTTGTAACTTGTATAATAATATAATGTTTATTTATGCTCTTTAACCGTAGAAAAAGTAATAACAATAATAATTATAATGTATGCTATATTGCTATTGTGTCCCGGTTGACACTAAACAAACACACGAGAGTACGATGAGACGGATGTAAAACGAATACAAACCATAGCGATGGCGGGTATATAACCTTTCCCTTGCTCTGTAATATATCATATTATTATCTAAATGTTCGTCGTTGTCGTGCGTATTATGTATATTATGTACAATATCATGCATTATAAGCAATATTTCGAATTC
Source organism: Metopolophium dirhodum (assembly GCF_019925205.1). NCBI lineage: Eukaryota > Metazoa > Arthropoda > Insecta > Hemiptera > Aphididae > Metopolophium > Metopolophium dirhodum. Next base: position 12,530,335 of record NC_083561.1, read on the forward strand.
GGATCGTGTTTTCATGATAAGAGGAGGTCACAGTATAGAACACATCCACGCCTTTTATTTTTTACGTACTCACAATACGTCATATATACGAATATACGATAGATCTTAGATCTGACGCGCTATATGTTTGGAGCTAACTTCTCCCCCTGGCCATCTCATGCTGGCTAAAAAAACCGTTTATCTGTTACGTTGTTGTTGACGGTGGCAGTGCGATAACACGCGGAGATAACAGATGCTGGTGTTCTCGTCGTTATTCTTGTTGGTCTGTTTGAGGGGGGGGGGGGGGTGATAGTGGCATGAGTGGCATTATTATATGCTTTTTTTTTACAACACGTCGGAGTTATCGCTTGTATTGTATCCAATATATAGGTTAGAATATAATATATTATTATTATATATATTAATATATATTTTATATATTATTTTATGAATAATAATCAATCGCTGTGTATATAACGGATCAGCGTTCGTTGTTGTTGACCGTTGTACTTATATTAGTATAATATATATTAGCATTACATTTTATATAATTAAAATATGGATAAGTACTCGTAAAATATTTAAATATATTATAATAGGCAATTTGGTGTTTTAATGCTGTATATATACACAGTACACACGTGTCTTTGGCTCACACGATTTAATACCTTGTTTATTAATGAATAATATTTGCCGCCAATTCTTGTATAATTAACAGTTTATAAGTCGCTCGAGTTGTTTGGCGCGTGGGAATAATCCCTATTTGAATTGCCTTAAAATTAATTGTGTTTACGTTATAAAGCTGTAATGATATCCCAAAAGCGTGAAACAAATTATGGAGAACATAATATTGAATAGATTCAATATATATAATATAATATTCTCCCTAAGAACACATAGTAAATATAAGTGCCAACGTATAGCTAAATTATTACTTATTTTAACAACCATAATAAGTTAAAAAAGTAGCTAAAAAAGTATTTTGAATCTTTTAAAAATCTAAGTGCATCATTCATTAATTAAGTAATTATTATTTTAATCAAAAGTAATGGTATTTTTTTGGAGGGGTCGTTAAAACTGTAAAAGGACCTCGTCATTTGACGGAAACAAAGAAACCCATAGGGTAATTTTCAAAAGCGACATGTTTGTCTGAATTCTATGTTTTTCCTCCCTTTTATTTATTTATTTTTTTTGGTTGACAACAACTCCTGCGCACACCTGCATTCCCTCGGCAGTAACAAATCTCGGGTTCACAAAACCGTGGGGCAGTAACCAAACAGTGTGAGCAAGCGGTAACGCATAAAATTCCTGTGGGTCCGGGAACCATTGCCATTGTAATATTCCTTTTCTGTATGCCCGTTGACAAATTACGTAATTCGATGATTTGTGTGTTTTAACCGTGTTGACGTTGTTCAGACCCGAGAGCATAAAAAGCACGAGAAGGAACATTTTTAAGAGTAAAAAAAAATGACCGGTTGCAATCTGGTGTCAACGGACCCGGTTAACTCGATAAAACGAGTGTATAAATGAAGGAAGATAAAATAAAAAAAAATTGCACACGAGTATGTATTATAGGTATATTTTTTCATCTCTTACCAGCGTGTATATATGCCATCAGATTGTGATCGCTTTATCGGAGACCATTAATCGATTGGAATAGGGGACCTTTTACCATCGCGGTGGGCAGTTGGGATCACGATCGATATACGCATATCACGAGAGCTCGACGTTGTAGTGTGATTGGAGGGGTGAGTCGGTGGCCGGTGGTATTTCGAGCGCGCTGTAAACAAAAACGCCCGCGATCCATATCTGGATTTGTATTTTGACGCGCGCGACAGAACGCAATAATAATTACACGGTATCCGGTTACCACTGAGGTACTGATTGCAGATAACGAGTTGTTTTGTATTTTTTTCTTCTATTTTCCTTTTTTTTTGCAACTCATCCGAACTTAACATTCCTATGGCCCTAGGACTCCGATGCCATTTCTTCGTTCCCTGGAAAGCCCCACGGCGAAACAGCTTATAATCGTACCTATTCATAATATTATGTTAAGTATTGTACAATGTTCTGGCTGCATTGTACCCTACATTTATTATAATTTATTAGATTTTAATATTTTTAAATGGCGTAAATATACGGTAACGGAAATAATTACTGTATGGCAAATGCCCAAGTTTATAATGTATTCATTCAAAAAATAAATGAAACGTAATTATGTTCGTTGAAATTAAATTATATTAAAATATATTAACAGTTTAATTAATAAATGGTACGAATCAAAGTTTATCAAATATAGTAAAACATTAAACAAGTATAAAAATAAATACTAACTTTGCAAACTGTTATATCTATGTGGCTATGACCTACACTGCGGCTATACACTTATTGAATTCGTTAAAAAAATGAACCTACTATTTTCTGTGTAATCGACTCATTGGAATACATGTTACGAAACGATATATTTTTGTTAAAGTGAATAGTACGATTACCAGGGTTGTGAATTTAATGCACTAAAAAAATAAAATAAAATATGAACTAACAATTCCAAAATATGTGAAATTATGCAAAATAAACTAATAAAATAGATTCACAATTATATGTTTATGGTAGGTATATGAAAGGTATTAATAAATAATGTTTTGTGATGTTTTATTTGTTTTCATTAAATTCGCTCTTATTATCCATATTCGTTTTAATAAAAATTAAAACGAAAAATCGACTTCATAGGATATTATCGTTTATTCTTTTATTTTAAAAACGTATATCTATAATTATTAGGCATCGGATACGTCAATTATTTAAATATTTTATGCAAGTCAGTGTTAAAAAGTCACAAAAAAAAAAATACAAAAAATCAAGTTTTATTATATTATATACATATTTATTATATACATTTAATACTGACAAAAGGCTAATATTTTATTAAACCTTGTTGTTAAATAATTTAAAGATATATAGGCCCGTGAGAACGGACAGGTGTGTACCTACTTTCGTGACCGGACATTTGGCGGTGATACAAATCCGCGGCAAACTTCTGTCGGACGAGAGGAATAAGGAATTGTGGGGGACCAGATGATGAGTGTATACATAATATTATACGGTATACTTATTCAGGATTACTCCGCTACGAGCTGGTGGTAAGACGGTTGCGGTAGCGATGGCGGTCGACGAACCCGCATGATATATACGCACACATTCACATTATAATAATATTACACATGTGTGTACACGAGACGTACACGACTGTTCATACCGAACTATTGCGTACGATATAGTAATGTTTCCAAAAGGCCATTTTGACGAATGTGATGGAGGAACGTCTGTCGCAATAATAAGGGGTTAGAGTATTGTGATTTCGGCGTGCTGAAAAAAAGAAAAGGGGGGTAGACTTTTGAATGGAAAAATACCGTAATACGGCGATAATGACTGTGACAACATATTATAATTTAAAACCATACATGAATCATCCGATTTAATCTGAGTGCAGTATGCTATATGTGACCAATATGCAATTGGTCACATATAAGTAATAAATTATATTCAACGATATCGTGACGAATTTTATATATCTCCCCGTTTTATAAATTGTTTTTTTTTCATGTTGATAATACCTACGTTTTTGCTTGGTGGTCTTCAATCTTCAAGTTCTGTATAGTTTTATAGATTGAAATAATAAAACAGATTAAATTATTATTGTAAGTTATAGACATATAGACTTCATTATAAAATTTCAACTATTGTGGACCGATATAATTTTGATTGTATCTATTTGTGTTAATTACTTATATACTATACGATTTTTTGATTATAATATTATGTTCATAACACTGAGTTGTAACACATCGATAATGCCTGTGTATATACCGTTTCCCGTTAAAATAAGTGACCGACGCCGGACTCGTTTCTAGTACGGAAATAAGTTCTCGGACATTTACAGGATTTTTGAAAACCTTCATCAAGGCGTGTGTATTTAGTGAAAAGAAATATCTGCATGGTTTTCATATATATATATGTATTATATGACAAATGTATTTCATTCTTGTGCACCATATTATATACACGTGACAATATATTATATATCATTATACCTACAAACAGTCTTGGGGCGTGAATGAATGAAATTCGTGCATTTTTTCATTGTAAATAACCGACAGTCGTCGCGTTCCCGCAACTCCAAACTCCTTTATGGCCGGCCGGTGGTGGTCGTCTGCAGCGTTTCGTGTCGTGCATAATATACGATATACCTATATATGTATAACAATACAATTTGATATTATAACAGTCACCAGAGACGACGAGTGTAATTTTCGGCAATTTGCACCGACGGCGGGGCCCTGCAGCATTGACGACGGCCATTGGCGCGCACACGAATCATGTACGTCTCAATACACCCCCGGTGCCGGATATTCGCATGTAATTTTCCAGGTGTCCGGGTCGACAGCTAATCCTCGTATTGGGATTCCGCCGTCGTATATTGCCGTGAAATTCACCGACGGTCGTGTTATTATACACATTATATTTTATTGTATTATATTGTTATAAATATACGGTCATGTACACATATCCGACGTTGCACACACAAAAAGCATCGCGTTCGGTCTTTTATGTACAATAATATTATATTATATTATTTTATATTATGCACACACGCCTCTGGGGTAGGATAATGACGGGTATTTAGGCCGTTCTTATTACCGGCGACACCTCATCCCCTTATATATAATATATAATATACGCGGTGATGTATGTATACGGCGGCGGGACCAACAGCTGTGTCCCGCGCATATAAATGTCCATTGTCGCCTTTAGTGCGTGTGTGTGTGTTGTGTGCCCTCCCCCTCACCCTCCTCCTACAATCGAACAGCAGCAACAACGCTCTGCCGCCCGCATTCCGAGGCCACAGCGCAGCGGCGGGACCAGCGAGAAAAACGTCGTACCATAAATTATCGTAAACTCTTCTTTACCCCTGATAAGAAGCTTTTCGGTTGTGATAAATTGCGGTTGGAACTAGGGGATTTTTTTCCCGAGGAGAGATAAAAATAAGAGTAAAAAAAGTTGAACAGAGAGAGATAGAGCGAAAAAAGGAAAATCCACCCCCGTTCCTGTACCGCCACCGGTGCACGTCATTTGAATAAAGAGCAATAAATTGACATCGCGTGTCCGGACTGTGCACAAGTCTTCGGGACCGGCAATAAATCGTGTACCGTTCGGTATACTTCGGAAACATTGTGTGTGTGTGTGTGCATGCGAGCGCGCGAAATGATGACCCGGTCCGCGGGCGAATAGAGCAGAGAAGAGAGAACACCTATTATATATATTCCTGCGATCGGTTTGCTGCAGCCTCACCGCTGAGTGCCAACCTATCACATTATATATATATACACTCACTCCCAGCCCCTAAAATTCTGCCCCCACTCGTTTCACGGCTGACGAATTTTTCGAAAATTATCAAAGTGGAAAGTTTTCCATTAGGGAAATTAGAAAATACCGAAATACCGTTGTTTGTTTCTTTTTTTACTTTTTATCTGTTGTTGGTTTGTTCATCCGCCCGCCTGCCGCTTTAGGCCAGTCGATGTCGATTCTGTTGGTAATACGAAAAAAGTTTATTAACCGGTGCAGATTGCCCATTAAATCGTTTTGATATTATATATATATATATATATTATTTCATATTTAGGTATTATAATTAAACATTTATATTATGAAGAGTTAAAAAATTACTGATATTTTGTTTAGCTATATATAGAATCACAGAAGAGAAAAGTTTCTTGAATTAAAACTATTTCAAAACCACAATACAGCATAATATATAAACGTTACTTAATACTTCAAAATACTATATTACAATGACGACGCGTTTCTAAATGCACGCGTAAGATATTTGTTATCTATTGTTTTGGCCAGATGAGATTTGTGTGTATGACATTTTGGGACACTCATAAAGTAGTCGTGTTATTATGGATGACATATGTTGTGTTAAGGGCCGTGGTGTACAATAGACTTGAATTGTTTGAAACGTAGGTACTATTTCAGACGTCTGATGGCTTTAATCCACCAGTTTAATTCACTTAATATCATCACGTATCTCCTGATATTGTCAACTCTTTTTGCAAAATAAAAATGTATAATTATTTAAGAATAGCTTGTGAGATCCGTTACACGTTGTTAATAAAAAAAAGTCATAAACAAAAAACATTACAGTATTATACTTCCGGATAAAAGTATCGAATATGATTTCAACAGTAATCATAATTAATTCTAGCGTCTATAGTGTATTCCACTAGTAGTTATTCGAAAATATTAAATGGTTAAATATAGTTATATGTATAACTACTTTTACTTAATGCAGTACAACGTAGAATGCATATTGTACCTATACTTATATTATATGAGAATAATAAATACCTAATTATTGTGCTGACAGATACCTCATTGTTATGGTTAAATGCAACCATTGAGTTATTGTGTAAGTTTCTTAAATTTGCACCTATAAATTTAATAGTTAATTGTATCACACGTGATGGGAACTAATTTTTCCGATTTATTATTTTCATATATTATAGCGGTATATATTTAGTATTCTCAAAATCCACACTGCACATGTTTGTATACAATAGTTTAAGCTGTTTTAATGTTTAGTCGTCACGTGATTTAGGATAACAGGAGACCTGTCAGTCGAGTGTCCCTACAAGGCTGTGCATCAGTAGGGTTTGATGACAAAATAAAATGTTTTCGTCTGGTACTAAAAGATAAATGAACATGATTACAATAAAAAGATTAGAGTTGTATTTAAGACGCATTCCTTTTAGTTTCTAACAACTGTCACTGTTTCATTGCCTATACAATGCGTATAACTATAAGTGTATATTTTTATGATTACTTACAATTTATTTATACATTTTTTTTTTCAGGTAAGTCGCGATCGTCATAAATGTCTTCACATTGCACGGGTTAATCAGGTATTGTCTAATATTATATTTTTATTATTTGAAAATTTTCTTTTCTGAAAATAATAACTATCACTTTTGTCGTGTTTAAGTACATTTTTGAATTATGATTCACTAAATAATCCGCGTTGGTTAGGTAAGTCCGCTGGTTCTCTTTTTTTAATAGAAATGAATGCGTATAAAATTTCGTTTTTGTATCGTTTGTGCATTATATTACTTTTTACAAGCACTTAATTGCTTAATTACTGTATATATGATATGCCTATCGCCTATACATGCAGTGGTTTACATCTGATTGTGGTGAACATGGTGTTTTTCCATGAAAACATTCCACTAGTGCACTGCTGTGTAACCAGCACATAATTCCCTACGCTCACGTTTAAACACATCCCAAACGTGTACCGCTCGATTTTTTTTATGTTAAATATATAAATATTATTATATTGTTGATTTTCAAACAGAGTTGAATTTTTTGGTTTCATTCTAGAAAAAAAAACTGCTATATATTGTAATTTTACCTGTGCAGCTGTGCCCGATACCCGTCGGCTATACCGAGAGGGCTTATATCAGACCAGTTTCGTAGTTGTAGCACGCACACAATTTCCTGAGTTTATATACCAATATTAAAAATAATAATTTTTGTATTTCATATTTATTTATCTCATTCAAACTATAAGTTATAAAGAGTACAAAATATGTAGTATTAAATTTTTACCATTAAAAAAAAACACAAAATATGAAATTGTTATGATGTCAGTCGCATATATGTTGTTAATTAGTTGCTTTTCTTAATTAATGTGAAAACAATATTTATTGTTTATGGATATAATATTATATAAAACGTACATCAATTTCGTTTTACTAAAATCATTTTATATAAAATATTGAATTTTTTTTATCAAAGAGTAGGTTTAGCATTAGTTGTATTTATAGTATTTAAAATAATCTGATTAATTTTTTTTACCACCTTTATTATATGACTATTACATTATTATTTTATAATATTTTATTTCAAATCTTTTAGTAGGTAATTCAAGATAATCTCGGATAGTTCTATATAAAAATAGTTGTTACAATTACTATCGTTATTTTGAAATGTTAAATTTATGCTATATATATATTTCGTAAATTATTTACGGACCCGGGTGAATTAATTAATGTGAAACTATTCATCTTATAAATCATATACCTAATATATTATTCATCCTGTAAATAAATAATTAAGTGCCTACAACAGCGAAATTGCTAGAAAAGGTAAGGTTAGGTTAATTTACCAATAAACTGTACATCAAAAGCTTTTGCGTTTAGTTGGCCACTAACCTATAGGTAGGATTGAGACTAATGATGGAGAACTTCGTGATGTCGCTATTATTTTTACCTCTACATTTTACCTCCTCCCATTCATATATATATACTCCCGGGGGTGAAATATTGCTGGTAATGTGGTTCATTTGTATTCACGAGATAACTCTGGGGATGATGATGAAAAAAAAGGGTGAACGGGGTGGCTAGAGATTGCGCTGTGGCGGAAGAGAACAAGCGGAGTGAAAAATGAGAAAAACGAAATTGGCTGCACCTTTCTCAACCTCCATCCTTCCTATCAAGGAAAGCGCCAAAAATTATTTAGAAAAATGAGTAGGCCTTAGGTATATACTTATACCATTTTCTTTTCATTTGACAACGCGCGGCGATGGGATAAGACGATTATAATATTATATAGTATTAGATAGTTGTACCTACTTGTACACCGAGTGTTTCAAAAGTTATCTTGATTGTAAAATACTAATAAACTTAAACTATAACTACTACTACTACTACTACTACTACTACTACTACTACTACTATACTACTACTACTACTCTACTAATACTACTACTACTAATATTCTATTCAAAAGAAATGTACCTATATCAATAGATATATTGGTTATTTTTAAAAATATTGCGCATTAAAAATATTTTGAAAATTTTTAATTGTCTTTAATTTTCCGTTCATTATCTATTACAGACTATAGTATACAGTACCATAAACGACATAATATACCTTTGATAATATATGAAAACGCCTCGTGTTGGCTTTAATAAAAATAGATAGCTAACAGGTATACTAACAGTACTTACTTAGGTATCTTTAAAATAATTTATGAAGCTGTATATTATTTTGTTTCGTAGTTGACAGTTTCCTAACATTTTTTTGACTACTAAAAAACTCAGTATCTCGGGATTCAAAATTATTATTATTACTTGTCTTCTGCATCCGTTGAGAACGTTAGTTACACAAACACAAGTTAAATATTAATATACTATATAGACCTTAATGTAATAATATTTATGGGTCTAACAATAGATAACATAAAATCTAATAAATCATCATTTCCATTTACAAGTTATACCAAGGTTGCTCTTTTATCTCGTTTATTTTATTTATTAAAGTTGTATTGACCATGTTTATTGTTAAGTAGTCAATTTGATGATTAAGATATTTCAATTCGTGTCTTATATTTGAATGTATCTGTTATATTTCTGATGAATTTGATTTGTAATATTGAACATTGGTGATATATTAATTCGTTGATAATATTAAATGACGTTAGTTAATCGATTAGATAATGATAATTATATATAATAAATCTTCGATATCATTACATTTTAACGTACACATACGTATACATAATATATATTATACATTGTGCTTCACATCATGTTGCAGACAATTTAAATTATAGAGCAATTTATTTGTGGCATTAATTTTGTCAAAACTATGTAACTCTTATAAATTATGAGATGCAACTAAATGGAACTATCATTCTTAATTTTTTTTTTTACAAATATTTCTTTATTTTCATTTGAAAAAATGTTGCAACAAACAATGAATTATTTTTCCAAAGTATTATTATACACAGATCATCTATATAGAAAAATATTCCAATTAAATCTGCCCTAGTTTATCATTCTAGTGAACAACCGCATTTTGTAAAATATACAATGCTTATAAAACATTTTACATTTCTCCGTATAAATATTGCGTACATAAAGATAATAATTATGTATAGTACAAAAATGATTGAATAATTTTTTTTTTCATAAATAAGCGTAGGGTTTAATTTCCCATATGGTTGTTCCTTTCACTTGATATTTTTTTTTTGTTATAGACCTGCGGATATTAACTTTCAATTTGTATTACTGGGTCTAAAAATATATTACATACGAGAAGTAAATTACATAATTTATCGATATATTGCTGTCGGTTAAATTTAGACCTTGATGTTGGTTTTAAACATTTGGGATCTGGGAATATTATTTAGACAATACTAATTGTTATAACTACTATAGTCTATAACCCTTATATTTTACGACTACAAATTACAATTGACTCGGAATTTTGTTTTAATGATATATTTTATTTTAACTATACACAGAATTTATTTTCATCCCTGAACACCGCCCATATTGTCAAATTATTATCGGATTTCTTTAACCTATAATTGTAGCATACATTTTCAAAGATCTAATATATTTTCTTTTTATGAAAGGAATTGTTATTATTTTTCTGTTGTGTGAACGAACCACATCATTAATCCGGAACTCTTCTCCGCGGGCAACCGGTCTGTGTGCGCAAAATCTATTATATATATAGATATTTTTTTATCATTGAATTCCTCCAAAGCACATTTATTCTTACGTCTGTATAATTTTTTTCTTCCTCTATTAAAAGGAAAATATATTGAAAAAATAGTTTATATTTTATACACACACACACACACACACACACACACATATATATGTATATATATATATTTTTTCTGTGTAAGTGAATGTCTATGTGTGTGTAAATGTGTATATATGATATAATATTAGTATGTCCACACAGACACACTCGTATTCGTTTTTTTTTTCTTCCGGAGCTTGTCATAACCGGCTCGCCGGTCATTATTCAGACGACGGTGCTTGTATAAATCACAATACCGGCTCTCCTGTGAAACAGGTTTCTCGCGGTTGTTGGCGTGAACACACGGCGATGGCGACGGAGCGCGGCGGCTGCGCGCGCGATGCCCAACGAATCTGATACTATCGCGGACACACGAAAAAACAAACACGTCCCACAAAATATGGGGAAAAAATAACAGCCTAAAGAATTAATAAATATATATTATGGCATCCAGCTGGGTGTGGGATTCGATATTTTATCGGTTAATTATTATATATATACGATATAGGTACACACACATATATATAATATATACATTGTTTTTTTTTTTTTTGGCGTTTCAACGAAAATCGGGTATCGCGTATGTACATCTCACAATTTTGGCCTTTTCTCCGGCTGTAGCAGATGCGTGGGGGTATTCAACGACACTTAAACCCTACCGGTTGTTGCCCGATCGTAAATCTGTTTTGATATATATTTACGAAAATTTCGGAACAAAGAACGTATTACTTTGAATTATATGCCGTATTTCGGGCAATAAATTGATTCAACAGTTGTCTAAAGTTACACCCATTGTTGTAGGCTGTGGCAAAAAGAGGAAACGAAATGTATAATGTGAAAACCATAAACGAAAAAAAAAACAGCGCAAGGGCGGGCTTTTAAAACGGTCTTTTATTGTTTATTCTTTTTATCTCTGATACGTACACTCTGTATATGTACGACGTATTTAAAACCAGTTGTTAAACGTTCTCCAGAAATAGTTTATAGTTTTGACCATTCTTGGTATGCAAATTTGATATTTTATCTAACGCATTTTGTAGTGAATTTCCAGCTCGACCTGGGAAATTTGTCTTATTATTTACGATACTCCGCGACATTGATGTCTGGTTCTGGTGGTACTCATTTTCATTTGTATGTTGTAAAATATTATATGTATATAATATATGTATTATGTATAGTATTTAAACGCCTACAGTTTACCAACGTTAATTTAATATATATTATGAAAAATAATATCCATAAAAAAACGTCCTTATAGTATAATAAAAACCGTCTTTGTATTAAAAAAAAACGCAATGTTTGTAATGATTAAATAAGATATGTTTTATACGTCATTTAGATAAAGGAGTAATGAGTCATTATTTTTAAACTTGTTATTTTATTCACATAAGTAATATTTTCTGTTATCTGCCAGCAATATGATTAGAATATTTAGAAACCCCGTGTTTAATTGTCGTGTTACAATAAATGAAAATATCGGAAAACGTGGACTTCCAACCCCGCTAACTAACAAATACGCGCTTTAACATATAACACTGCATGTTACGCGGAAAACATAACATACGTGAAACATATATTTTGGGGTGACGGGGGAAAGCTATGTTGGAAATTCATCAGCCCGCGGTGAATGACAGGGGTAGGTACCTACGTACCATAGGTAAAGGACTAGAAAAAAAGGGTCAACGGTGGAGATGATAGGTCCGAAAAGCACCAGACGGACTGTTGTTAAAGGGTGTATTTGATGAAGTGTTGCGAAAAACGGACTAGGCGGCGGCGCAACAGCGTGGCGTCGTCGACGTCGCGGTCATCAATCAACCCCCCCTCCCTCCCCCCGGGAGCACATGTTGCGCTTCGCGCCCAGCCAATTTCGCGGTGACGGCGGCGGCTCGAAGGGTTAATATTGCCCGCTTGGCAGACGAGTCGCGCAGTTCTCTGTATACTCATGTTGCTGCAGAGCGGCGTGCGCGAGAGAGACTTCATTATTCAAAATAACAATTTCGCCCGCAGACGACGCCCCCGCGTTGATTAATGACCCCCACATTGACATAATATTATATACACGCACGCACGCTACACGTGCTTTTTTGAACGTATCGTGTGCACGTATAGGGAAATACGTCGGTACGAGAGACTTGGGTCGACGCGCTGGTTAATCGATAAGACAAGACCACCACCACAGTTCGGGAAAACATTACCGAAAAAAAAAAAAAAACGATTATTATCCACTTTTTCAATTAGACATCACAACGCTTATTAACATATTTCGTGAACCATAAACACACACAACGTACCTGGTGTAACTTACGACCGAACGCGCGTGTTTGTATATACCTATACGACGATTGTATACGCCACTGCGCGTGTGTGCATCGACCGACCGACCGTGTGTGGCGTGCACACACACACACACACACACACACACACTGCGGATAGAAACGGCATTCCGAGTGGTCGAGCGCGCGCGCACGCTCGCACGCAAGCAACTGTTTCTGGAGAGGAAAAAAATCTGTTTTAATTGTCCATCTCTCGGAGAGCATTAAAATAGTTGAAAAAATAAAATACCTTGCCTGCATGTGCGTAATATAATTTATAATTTATAAATATTATAAAAACATTATTCGCGTACGCACAAGACTCATATACTGCTGTATAATATACGCACGATGATGTGTGTCCGACGGTCCTCCAAATGCCTCGTTTACGACTTACCAATTTTTTTACGACTGTCTACTCAGGATTTTCGCTAGCTGATATTATATAATATTATTACGATTGTTGTCTGCCAATGTATGTGGATGTGATGAATGATGATAATAATAATAATAATAATATTATTATTATACTAAGCGCCGTGCGTTTTCGAGTTCGTCCGCGCCACCCGGAGCGCTCCGTATAGCCGCATCCGCCCTTAGCGCTCCTGGTGCTCGCGCAGCGTGCTACCTCGTATTATTGTTTTTATTATTATTATTTTTAATATTATTATTATTATTATTATTATTACTATAACCATTGTGCGATAATTTCATGTTATACTATTAATTATTTCATTTTTTTTTTCAACACAGTTGGAAGTCTGCAATAATTGACATGTTGTCGACTATAGGAACCTTTTTTTTTATTATTATTCAACAATAATATAATATTATAATATAATTACGCGTTGGTAGGTAGGTAGGTATGTATCACCTACAGTGATGTTTGCTCGCCGATTAAGTCAATCTCGTGGTAAATGTATTACGTTCGCTGAGTAATTAAATGGCAATTTCATGACGTCGATTGTCGAATTATCTCTAATCCACGTCGTTCATTAAACGTGCGCCTAATAATAATATCGTACTTACAATTTTTTGTCGGTTGGTATTTATTTGGGTCGCATACCTATAGTAGGGCTTGGTAGGCGTTTGCATAGTTTCACAAATAAATTATATTTTTTAAACAAAACGAGAGCGGTATAATACTCGTGTGTCAGCGTTGATACCCTATATATGTATACCGATTTTCGTGTTTTGAACAATAATAATTTTCACCCTCTATGACTATTATTATCACCGCCACCACCCGTTTGTCTATAATATCGATTGTATTCGGTCTTTTTTTGTCGTGTGTGTGTGTGTGTGTGTGTGCTTGTGTTCTCCACAACGCGTTGCGCGATACGTTTTGAGTATACACTTTCTGCAGCAGGCTATGTGTTTGGCGACCAACCTGACCGGGGAACAATTGTAGGCGAAATAATCGTACCCGTTTCGGGCGGACGACGGACGGAAGCGACATCGGGAACGTGCTATAGGTTTGATTTATGCGCACCGGTCCGTTTCGCATATATAATAACGTACACTGCATTGGTGGGTGGGGCAGGGGTGATGGGCGATATTAAAACCTCTAAATCATTTGCATGTACAATGTCCCCGGGAAACAATTGGACGTCGGTCGGTGCAGCATGCGGGGGTGTAAGCACAAATACTAATTCGACATTTTCGCACGACAACGAGGTTTTACCCTAAATTTTAGCGTGAAACACGCGTCTTGCTGTGTTTTATAAAATAATAATATAACCAGTAGAGTACCTATATGGCTATAAATAGGTAGTTGTAGTAACTATATATAGAAGTATTGGTATTAGGTATGGTAGTAACTAGTAGTATGTATAGATATATAATAGTACTATAATATTATAGTGGTTGTATATATATAAACATATAGTAGGTAGTGGTAGTCGTGAACAAAGTGGTAGTAGTAGCTGTTGATAAAGTGGTAGTAGTGCTACGTAGATCTACGTAATTATTGTTGGTAAACCTGCTATGGAGGTAGGATACGATTAAGTATGATTAGGATAGGAAAAACGACGTACACATGGTTATTAAAAAGTTCGTCTATTTTATTTACGTTTGTATTTCTTTGTAACGGTATGTTACTAATTTAGTAGACATATTATGTTTTGTTGTAAACTAAAATCGTGTTTTTATATGCATTTATGCTTTGGATTTTTTCTGTAACGTATAGTTAAATTACAAAAAGTTGCTTCACATAAAACAATAAAATTATGAAGTATACTATTAAATGATGTGTGTATAGACGTAACACATTTTTAAATTATTCTGAGAAATGTTGTAGTTATATTTTATTTATTTCATAAAAACGTAATGATGTTTTGTGTTCAAATACAATTCATATGCCTACCTACAATTGAAAATATTTTTTATTGAATTTATAAATAATTCGTACTGTCATATAATTGGTAGGTACCTAATATATTAAGAAATGGAAATATTCATTTTAAAAATGAAACATATTTTCCGTAAATTTAAAATCGAGATAGGTATTTAGTCATGAAACCGATACTACTCAAATTAAATATTTTTATAAATATCGTCCCTAATTTTATTATTTACATTAATTATTTACAGTTGCGTCCCTAATTTGCCCTATGATCAATTTATTTTGGTATAAACGTGGTGAACTTAAAATTTTTTTATATAATATGAAGAACTTATCACTTAAACTCCGACATCGACAAATATAATTAATTTGTTATATAAAACTATAAGATTATTCCAGTGTTATTTTAAAAACATTTTTTGGTTTGTGAATAGAATTCGTCATAATAATTTACGATTAATAATACGTTAAAAAAGAATAATTTTAAAAAAGTGCAAAATATTTTATTTTACTAAGACTGATTAATTACTGTTATAATGGCATGAAACAGCCAGCTGTAAATACGTCGAGGGGAGCCGGTTTTTGTTGTATTATTTTTACCGCCTTCAGGCTTGCCGCTTGCGGTATTGAATATGTGACGATGTCTCAATCGATGATCAAAAAGAAATGTCAATAGGAATAGCCGTAATTGATTTCATAATACTCTAAGATGTTTTAAACGATGTTAAGCACCTACTCTTCTTGGAGATTTCAGGTGTCTACTGTCTATATTGCACATGACGTGTCTACTGCACATACTCACATGTGATTAATATTTTTTTTATGTTTATCTTTACATAAAATGTATTAGAAATGATTCGATATAAACTTGTATGATGTCTATTTAGAATAATTACTTGTACGTTTTTATAATAGTGTAACCAAAAATTATTATTTTTCTAAATTAAAAATCTCAAGTAGAGACTGTAGAGATTAATTTAAATACCTTCAAAAAAAATTTATTGTTGACTGTATTTTTCTAGTTGCCTTTAATTGCATCAAATATTATATTCCAGACCAGTATATAAAACAGTACCATGGCGATGATTTTAAAATTTAATATTTTTTACGGTTCATCATAATATATATAATATAGGGTCGACTTTATATGATTTTGACCTATTGTACAACTGCTAAATAATCGAATAAATAATAGGTAACAACAGCAATGCATTTATTAAGTCCATATTTCACTAAGTTTATGTTAAAGTAATATTTTACGCTTTGTTCCGCATATTTCATCGACTATATGTATATTTTGTATCGTGGTACCATTTAGACTTATAATATACCTTAGTCCTTAATTTGAATTGTCCATCGTGGAAAAGAGAGTTTGTTTTATCATTTTTTTACTATGTTTCCAACATATTAATGTTTGTAGATATTTGTATACTGTGCATTATTTATATATACACAATATAAAGTGTAAATAGAAGACATCTGACATGCAACATAATTGATAATATTGTCTTCTAAAGCTCACCCCTAGCTGCTTAAAGCCGGACTGACACCGGTCGACTTAATTTCGCGCCACTGACGTTATCGGCGGACGGCTGTATAAAATTGGTGGCCGTGGATTTTTAAGGGATGTGTTGGTGCGGGAGCGAACATATAAATTATCGAAGTGCATCCGGTATTTCCCAGGAGACCTGCAGCACGAAGGAGGGAACGTCCGGCTTTATCGGTAGCTTTATGCAAATCGCAAGACGAGCCACCACCGCCACCGCTAAATTTAACACCACCGCGCCTATTATCTTATCCCCGCGGTTTTCGTACACAATCGGTCTTCGTCACGGCCGCCAGCCGTCACGCTACCTCAACGAGCACGAACAATCCGCCTCAGCTCGGTCCTAACGTATAAACCGTTATATGTATATTGTATTATAATAATATATTAATACGGCCTAACGTCACATATAGGCCGTATTGCACTGCTGCAGCCTGCACATAGTGTATTGTGTTAGCGATGAAACTCTGCAGCAGTTACTCACCGTAATGATTTCAATATACCTCTATATTATGATATTTATTATTAAATAGTATATTATATCATCATATACATACGTTGTTGTACAATGAAGTGGCGGACAATATAAACCTAACAGGAATTGTGAAACGAGTGTTTTATAAGCACCCGCCGAAAATCGATGGAATCAGACTGCGGAATACTGCGAACAGTGCGAACCCGCTGCTGTCGGTGCAGATATATGCTATAAGTGTTCGCCGTCATAATGTAATATACACTACAGACGTCGTTCTGTGGTTAGTGCTATTGATATTCACTCGGTGTGACGCAAAAAACATTATCCTAAGTATTTCGTTCATTTTATTGCGTTGATATTGTGTAATTGCAGTGTACCTATATCGAATAAGTAAAGGATTAAGGAATAGATCAAATAAAAAAACAATAATTATGACACGAAAATCTGAATGAAACAAACGTTGTTGTTCGACTGTGGCCGTCGATGGGTATCGTAATAATAATAATAATAATAATAATAATAATAATAATATATGTAGGCCGCCTTCGCCAGCCGTCGTGAATCAATTTATCGGCGACTGCGGTCGTCGACAAAAGCGGCCCCGAGGCCGTTTAGAAAGTATTTGCATACATCTACGTACGGAGAGAAGACAATATTATATACGACGGGCCAGCGCATTTATCACTGCAGGCTGCTGCCGCTGATGATGCTGCGGAGGAGAAGGAGGAGGATCGAGGAATAATGGCTATGCCGGTGGTTGGATCCGCCGTATAATCATTCGGAATGACACACGGGGACGTAATAAGTGGCAGCAGCAGCAATGCAACCGGTGTGGTGTATACACACACACACACACACACATACGACACATACAAACACATATGCACACACACACACACACACACACACACACACACACACACACACACGACACATACAAACACATATGCACACACACACACACACACACACACACACACACACACATACATACGACACATACAAACACATATGCACACACACACACACACACACACACACACACACACACATACATACGACACATACAAACACATATGCACACACACACACACACATATGCATATAATATATTTATGTATGTGTGGACCGGGAGATTTATACCCTATAGTGTTTATGACACGAGGGCTATAATATATTAATTATTACTGTCGTCGTTGTCGTCTTCTGTGCTGTACATATTACTATGTATACTATTACAACTATACTACCTGCACCATTGCTATTATACGACTACTATATTATATTATAATATAGTGCTAATACAACTCAACTCAACCATTACTCGTATGTTGCTAAAACGACAAGAGTACTTTATATTAGAGTGGAGAAGTGCTTCTACATCAACTTTTGAGGATTTCTTCAAATGAAAAACATCACGTTTCCGCGTAATGGACCAGGTGCCACTAGCTGTTTTCTCTCTATAAATCGAGTATTCGCTGACTCGTCAGCTCGCCGCCCGGTTGCCAGATAACGTTTTTAAATTCGGGTTTCAAATGATTTTTCACGCTATTGTAGACCAATCAAAGCTCCGCATGCAGACTGCATAAAATGTTATAAAATATATTTCTACATTGCAAACGGGTTTTTTAATTTTATGACATCATAAATGTAACCACGTTATGATGATAGTAATTATCTCGGACAACAAAAGCGTATTAGACTATAAAGTACAAAAATGAGCCAGAAAAGGAAATTATAGCGTTTATTCAACCTTTTATCAAATTCCAGCTTATTTAAAAACTAAAATAATATGCCGTCAAAGTGTATAGGTACCTATGTATATTATTAAGCGTATTATTATCGAACGCATTGTTTTCTCCTCTCATTGGAAATTAATAGTGTCAGGCTGTAAAATAATACTTAGGTAGTTGAGTATGAATTAAATTTTTTTGTTTAAGACTATAATATACAGTACACATTTAACATAACAATGTAGCTAGGTGGGTTGCAAACGTATAAAAACCAATCAAAAAATTATTATAATAAAACTGTAGGTAAAATAATGTTACTTACAATATTTTGAACACCCAAATAAATAAATAAATATTATTTTAGTCATTTATGTCGTTTTTGAGAAAATATTAAAAATATTTACGAATTGTTGGATTTGGATTTTAATTTTCAAGGCAATATTTCACCAATAACCTTGGTTTAAAAAAAAAAATATAAATTTTTGATAATTCGATTTCGATGGTTTATAATGGTAATTGAAGCTGCTCCTTCGGATAACTTTTTTTTTTACCTCTCGTGTTTTTTCGACCGTTCTTAATTCAATTACTCTTCATTACCTATTTCTAGTGCCGGTGTACGTATGGAGACACTTTTTTTTTAATCGTATGCGAGGTAGAGAACCTAACTGAAAAGAGTAATATGACCGCGGAGAGGTTAATGAGTGCAGACGGGCGCACAAAACATATTTAAACTGGACGAGAGCATAATGCGACATTGGTCAATGTACGTTTGGCTAACAAACCGGAAATAACCATGCGACAGCCGTGTGACCATTCACATTAAAATGACAACGTAATCGCCACGTAAAAATGCATTCGGTGCAGAAAAATGTTTTTTACTTAAATTATTAATAACTACTAGAACGATGCAGACTCCTCAAAAGCCGGATAAGAATTAATAATACGCATAAACCAAGAATTTTATACTTTTTAAATTTTTCATGTTCTGCATTTACCGTGTACGGAAAACATTAAAGAAAGCAATCTAGTATAAATAAACTGAAAACTGTTGGTAATAATTAAAATGTAGGACAAGTGCCAGCGTATTAAATGTATCCTTACTTCCTCAATTTATACTTTTAGTGATAATTATAGAGCATGATAATAAAAAATATTAATAATAATATTCACTGCACTTGTAAAATTTCGGACCATCAGTAGTTTTGACTTTATATAATTAAATATTATATTTTCATAAGGAGAACATTTTTATTTGGACTCGTACAAATGTATGGTTTCTCTATTATATTGGGTCTTGATTTCGTCGTATTGTATTTTGCACGAACCGACCTCCCGTCCTCCTCCCATTTGCAAAACTCGAAACAAAAACAAAACGAAACCTTAAAAATATAAACACTGCAGTTGTTGAAAAGCTTTTCAATATCGAAATAAAAATGTGGAACACTGCAAATTTGTTGCCCAAAGCTCGTTGTGAAAATTGTTACGTCACGAAACGAACCTCGGGCGGCAGCCAAACACGTCTCGGGCTTGAAAAAATACGACCGGTCTGCGAAAACAGTGAAAAGCTTATAAACAACAATAACGATATACAAGTTTTTTTCGCAACTCGCAGACGGCGTAATTTGTTAGCGTATAATAACAGTGATAAAAATGAAAGGAAAAAAATGGGAAAATGAAAAGCCGACGTCCTATGAATTATTGTACCTAGTTTGTTGTCGGGGTTTGAGAAGTGACTGCGAATTTTTACAACCTGATACGAATTTCCGAATATTCGGATGTTATATTATATACATATATTATACTGTTGAACGCACATAAATCCAGAAAGAAAATAAACACATATACACGTCGAATTTCAAAAAAGCCGCAGAAGTTTTTATTTCTTTTTTTCCTCGCGCCGTGTATACACGCGTTTTTATATATCATACAACATATAAGCATTATTATATTTATATACATGCTCGCGTATTCGTTCGTGTAACGGTACGCGGTCGGTGTTGTTTTTTCTCGGCACACGTTATTCGCATATACATATATTATAATAGGTATATTTCTTTTTCCGAAAGAATGCGAGCGGTGCGGCGGCGGTGGCGGCCCCCGATGAATGGGAGAGAATAATATTTGCATACAAAGATGCCATAAACCATTGCGGCGAAACCAAAATAATAATAAAGTAACTGACACAATTGCGTGCGCTCGTACCACGGGGTGGTGCTTGTTGCGATATGTTGTGTCGGTGGCTTGTATAATTTAATATATATATACATATTATATTCGTGAATAACACTCGCAGTGCGTGTATTTTATGGTGGTTTTCGCGCGCCGAATTCCACGTGAAAACGCGCGGGGGCTCGCTTTTGTCGCAAGCCGACTCGCCAATGGAATATTGTGTATTGTTGTCGTCGAGAAACCAGTCGGAAATCCTATGACGACTCAATCGTAGTGGGCTGTAAGACAATCCAATTTGCATTTCGCGAAATATCGTCCCAGATTATAAACACCGCAACACAATGTACCTTTACGGTAATAATACTATACGTGTCGTTGTTGTTCGAATACCCATCGCATTTTCGGCGATATGTACGCTTTTTCGATTTTAGCAGATTTTACGATTTATATGTATGGGGTTATATATTTTATATGTGCGTATCAACTGCAGTCACCGCTTTCGCGGGTCGACGCTTATACACGAGTTAGAGGTATTTCTACCCGCGTACCGACACAACGCACGCAGACGCGTATATATTATACGCTCGTAGTTACCGATTAACTTATACTTAACCGCAAGAAAATTGTTCGGCGCGTATAATCAGTTTTAGTTTGGGGTGAGCAGTGTGCTGCAATGCGTGTGTGGCGTTGAGACGATACAGTCTCGTTAGTTACGCACGTGAAACTTTAGTCACTTTTGATGTAATTATGGACACGCGTCATGTCGCGAACACGTTTCAAACAACATCTCTCTCCATCCCCACTAAACTCCTCTGCAACCGAACGTCAAACATTCGTGGATGGATTTATTCCGTAATTAACGCATTAAATTAAAAAGTTGACGGCGACGGCCATAGTGGTTAAACGTACAGTGTGGAAAAGTTTATACATGTACCGTGTGTATCGATCACTGGTACGATTATTATTATTATTATTATTATTATATCGACCAACCCTCGTACCATGACATGTGCGTAACAAAGGCCCTCTAGAAGTTCGAAAACTTTCCGCGCTCGTTTTGTTGTTTCCCATGTAGAATACGAATCCAGTTGTTATTTTTTTTTCACCCACCTAAACACCGATCGAAAAGCCAACTCGGTAAAATCGAATTCCGACCATAACGTATTACAAGTTATCACACCTCTTGTACGCGCGCGCTTTTGTATGCGACGCGATAACGCGATTTCAATGGCACGGTTTTCTGCCTGCGAAAACGTCGTCGTGTCATGGGCGGTATAATAGGAAACAATCGCAAGTTGTAATAACAGCTGCGGTACGGTTGAAGGGAAAACTAAATATAAACGACAACTATAACATGCAACGTGCGAACCAATTAACCGAGATAAAATGTGAAAAATAACTATATGTAGGTATATACTAAATTGAATTGTTGATAGCGTGCACGGGTATTCGTTGTAGCGTTGTATTCGCATTTTTTCTGTTAGAAGGTGTCCTGTACAACACATACATATTATTATGTACGTGTGTACTGTGCAAAGGTTATGCCTATTGTTATTCAAACACATATTATGTTTAATTAATGAACGATTTCGAAACTAATCCACATTTATACAAACGGTGGCCAGTTCATATCCCCAATCATGGCATCAATTAAGGCCGAAACATTCAATTGTGTCACTGTCGTTGAAAGCCATATCAAAGTGCGAGTATTCCAGTAAAATAACATATTTGTTCAATTTTTCGTAGTATTCTCTACTTAATGACAAACGTTTTTTCCTCTATATAATAATTGGTGTCGGAATTTTGATGGCAAATATAAAACGTTTAAATTTAAAAAAGAAACGAATAATCATAATTTATCAAATGCCTGGGGTCGTCGTCATTAAACAAAACACAATAATAAATGATACAACACTTAATACAATGATAGCGCACAATTTGACGTTACCTTATGAACGTATAAATATTTTTGTATGTACCTAAAATAAATATTTTATTTATATCGATTTGAATGAATTGGTATTTGATACATATTAGACATTTAGACGGTATACGAACGATCCATCGTATAAATTATTTAGCGATGACTGCAGTCTGTTTGCACCATTGGATATTGATTGATACGATTGTATTTACCAAACCTCTCAAGTTCATTATTTATTAAACGTGTTTTAAAGTAGATGTACGTTTCAATGATATTTAAACAATAGGTATTACAAATTAATAAATTATTGGCTATAAAAGATATGTTGGTGCGATATTATATAAGATGTAGTGCCTCTGTTAGTATCTGTTAGTATTCTCTGACACATTATCATGATAATTAGCTCAAACATGGTTTTGTACAATAAAAAGTAAACATAGGTATATGTACTTAATTGTGTGCAAGTGCATTTAATAATAATATTGAAAAAATTATATTATAATTATTCGACTTTGTATTCAATGAAAAGATTGCGGTGCTAGAACGAGTTTACCTAAAAAGAATATTAAGAATCAATATCATGCATTTTTTCATAACTGGTCAAGTGGTAACCCGTAATGACTATTATAAGCTAGACTTTTTTTCCATCTAGAATTGTTGTACCGTGTATAAATTTGTTTGTTTTTTTTATTAAAAAAAAAAATTTATTTAAACTTAAGATTTGTGTGCCGGTAGTATCCGCTGAATACTTTATTATAATAAATAATAACTCTTTATTCAATTTTGATGTAATTTTATAATGTTACATAAACGTTAAATTAGTTACTTTGGTAATTACTTTAACGTTTGATTCATATATTATGTCGTTGGAAATTTGTTTTTAATTTCTCTTCTTCAAAAAGAATCGCCGTCCTGAAATTTTGCAATTTTTAGCACTTGTATCTATTTTAAAATGATGTGTGTTTTTTATTTTTATTTTTTGTGTGTGTACACGATTAGTAGTTGAAATAATGCTTCGATTTTCAACTTCAGTATCATCAGTATACTCAGAATCGTTTTTCGTATACAATGATATTATATCATTGAATTCAAATTTAACACCATCCATTATACAGTGACCCACTTGTAACCTACTGTACAGCAGAGCGACATCCACTTACCCACCTTTTTTTAATTATAATCATACTGCAGGGTATCAGGGTATGACAAACATTCTAATTCTATCACGTTTTATTTTATTCATGCATGACTATACCATGTTTGCGGTTACGTTGTGGTTATTTATATATACATCTTATGTGTTGTATATCAAAGCGTGATAACCCGTCTCTCGGTGTCGTCGCCTATACTGAAATCTAAATTACAAGCAAACGTAGGTACAAATTTTGACAGTAATGTAGGTAAGTACCTACCTAACATTATTCTCTGACTCTTTGATACCGGGGACTGGAAATTTTGATGTATCGCACATAATAGAGTTGATATTTAGTTAGGTATATACCTACGTCGGTCTAAAGGTGTGTATATAAACAAATATAACGTCTGTTTTAACAAGCTCTAACTACTTAGCATTTTACCAACCAATGTTGAGTATATGTATAAATATAACGTGTCTTACGTATTATTCTAAATGTATGTAATAATCAAATGCATAACATTTTTTCCAAAAATGTTCTCTTTTACGATTGAATTGTATACGTTCAATGAAAAACGTGCAGATAGATATCAGAGTGGGTGGCGATTGGTGATGTATACCATGTCCGGTGTATGTGAACGATATTATACATATATGAGTATAGTAGGAAGAAGATATTATATAATATATGTTTAAGGGTAAAAGTGCACATAACGGAACAGCTGACGGTTTTGCTCTTACAAAAGGACAATTCGTATATACAATATACACACAGCGTTATTACACTGTAGCGTTGCGAGAGGAGGGGCAAACGGTGCCCAAAAACGGTTAGGTCCAGCAGAACCGTTCGAATCGTTTTGCATAAACACCACACGGACGCCGTATTCGGAAACAATAACGACGAACGTTGTTGCAGTTATACATGCGGATGCCACCGTAGTAAGTCGTATCTGCACGTGCTATACGGATTTGTATTTAAATAAAATCATAATACTGTTTTGCCTGGAGGTCAATATTTACATGCATCTATTACTATTATGCTCTGGAACTTAACAAAACTTTTTCTCGAAGTTGTAGTTATTATATTTTATTTTATTTTTCGTTTAGTGTCGAAGTACCTACCTACCTAGAAAACTAATGTATAACAGCCTTTAATCGGGTTATTTTTACTCTCGATAAACTTTTAAATAAAATAATAATCCGTCCACAGTAAGTTAAAAAAAACGACCTGATTCTACAATAACAATGATCATAATACTATCAAAAATACTGTAATTACACCATAATATAATATAGACCTCGCATACGCCGTTTTGTGTGTAACATCTTAAAGCCATAATATGTGCGAGAGAGATAGGACTCTAACGTAACTTTTTCAAGAAGCTCATAAACAATTTAAACAATACATTATACAATACTGTGTGCGATTATAAATATGTATTAACAAAATTGATAGATAATGTGATGATAATACGTTGTTAGTAATTAATTCTTAACTTAATTATTATTAACTCGGTGCCAGTTTTTTAAATTTTCCACAATTCTATAAAATTTGAAAATTAAATTTTATATTTTAGTTGCCACCTCTATTATAAGACTTTTCCACTAATCTACTACCCGATACCTATTTAGAGGGGGGGGGGGGGTTGTTAGGGTGTATTATTTCGAAAAAAATTACTTTACGGGAATAACTATCAAGCTTTGTAGAATTGTCGGATTTTGATGACTATTTTTTTATCTGAAAGAAGATGATTTCCTACGGCCCGCATCGATCTCTGATTTTGTATTTTATTTCAAATAATTGTATTAAAAGATTTGAAAAAATGCTTTTTATCTTGTATTTTTTTAGACATATTATAAAGGTTGAGAATAAAATATTGAAAAACAGAGATCGATGCAAACTGTAGAGTATTTCCCTCTAGCAATTAAAAAAAAAATTATGAAATTTGGTTGATTCTATATTCAAGGGGTATCGTTATTCCCGCAAAGTGTATTTTTGACGAAATGGCATCGGCACCGGGCTCCTTAAAATTGCTTATAATCTTATTGATAAAGTAATTTATGAGTCTGGCCCTCTCTTACATAATAATATATTTCACTAATACGTGGTCTATGAACTATTGTTCATTGTATTGTATAGATGTTTGAAGGACTCAAATATTCATTCTTTAAATGTGCAGAAC
Source organism: Metopolophium dirhodum (assembly GCF_019925205.1). Classification (NCBI taxonomy): domain Eukaryota; kingdom Metazoa; phylum Arthropoda; class Insecta; order Hemiptera; family Aphididae; genus Metopolophium; species Metopolophium dirhodum. The sequence continues at coordinate 12,556,793 of NC_083561.1, forward strand.
AGTTTCTTACACTGCTCGGAATATTACTTAGATTATTTTTTATCAATGAGAAAGTATATTATATTTTGTGCGCTTGTTTTATTTAATTTTCTTTAATTCTGTTGAATATCAACATAAACATTCAGGGTTCGGAGTTTCATAATTTTATTCGGTTGTGTGAAGAAAATAAAAATAATATTCAGATGAATTGTTGAAAAATTATTCATATTTAATGTGTTATTACTCAAATATATGTTATGAAAACTCGCTATCGCCATGAAATAGTAAAGTGTAATAAATCGTACGCGGAGAGGCGACAATTTTTATTTTTTATTAAATTATCCGGCTTGCTGAGAGTATACCATGGGTGTATATAGAAAGTAATTTTTGACCCCGGGAGGCATCAGGAAATTACGTGGTCGTCATATATAATAACTATATATAGGTAGGATTTAAGGAAAAACATCTTCAGACTGTACTTTCACACCAATAAAATACCAGCACGGAATGCTGGTATGCCGAGCACACTATAGTCATTTATCACCTTATGATGTAACATAATATGAGCAAGGGTTGGAAAACATTTGTTTTGTGGTTTCTGATTGTCCCGGTTTAATGGCGCCCACAAAACGATGATCACCATGCCTATTTTTGATTTTCATTTCATAACGGGTTGTGCCGTTGTGGGCACTAAAAATGTTGAATAATGATGCTCAAATGCTCAATCAAAGCATAGTCACTTCCAAAATACTAAATACCTAGTACTTACTATGATGATGGTATAATATATTTTTATTAACATCCCTTAAACGGTTATATATTTCTGTTGAACATGGCTTTTATCATCTATTTATATATTATAATGTTTATTGTTTACGATATATTTTCATAAGATCAAAACAACTACTCGGATTTCGGTTTAAATTTGACGTAAAAACATTAAGGGCAAAATAGATAATGAGAGGTTTTTGCGAACGTGGTCAAGTTAATACTCGACACCTGTCAAACAGGACCTCACCCGCTTGTACCTTATGATCGATGAGACCGTGATTGATTGATCCCTTTTAATGCGCCTCCCTCTTGCGACTTTTCTCCCGGACGTTGCCACGACCAATTATGACGTATCGACGACGAGCCGCCAAGTGCTGCTGTTCGTGCGCTGCCTGTTAACTGACATAGGGCGAGGGAAACTGACATTCACAAACGACCTTTTTGTCTTTTGCACTGACCGTATTGCAATATCTTTGTTTCCAAAAAAATATACGATTCGTTCGTTTTCATTGTATGCAATATTTTATTCCAGCTCGGTTAAAAGTATTACAAAAAAATAGTATCGATTTTCTATCGCAATAGTTTCTGTTAGTTAAAATTAGTTCAAAATATCTCACGAACGTCTATATATTATAATATGCGTATTGCGTATAATATCTACCTACTGTATAAACAAATCGTTGAACTAAAAGTGTTTTATACATATAACTTAATCTATAATTATATGTATATATTATATTATATATATTTTTCGTTTAAAATTAGTTTATATATATGTTGTATTTCCTATTAAGGAATATTAATTGCCAAGTTCTATAAAGTATGAAGGTATATATTATATTGATCAAACCTTTCAGCTGAAGAATATGTGCATCGTAGCGTGCTTAATCGTGTCACATTCTGTAATAATTTCGTGCAATGTAATATCCGTATAAATAATAAATAGTAATGTCAAATTAACGGTGGAATAAAAAAAAATTATAAAATATCTAAATTATAAATATAATTATAAATATAAAATATCTATATATTATTATTGCACAAAGAATATTGTGCGTGCGTCTTTATATTATTATTATTATTATTATAATTTTTATTTTTTTTTAATGTTTGTCGCATGATAATCTGATAGGAAATTGCGAATAATATACTATACTTTTGATGCTCGTCCGGTGTGACGAGTGTCGCATGGATCGTTGTTTTTATATTCACCAGACAATTATATTCGTAGTAATTTCATACTAAGGTAACGGTTGAGAAAATAATCGAATATTTTGCAAAAAAAAAAAAAACGTTAAGGAGAACGAAGCTAAAACTGCACAATGACCATTTGTGGTTATTTCCCATAGGATATGCATATATATGTATAAATATTATCTCTCTTATATTTAACGATATTGCATAAAAAAAATGGAAGACGTTTTTTATTTCAGCACGTTAAAACGAGGGTGGGGGGTTGAATCTTATTCGGGACAGTTTTACAGTCGGCGCGATCGCGTATTTTCGAGTGGAAACAGTCGAGTATACCTACTCGCGCCGACATACAGATGATAAGGTATGTCGTATGTGTAATGTGTATATTGTGTGGACTATAATGTAGAGGGTGAGCAGCGTAATAGGCGCAATGCAGTATAATGGCTAGGACGGCCAAAACGCATTGTACTCCTAAACTCACGAGTTTCAGGGGAAACGCCAAGGGGCGAATAAAAATCGGGCAAACGAAAATAATGCACGTAAATAAATTGACGACGGAGAGGGAAAACCTACGGCTCGAGGCCAAAAAAAGAAAAAAGGGAACGGAAAACTTTGAAAAATACACACACACAAGTTCTATTGTTCAATCTTTTGTGTTTTGCCCGAGGCCTGGGCGGCGGTGGTGGCGTAGTCTGTTAGGATTGTCAGGGGTGGGGGGTTGCATTCGATTTATCAGCCGGAAGAACCGTTGTCAAACGAAAGAAAAATTTGTTTTGCAAATAAAATATACTCGATTTTTTTCTTTCTTTTAAATCTCCCAAAGAACAACAAACAAAATATAACATATGACTTTTTAGTTTTTATACGTCGGGGGCAGTATCAAACCGATCGATGCGTGTTTGTTTCGACGAACAAACAACAAAAACGGCGTGTTTAATTTGTTTACGTATACATTTTTATGACCGGTAGTGTGAAAACGTTTAGAACGTATTTACGATTTGACATTTTAAGCGATAATTAAAAACGGAACACACACGGTAGCGTTCGTTGCTCATTAGGAAAAAAACTCGTTAAGCACACATAATGTAATACAACATTATATTATATAGGTTTATATATATAAGTTCGATCCAATAAATACGAGCAAGAGGACAAAAGTGTTATAAAAAACATGTGTTGTGTGCGCGATAAAATCTAAAAGACCTTACTGCCGAATATTGTTATGCATTTTATAAACGTACAGCTATGATAGTGTTATATATTATAGTCTATACAGTATTCCTATATAGGACTCTAGTAGGTAAATTTAGATATGAATCATATTGTATTTACCTAATACGGATATATCTATATAGGTGGAAATTGGGCTTAGGGACTTGGATGGGCTAAGCCCCCCGAATGTTGTTCAAGTTATATGTAATATTTACTTTAATATTATTGAGTATTAATAGTTGAGAGTTAAGACATCGATGTATCAAGACATGGCTGAGAACTTGAGAATGGTTCAAAATTTGTTTCAACTTTTTATCCATCATTAATATTAAAAACAGTTAATACTTAGTAAGTATTGATAGTGAAAATATTATTGTACAATATTTTGAAAAGAATATAATCTTACAATATTTTTTTTTTGTGATATTTATAATACTAGACAAAAAACATATTAAATTATATTTAAAATATAATGCATGTCAATAGGTAGATCTTTATTTAATTATATACATTTTTAACAATTTTATAAAATAATATTAATATATCATATTTACGATATGAAAAAAAATTAATAAATCATTAATTATATTAGCTTTTAAAGAAGATTTGGCCATTTATGAGGTGTTGTGCACAGCCACGTCTTATATGAATGTTAAAAATATTAACCCTTCCACTGAAATTGTAATGGATGTCCAGTTTCCACCTATATTGCCAGAAATTATTAAAATTATCCAATTTAGGTTCACTGTTAGCGCATCTCTTCATAATAACTACATAATTATTATATTGTTAACACCATCGACATGGTGCTGTGTGACATGCGTGCAGTCTCTCCGGTTGGTGTAAAATCGATCGGTCCTAGTTTCTTCCGTCGTATAAATTACAATAATATTTTCTGGAGAAATGTTAAGCTACTCATCGTGGCCGTCATTTCATCGGAACAAGCGTATTACAGTACTGATACACCTACCTATTAAAGACAATATATATTAATATTATATATATTATTCTAATGGGAAAATCACTTCGTTAACGATCTCTATGCCCGAACAAAAAGCCATTTGTTTGTGAGTAAGTGCGTATTCATTTAGGTAAGGCATAATAATAATATCATCGTAAGAGCGTGGTAGCAAGTCTCGTCGTCGGAGCGATGAAGGTAACGGCTGCTGCAGGTCGGTCGATTGTCGACAGTGTCGCGCGTGCATGTGTACCTATACCTACGCATATTTATACATATGAACGGTAATTTATCGTTTTTCACGTAGCGACCGTGTACACACACATCGGCCGTGTTTATTATTATTTTTGTTTTAACTAGAAGTACACCAAGCACCGTTAAATCGCTAATGGCTACCACCGACTGTCAGGTAATGAAATACGAAAATTAAAACGCGGGAGCCCCATCAGTGTGTTAGTATACGATGGTACGATAGGTGACTGATGGCCGCCACCGTGTTCGACACCGGACAATTAATAACTCCGTGGCTTCTATTGTATATTGGTTTTTTTTTTACATAAATCACGTTCCGTTCAAAAAACGAAAATAATAAAACTAAACGATATACGTGTCCGTTTAATTATTATGTGTTCGAATGTACAACGAAAAGTAAAAATCGTTATTATTTCCTCAGGGAGTACAAAAATCAGCTTGTCGATTATAGGTAGCTAGGTATTATGTTTAAATATTTTAAATATTTCGTAGATAATTTGTGTAACGGCAAAACGCGCGGGTAAGTTCACCAGCAAACATCCATCTAGAAGGTTCTTAATTTTATGTCTAAGACGTACCTACCTATAAGTGTAGCGCGTTAATAATAATAATAATTCATGTGGAGTAATAGTGAGAACGGCTTCCGCCTTCCAGTTTTTAAACAACGTATCATTAACCAATAGAGGTATCCGTCTTATAATATCATGTTGTCTTGATAAATATTATTTTAATTATTTTGTTTCATGAAACAATAAATAACCGTAGCGCAAGTAATTAAATTCTATAAAAAAAAAAAAAACAAAACAAAACAATAACATGTATAAAACCCATGTAGATTGTACACTTATTGTTGGCCTCGGTTGTGTAAATATACTCACTTTGGTTAAAAAAATGTCGACGTGTGTTCAAGATATCGAAAACAATTGAACTAGATCGTAGTGAGATACGGGAAGATAACTCGTCGCCTATAGTACCTACACCATATCGGAATCATTATAAACGAGGGGCAGCGAAGCGAATACGAACCGAAAAGGAGTCGGACATGTCCAATTGTATTCAACGATGCATGTGGAATTCTCAAAATGCCAGGGTTGTGATCAAAGTAAATATTGAAATTTACTAATGATATCGACGGAGGAAAAAAATGTAAAAACGCTTCAAATAATATGCGTGGCACGGATATAAATATATATTTCGAAGGGGATTATAAATAAAAGGAAAACTGATGGTGTGTACCAGATTAATAAGAGGAAGTTTAAAAGAGGGACCTAGATAGATACGGGAAAAATCGACATAAAAATAAATTGAAACGATTTATAAAGAGGCATTCATTGTACATTGGCTATGGGATGTACATTTTAGACGTACTTGTAATAAACGAGAAAGTCGTCTGACGGAAATGAGTTGAAAAAAGAGGTTAGATGGAATTTGTGGATCGGACATGTATGTATGTGTGTTATGGCGGCGTATAACTCATTTGTAAAGCGTCTGTCGAAAACAAAACGATTTAAGAGAGGAAAGAAAATAATAAAAGTATTTTGGAATTGTGCATTTGTGATGGCTATCTCGAAGACAATTTTTCTTGACGTAAAAAGTTTAATCGTGGCACTGCGGAAACACGGGGTCTCAAAGTTTGAGTTTGACGATATTTTGTCGGTTTGAAATTACTTTGCCGCTTTAAGGTGTCAACGCAGAGGAGCTTTACGCGTATAATATGTTTTATAGTCAATAGTCAGACATCCGAGTGACTGTATAAACACCGCGCATTGGTGAGGAGGGTGAAAATTCTATAGGGAGAAAGATACACGATAACAAGCACACGGTGTTTTCGCCCGCATCTCGTAAAGCACCGCTAACTGCTGTCGTTGATTGATCGGCAACGGTGGCAGCCGATTAAACTTGAGTAGAAATTTGTCTCGTAAACTCGACTTTCTATTAATTGACACCCTGGGCCTGCAGTGGGAAGCATATTTCATACGGTTAATCTCGGAGGTTTGGAAAATTAATTTCATCCCACCGAATTGTTGTAAGCACATGATATACACAATACATTGTAGCAAAACAGCAAGCTATTTTATTACATAATCAACTACAAGTTCTAGACGCGGAAGGTGGTTGCAATCAATTATATCGTGAGTCCGTGAATGCCAAAAGTTATTCCTATTATATTATTATCATTATAATAAACTTTGGACGAAGAATACCTATTAAAATGATTTCCTGCGTTTTAACAATAAAAATATGTACTACCCACGACTGTTATTTCCGAAAAATATCTAAAAAGTATATAATAACAGTATTGCGAAATATTTAAACGAAAAACGTATGTGTGGATAACCTGCGCAGTGTAAATTGACCCCACACCGGATTCCGTAGCGATCATTACACGAATGTAGTATAAAATCCTAGAAATTAATCATTGTAAAAAGCGAGCGCGATGGAGGGAGGTTGATGGATGCTGTGGCGACGGTCGGGTTCTCTGGCGGGAAGGAGATGTTTACAGCCAATTTCGTGATTCACGACCTCCAACCACCGCCACCGAACGGCAGCAACCGCCGACGACGACGACCATTTCACGGCGACGACATCTTAATCGCGTAATTGCCTATTAACCTCTCGGCGGCGGCATCGGCGGTCTCGTCGCGTTCGGTCCGCGGCGTCAAAAACGCACGCGGAGTCAAAGCACACATTTTCCACCAGTAATTCCGTTTTTGTACACGTTCAAAACGTGCACACGACATCTAATAATTATAATTATTAGAATAATAATACACAAACGCGGTATTCTTAATGGATCATGGGAGCTCGCGTATGACATAACGATAATTGATCACACACACACTCATATTATTATATTATACGTTGCAGTTCGTTCCAGAAATTGATTAACCGGTCTCTCCGGTCTCCGTCACTCTTTCTCTCTCTCACACGCGCTCTCTGTCTATCTTTTTTTCTCCATCGTTTTCCCGTGTGTCTCGCATTATATTTATTCTTCTCGGGGGCTTTGTCCGGTGGCCCGCACTCGCCCGTCTGTTTGTTCTCCTGATCGTGCAGTGGTGTGCTTCTGCTGCCGTGGCGGCGATCCAGACAAACCGGTTTTCGGCGCGCACTCTTTATATTCTTATTATTATTATTATTACCAGCCGACGCCGCCGCCGCCGCCGCCTCAGATTCCTCGGATTCACCGTCGTCTCGGTATATCGGTGTCTCTCGGCCCCGGACGGTCGTCGTCGTTCGCGAGCGCGCGCGCGAGCTCACCGACCAATTTACGCATTGTTTTTCATTATTATTATTTTTCTCTCCGGTCCGAAAAGATAGCGCGAATCGCGTCGGGCGATCGTCTGTTGCCGTCGCGAGTCGGGTCGTCCGCCGTGAATAAAAATAATATATACTTTTTATTTTACAATTTTAATTACCACCATTGGGGATATTATAATATATTATAATATGTGTGGCGGCGGTGGCGGGTCACATATTATTATACACATACACACCAATCGTCCATCTGCCTCGGTGCAGTGTGCAGCGTGTGTGCCGCCGCCGTCTACGGTTCGACTTATCATCTATCTATCGTTTTATATGGGTGTGTGGTGGGGTGGTACGCATTAAATATTAGCGTTCGAGTCGTAGGTGTTTGTGTATATAGTGTGAGCGAGGGCTAGCGAGGTATATAGTTTTCTTCTCCGAGACTATTACTACTTAGCGGTGCGATGTATACCAGATTGTGCGTGTGTGCCCATATACATATACGGGACGGATTTCTTCAAGCTATTATTATTGTTGTTTTTTTCCAATTCTAATTTGGAGGACGACGAGAAACGCTGAACGGCGCTCGTGTGTGTCCGTACGAGACTGAGATAAAAACCACCACCGGTCGGTCACTTAAAATCCAATTCCCATACACAATAATACGCATTATTATACGTATATGTTCACGTTTCACACGTTTAATCGTTGATACAGATCGTTGTCATTTAACCGTGATTCTTGGGTTCTTTTTATACAAATTCAGTTTTAAACGATAAAATAACACCGTATTATATTATTTTATGATTTTAAATGAAAAAGTTAGTAGGTACCTAAGTACACACTTACCTAGTATTATATTTCTTCATGTTAGAAACGCGTGTCAAAACTAATAATCATCAAATACCTTGAAAGTTATTTGTGGTTTACTCGTGTTGTAAAACTTTTACATACGTTTCACGTCAAATTGCACACCAATATTTTCGGCATGCAGGTGCAAAAAAAATAATAATAATAGATTTTTAAAATTTTAAACCATTATTATTTTGTATTCTCGTTTCAAAACCATAAAGTCATTTTTTAATTTTTTACACGGATGTAATGTGAAGAAATTAATTGTGTTTGGTATTTACAATAGATTCCACACAAATAACATCCCATCAAGGCCGTGTCGGAAGACTTCAAAAACATTTCATTTATATTATAATATTATTATACCTTTACGATATACATTATACATATTTTATACGGCGTCTATTCGTGTTTATAAAATGTCGTATAACTACTGCAATTTAAATCGAAATAAACGTATAGAATTTACGATCAATATAATGATATATCTATACATCAAAGTATAATATTTTAGAAAATAAAAACGTCAAATAACTAATTGACGTGGGAATGAATTAAAACCTGATTAATTTTATTCAATATTCATGGGCCAACCTAGTAAAATAATATCTTATGTCATATATTTATTAGTTGTTCATATTATAATATTATGTTTATTATAATATAGGTATCGTATTAATTTGATATGATATTAAATTAAACCAATTCCGTCAGTGTTTTACATTTTGTAAAAAAAAGAAAAATATTTGATCAGTCACAGTTTTGGAGCTCTCACAAGTGCAATATTAATCGCGGTTGGTTATTTAAAAGTTTTGATTCATCGAAATACGAAACGGTATTGAAGATAATAATTATAACAATATGGACGAGAAAGGTTTTGGATTTTGTTTCATGTAAGGCCAAACAATGAAAATTGAAAAATGTCAACGTGATTTTTTTTTTGCAACGTCATTAATATGATGACTATATATGAAATAGTGTATATTACTATAAATAATATATTTCACAATTTCGGGTATAGGTATAGCGCACATTTATTAGCTATATTAATGCTGTAAAAACTAACCATTGTGTGTGATGTTTTGTACGTTTAACTCTGTACAGTAAGGGGAGATATTATTTTTTTTATATAATATATTTTTTTCAAATCCATCTATAACGCACGCACCCTTTAAAACGCCACGTCCGAATCGATATCGACGCGCATCACTTGCTACTGCCGCAGCAGCAGTAACAGCAACAGCAGCCGCCGCGCCGTCAATCGCGACTGCAGCGGGACACAAAAGAAAGAAGAGTCGCGTCTGTGTATTATTATTATTATATACATTATTATAGGTACACCTAACCCTCCCCCACTGCTGTACGGCACTAACCTGAACCACGGGATGGGATGTAGTCCTCATAATAATAATACGAAAAAAAAATCCGTGAAACCACCACCGTAAAAAAAAACCAAAAAGAACCAAATCGCCAGAACGACGAAATCCCATCAAACCCGCGTAATGGTATTTTCAAACGGAGCGTTATTAACGCGGAGGATATTGTATTATTATTATTATTATTATTATTATTATACAATCGATGGAAACATATTTTTCGCCTGGCCGAACGCGTTCATTTTATATCATATATCTGATCGACGTGCGCGAGCCTCCATATAGGTACTCGCGTTCTGATCGGCATATGGGCACATACTACACATAATACGTCTTATTATTATTATTATTTTTTTTTTACGCACTAGAAAATAATTGTTAATTATATATACGTATAATATTATGTATAGGAGAAGCAGCGACAACGTTTATGTGTGTGAGTACGAGCGCGCGTAAAGAAGATTGTCGTCTACCGATAAAAAAAAAAAATAATAAAAAAAACCGAAGCATTTGTCAAGTACTCCGGTGAACTCGGTTGACCCCACTTCACCGCCGCCCTGCCACATGGAGACCTATAAATCACGGACGCCATACCGCCCGCGCGATCGTTCCAGTTTAATGAGTTTGTTATTATTTTAGTTGCATTGTATATTATATCGTCGCGCGTGTGCCTTATAAGCGGATAAGTCGTCGAACACCACCGGTCAGCAGTCAACGTGTGTTTACGAGAAATACCAGAAAGAGAGAGAGAGAGAAATATTAATCCTATTTCTCTTCATCCTGGTTAGGTTTTCCGGGATCAGGGAGAAGGGAGGGGCGAGAACAAAAAGTCTGCCGTTTCTTTTATTTTTTTTTTGCTATTCTTTTTCACAATATATTAAAACTCGACGATGAGTGCAATTTAAAATATCCATTCGCTGCACAAAAATATGTGTGTATAGATCTCCAAATTTGAACAAACCATTATTCTTTTTGTACATTATCTTTACGCTGTATTATAATATGATAGACTCTGACGGTGGTATAGGTATTCAATCTGCTGCAACACTGTTGACAAACCACATCGCTGCAGGTAATTCAGTCTCCGGTGGTCTGTGTACGCGTCTTCTTTAACGTTCTGCACTGCCGAGATTTGGAAAACAATCTTATAGGTACACTCAAAACAATACAAGACCTTTATTATTATTATTATTATTCGTTACTATATTATGGTTTACTAGCTCTGACGATAATTCAACGATAATAACAATTGTGTCATCACATTAAGGACGAGCTGTTATAAGAGTAAAAGATTAAAAAAAGGGTAGGTGTGTATCTACTATGGATGGTTAACTAAATATTTCGTAATTGTATAGATAATACGCATGAAAATATTTCTGTATGATGTAGAATTAAAAGAAAAATTAATGGGCCTTGTATTTTTAGTATAGGGGGTGAGTTATTTTATGAAGCTTGCTCCGTGAGTTTCAAAAACTCAGGCAACCACTTACTGTTACGTCTAATATAATATGATCCGTGTTATAAAATCTTTCGTCAGCAATAACCGTCGTCCTCAGCCGACTTTAACGCGGCTCAACGGACGTGCTTCTGATAAAAAAAACTCGTGAATTATTTCTGACCACTGTGGAATGAGATTCGACGCAAAGATACACGCGTGCGTGGCACTTAAGTACCTATATATTATGGGACATTTACATTTATTATAAATTATAATATACAACTACGACTTACCTACCTAATATACCTAATAATAATATATGATGATAATGATGGTCGGGCGCGGGTGACGACGACAACGACGATCGGTCTTACAGTGTGCCGCGCATAAACGACGGCTTTTATTGGACAATCGTCTTTTATGCGCGGAAAACAAAAAGTACAAAAATGTCAACATCGGCAGCTCGGAAGGACACTAATTGGAAACCAGATGGACAGTTTTGCGCGAGTGGCGACGGCGGCGGCGGCAGATGCCGAAGATAACGTCAGCGGAACAATGGGGGGGACGGAGCAAAAAAAAAAATGTATAATATAATAACAATAATAAACGGGACCTTTCGATGGCGACTTTAGAAGTCATTATCAAACGCACCACACTGCACATATATATATAATCTACTATACATAATATTATTATTATTGCACGTTATATACGACTGCAGACCTGAGCAATAATAATAATAAGAATAATAATAATGATAACGCTCAGCCCCGCCGCCGTTGCACTTGTCAGTTGTGTTCATGTGCAGTATAATATTATTCTATATATTATAATGATATTGTTGTGTAAATGTGCAGCGATCTCTATATACAATAATTGTATATATATAATTGTCGCGTGGTACAATGGTGTTATTTTTTACACGGTACCAATATATGCGACTTATATAGAAGTGCCCAAGTGTATTATATATATATATTATATTATGTGTGTATTATATTCGTTTGTTTGTGTGTCCGCAGGAAAGAAAAACGTTCAGCGATGAGGAGGAGGTAGCCGTCGCCACTAACCGTCGCAGCCGCCGCCGCCGCCACTGCCGTCATGCACAAGTATCACCAACAACACCACTACGGCGACAGCAACCATCACCACCATCGCCACAACCACCATTACATCAACCGTCACCACCGATGCTGTCTCACCGCGGTGTTTCTGCTGCTGGCCGTCGCGATCGTCAGCCCCGGACGAGCCGAACACGGTAAGCTTTGATTACTTTAACACATATACATATTATAATAACCGTTACTGTTGTTTCCGAACACGGTAAGCTTTGATTACTTTAATACATACATATTATAATAACCGTTACTGTTGTTTCCGATTGGAAATGGCTGACATATGGCACACTCGAAAAACCCATTCGACTATAACTTGTAATACGTACAATATTATTGGTAGGCAATAGTATCGTGTTTCGATTACACACACCCGCCCACCGGTGCAGTGTTCCTCTCTACCGCGGTTAGCCCCTAGTTGAGTCGTCTCTGCATCAGCAGTGGCATTACCATAGTATTGGTAATACCTACCTATTATAATTACATCCGATTAATATGTTACATTTTTAATGTAATGAATTACCATGTTTTTGGTTTTCGTCGCAAAACACTATAGGTACGTGACAGGTATAGGTAAAGAGATAATCGTTGTTTCCAAATATTCGTATTTTTTTTTTTACCAGACTGATTTCTCGCTATCCCCATCACTTTTGCTCCCGTGTACGGTGTTCATTTATTTTGTTAGCGATTTACAAATATTAGTTTAATACTTGCTGACTTGGGAAAGTATGCATGAAAATATACTCACCGGTTCCCATAAAAAAATACGTATCCGGTCGTTAAAATGTCACGTGTCTCACGTAAAAACACGTCTCCGACAGTACACTCATAAATTACCGCATCATGGTGTGTGTGTGTGTGTATAATGTATATATGTATAATACTATGTACTTTATGGGCTATTTTTTTTTTGTTAAATCTTAAAATCGAAATCGATTGCAGTCACGATTTAATGTTTTACACGTATTCTCTTTTAGATTTACTACACAGAATAATTAATAGAATAGTTGTCATGTACCTAAATGTTATTTATCGACATTTATTATATACCTCCTTAATTTAACATTATTAATGTTTCGTCATGAGTTTAATTTTCAAACCAATTTATATTGTTCAAATTAATTTGTACTTACATTAGTTTAATAACTCTATCTTTGTTTTCGTTCATGTATGATTATCAAAATAACTGCCGTGTGTCATTTTAATAATATATATAGGTATAATAGTGGGGACGTAGCCGAGAAGTGTCGAGTTTATATATTTGTATGTTGGTAACTTCTCTATAGTGTGTATTTAGTTTGTACTTTATGCATACGGTATTACGGTATAACAATAACAATATTGTTATAAACTATTTCACTAAATTTTTTTGTTTTGGAATCTGAACAATGCAAACATTAGTCACCCTTACCCAGCGAATTTACATTCGTATTTTATAGTATATAATATTATACATTTCCAACTCTCATTTTCTCTGCAGTCTCCACTAACTATTATAGCTCCCAACTCACAAGTCGACCCACTATTATTGTATCGCTCGGCGCGTACTGCACTGTGTATAATATAATCCTGATAACCGATCAGTAACGAAGAATGGTGAGGGAGGCAACGTCAAAGTCATTTGTATATACGCCACTGGAACTTAATATACGTGTCTAAATGTTTTCATCGTCCATATATTTCTGCATTGCGATTATTGTAATATTGTGTTGTAATATCGTTTATATTAAAGCGTTATGTTGCATTCGCAACGGGTCGTGTTCAATTTTAATATTTTCATACTCCCGAATAACAGTTAAAACGTATTTACTTTCACGAGACTTAACATTTTAATAATTTTGAATAATAATACTGACAGGCAAGATTTGATTACGTCCATGTTGAACATTTTTTTTTTTATAAGAGTATTCCAGACATATTTCGGTATACGACTTTCACTATAATGCTATTTCAAGAGTGGCATCACACACGTCATCGGTTTGTCTGACGTGAACGATGTATTTTTTTAGTCGGTCGCTGCAAATAATAAAGTCTTTCTCTAAAACGTTGAACTTTTATTTTTTTCACACACACATTACAATTTGTATGATTAAACGACGACGCGCTACGTTCGCGCCCGAAATTGAAAATTCTTTTTGGATTCTTACGCGACGACAACGCACTAAGAAAAAGTGATCAAAAAGTGAACATAATATATTATCCCGTCTAGACTACCTATTTTAAGTCATTATTTTATACTTCAGTAGATATTACTATAATACTAGATATCCATCGTGATGACCGTTACTACATTTTTACCATATAATATGCGTCCACACGCATAAGGTACTTATGGCTACCATACGACCAGACTACAACAACTGTACCGCTATTACTTATACGTACTTGTGTTATTATTGTATTTTTAAAACACACACAAACAAACGCGCGCATTAATCTTTCATTTTCTATGCACACAACAACGACGGCGCACGGGCGACGGCCAATCATCGCAGTAGGAACGAATTTCGTGCGCGCATTCTTAAATCAACATGCCCGGAGACTCCCCGGGGCCTTTTCCCGCACGACCGCCCTCCACCCCGCCGCCACCTTCCGGTTTTCGTGTACCGCCACCGCCGGAGCGGTCTGTAAACGCGCGTGACGTTCTCGATATTATTATATTATTCTGTCTCGGAGTCTCGCGGTCCGTATCATTTTATGGGGCCGTTTAAAAACAAAACAAAACTATATAAATAACGTATAAGGTGCACACGAGGTAATTTAACATATTTCTACCTCTACCTATATAATATACTCGTGTATATTACATATATAATATACACTTATATATATTACATATAATATACTGCAATCTATGTTCACACACGCACACACGCACGCTCAACCTGACACACGAGTGAAACCAACACCATTATCGTCTATAGGTTTATACACCGGACTCTTCTCTATATGTACCATATAACCTTCATACCTATGGTCGAAACCGTCAAACTCGCACTAATATATTACACCAGATATATATATATATACATTTATGTATGCGGAAATTCCGGTGCGGGCACCCTCCTGCTAAGACTTAACCCCAGCGACTATGTATTTATATGTATGTATGTATATATATATATATAATATTACGTATTGCATATATGATTGTATGAATTTATGTAATAAATGTACATGGTGTGACGGGGTCGTCTCTATAATATATATATATAGGTATAATACTATATATATATATATATATGTATTATATATATATAGGTATAATACTATAATGTAAATACAATGTGTGTACTGTGTAGCTGGCGAGCAATAACATTTACGACGTCCATTACGCTTTGATGGGCGAAACCACGAAACGCTTCTAATGTGTCCATCATTCTTGTTGCCGCTGTGCCAGTAGAGGCTTTCCGGGGAACCGAAAAAAGTCGCCAACATTGCTGCACATGGGCAAATGGGTCGTAAATGAGATATATTGAACGTAATCGGTGTCCTGAAACACAACGCGAACTATCAGCTTTATATATATACATATATATTGCGATTTCGCCTAGAAGCTATAATGTATATAAGTATGCGCAAAGGGGGTGGGAGAGGAGGTGATTTCAAAAACGTCGCGGGGAAAATATGGCTTTTTAAACCGTTATGGCTACCATCCATAACGCCAAATGCGTTCAATAAACGTTTTTTTACTTTCGTTTCTGTTACCGCTTTATATATATGTATTTGTTTTGTTTTTCGGTTTTTTGTGAGCACTCACGAATACGGATTTTTAAAAATCGCTTAGAAATGAAACGAATACATATTTTTTTTGTTCTAATGTTATTTTTTCGTCGAATAAATCATTTCAAGCGTCCATTACCGCAGGACTTTTAGAACTTATAAAACCCGGCTTAACTCGTACGTACACACTTACATAACTGTCAGTAGAATATTATATACACCAGCGTCCAGCAAATATATAGTTTTGTTTTGTTTTGGAATCCATCATACGCGTGATGTGTACACAAACAGTGGTGTAGTCTTCTTGAAAAACCATAAAAAATTCCAAAATGATCAAACATCATACGTAAAAATTACAAACGAATTTTTTGTCCAGAACAAATAATAATTAAACACTGAATTGAATTATATACGTATTATTAAACATGTATTAAATAATGTTCACCACGCGTGTCACGGGGAAAACTTGACGTTGACGCGTTTTTCAATTATTATTATAAGTTAAGCAGCTAAAGAAAAACACACACACAGAAATCGTATAGGTGCATTATAGAATATACATATTATACTTTATTAATAAACACGTAACCGGGCCGCCCGTGGGAGTAGAAATAACGTTTATTACGCCTGCATATCGCGTAGAAGAGATGTAGTGTATCCTCATTGTTTATTCATACGTTCCTCTCGACTCTCTCGACAATCCGTTTATTGTTTTATTATTTTAATTCTGGACGACGGCGGCGACGGCGACGAGCACGTATATATAGAAACAAATAACGAAACGGATTGAACTCCCACGAGACTCCAATTATAAAAATTAAAAACTAAATACAAAACGATTCAAAAACGGACGTGAGAAAAAGATTTTTCAAAGAAATAGCCTTTCGGTTGACTATACATAACATGCTCTCCTACCAACCACCACAACCACTGAACGGAGATTGGAAACGGGGATTTTGAGTCGTGCTATTAAAAGATTTGAGTGAAGAAAACTCGTAAAGCGGACCGAAAATGCGTTGTTTTTACCTATAACGCCGTGTGTCTCCTTATACGATTATGGTTTGCAGAGAGAAACAGAATGAAAGTGAAAAAGAGAATCAGACAGGTCCATACTTATATGCGTGTATACTTTCTGACCGCGATTCATATACCTTAGCCCGTCGTGCATTATTGTATTTTCGTATACATCATCACACGAGACAAACTCTAGACGTCACCGCCTACCCATTTTCGGCTTTGTTCGATTACGACGACGGGAGGGATGTAGGTACCAATAATATATATATAATCCAGGGTCTTTAATTGAAATGGCGCAGGTTCGAAAATCGTGTTTCGAAGGTTTGTCGGTGTATAAGTAAAGTATACACACACACACACACACATTGTTTGCTTTTCCATAAACGTCGTTTCTGGTTTTGCGGAATATCGCAAGAAAAAAGTGTTTACAAACTTTGTTGCGAGGTTAACACCAGGTAATATTTTCAGACTAAATTTTCTTATTTTAGAAACCTCCCCGCGTGACCGACCCACTGCGACCGTCGGACGTTCTCTCCGGAAAGAAAAATAAGAACGTCGCCGCCCGCCGGCCGTACAATAACGTAATATTGCCCTTTCGCGCGCTGTTCCGTGTGTCATACGTGTTGGTTTTGGCTGCGGGCCCGCGCGCCGGGGAAACGTAATCTCATTACCGCCGCCGCCGCCGCTTCCTCCGCATCGTCGTCTTGCTTCGCTCCGACACGGCAACAGAGTCGTCCGAAGAGGGTTGGACGGCGGTGGTGCGTGTGTGTTTCTCGTGCGATTGCCGCCGCCGATCGATATATGCCGTCGACGGCGGTCGGGTGGGAGGGAGGAAGGCAGTCGGCGATGACGGCGCGGCGAAGGTGAGCTGTGCGTGAACGGTGGGTGGGTGAAGAGTATCACGTTTTCCGCGTTGGGTTACCTCGCCCGCCGCGCCGCGCCGTCACCGACGATATTTACGAGCTCATCCGTCTGCGGCGGTGGTGTGTGCGCCGCGCGCGTTATGACTGTGATTCACGTGATGTTGCCGCGTAAATCATTCGTCATGTACGCGAGGCGGCGGCAATATTATTATTATTATTATTATTATCATCGTCGTCGTTATTATTATTATAACTACTACTTCGAACACTGCAGCAGTCTGCAGAGCACACCAGATAGGTATATTATAGCACCTGAAACTGGTATGTATAACATACCATAGTTAGTATAGGATGCGTAAATATATTTAAAATAGAGAATAATATTTTAAAGTGCTTGCAGTGCGTGCGTCGTTTAAAACCGTGGCAAAGCCGCCGCCGTCATCGCCATCATCACGATGAAGTTTTTATTCCCGGTTCTTTTATCCGTCCGGACACGGTACACGATTTCTTTTTCCGTACACCCGCGCCGTAATTGTGTTACATGCGGTATATTATCTGTTCGCGAGCACTTTAAAGTATATATGTATATAATGTTATTATTATATCATTCTGTATCCTAGATCACAGCGGACGAGTCCTTTGATATAATATATGAAAACAGCGCTAAAAGGGACTAGAAAGATGAGGAGACTCAGAAGAAATGAATTCGATACGGACCGCATTCGATTTCTGCAGTGTTCGAAATTGACAAAACAGGCATATACTATTTGCCTCACGGGATTCAGTCGCTTCTAACGCAATAGATATTTCCCATTGATTTTTTTCCCTCCGGTCAACGACAATTATAAACTTCTTACGGGTCGGCTTAGGACGCACTAGGGTTTTTCACCGGTTCATCGTAAATTGTAAGGTACACAAATTGTACATTTGTGCCCTCCTTATATTTGCGTAGGTTTGATTTTTAGTTAGGTATATTCTGTTTCTATAGTGTTGTATTATTGATAGACAAGTACCTGACTATCGTTCTGGATATCTCTCCTAATGAGTATTTTAGTCTTAAAATCAATCGTTTTTCTCTCCTTCTTTGTGATTCTTTCCAGTATGAAACTCTATTTCCTCTTTGGTTATCCCGGTGAGTCTTACTTAAAGTCAAAATTGTGGCTCGGATTCATCTCTATCAAGCGTGAATCGCTGTACGCAGTCGTTTTAGAGTTGAAACGACTAAAATGTGCTGCGGTTAAATAGTACATTTAAGTCCATCTGTTAATTACAAAATAGCTAAAGACGAATGCGCTCCAACTAACATACACTTTTTTGTCAAATAACAATCAATGCTTGAAGATTGATAACGGTGTTTAAAAATATAATGTTTAATGTTTGACGCACAGTTCGAGCAAAACACAAATGATCTATTGAAAATCTTAATGTGTCGTACTAAACGTTGCAATATATATCATTGCGTTTGGTACGCCATGGCATTAAAACTATTATTTTTTGTACATTGGTACTCTACTGTATTATGGGTAATATTTATTGGTATTTGATTATATGCGTGTATTCATATTCGCATTGAATACCAGGCATACCATATTGTAAGTTGTTATATTCTTACGATCGTCGACCAACTTTTTATATTCACCGTCGACCGTCGTCGTAACACTGCATAATATGCGTTTTATTGTCATCTTCGTCTATCTTCCATAGACAACCATTATTATAGGTTTCTTAGACCACCACGCATTTATGTTCAAAATGTTTGACCTGTGCAAGTAATCGTTAAATAGGTTTGGGTACACAAAGTCATAGATATGGTGATCTCGATGATCAAGGACATTACGTTTTTGTAGACGTCAACTGCTGTGTTATGTATATCGACTAAATATATTTTTTCCGATGACTTATCTACCACCAAGCCATCGTGTTTTCCCCACTAGCAGGGCGTCCTGACAATATTGAATGTTTTTAATGTTTTTGAATGTTTTTTTTTTTTACCTTGAAATATTTATTATACATACAAATTGTACGTCATGCGTGATCGAAATGTTACACCCCCGTGTAAATTAATAAAATATTTTCATCATTATGATAATAATATATTATTGTTATTGTATATTCGACATAATTAAACCAGCGACGTTAGTATATAGTTTTCAATCGATATCAAACCTCTTATCGTGTGATTAATGGTAATTAATAATCGTATTATATCCTATAATATCATAGATAGATTACGGTTGCGTGGTGGTGGTCCCCGGGTATAATGGAACGTCTATTTTCTGATCACTTATATACTCTTTTTCAAATGAGAACGCACCGGGCGGCGGACGAAAACCGGTCGAAACGCGCGCATGGCCTCCCCACTCCCGACAGTTTCAGCTGTCGTAGGTGGTGCCACCTTGTATACGTAGTGAGTTGTATTTCCACAACATTGACGGCCGTTCGCACAATATGTGAAACGATATCTACTGTTTTGTTTACGCGCGCTCAGTAAATATATTGAATTTTGGCTTGGATTTGTGCGTTTAAATTATTTTTTTTATCGTGTCCTGCTTATTGGACAAAATTATGGATGACGAAATAATTGTTACACCAACAAAAAAAAATCCAAAGGGAAAGGTTTGTATTATTGTGATTAATTATATTATAGAATAGTGTATATTATGTTATTTGCAATGTATACAATAATATTATTATCATACATTTATTTATTCCAGTTTGTTTCATCAAGTCAAAAAGTGATGATTATCAATGCGTACAAAATGGAGTTGAAAAACAATCCGAAAATCACTATTAGGGAATGTCGGATAGTTCTTTCCAAACGCCTAGGCATTGGGCAAAGAACAATTTCAAACACTATTAGTGAGTACAATACCTCAAAGACTGTGATGTCTCCAAACAGAAAACGATGTAAGAAATCGTTTAAAGACGATTTCGATGATTTACATCGTAACACTGTGCGTCGTCATGTACATTCTTTTTGGTACAACAAAACCATTCCTACATTGGCCAAAATATACGCAGTTATTAAGGACGACGATAGTTTACCGTATGTATCAGAAACCAATTTATATCGTCTTTTAAAAACCATGGATTTCGAATACACCAAACGAAGCCGCAATAGTGCTCTCGTCGAAAGAGACGAAATAGTTGTATGGCGTCAACATTACTTGGAGGATATAAAGAAATACCGGGAAGAAGGGAGACACATGTACTACCTGGACGAAACGTGGGTCAATGCAGGAGAATGTACCAACAAAACATGGGTAGACAAAACCGTCAAATCGTGCCATGATGCATTTGTTCGAGGCCTCACAACAGGGCCGAAAAATCCAACAGGGAAAGGCAAACGACTGATCATTCTACACATAGGGTCGGAAGACGGGTTTGTACCAGGTGGACTCCTATGTTTTGAGTCAAAAAAAAACACGAATGATTATCATGACGAGATGAACGGTGACACATTTTTTGAATGGATGCAAAATATATTACCAAAACTAAAAGAAAACTGTGTCATCGTTATGGATAACGCATCATACCATTCAGTAAAGGCAGACAAAATACCTACTACATCAACAAAAAAGGCGGACATAATTAAATGGTTGGAAGAAAAAGGTGAAGTTATCGACAAGCCTATGGTAATTCCTCGACTACTTGAAATAGTACGCAGAATTAAACCAATGCACGACAAATATGTAATTGACGAACTGGCCAAAGAACACAATCGCACCATCTTAAGACTCCCACCGTACCATTGTGAGTTAAATCCGATAGAGCTGGCTTGGTCATCAGTCAAACATCACGTCAAAATAAACAATACCAGCTACAAATTACCTGATGTGAAAAACTTGTTGTTGGAAGGTATCGAACGGGTAAATTCCGTTATGTGGAAAAATTTCATAAGTCATACCGAAAAAATCGAAAAAAAATTCTACGAAATGGATTTCATCGTTGACCAAATGTTGTCTGCAGAAGTAGAACCTGTTGTCATCAATGTAAGTAATTCCTCTTTCGAGTCTGAGTCTGACTAAATGTATTTTTATTTTTTATATTTGTAATTTTTATTTTTTTTTTATGTGTAATAAAAAAAGAAATATTAAACAAATGGTTTTCTGTACTTATTAAAATATCATCCATAAACCTATCCATCGTGTTTCTGTGTATAATATAATCAAATAAAATAATGAAGTATATATATTTATATACATTTATATGTATAAAAAAAAAATTTTTAAATGTTTTTTTGTTGTAAGTGATATACAATTATAAACTAACTACCTATCTGATCGAAATCAATTTAATGAACCGTTTGATTAATTTAAATACATATCTAATAATTATACAATCATGAAGAGCCAAAAAAATCTTTAAATTCAATATTATATAGGTACGATTAGTGTCGTACTTATATAAATGCGTATTATAATATATGAGTTGATATACATCATAATATATTATATATTAGGTATAATAGGTGTGTGTGTGTATATATATATATAAGTATATATATATATAAGTATATATAATTATCCCATTTAGACCCTAACACATGGATGTACTAAAAAAAATATATATATAAGTATAGCATTTATATACACGCGTTAATATTGTGTACGTATAACATAATATAATATAATGGTCCCCACGATGCTATACTTTATATATATATAATAATTAATAACACACCAAGTATATTATCGCCAAAAATGTGTACGAAATCTTCGCCGACCTGCTATGAATGTTCGAATTTCAAAACGTACATTCTCATCACAATAACCTCGTGCGGCCCGCCGCCGGACGTACACAATATATATTATACTATAGGTCAGAGTTGGGCCAAATTTTATCTAGATAATTATTCGAATAAATATGTATTCGATTAATTATTTATTCGAATAAAATGTTATCTCAATAATCATCTAAATAAAATTTCATTCGAATAACGCCCTACTCTGCTATAGGTAAATACTATGGACTCAACAAGTCCCTGTGGTGAACTGGCACCACAGCCTGCTACGACTGCTATGGACGATTTAATAATTTTGTTTTAAGAATTAAAATATATAGGTATTATTATAGATACCATATTACCACGATGCCATAATATCGACAATATGTATACTATAAGAAATACATCAATAAATAATGAATAATAATAATCCGTAAGTGTTTACGTATTTGAGTATAAAAATAATAATATTCTGTGGCGTGCAACAGTATGATGCGGTAGATAATAATTATAATAATAATTGAACATTCTGTATGCCCGGCGGCGTCGAAAGTAGCCGATCATTGGCGACTAATCAGAAATTAATTACTAACTTTGTGGGAGGGGCTTGTGGTTCCGCCTCTGATAACGATGCGCGACCCGGTGCGTTCTCATTTGAAAAAGAGTATACTACTTCAACAGTGCAGCAGCAGACCAGAGGTCCAAGTCTTAATGGTATGTATCAAAGTAAACGCCTATATATATAAATATACTATAGTATAATGACTTTGGGACCGATAATCTGCAGCGATAGATATCGCTCGGATTTCGTCCGCGGCGCCCGCCCGAGAACGATCGCTAATGAAAGTGCAGTTTAAAATACCCACAACCTATATTATAGTGTATTATATTGTACATCACTGGGACTTTTTTTTTAATAAATATAAATGTGGTCGAAAAGAGGTTATCGTAATGACTGTTGCAGTAGGCTGTGGTGGCGGTGGTCAATATCGCGGTGAACGATCTAAATGGCTTTTATTTGTCTGTAGTTATTGTTTACGACGCATTTTTAATCGCATCGGAACCGCTTATGTTACCGTGTCGAAAGTTCGGGGGGGGGGGGGGCATTAGCACGTGTAAAGAAATAATTGTTAACTACACTTTCGCCTTCTACCGGACTACTTCTACTTTTACAGTGGAATATATTATTATTATTATTATATTATTGCCCAATTTTACTAACAATTTTAATATTTTATAATAATATATTATATTTGTACGCATTATTACAATATTAAGCATATTATGTGATACAAACACTGACTTGGCACGGAATGTTTTAATCGTTCACCGTAAATGTGCTAATCGTGTTTCGTGTCAGGTACCCCAAATATATACATACGATCTGAATGGCAAATTATTATCTGGAGATTATTTACTCTGAACAGTCCTCCACAGAGTACTGTATGCACTCTGTGCGCTCGTACGCTGCAGTGTACATATGACGTGTTTATAATATACATATATTATATTATTGTGTATTATATCGTATATTATAATATGTATGCATCAATGTTTAATCTGCCTTTGTGGTTCGGTATATATGGTATATATGGTCAGTGGTTTTGACTCTTCTGCTAATACCGCACCACGGATACCCAAAACGTCCTAAATGCTGGTCGACATAAATTATGCAAAGGAATTTACTGTGCGTCAAAAGTTGAACGTAAAGTTATTCGTCGAAATTACAGTATGTATTAATACAATAACAGTGGCTACCGTCAGTGCTGTTTAATGTTCTAGAAACAGTTATTTATATTTATTATAAAAATTTTTTTTTTTTATTTTAATTCACTAAATTATTATTAGTCAATGTGTAAATCCTCTTTTTAAAAGAAAGTCTTTAACTATATTATAATATTTTCCCTTAACTATATAAATTGAACAAATATACGTAATAAATACGGTACATGCTATGATAAGGATGTAGAGCCGGTGTAGGTATTTTTTATACATGTGAAAATAATACATATTTGCGCATTATGACTATACATACATGTTTACTGTAATTTATTGTTCACTCCATATTTTACTCGTCACAATACTTTTGAAATTCCATTTAATATAGAGAACATGAAACTATAAAAAATAATTAACAACGAAAATGTTTTTTGTTTTATAATCTGAGTGATTAAATTAATTGCGATAAAAATTATTACACTAATGACAGTACAAGAAATGAATTACTTATTTTCCTCAGTGAAACATATCTCAAATCATTCTACTATTTACATTTTTATAATATATTAAATATATACGTTTATATTATATTATATACGTGTATACAGGTTATATCGGCGTATTTGCTCCTATCAATATCCGCCGCCTGTTATTATAATAATAAATAAATACCACATCATCTATACTCGCCTCTTGCTTAAACTTCAAAACCTTAATACTTACATTACAGTTTGAATACTAAGTAATATTAATTAATAATTCAAATTTAAAAATATTTACATCAATAATAACTCAATCGATCTATAGTGCTTGCCTCAGATTTTTTTAGAAAAACAAAAAAATACATTTGAGTAAAAAACAAAAATGCTACATCATAAATATTAAAAAATATTGTGAGTCCCGTCGTGTTACAATTTATTAGGAGAAAATTATTTAAGACAAAGTGCAGTATTTGCAAACTGATCGTGATTGACGCTATAATATTATAGTTGTACAATATTATACTCGTTTAGATTTTCTCGAAGCCATATTTTATTAATGTTTTTAAAAGACAAATGCGAGTATGTGACAGCGTGGATGTGGCACCTTGATGACTGACTGCAATAATTATTCGATACACAAAAAAAACACACATTTTTATGAGATTTGTCAGATGTTGATGGCAGAGCATCACACACGTGGTAGAAATTCGTCGTTCTCTCCTCCTCTGTTTATCTCGCGTCCCTGGAAATAACTCTTCACACGCCGTAAACACAAATTAGCCGTCCGCGCCCTGTTTATCCATGCACGCTGCACCGACCGTCAACCGAGGCCTCATTAAGCCAGTCACTCTGGTCCCTTTTAGTAAGAATAATATTAACGAGTTAACGCGACTCGCGAGCGTATATCCTTTTGGTGTATCTATATATATTATACTGTATGTGTGGTGTGTATGTGAGCCACCTTTATATGGTGTGTACTAAAATAAAATTCCATAGCTTCCACCGACTAGAGAACAATGACTTTGTTTCCTCTCTACGACCATTTGTAAACGCCACCTCGGAACAAATGTCCCGGAATCGCGATGACAGCGAATAAAATATATTATTACGGTGTGTTTTTTCATTCGACACACGTTGCGTACAACATATATATATATATATATATGTAACGTGTACGTGTGAAGGAAAGAGACGTTCACTCTGATAAATTGGCGCGCACAGGCCCCGCCGCGGGTTAATAATTAGTAACGAGATCTCTTTTTTATTATTATTCTCTCTGTCAATTGGGGCCCCGTCCGAATAATAATGATAATAATATTTACCTAATTACGTTTCCGTTTTTTGTTTTCATATATTATAATATTGTGTATACATTTCACCTACACACACAATCAAAATACCCGTGAGCAATTAAAACGAGTACCGTACTCTGCGTGTGTGTATAATAATATTTAAATAAAATATATACGATATATTTTGCCCCGAGGCCGAGCCGTGACCACCGCCGCCGCCGTTGCTGCTGCTGTCCGTTGGACATCGTATTATAATATTATGGAAACCACAGGATGACCATTATTAATAGTATATATTTTCAGACATAGTATTATATGATATTAAAATAAATTATTGTTATCCTCTTCATCACCTGTAAAGGGGTGAATCCCGTGAGAACGAAATATTACACTATGCATTCAACGAAATCATGCGGTACGACCGTGTTGATTTCCGTATACATCTATACAAATTAAAACGTAAACATTCCAAAAGCCCTGACTGTATATTTTGTGATCGCACCAATTGTACCTAATATATAATATTTTTATGCGTAATCAAAAATAAATATCGTTCAACGTAGTCAGTGCTTATGAATCGTTCGGGTGGGATCTCCACAACACATTTCCGCCGGACATTCAGATCGAACGCTCGTCGCAATTCGCACGGCGGCAGGTGAAATAGGAATACAACAATATCGGCGGCGATAGCGCCTTTTCACCTTGCGAAATCGAATCGAAACCACAAAAGAAACACAATGGGCGTGTATATATTATTATATATGAAACGTCGTTATGGTCATCGCGTAACTGGATATCGGTGCATCCGCATTGGCGTTTTTCTGAAATATTATTTTGCAGCGACCATGATAATATAATATCCTGTAAGTACACCCATGTACGTATATCGTTGTGACTGAACACGCCCATCACACCCCCAACGGGGTAGGGAGGGCGCAAGAAAATTTTAAGTTTCCGTCGTCGGGTTTAAAAATACCGCAATGCACGTATAATATAATAGATGTACCACAAAATCGCTAAATTGTTTTCAGACATCGTCATTCGTCCGGTGGAATATACGTATAGGGAACCCCATAATACATGACCATACCACACCCATGTCTAAAAAATATTATAGGCATACGCGCACCACCCCACATGAGCGTCTGCACAATCCGCACGTCATAAAATTATATTCCGCGGCGGCGGAAACGAATCCAGGACAACGACGGGGCCGCGTATGAGCGTGTGTGTGTGTTTTTGTGTGTGTAAAACGACGTGGAACCGGTTGGGGAATTTAAAAAAATAATAATCATTAAACATTCAAAGATTACTATATTATTAAACTCGGGATTGGCTAACAAGCGAAATGCCATTCGTATCCACAATAATATAATAATATTGTTATGGGTGTATATTATATATAATGTATACACACTATCGGACACTATACACTGCACTCGCCATGCACGTCATATACGCGAGTTTGCACTAAGCACAAACACGACTACCATGCAACTTACTATACTTAGATAATAATATTATACCGTACCGTAGTATATATAGCAATAATAACCGTGGTCGGGTGGGCGGGTCGGTCCGGTGAGATAGATAGCAATAATATTACAGGCAGGCGCGCACAACGCCTTTTCGGCGGCGACGGGAAACGCACCGAGGAATCTATATTATAATAATATCTCCTCTTCGGCGGCGGCGGTTGCGGGCGGTCGCGAACTGAATAATGTCCGCGTGTGTGTAGTAATCATACGTCTATACTGTATAGCTGCGGAGCGTATATCGTCCGTACACGGTTTTTATTATTAAACGATCGTGGAATTCGCAGACCTAAAATTACACCTGTAGGCTGTGTAGCTCTTGTGTGTGTGTGTGTGTTATATCGATATTACACGATGATGAATGTCGGCATCGGTGGGGAGAGATATTATGTTTTATCGGGCCGGGGGGGGGGGGGGATATAATAAAACGATTGTGTTGCTAGAGCGTATACAAAAAAAAAACAACCATATACCTCTATGTCTGTGTGGTTGCAAGTAACAATGACGTGTGTATATACCTGTTCACCGCGCCGTCCCACAACGATTGCCAGAACTCTATACCTAAACACGTATTTTTTATCAGATTTTTTTTGTATTACCTCCCCCACGTTGGTCCCTTTGATCGACGACCGTGCATGTAGGTACACTTTACAACTATTCGAACATTTTTTTTTTTTTCAAGACCTTTCTACATATTATATTATATGGATATAAATATAGCAGACTAGTAATTAAATTACGCACGACAAAAAGCCCGCCATTTCAGCCCATGCAAGCTCCGGAGATCCCATCAAAGAATCCTGATTTTTTCCCTCTGACGTTTTTACTAGATTCGGCTGACTATATTATAAAGTATATTCTCAATACCCAGTCGTTTATATATTATTGTAGTTGCAGGTGAATGTACTAGTACTACTATATAGTTTCTTTTTAACTTTGATTTTTTACTGCTGTAACTGTTTTTAATTGTTGATTATTATGATACAATGGCCCCGTTTACATTTATATAATCCATTATTCCAATTGTATATGCTGCTGCAGAAATATCGAGTGCATATATGTAGCATTTATGATTTTTTACACGCGTATCTCATTATTGTTGACATTAAACACAGCTCTTAAAATTTAGCGCACTCGGGTAGAATATATTTACTCACAATTCGCGTATTGTATTTTATTTTCACGATCAATGGTTAAAAAACTCATACAATTTTTTTAAAAACATTTTTAAAAACGAGATCATTTTGTAAATTGCAATGTAAGTAATACAAAAAAAATATAATATATATACAACGTTTTTCGAGGATTTAAAATAATATGTACAAAACCTCTTCATTATTTGATTCCAAATGACAAAAAAAATAAAAGAAATAAAATATCAAATCCATTGTTTAGCATTTTGAGCTTTAAATCACGGTTTAATCATTTCTAAAGAAATTGTGTCTGCCACGAGTTATTACTTACATTTCTTTTTTTTCTTTTGTCGTTCTCTATAAACGTGAAAACCATGCGGCTTATGCTTGTAAAATATAATATATTATATAGGTAAGCACCTACATATTATTATATGAAGGCTGCGAAAGAGTCGCGCACAGGAGGTCTTTTTCAACAACACTTGGCGGTTGCAACACCCTTTTACAACAACAATAATTGGTCGTGGAATTCTTCTCCCCCTACTCCCCTCGTCAATTACACCTCTTTCGTTTCGGAATAATAATAATTGTTTATCCGGTGTAATTCGTTTCGGCGCTGCAGCAGAACGTTTTCCGACGGACGTCTTCATCGCCGCCGCCGCGCGAGCGAGCAAAGGACGAACGGAGAAGAGTTTTTTTTGTTTGATTCCTTTTACATTTTCTCGTTCCGTAAATTGTACACCACCGCGACTCGCGAACGCAGTAGCTGGGTAGCGTGTCAATCCAATGTTTCACGGTGTCCTCGGATGCGTACATTATTATAATATTATATACTTGTATAAATCGTGGTGTATACTGCCGTGTCGCGGCCTACGCACCGAAACGACTGGCGCGTGTAAGTATATTATAATATTACAGTATATATGTGTAATTATGTGCGTTGTGTGTGTCGTCTCGTAAATAAAGTTATTATGTCGCGCGCGAGAAATATCCGGTCGTCGTTTTATTCATATTTATTATAATATTATTCCTAATATTATGTAGATCGAGTAGTAGACCCGTCTTATTGGTTTTTTCCCCCCGTTATTATAATATTAATATAATATTATAATCACACGAAAACCTAGTGCAGCTCCAACTTTTAGATACACTTACGACGTTATGTCGTATTATGTCGTGCGTCAAACGGCTATTATATTATTATAGCGCTCGATTGAAATATACAGAAACTATACGTGTCGGTATGATGTTCTATATCGTAACATTTATCCCTTTTCGTTTATTTTTCTCGAGGATTTACTAATCAAAATACAAAATATGACTGGCGGAGGTCAAGTCTCGCGCACGTATCTAGTAACAGGTTTCGAGCGCAACGCAAATACGCCACGGCCAAGGAAAACATCGGTGATGATAATATTTTGTCGGACCGTCATGGCACACAACTAGCTAGCTGGATATATGACGGTGCATTATTATTTCTAATGTACATTTTATTTTCTCTCTTCCCATTACGGACAAAGCGGCCGAGGCGGTCATGTTGGTGGGTTTCGACAAACATTTTTCGACTCCCGAGTTGCTGCCGCGCTACGTTGCTCGCCGTGTGCACTTATATTAATATTTAACTTATTAGGCATATATTGTTTTTAGTAATGTTAACCATATAATATGTGTATGTATATGCGTGTGCATGTGTATACTGCAGCGTAATTACGGTTTTCAAACTGTCCGTTTTTGCTCTATTCTATTCGGTGGCTTTGTTGTACAACGACCTGACGACAGAAGTAAAAAATAATATTATATTTTGCAAAATAATTTTTGAAATAACCAAGGGGAAAAATCATATTTAAAAGTTTTCTTATGTGTTTAATAATAAGACAGGAAAACATAGAGTAGCTAATCGTGCAAAGTGTTTGAACATTTTATTTCGATATTGAATATACCACAATATTGTTTTCGAGTTAATGTATATTTTTTTAATTCGTTATACCTTCAATTATATTTTATATTTTGTTCGATGTTTCCACGAGACTTGAATCATTATTTCGCAACAAAGAAACCATTGAACAACGTATGATTTATTTACAGGTATTATAATAGTACCTTAAACCTTTATATTAATATTCTATGCTCGAAATTGAACTTCTTTACATTATCATGCGCGCACAATAAACGAAATGTATTTACAATAATTGTTTGCAGCTGCTATGGACAAATATATTCAAGTACTTAATTAAATGCTTTTTACGAGTTAGTTATAATAGGATGCCTACCTGTTTCTTTAAAATATACCGTTCGTTTCAATGCAGTATATATAGGTACTATATATTTTAATACATTTATTATAGTTTATGTTTTCCATATCCAGTAAAATATATATACAGGTATATTCGTATTGAATCAATATTTTAATATAAAAAGAAACCCGAAAGAAAATCAACTGTTTGTACCTATATAGTGTAGGAAGGGAGTCACGTAGGTATATGGTATATATATATATATAGTTGTATACACTACGTTCCTGGTATATATTATGAAACATATATAAACATTGTTATATTATTATAATTTTCCAATTTTCGTTCGACCGTGCGTTTTTCTTATTCGAGAAAGAACAGATGTAATGTTTTCAAAATTTAAACAGATTCCATTATTATTTCCTATGAATATAAATAGCTTAATTAATATTTGTTGTTTTCGCCACGACTCGCCCTTTTCGGGGATTCGGCGGCAATTATTTCCCACGGGAATCGCCGCTACTGCTGCTACCAACTGTTTGCGTTTTATACCCTCTCTCCGAAGATCTACACCCCAATATGGCAATATATTATGAACAACTGATGATACGCTCGCAGTACGCGCCTTGGTCACTTATTGCTATTTCGCATATTATATAGGTCGTGTCTTGTAGCAGTTGCCGTGACGGTGCTATTCAGTGTTCCACGGCTACTGACCGTCGACCGATCCACACATAATATTATTATTATAAATTATAATATATAAATATACACAAACACTCCGGGGCATAATATACAACGTGCGCTCAAGTGTGTGTGCGTGTGTAACGTGACGACGCGACGGGTTCTCCTATTCTACAAAATTAATAATAAAAAACGAATGTTATAATATTCGACCCGGCACCGAGTAATTAATCGAAAACGGATAAAAATGTGTATGTGCAGGTACAACAACAACGGCCGTCGTCGTATATAATTACCGGAAAGACAGATAGGGTTAATGGCCCTCGCCCCCTCCCCCTCCTCCTGAACCTGTTGTCGTGTACTTGAACGACGCCGCTGCCACTATCGTAGGCGTGGGTGGTGGTTGATCGATTTACCAAACATATTTGTTAACAGTAAAATGTATAAAATATGCAATTTCATAGACGTGCAATTATTATTTTTTTTTTTTATATATATAAAACCTGATCAAAATGTTATATAGATGTTTAAATTACATACTCCCGTTCAGAAATCGCTTGGTGGATGCATATAATCACAGACATTGCATTGCTTTCATTAAACTGACCATTCGGGGGTCGGCGTCTGGGACATGCGCACCCCAAAACCCTAAGGGATAATGTGTGCTGCGAGGTTCTGACCGCGACTTCGTGAAGAGTGGGTCGATATATTTGGAGATGTCTCAGGGAGGCGTAGTCAGGCTACCGAGCCTCTAACTCGGGGGTCGCGGCTTGAAGTAAACAGGACCCGGAAACTTTGACTTTTTTATGCGCTGTATCTATATAATATAACATAATCACTGATTTAGGGGAACTGGTGCTCATGATCCTTAAACAACGTGCGGCCTACGAACGGTGGGTAAAATTGACGTCCTCCGACCTTAGACCTCCGTGGCTCTCGAATAGTGAACAGTGCTAACTTTTTTTGTGCATCCCATCTATATAACATAATCACTGTGTAAATGGAGGGTTTTCCTTTCAGTTTTTATTCTACGTATATAATGTATAACATTATATTGCGTATTTGTATATAAATATATAAGTACATCTTCATTTATCGGTGCTTGGGGCGGCTTGTGTAGCTAAATAAATTATTGTTTTTAAAATCGCACATACTTTAAACAATACAAATTGGAATCCCGTAACTATATCTTAATGTTGTTGTTTTGATATCAATTCCCGAGTTTCGTTCTCTCATCTTGTGGGTTTTCCGTCTTATTAACTACAAAATACATTTTTATCGTTTTAATAATAACCGTTTTTTTTTCTTCTCGTCGTATCGTCCGGAGCAGTTTTCCCAACTATAAAGTTTTTATTATTGTTATTCGTTTCTACGTTTTCTATTCAGAAAATAAAACTTTTGTAACAATATTATATTAACGTCGCTCAACATCGTTTTATTGTATATTTTTCGGGACATCGATTTTGTCCGACGAATAAAAATCGTCGTCCGTCCACGAATAAAAAGAATTAAAAATCGGTATAAAAGTAAAACGATGGAAAAAAAACAAAACCTTACACGTACCTACACAAACGATTACGTCGGCATTTGTCTTTGCTGCATCGGCGACTGTACCTACACACACACACACACACATAATATTCGCGTTTCTCTCCAAATCTTAATAATACGTCTCTTTATTTCTTACTGTGTCTCTATACATTTTTTATCGTGTCTCTCTTTTTTACTCTTACATGACGTGATATATCGACGAGCAGTGCCCGTCGCCCGTTAAACGACAACATAAATTGATCGGTCAACCGTGTTGCGCGTTTGCCTACGCGTAATTATATTGCCATATATACATACACTATATAGGTACACCACGTAAATTACAATATACGCACAAACGGAATACCTAATGAGCGACCGTCGTCGGTGGTGGCCGCGGCGGCGGCGGCGTCGACGATACGCGTCTCTTTCGGAACGGGCGCGCGCCGAGCGATGGAGCTCGCCATCACACTCCCTCTCCATCGCGGCCCGAGAGTCGAGCGACGCGCCGTAAACATGTCACATTTCATTAACGCGGCGGCAGCATGGAAATAAAAAATTATAAATACGGAAAACGCCTACGTAATTTTTATTTTACTAATTTTTTTTCACACGACGACGGAACCAGACACCTCTGTCGTATATTACGCGCGCGTGATTTACCCGAAAAGAAAAAACCACTCTCGTGACGAGTGGGCGACGATGACGACGAAACACGCGCGCACATATATATAGTACACAGCGCACACATAATATTATAATATTATACGACGTGTGCTCTCGCGGCTCGCATTTGTGTGTTGTGTTCGTTCGATTGCGATCGTGCGAGTGCGCCTATCGTCGATCTCTCCTCCTTTATAATAATAATATATACGTTATTGTGTACGCGTATAATATTATAGTATATATAGAGACGCTGCAGCCTCGCGGGCTATATAGGTGTCGACGACACGTGTCGGGCTTATTAAAACCGCAGAAATTCGTTTTCGGACCGGCAGTGGCGGCGGCGGCGCTCGAACCGTGTCGGCGGCTGTGGTGGTGTTAGGCCCCGCGTCCGGTTGCCAGGTATAAACAATACGTAATATATTATTATTATTATTATTATTATACATGCTGCAGTGAGCATCAGCAGCAAACTTTGATATCGCTAGGCCATTATAGCGTACTGTATAATATATATATATATATATATACACGAGTGCACCGTGGTGGCGGTGGCGGTGGTGGTGGTCGGACGACGGAAAAGGAGCACATCAACAAACGAGCAATAACGATAATGACGGGGTTTCACTTCACCTGCGTCACACACGTGCTCCCGCGGAGACGCACATGCATAACTGTATAATATACATAATACGATGTGGTTATTATAGATGATGTAGTCGGCAGCGGTCATTCTGCGGTGAGCATTGTTGTATGCGTGTGTGTGTGTGTGAGTGATCGCGCGAGCTTGGAGTACGAATCGCGTTCAAGGTCGAGGGGGAAAATCCAATTTTAATAAAAAATTCACTTCTCCGCCGCGGTCTGCCATCGGTGTGCGTCGTACTTATACACCACTGTGTACAATATGCCATACGTATAATATACACGCACTGAGCATTACGCTCGTCCGTCGCCCCCACAACCCGCACGAGGTTACTCGGCAACCGTCGTATCACCGTCACGGTCGACAGCTGCAGCAGCTACTATTATAGCGCCGGGGATAACGTATAGTATTTTCCTCTCGCGTTATCTCCCCCTTCCCCACCACCACCGCACACCACGGTTAGGCCCCCGTCTCTTACCACGGTCGTGTACACGATGGATATATTATAATAATTGTATTACCCAGTACTCAATAAAGACATTCGCGAGTTTTGCAATAAATTTGATTACTGTTATAGATCTATTGTATACTTATTACTACATAGATGTATTTACGAAAAACGTGAAACTAAACATATAATTATATTAAGCATTCAGAGTTACGGTGAAAAGTTTCATATTTTTTAGTATTCTGTTGAACAAAAATTAAAAATTCAATATTTTTTCCTATAATATATGCCTTTTATTATTATTAGAAAAAAACGACTTTATCGGGTAGTAGTTGTATAAATAATAACCGGAATCGTTGAATATTGTACGTTTTCAAAAAAATAAATTCTATACAATATGGACAAAATAACCGTTTTTTTTTAATAGGAATCGGATGTATACGTCAATCGTTTTGAGAATTTCACGCGTTGCTTATTGTTGTCCTGTCCGTAGATGTATCCGGAACATCTAATGTCCCGTGTATACTGAGCTCTGGATAATTACTCTGTCGAACCCCTTTTTCTCAGTAACAATATTCATCTATGACAAATATATTATAGCAACATGGCTGAACGAACACATGTGATAATATGTCTAAAATATCTTGGTAATTAAATTTACATGCGTTTCCTGTAGTGTTGTGTATATTTATGTTTTATATTAAACTTTCTGATTTGAATTTTTAATTGTCTTTCATCGAATGTTTCCCATATCAAATTAAAATTATAGATATATAGCCGTAGTATGCCCGTATATATCTTTTTTTCCGAGCAACAATTATGCTGTAATATTAAAACAAAAACAAAATGCATTAAGAAAAAACCATACGAATTAAACTCACGAAACCATAACGTTTTCGTGGTTAACTGACTTTCAAAAAGAAAACGTTGCTTAGAACTTTACTTAAAAAACTATTGTTTTGTGTATTTCTCCAGTAATGTTTAAGAAAGAATATGTCTAATAAAAAGTTTCAGTTTGTTTTGAAATTTTCGTAGTGGTATAAGCAAATATATTTATAGTATACTAGCCGTATGTAAATGATATTGTAACATCACAAGGGAAGAAAATCTATTTTTTTTATAAACCTGAAACTAAAAATGTATTTTTGTAAACTTAATCAAATTAATTTCACTGACCAGTAACCAATAATACAATAATAAACACCGATCTAAATATTAGAAATTATATTTTATGGAATTTATAAATGGTCGCCGTTCATATTATAAAGTGTATAATTTATATATTTTTATGAAAAACAACTTTTGATAGTTTTTTTAGTATTTTGAGATGTGCTCTCTTTATTATGTACCTAAGTTTTACTGCATTGATATGGTAGACGGCGTAAAAACAATAATTTAAAAATAAAGTTGTATATTAAGTATAAAATATAAACTGTGTTATTCAAATTTTCTCGATCTTGAATTTATATTAGCAGTTAATATAAATTTATTTGCATTATATTTAGAACAATTAGAACCAAAGCTTGAGTATATAGTTACAAATTATACTTAAAATTATTTTCTGCTTTCGACTCTAACCAATTACATTTAGATTGTATTTAGTTAATTGTCATAGTATGGTAGTTACCTATTATTATAGGTTGTAAAATTATATAAATTATAATATAATGATTAATGATTATATGTAGTAGAAAGTTTACTAGACAGATGATAGCAATGATAGCAATGATATTTGTATATATTTTATTATTTCCATTTCGCTTTTCCTTAATTGTTATTTAACCTTATTTTCTTTAATAAATAAAAATCATCCTAAATTTTTCTAAACATCAATTTAGTATAATATTATATTATGTTGCTTACGTGATGCGTTTAAAAGCTTCTAAAGAATTTTAAAAAATATAGTAAAAAAAAACCTATCTAGGGAACCTACATTTAAATACCACGTTTTATTTCTCGTCGTGTCCTTTTTCAAGTATATAGTCGTTTTAAAATAATTGTAGAAATAAAAGCGCCGACGAAATTGTTCAAAACCCATTCCATCGTTCTAAATTTAAACGTGTTCCAAAGCAATTATGTTTTTATTGCTTTACGGCATCGTCCGTATTTTCAACAAACAATTCTCACCGAAGTTCTATTTTAAACATTATTTCTTTTCCGTGCATCATCATCTCGCATTGCAGTTTTATTCAAATCGTGTCCATTTTGACCCGACGCGCGGCCACACCACCACGGCAGATCTCTCCGTACTGCAAGTACATATTATTATACTATGCCTATATAACACTGTTACGTAGGTTTGTACGCACGCCGGCTTTCACCGTCTCCTGTTCTAGTATACAACAATATTTAATGTTCGTAACTTTTGTTGTGGTTTCAATATCATCATCATATGCTATTGCCCTCAATAAATGTGAACGGAAACGCTTTAGTTTTCGGCCGCGTACGTAGTGTAGCGACGGGAATTGGCTCCGCGGCAAGAAGAGGTGACGGGCATCGCCGAAAGTGTATACGAATAATGAAAATCTTCCGCGGGCAGTGGTAGGGTGAGTTCCTACGGGTGGAGGAAATATGTACAATCCAGCGGTGGTAGAGGTGTCGAGGGGGGGCGCGTGCAGTCGGTTCGGTATTTTCCCCGTTGCCTGTGAGCGTGGTGTTCCGTGGAGACCACCTCCGCCACCCCTTGAGGGAGGGGGATGGGTGTTCCCGAGAGAGACACGTTATATTCGTATACATACGCACCCGCGCGGCACCGGTGGGGTTGAAGAGCCGGCCGATCGATCCGCCGCCGCCGTGGTCGGTGCGGCTGGCGCGCGCTCTTGTTGAACGGCCGATGAATCTGCGGAAAAGAATTATTTGTACTCACGAAAAAAGACCATGTACCCATGTACATATTTTCTTGTGTTCGTACATCCACGTGACCATATTTCATGCCCGCTTACAGTTTACCTACATCCGCTTTGTTTCCTCATCGTCATCGACCTTTTTTGCGGCTGTCGTGTTTCAATGGCCTAAACGTTCGAGTATCTGCAGTAAATATATGTATATACGACACATATACTATGGTAAAATTAAGCAAAATTCTCGTGTTCCTCCACCTCAGTTGTCTTATTTATGAATGTACCTAAGGTTCGCAGACTGTGTTTACTACACAGTAGGTACACACACACACTGGACTTGCCCACTCATCACTAGACTACACGAGGTAAACGACACGCGTGTAATAGTATAATATATGCGCCTTTACTGCATCTGACTACAACAATAAATTCTCTTTTGCCCCCCCCCCCCCTCTCTCTCTCTCACTCCCACTATTTTTTTTGTTTTTAATTACCTACGCACACGTCTATCGTGTATCGTTCTTTTTTTATTACTATTATTGTCTGTTGTTTGCCCGTGTTGCGCGTAGGTAGCGTATGATACGTTATAGGTATGATGTGTATGTATTTTTTTTCTTTCATTACCGTGCCGCGGTTGATGAAAGTTTTTTTTTGCCGTCTAATAAAAATACCCTTTGTATTACAGTTTTTTATACAACAAAATCGTAGGTATAAAAACGTGCGATTGTATATAAGAAGTTAATAAAAAAAAAAATGTTCTCTCATTTTATAAGCCTGTAATAATAAAATTTGCGCGGCTATACATCGACGGCGAACCTATATAATATACGTCTATACTATTTTTAAAGACCACACCGTTATTCCTGGCATCTATGGACTACGCTAAATTGTTTCTATTGGTGTTCGCTCCACTGTTTATAATGCGTCTATGTAGATAATAATAATAAAAACAACACAATATAATATATATTATATATATGCACGATAATATAGTGTATATTTTTATTTCTCGGACATGTTTTACGATTTAACTTTTCTCTCCTACACACACAACGCTGCGACGCCACGGCCGTTGGCGAAAAAATAAATTATAAATTGTGGGTTTATTTTATTGGATCTCCTAATAAAATCGTGGACTTCATTTGCTGTGTAATAAAAAAAAAAAATACCGCCAGGCAAATCTTCATTGATGATGATATCGCGCGCGTCGTCCATTTAATTATAATTTTACAACTAGTCGTCGTCGGCCGACTTCTATGGTTGAGGGTAACACGGTTTTCGTTTTCGTTTTACGACCATAGAAATAATACACCTAATACCCTAATTATTAAATATATACCTGATATTTATATCATATAGTATTAAAATATTGTTTTCAAAACGTACACACAGTGCCAGTGGGTGGATGTGGAATGATGGTTGCGCTGCTGCAGAGAAAAAGGTCGCGCGATTTAGAACCGCGACGAGATACAGTAATACGACCCTCCGCAACAAGCGACCTGTAAAATTCGTAAACTTACAGCCCCGACGACTTTTACGACTTTTCCCTTTGCTCTTCCACCTCTCATTTCTTCCTCTTCTCTCAATTCCTCTTGTTTTTCGTCTCTGTCATTCTCTCCTCATCTATCTCTCTCTTCTAACTGAATTAACTTGTGGTATAGGTATATACTGTTGTGTACACGCGAGATTTATTTTTTTAGCCTCATATCATCGAAGGGTTTTCAAGGGCATTAAATTCTAATAATTGGTCCCTGCAGGGCATGCGTCGTAAAATGCCATCACTGCATACTGATAATATAATATACTTTTGGGTGGTGCCGCAAAGTGCATCGTTCTATATATATTTATATAGTGTATAATATAAACATCGAACATATCTCGAGGGGCCTTTTTTATGTCTTTGTGGTATGAAGTTAATCTGTTATTGTATATAGTATAAGACGAAAAGCTTAATACCAATGTGTTTATTATATATTAAAATGTTGGTACCGGTATACGTATATATGCAAAACCCCATCGTTGAGTACTTGATTGGCCGTACATTAATCTCGTTGGACCAGTCAGTAATTCATCATGTTCTTCGTTTTTTTTACGCTCTTATTATTGTAATTTTTAATACACATTATTGTTACTTGAAATAGTTTTAACGCGTTTGCCATAGTTTTATTATATATATTGTGTTATTTTCAACCATAGAAAATAATTATAATAAAGGACGTTATACGTTACACGACTATATAATATATTAAAATATATATACCTATACCGTAAAAAAAGAATACAAATCGCCTACGGCCGTGTATCACGTCGTTTATCCATAATAATAATGATTAATCCTGTTTATAATGGCGTATGTGCAATACAAATTACGGCCGTTGTCGATGGTATAAAAATAAAAATGCAAAATTAAAATATTCACAAAAACTTAATATAATTTTGGGTTACATGAATTTCATTAAGTCGCTGATGTGTATTCGTACTTTTTACACATATATATTATGTGAATATATACTACATATATAATCCAGTTATTTAAGAATTTGATGATTAAAAATCAAACTATACGTATACATCAGAATTGGTTCTATAAATAAAAAACCCGATGTAAAAGTTATGTATTTTTTTTTGCATTGGTTATCGGTACTATTATCGCTATTACCTGTAAGTAGAATTATATTATAATATATTTTCAATTCTTATAGAACAACTTCAACAAAAGATAGGTACTAACTATACGCATTACTTGCGTTACGTTCAAGTATAGGTTCCGCGTAGAAAAAGCGTTGTATTTGAAAATCGTGAAAGAAAAATATTTCTATTTATTTTTGCACGCAAAAAAACAAAGGGGAAAAATTGAAATAGAAAAGTTCGTTCATATTTGTCTTTTACGTCGAATAGAGGGAGGGTTACCATACATAAGCACTCGGCGAAATTAGCGTGTGCATAATACGAAAACGATGTCGTGTGTGCGCGTTTTTTGTATTTAGCAACCAATCAAGAGTGCGCGAACAAAAATGGCCGGAAACAATATAATCACATGGCAGTGCGTGTAGGGCGCCCCCCTTTTCTATCATGCAGTATATATATACCTACACTTATGTACATAGAGGTATATACCTACTTGAAAATCCCTCGCACTGCTATACATATATTTATGTATAACTATATAAGGGCACCGTAAGTCTTCCCTATGCTAGCGCGTACACCTAAAAAATCCGATCGCCACAACGATAATATCATTATAGAGTCGTTTCACATGTCTCGAAGTAGTTTTTCCAACCCTCCTCGTGAGAGCGCATGATATATATGTATATGTATATTATAATAAATCGTTATTTATTTTATTTCCTCGGTACCTACCTAATATTTTTAATGTCCATTTCGCGTGTGAGACGCCTGTTAAGTAGCCGGATTTGTGTTTGGGCGGTAGGAGGAGGGGTATAAGCGCCGGCTAATTACAGTGTGCCACCACCACTGCCGCCGCCACCGGAGTGTACAACTTCATTAAGCGCGTGTAGGCGGGCAACCCCTCGACACCACCCGATCGCAATTCCTCGACCCCTGCCGCGCCTCACCCGAATGATAAGGGTATTAAAAGTCGATTTTCCCTAGAAAAAGAATATAATATGTACACTGCTGTAGCGTGGTCGCAGTATAGATATATATTGGTTTTGGCCCGTGGGAATTTAATTAATATAAATGGAACCGGGCGAGAGGGAGTAAACAGATTACGTGTCCCTTTTTCGTATATCCAATATATACAATATACATGTATAGGTATGGTATACGTATACGACGGACACTGTGCTTCAGTGTAGCCGGGCGCTGCAGTGTGACGGGTTGATTGGTAAAGGGAGAGTTTACGGGGGGGTAGTGGACGGGTTTTCCGTGGCGCGAGAGGGGGGATGTGGGTATTAACACGCAAAAGGGCGGACGGAGGCCAATTGAACAAATGAGAAACTCTCGTACAGTCGTTTATATACCACGCCGGCGAAATTTATGTTCGCAGTCCCTTAGTTATATTATATACATACCTACGCACCATCAACCTCTCCCCTGCGGGCCCTTTCGTTCATGTTACTTCGTCGTGTACGGTTTTCACGGGACAAATTCACTGTGTTCCTTAGTGTATATATATATATATATATATTATAAATATATACAATATAGGTGTAGGATGTATATAGTTCAGTTACCCGACCAACCCATATAGTCGTCCAATCTATATAAAGTATTACGTGAATTTACGATGAATGGGTACATAAATGTATACATAAGACAAAGCGGTGCACCTACCTATATCTAACCTGGAGGGACAGAGTTTTATGGCAAAATCGCGATTTAATTAGTTTAATAAATCGTATTGGCTGTAGTGCGATAAAATTGTGTGAAATAAACCCAAAACTTATTCAACTGCTGCAGCGCTGAACAACTATAAATAATATAAATAATTAATAATTAGGTGTATTAGAAAACGTCAATATTATATACTATTATTTTTAGGTATTTTTGTTATTATTATTATTATGTACAATACCGGGACCCGGAGGTAATATAATATACATAAATAAACCCGCCACTATAAATTATAGCAGTGTACTTAGGTATATAATATATTATAGTTATACCTATATAACGTTGGGAGTTTTTGGTTTCATTTTCCAATAACCGTTATAAATTAATGTTTTTTCTTTGTATAAATAAATTGTACATATTGTACCCATGACAAATTGGATAGGTATCATCACGGTGTTACTAGTTTTGCGCAGTATGCGCATCTCCTTCACCTCCGGCCAATGTCGTATAGTTCTCCACTTCTTTTTGGTTAATTTTGTTCTATGTATTATATATGTATGTATATGATTGATAGCCAATAAGAAGTGGAGAACTACGATAATGGCGAAGTAAAGAGGGAGGCAGGCGCGGATCCAGCCTACCTTAACGGGGGGGGCGGATTATAAATAAGTATACATATTTAGATACCTACTGCTAAATACGAGTATATTATATTATTATTATATATATATATATAAATAGTTATAAATGCAATAGTACAGAATGCAATTCCTGATTATTTATAAATTTATAATGAATACATAAACTGCATTAAATTTCTTTATTTCTTTATTTAATTATTTAAATTACATTTTTAAATCTATCTTTTTCTTTTAAAATACCTTTTAAAATTCATAATAAAATATAATATAACAATTTTGAAGTTAAAACATTTTAATTATGAATCAAATTACAAAGTCCAATCTTCTGTTAGATTGAGCAAATATATCTATAACTTCATCGTGGTTTATAATGACATCTCGATGAGCGTGTAATAATGCCAGTCCATTTAATCGTTCCTCTGATATTCTCGACCTCATCCATGTTTTGACTCGTCGTAGTGATGAAAAATTACGTTCAGCTGTTGCACCTGTAGCCGGTAACGTGATAAGTATTTTTAACAATACATTTATTCCAGAAAAAAGGTCCGGGTCACATTGTTTGATAGCTTCTAAAGGTGACGAAGGTAATTGTTCCTCTTGCAACCAATAATTGTGCCAAAGTTCAAATTCACCAATTATTGAAGATTCAAAAATATCTCTAGGTATATTTATTTCATGAGCTACTAAGTCACCAAATTGATTAATCACGTTTTTTATTTTATTTTCTAATTTAAATTTGTCATCAAAAATGGATTTTGTTTTAACTATGTTGGGCAACACTACGTCTAGATCAAAAACTGACATTAAATCTTCATCGAATCTAGATTCTAAATCATATAGTAAATTATCGAGAAAGGGAATAAAAAGAGTTATTCTAAAATATTCTTCAACAGATTGAGTTTGAGGATTTTCTCTGTTTTTCATTACTTCAGATAATCTTGGCTTGTTAATTCCGATTGAAATCCCCAAGTTGGCCATCTGATTTTCAGCGGTTTTAAATATTTTGTTAAAACAGTTGGAACTATTTTCTCGTTTTTTTTTCAAAATAGAAATTACATTTTTAATTATAGTAGTAGCTGAAAATTTGTCCTGGCTTTTGGACTGCAATAATTTACTTACTGGAGATGTTAAAGTAAAAATTTCTGAAACAGTTGTTAATGTCAAAATAAATTCTCCAGTCGATGCTGATTTAGATAAGTAAGATGCTTTACTTGCGGTATTTATATCATCCCAATCTGATATTTTGTCTAATGCCTCGATTATGGAACTTAGGCCAGTGAAAAATTGTAAAATACAGTCATGTTTTTCCACCCATCTTGTCTCACATAATGAATGTAATGATGATTTTAAAGTATTTTTCAAAATATAGTTTTTTTTTGCTGATGAATTAAAAAAATTAATTATTTCTTTCATTATTCCGAAAG
This sequence comes from Metopolophium dirhodum, assembly GCF_019925205.1. Taxonomy (NCBI): domain Eukaryota; kingdom Metazoa; phylum Arthropoda; class Insecta; order Hemiptera; family Aphididae; genus Metopolophium; species Metopolophium dirhodum. The sequence goes on from NC_083561.1 coordinate 12,601,079, forward strand.
CATTTCTTACAAATTTAATTTTGCACCCTTTCATAATAGACAAATTTAAGGCATGACTAAAACAAGTGCATTTGATTGCATTTTTCATTTTTTCTTTAAGTGTTTTAACTGCTCCACATTTTTCGGATAGCATAACACTACATCCATCTGTTGTAATTCCGACGCAATTTTCAAATGGTAAATCAAGTTTTTTTAAAATGCTCAAAACTGAATTTCCTATAATTTCACCAGTCATTTTAGGTTCTACTTCCCCTCCAGTATTTTTATAATTGTCTTTATGACAGTCTAAGAATCCGATAAAATCTTCATACACTTCATTTTTATGGACATATCGAATAACAGTGACTAACTGGGAAATATTTGATACATCGGTGGTTTCATCAAAAATAACACTATAAAATTTTGATTGTTTTACTCTTTCCAACACATTTTTTAGTATCAAATTTCCTATAATACAAATAAGTTCGTTCTGTGTCGTTTTACTAATGTAAGTGGCTCTAGACTCGGAACTTAATAAATGATTTTTTAAAATCTCATCACCAGATGAAATTCTGAAATTTAATAATTCCCTGAAATTTCCATTATTTTCTGTAGGCTTTTGAGAATCGTCAAATATACTGCCATCATCGCGATGTCCTCGAATAGCAATATTTTGTTTACCAAGAAATATTAACGAGTCAATTATTGGTTTCAACCGAGATCTGTTTTCTTTAACTTGTTCATAATGAGCTGTATTTAGTTTATTGGTAATTTTATTTTGTGGATTATTATAAATATGTAAAAATGATTTTCCATCCTGAACGGCGTTTTTATGGTAAATATTTCTACTATGAGTTTCTAGGTAACCATCCTTTCCAAGAAGTTTAGCAAATTTGGTTAAAGGTTCGGTTACTAGACACTTAAGAGGCATTGTATTTTTTGATCCTGTGCCAGTATTAGAGTGATTAAAAACTGAACAATAAACACAGAATAAACCATTCATAGATTTTGATATCACTAGCCAAAAATATTTTTCCAAATGCTCTAATTTTACGTATCTTTTTTCTATACTACCACATTTTTTGTGAGTAGAAAAGGGAAAATTATTTTTATTTAGGGGTCTCCAATGATCTTCAAGAAGTTGTTTTTTAAAAATATTATTAATGTGTAAATTTGAATTTAAAAAATCTCCAATATCTAGTTTTTTATTTAAATTAATTTCAGTGTTTAGTGGTTGACAAATATTTAATTCAATTTTTTCTTTGGATGATAAAGACGACTCACTTGAATCCACTGCAATTCGATTTTTATTTTCCTCAGTTGTTCGATCATCATTTTCCACAGTACTTGCACTAGTTGCACTTTTCTTTTTAAAAAAATGTGTAATATCGACATTTTTCCTCTTAGACATTATGTTTTTGTTCAATAAACGAATAAAATGAAATAATTACAGTATAACAACTTACAACTATAATACAAACGTCACCAATTAAATTAAAAGAATAAATCGCGGTCACTTTTAACGGCGTATTACGAGAAATATAATTTCGATTATTAAGGAAATTATACGTAATACGAGTACGCGTGTATATCTGCGGTTGTCAAACTAAAGACTAAAGAGTGTCTAATCTAATGTCAACAGTCAACACAACAATTATTACTATTATAGGTACTGCTAGAAATAAATTGATATCTGTATTATAAATATGTATATTTCAGGCAGTCGAGAATAAGGAAGATTTAATATCTGTAAACAAAATAAACATGTAATCTCATACTATTTTTAGGACAAAACTCTACGATTCGGCTGGGCTGGCCGGCTGGTGGTTGTCGTCGCTCATACGGTCGCAATAATATTGTTGTCATATGTTTATGTTATAAAAATAAAAGACAAACATTTGTGACAATAACAATTAACAATACGTTAGAATGGTATAACACAAAATAATGTAATTTAATAGTACAACAAATTCGATACAACACATTTTGATACGGCTGACGGGGGGGGCGGCCGCCCCTACCGCCCCCCACTGGATCCGCGCCTGGAGGGAGGATGCGTATCAAAATACCTGTGATAATACCTATCTAATTTGTCATGATTGTACCTGTATTATGAGTTTGGCAAGCCATAGTCAAGCGTCCGTATTGTATGTATTTTAATAGGTGTTGTTTGTTTGTTTCAGTCGTACTTTTGGACACTACGACCGAGCCTAGCCTACGGTGGACTACGTACCCTTACGGACCGGACGCCAACGCAGCAGGGGTGAGTCAATAATCTTAAACGATATTATGTAAACAATATTTTCTGTATTTCTTTGGTGAGTGAGGGAGAGGGGGCGTTGAGGGAAATAGTTTTACATGTTGGTATAAATTTTACTGGCGTATTTTTCCACTAGATAAAATCTATAATATCATAAAAATCTACGACCAAATTATATAGTGTTTTGATGTTAAATGGGCCGGATTGGTGCTGCAGCATCATTTCTGGCCCCGAAGAGATGACAGATTTTAAATTATATACTTTTATTATAGTTATATATTATACGCAATCAGTGCGCGTGCTCGTTCGAATTTTCTTATTTGTTTTTATGGATGCCAATAAAAATGCCACTGAAATAGTCTGACAATATGTGGAACGGATTAAAACGACGGAGTCTTGTATAGTGACCTCGGTGATACTATGATAGTCGTCTTCGGCAGCGGGGCTGACGATGCTAATGGATTTTTCGATTCTATACCCTATCGAAACTCACATATATGACCGGGTGGGCCCCGATATGGTACGTTATTGGTAATCTTCTTTTACGATCTTGCACCCCTCTGCGTGGGAAAAACCGTATGCTCGTCCCGAAAATAATGCGCTTTATTCGTTATCGGACCAGCACCTTTAGATTTCTCTAGGAAAACCTCCCTAGACAAAGAAACCTCGTTTCCGAGAGAGAAAACCATTGGCTTTCCTTATCTCTGCCCGTCTCGTTGGATAACGCTTGATCGACTTTCTTTAATCGTTTATTATATACCGCATCACAACTCTCTATTGTAGCATGTTAATTTATATGTACCTACAGTTGGTATATAAAATCAAAACAGATTTATAGCATTATTTCCACATAAAATACATTTTCTATTGTAATGTAAATTATGTATTATTATTTTATATTCGGTTGTTTGAAAATCTCGACCAAACCGCAATAAGCAAACGAGTTGAAACTTTTATCCGTGTTCGTAAAAAAGAATATTTTAATTTTGAACGTCCCCGGAGGTACACGTGGCCGTCAACGAAAGAGGTCAACTAGCCGTCAAAAGTGACACATTTCCCGAAAAAAAATTAATTAACGTCCATCGCCGACTCGCGGAGCAGCTGTATTGGTGTTCACGCGACCGCCTGCACTGCCGCGCCACCATATACCGCCGCCGATAAATCCTGTCAATTATATTATGTATATAAGTTTTGAAACACTATTTTGGCCCTCCTTATTTTCGGACGCAGTGCTTAAGTATACATTCGGAACGCTGCAGATCCGTCGTGTTTCCTCTTATATATTATATATCACAGCAAATACTCGGTGTATAAAGGGTTTTAGAAACTTTGTAGGAAACAAGTTTTACGGTTCAGCGCGTCGTGAGTAAGTAAGTAAATAAGTAGACGTAATACTGCGGGCGCGCGTGTACGATAAATAAAACACCATCTTGGGCGACAAATTCTGAGTGGACGATTTGACCGGTATATTATAATATTATATTCATTTATACGTGTTGCTGCGGCCAGCGTCTGCAGCGTCTATATATTATATTATATGTTTCCCGTATGCGTTAAAGTGATTGCGGAAATACGATGGGGAACACCACGGTGGCACGATACGTGACATATATATATTATTAGAATATAATAATATTATATTGTCGTATATTATTTTATATAATTCCGATTCGCAAATGCCCCTTTCTTATATACATCCGCCTCCCGCCACGTGTATCCTGCGGAAACGACTATTGGAAGTTTATCTGTCCGTCGCGGGTCTGGGGCTGTAATAATATTATATACATTATACTCACACATGTATATATTTAATATAATATATTATATTACCGTCGCCTTGTGTTAAAATCATGTTATAATCACGTGGTGTCGGCCCTCCCTGGATCGCACGCAACATCGGATTGAGTTATTATTGTGTATAGTCCCGTTTATACCTTATAGACACCGCCGCACGACATAATATACTATAGTTGCAGCTTAAATTCATACACTTATATATATATATACAACTTAATGCGTACAGGGTGGCCCACAACGATTTCCGATTACCCCGCATTGGTAATACACGAGTAAATAGGAAAACACGGTTAGCCTCCCCCGTATAATTTATGCACTAGCTCGGACACGTGAATTTTGTTTTTATTATATTCCCTTCGCACGCGCGTTTCTCCCCTGGCGACTCACACCTATATAATAATTTACTTACACGCGTTTTTATCGTAAAGTTATTATCATGTACATTATTTATATTATGTGTATCGTTCAGCTAACACCACCTTGAATATCGGATATTGTATAGGTAGGTCGTGTATACTAATTTATTGTAAGTCTCAAGTTTGTTCCTATGGTACCTATTATATATTATTCAAATTATTTGTTGCCATTGTTAAACGATGTTTGTTCTTCAAGTAACTATTTCATACTCGAAAATGTTGACTCACGTATAATCAAGTTAAACCGGCAACTGAACTTTTGCTATTTTTAAATATGCGCATACTTCCAAAAGTCCAAGGAAATCTTAAGTACAGAATGATTTCTAATGTTATTATTTCCAGTTCCATAATCGTTTTATCCAGATCAAACTGTAAATTCCCTCAAATTTCGATAACGGTACATAACAATTGTTTTTATCAACCTAATTTATTCCTCTATAAAGATCGACTAGTCTAGACTGCTGCAGGTTGGCGTCCCCTGTTCTAGGGGGTAATACCTATATTGTTATGTATCCGCGTCCGACCGCGACACCTCCGTATAGTAAACCTATATTGGATATTATAATAATATTATATTATCCATACACGCGCGCACACTCGTCGCCGCCATAAGTCTCAAGTCTGTTCATATAATATAATATATATATATATGTATTATATCGCATATATTACACATATTATTATTTCCGCATGCGCGGCGATCGGTCGGCCGGGAGTGAAAACGAATATCGGATTTTCTAGGCGGGTATAATATTGTCGTATCCGCGGCGGCGAGTGTGGAGCGATGTACGCACACCACCTATATAATATGATGTATTATTATTATTATTATGATAACATGTATAGTGTCGAGAGGGAGAGTAATCCGATCGGTAAAATGGTGGCGCGGCCGCCCGCGTATACCTATATAATACATAATAATATAATATTATATCGCGCGTGGCGTCCGACGGACGAGAAGCCGTATACGGATTTTGTTTCGGACACATATTAGGTACTATTATATACCTATACAACGGGCGTAGCGCGTGCGTGCGTTCTTGTGCGGCGGTGTCCGTCCGTCCGTCACCGTTCGTTCGCGCGCGAGCAAGCGGTATACCGCCGCCGCCGGAGGCAGCGTACGAAGTAGGCGTGTCCAGCGAGTCCAATTAAAAGCGTCGTCTCTTGCTCCGGGTATATAATATACAAGTAAACGTGCTTGGAATTCTCCGCGTGCGATGTGTACAAAGTACCCGCAGTCGTCGGTCCCGCACATCTCGTAATATCACATAATATGATATAATATATGATACAAAATATATATCATATATAGATATAACATTAAGACGTAGGTATTAGGTATATACCGTATTGTCGTTCGGATGGGTGGGGGGAGGGGGTCCAAGTGTGAAATCGCCGCACGCCATTGTATATTATTGCACATCGCCTTGATCCTCGCCGCCCCGAAAAACAAAAGAATAATACCAACTATTGCCATGATATTGTACTATCATGCCTAGTAATAAGACGTAGGTAATAACTATAATAAATAACAATTATTACGATGCGCTTTTGTGGAAGCATAATATATACGCACACCCCGCAAAAAAGTATATTATTATCTAATATCTATATAATATAGTGGACAGGTATAGGTAATTTCCTATTTTAACGCCAAAGGGACCTTATGTAGAAAAAAAATCAAAACCTCGAGAAACGAAATCCTTTTCTTTTAAAATTTTTATACAAATAAATCATATTGTTCTCCAAAAGTAATATTTTTATGATAATAATATTAAATGCGTCAATAATATGTACATAATATTATTATGACCGTGGAAATTATATTATGTGGGTTTGCATAGCCAACTCGACGCCACAAAAAATCTCGGAATTTCGGCGCCGCCGGCAAATAATATAGACATTTTCCGGGCCCAATCATTTCGGCCAGACTAAATATTATTTCAATATTTAGATTTGCATAAATTTATTATTTTAATATAACCAATTATAATGATAAACGTTTGACAAAAATATTATATTAGTGGTTTTTCGTCGCGAGTTAGAATATATTATCATAATAATATCTTTTAATATAATTAAATAATTTTTAAAATCATAGTCAAAATACATTGTGATCTACATTAAGATCAACCTTGTTGTTGCCATATTTTTTTTTATTCGGTGACTAGCATATCCGCGAAATTAAAAGTTGGTGACGGTCAATACAATATTTTTTTTTGGAAATAACAACATTCCAAAAATAGTTGAAAAATTAAGTGAAAATTTACCACTTTAGATAAATAATAATTAATAGGTTTCACTTAGATGTGTGACTTGGATTATATTTATATACATAAAGATAAGAAATAATTATTTGTCATTTTGTAGTGATCGTGAGTAGCGCGTAATTGAAGTATTTTAGTATCACTACACTACTACAGTACATATTAGTAATATATAGTAGAGACATACTAAAGCGCAATAAAAAATTTACGGTTAGTGTAATAACAATTATCACTATCTACTATTGAAGATAGTTAAAAATATACTATGTTCAAATTAGCTTCTAAATTTCAAAATGATTTAAATTGCGTTACCATAGATAGCGTATACTGTTTTCATAATGCAAAATAATACAATATAATATGATAAGTGATAAATATTAAATTATAAAATGATGATGATGAATGTATATAATTTGGTTTATTTTGAATCTTATAAAAAGTATAGCAGTGACGAGATAATTTTTTTTTTTAGAATTACCCAATTTTTACATTAGCGCTTTATTAAACAAACAATAGCGCCCCAACCATTGGTATTTTACTATTTTGGTAACTATAAAAATATTAGCCACCGAAAGGCGATTGGTGAAAACAAATTTGTGTAATTTCAATTTGTTTGGTGCATCAAGCTTATAATCCGACTGTTGTGATAATGTGGTATATGCTCCTTTGGCGTTAATAAAAATAATTATTTTAGAATGATAATTGTTTTCCAATTTTCCACCCGCCCATATACATTGCGTGTCCCTGCCAATGTTACATCGGTCGTCGTATTACATAATATAATATGTGTACGATTTGTTCGGTGCGTTTATCGTCATTGTATTATATAGATACCTATATTATGTAATATAATGTGCAGTACAAATAACGAATTATTACTTCGATTAACAATATAACGCGGGCACGTGCAAATGTACTGAAACGAGCGTAGTAAATTTCATACTATATAGTAGGTACACACATCCGCGAAGCGCACATTAACATAACCGTCAATTACGGCCGTCAACGCCGATGTGCATTTTATTCTAATGTCAATTACAATGCGTTCGGCCGTGTCCCTAACACTCGTGCAGCGTACGTCGTATAATATGTATATATTATTATTAGATGCACCGCAGAGTCCGTGCGCAGTCACCACTTCGGATGTACAGTTGACAGTTATTACGATATTTTAAATTACAAGACGACAAAACGATAACACAGTAATAACCGCTGTCGCCGTCATCAGTACCTAGGCATAATAATATACGATATATTATAAATTATAATACATTATATTTATGTAATATATGATAGGCATGCGCTCCACGCATGGTTACTAATATTCACATGATATATATATATACTTACCATTCATAGGTAGGGTACGCGTATAATATACCTTAACGAACTCGATGAAAACCGTGGCCTCGCGTGGTGGTCGTCCACTATAAGCGGTAGATGCGTGCAGTGGATTTCGATCGAAAACGTTAATTTATATATGATATTATGATAATATGTCGCCGGACCGATCACATATAGCTGGCCGAGTGTGTAATATTCAGTGTGAATTTATTAAAAAATATAATAATATAGGTAGGTACAAATCGTGTTGTCGTGGTTTGTCCTGATCCTGCAAGAAGTATAGGAGCCCGGCGTTCATAAAATACGGCGGCTGATCGACGTCAGATCGTGTTGATTAAGAAAACGTGTGGTTTTCACACGGTTAATAAAAATTCGCTTCGTGTACGACGCTATTATTATATTATACAACTATAAAATCATTCGTGTCGTTTATACTTGTTTCGGTGACGACTTTACACGCATAAACCTATTGATAAATCGTATTTTATTCTTGGTCCATTTGTCGGAGTTCGACTATACAATATTTAAACAATATAAATTTAATAATATATTAATATAACTACCTACGCGTAAATATCACCTACACACGTTAATACGTATTTTCTTTGGTGTTTTTGACGTTTTCGTACTTTTTTATGATTTTTATGTTTGCTAAAAATAGTAATCAGCTCTATCTTAATAGTATATTTTCTGTTTGCGGGTTGGTCAATTTTTTTACGAGAAGACAAAAAAAATTTTAAAATATAGATAAGTATAATATACAGTTAGGTAGGTACCTACATTGTTTTTTTTGTTAATTTTATTTAACACGGTTTTTAACTGTAGTCGACTTTATGGGGTCTGTCCGACATTTATTAAACGGTCGTATTTTAGCAATAAAACCGTTTAACGTTCGCGATTGTCCATTAATTTCGGACAAGTAATCGTTAAATTTATTGTTTTCTCATTGAAAACTATTAAAGTCACCCACGTCCCCATCCCCCGTGGCTTTATTGCGAAGGTATCGTGTTATCAAAATATAACTTCCCGTATATATTATATTTACTGATTACCAGGATAAGACTAAAGTTATTTAACTATAAAGTTTATTTAATATAATTTACAGACAATATTTATATTGCCACAATGATGTACTCGAATAAATAATTCTATGTTGTTTATGTACCTATATAATATTTAAGAATCTTAGAAATTAAAAATAAGCCATTGCGTAATATACACCTGATTTATTATAATAATACATTATAGTAAACTTTAGTATAATATATTATGTATTAAAAAAGTCTATTACTATGTATAGTAAGTGGAAAGGTGACAATTAATACGTTTCTAATAAAATAACAAGCTGGTACAACTTTGTATTTAAAAGTTGGTACCTACTATAGTATAATAGTAAATACTATATATCGTATATATTAATTTGTATATAGGTACTTCGAAATAATATTTATTCAATGTTTTTTTTTAATTTTACATGCTAAATGCTAAAATATAAAATGTATTTGTTCTGACAAATAGTACAAAATATAACCTATTTTAGTACTCAATTAAAGAAAATACCTACATTTTTTATATAAACTTTTGGATATAGCCATATAGGTACTATATAGGTATCATTTTTTAAATAATCATTATTATTATTATTATCTATAGATATAACTTAGTTATAACTAAGTAATAATGTAATTTAATATCACGTATTATAACCACGTATTTTTGGTAATACCTATAATATAATATTATATACCTACATGTACGTGTATAAAGGTCAATATAAATAATTATCAATCATCAAACTATATTATGTTGGATTAGGTCTACTAATAATTCATATTTAATAAAGATATTATATTCATCACAAGAAAAGAAAAAAAAATTCCATTATTTTTTTTTATTTGGGTTGAAAACGTCGCACGGCAACGTTTATTTCTAACATTTAAAAAATTTATACTTTGCATAATCAATAGTCTTATTCTGGTTAATATACGAAAATGACCGGTTATATACTTATATGGGTATAATCTAAAGATAATAACTTCTTTGGTACCTGTGATTTATTACTATATTTTTGTTATAATATATAATTTTATTTGTTACACATATTTTGTATATTATTATATCCAAACGTGTATTAACAATACGCTATTATACATAGGTATATCTTGTTATTAAACTTAAATATTTAAAAAAAGTCCTGCAATATGACATGTATACATAATTTTTTAAATGTTCAAATTGTCCAATTAAATCTAATAGCTAGGACAAAAAACTATTTCAAACTGTACGGAACGTATACATTTCGCACGAATATCCACAATATACAGCAGACATGAATACAACCAATTCCTGCACTGTAGTGTCCTCCTAAATAATTCAATTCAACGTTGCAAGGAAGCATTTTCAATTGTATACTCGATTTGTTAATAATTTTCACGCGTTTCGCTACGATTTAATTTTGTTTTTCAATTTGAACTTTTATGTTAAGAAAACAATTGCTTTTCATAGTTGGGTGTAGTAATAAATATATTTTTAACGTTCGAATGAATGTCATGAAACTGAAATTGTGTCAAAAACAACGTCGTCTACGTGTTTTTACGGTCATCTGTGCTGATTATAGTTTTTAAGCCGTTGTCGTTGCGGGAAAGATTAGTCAGCACTTTTAAGACGAGATTATACTGCAAATATTGTTTAGAGGATTTATTTGGACCGTGAGAAACCGTCACACCGGCGACGGTGGGGCCAGATACAACATTACTCCATACACACAACACCTACACACACTGCTGCGCACACACTCTTGAACATTTTGATAAAAAAAAATATATATGCAAGTATAATATGTGCATATAATAATCGGAGATGAGAGGGAGAAATGGGGAGGATATTATAAGCTGCAGGATAACCTACGTGGCATTTTGAAAATTGATTGGGTCGTCGCCGCCGAACCGCTCACTCCGTTAAAGGTCAATTAAATCGGGCCTGACATTCTGGCCGACGGCAAAACGGAAATACGTTCGTGGCCTGGGGAATTAGCATACACGACTACGGTGTTTTCCCTCATATATGCATACACGCGCGTTATATTATTATAGGTACACACGACCATTATACGACGGTATTTGTGCGCGCCTTTTGTGCCCCGCGCGTTCGATATTGTCGCCGCCGCCGCCGCCACGTACCTATATATGTACATCGGGCGCGAGTTTCTGTTACAGACTACAACAATATATACGTGTGAGAGGTAAAAGAATAACATTTATACATATACTTAAATAATACACACTGCAACGGCGTCGGCGGGTGTGTGCAGGTGAAGGGGTTGCTGATGACGGGGCATATTATACTGCAGGATCAGGCTGAAGCGAAAGAGAGTGGGACTGGAGGACAAGGGGTAAACATATCGTGTGTGTGTGTGTAGTCTCGTTTCGAATTTACATGTACATAACATTATCCGGTGAATTATTACCATTACAAGTTCAGGTCACACCCAGGACGCAAATCGCGCGCGTTAGGACGTCTTTATTCTTATACATTTTTATGTTATATTCTTTTTTCATCGTCGTTCTTTCTATTTATTCCTGCATCCATACTCTATACACATATACCGTATACGTGTATATCCTGTTCAGTCACAGCTTTTCGATTATGTATAATGGTTATACGCGTGTATACCTACCTCGAGAAAACACTTACATTTCCAGAACAAACAACAAATATACGTCCAGGACGTATTTGCAGGTATATTAGCTATTAATATTTTTTTACATCAGAGTTAAAACAATTTGTTTATACACAAGCGGCAGCTCTGTCGAAACAATATTTTAATGTTTTTCTATAAACAATTAATCATAAACGATTTGATATATATTATATTAATATAATACAACCTGCAGAAGATGTAGTGCAGTAGCCAGTTTATTCGTAATATTATGCGTGAGTAGATACATTGTTTACTATTGTTGTATATATTTTACGAGTTAACGATCATAATCATCATCATCATCATAATGTTGATTGACGGTAGACTCGACGTTGTCAATATATATATAAATAAATAGAAAGACAAATATGATAATTCGTTCATTTATATGTTAAATTTCGTCGTGATTATTATATACGGAGGGGAAAAGGATCATAATAATCGTTTTATCCCCTTCCGAGTCGCGCTGTCTACACAACTGCAGTTGATTTTTTTTCATCGTAAAAGTTTTTAAATTATAAATATTTTCGTGACGAAATCGTTGCTAACGATAGTCGGCGGAGGCGGTGATGGGCATACGCGCGAAATACGTCGTTATTATACACGTACACATTATTAGGAGGTACATACATGTAGGTAGATATATATATATGTATCGTAGTAATCATAATAATGTAAAGTGCAGCTACAGGGCGCTGGTACCGGGGGCGACGGATCGGGTAAATGAGAAAACTCGGACATCGCCTCCGCGATCGTTTCCGGTTATTAGCGCCAAGGCGGTTATATTATTTGATCGAAATGGATTTTAAATCGAGCCATGGGTTTTTTTTTTGTACGGCCGATGGCGACGAATAATATAATAATCCAAGGAAGTGTATAGAAAAACCGTGGCCGCAGCCGCAAGCCGCCGCACAGCACAGACAAAGGATAGGTTGTGGTTTTCTGGATCATTTCACGGTACGGTGGACGTTGTAGCCGCCGTCATCATCTTCGTCGTGTTGCCCAGGCCTCCCTTAGGACGAAACGCATTTAGAATTATTATATATATTATCGCAGTACAGTGTATATACAGCGTGCGCGCGTGCGTGCAGGAAAACCGTGAAAATAGGACGCGCGAACAATTATCATTATCCGTATTAAATTAGACATTGCTATGGCCCCTTTTATGTATTCGAGTTCAAAGTATCTTAGAATCTCGTCGATAGTCGGCAGTGGCCGTTTAATTTCATTAACAATTTCTTTTAGTCGGGCCGAGTGGTGTGACTTTTCAATTGGAAACGTATTTCGACGAGTTCACGAGCCACACCTCAACATCGTCATCGTCATCGTCGTCGTCAGTACAGTCGCTTGTTATTATTATTATTTTTATCTTGGGGGCCATATTAGGTACCGTATACGGTGTAGTGTTGTGTACTAGATGTAGTATACCATTATAATAATGTTATAAAGTATATATGCGCAATGCGCTGCGCTCGTACTTTATAACATTGTTATATTGTGTGCGTCGCATAGAAGACGAGTGGAAAAAAAATAGACGATAGACAACGACGACGATTACACGACATAACAATGACGGCGATGTAATAATACTCGCCGGGTTCGGAAGAGTGAAAAAAATGACCACCGCGGCCGCCCAGATTATTATAATGACTCCTGCGGTCTCTCATCACCCACGAAAATAACGCGACGGAAATTTCTTTTATAACAATTGGCGAACACAATGGCCGTCGTAAGATTCGGTCGCGTACGGATACGCATGTATATAATAACACTATGTATACACATACACTGGCGCGCGTGCGTTATTATATTGTTATTATTATTATCATCATAGTCGGCAAACACCGACGGCGCGACGGCAGGTCGCCCGGCGTCGTTGAAATCATTTTCTTCCTTATATATATTATAAAAATGTGATGAGCGTTTTTTGCCCATTTTGTAGTTGTTGTCATTATTTGTTTTTTAACATTCTTCGTGAATATTAATATATATATATACCTATCTATATTATACATATATAATTGTATTTATGCGCGCACGGCAAATGAAAATAATAAATGACCGCGACAACGTTTTTTTTTTCTCCTCCTAGACGACGCCGGTAAATTATATTTGTAACACCTACTTTATACAATATTACTACACGACGTTCATTGTTCAACACAGACCGTCGTGGTGCCCCGTTATTTTATCGTCCGATATACTACATACATCTGCACGGCGTGTCGGCGTATAGTATTTACTATGTTGTTTCCCGGTTTGAATTTTAAGCTCCATAATATGATATAATACATATATATGTGTTTTATAATACACAACAGTGATGACTGTATAATGGGATTTTCTGCAGTTCAGTAAAAGTATGGGTAAAAAAAAAAATACAAAATATTTGCGATTTTGTTTCTCACAACATAATTTTTGTCCGCAAGATCTCGACGTGTTTCGATAATCCCACAGGATATTAATACCCACTAAATACGGTGCCGTATTACAGGCGAACCGACTACATAATATATTATACCTAAATCATGTAGGCAAATGGTCGCGATACGTCATATTACATATTTATATATTATTATGTTGTCGGTGTCGTGCAGCTATTCTTATACGTTTGACGTGTGCGCGCGCGCGTGTCTATATGCAAATATTATTATAATAACATATATATATATAATATGTATACAATACATTGGAACAAAATCGTCGGCTCTTTAATTCCTCAGATTTATTAACGTAATATGCCTCAGCCGTGTATAATATACGCACGATAACTATACAGTACAGTGTAGCTAAATATACATATATATTATGCAGGGATGACGAAATTAGTACAAATCGAGTGTGCGCACGCAAATCCGAAATTAACGAGCCTGTTCGTGTCAGCAGTCATCGTGATTGTTGACAAGGGTGCAGGCGATGGTACTTTTCTGCGCAGGCATCATAAACAGGGCGTATACCTGTGGTGTGTATATATGAAATGTACGTGCAATAATACGAATAATAACGAGCAGAGACGAAATTTTCGTCGCCGCTGCCACTTGTCAATTTTCCTGCAAAACGATAAACCGTCACGCAACGACCGGATCCGCCGGATTTCACATTGTACACCGTGTCTATATATATATATTATATATATAATATTACATCGTAAAATAATAATAATACCACACGACTATAGGCGGTAGTGTATCTACTACAGCCGGGACATCCCCAAAGGATTACACGTCGATATTTTTTTCCTCGTACCAGAGAAAACCAAGTATATAATATACGCGCCTGTGTGTATACTATGTACGTGTTTTCGTCGTCGTCGTTGTTTTCCTTTGATCGTCGCTCTGCTGCAGTATGTGTGTATACATATGCATGTCTACGTATGTATGCGTGTGCGTACCCCCGAGGGAGTTCATTAATAATAACGCGTTGGATATATGTATAAGGGAAATTAAACCTCTGCTCGTACGTACATATAATATCGAATTCGCCCAAGTTTTTATGGCCGGCCACGATATTTATGACGTACGCCACCGCCGCCGCGCCGCGTCGGTCAACTTTTACGACCGACCGCCGATATAACGATGCGCCTCCTCCGCCGCTTCCGATGATACATGATAATATAAACCACAGAGTATATTGTACACGAACGTATATAATATTATACATATTATACCCCGCCGACTAGCCTAACCCACACGCTATTTGCTTAACACGAAGAGAAAACTTACAGACGAAAAAGGTAAAAAAAAAAAATATATATTTCTTTATTATGTTGTACGAATGTTCAACGCGCCGTCCGCATAAAATAATATATTGTTATGGTGTAAAACGCGTTATAAAATCGTATATAGATATACTGTGGTATAATTTAGGGTCTTATTTATCCCTGTATCTACCTGCGTTGCAGTACTTCGTCGACGAACAGCGTGCATGTAAATATCGTCGAATTCGTATTATAGCTACTGGAGATAGATATTAATATAGTGTTCGTAGTGGTACCGAACGCGGTCGCGACTCGCGGGACAAACGACGCTACGAAAAAAATTCACGGACGAGGAAGTTGTAAACCCGGCGACGGTTGATATAGGTACACTGCTGCACACGCGTGTTATGCACTGATGAATACATGAATATATTTACACATGCCTATAAAATATATACATATACATAATATTATATTACCATGCGAATTTCACGTCTCGAGGTGGTGGGTTCCAGCGGTGGGTCGTGGTTGTGTGTGTGTGCAACGACGACAATATGTGTAATATGTGCAGATTCGACAAGGCATACATAATATGTAAAGTGCAATCTGCAACCGTCTGGTGTATCCGTTTTTGATCGCACAATAATTCCGGTCCCTGCTACATGCGTACATAATATTATATGGAGGTCTAGATATAGCTCGTATCAACGTATATTTCAATGTTTAAAATTCATTTTCGCGACCGCTGGAGTGGTTTTACATGCGAAAGTATGTTGTATATAATATTATTATACCGCTGCAGTGCATTGTCGGCGGGTATATGACGATATTTTCAAAATAAACTATTATATTATTTCGTTGAAAATTCCCAAACACGCGCATGCATAATATAATTTATTACATAGGCACCCGTATATTGGTATATGATAGGTATTAGACGTGTGCTGTAGCCGTGTAGGTAATATTATTTGCGAGTTCGTAAACTTAACCGGAGACGTTATAAAACTCGCAGTTACCCGTTTTAGGACAACGATAAAAGTTAATTTTTAATACAATAATTTATATGTATATAATATAACGTTTTGACTCCGGCATACGGTATGATTGTATAGATAAATATAATATTATAACATCCTACATAGGTATATATAATAATATTATATAGTCGGTTATCGGATAACGAAACTATATAATATTAATTAAACGAGCAAAAGTTCGTCTTCTGCTCTCTCGCACTCGGACTTTTATCTAGGCATATGTGTTGTACAATAACTTTTGTCGTTGATTATAACTAAACGTCTAAACTTTTGATGTACAACACGACGCACCGGGGGCGTACGGTGTTCTAGCGCATATTATTGCGTACAAAATATATCACATGTATATTATAATATATATCAAAAACGTTTAACGCAGAACCGGTGGTATCCGACAAAACGTCAGTTCTCTTTATATATTAATATATGCATTCGATATCATAGGTTAATAGTTTAAGTTGATGAATGTGCAAATATACATATTTATACAAATATAAATAATATAAACTAGCTTTGAACTTGACGGCGAAAATATTTCAGCCATCCGTTATATTGCGCAGTTGAATTTCAACGAGCATGACTATTAAACCCAGCTACCGCGGCGACTTCTCACGTCTCGCGTGACATTTCGAGTAAAAACGATTTTGTGCGAAAAATCGTCGTTCGTCTAGCCGGGTTTACGTGATTTTTGTGGACAAAAAGAAAAACTGATAAAACGGAAAAGATTGAAAGGGTTGGGAATGGATGAAAAAAAAACCAGAGGTCATAAATATAAGGTTCGGGTGAAAGCTCGCTGACCCATGCTTGGCCCACGAGTTTCGGATTACTATATAGCTGCGACGATGAAGCCGCGTGTATATATATTATAGTTGCCGCGCTGCAGAGAGGAGAGAACATTATTGCACGTTTATATATATATATATATATTATATATATATATATATTATATATAACCAGAAGCGGTGGCAGAGCCAAAACTTTTGAACAATAATTAATCGGGTTGGCCGCAGCAGCAAACTTATACTGGCGTTCGTATATACCGCGCGGGGAAACTTCTCTGCAGCGGTCGGCGGCAGTGTGCGGTCGATCTCCTCCCTCTCACCGTCGTTTACTCGTCAAGAACATTCTTTTAAATATCAGTTCAGAGGTCTTTTTTTTCATCATTTTATATTTGGTTTTTTGTCTTTTGTCATTGTCGGGCCGCGTTGGTGCAGGCGGCATATCTGGTTTCTCGCGGCTAATGAGCGAAACACCCCTAGCACGGACCCCGCGGATTTCCACGACCATCGGCAAAGAGTTATTTACTCGTATTATTTCGGATATATCGCTGGCCATCAGTCAACTGATCCCGCGGGGGGTGCTGCTGCAGTGCAAAGCGCGATCGCTGCTTTTTTTCTCCCCCTTGTTTAATGATCCGGAATGTGCTGCTGCCGTGCCACGAAATCGCATTATTCGTGAAATGTTATATAGAATTTCGCGAAAAACTCTCATTCTACCCGACCATGATCCACCGCCACAACGAGTCTTCAAGATTTGTTCATTGTTATGCCCTCCCTTAAATCCTTTGACCCGGTTGTCGTAAATAAATAGAATTATTTCGTCGTACTATATAATAATTATTTTATAGCGTGTTGGACATTGGTAGTAGCATACGAACTGTGCAGTGTGTGTGTTCAGTGATCTTCACGCGCATTCATGCATTTATTGCCAACCCCATCGCCCAAATAATAATATTTCCAAGAGAATATTTTATAATTGTATATACATATATAATATATATATAGGGTCGTTGTAATCGTTGTCGTTTTCCCGTGAATAAAACATGCGGCGAATTTGAATTTAAATCGAAAACGGGGTCGGTTTTAATTAATTTTCTTTTTTCTTCACTACGCTGCGAACAAATCAATAAATGGAAATTTCACGAGCACACCGCACTTGTATATATATTATTATATTATATTATATTGTATTGTTATATACCATGTATATTGCGATATTGTAAGGGCCGTCATCGTGTCTATATTATATATTCTTTGAACTGGAAAACGCGCACCCCTCCTCCCACCCAATTGGCCTGATGGCATCGAAATGCTCTTTTCCGCGCAACCCGACAAAATATTTCCGTTCTACCATTAAAGAGGACATGGTTGTTCTATTCTATTATATACTATTTTTTTTATGTACCTATCAAATAACGAATGACGCCGTTGACGGGCTTCGTCTGCTGACCCGAACTATATATGCCTTTTATGTAACTATCGGTGATGTCAATGTATATATACCACAGCACGAATAATCCGAATTATTATCGTCCAATATATTATATATAGGTATACGTATATAATAGTGCGCTACAATAATATTAACTTCTAGAATTTTTTTAATTTTATTTTTCCACATTAATCGTTACTGCTGTATAAAATATACAGCAGAGAGTACCTATACTTACAGTTTACTGGATACATATATTATATTGTTTGTAACATATTATACCTATATGCAGGTATACAACGTGAATGCATATTACATAAGAACCGTTCATTAAATGCTGCGGTATATGTATATGATTTTTATCGGTCATCTAGATCTCGATTGTAGTGCATATAACTATACACGTACAAACGTTTTTATTTTTCGTTTAGTTTTAGACATAATCTGCAAAGAGCTTAGAACACGACGTTTCTACGACGACGGTGACGGGTCGCACGTACCTATGATATAACTATACACAATACATATTATAATATAATGTAAGGCCGTCTGCGTGCAGTGTTTTTTTTTTTTTATTATTACTATAATATGCGTATATTTTATTCGTGATAGTTTTGAACTTTGAATTTCCCATGTTCCACTAAGGTTGATTTGACGGTCGTGTGCGCGCCGTATATATATAAGTATATATAATACACGAGACTGGACAGAGCTGGGTTGACAAAATAAAAAATAAAATATCGCATAGAAATACGAATAACGGGATTGAATGGCAAAACGACAGCGCGCACATTCGTCGAAGTATGCGCCAGTGTAGTCGTGTGCGTATGTATATTTAAATCCAATGACATATCTACACGTTGGGTCCAAAAGAATAAATTACATTTTACCGCGTCACCTTTTGAAAACCATACATTGGCGGCACCGGCAGCGGCGTGGACCGCAATCTTTTGACGTGGACATTTGCATAATGCGACAAGTAGCCGCTGCTTTTCTGCTTCCGCCGTTACCTCTTCGTACGTTTTCTTTGTGGACGCGCGCGCTCACACACATACACACACACACACACACACACACACACACACACACACACACACACACACACACACACCACATTACAACCAGCGGCATGCGAACGACCACCAATAATGTATAATAATAAATATATGTAGGCAGCTAGATATTATATATTATGTAAACCCTTACCGCGTCGTCTCCGACTACATATATGTTATATATACTTTTATTATGCATATTATATATAAATGTATAATATAATATGTATATCTAACTCTTATTAGAATTGAATCTACCGGTTGTTAATGTAATTATCCCGGATGACGTTTACAAATCGACGACGCTGGGTTATATTATATTCTCCGGATTCCTTTTCCACGGTAAAAAAAAAAATTATATTATATTATATGATAATAATAATAATAATAATAATAATAATAATACAAGTATGCAATACGCTGCGTGTACCTCTATAAAAAAAAAGGAGGTAGCCGCACTGCAGCAACGTGTTGTCTCGGTTCGCCCCATTAATGGCACTTTAATAACGCGCGCGGCAGCGGCGGGCAATTAAATACACATTATAGTTATGCGCGCGCGCGTGTGTGTGTGTGTGTGTGTGTGTGTGTGTGTGTGCATGTGCGTGTGTTGTGTGTGAGCGCGCGCGCTTGGCTTTTTATACGAATGCTATCGTTAGTCTTAGAAAAAAATTACTATCTCTTCGCGGCCGGTCATCTGTTGCGGCGGGTTGTGTGCACGGTATTATATTATATATATATATATTATATTACTACCCGCTCGTTTCCTCCCTAATGATGAATACCACTGAGTCGCCGTCGTCGTCTCCACCGTCTTCTTTTTTACGTTTTTTCCCCTACACACATATAATATATATATATTATTATTATAATTCACATATATAGTAATTTTTTTTCTCTTATACGAACCGCGCTCCGTAATGACGTACCGAATTATGTGGAAGATTTCTGGGCTCATTAAGCACTCCGTTCGAAAAATGGTTTTCGGCGTGTTAATGACGCCGGAAAACGCGCTTTCTCCTCTCCCAAGGGTATAATCGTGTGCGCATTGCTAGTACGCCGCCGAGTTACACTGTCTGCGTCCGTGTGTATAATAATAATAATATATAATACACAGAGACATGCATCACCCGAACCCATTGTTGTACCGAATGCGTATAACATAATAATGTTATGTGTTATATTACACTATTACAGTCTCGGGGTTCGGGGTAAAATCCATCGTTTCATATCTAAATCGTGTGCAGTCCTCTCAAACGGATGCGCGCATTAATCGGTTTCTCCCGGACGTCGCAGTTGACCTTTGAGATTTTATTTTCCCGCTTTACTCGCGTGCATATTGTTGTCGTCCCTTGCAATTGTGCCCATTGTGCCCTCAAGTGTGAAATCTGGTAGATTTTTGTACCCGCCCCTCATTGATATTTTCCAAAAACATTTTGCGGTTTAAAAAATTATTCAAATTTATTTACGATTATAAATATATATAAAACAGTTTTACGTAGAGACCGTTTTATAAACTTTTCCGTTTCGTATTCGTTGTCAGCGTTCGTTCTTATTATCTTCCGTAGTATATAATAATGTATTCCAAAGAAAATTAAGTCAGTAATTAACATAAAAAAATATTTACTTGACGCGTTTGCATTAATCGACGGCGAAGAACGACATTGGAAAATCTGTAAGACTTACAGTTTCCTTTTTTATTCTTGTTTATATTTTTTGCATGTCGATGTTTCCCGGCCGCCTAGCATCGCTTTGGAGTTAAGCCAAAACATAGTTACAATGTTTATTTTGACCGTTTTCTCCGCCACCGCCTCCAAAGTACTACTACTACTATACACTATATATCCCACGTTTTCGTGTAATTTATTCTCTGACGGTGACTCGCTCATTCTCTCTCTGTCTCTTCTATACGGGCATTATGTAAATTTAGCGCTCGCAACAATTTCGGTGGGTCGGGCTTGACGAAATCCGATCAAGACGAATCGCCATAGACACGTACACCGAGTGTGCCGCACCAGGATCGGTTTATGGGGGGTGGTTGAGGGGAATAAGGGTCGGAGGAAAGAGCGCGGCGGGCGAGTTGATGAGATTTCGCGCGCGCTACGACCCTAACGTTTTGGATGATTCACAGTGTGTACGTGTGTACGTATATATATATATATGTGTGTGTGTGTGTGCAAAAGCAAATGAATACGTTGCGTTTGCCCCGTATATATACTATTTGCACAAGCCTTTGAAGGTGGGTCCCCGTGACTCATCCGGATAGGCCGTCGGAGAAGAGAAGAGGACTTCGTGCTCGGAATGTTTTCGCACAAGTCTCCACCACCTCCTCGTCACAGAGGGTCGTTGGATCATTAACCCAATGGGGGTTTTTATTTACTATCGCAATTGGCGATGACGGTGGTGACAAATTTCCAGGACAATAGAACCTTGTTATATACGTGCACACACACACACACACATACACACACTCACACACACTCACACATATTATACATATATTATCCTGCCCCCAGGGAAATCGTCAAAACTATACTACTATATACATAACGTGGATGTACCTATGTCCTATATATATGTACTCTATTTATTCCTGTGTAATATGAATATATTATTGTGCTTTTTTTTATATAAATTATATTTTATTTAATTACATTTTTGTGAATTTCCAGTGGGTAGAAGAGAGCTACATAAATTTTGAAAAGGGCATCAACTGGCGGTCGTACGTCGTGTGCGATGTCACCAAGCAAAATGTCAACAATTGGGTGTGGACGCCTTTCATCGAGCGCGGTCTTGCCAATCTCATTTACATCGAAGTCAAGTTTACCATCCGAGACTGTTCGCTGTTCCCGGGGTACGCGCTCTCGTGCAAAGAAACGTTTTCACTGCTCTACTATGAGTTTGACGTGGCCACTAGGGAACCACCGCCTTGGGAACCCGACAGCTATAAATCTGTTGGTTAGTATCCATCATAATATTTGTCATGTTATTATATAATTATCCAAAATCTACCTATGCGAGATTAGTTTTCTATAGTTTTCTATCGTTTCCAAGACACTACCATAGATTATTATAGTACGAGGTATTCTCGAATAGTATGTTTTTTTATGTCCTTATATAATAATTATCAAAAGTAATTACTTTGAACGGCATAATATATTACCCACAACTCATCAGAGGAAATGTTAAAAAATATTTGAAACCGTTCAACGTAGAGAAACGGGAAATCCTTTATACGTAAATACGTAATTATGCTATGCGTGCACTTGAAGTATACTATTGTACATAATATGACTATAATATATGAGCATCCATATACATTACTAAAAGGAAAACAAAAATAATATTAATTTACATTATTATTTATAAACTATTGTTGTTTTAAAAGACATACCTAAACAAACGATATCGTTTAATTTTCGTTTTAATTATTAATGATGGTTGGAAATAATAATATGTACTTATATATATTATTACTTTCCTTAACACGAAATAAATCTATGAATATTATTTATATATATATATTATATATAAGTAACCATGTAGGTGAGGTTACGTCTAGTACATATATTATTATAATTTATAATATATAGTAATGATTCAATATTCAAATTAATCATAATTTAATTAGCATACATTTTATTTTGTACGTTTCAATAAATATTTTGACATTTTTAGAGTGGTTTATATACAATATAATATATTCTTAGCGATGAAACGCGTTTAATCAAAGGAACTCGCAAGGGCGATGAAAAACACTAACATATATAGTAGGATGTTAGATCTAAAGATAGATATTATTCCTTTGATGATCTATATCTCTTTGTCTTAGCCCGAAACAATTGTTTCGAAGGTGGTAATAAAGCACGAAATATTTATATATTATATACATCGATATAAATTTCAACGTCCGAAATATCATACAGTTAGGTGGTATATCTATATAGTACACCTACACACTTTTCTAACGATTCGATTTTAAAATATATATTTATGATTACGTGGTGTGTTACAGGTCGGATAGCCGCCGGTGAGGGGAGGTTCAACGCTAATAATGAAGTGGTGATCAATACTGAGACAAAAGCCGTGAAAGTTACCAAAAAAGGAGTGTACTTTGCCTTCAGGGACCAGGGTGCGTGCATTTCCATCATGGCCGTCAAGGTAAGACGAGATGACACTTATATAATAATATAATAATAATTGCATGCACGTTCATTTATTATAAAAGAGACCGGGTCGTTTTTACTGTCATACTTTGTGTGCCTATTTTTTTTCTTCTTTTCAATTATGCGAAATGCCTCTGATGGTCGTCGTATCTTATCACCGGCGTATGACGTTAGAAGATTGGGTTTACGCGAATGCGGGCATAACGTAAAGAGTTATTATTCTCCGGTGCTTGTTTTGATTACAATTTACAAGATCATTTAGAAAGGTCGGCAGTGTTGGTGTTGTTGATAAAATTAATAATATTTCACGCGCATAATCGCCGGTTTTTGGCACGTGTATATATTATATAAAATATAATTTGATTTTCGTGTTTCTGTTTTTTTTCTGTTTGCCTGGTGTTTTTTCTATTCCCCGCTAATCATATCCCACGCCTGTAAATCTGATGCTGTTAGATTGTGTCACATTAGAAAAACAAAATCTCGTCTATACGGTTCAGCGTTGTTTATATGTGTATATTGTATAGATGTAGGTATATGTATTATGTATATATTATATAGTTGTCGTGCAGCGGTGCCGCCGTAGAGAGGGGATATGGAAGAGGAGTATGGAGGAGAGAAAAGAGTTTAAAAAAAGCGAAAGACTACACGGACGAGAACGCGATGCAATAATTATGTCAGAGAGACCCGGTGGGCGAATTTATAGTTATTGTCGTTAATACGGTAACGTCTCGCGGACCGGGTCGTAAATTTCGTCGTGGAATAAATAAAATAAAAACACGGGAGAGGAATAAAACACTGAGGAATTCTACGAGGGAGAAACCGTCGTTATACGGTACACGAGATATCACACCATTAGTATCCGTCGAAATATGAATTCGTGATTACATATTTATAAACGCGGCGCGATAAGGTCGATCTGTACAATACGACGGTGTATAATATAACGTACGCGTACCACCACAGCAGGCCACAGAAACTACTCACGGGCTGGTGTTTGAGTTGTCCGAGATTTACAGCTTAGCAGGAAAACAAAAAAAAAATTAGCGGATTGCTACAATTAATGTCACTTAAGCATCGTGTTCAGACAAAACGGAACACAGACAGTAATTTATGTTTGTTTTGTTAAATTCCTACCCCACCCAAAAAAAAAGAAAATTAAAAAACATTTAATACTTAGATAAATAAGCTGTTTGTTTTTTATTTTTTGTCATTAGATTTTTTAAAAGTATATTTCCGAATTCTCTCGATACGCTTTAAAATAAAAAAACGAATACCTTTAAGTTATCAGTTATTACTATACAAGAGTAGGTACTTCCAATTTACAACAGTATTTTCGTAAGGATTTAACTCGTTTAATGTTAAATTAAATAAATTCTACTTGGATCGATCAAATGTTGACGTAGGTATACCTTTATGTTCGTGCGTGTGTAAATTCGTTTTGTATAGTTCACAGAAATGCATTAAAACGGTCATGATCCCCTTCCTGTATAATTTATAGCCTATATACCTATAAAGAGTATTTTATGCTTAAGCCAGAGGGTTTCTGTAATTATTAAGTTTCTTAATGCGTAAAAGCCTTTTTATCTCTAGAGACTCCGAAATCTCGAAAGACAAATTACCGAAAACTTTTTAATTCTCATAATGAAACTCCTTTTTTGTAATTGGCGACTAAAGGTATATAAAAAAAAATAACTTTTTTGATGCCATTTAAATGTATTTTATATCATATACAGTAAATAGTAACTTTTATAAGTGACGATTTTATGAATTCCAGAAACAGATGTTTCTGTATACATCATTTTAGACTGTTACGTTATAATATTTATTCCTATACATACACGATACTATATTAATTAAATACTTACATAAAACATCTGCCATCGACCATGCGCAACGAATACCTGTCTAATATTATTAAATTTATATATGTATATATATATGAATTAAAAATTACACCCTTGAGACGTAGGTAGGTAGTAGGTAGTAGGTACAACATCGAATGAACAACGTCTATTGTACAAGTATACATATACTCCACGCTCTATATGTAACTATTATTTACTAACCGACTCACTAACTCTCAATAACTTTTATACCCCTTCATTTATCTTTTAACAAAAATATTTCGTACTTTACAATATAATGTTTAGAACTATAAAAGCGTTACGTATATATATTCTACATTTTTTATTTTACGAGCAAATAAATATTTTGTTTAGGTTTTTTTTTTGTCTAAACTTGTCGTTTTACTGGTTATATTTAACTTAAATGACGTTCCTAAATCGTCTTTTTTTCCAGAGATGATATTTCTGTCATCTCCCGTTATTATAGACTAAAGATACTAGTATAATATAAAAAAAATAAAACGAAAATGCAACATGTAAGATAACAACTGCGATCAAACAGAAATAGCTTTTTATGTAACAGCATACCACCTAATCGTTTAAAATTAACAAATATATTATATGTATATAATATGATATAATATTATAAAGTCCATAAATGGCCGTTTTGGGGTGGGTTGGAGCCGCGGGACCGTCGAAGACATGATTTTTTTATGGTTTTTTCTTGTTGTTTTAATATATTACTTAATATGTATATATATTTATACAATATACATGTGTAAGAAACCCCATGCTGATCGACGGAATAATAAAAATCTTAAAAATAATAGTATGAATGTTTTCTACGAGTTTTTTTTTGCTGCAGTAGATTTTAAATGCAAAGCCTGCCGATGTATAAATATTTCTGATTGATATTAAAAATCAATTAATTTTAATTTTATGCATGGAGCTGCCGTTATTTTTATATACCTACAACTGTTATTAATTAATATATTATGTATAATAATATCGTGTATAATATGTAGTATAATATTATATTTATGCATTTTTAAGTTTAAATTAACATTTGGACTTTGCCGCAGGTGTATTACATCGTGTGCCCAGAAGTTGTGATAAACTTTGCAAACTTCTCAGCTACTCCAACTGCTAGAGAACTTACCCAAATCGAACATGCCACAGGCAAATGTGTAGATAATGCTGAAGTGGTAGGAGGCGGTGCTCCAACTTACCTGTGCAAAGGAGACGGAAAATGGTATTTGCCGTCAGGTGGATGCAAGTGCAAAGCTGGTTTTGAAGCAGACATAGAAGCGCAAACTTGTATAAGTAAGTATTGTGCAAACATTTAATAAAGAATAAGTGTTCATTGGAAATATTTTTTATGACATATTTACATGCAAGATCACATAATGAGATCAAAGATGATATTTTACGAACATTGTCCATAAAGCATAATATTGTGTATCATCATCTCATAAATATATTGCTGTTAAATTGATATTACATATTCATCCGTCGTGTTAGTAGTATTTCGTACAAATAGTATACTTTAGAATTGAAATACGCTATTGATCGAGTCCAACGTTTTTGTGTATAGAAAAACATCGACTTTTGTATACAACTATAAACTGCAGGTATATGTTAATACTTGTATTATCTGATAGATTTATCTTCTGTGATCTTATTTTCACATAGTCAATAATTCGTAAATACCCATTCAACTATACTTATATTATTAATTATTATTATACTAGATTAAAAATTATTTTGTCAAATTTTTGGATACTATAAAAGTAAAAACTTAGCGAAATATTGCCTGTTGTGTATTTTTATAACGAGAGTATATTATAGCATACAATTATTTTACATAAATACGGATATATTGTCTCATCCGAGAAATTATGGTTTTTAATTAAAAAGTCTATTGAACCTCTTTTGAGTATCATCATTCATCGCTCAAGCAGACAATGTACACGTGTTATCTCGTATAAAAGCCGACCGGAAATCCAATTAAAATGATCCTTTTCTCAGACATTATACAGGCTACAGCAATAGCGATAACAACAACAACGACGACGACGAGTTCCTTCGCCTTACTTTAACAATAATAATAATAATAATAATAATAATAAGCGCGCTGGATTCAGTTTGGCGCGATTATAAATTATATCAAAGGTCGTTTGTCGCACTATATTTACACAAGCAGTCGCAAGGATTGGCTGGTGGGAGAGGGGGTCTGAAGGCAGTGTGGTAGTTTGAACCCGGCAAAGTTTTCGCGCGAGACTGAGTCGGAGATAATTAGCCGAGATAACGGGAAACTATGTTATCTCGTGTTACCCGTAAAGGGAAAGTGGCGTGGGTGGGACGCATCGCGGCCTTTATAATATTTAATATATATATATACCTAAACAAACCGATTTTTCGTCTCGCTCGCCAAAGGTTTAATCGCAAATTCTCCATCTGATCGTTATTTCAAAAGAAATTCTTTTCGTAGGTACACAAACCTCTCCGGCCAACTTTTAACAATCGTCCTTCGGTGATGCACGTCATGGTTATTTCCATGAACATATTAATATAATACCTACCCTATAACTAGGTAGTTGGTACGACTGCTAGCGCGCTTAGCTTTTTTCTGTCGGATATCGTTTCGAAAAATTACTCGTAGGTACCTACGTACGAATACATTTTTAAAATGATAATGTGATGTATACATATGCATAAGTACCTACCAAACGTTTACTGCATTTTTATTAGCGCTATTATTTATTATACGTTTTTATGTACGTATATATTATACGGT
Source organism: Metopolophium dirhodum (assembly GCF_019925205.1). Lineage (NCBI taxonomy): Eukaryota > Metazoa > Arthropoda > Insecta > Hemiptera > Aphididae > Metopolophium > Metopolophium dirhodum. Next base: position 12,629,646 of record NC_083561.1, read on the forward strand.
GATAATATATTTTCTCTCTCGCACAAATATCATATTATTATCGACGTCGGATGCCGTTTGTACCTATATGCATGCATGTATAGGAAAAAAGAATCCGGTTCGATTAAAGTAAAAAAAATAAATAAATATTAGAACGGTAACGTTAATTAGTATACCCGGCAATACGCGCGCGCGTGTGTGTGTGTGTGTGTGTGTGTGTGTGTGTGTGCGTGGCGGCGTGCACTCTTCGCTCGACAATACGCCAAAAAGCCCATTAACTCGTTTATTTATATTATTCTCTCATCGACGTTATCCGCGTTTTATGCAGATTCGGTGGACTAGCTGGACGGCGGGCTTGCGCGTGTGAGTGTGTCCGCCGCCGTCGGTGTTTGTTTAATAAGCGATTTATATGCTCAGGTATATTGTATGCAGTATACACATATAATATAATGTCGGAATATTATTATCGAATACAATGCGCACAATATATTACTATTATTATTTCAATATATAATAACGCGTTTTATAATTGCCCCGTTACGTTGTTGTGCGGCTGTCGTTATTATTATTATTATTATTATTATTATTATTATTTTCAAACCGCTGTCGTGCGCTAGCGTGGGCCCCGCGCGATTCGTCTTCTCCCTAGATTCCAGCGAAATCGCTTCATCGTCGTGCGTCGCTCTCGAGCGGTGTATCGTTTTCGCGTAGGTAGACGGAACTTATTATTATATTATATACGGACGCACTGGATAACGGAAACACCGGTGGGTATACACGTGTAAAGTCTATACGCGGTGCGATAGAACGAAAAAGCTGTCAGGTGAACAGATATAATGCTATCATAATGTGAGCTAATGACATCCAACTATGGAATGAGTACGAATACGCCCGAGCTTACGACCGAGACCTGCATAACGATATTATTTTTTGCCGGCGACATAAACCCGGATACCGCTTTTATAAAACGCAAACCGTGTAAAGTATATGAAAAAAACATGAGCATACGTTAAAAATATAGTCCGTAAAATTATATGTGGTACCTACTACCTACCTACCGTCGTTGTCGTATTTTACGACACGGACTGGAATTATTATTATGTCCGTCTTGAAACAAGCCGTATATAATATATATCTCCCCTGCTCGGAACGCGCGTTCCGAAACTTTGTTGCGTCGCGTCGCAGGTCTAACTGGTCCACGTGTACTTTTCTATAGATAAATAAGAAATAAATCTTTTAGCGGCGCAGCCGTACAGGTATATCAATGTAGACGCCCATAATTATTGATGACAGGATCCTCTTCGGATAATGATTATGTTATGCTGAAGTATCCGTGACGGGGGATAAGAGTGCGTTTCTGGTAGCTCAATTGTTTAGCAATAGTGTTTTGTGTTTTTCTCTTTAATATTTAACACCTACCAACGGAACACCGTAAAATTTCTCGTTGTCACGTCGTTGCGAATTTTTATCTTTATTATATTATCTATATCATTATTAATAATATGTCTAACCTTTTACGACGAACTTTGTCGAGAATTACGATTATAATAAAAATATATTAAGTAAAATGATGCATATACACGTATCCCGTGTTTCATATAATGATAATATTATCGTATACAACGCACTGTAGAGAGCATTTTTTAATTTCGTTTTTGTCGCCGTCGGATACCCGTCCCGTCAATGTGAAACTTTTTTATCTGGTTACATAATTATTGGTTTCCGGAGCTTTAGAGTTCAATTAATCGAAGTTGTGGTGTTTATACAGAGTAGAGCACCAAAAACACTCTAATACTCACTGCGAGAGGTTTTGCCGAAAATAAAACACACTGAAGTACGGTTGTGTGTATAAAATAAAAACAATATATACTTCTGCAGTGCGCACAAGTTTGGCCTTCGAAAACGCCCGTTGAAATGTATCAATGTAGTGGTGTATTAACGTATATATGTGTGTACGTGGTGGATTAAAAAAATAAAGTTTTCGCCTGTTTGTAGCAAGTTATATAAACTGCAGTGAAACTCGCTCAAACTCACACAAACTATGAGTTCGTCATCTCACGCATCCGTCTCTTTCTAACAGATGCACGTAATGTGTATCGATGGCTGTATGTCTGTATGTGAACAAACCACAAACCATATTATAACTTCACTTTTACCTAAAATATACTTAATAATATAAACAATAGAAAAACTCTCTGAAATAAACTTTTAAAAATTATTGTAAACATATCAATTGAAAAAAATCTATTCAAATTCTAAAATAATGAAACGTCACTATTTCTCACACTATAGTTGATAGCTATCGATATAAACTTCGTTAAGGTCCATATAATACATTAATGCGTTAATAGCTCATAATTCATGATGTCGACTGCGGTGAGACTCGATTAGAATTGAAACCCTGCAGGACGCTCCCAAAAATCAAACGTGCAGGTTGTCGAATCGGGGACCGGGATTGCGCGGTAGCGACATACCTAATAATATATAGTATAGCCGTATAATAATAATAATATAAATGATGTATATCGTGATCGCACTTTAATATTCCGAACCATGCGACGGCCCGCGGGCCGGATATGTACGAGCGATACACGGGCGGGTCGACTACGTGTGTTATTATATACAGGGTGATAAATGTTCGCTACTGCGCCGCTATCTATATATTATATAATATACTACAGTAATATATATATTGTAGCGCAGCAATAGTCTACATTATACACCGGTCTCGGAATAGTGCGTGAATTTATATATATATATGTGTATATCGTGGTGGCGGTGGTGATCCTCAGGGGTATCAATCTTAATCGAAAAGGGGTCGGCGGGTTATACGCGTTTGTGTGTATGTGTGTGTGTAAAGCGTCCACAAACAATTTGTCTCTATTAATATAACGCCAATACACGCCAACAACTACGGTGTACTCCATCTATCATTCTTCTATAATATACTAGTATATAGTATGTATACACACTATCTCTCTCTTTCCAGATCGCTCGCCGTCTCTCCCCTCGGGGCAGTTATTACCACCACCAGAACTATAATAGGGGCTTAAACGTGTGTGTGTGTGTGTGTGTGTGTGTGTGTGTGTGTGTGTGTGTGTGTGTGTGTGTGTGTAGTGAGCAATTAACGCGCGCGCACGGGAGTTTAATGAACCGCAGGCGTGGCACACGGGACGAACGCGCGTTTATATTAATATTATTATTATTATTATTATGTATGTATGCTATATATATGCGATGAAACAGATTTTTATGACGATACGAGCGGCGCAGTTTGTCTAATGTGGTTTTTTTCTTTCTCTTCTTCAGTCTGTCCTCCGGGCAAGTACAAATACGGCGTCGGGGACGACAAGTGTCAGCCGTGTCCGGCGCACAGCAAAGCACCCGACCAGGGGATGTCCGAGTGCAGGTGCAACACCGGATACTACAGGTCGCCCAAAGATCCGAAATCGGTACCGTGCACGCGTGAGTATTATATTGCAATATAATATAATAACGATGTATATATTGTACGCGCACGCACGATCGCCATCGCGCTTTTGAACGTTGTAACATATTATTGTGAGATTATTATTAAAATCGTCGTACATCTCCAGCGAGAGACCATGCACGCGGACTCTGTGAAAAAGCCGTTTCGTTATTATTATATATTGTATAATGTACGTTGTCTTTGAAGACGATCTCTTACGACGCGCGACGTCTCGTTTTTTCGTCTGGTAATTGCGCGTGCGGGTAGAGGGGGGAGCTGTGTTCGGCTTAATGTGCAGCTTAAGTATGTACAGCTTAATGTGTAATTAAATTTGTTCAGTCATTTGTTCTTGGACGGAATTGAAAAAGGACGTTCCATTAAACCGCGTGGGGGTTTTAAACGACTTTGAAGTCGCGGTCGCGAAAGATCTCTCGCGGTCACAGCACCAGCAGTTATTATTTTGGTAGTTATATCAAAAGCCCGGCGAATTCCGCTAAATCTCCGCCATTTAGAAACTTGGCAATATTAATAATAACCATTCGCCGTCATGTCTTCTCTCCATTCGTCCCTCTCCATCTCCATCACACCCACCCCTACAGGCAATATATTTAAACCCGCAGAACCACATCAAAGTAAACGACTTGCCGTCCGAAACTTTATAATATTTGCATTTGTTCCACAGGGATTTTTCTATATATATATATATGCATACATCGTAATAATATAGTATGCATAAATATTTTCTTTTATATTGTTATATTTTAAACAGATTAGATTTTACCCAGCGTTTTTCTGTTCTTCTATTGTAGTCAGAGAATTATATTTTTTTTTATTTGTATTGTTTAAATGTCGACGTCCTCACTGCAGCTTTTGCTTGGAAACCTATAGATAATTGTACTTTACTAGAAAAAGCAAGAAATAAATCCATCGTTCGTATATTATAATGACTCATTTTAAAATACAATCTATATTGACAGAATGTCTTGTATTAAAGTTCATTTCAACAAGAAAATTTAAAAAACGTCATTCGCGATCATTATTATGATAAAATTATTTAAACGAGCATTAAAAAAAACTAGTTCCACGCAATGTCAATATTTGTACTTAATACGTTTTAAATTTCAAACGAACTGCTCTGTACCTATGTAGAAAAAAGTAATAATACAATTTAAATTGACTCTATTTTAAAATATAAATTATTTATAAACCCAACTTGGTTTAATTTGATTTACGCAGTTAACGTCAATATTTGTCTTAATCGCTTTATTTGTGAAACAATTATCGAATTATTTACTTATTTAATTCATACAAGAAAAATATCTTTAAAAAAAACATTTTTATGCAATTCATTTTTTGGTTATCTGATTTACAATCTCAAATATTATGTTACGGAATAAAAAGTTAAGTATTTGAATTTAATACGTGCGGTCCTATACATTTTACATTTGTTTTTAAATTGTTATTATTTTTAAAAGTTGATTTCCAAATATACAGTTAAATGATAATATCTTTTTTTGTTCCAGTATGTGGGTTTCGAATAACCGACAGCTTGCAAAAAAAAAAATTACAACAGAAATTTCTATCATTTTATAAATCATGTTATGATCTTATCTGATTGTAAACACAATTGCACCTATCTTTAAAATGATAATATATATATATATACATACATATATTTTTTTATATATACAAACATAATATCGATTCGTGTAGAGCAATTTAGGTGAGACTGAGCATACAACCTATAGGGAATAGGGACCTAACGGCTAACGCTATTGTCGTTGTTGTTGTCGTTCAAACAACCACACCGAAAAATCACCAATGATCCGGCCGAGCAAACCCAATAGGTAAATAACACGCATATATGGTATATACGCACATAATATAACATCATTTCGGTCAAAGAATTTGGTGCGAAATCCAATACTATTGTTATGTATCGTTGGGACAAAACATGTCATCCGACCACCGATGTTTATCTACTGAGAAAACCCGAAGGTTCGTCGGCGGCGGTGGCTATACGACACAATATAATAACGGGTCCTCCTTCTCCGAGGGGTACGGTCGTACAGACAAGTATGAGAATGACAAAAAAAAAAAACTAGTCTGGTCCGTTAAAATAAAACCTATACGGCAGATTTCCGAGTTCCTGAATTTCTATCGGTTTGTCCCTCCTTTCCTCTCGCACTGTCTCTTTAACCTCTCTCGCTCTCTCTTGGCTATACACTTCTTTTTGAGATGTTTATCTCATCTCCGGGGACGACGTTTTAGTGAAGAACGACTGATGACGGCGACGGTGGCGGAGAATATATACGAATGATAGGATGTGAGAGGTGTGTGTGGTGGATGGGGAGGTAAAAAAGAAACCGTAATGCTGAGCCGACGATAAATCTCTAAAGACAGTAAACACGGCCCTGCGCAGATTGACGTAGAAAACTTAACTTATCAGCAGATGTTTATCGTGCCGGCGGCGGGTTATAGTACATACAACAGTTCGTTCGTTTGGAATTGAAATAAGGAAAAAAATGGGGCCCGCGTGTGCGTCCGACCAGGAAAAACGTTGACGACGACGGACGTAAACAAGGAGAGTCACAATGATCGATACGAGTATTTATTTTTTTATTATTTTTTTTTCCTATATAAATATTTTCGTATGCAGTATATATGTGTACCTACGTTTCATAAACCCTTGAGAATTATAAATCTAAAAGAAAAACTCGCTCAGTTAAACCCGACTTTGTTTTTTTTTACTTCTACTGAATATATATATATATATATATATATTTTCTTTGGAATCCATTACTGGATTCTCACGGTCATGGACTCCATCGCAAAAACATCTCTTTCGTGCAATCGTTCTAAATTAATTTAATCAAAAAACGAATTTTCCACAAAAATGTATAGTTATAAATTTATAATGTAAAAATAATTATTAATTATTTTCGGCATTTGATTCTGGTTTATTTTCCTTAACTTTTGTATCACTTATAAGCATTATTCATCTCATTATGTTTAGCAATAGTATCACATATACACAATTCGAATGCTACAACTTCTGCGCTTATGTACGTGTGTACATTGTACATAAGTACTTTATATATACCATACATACCTACTGAATTTACAAAGCTTAAAAACCTAAAAAGGGATGTGCATCCTTTTATGTTTCATGGAATATAATGAGAAAAGTCGCCTCGGCACGACCTACCCAGACGAACTCTTCAAAAATGCTGTTGCCGCAGTATACAAAGCGGCGGCGGCCCAACCTCTCTTTTTTTGTCTTTTCGTATACACCACTTTTTATTATTATTATTATTATTATTATTATTATTAGTGTGTGCGACGTACGTGGATATATATATCGTTGTCGTGTAGAGAGCACGTCTGGTGTGGTGAAGAGAACGGTTTTTTTTTTCTCGCAAGGAAGTCGGTACTCCATAGACACACACCCCGTGCGCACTGTTGTACATTATAGTGGTCGTGTAAATACCTATACACATATATATATATATATATATATACATGTCGCGGTTGCGCAAAAAATCCAGTGGTTAGAAAATTATGATTTGCTGGCTAATTATTTTCGGGTTTCGAGTTTGACAAAGCAAGTATTTTTTTTTTATCCCGTGCTGAAGTGTTCAACACTCGAACGTCGACGACTACGTCATGGCACGTAAAACACCTACTTCACTCATCGTCGTAAGCTTGTTGATGATAATTAGACTGATTCGCTCGGTATAGTGTGTTTTGTCAATAATCCGGGAACATTTCACCGTAATACGATGTATGAGGCAGAAGATTTCGCTCTTCTTCCGTCGTTGAGTTTGGGGGTATTAATTCATTTTTCACCGTGCGACGAGTGCTTGATTGCGTTAGACTACCGACGAGAGGAGTAAAAAATAAGAAAGAAAAAACTCCCTTGACACAAAGCATTATTATACGTGAGTGTGTGTCTGTGTGTATATACTATATTTAAACATACCTACATGTATATATTTTTTTTTTTTATCTACACTTGAAAACCTCTATCTACAGAATTCATTTCGGCGCCGGGACCGCGCGGCTAAAACCTTTTAAATCTGTCAAAGGCTAAGACGGAGGCGGTGGTATATATTTCTTTTGGCTTTTTCCATAATAGTTTTTTTTTGCATCCGTAATAGGTTTTATATATATTACAGTCGGTAAAAGTTATTATCCGTCGTCGCATTATTATTTATATCCGATTTCAATTGACGAATAAATCCCAATCGCTTTTCATACGATCGCGCGACTGTGACTGCTTCGGCGGCGGCGGTGCTGTTGGTGCAGGTTGGGGAACGGACGTCGGCGGAGGAACGTAGTAGTTTCGCACGAGATTACTTTAAGCGAAATTTCTTTCATTCTTTCGTTTCCCGTTTTTTATCCCGAGAGGTTAAGCCATAATAAATTGTCCGGAAATTGCGCACTCAGCAAAGGGGGCAAAAAAGTACGTAGTCGCCGCCGTCACAGTCGGTTGTTTATAAAGAATTATTTTCATTAAAATCTTTTTGGTTTTTAATAATTAAAACTACCAACCGCGCACATTTACCACCAACACCATTGCTCCTTCCCGAGAGTTTTCTGTTATTATTTTTATTTTTAATGAAAATATAAGCAAGTCAGTCGGCTCCCGACGTATTGCGTGTGGTTGCTTTGGAGGTGATGCCCGTTAAATTTTACGGTTTTCAATTTCTTCTTTTTGCACTGCAATTAAAAAATTTCATTCAAACGACAAGCGATATATATCCTTTATTTTTATTATTATTTGGGTTTTTTTCGAATAAATGAAAAATCCCTTTACCGATGGATTTCCAATAATGCGAAAATATAATAGTAATATAATGATAATAAACAAAGTTGTTTCTATTACATTGTCGAAAGCGGCCAGCATCTATACATAAATAGTTAAATATAAACATACATCCGTATATTATATTCATTTTAGTTGTGTTCGTCCGAAGTACCTTCACTGGATGGTTTCTTCCATCAAGACCTTCAAGCCATTACATATAAGATTAAATGAACCATACGTTATGCTTATTGTACTGTGTTAGTATAGATTGTATAATACTCTAGTTTAAAAATGAAGAAAAAAAAGTTGTGTTTGTATACCAATCGAAGAAAATGAAAAGAAAAACATTGCGTGCTTAACATTACGATAAAAGCTAATTTTCGTGTGCAGACATTTAGCTAATTATTTGATAACGGTGTGTATATAATATATATAATATGTATATATAGGTTCAATATAGTTGCGGCCTTCTCCGACTTTTCTGGGTAATATAACAACAAAAATAAAAATCGTCTCTGGGTGAGTGGGTGGTGGTGATGGTAGAAGTGGTGGACGAAAGAAAAAGAGAGTTTATTATTCTTTTAAGTCTGAGCGAAGAATATATATATTATATATACACACATATACATACATACATAGTAACGACGGGAGAGACTCGGTGAATATTTAAACAGAGGACGTGTTTACCCAGTGAAGTCGACCTCGACAAAAGGAGAAAATGATGACCCTGAACTTAGTACTCGTCTCGTCTCGTCGTTTTATTTGTCTTCGGATACCACTCCGGTGATCGTCACCGTCGTAGTGGAAAATGTTAGCATTTTGTGCTTCGAAAGTATATATTGATTCCCGCCTCTGTTGATGGCGTCGTATAATGTCTGTCCATCCCGTTATAACAAATAACGACTTCGCCACACACATACAACACACTTTATACACGACGAAGGTATACCTCTGGTGCCTTTGCCCGCGATCGACATCCCAACTTAATCATGTAAATTTTATAACATAGATATGTGGTGTGGTATACACTGCAGCGTACACTTGTGTTGTGCGTGCATATATAAATACGAAATTGAAATTTTACGATACACTTAATCGTGTGTGTACCTCCACGTAAGCGGTGCGGGACACCCTGCGGCTGTTGTTGTGTGTATTCGTTTATAATTATTATTACGGCGGCGCAGAACGTACCACATATTATACTGTATATCGTATATGTATATGCGTGATAACTACACATCTGTACGTGTATATATATATATATATATATATGTAAAAAGGATATAAGTGCATATGTGCGAAGGATAATTGTCCTCGTCGACTTGATCTTATTATTTACGGCTTGTACACGTATTCGAAGCCAGTTAGTTGTATTATTATATTTATATGTTCATTGGAAGGTATTTCATATTATTATTATTATTATAATAATACGAGCTTCCAGTCTGTCCGTCTGTTTCTCGTTCTTTATCCCTCTCTCTCTCTCTCTCTTCCGTTTTTGTTTACCACAGTGGCGTACCTATTCCTTGCGCTCAGTCAATTTAGAATTTACCCGTTCACCTTACGGCCGTAAATAATAATATTATTATTATATCCACCACTGACGCTCGTGCGCGCACAACAATATATAATATTAATAGAATATAATATATTTTATAAACGAAGATATTTATTATTTTTTTTGTTATGCGTATAATATAGAGCCGCCGTCAGCACCGCAAAACTTGACAGTCAACTTTGTGGACCAGTCGACTGTGACCCTGTCGTGGAACCCCCCGAACTTCCTCGGTGGCAGGACCGATATCGTGTACAGGGTGACGTGCGACATGTGCGGTCCGTCCGTTGTGTTCATGCCTAACAACGTGAGTATAATATATAAGCACAGAATATCTTTTATGTAGATAAAATATAATATGTCCACTCATCCCAATCTTCTCTCTCTCTACGATTTAATCGTGCACACTCGCTCTCTATACAACCACATTATATGGGTGGGCTATAAGTTGTATATACATATTATTATATGATCGCGTGTGGTTTTTTTACAGGAGGTGTTCAACGATACCAAGATAACGATAAGTGGTTTGAGTCCGGTAACAACTTACAAGTTTCACGTATGGGCCGAAAACGGTGTCAGTAATCTCACGTCGTCCGAGAACCGGCAATTCGTCGACATAGCCGTGACCACTACCGAAGCTTCCGTGAAGTCCGCGTCTGTCAACAATGTTCGTGTCATGTTGGTCAAGGCGTCCGAGATCACGCTGTCTTGGGACCCGCCCATGGCGAGTTTCTTTGATTCTGGAGATGACGACGCTTCCGTCGAAGTGTACGAAGTAAGTATTGCGTGACCCTCAAATGATAAATGCCGTACGTTTGAGAAGAAGCCTTGCTAATGCTGTATATTTTGTATTTCCACTACTCACAGGTGAAGTTCTATCCCCGAGGTGATGAGTCAAACGTCAGTAACAAACTCACCGCCGACAGGCATATGGTGTTTACGGCACTCAGGCCCAAGACGGACTACGGATTCCAGGTGCGAGCGAAGACCGCTCACGGCTGGGGCGAGTACAGCCCGACCATTTACAAAACGACGGGGCAATTGCTCGGAAGCGGTAAGAACACACAACAACAAGTCCAAAGAAAAAACGGGATTAAAGATGATACGGGTAAAACAAATTGATTGTTGAGAATGAGAGGCCGTCGTCCCTTTTTTGAGTCCGGCTGCTCGAATTGCAAGTGTGTCGTTTGCTAACGGATTGTTTTTGTGTTTTTTTATCCATTATAGCCTACATCGGTGACGAAGACAACATGGAAGTTAGGATAATCGCAGGTGCCACGGTCGCGGTAGTGGTTGTCTTAGTGGTTGTCATCATCATGACGGTATTGTTCTTAAGGAGGTGCGTTGTTTTTGTTTTTACTCTCGTTGTTGCGTCACTTGATGTGAAGCTTTTGACAAAGTAGTCAGTAATCATATTCATAACTGAACACATTTCCCATTTTCGTTTTCAGCCGGAGTAATGATGAATGTAACAAAAAACAACCAAGCGATTGCGACACGTTAGAATACAGAAACGGAGAAGGTAAGAAGACCGTGTATTTTGGCGGTTATATAGTTTTAAAATAAAAATAAATAAACATCTAGGATCCACATAGCATTAGTTAATTTTACAAGTAAAAAATATAAATAACTATTCGGCGACGGTAACTCATGTCGTTAACAACCTTCGCTCCTTTTAGTTCAGAGCAAAATTCCACACAGACTTACCTTTTGTATCCCTATAAATTAACGTGCACTACCTAGTTTTCATGTTTTCGTGTGTTTTACATGCATCCCAAGGACTTGTTGTTACCTACAGTAAGTGTATTATATAGTTTTCCCTAGATAATAAATAGACATTTTTTCATTCGTATACACGTTTTATATACCCACCTCAACAACTATGCGTTTTTCTTTATTCTGTTTTAATTCAAATACCTACTCAAAGTTAATTAGATCCGTGTGGTAGTAATGTGTTAGTTAGTTTATTATTTTTTGTTTTTACTTATGTATTGAATATTGCCTATGATTGTAGTACCTCCCTCTATCCGTGTATGTTGCTCTTAGTATATCCATTTACATAATAATATTATTTTTTGTCCTAATAACCATCGGGCGCAAACTGCTGATTGACGGATGCTAACATTTTTGTTTATTTTTGTTTGCCTGCATTCTGCTTTGTGCTTTTGGTGTGAACACTTGTGTTTTGTTTTTGTTTTCCAGTGCATTGCAATTTGGACAATCCTCCCATAGTTGCCACTCACACTAGCAGCAGTAAGTCCATGGCTAATAGTTTTCCACTTTTGCGCCTTAATTTTGTTTTTTTTCATTAACAACGAATTTTTATGAATCCAATCAGATTTGTACTTACCTATATTATGTGTATTTTACAGTGACCACACCTCTGTTCACACAAGTTGGCTCGACCACGTCTAGATCGTATATTGACCCGCATACATACGAAGACCCGAATCAAGCAGTTAAAGAGTTCGCAAGAGAAATTGATGCTTCGTATATCACCATCGAAGCAATAATCGGTGAGTGACGCAATGATATTAGGGATGGTAATTTATAAGAATGCACTGTACAAAATAAGATTATTTTCTACGAGCCAATAACTCAAAATAGTATTTCAATATAAAATTGTCTTTTACAACGACATTAAATTTTGTTATGTACGTAAAAGAATGGTAAATAAAATTTTATTGTTTATTCAATACGACATATTATGTAATGATACGAGTATCAAATAGTACTGAACAATTTATCGAAACTCGTAAAACTCCCAGTCCTAATGATGACGATATATAAATACCACTGCGCTCGCTACCACCACAACATACTTCCTTAACTATTTACCATTATGTACCGCAATCAATCGAACGTGCGTGTAAACGATGTATGTTGTTTTTCCTGTTAGGTGGTGGAGAATTTGGGGACGTATGTCGGGGAAAATTAAAAGTTCTCGGATCTCCTTCCGTCGAAGTCGATGTAGCCATCAAGACTCTGAAACCTGGAAGTACGGACAAAGCCCGCAACGATTTTCTGACCGAGGCTTCAATCATGGGACAATTTGAACACCCCAATGTGATATTCCTACAAGGCGTTGTCACCCGATCAAACCCGGTGATGATTATCACCGAATACATGGAAAACGGTTCATTGGATACGTTTCTGAGAGTGAGTGCATACTAAAATAACACACAATATCATTATAAATCATAACCTTATCGCGGTCGTCCCGGCTGAAAATTTTAATATTTCACGTGTAATAATCTGTATTTTATGTAAATTAATTTAGGCCAATGACGGAAAGTTTCAAGTCCTACAGTTGGTCGGCATGTTGCGGGGCATCGCGTCCGGCATGCAGTACCTCAGCGAAATGAACTACGTGCACCGTGACCTGGCTGCGCGCAACGTACTAGTCAACGCACAGCTGGTGTGCAAAATAGCAGATTTCGGTCTGAGCCGAGAGATCGAAAGCACTACCGAAGGGGCGTACACGACGAGGGTAAGTCGATCTATGGAGAACGCTTACCTCCTAAATTACAATAATCATTTTCAGTTTTTGTATTAAACGACGGACTAACCGGATTGTTGTGTGTTTATTGACAGTTTTCGAATTTCCAGGGCGGTAAGATACCGGTCCGGTGGACCGCACCCGAAGCCATAGCGTTCCGTAAGTTCACCTCCGCGTCCGACGTATGGTCGTTCGGTATTGTAGTATGGGAGGTGATGTCGTACGGCGAACGTCCGTACTGGAACTGGAGTAACCAGGATGTAATCAAGTCCATCGAAAAAGGTTACCGGTTACCAGCGCCCATGGACTGTCCGGAAACCATATACCAGTTGATGTTGGACTGCTGGCAAAAGGAGAGAACGCACCGGCCTATGTTCTTGTCTATCGTAAAAACGCTCGACAAGCTCATAAGGTGTCCGGACACGCTCAGGCGAATCGCCCAGAATAGGTAAAAACATTTTGATGATAATGGTTTATTTCTTCTTTTATTTATTTTTTTCTCACTAACTATATATAGTAGACCGAAATTCAAAAATATCGATTCCCTCCGATGAATTAATTATTCACGTTTATAGTATTGGAAACAATTATTTATCGTGTTTATGGAATCGTTATTTATTCCGATCTACTATTCGGTTTCATAATACGTTATTTTAATTTCTCTTGGGCTTTGCATATTCGTTCATATTTTGAGTAATATGTTTTGTATATTTTTTTATACACTTGATGCCACTGCTGATTGAAGCTTTGATTTTTTTATTTTTTCATTAGTAATTGCTTCGTTCATTATTATTTTCATGGAGTCATGCTATGGCGGATTATCTCCAATTAATTAATATTGATCAAGTTAATGGATGCATAACTATATGTGAATTATATTTATAGCTCGGAAATATCTGTTTTTGTGTAACAATATTTATACCATATTATTTCAATGAATTTTACAAAACAGTATAGTCCTTGTACTTGAATAAAATAATTAGCAATTTTATATTTTAGAAAATATTTAGGAAAAAATTATATTTTATTAATCTGAATTTTTTTGTTTTATTTTTTTAATTTATTAACATGTTGGCGAAAATATTTCCGCTGAAATACATTTTTAAATGGTAAATATAGATTCCTATATATAAGACATTTTCAAATTTATCGCTGAATATGACATTTTTTTTCTTTGATATTTAATACCTTTTGCAGAAATATGTTATCAGAATTTCTCGTTTTATCTGAACATTCATCAGAAAAAGATTTAAGTTTGATATTTTTTCATTTTGTTTTTACTTCAAAAATTTCCCGGTATTTGTTTTTAGTATGTAACGTAATTTATTTTTCAGCATTGTTTCAGACTCATGCCCTACTCATTTGTGTTTACTGTCTTTCGAGTTATTACTTAATTATAAAACAAAATAATATTGTATTATATAAATATTCAATAAAAATTCTTCAATTCATTCCACCAAACTGTTCTATCTGATCGTATTGCGTCGTCTGAGCGAATAGGAAAACTCGTATGTGGGCCACTATAATATAACATCTATAGCAAATCATAATATAGGAAATCCGCATATTATGTATACATAATAATATTATATACTGCTGTCAGAAAACCCGACGTAAAATCTTCTCTGTCGCGGAAACATGTTGTAGGAGGAAGTGGTGAAGACCCTATGCATAATTCCGGAAAACTAACCGAAACGTACGTTAGGTACAATCGTCGTAAATACCGGAGTTGTCGGACGCATTTCGTTGAGTTTGAGTTAGTCGTCGTTAACGCGTCTCGTTGGCCCTGGAGACCATTATAATCTTCTTTTGCCGTGCGTCAATAGTGGCAAAAACTTTTCCGCCCGAAAACCTCCGGTGAAAGTTTAACGTTTTCGCGTGGTATACGTACAGATCGACCTCCCCCCCCCTTCCAACCATCATTGGAATAATGACATTTCGTCTTACATATTATTTTGTATAACAATTTAAAGGAGATAAACTCTCGGTGGTATACAATATTATAATGTACACCTCCATCCCGGGCGGGCGACGACAACTATTATTATTATTATTTTTATTATACAGTCGACGTAAGACGAGATTTAATATTATTATATATCCGTCCGCGAGTCACGACGTTATAATATTAATCCGAAAAGAGCTTTGCGCACCTCTCTCTCACTCACTCTCTCTACGCCTTTATCACTGTCTCTGTACATTTCGTTCGTATTTCTTTCTATCCCCCCCCCCACAATCACCCTCACACACACACACCCCACTTCCCTCTCGCCCACCAGGAACACTATATAACTGGGCTATTATATTTATTATATCAAACTTTTTGTGTACGTATAATATGCTTGTGACGGATGTCAAATCTCTCGAAATCGTCACGTTGGTATATTATATACACAGACACCTACACCGCGTCCACCTGCAACAACCACTCGAGCGCGATTCCTTCCGCCGCGTCACCATAATAATATAATATAATACTGTCATGGCATCTTCTTATTCAAAATCACCCGTCTCAGCTTTGGTTTCTGATGATATCGACGTAGTACGCATTTAATATACATGTATTATAATAATAATAATATTATGTTTTTCTTTTTTGACTTTTAAAAACGTTTGTATTATGTCACCGCCGTTGAAGATTATATTATTGGTATTATACAATTTTTTTTTTGTTAACGTAACGATTATTTATTTAAATTATTATTATTATTTTTATTTTATCTTTAACAATCGCATTGGGTTTTTGCATGTTTGGACAGCCGTCCGCCGCCTGTTAACCCGTATTATGTGCCGGTCGTATTTAAGTGTGGCTCGGATTGGGTGTCGTTTCATCACGAATGAGAGACCGTTTGTTTGGCTATCCGCGAAAAGGTAATACCTGTTATGGCGTTACGTACATATATATTATACATTAATATATATGTATGTATGTATGTATGTATGTACGTATATACCACACCTAAATACATATATATATATATCTGTACAAATATAGTTAGTATTTATTATATATACACGATCCTGCCCTTCCCCTTTCACCTGACTTAACTCGTCATCGTCATCGTCATCATCAACATCGTTATTATTACTGTTGTTGTCGACATCATCAGTTATTAGCGCCGCCGTCTGCGGTCATTCACACGGTGCTTTATGCAAATAGTATTAATATTATTATACGATTTAATAATCGGCGACCCCCAATTAATATTATACCTCGATGACGTATAACCTACCCATGTCCTTGCAGTGTGTACATATAATATTATAATATAATTAACCTATTCGGTTTATTTTCCCGCAATAACCGCTTCCCAAACGCCTTCGCCGCTTATACGCTTTTTAGTATTACAATTATTTATAGACAATATTATTGTTGTTTTTTTCCCACCGAAACGATAACCCGCATAATCGTTTACATAAAAAGAGTTTGATCCACCAAGTATAGCCCCTCCCCTCTCCAATTCTTCTTAGGTGAAGGTATACTTGGTGAAACGCTCTATAATATCATTATCTGTGTTGATGTATTATGATCCAGTAAACGCGCAAAATGATTTGCTTTCTCACTCAATTTTGTGATATTGATAAAAAATATTGTATCTACGTATATATTGTGATTTGTGAATTTAATGTAAATAACTGCAATAGGCTACCATATTATATTACTCTTTGTCACGCCTAAATATTTTGTTTATTATTTAATACCTGTGATGTTTGACTATATCAAGAGTGCTGATGCATTTTTAATATCATACGATTAAAATATTGATGTATACAAATATCAAATATTAAACCAATATAGTTAACTATTTATATCTTATGAACGTTTATAGACTATAGTATTAGTGTGTGAAGTAGTGCCCATAATTATCTTATTTAAACAGTTTCGGAGTTCAAAGTATAAAATTAAAAAATGTGGTTTGACATAAAAATAACAACCAATTTGATAAAAAAATAATAAAAGATTAGATTTTGTTACAAAAACTTAGTGCATGGTATTAGAAATCACATATTTAGAACTACGTAAAAATTCTTTTTTTCAAAATCACAAACGGAACCGAGAAAATGAGTGTACCTACATAATATACTGCAGCATTATTAATGCAATATACAATATATTATTATTGCACACGTAAATGTATACTCATCGCCTTCCTTACATATTGTATTATGGCTTGCCGGGTGTATTACTACGATGCGTTACATTTTGGTGTAATATTAATGGTGGCGTGGTGACTTGATAATATTATCAAAGACAAACATTTCACAATATAATATAATTATCAGCTCTTCTTATCACAGCGTCAAGTGGCCGCTTAATGGGAGGGGAAAGTTTATGCGTCTGGTCCTTGACCCCCAATTTTTTGACTATCGATGAAGAGATCTTTTGAATTCGACCATTGCAAAACAACAATTCCTAAAACAAATATCAGCACGCCATGTATAATGCAGTACCTATATATTATAGACTCATCCCGCGGCTCCCCTTAAAAATCTTTAAAACACCCCTTCGCCACGCCACTTTATCGTACATTACAATCGTCATGTCAATGTATAGAAACGATAGTAAATAATCTTTCTGCCGCATACGTTGATTTACGCAGTGGCGTGAATAGGGGGATGACCCTAGCCTATAAAGGCCTAATACTAACCTAACCTAACCCTCCTATACTATAAAAAAAAAAGTCAGTATAAGGATATTTTACTTAAAATAAACATATACGCCTATTATATTGAATCGGTACAGCGATCGAGTAGCTCAATATAGCGTTCCACCACAGTTAAAGATACCATCTAATGCCGTGCCTCCCGCCCACCAGGTGACTTTTTTCTATTTTCGCCACTGCTGCAGTATAGGTACACTCGTGTACCCGGGTATATCGTGCACGTGTGCGGCGTGTAATGTACTATATTATCGTGTCTATACTATGACTTCACTTATTAATATAATTTTTATCATAATTATAATAACAATATATTACAATGTTGTCGGTGTTGTCCCGCAGGTCCGTAAACCCACTGAGCTCGGACGCGCCGGACATGACCCAATTCGGTTCGGTGAACGAGTGGCTGTGCTCGATAAAGATGGCCAGGTACCTGGACAACTTCGAACAGGCGGGCATCGTGAGCCCGAAAGCGGTAGCCCGACTGACTGTAGCTGACCTGACGGCGCTGGGCATCACGCTGGTCGGCCACCAGAAGAAGATCATGAACAGCATCCAGGCCATGCGGGCGCAGTTCTCGGCCAACCTGTCCGAGGGCTTTCTCGTGTGATAGAGCAAAAAACCACCGGACACGTCGGTGCATCGTCGTAGAGATATCGGCTGTGGCGACCTTTGGTTCCTATAATATGATATTATTGCATCAATGTATATATTATTATATCAAATGTATATCCGAACGAACGATGACACGCGGTACTATAGCTACCATGACGATGACGACGGCACGTCGAGACTTAATAATAATATATATTTTTTTTTTTTCGATATGATCTAGACTGTACCTGTATAATATTATCATTATTAATTATTAATTATTACTATATAACTATTATACGTTATTTCTGTAAGTACCTACGCGTTTAACATGTTAATACATTATATTGTATATTTTTTTTCTCAATGACTCACTATATCCAGCAATATACCTATCGCGTGTGTATATTAACTATAGGTATTTGTATACTTCCTCTACCCTCGTCATCCTAATTACGAAAACGTTTGAACTATTTGTTCAACCCCCCCCCCCAACAACATCCCCTGTCCCAGCATCAACGATGCCATCAAACTCGTCCAGTAATTTAATATACCGGCCATTGTAGCATTATAAAGAACAATTTTTTCAAAACCGTATACAACATGCGTGTGTTTACTGGCTAATCCTCCTTATATATTGTGAAATGATTGGTCGATTTCGTAATTAATATACCTATTATATTATAACGTAAGCAATATGCGTGCATATGATTTCCTTTTTTTCGACCGAGTCGTCGTACTCTTTCATCGAATTGTGCAAGAGTTAAAGGATACGATGTTATCGTGTACAATTATTCATATTGTAAATTTGTTTTCAATCACCCTACCTACTTACGTATATTTTTTATTTTTTATTTTTTTTTTTTGTGTGTGTTTAGTGTTTACTATTTCGTGTAAATTTATGTATAAAAAAAAGAAAGAAAGATGATAAAATAAAATAAGAAGATTAAGACGTTATTGTGTACATATTATTGTTGTCTTCTGTACAACCAGACTGTTTTTTTAGTTTTTATAAATTATTGTATTTTTACGATCGTCCCGTATATAATATATTATTGTATTGTAAAATATGTGTACAAATGTAAATTAGCTCTTATAATATTGGCAGGCTACTCGAATTTCGAGTAAACTTGAACGATTACTGATACGTAATACAGAAATTTGTTTAGCAAAGGACGTTGAAAATTGCAATAAGATTATTTATCTATATCAATAATATAAAAAAAAAAAAAAAAATGTTTAATATTATTGTATGAATATTTTTAACGGCAGACCGGGCAAAGCGTCTGCCAAAAATTAACTGTGATAAAAAAAAAAAAAAAAAACAAAATAAATATTGATAATTATTACCATTTACCAGCTTTTTGACTCCCGTTAATCGAACGTCGATGAGGATAAAAAAATGTGTATAGGTTACTTTTTAGAAATGTATTGAATCCCCCTCCCCCAATTTTTCGATTATATTATACATTGTCTTAATTTATTCTATTGTTATGTATAATCACTGCCCCACGAGTCGTAATTTTTTCCCGTTCAAAACTGGCATAATGTACTTTATGTCTATTTGACAGTTTTGGAATGCTCTTAACTGATGATCTAATACGTTATTATGATACTAATAAATAACACTACCTCAGCCTGTGTCTATATATCTCAAATATAGTTTCGTTTAAGCGCGAAAAAAAAATGTACTACAAAATGTTTTCGAACCTAAACGGAACAACGAACAGGAGAAATGACTTAAATATAATAATAATAATAATAATAATTCTATTAAATGTAATGATAAAATAATCTATAGATCCGTTTAACAACCGAATATAATATGAATAATAATAATTGATAGTTACTGCTGTTTCACTGTGTTCCGTCCATATACAATATTATACTATGATATTACGTCGACTTACAACTTTTTGCCAGTTTTCATTTATTTTTGTTCTTATAATTTTCGATACTTTTTAGTATTTTCTAATGGGTTTGGTTTGTCTTGCAAAACTAAAATATTATAATTATCATTAAAATAATGTAAACAATCAAAATTAAATTATAGCAGCCCACCCCGCGCAAACCCCTCCTATAATTCCCTTATATTATTAATGTAAAAAATAAAAATGATATGGTACCTATATAATATAGTGTCTACTAACTAATAATATAATATATTTTTATCATCCTGTGTGAAAATGAAAAATTATTAAACAATTAGCTGATATCAAAAAAAAAAAAAAAAACAAACCCCTGTATTTGATCGATATTATAAAAATGTTATATTCTGTAATATCCCCGTAAAATTGGCCACAATAATATGTGTCTATACTACTTTTAAATAATAATTAATATAATAAATTTTGTATAAATAAATTGTCATTATTATTATTTATACTATATATAATATATATAAATATAAATACTATTTAGTAAAACATGTTGTTTTTATTATAATTATTATTATTATTATTATTATGTACATTTTTTTTTGTCGTTCTACCCGCTCGATTCTTTCGTTTTTGTACAGATTGTAAACGACAATTTCACCCCCGACATTATTTTATACTTATTATTATTATTTTTTTTTTTTTTTGTACGACATATTATTATTATCATTATTATATTATTATTATTATTATTATTATAAATTATTATTATATGTATACATTGTATATGTCCATATGTATAGAGTTATTAAAACGGGCTTTGTGTGTGTGTTGTATAACTCAACAATATATTATATAATATTATGTACAATGAGAAAAATATTTATAACACTGATGTGTTTTTTTTTTTTTAAGCCTAGAAAACGTCTATCAGTCCGTATATTATATTAATTGTCCCGGAAACAATGAAATTAAAAACACTACGTCACCGAGCCACCGAAAACAGCAGTGCGAGGGTCGCCGATACCGGCTGTATACAATGCAATAATATTATAATATTATGTGTGACCTCTTCGCGCTTACATAAATTCATACCATTATTACGTGTGAATGTGCCATGTGCAAATGTGTCTACTAGATACGTTTGACTTAAGCAGAAACCATACGATGTTGTTTACACGATAGGTACTATACGTAAATGCGTTCATACGATATATTTTCATTTCGATATATTATTATCATATAGGTAGGCAATCTATTGTTTAATAGGAACAATAAATTATTCATATCATAATTTATTATATTATTTGACAAGCAACAAAAATGTATAATTAATGGACTTGTGACGACCAGACATGGGCGACCTGTTTTGAGAATACTATCTTTATGTAGAACCGTATAGTTTAAGTGTGCGTGCTTAGAGCCATATAGCGTGCCGTATTTTGTCCCGTGGGTCCGAGTCTGCCGATCTACGATGACACCTGCCGATCTGGTGAATGCACACACGCTCATCTCTGCCGTCTCGGGTGGGTCCATTTTCCTATACCGTTTTCCTTCTAAAAAACAAATTTTGGATTCCATTTTCCTCCAAACTTTCATTTGGACTAAAATCATAAGTATTACAATATTTAGCTAGTACCAGTGTTGTAGTGCTGTGTACCGTATTATAAAGTACAAGTCGATAACAGAAACTGGCCGACTGGTTTGATTAAGTCTAATTAAGATACGTACGTACGGTTATACATGTACAATATACGTTGTGTACCTACTGGTGAAGTTATCACCGATCATTATGATAGTTCTTATGGTTATATACAGACTTGTGTTAAAAATACACACAAATGTTCGATCAATCGATCTGAGCTATTTCACTATATTTTTAGTAGCCAACTGTATACGTCGACTAGTGACAGTCGCGTTATTTCGTTGTATTTCTCTTATGTTTTCATTTTTAATATGTCTGAAAATGTGATATTTATAGAAAGTTCCCGTGGAAAACCTTTAATAACTCGCGAAAATTACAAATATTTTTTAGCGTACAAGCCAAAATCACGTTGGCAAGGCTGCTCAACTATTTGCCAAGCACTAAGCAGAAATGTATGTATAACCTATTTACGTGGAGTCGCGTTTTAAATTTTCAATCCTTAGCTATAAAAGTTAAATGAACTTGAACTTTAAATTCTCTATTATGTCCCCACCTATAACATAATACTATGAAACAATCTTAAGCTAATTCAATGTGTTGTACAGCAGAACAGGTCACAGATACGTAGTTATTACACATTTGTGTAACAATGCGGTCATAATATTATTATGTTATCAGTTAGCGAAATAACTTTGAACCCAGGATAATGACATTTTTTTTATCATTATCTTTGGCAGGAAGACTGCCTATGAATGCCATTGTCTCTTTGTTCATAGTTTGTCATTGAAGTGTATTGTGAGTTGATGTACAGGATGACTGCTGCGTGACGTAAGTTTCCACACCACCTATGCTTGTTAAACGACATCATATCACATCCATCACCTATGTTGTTTAAAAGCATGAGGTATTACACGTAGCGCTTTTCCTCATTGCGGTGTACTGGTGTCCCCATGCAGGCCTAATCCACATCGCAAGCGAGAACACGCGAACGCCGGTCGACTGCGCAATAATATTGTAATTTACATAGATCGGTGAAGCGAAAACTGCACTTCTCTGTCGTATAATATTTTTCGTTATTTATACATCAATAAAACATATTTTAAATAAAACAAACACATATCGAATTTATCGTTGAATATAGATTTTAATTTCAAATTTTAAATTTTGTCGCAGTACGGCATTCGCACATTTTCGGCTTACTATAAGGTTAAATTTTAGTGTGTATAACTCGTATAAGCCACTGGAAAGACGAGCTAGGCTGCTGGTGCCGAGGGATTATAGTATTTATCACATATCATGTTATAAGTCCAAGAGTAAAAATACTATATAGTTTTAAATTAATAAGATGATATCCCCTGATTCTCATTTAAAATTCAATACTGTCCTAATAGTATAACTATAGCCATATTTTATTATTATTATATTATAATAATTATCATATTTGTATTATAATATTTAAATAAATTATATTTTATTTATTATTATTCAGAGATTACCAAAGTCCTATTTCTAAGTTATTCTTACCACTCACTTTTCCCATTGAACATCTTTATTCAACCTGTTTTAAATGCCGTGAAACTCATTCTGAACATGTTTTTACGTTTCTGGAACAAAGTGTTTATTTTGTGTGTGTGACGCCGGCCGGCGTAGTGGGTGATGTGTTTGGTGAGGGGACGACAATATTAAATAGATACATTTTACAAAATACATAAAATCATCTTACTTGGTGTATGCATCTATAGCTTAGCTTACTTATATGCGCCGACCAAGACTTATATCAAAATAATTCCTTATTGTCACCTGCACTCAATACATTTTTTATAAAGCTTGACGGTGTTGAAACTTTGTAGGTGACGCGTGGTGCGTCTATGCAGTGGCGTAATTTCGGGGGGGGGAGGCACTTGCACCCCCGGAAATGTTTGGGGGGGGGGGGGGGTAAAAGTATTATTTTGCCCCTCCAAATAATCCACATTTCAAAAGTATTCTTAACAAAACTGTTAACACAATATCATAATATTTTTTTCCTCAAATTACTTTATAAAAGTTTATATTTATTTTAGGTTTCTCTTGTTGAATAATATTATGTTGACGTAGGTATTGTCAGTGTTACTGTTATTACAATAATCGTATTATTCGTGACTATTATTATCAATTATTTGTGAACAATGTGAACACGTCAATATCTTGAAATCGCGATTATGACTACAGGAACGGCCGAACGGGAGGTTAATTTTTTTGCCCCCCCTAGATTTTTATCCAGTTACGCTATTGCGTCTATGAATCCAAACAGTGTAATTATTTTATATTGAAAATAAAAAGAACTTATACTTTACAAACGAAAAGAAACTTAAAAAGATGAAAAAAAAATATAGGAAAACTTTTAGAAAATAAAAATTAGAATAGGTAGTAATCGGAAGGATATAAATATTATTAACGAAGGTAAAAACTGATGTATTATAATATTATTATGCAAATGTATTTTAAACAAAATTAAAACGCCAATAACATTAATAAGAAAATGAATAACTAGGCATCATACTATTGAGCCAGCTTATCTATTATTTATTGTATAATATTAAATATGAATAACTTGTTTGTATGAGTTTGTTTATATTGTGTTTGTGGCTAACAAAAGATACTAAATATTATAATTTGTGCACCCCTAAAAATATTGGTCTAGTTGCGCCTATACCCGGATGGTTGACCACTGACCATCCAGGGTTTAGTGACAAATCATCGCCAAATATACACCTGTTCAACCTTCCATACCCTCCTCCACACTAAAATAAATCAACATAAAAAATACTCACCCAATGGCCTATGTTACCGTGGGTTAATTAATAATAATAATAATAATAATAATAAAAAAATAGTACATTCTGAATAATTAATTTAACTCTGTATAATTTTAGAGTGGATTGACCTATTGCCAATTTTAGAAGTAAGAATAATATCTAGTATTCTAGCCATTATTACTATATTGTTATAATGATTTCTAGTCAATGACATGTTTTTGATTCTGAGCGGAGCAATGAATTTATTAATCTTACAATGATGTTTTTTTTTTTTAATTTGTGTCTATCATCACCTTTTGGAACAGTGCCAATGCTTCAATTTTCTTCAGAAGCATCTTTTTTTTGTAGGAAAGTAAATCTAGTTGGTACTTTGGTGGACAAAAATAAAAAATCCTAATACCTACTTTTCAAAAGCGTCAGGAGAAACAATCAAAAAAAAATAAGGAAAACCTGAGATTTTTACGCAGAGCCTGCAGTATTTGAAAAAAATTGTTGGTTTTAGTTTAACTCTAAAGAAAATAATAGAATATAGATGTAATGGTCACTGTGTGTTTGTATATTAGCAATTTATATGCACCATAACATTTTCGAAGTATTGCTACTCTTTTTGAGCTATTTATAAGCATAAGAAAATATCGAGTCTCATCAGTTTTTTTTAACTATTGTAAATTAAAAAAATTTCGATCTATCAAAAAACTTGAAAATATAATACAACGTTCCTGATAAGTTGATGTTAGTATAGAAATTGTAAAAGAAAGATAAGCGTAATCCACGATCAGTTTTTATGAGCGGCTGGAGTTGATATTTTGACAAAATTCATCAGAATCACGAAAATTGGCAAATTATTTTGAGTTGGAAATTCATAAGTAATATTTTATTTATATCTAAATTTTGAAAATTGAATATAAGATTATCTTTAAGTATTCCTACAATTAACAAAAAAAAAGTTTACCTGAAAGTCAAATTAATTTTTACGAGCTCTTGAAGCTAGACATTGGATCATAGACAATGAATATTTTCTAATTTTTTGTCATATGCTTCTATCGTGTATTGTCGCTTTTTTTTAATATAAAGTTATGCAATAATATATTCGTAGCCTCGTAGGTAAGTACTAATGTACTATATCAGCAATCAGTGGTTGCCAAACCTTTTTATAATCGCGTACCACCTACACAGTTTAAACATTTCCATGTACCACTTGATCAAATAACTTTTTTTATGTTTATCAAACATGCATACCTAATATTACATGTATCATATACGGAATTTTATTTTATTTGGAACTACACAATTGAGGGGTGGAAACCAAAACGTACTATTGCCAAAATAGTATTCAGGAGAAGCGATTTTTTGTATCTTAACATTTCCAATAAAAACAAACCATTTATAATCAGACAAATCTTTTTGGAAAAAACGTTTTTTTTAAAATTATTTAATAATATATTATTTATATTTAAAACTACTCAAATGTGTTAAATATACTATTGAGTTATATTTTTAATTTAATTTAAAACTTAATTACAATTTTTAAAATTAAATGTTAGTACGTTTTGGAAAAACATTTTTACTTGCCAATGTAGGTTAGGTATACGTACAACACGGGCAAAAGTACGTTTTGGCATAGCATAAAAAAAGTACGTTTTGAAAATAGTTTTTTTTTAAATAGTTAATGATTTGTTCCTATTCATTTAACATGGGTAATAGTATGTTTTGGCGTAAAACTGGAAAAAGTACGTTTTGATTTTCTAAATATAATTTTTATGTATGGAAAAGGTTTGGATTACCCAGTCATTTTGAATCGCAAATTTGACCAGGAAATAGTACGTTTTGATCTATTCTGACGACACCAATCGATGTATCGATATTTTTTCCATAAAAATCGATACCTACCTCGATGTTGTCAATTTTGGCAATAGTATACGTTTTGGATTTCCACCCCTCAATTTATTATGACATAACTTAAGCATTTAGGTAATACATAAAAAGAAAATGAAATATGCACAATTATTATATACCTATATTTCTTTTATTAATATCAAGTAAACCATATAATATTTAATGTGAATAATGATTCATTCCATTTTTTTTAATAATGGGAGATTTTCTTATCGTACCATCTATGAGCTCTCCGCGTACCACAGGTTGAGAAACGCTGTACTACAATGTTGTCGACACAATTTTTCATCAAGATAGATAAGAATGATATGATATGATAATAAAGTTTATAAAGTAAAATCCCGTGATATTTCAGTTAGGTATCCGTTAATACTTATATGCCGCGGCCGAACCAAAATTAAATCTAACGACTCGACGTTTATGTATAGTCGTATGTAATGTTGCAATGCGGTTGTTATTGTCAATGTTGTTGTTATGATTTATAATCTTTATCTGCTGTAACGCTGCACAGTGCACGGTGAATCTAGGAAAAAAAGGCAACTGAAAAAAAGAGCAAAAGGAAAAAAAGGCATATAGGCGTAGGTATATACGCGTACAAGAAAAAACCAAAAGCAATACGCAGTACCTATAGTTAATTTTTTCTGAACACCACAGACTTAAAATAATATATTCTATTTTGTAAAAAATAATTAATTTTAAAAAAATATTACCAGATAATTCGAAATAGAAACATTATATCATTATAATTTATAAGTCACGTTTATTGTTGGTTAAACTGTAAAAAATGTATGATAAGTAAGAATAAAATTAAAAATATACAATTAAATGCTTATAGCATCAATATTTCGTCAATATAAAATATAAATTTATCATATCATTTATATAATGTAAAGCTACAAAATAACCACGTATATTTTACGCATTTCACTGATCACGTAAAATATTGTTTTGTATGGTATTTAATATTTAAATCTCGAGTTATTAAATGTTTAAGAAAAACACAAAAATGTGTCGTTTGCTTTTCATTTATTTGCTTTTTTCCTATTACCGTGCACGGCACACTCAATTCGGATTCGCCAGGAATACCATATTTATTCTGTGATACAAGTATACGACCATCTGGACGTTGTTGTTATCTTTTAGCGGAGACCGGGCAAAATGCTCAAACATTAAGCAAATAGATTTACAACTCTGTGGCTCAAACGCGGTTTTATCGGTTGATGAACTTTACTCAGTAACCGATTACTACGAAATCTATGGCTTAATATTAACGTTTTTTACAATCTCATCGGCTTGTGATGGTGCAGTGGCGTTAGCGGCGGCGCGAGCGCATCGACCAATGAGAGCGGACCACGAGCGGCTGCCGATGATAACACGTCCGTGTCGATAACGCGAGACTGCGAGAGCCGAGAGATTTAGGTTGTCGCCGCCGTCGTTATTTTGTCTCTTCCGATAAGTTCTGCGTAAACGGCGGAGACGCAAACACGAATCACGTAACCTAATCGGACGCGCGCACGTCGACAAAGGACGCTCCACGCACCGAACAGCCAGCCGGCGGCAGACACGATCGCGTCACGATTTCTTTATCGCCCACACTCTAGCCATAGTACGTCCTGTCGTCGTCTTCCGATCGAGCGGCACTCCGGCTCAATCGTCCCCTGACTCCCGCTGCGCACGTCTAAAATATTATTCCTTTGTTCTCGATTTCCTCCGATTTTCGATTTTCCGTTGTAAGAATAAAACGCCGACTGATATGAACCCGCTGTGCTGTAAGTAGTGCCCGCAACCGACATTCGGACGCTCGTTCGCAAACTGCCGATCGCGTCGAATGCGGCTCGTTGTTATTTGTTTTTGTGGTTTTTTTCAGACGTTTTGTTGGCGGCCCTTGCCAATTCCGCGGTGGCCATATATCCGTCCAATTCGGACGTCATTGAACTCACCGACGACAATTTCAATCAGGTGCTCCAAGGCGTCGAGATATGGGTGGTCGAGTTCTATGCCCCGTGGTGCGGACACTGCCAGCGACTTGTACCCGAATACTCGAAAGCCGCCAAAGCCCTTAAGGTATAGTACTCACGACAGTGTTACGCGTTCCAGGTGCTGGCCAGGTCCTTATGCGTATGCTCCGTTATTTTTTTTTTCAGGGTATCGTCAAAGTGGCTGCCATAGATGCCGATAAGTATCCGTCTTTCGCAGGCCGTTATGGGGTTCAAGGTTTTCCTACTGTAAAAATATTTGTTGATAAAAACAAACCTCAAGATTTCACTGGAGATCGAACGGCCGTCGGAATTACTGATGAAGTCACCAAAGCCATAAAGAACGCCATTAGCGCTAACCTCCAAGGTGTACCTTATGGATCATCTAAATCGTCTAAAAAATCATCATCTGGTGACGACGTTGTTGAACTGACTGATTCAAATTTCGATAAGCTTGTATTGAATTCTGATGATATTTGGTTGGTTGAATTCTTTGCCCCATGGTGTGGACATTGTAAAAACTTAGCTCCTCATTGGGCAGCAGCTGCTTCAGAACTCAAAGGAAAAGTAATGCAAACATTGTGTCCCTATAACATTTTAAAATTGAGTCTTTATGGTTATTTATGCTTTTAAGGTTAAACTCGGAGCATTAGATGCTACTGTGCACTCTTCAAAAGCTCAAGAATTCAATATTCGTGGATATCCCACAATTAAATTCTTCCCATCTGGTACATCCAGTTCAAGTGGAGCTGAGGAATATACTGGAGGAAGAACATCTTCAGACATTGTTAGCTGGGCAATGCAGAAACATCAAGAGAATGTACCACCACCAGACATTATTGAGGTAAGGTTTTAGAAAATAGAATTAATCAATAAACTATGATTGCTTAATTTATATTATATATTAAATAGATTGTAAATGAAGATACATTCAAAGCTGGGTGCTCAGAGCATGCTCTATGTGTGGTCTCTGTACTACCCCACATTTTAGATTGCCAGGCCAGCTGTCGTAATGAGTACCTGAATACATTACGCTCATTAGGAGATAAATTCAAACAAAAACTTTGGGGGTAAATTATGTTTCAATATATAATTTTTTCTACTTCATATATTTTCCATACATCAAATATCTTCAATTTTACCAGATTCTTGTTTCTTGTTCTTATTCCTACTGTATTTTTTTTCCTTACAATAGTTTGTAGTTTATTGTTAAATATGATTCTAAAAAACTATTTAGATGGTTGTGGGCCGAAGCAGGCAAGCAACCAGAATTGGAATCAACTCTAGAAATCGGCGGTTTTGGATATCCCGCTTTGGCTGTGCTGAATGTTAAAAAAATGAAGTATTCAATTTTAAGAGGGTCGTTTTCAGAAGATGGAATTAAGGAATTTTTAAGGTATACAATAGTTATCTATTTTTTTTTTCTTATAAATTGATTTAAATTTTATACTGATTAAATATGTTTCCATTCTTTAACAGAGATTTGTCTTACGGTCGTGGTACAACTGCCCCAGTCAAAGGCGCTGCATTACCAGAAATTCAAGCAACCGAACCCTGGGACGGTAAAGATGGTGAATTACCAACTGCCGATGATATTGATTTATCTGATGTTGACTTAGACGATCTTCCTAAAGAAGAATTATAAACACATCTCCGGTCTCTCTTTTTTTTTATATTTTATATTTTTTAAGACTGAACAAGTTTTGCTAATAAAATGTTTAATTGTAACACTTAACAGTCAACCTTCTGATTTAAACTTCAATAAACTAACGTATTATAATCAGAAAATTAATATTAATTTGAAGAAAATACACTTATAATTTGTAACTTATTAATTAACTAGTTGTTAAAAATAATCTAAATAATACCTAGATTTCCACCTATTTATGTGTACTATTCTTTTTTAAGATAATATCAGAGTTCAATTTTTGAAGAATGTTTTTTTATTTAATATTTATTATTATTATTTTTAAAGATCCATTGTAATCCGTAGTTGATTAAACTGTTTGATGGTATTTATTATAATTAATAATAGTAATAATTTCTATATGGTAACTTATTGTACTCTATAATCCTCCAAAGTAAGTAATAATAATTATTAAATTGAATTATTCATGGCGCACACTTATAATACATTATTTAGAATGAAATGTATTTGTTTGTAGATCAGAAATCTGCAATAAATTTTTCAGTAAATTGTGTTTAGTTAATTGGCCAAGTTGATACTTTGTATAAAATCAAATTTGATGATGCTATTAGAAATTTATAATAATGTGGATTTGTAATGTTGTAATTTGAAAAATCAAATCCTTAATAAAAATGAATAAAGGCATTTATTTAAAATATTATTTTTTTATTATCAAACCTTTTTAAAATGTTATATTTTCGAAAGAAAATAGAAGATTATTGTTACATATATAATGAGTAAAAATGTTTTCAAATAAATCTGCATGCAACAGTATAAAATCAACAAAATATTCATGTTAAGAAGAAACCTCTCCAACAACCAGTGTTTGTTCTACGGTGTTCAGGTCACACCTATTTATCTCTGAACATGTATGATCTATATTTGTATTTTTTAATGTTTATCTACTTGGCTTTAATGCTGGGTTGCATATTTAACCACTAAACATTTATCATTAAATCAAACAGCACAGAATAATAGTCAATATAGTCATTAAATTATTCAAATTTTTTTTTGCAACTAAGCATAACCCTATATTTATTAACAAAAATCTTGATTGGGAACTATTTGGTCAATATTGTTCTGTGCTTGCAGTAAAATTGTATTTAATTTCTTTATTCAAATATTTGTATATATTCATTTATTCTATAAAAAGTAATGAAATTGTATGAGTGCTAAGAATGCTAAGATGTATTTCTTAAAAAAGTATACTTATCTTACTTACTTTTACTTATAATTGTATTATAGTTAAACAATTTCAAACCTAAATTAGAGTAAATATTAAAAAAATAAAATTTTAATACTTTTACTTTAACAAGTGTAATAAATACTTGATTATTATTTATTAGTACCTATTTCTAGTATAAGGAATTATAGTTATTAGTACGGAGCTGATGTTTATGCTCTAAAGTAGAAAAATTAAAAAAGTGGGTAAGTGCAGGATGACGCTCTGCTGTACAGTAGGTTACAAGTGGGTCTCTGTAATGGAAGGTGTTAAATTTGAATTCAATGATATATCATTGTATAAGAAAAACGGTCAGTTAGCCTATGATATTACTAAGTATATTTGATGATATTATTGTGAATAAAGTAATTTATATATATACCTATTTATGTGGAACCTTGTTTTAAATTTGAAATACTTAGCTATAAAAGTTAAACGTTTTATAAATTTTTAACTCCAAAATAATTATTAAATTTTAAATTTGAACTTTAACTGTTTATAAAAATAAATTGTGCCTATGTATTTTAAATATTTGCCAACTGCTATTGTAACAATATATTAGGAGACTTGCATTAAATGTTCACGCTTTTTTGCCCAACAAATAAAATTTTATTGATATATATGGAAAAAAAAACTAAAAAAATTGAAAACTGACTGTGTCCGTAAACAGTAAATTGAGTCAAAATATTTTCAAAATTTCATGGTGTATAGAAAATGTTAATATAAACATTCAGTAAAATTTTCATGTATCTACAGTTATTTGTTTTTGAATAACAATAAAATAACGAAATCGCTACATGGGAAATCGAGTGAATATACAATATTGTAAAAATATGAATTTCAAACGTTCATAAAAATTTAAATCGATTTGCTTGTAGACATTTTTTGTTTGGATAAAGGTAGACAAACTAATGAGGAATCTTGTATTACATTTTCAAATCTTAGATTTAAAAAGAAAAATTTTTATGAATTCTCAACTCAAAATAATATGCTAATTTTTGTGATTTGTCAATATTTCAACTTTAAATTCTTATAAATACAAACTGTGACTAAGGATTTTTAATATTTTTCAAATGTCATTGTAACAATATAGTAGGAGCCTTGTATTAATTATAAATGAATAAGCATCCGCTCATCGGTTAGGTTATAATATTATCTCTCTATAATAAAGGAATCTTGGATGAGTTTTCAAATAAAAAAGTATATTCCCATCTGTATTGGTTTACAAGAAATATTAAGTTTATTGAATAAAATAATGT
Source organism: Metopolophium dirhodum (assembly GCF_019925205.1). Classification (NCBI taxonomy): domain Eukaryota; kingdom Metazoa; phylum Arthropoda; class Insecta; order Hemiptera; family Aphididae; genus Metopolophium; species Metopolophium dirhodum. The sequence continues at coordinate 12,662,573 of NC_083561.1, forward strand.
ACACATAGTTATTATTGTTTTTAAATCAATTAGAATAATTATTTCTTGAAGTAGCACAGGCCTTTGACAAAGTTTGGCACCCCTGCCTTATTTTCAAATTAAATTCATTCCTACTCCCTTCATAATATCATGTTTTCTTTAAGTCATATCGATTATCTAAGCGAATCACGAATGTCACATCTCTGTCAGGTCAGGAACAGAACTCTCTAGTACCTATCTCTCTAATTTTAGCCAGCTTTCCCCAAGGTGCAGTTGCATCTCCAACTATCTTTGTTCTGCACTCGGCAGATCAACCCATAAATCCGAATGCGCCAACGATAAAGTTATATACCAATATATACTCCACCCACACCGTTCCTGATTTCTCTCCAAAGCCACCTCAATAAGTTATCACACCGGTACTCCCTCTGGTGCATTGGTGCGTCTAAAATCTAAATGAATGAAAGCAAATGTGACGTACACGCTACATTTGCTCACCGTCACAGTAAACCCTCTCCAGTTGTCCAGTACATATAAAAAACAAACCTATACCAAACTCCGACACAACCAAATATCTCGGCCTAATTTTTGACAAATGTCTAACATGGGCTAGCTAAACACATTCATACAACAAAATTAAAATTAAATAAACGACTCACTACCTTCTAAGAACCCATCCTAGGTAAGTTCTCAAAACAAAAATTAACATATTCAATCTTATTCTTAATTCTATTTGATTGTATGGTTTACAGCTTTAGGGCACTGCTAGAAAATCGAATAGGTATATTCGTACATTAAAAATACAAAAGTTTCAATCAAAAATTCTTAGAATCATAACTAATGTTCCTCCTTATATTTCAAACCCACCTTCCACACGTCACTGAAACAGCCAAGATATACTGCTCTATAAATTCAGAAATCATCTTCAAAATCACACCTGACCCCATGTTAAAATTACATATTATCTATCTCCATCCCCGGAAAACACCCCCCCCCCCCCACCTCCTAAGACTCAAGCAACAATGGCCCAGAGACCTTTAGGTTAAAAACAAATACCATAATTAATTTGTAAATTCACACGGAAGTGCTTTGAATGGTTGGTTCTTCCCTTAAGCCGCCATTCATAATTTTAAATGAAACATCCATTATGCTTATTAGACTATTTTTTGTATGTATAAATTAATAAATAATAATAAATCACTAAATAATACTAAAAAAATATGTAGGTACTCTAGGATTAAGAAAAAATTATAAAATAGGTACTAAGCTACTAACTAGTGATTTAATAATAATTTCTTTGTACATACACTTCACTTAAATTGTAAGTATTATAAGTGGAATTTCATCTTAAAAATACTAATATTAATTTTTATCTCATTTAAAAAAATCAGTGATTTTCCTTAATCATTTTTAGGCTTTCTACTTTCTAATTCTAATTCCTCTTTAATTCAGACATTATTAAATAAATTAACTGATATTAATACTAATAGAAAATAAGACAGTTGTTTGTTACATTGAACTTTTGAATGCGGTCAATGACTGTATTGAAATATAACTTATAACTTTATAAGTATAATATTAAAGAGTAAAAACACAAGTAACAAATAAAATTATTTTTTTTTATTCAGTTCTTACTTTTACAAACCTCCTAAATATTAAAATAGAATGTAATTAAAAAAAAACCTGTAATAGTGTTTAAAAACATATTATAAAAATAATAAAATTGTTGATTATTTTTTGCACCAAATTTAAGAGGATGTGATACCTGCATGTGTTGTATCCGTCTTAGAAGTGTGTAACATAGCAAATTGACCTCTTATAAAATCTAAAGGTAAGATTATTATTTAGGCAACATGATGGGCTTTTTAATATATTTTAATTTTAAAGCGAGTTATGAGTATTTTAAGATGTACAAACAATTTACAATTTTAAAATATTCATAACTCGCTTTAAAATTAAAATATATTAAAAAGCCCATGAGGTTGCCTAAATAATAATCTTACCTTTAGATTTTAAAAGAGGTCAATTCGCTCTAATTTTTAAACTAACGGAGCTAGATGTGTTCTGCTGAGCGTAAAATTTGGTATGTTACGCACTTGTAAGACAGAGACAACACAAGTGGGTATCACGTCCTCTTAATACATCATAATTAAACTAATAATACAATAATTATTTAGTTATCATTAAATTTGGCATATAAAATGGAGTATATAAAAAAAATATGCACTAATTAATCTCTTAGAAATAAATACAAATTTCAAAAATATTGTTCTGTAAACAGTTAAGTATAAATTATTGAAATCCATTAAATTAAATTAAAAAATCCATAAATATAATTTAAGGAACTGTTAAAAGGCAGTCACTGTTTGTAGATCTTATTAATTTAGTCAGTCATAAATTTAAACAAAGTAAAGATGCTTATAAAAAATAAAATAGGAAACATTTAAAGGTACACAAATAATTGTTTTACATTAAACATTTATACTATCACGATCATTATTTTCAGAATAAAGTCAGTTAGTCACCACCACCTAGAGATTTTAATGTTCATTTCTTGATTGTTGAATTGTATGCATGGTCATTACGGTTTGGCAGACATTTGCATGACGTCATACTTGCGCTCTTTCTTGCACAGAATCGGATAAAACAGTACCCAATAGTAAACGGCTATGGCACCGAATATAATCGTTAACACTATTGCAATGATAACCCATGCTGAATGGAGAAGAGAGTTCTTGCGCACCAATTTCATATCTGTTTGATATACAAAAATAAATAAAAATAAATATTAAATACCTAAGTATTGAAAAAACTTCACAAGCAAGAGGTAGGTACACAAAATGACTGCAAATCGACAATAATGTTATCCTTATAATTTATAATTATAATAAGTTTGTGATGATTTTTGACTGACAGTCGTAGCAAAGAAGCACACTCACCTTTGTGCACTGGTGGTAATTGAGATTTTTCTGACTCCTCAGGTTTGTCTTTATATTGACTTCGACTGTCGACATCATTGACAAATGCAACTGTGATATTAAAACAGAAAATATTTGTATTATAAATATTGTGAAAGCAACATCATGGAGTAATGAGTATTGATACAATTAAAATGAAAACAAATTTACTTAACAATTAATTTATATTATTTGTTTAATGTTAACTAATATTTAATACTACCTACACATCTCATTCATCACTCATGGGTTAAGACAGTTATATAAGCAAATATATTTAATCAAAAATAAATTAATATATAAGATATTATAACAATATAATATTTTTTTTTGACACCTATAAGTTATTATCTTTATTAACACTATATTTTGTCGTGTATTAATTTTTCATGAAAATATTAAATTAAAAATTAAGACTAACATTTGATCTTAACACATAACTTTCCATTAATAACACAATTTAACAAATATCAGCTTCTATGTATTATTATGATTTATGGGTTACCACTAGATTCATGATTACGCCAGCCCTGTACATTCTCCTTTGTTTGTGACCCAACCCGTCCCAACAACAACATTGATCCTGGCAACAATAAAGTTTGACTATATCTGGGCCCTATTGACAAATTTGACCCCCTGCCAGAGCCTGAGCGGCCAGCTCTCAAATGGCCTGTAAACAAAATTGTATTTAATATTTAAATCTTTATTGCATCTTTAACATGCAACAAGATAAGGTATATTTTTAACCATCACCTCCTAACTCTTAAGATTAGCGTCATTATATTTATATTCTGTTTCTGTCCTCCATAATAAATGCTAGAATATCTAGTAATTTGTAATTTCTTCACATCATTTGAGGTAGGTATATTATTACTATCCCAAGATTTAGATTTAAAATGACATAAACTACTGGATTCTTCATTACGACATTACTCATAATAAATTGTGTATAATAAAATAAATAATATTGGCAATCGATATTAAAATGTACCTAAATGTAAATTGAAATAAATAGCTTTTATTATTTTGTTGTAGAACATCAAAATACTGCAGGAAAAAGAAAAAACATTGGTTTGACTATTTGAAATTATAAAATATAGATACATCAAAAAATACAAAATTACACTCACATATAAATAAATACAATTTAGAAAAAAAAATATGAAATTGAACTTTTTTCGATAAAGTTTATTAATTGTGCTCTAATACAGCTCATGTCTCATTACTTCATTTTTTATTATTTCATATGGCGTAGCTATATTGGTGAAAAACATTAAATTAACAGAATATAAATAATTTACTAGAACTAAGGTAGATTACTTCATACAAACTTATTAATAGGTATTGGTGTAAAAAAAAATGTTTATATCATTAAAATAAGAATAAATACATATCTAGATACTTAATTGTTGAAACACAGAATATATTTTAATTAACTAATACAATAATCACAATAATGATTTTGTTTTGTACCTACTTACATATTATTATTTAGGTACTTCTAAATTGTCACATAATATAGTTCATAACAATAATATCTTTCTGTGTCGGCAATTTTTTATAATAACAAGTTAATGACAAATATGATTAGATTAAATAACTATATGAACACATAAAACTTCTAAAAATAAAAATGTGTTATATATTAAAAACAAATGTTCACTAAAAATAATAAAGTACTTTGTTAAATATATTAATTGTCACTAATTGTACCCACCTACCTACCTACCTAATCGCTGTACCAGATTACAGGTACAATATATAAAACTAGATAAGGGATATTATGCTATATGCATACACATAGGTAAGTTTTAAATTAAAACTGTGGCCAAGGTCAAATTGAGACTATATTATAAGACATAATTGAATTAATTGTTCAAAGATTCAAAGTACAATAATAATATTATAGTAGGTAACCAACAACTTTGTATGTTGACAAATAAAAAATAATATTACATTATCAGGTTTCATGCTTGGTAAACATATATATAAATAATTTAACCAAAACACTGTATTATAATAGTCATTAATAGATCACAAGAGAGAATTAGTAGCTGTTTTCACTATACAAATTTAATTCAAAATATGCAGTGATATATTTTGTAGAAAATATAATTGAGATATTTGGAATATAAATTTATTCAACATCAATAAATTGTTAGTAAAGAACAAACTATAATAATATTAAAAAGCGGGTGTATTGTAACTTTAATATAGGTATTAATTTACTGAACAATGGTTAGCAGAACTCTTCGCTAAAAAAATATAATTAGTTATGGGAGTACATTGAAGTTTATAAAATTCAAACATGAACAAGATTTGGTTAGTTAATATTTATATTAACAAGAAGGAACTATATTTCTGTATTTCATCAGTAGGGATATAATTTTAATGCACTAAAAATCTTGAATAATGCAGTTCCTATAAAATATATTGTAGTTATACATATTAATAAAAAATAAAAATCTATATAAAGTGTAAAATATTTTAAATTAAAGATAATATAGTTAAATAGTTAATTAAGTATGGATATGCGTACAGAACATGTACAATATTTGGGCATAAGACGCAAAAAAAATATAATTCTTAACATGAGTAATTTATGAAAATATTTTAGATTACACAGATTACAGGCCAAAAATGCCTAATAAATAAAAAGCTCAAATTTATATTTATTACATAGTATCTAATTCAAACCTTATTATTAGGAACCTATATCTTACAGTATGCTAAAAATAATGCTTTTCTACTATAATACTAGATAATTCACAGTCCTATTCATGTATTCATCAGTGTGTTAAACCTTCTTTTAAACACAAAGTTAAGAATTAAAACAAGTAGATTTAAACCTACAATAAAATTAACATTTGCCATAGGTGCAAGAGACTTTAATGTTAAGACTAAATTGTGATGTCAAGGCAACTTTCTTGGTTTAGTTGTAAGTTGTAACAAGTGTAAAAATAATGTGTTAGTTAACTGTACCTAGGTAAGAATATAAAGATATTACATTTTTAGTTATCTGGTGATTTAATACTTTAATGTCCCAAGTTAACTATTTAAACTATTTTCAAAATTCAATATACGACTCACCAAGTAAAACTCCTAAGACTACTGCAGTTGTTAATAACAACTGCTTCTGGTGTCCTGCAAGAGACATAAGTAGATATTTGTCGGATAAAAACGCGAAATTCGATAATAGATTGTTGGGTCTCGCTGTCGTCCCTAAATTTAAAATAACGCCATAAACATAACAAGCGGAATTATTAAATTTGTATACGAAAAAAACGACTATTCAAAAAAACGTAGATATCCACATTCCACAGGTTGGAATAGTGTAGTTGGAACGCATGCGCGTGCGTTACATAACAAATAAACAATAACAAGACTCATACATGATACATATATATTGTCTTGTCTACCATAGGCCGTCGTACGTACAATATAACGACGAATAATATATTAATATTACGTTTACGTTTCACAGACGAGCACCAAGGTCGTACACCGCAGGATGGTAACCGTGTTATATGTTGATAAGAATGTAAACGGAACGAAATATTATGTTTTATCTGTCAATAACTGTCATGGAAAAATGTTGGGGTTGGGGTTGTGCGAACCACGAGTTGGTATATTATTGTCCTGACACTACCGTTCGGAGTTCCCACAAGGTTGCAACACTGAAAGATGAACCGGACGGCGGACTCGACCTGACTCCTATAGTCCTATTAAGCATACACTCTTACATACCTTATAGGTACCTATAAAAAAGAAGCTGCGCAGCAGCTGATCATCGATCTTGAGATAAAGAAATTAAAAAAATTTGCCGAGCCCGCACTATTTAAAATACTTAGATACCTACTTAATAATTGGCTATTACCTATACCTAATTTAATAATTAGCATATAACATTGATACAAATTATGAGTACCTACCTACAATAAAACTAATGCTATAATTAAAATCAGTGCTTGAATTGGAAAAAGTAAAGGAGCTCAATCTAACGATTTAAAAACTACGTTCCAAGAGCGCAATTATTCAACACAGACCATACAAAAAATATTAGGGGTACGAAAAAAAAAAATTAAAAATAGTAGGGGAGCCCCCTACGCACCCCCCTCAATTCGAGCACTGATTAAAATTAAAAGTGATCGAGCTCCACACTGTAGAGTATAGATTACTTTAGTCATCTGCTACTTGCCAGATTTACATTTTAACTGGTTTGGTGTTAATCTTTAATCTACCGCCCTTGGCCCTTGTATTGGCAAATCCTAAATCAACCACTGAATGTTATATACTTAATTCATAATATTTTACAGTCGTATGTTCTTTCCACGGTTATCTACTAGTAAATAACTACCTCCTAGTTGAATACTATGTACCTACCATTAAATATCTCAGCCCGATGACCTTAAAGATTGAAATACGGTTTGCTGTGATGAATAGGGGGTACGGAAGTACACATTTTTGGATTTTCTTTGAGACTTGGAAGGTGTTTATACTATCTAGCTTATTTTTTCAACCCTATCTATATGTAGCTATAAGGTAGCTCAAACTTGAATTTTTTTTCAGCTTATGAAAAAATAATATTTTTTTGTTTATGTAGGTATAGGGTTGCAAACGCGTATATACTTATATATTACTATTTATAGCTATCCCGCTCGGTGTTACCCGTGCTAAAGATTTGTTTTTTTTTTATAAATATATCTGTAAAAAATATATATGCCATATTTTTACTAAATACTAATTATAATAATAACATGTAACCAATGGCAAGTGGCAACCCTATACAAAAATAATTCATGTACATTGTACGAGCTTTCCTTTAGCTACCTACATAGGGTTTGAAAAAATAAGCAAAAAACACCCTCCAAGTCTCAAGGAATCTATTGATATTCTTTATTTCTTAACGATTCAGTAATTGTTGAGTATGATAATATAGCTAAGGCCTAAGAGACAAACATCCATTTGTATATAAATAAACTATCTATATAAACTACTATTATAATATTATAGTAAAAAATATATGCAAATACCATACATTTTTTTTCAAATATATTTATAAAAAGGTGGGCAAGTGGGTGTCGCTCTGCTGTACAGTTGGTTACAAGTGGACTTAATAAATCAACATATATTGATAACCCCTCACCCCACAAATGGGGCCCCTGAGTAAGTCGTGAAAATTGTACCTACTCGTTATAAATGTTACAGTTTAATTATTATAATATTATAATGTACTGTCTACTGGCTAATATACATATAGTATATACATATTTTGTCATTTAGCTATCTGCAGAAATAATTTTATCTATCAGAATAATATGTAGGTAAGTATCATGTTTTCTTTACTATCATCGGAATGTTAAAAAAAATTTAGTTTGGATTGGTTAGTCTACAGCTGTGTTAATAATGTGTAGATTCTTATTGAAATTAAATATTAGTTATTATATTTTGTATTGACATATCATACTCATAAATAATAATTCCTAAACTATAATACCGTATTAAGTGTAGCCGTGTAGCCCGTGTAGGTAGTACCTAGTGTCCTAGTACCTACTTGATTAAAAATATAACATACTAGGACACTGTTATATTATTGACTTTTCAAGACTACTAAAACAAACTAAATTGTAACAATTTAAGTGTAAAAAATTAAACGTAGGGCAATTGTTTTTTTTTATTTAGACCTCTGACTGTGTTCTATAAAAAAAGCAAAATGTTTTTTAGTCATTCTTCGATGATTTCAAAAAAACTTACACCTAAACAGCAAAACAATAATGAAGTTCAACTTGGAGAACTCTTGAGGTAGGTACCTTATATTATAATAAATTTATCAATTTTGATTTTTTAAGAGCTCAAAGTTAATTCGAAAAATAATATATAAATTTAAAAAAAATTCCTACTATTCGTTATTAACTCTAATAAATAATAATGTTGCTATCAAACTTTAAGCAATAGTACCTAACGGTATTAGCTAAATAGTATAGTAAATAATCTATTACTTGCATAGTCATAGAGAATACGTATAGAGTCGATAACTTAAAAATGTCATTGTGAACTTTAAACTGGCACATTGTCTACAATAAAATGCAGTATATCACAATACATATTCAATATTACATTATATAATATGTAAAAGGAGGTATAGCGTAAGCGTGGGGTGTATACAGAACTTGATTTCTTCTTTTAGATGGGTTTAAATTCCAAAATGTATGAGCAAATAAAAACCATTATTATACAAATGTTGTGCTTATACCTTAAGTATAACAATAAGTTTTCAAATAACTTTGTTAATTTTTGTTGAAAATAAATAATCATAATTTACTATGGAACTAAAAACTTGATGCAGATCACAAATAGGTCCCATTTATCATAAGACAATTAAGTTTTATTTAGGGCTGAAATGTGTTCCATATTCCAATATATACCGTAAACATAGGTGTGTCGCTTGCTAAATACTTTAAAGTGACGCACGGTAGATTGACTTACGACGCAATACGCACATGGATTAACGTCATTAAATATAATATATATAGTTACTATTCCTATTTAGATTTTAGTTTTAATAATTTATATTTATTAATTACTAATTAAAATAACTACCCATGTATTTACAAAATAACGAATATATTCACATGATAATTTTATGTTCATCAATAAACGATATATTATTAAATTGTTATTGTAAAGCAAGTAATAAGTATAGGTAGGTATTAGGTACATATTGATAATACTAATACAGTAGTCAGTAATACTAATTAAATCAAATTTAATGTATCTAGGTACCTATCTATAGTATCTAGGTATAACTGTATAAGAACTAATAGTTTATCATAATAGGATTTTGTAGTGTTCACAGAAATAGTTCATTTCTCAAGGCGAAATCGACAGTTAAAAAAAAATTCAAGCTGATTCGAACGCATAACTACGTTGTATCGGATGAGAAGAAAAATCCAAAATCTAAATTTACTCTCAACAAATCTGACGACCAACACATTAACTGTCAACTGTAAGTAAAGGAATAATTTATATTTTTTCGTTATATTGCAGGCCGAAAAATCTAATAATCAATGTTCAAAATCTCAAATAGGCAGTGTAGTTATATTGGTGGTGTTACAGTACCTATCCTAAAGCAAATCATTCCACTACACCCCCTCCCCATATAATGACATTTTGTTTTTAGTCATAATTTTGAGTTTGCTAATGAATCATACAATATATCGACATTTTTTGTTTTCTTTTTATTGATCTCTTTCCTTTTAAATGACACACTAAAATTATTATTTAAGCCAATTTTATTTAGTCTACGCTGTATCTGTCTATTTCTCTATATATTGTAGAGAATTTCAAATTTAACATACTAAAATAAAAAGTTGGTTGTAATATTATTTATTAGTTATTTTATTACGTTTGTTTATTTCTTATTACCTATTATTGAAGCGATTGAAACACCTTGGAATAAATAATAATATCACAGAATAGATATTATATAATATACTATAATAATAATACTCCGGTGCGCCCTTATTTGGATCGGAGTATAGTACTATTATAGTGTAATAGGAAATTATGAGAGTGTGCGACATGGTAGAATATTTTTTTAGATTCCAAAACACTATTTATTCATAGATGGGCATTTTGTCTTAACAAAAAATATTACAACTCTCATGTAACGGGTTATATATAATGTTTTGAGTATATTCCATGTTTATACCTAATGTAACCAGGTAATCAGCTATCAAGTGTTAGGTTACTACAAACTACAGAGTACAGTAATTTTATTGTATGTCGTATGTGAGGCGGTGACTGGTGAGCTTTGGACATGATTATAAAGAACTTAACTATATAAATTATAATTTATAAGTTATATATTATATAAGTTCTTTACAATCGTGGCTTTTGATGAACGGATGATAATTATTAATTAATACAAGGTGTATTGTATCAATACACCTTGACTTAATATAATATTTAATATCATATTATCCCCCTCCAACAAGACAAAATCTGATTAGTGATTACCCTAAATACGTCACTGATACCTACCTAAATAAATAAAAATATAAAAATATAAAGATATAAAATACCAAAAGAAAGTCGAATAAATGAAAAATTATTTCAAATGGAAGAGTACAATATTATAGTAACACAGTAAAATTGGGGAAACTCAATACGGGCAACGGGGCAACCGATAAATTAAAAGATTGAAATTCGAAACCAAAAAATAAATATTATTTGTGTTTGTTTACCTTCTAACTCGTCAAAGTTAGAAACGAGATAGCGTGTAGCTGATAACATAATTTGCGTTCTGTGGTTATGTACTTCAACAAAACAGCCGGGTTTTATCATTTTAAAATCAAAATAGTAAATAGTAAATGTTTTTAATGTTTTAAAAATTTTTAGAAAACATAATAAATAAGTATTAAATATTTGAATGTTTGTTTTTAATGTCACTATTTTTGTAAATATAATGTTCGTTTTAAATTAGTGTATGTATGTATATTATTATTGAATGTATCAAATGCATTAAATCATCAATTGAAGAGACTGATTGAAACTTGAAAGTAAGAAAACTTATTTTTAAATATATAATATGTATCTATATTGTTTTTACACAGTTTTTTATAAAGTAATATTATTTAATGTATGTTTTTGATCGGTCAAATATTGTTTTAAATCGTTATTGTACCTACATTAGATGTTAGCCCATAATCTAATTTGTTTTAGAACTTTTACTAAGTGTTGTATTTTTATAAATTTTAAATATTTTAGAAAGAACTCTTAATATTAAAATCTGGCTAGATGTTAAACATGCCATGTTATATCTAAAACATTATTATTTAAATAATATATTTCTTTAATAATTTTAAATTAAATTTATAATTATTAATTTGTGTACAAGTAATTATACATTGTATATAATAATATAATATAGCATTATAGCCTATAGGTAATTATTAACATTAATGAATTAATTCACATGCCTTAATTAAATTTTGATAAAGTAATACTGTTAAGATATACTTATTTAGTTCATTGAAAAAAAAATCAAATTGTATCCAAATGTATTAAATTAATTATAATAGTGTTTTTGTGTATATCAGATATCCTAGCTTTATATTATATTATAAAATAATATACACATTATTTGCGTGCATAGTTTAGTTAGTTTCAGTTTTATTGAATTCTATATTTACATTTCAGAACCAAAAAAACAATGTCATCTGTACGCATGCAACATTTTGTAACCAGGTTGAAGTCCAAAAACTTAGAAATCCGTAAACGTGCTGCTCGAGATTTAAATCTCTATGTAATTATAAAAATGGTTTACAAACTATTAAATAAACATTAATTTGTATCAAATTATAATTCTTTAAGGTTAAAACTGAACTACGTGAAGTATCAGCAGAAGAGCGTGCAGTTTTTAATGATGAATTTAACCAACATATATATGAAATGGTATCAAGTTCTGACAGCAATGAGAAAATTGGTGGAATACTTGCTATATGTGAGTACTTTACCGATGTAGAAAGTATTAACAATTTATACATTTTGGTAAATGACTAAAATGAAAACATATTATTAAGTCTTCACATTACAAATTATTTTTATTTTAACTTTTTCTTTCTTTACTATTGTTTTAGGCTTAATAATATGGGTTAAAAGACTTAACTTTTAATAACTTTTTTTTTAAAAATGTATAAAAAAATATTTTAAAATATAAATATAGAATATTGATTGTTATTAAATATATATATATTACTATAAAATAATATAACTTGACTAATTAAAAATATATATTTATTTAATTTGAATTGTAAACATTTATTAACAACAAACAAATTTAATAACCTTATAAAACTAGACTATGACCCTGGCTTATTAGAGAAATATCAAATATGGCATCATTTTATTTTTCTGAAGTCTAAGTTTTCCATAGCAAATGGTTTGCGTTAAATTAAAAATTCAAAAACATCTTTATGAACTTCTACATTTAATAAGTTATATAGCTAGAGTATTGTATTTAAAGTATAGTATAATTTTAAAGTTGTTAATGAATTTTAACTTTACATTACTTTTTTGTGACAAAAAGAAAAAGAAGATATGTATGAGTTCAATCGATAGAGTTAAACAGAACATTTGATTCATGAATAAATGTTTAATTAGGTATATGTTATAGTATTGACAAATTAATAAATTTGATATAAATCATTGGACTGATAAAACTGTTAACTAATTATTATAATGAAATTTCATTCTTAGCATATTATTTGCATTATTATTACTTATTATTACTGTTAAAACTTTTTAAACATCTTTATAAAATATTAAATTCAAATCTCAAAATATTTTATTTAGTAAAATGTAAATGCTTTATATGTAGATAAATATTTTATTGATTGATGACATAATTGAATACATTTTTTTACAGTGTGTTTAATTGGTGCTGATGTTGGCAATAAAAATAACCGTATTAGTAGGTTCGCAAACTATCTACGTAATTTATTACCATCTGCCGATTCGGCAGTAATGGAACTTGCTGCCAAAACAGTTGGAAAATTAGCCTTGGACTCTGGCACTTATGCAGATCAGTATGTTGAATTTGAGGTGAAAAGAGCATTTGAATGGTTAGGTGGTGTAAGAAATGAGCCCAAAAGATATGCTGCAGTGAGTAACATAGTGTTTAATTATTATTATTATTATTAGTAGTATAAATAATCATAACGATTCAATTTATTTGTTTATAAGGTTCTCATACTCAGAGAAATTGCTACTATGGTTCCCACTCTTTTTTTTCAACACGCAGCTCAATTTTTTGATCTGGTGCTAAATGTAGCGCGTGATCCAAAACCAAACATTAGAGATGGAGCTGTAGAAGCATTAAGAGCAGCTCTTGTTGTAACTGCTCAAAGAGAAACCTCTAAACAAACACAGAAATCTGAATGGTACTAATGAAAAATATATAACACATATCTCAACAAGCTTTTGTCTCTGTCTCTGTCTCTTGTATAATACATTTTTTAGTCCAGTACAATTTTAGAAAATTAATACTTTATTATTTAGCTTAAATTACCATAATTTGTAGCATCATATATTTTTTTTGTTTACCTAGGAATACCTACTAAAAACAATCTGTTTCTTTATTTCTTACAAATGAAGACAGCAAATGTATGGATTTAATTTATTTAAATATTTTGAAAATGTAATTATTTTTTCCCATTAAGTTTTCAAATTTTTATTGAAAGCCAAAGTTTAAACAAATAGTTGGTAGATTAATATATTAAATATTTGGGTGGGTATGTATGAAGAAAAAATCTCTTGAGATATATTGTTTATAATATCTTAACTTATGCTGATAATTTAATGTTGTGTTTTCTTCCTTTAGGTACAAGCAATGTTATGAAGAAGTTATGAATGGAATAGATGATTCTATAAATAAAGAAAAAGGAATTGTTCGTGATGATAAAATACATGGGTCATTATTAGTGTTGAACGAATTGCTTAGAGTCAGTAATGTTAATTGGGAAAGACGAAATGACTCTTTGATGCAAAGATTGCAGTGGGATCAAAGTCAGACTAGTGCGGTTAGATACATGATACATTTTTGGAAAATTTCATAATTTACCTTTTAATTTTACTCATTTACTTGTCCCAAAATTATCCCTATCATTCATTTATAAATATTAAATTTTGTTATATAAGCTTTTATCATAATATTTATCATTCAATGTTTATCCTATAATTTCTTATAAGCTTGTAGATTTTTTTCTAGTTTATTTTGAATTTTTTCTTTTACTTGATAAAAAGTATAAACATTTTATTACTGTGATATTTATTTTTGTAGTTAAAAAAAAATTACAAATACAAATAATACAATAAAAATTGTTGGCTTTTAGGAAATTCTGAGTTTATTACCTCGGACAAAGTCTGCTTTAAAAGGACTGGTAGGTGGTTCTGGACGAACAGATGATGACTCAGTAAGAATTGCATCATCAGGTATTCGATACGAAAGTAGTGCTTGTAAAAATCTACTGCAAGAAAACTATGATCGAGTGTGTTCATCAGCAATATCTCATAGAATGTGCAGAAATCTTTTAGTGAATTCTGCTCTGATGAAATTGCTTCCTAGATTAGCTGCATTCAATAAATCAATTTTTGTTCAAAAGTATTACTGTATTATTTTTATACCTTAATCATTATTTTTTAAAAAACATTTTATTTTCTAGCTACTTAAATTCTTCAATGCTGTTTCTTCTTGCAACTATTCGCGGTCGTGATCGTGATCAACGGACTTATGCATTTGTTGCTGTTGGTCTAGTAGCAATAGCTATTGAAGATCATATTAAACCGTATTTATCCAAAATTGTAGAATTGATACGCAGTTTCTTACCATCCAAGGTATTGTTTTAAATAATATTTTGGTAGTTTTTCTTTTCAAATTATTTAATTTGTGATTACTTATATAATATGATGAATTATTGTATTAATCATATTTTTGAAAATGTTAACAGGATAATTCAAAAAAAAAACCTACAAATTCTGAACCAGCGGTTTATGTTTGTATTACATTATTGGGAATCGCTACTCAACATAATATTAAGAATGATCTTAAAGAACTTCTTGAACCTATGTTGGCCATGGGCCTCAGTCCTACTCTCACTATAGCTTTTAAAGAATTAGCAGTAGCTGTGCCTGCATTAAAAAAAGATATATCTGATGGTAAACAAAGAAATTCATTCAAATCTCATTCTCTGGCTATAAATATTGGTTTTTTTTTAGGATTACTGAAAATACTGTCTCAAGTGCTTAACAACCGTTGTTCTTCAATAGCTTTGCCAATATCTGTTACAAGTTCTGCACTCAGTTTGTCGTTAATGCCATCAGCTTTCGAGTCTCAAAATATTTCAAATATTGTTTTGGCTCTCAGAACACTTGGTAGCTTCAACTTTGAAGGTTAATATAATATATTTCAATAAGTATAATAAACAAACATATGTGACTATTGCCGTCTATTGGACTAAAAACAACATTTCTAGGGCATTCTTTACTGCAATTTTTACGTCGCTGTGCTGAGCATTATCTAGGAAGTGAACAACAGGAAGTCCGAATTGAATCTGTTCGAACATGTAGTCGTTTATTACGTTTGGCAATTGAGTCGCCACAAAGTAAAACATCTCATACTGTTAGATACACAATTTCTACAGTAATCAAGCAACTGCTGGTCGTTGGAGTTGCTGATACTGGTTAGTTAATTGAATGTTGTTGTTTAAAAAAATTAAATTTAAGAACATATAATAATTTGATTTATTTTCTCATTATGTTAGATCCTGATGTGCGTTATGTAGTGTTTGAGAATCTCGACCGCAGTTTTGATTTTTATCTAGCTCAAGTTCACAATCTTACCGCATTATTTATGGCTATGAATGATGTGAATTTTGAAATAAGAGAAATGGCCCTCTGTACTATAGGACGGCTTAGCCTGGTAAATCCTGCTTATGTAATGCCGCCATTACGCAAAACACTGATGCAGGTTTGTGTAATTATTTACGACAAAACAAAGAAATTGATGAAAATTGAATTGAATATATTTTTAACTTTTTGGTATTAGTGTTTGACTGAACTTGAACATAGTGGAATGGGTCGTAATAAAGAGCAAAGTGCCAGAATGATTGACCACATGGCTGTTCACGCTCCTCGTCTTGTGGCTCCATACGTGCAACCAGTTTTAAAAATATTGGTTCCTAAACTTCATGAACCGGATTTAAATCCTAGTATTTTGATAAGTATACTTGCGTGCATTGGAGATTTGGCACAGGTAAGTTCGATATGGTAATATTTAACTTAATTTAAAATAATTACTTTTGTATTTATGGTTGAATTTAACAGGTAAATGGAGACGAAATGTGTTGTTGGACTGATGAACTGTTGCCTTTCTTACTGGACATGTTAGGCGATGGTGCATCGCAAGAAAAACGTGGAGTTGCTCTGTGGGTACTTGGTAAATTAGTTGAAGGACTTGGGTACGTCATCCAACCATATGAAAAATACCCTTCATTATTAGACACTTTACTGGGATTTTTAAAAACCGAACAACAACCTATAGTCAGGTGCACTTATACATTTTATAAAATAATTTACTCATTAACTAAGATGATTTCTTATTTTTGCTTTAGAAGAGAAACAATACGTGTACTAGGACTCCTTGGAGCTTTAGATCCTTATAAACATAAAATGAACTTGGGACAGATTGATTCTCAAATTGAGTCTACTGCTTTACTTTCGATGACTGATCCTCGTCCTATATCAGAAACCGAATGGACGACTAGTGAAATGTTAGTAAACATGAGTACATCAACATTAGAAGAATATTATCCGGCCGTAGCGGTTGCAACACTTATACGCATCATTCGTGATCCAAATTTAGTTCAACATCACACTATGGTTGTACAAGTTAGTAAAAAATGAATGTTTAAAATTTATATTGTATTTTATGTTTCTTTTTTTTTTGTCAACAATTAACTTAATTTATACTGCAAATTATAAGACATTTTTTTGTAAATTGATATAAGTAGTCACTACTTTTAACAGTATCATGTATTATATTTTATTTATTTACCCAAGCAGTAACTATTGATATGAGTAGTCACTACTTTTAACAGTATTATATTTTATTTATTTACCTAAGCAGTAACTAGTGAATTCAATTATTACTTGGTTATTCATTATTTAGTCTTAATGTTTATGTACTAATGATAGTTATTATGGTGTTATATTTTAGGCTATAACATTTATCTTTCAATCTTTGGGTATAAAGTGTGTGGCATACATACCACAAGTTATGCCCAGTTTTTTAAATGTAATTCGTACAGCAGATGCCAACTTCAGAGAATATCTATTCCAGCAGTTGGGTGTACTTATAAATATTGTTGGCCCACACATCCGCAACTATTTAGATGATATATTTTTGTTAATTAAAGTTAGTTTTTGCAATATAGATTTAAAAATTCTTAATTAAATTTGCATGATATAAATCTTACATTTGTTTTCCTAGGAATTATGGATCCCAAATAGTTCACTACAATGTACTTTAATCCAACTAGTTGAGTACATAGTCGTGGCGCTTGGAGCACAGTTCAAAACCTACTTATCTCAATTAATGCCTAATATACTAAGAATACTTTATCATGATTCTAGTAAAAACCGCAATGTTACCAAAAGGGTACGATTTGTAATATTTTACAAATTTATAACTTATTTTTTTCTAAAGATTTATATATAAATGTATTTAATTCATTCATTTATATTATAAACTTTTAGATGGTTGTAGCTTTATGTAAATTTGGTATTAATTTGGATGAATATTTACACATGATTATGCCACCACTAGTAAACTTATTCGATGCTACTGATCATCCTACTCAAGTCAGCCAGGTGGCAATGGAAACTGTCGCACAGTTAGCATACACTTTGGATTTTACCGACTATGCATCACGCATAATACATGGAATTGTATGAATATTTATCGCAGTTTAGCGCATTATTATTTATAATGAATTTGTTGAATGTATTTTAGGTAAATTCTGTAGAAAGTACACCAGAACTTAGAAAAACTGCCATGGAAACATTATGTGCATTGATATGTCAATTGGGTCGCAAATATATGATTTTTATGCCACTTGTTGCTCGCACTTTAAATAAATGCCAATACAATTATCCCCCTTATGACATGCTCATTACTTATATATCATCAGTATGTGATTAAATAAACATTACTAAATATAATTTTCTAACTTTAATATTTTTTTTTCTAGAACACTGATGGAAGTCTAGAAGAAAACCTGTTGCTTTCTAGACACAAGCAGTTCAAAAATAAAAAAGAAGTTGGTGTACATTTAGTTGGAGATGCGGCTACCATAATAAAAAAGGTGGTTTGATAGTTTCCTTTTAAGAAGTATTGTAAAGTAATATTATCATCAAATGTAAATAGGCTCTCTTGTCATATGTATAGTAGCCTGGTTAGTAGGTTATTATTTAAGTATTAATTATAATTATAATAAAAAAAATAAAATAATTACAAGATAATAATATTTCATATTTGCAAAGACTGTATTTTAATTTTAGTGTAATGTTTATTGTATTTTTTTTTCCAGATGCATACGTCATTGCCGAATTTACAAAAAGCATGGTTGGCGAATCGTTGTGTATCCAAAGATGATTGGCTAGAGTGGTTAAGACGACTCGGGATTGATTTCTTGAAAGAATCACCATCACCAGCACTGCGTTCATGTTGGGCACTTGCCCAAACATATTCTCAGTTGCCCAAAGATCTGTTCAATGCAGCGTTTGTCAGTTGTTGGACAGAATTAACAGAACCACTTCGAAAAGAGCTAATACAGACCTTAGAACAGGCATTGATGGTTTCTGATCTCCCTGAAATGACACAAACTATATTGAACTTGGCAGAATTTATGGATCACTGTGAAAAAGGACCATTGCCAATTGACCCTCATATACTCGGTGAAAGAGCTATGGACTGTAGAGCTTACGCAAAAGCTCTGCACTACAAAGAAGATGAGTACATCCAAGAGATAAATAGTCAAGTATGCCCAAATATTATTGAATCACTTATATCCATTAACAACAAATTACAGCAAAAAGAGGCAGCATCGGGTATATAAAATATAATTATTAAACATGAGTGTTTGTTAATTAAAGTGTTATTAATTATTAATTTTAATTAATTTTATTATAAATGTGAACTAGGTCTGTTGGAAGTAGTTATGAGTAAGCAAGAAGAAGACCAAGAACCTGGTGAACAGTTGAAAATACAAGCAAGGTGGTTCGAAAAACTACATAACTGGGAACAAGCATTGTCATGTTACGAAGGGTTTTTGCAAAAGGAACCAAATGATATAGAATGGTCATTAGGAGAAATGAGGTATGCTAAATTTATAAAATTTAACAATCATTTCTTAGAATTCATAAATTATTTTAACGACAGATGTTTGGAATCTTTGGGTCAATGGGGAAAGCTGAATAATGTGGCTGCTTCTCATTGGTTACATTTTCCCGAAAGTGGGCGTGAAAAAATGTCAAGGGTTGCTGCAGCTTCAGCCTGGGGACTAAAACAGTGGCAACAAATGGCAGTTTATGTGGATTTCATACCGAGAGACACTATGGATGGGGCTTTTTATAGAGCGGTTTTATCTATTCATGGAGAGCAGTACGAACATGCTCAGAAAGTATGATACATATTTCATACTTTAACGTTCAACAAATAAAAAGTTGACAACATAAAGTAAACATTATATTTGTTTATAGTTTATTGATTTGGCTCGGGAAATTTTGGATACCGAACTTACAGCAGCCGCAGCAGAAAGTTACCAGAGAGCTTATGGTGCCATGGTTTCCGTACAAATGTTATCTGAACTTGAAGAAGTTATTCAATACAAACTAAAACCAGAGAAACGTCCGATAATTTACAAAGTTTGGTGGGACAGGCTTCAGGTAATAATAATTATATACAATATACAATTTGATTTATATATAATTTTGAAATGGCTTTAGGGATGCCAAAGAGTTGTAGAAGACTGGCAGCGTATAATTCAAGTACATTCATTGGTGTTAAATCCCGAAGAAGATATGCATACATGGCTTAAGTATGCTGCTTTGTGTCGCAAATCATCACGCTTGGTAAATTTCTATTTTATTTTTAAGATTTATTTACAAATCGTGTAAATGTTATTTATATTTTAAATAATATGTTTAGGTATTGTCTCATAAGACTCTCACAACATTATTGGGTACAGATCCTTCAAAAAATCCTTCTGAACCATTACCAATGACACATCCTCATGTCACATTTGCATACATTAAGCATATGTGGACTTCTGGAACTAAAGCGGAAGCCTTCAAGTAAATAATAAATATTTAAAAATTTGAAATATTTAGTAAATTTGTGCAAATGTTTTATAATATTTATGAACATTATTTGTTTTTTATTTTTAGTCATTTAAATAGTTTGATCCAATATGTGCTGCCACAATTAAAACGAAAAGGGAAAGATAGCGAGAAACTTAGAAGTGATCCTACTAAAAAACTATTGGCCAGGTACATTTCAAGTGTGATAAAAGTTCAAACTTTTATTTTAATTTATACAGAATATAATTTATGTTTTGCAGATGCTACTTAAAGTTAGGTAATTGGCAAGAAGAGCTTCAGGGATTGACTGAATTGTCAATACCAAATGTTTTAAAATACTACTCTGAGGCAACAACTCATGATCCTAGCTGGTATAAAGCATGGCATTCGTGGGCGTATATGAATTTTGAAACTGTTCTTTTCTACAAACATAAACAAAATAAGTCACAATCAAATGATCATACTGCAGAAAAAGCAATATCTGATAAAGCTGGCTCTGAGGTAATTCAATTAGTTTTACATTTTTATAATTATTCTTAAATGTTTAATGTACTATTCATTTTTTGTTTCCAAAGCCTGACCAATATATTGCTGATTTTACTGTACCTGCAGTTAAAGGATTTTTTAAATCTATCGCACTGTCTCAGGGTAGTTCACTACAAGATACATTGAGACTCTTAACTCTTTGGTTTGAATATGGTCAATATCATAATGTGTATGAAGCCATTGTTGATGGCTTGAAATCTAGTCATATCAATACATGGTTACAAGTAATCATTTTTTTTTTTTTTTTTGGTTAAGGCTTCGACTACTCAGGTCATTAGCCTGAAGTAATCATTTATAAAATTAATATTCAAATAGAATATCTGATATTGTTGTTTAGGTAATACCTCAACTGATTGCTCGCATTGACACGCCTCGTACACTAGTCAGTCGTCTGATTCAAGTTCAGCTAATCGATATAGGCAAACACCATCCTCAGGCTTTGGTTTATCCACTGACTGTCGCAAATAAATCTGCCAGTGCAGCACGTAGGAATGCTGCAAGAAAAATCTTAAAAACAATGTGTGAACATAATCCAAATTTAGTGCAGCAAGCAGTCATGGTTAGTGATGAACTACTTAGGGTCGCCATACTTTGGCATGAATTGTGGCATGAGGCCTTGGAAGAAGCCAGTAGGTTGTATTTTGGTGAAAATAATGTAAAAGGCATGTATGAAGTGTTAGAACCATTGCATGCTATGTTGGAAAAAGGACCTGAGACTCTGAAAGAAACATCATTTAACCAAGTATGTACTGAAAAATGTATTAACTATACATAAATATAATAACTAAAAAGTATATAAATTTTTTTATCTAGACATATGGTAGAGATTTGGTTGAAGCTTTAGAATGGTGTAATCGTTATCTGGTTTCTGGCAATAATCGTGACTTGAATCAAGCATGGGATTTATATTATCATGTTTTCCGTCGAATAACTAGGCAATTGCCCCAACTTACAAATCTAGAACTTCAGTATGTCAGCCCGCTGTTGCATCAAAGTCGTAATATGGAACTTGCAGTTCCAGGTTCATACATACCTGGTCAACCTATTGTCAGGATTGCTTACTTTCAAAGCTCATTGAGTGTAATCACTTCTAAACAACGTCCTCGCAAGTTAGTTATTAAAGGTAGTGACGGAAATGAATTTATGTTCTTGTTGAAAGGCCATGAAGATCTTAGACAAGATGAAAGAGTAATGCAACTTTTTGGCTTGGTCAACACACTGTTGCTTAATGACCCTGACACGTTCAGAAGGAATTTAACTATTCAGGTGCTTGTTATTTTCTACGTACATTATTCTTTAAATATCAATAAATTTGTGATTTTAATTTAAAAATACTTCCAGAGATATGCCGTGATACCTTTATCAACTAACTCAGGTCTCATTGGTTGGGTACCTCATTGTGACACATTGCATACTCTAATACGCGATTTCAGAGAAAAGAAGAAGACATTATTGAATATAGAACACAGAATCATGTTAAGAGTAATGTTTATAATATTATCAGTGTCTTAAAATTGTAATTAGTATTTCTTTTATCTTAAATATACTTGTTGTATTTTTTAGATGGCACCAAACTATGATCATTTAACATTAATGCAAAAGGTTGAAGTATTTGAACACGCTTTGACTAATAGCAATGGAGATGATCTAGCAAGGTTACTGTGGCTCAAGTCTCCATCATCTGAAGTTTGGTTTGATCGTAGAACTAATTACACAAGATCATTGGCTGTGATGTCTATGGTTGGCTATATACTCGGATTAGGAGACAGGTAAAATTAATTGCAATTATTTTTTATTTCCATTAAACAAATTTAAAACAATATAATAGCCCACCCAGGTATTAAATTTTTAAATTCTCGTTGTATCTGTATTATTTTGGTTAATACAATGTTTTACTTTCAGGCATCCTTCAAATTTGATGTTAGACCGTTTAAGTGGAAAAATATTACACATAGATTTTGGTGATTGTTTTGAAGTGGCTATGACACGTGAAAAGTTTCCAGAAAAAATTCCTTTCAGACTTACTAGAATGCTTATTAACGCTATGGAAGTATGTATAGCTTGTTAAACTGTTTTTGAGCAGTGGTAAATAGTTTTAATTGTATTATTAGATCACTGGTATTGAGGGAACCTACCGTAGAACCAGTGAAAGTGTCATGACTGTGCTTCGAAACAACAAAGACAGCTTGATGGCTGTTCTAGAGGCCTTCGTGTATGACCCCTTGCTAAATTGGCGTCTAATGGAGGCTGGCGTCTGTGCTCGGAGAACAGCAGCTGCAACTGCTGGTGCTACAGTTGTCGGGACAAATCCTATAAGTGCAGCCTCTGCTGCTACTACAGTTTCGGAAGAAACGAGCATGGCTACTAGTTTTGCAGCTTCTCTTAGTAAAAAAGCTGCTCCTATGAATGTTGGTCCGGGAGGTGATATTGGTATGTTAACCTTAATGCATTTATAAAGATAACACTATTATTGTATAATATGTTTGGTGCGTGGTGTTTAGGTAACATTGAGACTGAGCCAACTGAAGCATTGAACATGAAAGCTCTAGCTATCGTCACAAGAGTTCGTGAAAAATTGACTGGTAAAGATTTTATACATGAACAAGAACTAACTGTCCCCAGACAAGTAAATTTACTCATACAACAGGCCACTGCCAATGAAAACCTTTGTCAATGCTACATTGGTTGGTGAGTATATGAATTATAGGTTTTTGTTTTTTATTTTAATTTAATTTTTAAGTATTAATCAGATTGAAACTTAACAATTTAGTTAAATATAATTAATACTATTTAATACAATTAAATCCACTTTTATAAATAGGTACATAACTGTAAACCTAATATAAAATATCAGTGCTATTTTTGATTATTAAAAATGTATAATAAATATTAATATCTAGTTGATTAATAGAACTATAAAAAAATAATCTCTTAAATTATCATTTATGCTCCATTACTAAACAAAGATTTTTAAATATTCTAAAATCTTAAACAGTGTTTATAGAAAATGATAATAAAAAGAAGATAAGATCATTGTAAGACATCAGAAGATTTGCTCACTCTTAATTTATTATTTCCTATTTTGTATATTGTTATGTTTCAAATCACATACAATAAATCAAAACAAAAGTATGATTCAATAAAAATAATTGTAAATTCTTAGTAAATGTTAAACTAATTCTTAGTAAATGTTAAACTAATTCTTAGTCAATGTTAAACTATCTTTTATCAATTGAAATTAGCATTTCTTCTTTCTTAAATTTGTAGCTAAAATTCTTAAACTATCATAATATTACGATTAAGTTATAGAATTTCATTTTTTTATATAGTTCAATGTCTTAATTTTCAGGTGTCCGTTTTGGTGAAATTTCATACTACGTCTACTGTTACAAAATTACACAATATACTATACATTATCGTTATTACATTTTTTACATTAATTTAAGATTAAAATTATTTTAAGAATGTTTAATGTAGGTATATAAAATGTGTATATACTTTTTGTTTTTATTTAAAATGATTTCGGTTTTTTTTACACTATTGCATTTAAACCAACTTGGTACATTTGTAATTTGAACTTTTATTTTTAATTTTAACGTTTTTATGTTTTTGTACAAGCCTATGTTATTTTTATTTGATGCCAAGATTCAGTCACATACTACTCATTTGTACAAAAATGTATATCAAAATCTTTTTATTAAAACACAATTAATAAAATATCTAAACTAAAAATGATTGATACAAGTTCACACACTTGATGATGTATAAATATAGTTATTTAAATGTCTTTATATTAAAGGAAATCAATATTTATTTGATCTGTATCAGAATTTTTTTGATTAGGTACTTGGTTTTTTATTGTGTTAAAATAACTTGAAAACAAAAAAAAATTTAACAATTTTCACCACTCATTGTATAAATATAATCAGCTTTCTTTATTATTGTAAAACTAGGTAATTAAAAAAACCATCATAAAAATAATTGTTATGAAAAGTAACAATATAAATCGATAATATTCGTTTATAATTTTAATGGGGATGTATTATTTTCGACAAAATAAGTGGTGGGCTGGAAAATGTAAATTGTAAAAAGTAGAGGAAAACCATTTCACCTTACCCCCCCCCCCCCCCACTTTGACCACTGATCAGAGCATTTCAGTGTGTTTTCAGTGATGTCTTCCGAAATCCCCATCCGGTCACTGTGCACGACCAATGTATTCGTCGAGCTGTGGACTACAAAATGTAATGTTCCAACCAATATGCTGTTTCAGGCGCGTCATGATTCCTTCTGATCCGTCGACAAGGTGGTGGGGTTTAATGCCGAGTATCGGTCATAGGCGCAATTTGGACAACTGATTTAGGGGGGGGGGGGGGGGGTTAAATTTATAAAATCAATACAGACTCGCGGGGTCTCCACCCCCGCACGCCCTCACCACTTGTTATAATTTTTACGGTAATAATATATTACAAAAACATTTAGTTTCTTACTCAACAGTAAAAACAAAATATTTGATAAATGAAATACAATAATATACAACTCAATGCTAATTAATTATAAAAGTAAAATAACATAGTTACGCAGTGTTAAATCTTATAATTGCAAACAGTGATTAGACATAGCGAATTTATTTAATATATCTTCATTTTTAATACTACCAGAAATGTCCTTTTCTATATTTATCACAGAATCATTTGAAAATCTATCTTGATGCATAGATGTGCGTGACCAATTTTTATTTTCTTCATAGCTGAAAAAGACCTTTCACATGTACTAGAATAAATCGGTATAGTGAGAGACAAAGATAAAAAAAGTATATAAATTTGGATATACTTTTAAATCTACAACTAATATAATTTCCTCTAAATCAAAATTCAATTTTTTACATGTAAAACAGTTTTTTGAAACCAAAATTTCTGAATGAAGGTCGAAGAGCATCTACATCCACATTTACAAGACCCTAAAAATAAAACAATAGGTATATTTATCTAAATGAAACAAATATAAATTCAATCTTAAGCAATAGAATATTTTCTTTATAATGTTCGATGAAATATTTACTCTGGTCATAGTTCAGTTTATGAAAACTATCAATAGATGAAACCATATTTAAACTTTCAGGTGAGAATATTTTTTTTAAGTTAGTAATAATGCAATCTATAATTTGATAATAATCAGTGCAACTCTTACGATAAATATCTGTAAAATATCCCATAGTTATTTTTTTTTTATTTTGATAATATTTTTATTAGGTAGATTTAAGAATGAATATATTTAAAAACTTAGGGGGCTTAAATAAAACTAGGGGGGCTAAGCCTCCCTAGACCCCCCTCAATTGCGCCTATGGCATCGGTGTTCAGACGAGTTCGGCTGCAGGCGATGCACCCGCAGAGATCGGTTCACGCCGTCTGCCGCCTCATCGGAGCTATTGCATGGTTTCAGAGTCCAGGAACTGTACTTTGATGGTTTTTACGGTTCTGATTACCAATTTTCAACCAGATATCTTAACATTTGCTTAAGACTAAATAAGGAAAAATATACAAATCACTGTCACACGTAAGGAAGTAGTAGTTGTTTCCGTTTCAAATAAGAAACCGAAATTAATCTTAAAAAACCTTTCCATAAAAGTAAAAGTATCGGTTCTGGTAAAGTTCCGGTTTTCAAATTAATTTAAAAAAGGGTTCCGGTATACAATTAATTTAAATAAGGGTTTTTGTGAGGTTCCGGTTCCAAAACCGGTCCTTTTCGGTAAGGTTCCAGTCCTCGTTTCAAACGATTCGCTGGCGGTCGACCTATTGCAGCAGGAGCATGTTTCATTCGAGCAGCCTGTGAGTGCAGGAACTACCAAAATCGTTATGGCCAATTACGCCAGTCCTGCATTTCGAATCTCGGTCACGGGTGGCACTTCTCTCCGGGCAGACACCTGTCTGGAGAGAGAGGTCGCCACCCCCCGACCGGGCATAACCTAACCTACGAATGCCCAAATCAAAAATGTTGCCAAAAACAAACACACACGTGTAAACAAAATCTACAGTACCCTCCCCCACAGTACCACAGGCTAATGACCTTAGTAGTTGAAGCCTTATTGCCTTAGCCCTTAACCCTAATAAAAAATATTAATTAATTAATTATTACAATATTAAGATCTGAGGACAACAACTAGACATCTCCTATCAATACAATTTTTCAGGAGGCACTTTAAACTGTTTTTAAAATTAACAAAACGTATATTTAGATCTAACTTAAATTCGTATTAGTAGAAGCCAGTGACAAGTTGTTAAAATCAAATTTTTTTTGTTTAAAAAAAAAACAAAACTAGGAGATGTATTGTTGTTGCACTAAGAAATGATATACATATTCGTTACGAGTAAGAATAATGTTATTAATATGAAAAAAGTGTAGGTATACTTACATACATCATTGTTAAAAATCACTTATTTTCAAAGGAAATAATATTTATTTTTCATAACGTACCTACTTATTATCTCAAAACCAAATAATAGAACTTGGAGGTATTGTCTTGTTGCACTAAAATCAAAACCAGATAGGTATCTCCATTCATATGATATCTTTGTATTTAACAGTCGGATTTGTCTAATTTTATTATTGCACCAAGCGAAGCAGGTTTTTTTTTTGATTATGTACAATCAAAATCTAATTTTTACCAAAATATAGAGATGTCTTGTTGTTACCCCCAGATAATACTAGTTTAATTGTATCATTGTTTTTGTAATTTTTTTTTAGGTACTGCGGCGTACCTACTGCACATGAAAGTATAAAGATAAAGTATGTAGATAAATATTGACTGTGAACTTATAATATAATCTGAAAGGTTATAGGTATTACGCATAATTTAATACATAAATACATATGGGAGTAGGAAAAAAAGTCTAGATTTATTATCAATACAAATAATATAAGGTAAATTAATAATAATATGTAATATAATTTAAAATTAATAATACTGAAAAATAATTAGTTAATTTAACAAATTAACGATATAAGAATGTAGCAAATATAATTTAAAACTAATAATTTGTTAATATTCATTTCGTTTAAGAATACAGTGGTCAATGTTAATTAAAAATTCTTTCACTGATATTTCATTATCGGCCATTCTAGATCTTAAGGATCTTAAACGTTCACCGGTATGGTGGTGTTACCAAACTTCCGTCTTTTGGTGCTGAAATACCTTATCCTAATTAGTACACCGCTTTTTTAGCTCTATCTTATCCTTCCTTACTCTTCACGCATTTTAGAAAGGGTGCGTGTGTCCAACAAGATGTGTAAACGGTTGTTCTAACTTTCGTAAATATTGGTAGTACGATGTTGACAGTATATTGTAGTTTAATGAACGTTACATATTTGAATATTTCTATAATAGAAATAACAGTTTTTATTTTAAAATGTTTTATTCATATCTTTTACTGACTTTTTATAGTACCATTGACGTATGTGAAATCTAATGAAAAATGTTTGTACATTTATCGACAAAAAGGTAAAAAAAAAATGTTGGCAATAGTAGGTACGTTTTGGATTTACACTCCACTTATTAATATATACAGCAGATTAGAATCCTTGACATGAAAAAAAAAAATAAATATTCACCTAACTCATATTATATGGACGTAATGATGTATCGATCGTAATTATTATGTAGTTACTAGTTAAATAATTACGTAATGAAAACGGTATATTATATTATTATTTTTTTTTTTTATTATTTTTACTTATTCTTCAAGACTGAACCAGTATGAATTATACAATCAAAAGGTCAGTATGAAGTTGGAACACTGCACTGCTCTAAATATATATACTGTCATTCAGATCGTTTATTTGCTGAAGCAACGTGTGTTACTGCAGTATACACTACTTGTGGCGTGGTTAAGTGATTTATTGTGAATAAAATATATTCGACAGTTATTTTATCCGGACAAAAGAAATGGATCGTTGGACTGACAGAGTCGTATTGGTGACTGGAGCTAGTTCAGGGATCGGACGGTCAATCGTGGTCGAACTGTCCAAATACCCTTTGAAAATCGTCGCTGTGGCTCGGAGAATCAACTTGTTACAAGTATTGCTAGAACGACGTTCCCTTATAGTCATATAGAACATAATAATATTATTACTAAACATAGTATCAAATATGTAAACAATGTTAAACTATTGATTGGTATCTATTAGGATTTAGAGAGTGGTTAAACCATTATATATATTATTACACCTCTTCTATTTTTCCTTTTGTTATATTGGCATTTTGCTGACCATTTAGGCTTATGCAATCAACTGTCTCTATGGCTCTATATCATTCACAAGTATATCTAATTCAAAAAACCAATAACATGCATTCACAGATAATTTCTTACCTTTATTTTTGATACTCATTTTAACATTAAAATTTGAAGCTAGTTGGAGCACAACATTGGTTCAACTGAACACAAATTTGGTATGTTGTATATTTGTAAGACGGAGGTAACACATGGGTGTGTGTAATGGTAGCTTTTTAAGAACTTCTCCGACTAAATTCGTTACTTACATACAATTATTTTATAATCTATTTCTTTTTTGCCCAAATATTCCAAAGTCATCACACTAGTAAGTAATATAAGTATAAATGTATAATACACTTGAAACAATAAATATTTTATTTAAGAATGTAATAAATCATTAGGTTATTATGATAACAGTACGGTTTAAAAAAAAAAAAAATACAAAAACTAGTATAAAATTAAATTTTGGTAGGTATTATGACTATGTAAATTTGAACTTCAAAATTGCATATAGTTATATCACTTATATAATATCAACTATAGAGTGCTCGGCAGTTGATGAGATTTCCAAAATTCAAAACTTCTGCGATTTGTTATGATTTAATATTTTTTAACATTGAACCATAAAGTTAACGAAATATTAATTACCATCTTGAATCCGTCTCCTACGTACAGGAACTTTCCGACGAGTTACAGTCATCTGTGGCTAAAATCTACCCGGTTCAATGTGATTTGACTCGCGAATCGGAAATATTGAATATGTTCAAGTGGATCGAAACCACCATCGACCAAGGAGTGTCGGTCATGATCAATAATGCCGGCACAATGATTAAAAGCAAAATTTTGGGTGCGTATATAAGTAATATAATATTATGTAGTATGTACTGCAGCTTAGGCAATAGGCACTGTGCAGCACCAGGGGTTTAGTTTTATTGTGAAAGGGGTGGGGGTCAAGGGCAGTTTAATTTGCCCTGGAGTGAGCTTTAAAAGAAATTCAAATATTTTTAATACATTTATGATCCTATATAAGCAGATATGTACATAGGTATATCTATATATTATTTTAAAAAATCAAATTCTACAAAAATAAATTTAAAATATTCACCTACAAGAAATTAAATGCCATTAACTTAACATGCAGTATGAATATTTTTGTAAGCTGAAGCGCTTTGTAACTCAATCTTCCAAACTCCAAGTCAAGACGTATGTATTTATTTTCTGTTGATAGCCATAGTATATTTTACATCAATATTGTGGGGTATGGTATTGGTGGTTACAAATTATTAAAGTATCTTATAATATTTTACAATATTTTGTGGGAATTTACGTAGATCAAATTGCGTGTGGCTGATAAAGATTAAAAATAATGCATTTAAGTCGGGTTTTATTTTTGGTGCGTGTAAGTTGCGCTAACTTACAGTAGTAAACTAACATATATTGCACGTTTTTACTTAATTTACTTACCTAGTTACCTAATGTATATCTTGATGAAATTGTTTGGTATGGCCATATACCATAAGTGATCAGTGATCAGTGATCAGTGATCGAAAAATACGAAAGTACTAAGAAATTGATGTTAAATAAATATAACAAAAATACGTTTTGTTACCTAAATATCTGGGTTTAAAATCATTTAATTTAAAGCTCATGTTTCAGACGGTGAAACAAATGACTGGAGATATTTGTTCGATCTCAACGTTATAGCAGTAACTACATGCTGCAGGGAATCACTCAAATCGATGAATAAATATGATATTATAGATGGACACATTATAAATATAAACAGGTAGAGTACCTATAAATTGAGAATAAGCATAACACTTATCATTTTAACACCTAACCAATGTATGATGTTAATTGTATTTAAGATTTACTGGTTATATATAGGTACCACTAAAATATATATTCAGATATTCTATATACTTTTATTTGAAATAAATAATTTATTTAAACAAGTATTGTGATAGTATAGACATTTAAACATGCTTTGATTTAATAATTTAAAAATAAATATTATATGTATTTTGACTACATTAAATAACACAAATTACAATCAATAATCAATATTTAATACTATATTTGTATAGGTTATATATTATTTAATTATTTAACTGTATTCATATTGTATACCTACTCAGTATTCTTAATAATTTCTCTGTTAATGTTATCATGCAGTGCAACTTTGTATAAACTAAAAAAGAGGAAAACCCGTAATCTGATTGGTAGGTATTTTTTTTAGCACCGCTGGGTACACAATGCTACCACTCTCGGGACAGAAAGTGTACAATTCGTCGAAAACTGCACTTACGTATTTGACTGAAGGGCTTAGACACGAACTTGCTCATGCTGGGTCGAAAATCAAAGTAACTGTAAGTCTCAAGAATAGTTGTGGTTAAAAACCATGTTTGTAAAATTTTTATCTGTGGGCACGAAATTTAAATACCTGTAGGTTTAATACATTTTAAACAGTAATAATAATTAGTAAAGGGCCTGGAGTGGCTCGGTGGTTGGCCTCAGTCACTTACGTGTTCTGAGTTCAAGCATCGGCCGGCGTCGCTAGATCCCGGTTTGGTGACCACCTGGGTTTTTAGTGACGAATCCTAGCCCCACGTATACGTGTTTCTCAACCAACCGTAACCCCAATAATAAAATTCTAATGGCTATAGTTGCCGATGCTTAAGGTCAGAAAGTGGGTAAGTGGATGTCGCTCTGATTTACAGTAGGTTACAAGTGGGTCACTGTAATGGATGGTGTTGAATTTGAATTCAATGATATATAATATCATTGTATAAGAAAAACGATTCTGAGCGAAAACCGTTTGTCAGCCTATTATATTACTAAGCATATTTGTTGATATTATTGTGAATAAAGTAATTTACATGGAACCTCAATCCTATTAGCTATAAAAGTTGGACATTTTATACATTTTTAACTACAAAATAATTATTAAATTTTAAATTTGATAAATTTTGTCAAAATTCGAACTTTAAATGCTTAAAAAAAAAAATTGTGCCTATGTATTTTTAATAATTTTTAACTGCTATTGTAACAATATATCAGGAGCCTTGCATTAAATTTTCAAGCTTTTTTACCTAACAAATACAATTTTATTGATATTTATAGAAAAAAAAAACTAAAAAAATTGAAAACTGACCATGTCCGTAAACAGCTCAAAAAGAGTCAAAATATTTTCAAAATGTTATGGTATAGAAAATGAAAATATAAACATAAAACAGTCAGTGAACATTTCATGTATATACGTTCATTTGTTTTAGATTTACACCAAAAACCAAAATCGATTTTGTGGAAAAACAAATTTTGCGTAAAAATTCCCGTTTTTCCTTAATTTTTATGTTGTTTTTCCCGGCGCTTTTGAAAAATATTGGGAATTTTAAAATTTGACCTACTCAATGCACCAACAATATTCACTTTCCCATCGAACAAGTTACTGAAGTTGAAAATCGAAGCATTATTTCGTTTGCTTATCGTTGTACAGACTACAGAATTACAGACACAAAAATTAAAAAAAACACATTATTGTAAGATCAATACATTCATCGTTCCACTCAGAATCTAATAAAATAGTAATAATAATTAGTAAATAATTGATTCCGGTGTACCTAATGGCTAATACAATATCTATTGGAAAGATATTCAATTTTTTTGTTTTTTATAATTATTATAATCACTTTGTCGATGTCTGGATAATAAAATAATTCGTATTTTATGTGGCATTTGTTCATATAGAGTATCAATCCCGGAAAAGTAAACTCTGAAGCTGTCGGAAGTGTCGGAGGAAATAAAAAATCTAATTTGTCCATGAAGCCCGAAAGAGTTGCTTCCATGGTGATCGTAGCATTAACTCAACCGACAGATATTGTGGTAAGCAAAATTTAAAATAGATCACTTCGAAAACAATTAAATTGATTTAATTAATATATATAATAATATATATATATATACATAATATATAAATAAACTTCTAAATGCATGACACTCTTGGTCGCTAAAATGTTGTACTCAATTGAGAGGGTTCAGTATGTAGAATATTTGTAGGTTATTTCCAAAAAAAGTCCACTGCCAGTGGGTGATTCCTATTTAGAGGTATCCGTTAGGGAAGGTGTCACTGTATAGTGTATATAATATATATAATATTATAGACAAACTATTCACGAATTAAATTACGATATGAGTATATAATAGTTAAAATTATAATTACAATAATTACAGAATTATTCATGAAATGTATTTTAAAATGTTTATAAATAATTGTATATTAATCTTTCATTCGTCAACATCGAACGAGTTACCTACTTACCTATCAAAATATAAATAATGTATAAACCTAATATTTAAAATAATATAAATAAAAAAAATTGTTATGTATAGTCAATAGTTTTTTCACACATTATTTTTGTTTCGGAAAATAATTAATTACCAAGTTTCTAAACAAACGATCTTTAAGTCTGCACAGAAGACAGAAGGTCAAAAGTACCAACTATATAATATGCAGTATCTATTTACATTGTTGATTGATTTGATGATATAATTATAATATGAATTTTTAGATTTTCCTTATAGCTTACGTGCAAATTTTACTAGGAAGACGCCAAAAATGCTGAAAAACGTATACAACCAAAAGCACCTTGTTTCTATGAAAATGTTGAAATCACGTTGCTTCTTAGACTATCACAACTCTATTCGAAATCATTTTTGAACGCATTGATATTTTATTGTTATAACGCTTTTAAACGAGATCAATAATTAATACACGAATACACCTTAGTATCACCTTTTAGATTCTGAGCGAAGCGAAATTCATATTTTAACAACATTTGATATTCACTCGATTTCTCGTGTAACGATTTTCTTATTTTATCATTGATTTAAAAAATTTAACACCATCCATCACAGTGACCCCTTTGTAACCTACTGTACAGCAGAGCGGCATCCACTTACCAATCTTTTTTATTTTAAATTAACGCACGGCGACTACACGTACAAATATAATGATAGAGATAAGAATATAATATGATATAATATACACTATTTCATTCGGATACATATCCATATAGTATGTACCTAAGTTAACTGGTCGTAAAACGATGTATAATAATTGTCTTGTTCATGTTTCAGATAGGCGAATTGACCGTTCTGTCTGTGGGTGAAACCATGCAAACGTATCCTCCACCCATCATATCCTTAAAGTAATACTCGGTAGTCGGTATAATATATTTTTTTATACGTAAGATCTACGACTTTGAAGAACACGTGTGTAGGTACATATAAATATAATATAATATAGTATTATGTTGGTTGTGAGTTGGTTACCATAATTATAAGATCGAAATTAAAAATATTAATAAATATTGTAGTTGTTTAGAATTTAAGATATTATATAAATCACGCGAATGTTAATTCAAATATATATTTATATGGTATAATAATTATAATACGTAATTTATTCATTCCAGTTGTTCAATGAAGAATTTTTTTCTCAAAATGCAGATATAGGTAGTACTTTTTATAACATAATAGGTACTCGTGCTAGATTGCAATTATATAAAAATTGAATAATTTATTGTTTTGTTAAAATGTAAACAACCAATGGGCCATTAGCTCGCTGTTGATTCATTAAATCTTTAGTGAATGTTTATGGAACATTAGAATACAAATTACTATCCCCCGATAATATTGAAACTTATGATTATTTTCAAAATAAATTTGAAAACAGTAGGTAATTACAAATAAGACTACCTCACGGATTATTATATAATTATTGACCGTTGAAAAAAGTTACGAGATATAAAAGTGCAGCAACATTCTGCAATGCACATAATATTGAATGTCATGTAATAATGCAAAAACTCTAAATTGTATTATGGGTAACCGGAAATGCAGTTCTCGAGTGCTATAATATATGAATTTGTAGGCCCCTAGCTGTAAATCTCGATAATTTAACCATTTTGCATCAGTGTGGCGATACAACATGTTTGGTGACAAATAAGAATGCACCATATAGATTGTTCGATATTGATTAAATTATTTTGGTGAAATGGTTAACGGGGAATGTAAATTATGTGGAAATGTTTCCGCAATCAATTTCCGATAGAATTTATCAAAGTTAACGATTTGAAATAGAATTTGTGTAGTATATAGTAATTAAGTACTACGACTGCAGTTATAGTAGTTGTGTTGGTGGAACCATGGTATCGTTTGTGGCAGCGGGTCAGACGTCAATGTCGATGATGGTCGGCTGTATGGGTGTCATGGTTGGTGACGGCGACAGGTCGAGGGCGTCGAGCGGCGACGGTGGCCGGCGGAACGACGGTGACGGCGCAGAAGCCGCAGGTGGCTTAGCAATGGCTGACGCCGTTAGGGAAGGCGTCCGTGACGTAGACGTCTGCGTGGTTGGCGAAGGTGATGGTGCCGGTTTAGGGGACGGTAACAGACGGACGACGTCGGCCACGCGCGCGTTGTCCGTGTCGCTGTCGTCCGATTCGTAGTTTTCGATGTCGTCGTGGTCGTCGTCGTCATCGATGTCCACATGCAGCGACCGGAAATGTTCGAGCTCGCGGTCGGCCGACGATTTGACGTACAACGGTAGACTGTTTGAGTGGCCCGTCTGATAGCTCATAATATTCGACGACAGCGGCGCACGGCTGGGTGGCGGCTGAGGTCGGCAAGGCAGCGGCGCCGTCGGTGATGGCCGTTGGACAAAGCCGACAAACGGTGTCTTCGACGATGCGGTCGCCAGGCCACTGTCGTCACCAAACGAGGAGGACGCAGACGGCGGCAAACCGAACGGCGATGGTGACGATGACAAGCCAAGCGACGATGGTGGTGGTGGCGTGCCCAGCGTGCCCTGCCAATGATAGTACTTCTCACTGTCTCCGTAATCACCCGAATCTGAAAGAGAACAACGAAAAAAAAAAACAAAAAAAAATTGACTGTTAGGTAGGTGGTTTTTGCAAGGTTTATGGGTTTTTTTGGAATTTTTTTTTTTTGGAGGGGAGGGTTTTCGACACCTAGTGCCCACGATCATCGTCAGTGCTCATCGTCATTGTCTGCTGACTCGGGGTTTGCGATCGATTCGTGGGATTTCACGGTGAACGGACAAACCGACATTGCATAAACGCTTGTTTTAAACGGTCTACAAAATAATCACAATAATCGTCAAAAACGTCATCTGTATGGAAAGAAACTAAACGGTTGTAACGCTTCGTAGACTCAGATTAAAATTATGTAATTTCGACTATCGACATCAAATAATAAAATTCTGCAGAATTCGGTCTATCTTTTATTTTTTTATATGTTACATAAAGAGTGCGTTTTTTTCGTATACGTTCATGTATCTAATCGTTATTGATTAACTTATTGTGCAGGTCAAATTTGTGCTTTTTTACCGATCTGTTAATCTTTACGATAAACATAAGGTTAATATTTTTTTAAAGCACGGTTTTCTCCAATTTTAACTTTGGATACCTACTTAAAACAAACAATATAACCTGCGTTCTGCCACGGGGCGAAGTTACAACGATTAGAGTATAGGTACATATTTTATAAATTCATACTATCTATAGATAGTACATATATGTGGGATAAAATTCTCAAAATTGTATTTTTTTGTTTAATAAAAATAATTTTGGTGCTTTTTTAAGTATTTTTTGTTTAGGCTTCTTAGTACTTAATGTTTTATGTTCTTCTCAGAGTATTATAGACCCACAAAATCCTAACTCTAATATTATAGTAATATCATAATATTTAAGTAGGAACACGTCAATGCACGTTCTTATACCTATCGCACACAACTATCGCGGGCGCAGAGTGTACAAGACCCTCTACAACCGTGTTTGGCGTTAAATAATGATATTAAATAAACAAAAAATTCAGTCCACCAATATAGGGTCAGTTTTCGTCGACGCACCATTAACCGCGTCGGGCGCCTTGAAGAACGGACTGGACGGCGACGGGAACTTGAACCCCGACGGGCGGCTGCTGTCGTAGTCGCCGTTGTTGTCGCTGTTGTTGTCGCCGTCATCGTCGTCGACGTTGTTGTTGTTGTTGTTGTTATTGACGTCGTTGAACTTGTTGAAACCAAAGTTCAACGACAGCGGCTGTGGTCGCGGCAACTGCGGCGCGAACGATTCTCCGTCAACATCCGACTCGTGCTCGGACGATAGGGACAGCGATTGCGGCTGCAACGCGAACGGACGCGGTTCGTCGTCATCGTCACCACCGCCACCGCCATCAGACTCGTACTCGGATTGTTGCTGCTGATGCGGAGGCGGCCCCGGTAACCGTTCTGGGCCGCTGTGGTAACCGTGGTCGCGGTTGGGTGACTCTTCACCGTCGGGTCGGACGTACCGGACGGACGCTCGGAAACCGTTTTTAGGGTCGGCCGTGTACAGCACCCGCCTTAACACGCCATCTGGTTCCATTACGGTATACTCGCCGGTTACATGCGAACCGTCCCGCGTCTCAGAGTGACCGTGGCTGTCGCCCGTGTTTGGGTTCTCCACGCCATATGCGAACGAGTAATGGGGTTTCGCCTGCGGTACAACATATACAAGATTAATGATCGTTGTAATATGGGTATAAATAAATGGGAGTAGCCCATTTGCGCCACGAGAGTTGAGGGCATTTGCGCTCAAAATAAAATAAAATATTTTCTGCGTTATACAGTATAAATCACTAATATAACATATAACATTGCCCGACATAGTCAATGAAAGCTGAGAAAAAAACGTAATAAGTTTATTATAAAATATAATATAATATTGGTAAAAAAACTACATATTTGAAAATAATATTATAGGTACTAGCCTTGATATTCAATTTTTTTTAAAAATTGTGAATGTCAATAGTACAAATACAAACATTTATTAATTATAATTAATTCTCTTAAATGAATAGTCGATTGTTTTAAAAGTATTCTATACTATTTGAATTTTTTCCCCATACTCATTCCACGTTTTATAAGTAAATTGTATTCGTTCATTTTTGTCTTTACGTCTTGGCTCTTAATCTTGATCATAAAATAATATTTTAGATTTTAAATATAGTTACCCAATAAATTGCAACATTGCCCGATTTTTCCCCGTTCTAAATCAGGTGCATATAGTGTGTCATACTGTCATGATTTGGGGAGAAAATGGTCTACGAAAATAGTTTTGGGCACAAATGACTTGTGTATCAATACATTTTATATAATATGTCAATACCCGTGAACAGGGTGATTGACCATCCCCGCTTTTTCCTTTATTGATACATTTATTCAAATTCTGATTTTGGGAATTAATAAGTATTGTACAATGTTTGATATTTTTAAATCCTTCGATTCTCTATATTATATTTTAAAAAGAGTTCTGGAATGATACAAATTTATTTTTTTTTACAACGAAAATGGCTCTAACAAAAAGCTGTTTTGTGCCGAAAGTGGTTATAAGCTGATGATTTTTTTTGATAATGCTTATGAATGTTTAATATTTATGTATCTAAATCGATTTTTGAACGAGTTATTGAATATAAATAACTCTTAACTAAGTCTGGTTGTCTAGTAGCATCATTGCTAACCACCATATTTGTGCATTACGAGTTGCAACCACACTGAAGTTTTTACTTTCTAATAGATTTAAGATTAATATTTTTAAAAATCATGGGAAATATCATCGCAAACTGATAAAAAATTAATAAACTCTTTATTTTATTGGTCTAGATAATATATAAATAATATTTATCACGTTTGAATATATTATACTATATAGATAGGGTGGTCCTTATTTTTGAACTTTCGAATTTTTGATTTCTTACCTTCCCATTTTGTTCATCACTATAAGTTAGTTTTTACGTTAAATTTGGTCATGATTACTTAACTCCTTCACGTGCCACAATAGGGTTAAACATTTTCAAAATAGGGTTTGTAAGTCAAATTTTTAGTTTAATTTGAATAATATTGAATTTATTAAAAAATATATGATAAGTAAATTATAGAATGATAGATTTGTAATAAAAAGTATGTTTATACAATTTTTTATAAATCTATTATTTCCGAAGAAAAATATTATAGGTATCCTATGGGCTACCGCCTATCAGGACCATATACGAAAAATGCTGGAAACTATCAAACGAATTCATACAAATACCTAGCTTTTTAAATTATGACTTAAAAAAATTACAATTACAATTGTTGATCTACTGGAATAGGTCTTATAGAAACGTTGTACAGATTCTAAAAACTCATCAAATGGGTAATAAACAAAATAAACTCATGCAATAATGTTGTTTAGAAAAAGTTTAACGAATATAATATTATAATTTTTATATTCATAGCAAAATTAAGTGAATGAATAGGACCATAGGATATCACACTATCAAACGTACACGATAGTTGATGTAGATTTGGGAGACTCATTATGTATCACCTAAAATTATTTTTTCAAACGGGCGCACACGAATTGCGTACCAAAACAGGTAAACGAACCTTTTTGAACGAATTGCGTCCCGGACGCAATTCGTGTTACCTTTTTATCTACAGTTGAGTGGTTCTTAAAATGACATTGAAATAATAAAGATATGTCTGTGAAAACATAATATCGTATACAATAAATTGTCATATTCACATATTTTTAACAAATTTAAATTGTAAAATCATAATATCATAGGTATAAATGGTCATATTCACATATTATTTTTAAAAAAAAATTAAAGCTGTGAAAACATAATTTCTTATGTTACTTATTGATTGGAAAGTCCGTATGGTCCGTAATATTTTTATAAAAATATCTATAAAAGTAAAAACCACTAAAAGCTAGTTTTCATATAATAATAATATTTGTGATAAATATTTAAATTGTTAAAAAATTTTAATAAATTTGGAAACCACTAAAAAATATCTTAAGGCAAAAAGTAACATGAATTGCGTCCGGGACGCAATTCGTTCAAAAAGGTTCGTTTACCTGACTTGGTACGCAATTCGTGTGCACCGTTTCAAACACTTACGACATTTTTTTTTAGAAATCATAATTTCTTAAAACACCTCATTGTTGTACACATTAAACATAGCTTTTCCGCAGACCCCCTCCTCTCTTATACAATATGTGTAACCATATTTATTGCGTTTTACTAAGGATTATAATACATGTTTTGGACATTTAACATTTTTAGTGCATGTACTTTCAAGCCCTAGACTATATAACTAGTATAGGTACTGGTTTAGTGGTATATTCAATTTTAAATAGAAACATTTTTATAATAAACTTATATTATACAATAAGATAGATGCATAGGTATTATAAGGTGTTAAGACAATTGTATTAAAATGTTTTATAAAAAATAATTCTCTAGTTCACTATATAGGTTACTTATGAATTAATTTTGATTTGTTTTCAGGATTTCGATCCCGACCAGTTATAATAAATAAATAAGATTAGGTATTTTTTGTAATCAAATGTTATGTGGCAGTAGATTATGGTAAATCATATAAGAAGTTATCTAATATTTATTTATTATATTATCCTGAGCAGATCGATTAACGTATTTATTTTACAATGATGTATTGATGTGTGTTTTGTTTATTGTATCTGACGTAGTCTTTAGAATCAGTAAAAATTACGATTCTTCAACTTTAATCCTAACTTTCTGGTAAGGTTAAAACAGTAAAAGTAAAAATATACCACTACTTTTCAAAATACAAGTGTTTTAAGTTCGAAATTTTACAAAACTCGTTAAAATAACATAACATATAAATAACATATAAATGTTCAAAATATTGTGAAAACAAAAATGTACACAATTTTCAAGTTTAATATAGCTAATATACAATACTTATAATTTAACACAAAGTTCCTCATAAGTTTTCCTTACAGAAATCTTTTTTTTTTTTTTTAAGACATTTAAAGTTCAACATTTGTATTAAATGTTGGATAATCAAATAAAAAATAATATTATGCTTTTAGGTTTTTATTGTAATTAAAAAATATTAAGTTACCTACTTGAAAATTTACCCATTGCTATTATACTCATTATTATTTTCTATACGCAATGAAAATTTAAAAATATTTAGATTCATTTTAAGCTATTTATACAATTATATACCACGATCCGTTCTACTGTACGTCGGTATTGCATGAGTTATAACTTAATAAGTTGATAAGTGATAACAGTACATATGAAATAATATTATAATTATCATTATATATTATAGATGATTTGCTTATCATAAAAATTAGTTAAATCCACCTATAAATACTAAAAGAAAAATAAGTTACTAATGAGTAATAGAAATATATTATTAAAATTTATTATTCATTGAACTTTTTTATTTCACCAATGCTATGAATTAAACCGGAAATATTAATTTATTTTATTAAAAATATTATTGAATTGAAGTTTTTGTCGAAATAAAATTTTTACTAATTCTTAGTTATTATTAAGTTTGAAAATAAATCTTAGTGGCAAACCATTGTGCACACCACACACTCTTTTTATTGAATTATATATAATACATTGGTATACACATTTAAACTATAGGTAAGTACCCAGATCAATCCAATCCCAGTCGGCAGTCCTATACTCATAATATATGGGAATAAAATAAAATAAGCTGTACATTACCACATAATCTGGCCCGTAATGATTGCTTTCTTCGTTTGCACCTTCGAATTCTGAGTACGAAGATGCCGGCGAAGACGGACTCCACGGTTTGACTTCGTGTACTTGGCCGGAAACGGGTCCTGTAAACGTGCTCCAAGCGTACGAGGCAGGTATGACTTCGATGGCATACGATCGTAACGTGAACCAACATAATGCAACGGTCTTAAAGTGAGATAAATATAATTACAATTTATTCTTAGTCCTTTTATTAGTACGAATTGTTTGCCTTACGTGTAGGACGACGATCATTTCTGATAACCGATTGTTTTGTTCATCAATCCATTTGCAGGATGATTATGTTGTTCTGACAGTATCGAACGTAATCGTAATAATAATAAC
The DNA here is from genome assembly GCF_019925205.1 of Metopolophium dirhodum. Taxonomy (NCBI): domain Eukaryota; kingdom Metazoa; phylum Arthropoda; class Insecta; order Hemiptera; family Aphididae; genus Metopolophium; species Metopolophium dirhodum. The sequence continues at coordinate 12,705,234 of NC_083561.1, forward strand.
TGAATTCGTTTGCGAGATAATTCGATGCGTTTCGTAATCTCCCACTTCGGGATCGTCGCTTACGATGGATGATTTTTTGCTCCAAATAAATCATTAACCGGCATCACAGATCAACGATCTCGTCTCAAAATAATCGTAAGTCTTGGCTAAATACCTACATAATAATAATTATTAATCGATTAAAATAAAATCATATTTCAATTTTTATCGTCATTGCGGAAATATTTCGTTGGTGCAAATAAATTGCTTATTTGGTAACGGATCACTACGGTCGTTCATTATATAACAGTTAATAATAAATTATTGTTATATGAATTAAATTTGAAAAAAAAATTAATGATATTCGTTGCTTAGACTTGTGCAATCAATAACCACTACACATTTTGGCATTTAGTGGCGCCGAAGTCCAAAATTTTACCTATGACATTAGACACCCCCACATAAAATGTTGACACCCACCTATTTCTTATAATTACCTTACCATAAACCAAGTATAGTTTTTATGTTGTCTATTAAACAAATTTTCATAAAATAACTATAGAATGACAAAGGGGACTCCCATATCTACTAAAATCACCAGTTGTCATAGGTAAATCTATATTTTGGCGCCACTATATATACGTATATGTTATACCTACTAGTACAAGTAACGTACAAACTACAAGTATAGAACGAATACATAAACTCCATAATTGATTTAAGTAAAACTTAAAAGTTATTCTGTATAATAGCAATTATTTATCAAGACTATAGTAAATAGGGGGACGGAGTGGCCGAGCGGACTAAGGCGTCGGCTGCGACGCAGTCGACCCGAGTTCGATTCATCGGCCATGGGCGGCATTTTTCTTCGGACAAGTCACGGTGTCCGGAGAACAAGTGCCGCCATCTCCCACCCGGGCATGGCAGATGCCTACGTGTGCCCACTTGAAAATCTGCCAAAAAACTACACACACGTGTTTACCAACCAAACAGTATCCTCCCCTACAAATAAACAAACAAACAGCTAATGGCCATAATTGCCGGGCTTAATGACCAATTAAAAAAAAAAAATAATAAAAATTTAGTAAATAGTATAATAAACAATAATATATTATATTTTTCGTTACAGTCAAAATCTAAAATACTGAGTATTGACACGGTCCATCACACATGAAGTGCTAGGTATGCAATTCCTATTGCACGTTTGCATAATAATTTGTATCTGCAGTGGTGTAACTATAGAACTTCTGACGATCGTAGCAAAATAATACACTGGTTCTTTAGTTGTATAAATGCATATTCACTATGAGGAACATCCGAACATGCACCCACCCACAAAATGTATCTGTAGATCCGACCCTGCTAATAGGTTATAACTTATGAGTAATTAATGCTTTCTATTACCTATGACGTGTTTCCACAATCACGATAACCTGCAGTAGTCCAAATTTCTCGATAGCTATTGATGTGCGATCTTCAAATACAATACACGTTTTGAAGTATAGTCGAATAACACAACCACGGACGTCTGACTTATAAACCAGATTTTTTGAAAAGGATCTACTATCTAAATTTCAAAAGGTCCTCTAGTTTTACTGCTATAGGTCTACACTGTGCGTCTGGGTCCAATTTCAATTATGAACAATATTTAGTTAATTTAAAACGAAGACCGTTATTACAAAACTTATTACAATATCGTCGACGTCGACGAACTAACACTGCTAACAGATGAATTAATAATCTATAAAATAAAACAGTGTGTCAGTTATTATTCTAAATAGTAAGCTTATTATATTTTAAAGAATATCATTTTATTTTAAATACCATCGTGTTTTTAAATTTTGAAATAATAGTGATCGGTTTTTTTTTTATTCGTGATATTTCTTGAAGGGCCCTAGAGCCATGGGACCGTGGTTCATTGCTCGTCATGCCACCCTATCGGTACGCCACTGGTTCGTATAGAAATGTACGTACAGGAATAAATTGACTAATGTCAACGTCCGTTAGGTATAATATTGAAAACAAAATATTAAATTATGTTGACAGTTAATAAAATTACAATTTTAGTGTAGGTATGTATTTTACGTATTTGTTATTGCCATTCGTCAGAGTAAAATTATATCGATCTTATTATAACAAGTATCAATCTTGAAATAACTTATATTATTATGACATTTTTGTAATGAATAATAATAATATGACTATAACTCGCGTTTTTGATTGACTAATAGTTGTTTATAGGGTATTGTAAAAATATGTTACACAATAATAAAATAGGTATGGATTTTGATAAATTATTTTATATTTCTTTTTTAATATTTTAAGAACATATTAATTTTTTTTATGTTTTGTCATATTTATTTACCACTTACATCGCATGTGTTGATGTTTTATTGAACGATATGGGGAACGTAACTTTCTTCTTGCATACATTTGAGGTTAAGTATGTTCATACTATTATGTTGCTAGACCTATGGAAAACCATTGATACACTATTGTATAAGTATATGTAAGATGTCACATAATATTCTTATTCAATAATATTGCAATAGTTGATATACAGTGCAATGTATCATTGTAGATTTGAATATTTTAATGTAACAAATACCTATGGTCTACAAGTTAATATTATTATTATTAGGTACCTATATTGTCAATTAGGCAAATATTATACCAACAATATTTATATAGACGAAGAGGATTATATTTTAACGTTAAAGGTGTTTGTTCTGAATTAATTTCAAGTGCAGTATAAATACCTATAACAATAATACATATTATAAAAATATATTTATATAATATGCGTATAGTCACCTCCTGTATTGATTGTAGTTATTTCGGTTCAAATACATATTATTATGTATAATGTTTCTCTTTCCTATTTGATATGCAATTCTCTCATTTAGGACTACGAAAAGCCTCTTATTGATAATTGGTCACGGACACATATCTAAATATTACCAAGGTCGTGTGTCTGTTGCATACGAATCTTAATATCCTTAAAAACTGATCATTTCACCGATTATTAGTTGCACGGTGAACACAATCATGGTTTGAGGTAAAACGGTAGTTTTTTCGGCATTAGTATAATATAATCAGAATGAGATTCATCAATATTATAACATAGTGATTTATACGCGATTTATTATTTTAGCACAACGCTATACGAACAGGAAACGCGATTCCAGAGTTGCCGATTTGAAAACCGGTAAAACCGTTACTCGTCCATATAAGGTGCAAATAGTTACAGTATACGCTAAGAATTTAGAAGAAAAAATAATTATCATAAATACAACCGCAAAGCGACCAGTAGTCAGGCCTCAGCAGAGTAAAAATGGTTTCACGCATCGGCTACGTTCAAGTGAGAAATGTCATGTTTGTTTAATATTATAACTATATAACTACGTGTCCTAATAATATTAGATCATATAATTTGTACTGTAATTTTTTCTATTAATAATTAATATTGTTGATGATCGGGCTCGATTGATTCCGTGTTGCATATTATATAATACAGACAAGACTCGATGCGGTAGTGCAGATGTTTGTATGGGTGGTGGTGATCGGGTTGATCACGCAATCGTTCGCAGACGACACAAAAGTCCGCGACAAGAGACAGTTGGAAAACGAATGGGCGTCCACGTCGAAAAAAGATCACAAAGTAAGCAGAATAAAAAATATTGCGCGAGTGAACCGAATAAAAATTCTAAACAATAATACTATAGTGTATAGGTTAGGTTAGGTTATTTTTCGATTTTGAGTGATATTTTTACGGCCGCATTTCTTGTCGATTTTATAGGGACCGAACACTTACGAATTTAGATACGACGTGGAAAATGCGCCAACAAACAACATACAATACCGTATGGAAGAACGTCACCCCAACGGGAGCGTTGTGGGAAGTTACGGGCAAGTTCAACCTGACGGTAAAATTAGAGTGGTGTCCTATGTTGCGGACAAAGACGGTGTAAAGTAAGTGCATACCACTAGTCTTGGTAATTTCGAAGATCTTCTTAAAACGATATATATCAGTTTTGTCACCTATGACTTTAAAATACGGACTCTACGTTTTTCGTGTTGTTGATATTAACCCTTATAATCTATTTGATTCACTAAAAACCATTTTTTTTGTATGTTGTTGCCATTAGTTACGGAAAATAAAATAGTTTTTATAATATGATAGGATATAACTTTAAACCTTTGATTTTATATATGGTAGATATATATATTATTAATTAGGTATAGCTGATCCTGCACGGCGTTGCCCGTGACAAATTAAATACAAGAAAATAGACGTAGTCTGCAATATAAATTGTATTCATTGGAGACAAAAACATTATGTGTATATATGACTTTATATAAAATAAAGGTCATCAACCATTATAATATCAGTTATTATTTTGTGGCACAGAATATTATTATATTTTAATAAAAATAATTAATTTGCGTATGATATATATGACCAACCATCTAAACAACTTCTGCAGCACCGATTCGTTTTGCCCTATTTTTATTTTATTACCGATGCTGCATACTTACTTAAAAAATACTATGTTAATTGTCTCATATGTTTAGGTCCGCGCTCGTATATTTCAAATAAATATACAATGGAAGTTTAAACAACTGTTTACACCTAGTTTATTTTATTGGCGTATCTACTTGTCATATTTTTTTATTCTACATGTTTACTAAAATATATATTTCTATTAAAAACTATTAAAAATTATTTAAAGACCCGAAAATAGTCTAGAAGTAGTTTTGATTTTTTTAACTTATTGCTCATACATTTTTGGTAAAGATAGTAATAATTCAATCAGATGCGATTTATATATTATATAAATTTATATAACTAGCAAAATGGTTATTATTTATTGATTAGGTCGGTGCAATCTAATTCGTTTTATATTATGTACTTATTAGGATCCATGCGATCTGTTAAAATACATTTTACTTGTTTAAATTATTCTGAATATCGTCGCATTATAGAAAACAACCTTGCCTCATATATTATCATCACAATGGGTTTAGGTTATAATACATTTGAGTAATTTTATTCTCTATTATAGCTAGAGTGATGATATTTATATTTTATATGTGTATTCGTATTAAATATTTAAATATAACATTACTAAATTAGTTATTTTCACTATTTTAATACTTTAACAAAATAATAATTCCCATACCTTAAAAAATATTTATATTTTTAGACCATTGCACATTTGCACCCACCTACCTATATAATTTAATACCTACCTAATATATTATAATTTAAATACTATAATATCGGTTTTTTTTTAAATTATTAGAACTTCAAATTAATATTATTTTAAAAATAGGTAATTATTATTGATACAAATGTAAAGTCCTTATTTGGCATGAATTAAACTAATTCAATAAACGACAAGACATTCCCAAAGGCAGATAAGACCATGCTTGTATGAATTTCCAAGTTAAAAATTTCAAAAAATGTAACGAATCTACAATACTACATATTCTTTAGTTGTATTTTTGATTTAAACCTTGGAATTGAAAACTATGAACACGTATTCTTGAAAAATATCAAATATCGAATCAATTTCATTGTATATTCCAATTTATTGTGGAACGATTAGTTTATCAAATCCCTTACAAAAAAAAAAAAAACAATAATTTTCTGTACTTAAAGAAATACAATATTTGTGTCGATTGCAGTCACCAAAGTTTGTAATCATTGTTGGTTGATTGATTATTCGCTTATATACGACGTGTTACACAACAATTAATTATAGAATTATTACTAAAATTTCGGTATCCACTTACAGATCATAGTAGGAGTTTGTAAAATGATTAATGACCTAGGTGTTTAAGCAAGTTTTAGAATTCCAAATGTATTTTATATAAATCGATTGCTGGAATAGTTTATTAGGATCAAGATTGTTTCAAATTATATCTGTTCAGAACACATTATAATTAAGATACTGATCCCGATCGTTTTGCGCAGGGCTTACGTCAAGGACAATGGCGGGGGCGATCAGTACGTGGCTGAAGGATCTAGTTTGGACCCCGTGCAGCGGGTCACGTCACAGATCATACAAACGGCTGTAAAGTCACAACAACATAAGTCACCGTTGCATGACAAGTATCACCGCCCGACGCCGAGCACCGCGGCCGCGGCCGGTCAACGGGTGGATACGGCGCACGCGTATCACCAGCAGAGGACCAACGTGGACCCGGCCACATTTCGGCCGGAAGACTCACCGGGCTTCCAGGAAACCAACCAGCCGTTCGTCGGCGATCAGCTCAAGGACAAGTTACAATCGTCTTACGCCGAGTACCGAGTCGGTCCTCCTCAGCAACCACCGTCGAATCAACTGGTACAGAATTCCGCGGTCCTACCGCCCGTGGTCCCTTATAACCTGCAGCAGGCCACCGTGCCGGCGCAGCAGCCGTCGCACTACGTGCTAAACGTGCCGCCACTGCCCTCGCTGGGCGATAACTCACCGCTACCGCTACTGCCCGGTCAACAGCCCCTGCCCATCACGCCCGATCGGGGGCCCATCATGATACAACTCCAACAACCGCAGCAGCAGCCACCACCGCCCAACTATCAGCAACAACAGAACTATGTGCAGTATCAGCCCACGCAGGTGCACCAACAACAGTTGAGGTTGCCTCAGGGTCAACAGCAATTGCTCCATCCCAGTCAAGTGCAACAATACCAACAACAGCCGGTAAGGGTACAGCCGCCAGTGCACTTACAGCAACACGTCCAGTTGACGCCTAACCAGCAGCAGACCGTCCAATATCAGCCACAACAAGCCAGAGTGGTGTCGCAACAGGCGGTACCGCCTCAATACATTCAGCAGCAGCACCAGCAGCAACTGCAACAACAGCAACTGCAACAACAGCAGCAACAGCAACAGCTTCAGCAACAGCAACAACAGCAAAAAGTCCCGTACCAGCAGTCCGTCATGCAACAGCAGTACCCGCAACAGGTCAACATACCGGCACACCCTTCGCAGCTGCAAATCAGGGGTAACGTACAGCAGCACCACGCGGTGGTACCGATGCAATACTTCCACCAGCCAAATCCGGCCACCACAGTGGAACAGTACCGGCAACAGTTGCAGTTGCAGGCGGCTGAATCGCAGATATTTCCGGTCTTCGTGTCGCCACCGACTAATAGCGTTTTCGATTTCGAAAGAAAGCGTTTACGGTTTTAAGGACATTTGCCAGTGTAATATTATTATCATTGTGTCAATAGCAATAAACACATATTTCGTTTAGGTTTGATTGTTTTTTCACATTGATCTGATGCGTATGAATATTATAATTATATATATTATGTACAAACGAATTTTTACAAATGTAATATAAATTATAATATTAAATGTATTTGATGAATATAAATTTACATTTTTTATGACTGTAATTATTTAATTATTATGTACAATATTTTAAGACGACGTGGCGCGATGCACGATCATTGAGATTCTCGCTACCGTGGTTGTGACTTGCGAGTATTAGTACTAATATTATACTCACGACAAAATAACTCGGTTTATAAAAAAAGACATATTTTTTTGTCAGCAGTTCTATTGAATGTTTTCTTCAATATAAGTTATGTACATCAATGGTAAAATGTTGAAAACAAACCGAATCCGCGAGACGAATCGAAATAAGAATAATAATCACGTCGGCGGAGTTCGTAAAAAAAAAAGAAAAAATAATAAAACAATATCACTACGATCTTGTGAAGGTTTATAAAATAATATGACATGACACCCCCGTGCGCCCTACCGTATAACGATATTATTTATTTCGATTTTTTAAAATCTTCAAATTCCGCAAAAAAAAAAAAACCATTCTCCTCGTCCGTCGTAGCTACCCCCACACCCGCTGTTTACTATAAGTTCCCCACTATATATACACCCATTACCTATATGATATGGTGTACACGTTCCCTGCTGATGAGATACGCCAACTACGCACCGCAATGGTACAATGTGTACAGTGTGTGTGTGTGTGTGTGTGTGTGTGTGTGTGTGTGTGTGTGTGTGTGCGTGTGCGTTATCAATCATTGCGTGATGTGTTAGGTTTTCGTAGAATAACACAAGGCCGCCGTGCTCAATCACGCCTTGTTAAATGTATTTTGGCGGTTTGCACAACCCGAACGGAGTATAATATACGGTCGACGTGTATAGTTGTTGCGATTAGCCATGGCGTGCGGCGAATGATCCGTTCACAGTTAAGACGGTAGTTTCGACACATTTTCCTATCGTTGTTCTCTCTCGTTCGTCGAACATGTCATGCCGAATTTATGTTAGTCCACAATTTGGAAACGCCATGCCCGAATTTATTACTAATGCGCGTTTACACCGCCGCGGCACGTTGATTAACGATGCCGGTAAACAAATCTAACCTAATTATAAATATCGACCAGTGTTACAAATTATATAAATATGTATAATATGTGTGTATTGTGCATGTTCGTTTATTAGGTTTTTATTTTAATAAAAGAAGAACTCTTCGACCACACTATAATATAACATATATAATATATTATATGCATTATACGTATATTATTATCCTATATAAACTTCATAGAAGTCTATAGGCACTCAGTCTCTAGAAAACAATTATGCATACGCTATTCAGTGTTCATCCACCCGTATGGTCGAAACCCATTTCCATACAATAAAGTTTTGGTCGTAATAATCTCACGAAGCATTTTAATGTATTATATTGTATATTTACACAAATTTATTTGTAAAATAACCAAATTATCCCCATAGTCACTCTCAACATTCAGTATTTGCCATTTTTAGCTTATAATTCAGTAAAAGTCAATTTTTGTAAAACTTTCAAATAAAAAATATTCCTATTTAGAAACGCAATGATTAAATATTTCATGTAATGTAAAAAATAATTCATTTTTTAATTTTTGATTATAAATTTATACATTTCTTCTAACTTCTTTATTAATTTTTTTCACCCACGCACAATAAACAATTTAATTATAACTTTGTTGTCATTATAAAAGTAGACAACATTCATCAACAAAAAATATCAACCCATACAAATCTATTGAATATCTTTTTATTAATTTTTGTTTGTGTCACGTACGTCTATTATAGATTTTTAATCAAAGAAATATCAACATCAAATAATTGATATAGGGCGAATTCAAAACTGTATTGAACGTATCCTTGCAGAATATCTTTGGACGAATGAACCTTGAAATTACCCCGTAGTCTATAGGTTATAAATTGTCTGCCCAAATGGAAAATCTTATGACTTAAAATTCTTAATCAAATTCAATTTCATCAATAATATAGGCTGTTATAAGAGTTAAAATATAAGTGTTAGCTATATATTTTTTACCTACTACGTTTGTGTGATTACATTGCACAAAAAGTTAATTGACACCAGAGCATATTGTTGAGTATTAATAACAGAAAAATACGTATTGGTAAATACTACATTGATATCATCGAATTAAAATGTGTAGTGTTGACAAGTAAAGAGACGCCTATAAGGTTTATTGCTTTCGTGATATATATATATATACATATTATATACCTAATTAACAATTGTACATGGTTGAATGGTTATGCTTGTCAATATGAGTAATAGGTATACACTAACATAGGCACATAGTCATTTACTACATTCAATAAATAGTAATTTTTTCATCATTGTCAAGAGTTTATACATTTTATTATCAATTTAAACGATGTTATTGAAAAATAAATGAAAAAATGACAATGTATATTTTTAAAGAAGAAAAATATATGTAGGCCGTTCAATTTTTATTGAAGGTCACTAAATTACAACATCAAGCTCCGTAATTTAAAATGTATCTTTTATAAGAGTTATAATTATAATTTTATTTATAATAGAAGAATTATTTATTTACGTATACACATAAATGTTACGGTAAATGATGTTATATCGGAAAAAAACGTTATTCGCCGGTCATTAACATTATTTAGCAATAAATGTGGGAATTATCGTTATTTTCTGGCGAATAACGATAATAACCGTATGATATGGGAAATGTTGGTTATAAAATAATGAAATATCCACGAGATATACTAGCAGTTGACACCCAAGTTGAACATGACTTATACAAACTCTGTAAGTTAATTCTTAATAAAAATATTTCATTAAAATTAAAATAAATACATTATATTAAAAATAATTAATATTTCTTTTATAGTGTACGGAACATGGTTGTCTTAAGTACAATTCTACATGCTAAGAAATAGCTGCTTGCTAAGAAAAACTATTTGACATGGACAATGTGATCAAATTAGCAGACGGTAGACAGTTGACACTGAGGGAAGCATCTAGTAATAGTTCTGTTGCGGGCCCTCAAGGGTACCAGCGTTTCCATTGCAAGACTGGTTGCAAAATAAACGTATTGTGCCTGTCGTGGGGGTGGAAAGTTGTGTAACAGTAAATGTCATGGCAGTACAACTTGTAAAAATAAATAAATAATAATAATAATGCATATTTCTATTTTTACCTAGGTACATCATTTTTCAAATTGTAGTATTTGAGACTCACGTGCGTCGTGCATATATGGTCTAGAACATTAATTACCTGTGTATTTGGTAATTAACGTGATTCTCCGGTTTATAACGATAATTACCTATATAATTGGTTAATAACGTTAATAACCGGAGAATAACTTTAATTTCCTTAAACGTCATTTACCGTAACATATATATTAACTAACCTTAGATATTTGTTTATTAAAATTTAAAAATGAATCGTATTTAAGATAAACTAATCGTCAAAACTCAAAATAAATTTTGCAATAATAGGTAATTAATATTTCTTTATTGAATTTCTTACATTATTATAATTTTACTATAAATTTAATTAAATTGTTTTTACACCCAAATTAATTTTTAATTTGAAACAAACGTCATACCTTAATTTATTTATGAATTAAGTTGAGGTGTAGTAAAATACTTAAATATGCTATGGTATATTATTTGTTTATAAATCCCTACCGATGAGATTATAAGAATGAGTACTTAAATAGTTAATAATATATGCCTTAACATTCAAAACAAAGTTATTAGTTAATTATTTATTACTTTTCATATTAAAGTATAGTAGTATAAAATCTAAGTATGGACAGCAAAGATATTATTAGATCTTTGCTCAATAATACTTTGCTAAACGTGAACTAATCTATTATAATATTATAAATAAAAAACTATTTATTTTGTTTTAAAATAATAAATAAGCATCAAAATGTTAAACATATAATCTAGTCAAAATTTGTCATTATTATGATTTTAAATATAAATAATCTTATAATATAAAGCAATCTTTAAGATCAAATGCTGGTTTTATATAGACAATATTTTTATTTTAAAAGTAAGTAGTCGTTTAGAAAATCATACTAAAAATATGCTTAATAGCAAGTACATTTGTGTTAATATTATGGTAAATATTTAAGTTTATCATAAACAAAAAAACAATTATAATGAATACAATGTCATGTTTTTCACAAACTAAATTGTTCTTACTATACATATACTAATTAATAAGTATTTTTATTTTTTAAGAAACCTTTTATAATATAATATAGAATGTAAATATTATTTTGTGGTTCAGCTGTTTTATGTTTAACTTTCAATAGATCGTAATAACTTATGAGTGGTACATAATAATGTTACATAAAATATCGGTTGATAACTATCACCATTTATTTTGAACTAGAAATAAATAACTATATAATAATATACGTGTGCAATGCAATATTACGACCCTACTCGTACAATGACACACATTTTACCTACACATACAGACGTGCTGGACGGGGTTGAACAATTGCTGAGGCGCATAATATAATAATCCATTTAGGAAACCTCCATACCACTTTCAAAGAAAAAAAAGATAATGACTAAAATATAATAATGACTATAATGGACACATCCTATGGACCGTTTCGCCATGTAAACAAAATACTGTGCGTTTATTGTACAGGTGTATATTATACCTACAATATATAATATTATATCGTTATGCAATGTTTTGAGTTTGCAACACGAACGGTGTGAAAAGAAGTGGAAGACTGCGTGGAACGACGTAGTTATATATAGCGTTGATCGTACAACGGAATACAATAGATTCTCGCCATCAATCGATCTAGAACGTGTTAGAGTTCTTAGCCGTTTTTTGATCGTCCTCTGTACGACAGTTTAATATTATTATAATTACCTATACAGTGGGTTTTTGTTTTTTTTCAACGTCAAGAAAAATGTTGTCCAAGGTACAGTGTCAGACCATGTTCATTCGAAATACATTTTATCCGTCGATTAAACTTTTCTTTTTTTTTCTCACTAAAGGTTATTGTCGGTTCTTGCGTCCTGCTGTACGTCAGTTTTACGGTCCAATCATATCCTCAAGGTTACGGCGGCGGTGGCGCACACGACGACGACGACCACGTGGACTACTATGTGGGTATCACCATATTATGGTTTTATAGTACCTAAAATGTATAAAATCAATGCGGTATCATCAACACTTCTTACTTCCCTATAATAATTATAATATCATAATAATGTGCATCTGTGTACACTCTCAGTCGCTGTCGTGTGAAAATCCGGACGAGAGCACATTACTATTATCAATTTATATAATCATCATTTTCTAAACACTTTTCTAAATGTAGGACGACGACTTACAAAATCATTGCATAGAAAAAATCCACTAACGAGAGTGTGTGTGTGTGTGTGTGTATGTTTCCCGCAGGCTCATCCAAAGTACTCTTACAAGTACGGCGTGCAAGACCCGCACACCGGCGACTACAAGACCGCGCACGAGTACAGAGATGGCGACGTGGTGAAGGGGTCGTACAGCGTGCATGATCCCGACGGTACACTGAGGACCGTCGAGTACGTGGCAGACAAGGAAAACGGTTTTAACGCGGTCGTCCACAAGAGCGGTCACGCCAACCATCCAGACCACTACGAACACTATTAAACAGCCAAATGTGACGATTACGCAGTATGTACACCAACAATATTATTACGCCTATACTAAGTAGTTGTATTGTTATTGTTTTTAATTTTTTTTCCACTTGGGTTCTCCGCTCTATTTTCCTGAAAAACGCCACGCAAAGGTAGGATATTGTACACCGACGTTTCGATCGATTCGTCGCTCGTCGTTGCTTCGTGAAGAATATTATCCCAGTTTTTCCCTATAGACTATAGTCGGTCGCGTCAGCGTTGAGCGTTTAAAACGAGTATTATAAACCCTTGAATTCAATTCGTAGTTAATCGATTATTTTTCATTTGTTGACTGTTGCAGTTAGTTTGAAGATCCGATTTCGTAACGAATCTTAACAATTTCTATGAATACTAGAATACAATAACTTATTATTTTATTAAATAATAAATGATATACTATGGTGAACGGGAACTTAGAAGTGTATAACACGATTTTATTCTGTATCTAGTGTATCCGTCATCTATTAATCCTACCATGATTTCGAGTTTTATGTTTAAGTACCTATTTAATATGGGTAATGACAAATGGTTTATTACTTATTATACTCTTATAGTTTAACATTATAATATTAAATTATTATAATTCTTTATCTTCTTCTTCTTAGAGTCCATCGGCCATTAAGACCATCCCGTCACTCATCAAATCCTCCAATTTTCGCTTTCAGTTGCTCATGTTTTCCAGTCTAGTCCTCCATATTAAGTGACTCTACGTCTCTTTTAACTATACCAGCCCATTTCGAAGTATTATAACTATAATGTATGATTTACTATTATTAACATTTTGCATTGATTACAGTTTTATAGGTAAGAATGATTCTTTGCTTATAGCTACTGATGGTTTGACCTCAACTATTTGAGCTTCCATTCAATTTTTATAGCTAATAGAATCGGGCCTACTGAATACAATAGAAGAATTGTTTGATTCGTAGACCAATTCGTGGGGAGGGGAGGGGGGTGTCTCAAAAATCAACTCACTTTAGCGCCTCAGCCACCAACACCAAATTATTTGAAGTAATTAAATTATGTTTAATAATAATTAAATTATTAAATTATTAAATTGTTTATGAATTGTTGTTTACATGTTAGAATCTGAATTTTCATCACCTGATTTTTATATAACATCATTTAATTATTTCAAATCATTTGGTGTTGATGACTGAGGCGCTAAAGTCAGTTGATTTTTAGACAACCTCTCTCCTCCTCCGAGCTACTAATCACCCGATTTTTCTATCGTATTCAGCAGGCCCGATTCTATTAACTATAAAAATGTCAAGGAACCTAAAATTGGTGAGGTCAAACCGTCAGCAATTATACTCACAGAGTCTATTTGAAAATTATAAGAAAAAACAGTCAACATAGACTAATAATTTATTATACTATTATTGATAATAATTGGTCAACAATTAATAATCCGTTAATGTAAACTAATTTTTTTTTCATTTACTCTTGATACTAGAAATTAAAATTAATATTAGTCAACTATTGAACTATAACTATTATGATCATTTTTTATTATAAATATTTCTAACTTTCTAACTTTATCTAATGTGTGATTTGATTGTTTAATGATACAGGCCAAGTCACTTTTCATAAATTTTTGATATTCAAAGTTAACATGGTATAATGATTAATGATAATGATACCTAACAATCTTTATTACGGAAATCAACTTCATTTACAATAATAAATAATAATATTTATAATAACAGTTTATAATTATTAATAAATAACCTATGCTACAACAAATTAAAAATAACATGAATTATAAGTTTTGGATTTTTATCTTTTTAACTTTAAAAATGATTTTACCTTCTATAAAAACAAAATAATAACTTAAACTGTATATAAATAATAAAAAATAATGAATTGTAACTAATGTAATTAGTGTTACAGTTAGTGAATAATATCTAACTTTAAAGCACATTTGGTTGTGCCTAGTTTAAAAATAAAAACATAGGCTTTAAAAATAAACTGGTTAATCTTGTTCATAATTTATTATACCATAAAAATATTTAAAATATAAAATTATGACTATGATTTGTATATAATTGCGTCGATTATTAAATATAATAATGTAAATAAACATTAGTATTTATGAAAAATATATCAAATAAATCGTACATTTAATTATTAATTTTAAAATTATCCACATTAATAGATTTTACTTTCAGATGATTTACTCCGATCTAATTATATATCATATATGGCTTATAACTTCCTATGACTATACTCATTTTCCAACAATAAGGACACAGGAAAACATTTAGATAGCAATCTAGTCCTTAATTTAATTGCTTTGACTTATTTGTCAGCACAACTATCACACATATTATACTTTTATATTATACATATTATAATCATTACTATTATATTATTATTTTTATATTATTTATATATTTTTTTATTATATAATATAAGTTATAACTCATGTATAATGACGGTATGTTAAAGTGTTACTGTGTTAGTATAGTACACCATTATTGTTACTATACAGTACATTATTCTATATTGTATCGTATTACTGTTAGTATAATGTAATAATACTCCTTGTATTTATAATAACTGATATACATTGTAATTAATATATATTATTTTATAATTTTATTACCACAAATACATAACACGTTTATTTACAAAGATCTACTTTTTTTTCTTAACGAATTCATGTGTGACCGTCGCACTGAGAACTAGTTACGTTTATTTTAGAAAATTACTATTGTTATATAAGTAAAATAAATAAATGTTTGAGAGAAATATACTGGCTATATCTAATTGGGTCTTTACGCATGACAGATAAAAATCGAAGACAGATTTGATAAACCAATATTATTGACTATTGTTATGAAATAATCACATAGTTCAACATAATAATGTTGTTTAAATAAAACCCCGGAAAACGTTGGTAAAAAGTAACTGTATATTAAGGCAACTTCATGTGTTATGTGTAATTTTATTCTCATTTTATATTATGTTATTATATTATTATATTGTAATGGAATTATTTCATTTCGATACATATAATTTACTATATACACTATACATACCTAGTTTAACTATAACACGTAAATAGTTTAAACAATTTATATAATTTAAAAATAATTTTGAAACAATTTCAATGGGATTATAAGAATGTTTTCAATTTTTTTTATTATAATTTTTATAGTTTCCTTGACTTAGTCATCTGAATTTATTGTTAAATGTATACAATAGGTACAATTTTTAACATCAGGAACAATAGATGTCAATTTATATAATGTAAATAAATAAAGATAATAATATAGTTTCAACAGTACAACGATGACGTTAACAATGATCTAGCCGATATAATATATCAAAAGTGTATAAAATAACAAGAAATTATAAATTAATTTCACACACTCCAAATACAAGAGGGTATTTATAGCTTATTTTTAACCCCTATAATAGGTAGCTAAAAGGTAGCACACACATTAATTTTTTTCAGCTAACAAATAAAAACTTAGATTCTGAACGGACCGATGAATAATATATTGATTTTAAAATGATGTGTTTTTTTATTTTTTATTTTTGTTTGTGTTTGCAATCACCGTTTGGGACAAGAAAACTGCTTCAATTTTCTTCAACGGTATCTTGTTCGATGGGATAGTGAATCTAGTATAGTAGAAACTTCCCAATAGTTTTCAAAAGCACGGGGAAAAACAAAATAAAAATTTAGGAAAAACGGGAATTTTTATGCAAAATCGGTTTTCGACAAAATATGTATATATGACTGTATAAACATTCAATTTTCACTGAATATTTATAATAGCATTTTCTATACACGATACAATTTTCGAAATATTTTGACTTGTTTTGAGCTGATTACGAACATATTAAGTTTCCAATT
This sequence comes from Metopolophium dirhodum, assembly GCF_019925205.1. Lineage (NCBI taxonomy): Eukaryota > Metazoa > Arthropoda > Insecta > Hemiptera > Aphididae > Metopolophium > Metopolophium dirhodum. The sequence continues at coordinate 12,722,091 of NC_083561.1, forward strand.
TTTAGTTTTTTTTTTTTCGATTATTTTTTAAATTGATATGGGTACAATCTATGAGGGATCTTTTATAAATTTGTCATGTTTTATGATGGGGCAGAAAACTTTATATTAGTACTGAAAAAAATACTTGAAAATTTCAAATAACTAGGTATAAAAAGTATACAATTAATCTAAATATTTAAAAAAATTCACTAAGTATACAATATAAATACAAATTATAATTTAAGTAGTAATTGAATAATTTCAAGTTTCTATCATTAATATTTTTTGAATACCTAATACTAAATAACAATAATATTTTGAGTATAAATCGTTATTATACGTTTAATATTTAAACTTCAATCGCTAATAAAAAAACATATGTGGCTGTTTGTTAAACTTTTTTTTTAAATCTGTAGTAAGAAAATTGTATGAGGAACCTTGTTTCAATTGTAAGCCTCAATAGTTGATAAACGAATTTTGTAAAATTCGTGCTTTTAAGTTTAAACGCTAATAAATAGAAATACATTAAAAAGTTGGGTAAAAGGACATTTCCCCCTGACTATATTCGGTCTAGTAGGACATTTCCCCCCAATATATTTTTGATGCAGACATTCCCCCCCCCATTTTTTTAAAAGTTAATTATTGATTAATAATATTTAATTATAATAATAAAATATTATTTATTATTTAATATGAATGTTTTTTTTTTAAATAAAATATATAAAATAGTTTTTATTTCCATAAATATAATAGATTATAAATGTATATGTTTGATCAACTGAACTACTTACTTGAAACAATAATAATTTAAAAAAAAAAACAAGTAGACATAAAGTAAAATATAATTAATAATTAATAAAAATGGTTAAAAATTCCAACATAAGAATGATACATTTTGTAAAAAACATTTGAATTCTGATTCTTTGTTATTTCTTAACTTATATTTTTTAGCCTTTGTTCATATTTATTTTTTTATTTTTTGTTAAAACTGTACCAGTTTGAATATTTAACAATTTAATGATTGCTCGTGAATTTGATTCAAGTAGTTTAGTAGATCAAAAATATACATCTATAATTTATTATAGGTATTTATGAAAATATTAGACAATAGGCATATATTCTTATTGAATGATAATATATTTTATTAAACAGTAAACTTTAAAAAAAATGGGGGGGGGGAATTTCCGCATCAAAAATATATTGGAAGGGGGAGAGAATGTCCGCGATTCAAAAAGTTGTGACCTTGGATATTTGATATTTTTATGTAAAATTTAATTTATGAAGAAAAAAACGACAAGGAAGTTTCCTAAACATTTTAAAAACTAAATTAAAAATACCATTATGAAAGTACTATTGATCTACAATAAATTGCACTGTAATAATGTAATGGTAAATGTAATGTAATGGTATGATTATTGCGTTAACATCACGCCGCGTTGGTGCACGTGCGACGAATAAGAATTGAACCAACAGGACAGCACTGGACGGCGGTAAGTACGTTGTACAGCAGTTGAACGCATTGCTATCCAATTGCCAAACGACGCGACAGCACACTTGTGGCTTGCTCTAACATGTCGCTGAGAAAAACCGTGTCGGTTAAGACGACGATGAGCCGGGAAAACGGTGGCCGCGAGTTGTAGAAACGTTACCTACCGGGCGTCCGGGCGGCAACTTGTTTGAGGTGACCGTCGGCAAGGAAGACTTCAGTGACAATGGTGCGATCGGCTTATTCAGCGACATGAGTCGCATAAAATGTAAGAGGGAGTCATCTGCTACGTATGTAGGACCTAGTACCGAGCCCTGTAGAACCACAACATGTGATCAGTCTGGAGGTTCTTTCTTCCCATATTAGAATAGCTATTTGTCAGTGAGCTAAGAACAAAGCATCAGAACGAGGTACTCATTAGTCAAAATCATATTATTATAATATATTATACATACAAAGATATTTTAAAATACAATGTATTCGGTAAAAGATAATTTAGGCTACTGGTATGCTGTAATAGCGCGTGTAACAGTGACGCTTGGCGTTTTCGATCGATTTTTCATATAAAACAGTTTAATTCATATTTAATACTGTTCGAGTTTATCACCCTAGGGAGTTAAGTCCTGTTGTTCGTGCTTGCTCGTTACTCGTGTGTTTCCTACAATGAATTTACTACAGTGAATTTAACTAAAAAAACTCAACTGTTATTACTTAACGGAGCATATACTATAATTTAAAACAAAAAACATTAAAAAAAAATTAAATATGCAATATTAATTGGATTCATCCTTTGATATCTCAAAAGTTGCTCCAAAGAAGATTTCAACGTTATACATAAATTTGAGTAATAGCGAAAACAAATTTTACAATAATTTTCATATGCCTGTCAAGCAGTGTTTGGAAGGAACGAGTTCCAAAAGGAACGAATTCCTGAAACGAATTCCTTTTTAAAGAACGGCACGATGAACGAATTCCTTTTTATAAAGAACGAGAAAATGAACTAGTTCTTTTTTTCAAGGAAAAATAACAAAATTGTTCGTTCCTTTCTAGTTCCAATAATTTACACAGATAATTATGTAAATAATTGAAATTAAGATATATATTTTTTAATGAGTATAATGTATATTGCTAATTAGTGATCGTTAACGAGTATCGACGTTAAGACAATCGACATACGTTGGCCAACAGTTTAATTTTGAAGAAAATCTCAAAATAGAATTTTAAAATATGTACCTACTTGTAGTTATATATTATAATTAAAAATTAAAGAAGTATGCATATGAAAAAGAACATAAGTGATTAAATAAGAATTTTTATTTTGTTTGGAACTAAAAAAGGAACTCGTTCATTTTCCAAAGGAACGAATTCTTTTTTTTTTTAAAGAACAAGGAACGGAACGAATTCCTTTTTATAAGGAACTTGTCAAACACTGCTGTCAAGTCGTTTGATGAATATTTTTTGAAAATAAAAAGTGAAATAAAAATTAAAAATAGTGACCATGCTTCGATCTGTCTTACAGAAAAACTACATTGTATAACAATAAAGTATGTATATGTTCAAATAATAATAATCAATTACTTAATTATTCAGTGATTTATTAATAAAAGTATAGGTAAATAGTAAAAAAAAAAACTATAAAATACAGAAAAAGAAATATAACCAACATTATTAATATTAATGTTTCTGTGTACCACGTGAAAATCACATATGGAAAATGTCTGAAACTGTGTTGGAATTTGATTAAATATTTTAAAACAATCCTTGTAATCACTATAATTAGGTATACTTATGTACTACTTACAGAAGTTTTAGATTCTGAGTGGAGCGATGAATGGTGTATTGATTTTACAATTATGTTTTTTTCTTGCCTGCATTTTGACAAAATCGGATATTTAAAAGGAAAATAATCAATTTTAGCTACCATCTCCGCTCAGAATATTTTTTCCTCGTATACAATATTACAACGATTATTTATTCATCGTTGAATTCAAATTTAACATGATATCCATCACAGTGACATATATACAATCACAAGAAAGACTTGACACGATGACATGATGACACCTAATATACAATCCTCTTTTTTTATTTAAATTGAAATACCTATATAAAGTTGGGGGGGGGGGGGGTACCGCTATGCTATACTGTAGGTTTCAAATGGGTCACACTATCACTGTTATGAATTTATTAGATTTGAATTCAATGATATAAAATCATAGTATACGAAAAAGGATTCTCAGCGAAGACGGTCTCTCGACTGTCAAGCCTTATAGTACTAAGTATATTTTATGATATTAATATTAATTTTAAAGTATTTTATTTTACTATCAGCCATATACCGTGTGTCCCAAAAAACAGGGGCCACTTTACCACTCATTACCATGTAAACATTTTTCAATTCTGTTTGCGGGACATTAAACTAGACCAGTCATTCTCAAAGTGGGCGATAGCGCCCCCTAATGGGCGTTGGTGGTCTTCAGGGGGGCGGTAGGATGCCCGAAGGAATTTTGGGGGCGTTGAGTTAGGTTTAGGGGGCGATACAAAAAATTATATATATAAATATTATAATTATATTATATTAAAAAAGTCTCATTTATATATTTATACATATATTAATACAAAATGTTATATAGTAAATCTATATTTATTAAAACAAAATCCTTTTTCAATTTATAAATTTTATATTTTGAATTCATAACTTTTTTAGCATGATTTTAATAAAAATAATTTTAATGTGAATAATTTTAATTATAAATGTTTCGTTTTAATAAAAATACTTTTAAGTATGAAAAAGTATGCGTTTTAATTGCTGTCATCCAAAAAGCTAATTTAAAATGTATGTTAGAACTCAGAAATTAGATATAGCATATTTATATATTATAAATTGTAATATCTATTTTTAAAAGACATAACAGATGCTAAGTTAATTTTTTTTTTTTTTGGGGGGGGGGGCGCTAGAAAATTTTTGATTCTCAAAGTGGGCGTTGGATGAAATAAGTTTGAGAACCTATGAACTAGACGAATGGATCGTAAATTTCTATGACTTACAATGTTTTTAACTCGTGTATCTTGCGCATGCGCAATAAAACTTACATTTTTTTAAATGGCAACCTGTAATTTAAATACCATATTCGGGTTCATCGATTTTTTTCAAGCCATTTTGATGCATCAACTTGTGTCTTAAACCCAAAATTGACTAAACTAGAGCTAAGCAGAATTAAAAAAAATTAAAAATGTAATTTAATTAATTTTTTTTCTAACTGTATGTACTTATTTTTTTATTCTAAACACCATGAAACAAACAATAAAAATTATTATTATTAAACTAATTAACTATTTACTATTTATCTTATTTTATTATTACACATTATGAAAATGCATATGGTCTTAATTGGCTGAAACCAAAAGAGAAGAAGTGTATTTTTGTTTCCATCAGAATTATAATTAAGTACCCATCTATTAAAAGAATAATGAGCATTGATGTTTCTAGTTTTGTAATCTACCTATAACTATTAAAATGTCATTAGCTATTTTTATATTAGGTATTATGGAACTCATTATCAGAGTCATGTGTCAATAGTAAATAGTTGATTAGTTTACTAATAATAATTTTGATTGTTTGTTTCATAGTGTTTAGAATAAAAAAATAAGTACATACAGTTAGAAAAAAAAATTAATTTATTTTAATTTTTTAATTTTTTAAATTTTACTTAGCTCTAGTTTAGTCAATTTTGGGTTTAGGACACAAGTTGATACATCAAAATGGCTTGAAAAAAATCGATGAACCCGAATATGGTATTTAAATTACAGGTTGCCATTTAAAAAAATGTAAGTTTTATTGCGCATGCGCAAGATACACGAGTTAAAAACATTGTAAGTCATAGAAATTTACGATCCATTCGTCTAGTTTAATGTCCCGCAAACAGAATTGAAAAATGTTTACATGGTAATGAGTGGTAAAGTGGCCCCTGTTTTTTGGGACACACGGTATATATATCAGTACACCAATAGAGTAGATTTTTAATTAAAGTATGTAATACATATGAAAAACCATTGAACAATCTGAAAATTTTCGATTTGTTCGTAATTTTGTTAATATTTTAACTTTAAATAGGTAGGTTACTTATAAAAAAATGTATGCATAAAACGTATCTTTAAATTTAATATTTATAACTGCTATTTTAAAAACTTATTAGGGACCCTGCCTGTATTACATTTTCACGTTTTTTGTCCCAACGAAAACAAATTTATTGACTTGTGTCCAATATCTGTCTGTTACTACGTTCTTAAAAATAAAATGTATACCTATACTGTTATTGTGCAGCCGTAAATTAGTATCATAACTACCTACTCGCTAAAGTATTCTTGTTTGCCTACTTAAAACGCCGTTTTAGTTATTTATAATATTCTGGGTTAGGTAACTTCCATTTTATTTATTATCTATATATATATAAAAATGAAGCGTGAAAAATGTCGTTACCTCATCAATCGAGAACGACTGGTCCGATTTGGCTCAAATTTTTTTTTAAGATATTCGTAGTGGCCAGGAGAAGGTTTTCACGAAAGAAAATTTTTGGAAAATCCACCAGAAAAGTAGGAAATCTGGATGTAAAAAATACAACAGTGGCGCAACAGTGTATTATAATATATTGGTTGCTATTGGTTAATCGGACATGTTTGTTGATTTGTATTATTATTATTATTATTATTATTATTATTTATATTTTATATGCATACATAAAAATGAATGTTTGTGTGTAGATTAGACCTCTGGGATGAAAATAGGCTAATTTAAAAAGGGTTAAATTTGTTTTTTTCTTATTCATCGGATTTTAGTATGGTTGGTTTAGGATTTTGTGTCAATTGATTATATTAATCATCCGTAGGTGGAATTAAGTAAAAACAGCAAACTTGATATAACTTTAATACTCAAGAGTTCATACACTTACGTAGCTCAAACAGCACGGGGTCCGCGATCTACCGCAGGTAGATTGCCTACCTGATAATATAGTGCTGTGAATCAGAATTTTTATTCTGGGCAACGGAAAAGTTAAGATAAAATTTGAACATCATACACCGAATATTAAATAACAAATTTAACAAAGTTTGAGTCATATAGAGTTGGTACATTTAACGGGCAACGAAGTGCACGGGATCAGCTAATTATTATCAAAATTATATTCGTTAGTCTTTATTATATTTATGTATAACATCGTGCATGTAACTATGTAACGGATTTTCAAAATGTATTTACAATTTTTTAAACAGAAATTAAGTACAGTATAAAACTCAATTATTAATCTAAAATCTAAAATCTTAGTACATTTTTTGCAGAAATATATTAGTTATGTTTAATAATATAATCGAATATTATTTAAAAAAAACATACTATGATAGTTTAAATTAATTAGTTTCAAAATTAAACTATTTAAAAAATAACAACTTTTTCCCATTAAACACTAACCACATAATAAAAGAGTTAAAACCAGGATAAAACTATAATAAAAAGACAAACCAATGTTAGTTATTACTTATTAATAATACTAATGGAGTACATAATGTTTGTTTCATAGCGTAGTGATGAATTTATATGAGGTGACTATATCCTACGACCTATAATATTTCAGTTGTATAACATATATTCTAAATATGTAACTAAAAAATAATTTACAGATAGGACTAAATAAAATTTCAGGGAGGCTCGGCGGGTTCCAGTCTATAGTCCCCTTAGCCCCTCCCCCTTCTACGTCCATGAACTGGTTAGTTGCTTATTCTGATATGTAAAAATGTACAGCATTCTTCTTTCATAACCAAGTGGTAACAACTATCAACAAAATATAACCTAGAAAAAACATCGTTAAATTGATTGCACGAAAAAAAGGTAATCATGGCAAATACGTGAACAATGTTTCTAACAAATAAGGATATAAATATATTATGTATAATTCTGAGCGTAATAATTGATTAAATATTAAGTTATTTGTAGTATAATACTCTATAGTACAAACTATAACTATTAAACTCTATACTAATATTTTGTCACATATTTACACTAAATTACCGTATTTGAATACATTTATGGGTACTGTATATTTTTTATTTACAAATATATAGTTTACACACACTTTTTCATTTTTAGCATAAAATTCCTTCGATTATACATGGATATTTATTTAAATTAAAAATAAAGATTGTAAATTAAACTAAAAATAATTAATTCTACGTACATATTATACAATAACAATATATTTGTGTAGTGATTAATTTTTATATATTCAGTATATAAATATACAGAATATTATGAGCATAATATAAACTATATAATAACTATACTATGATAGTGTTACTATCATTAGTACAAACAATTAACAAATAACAATATCTACAATTATAGTCAACTATTGTGTTCACTTTAAGTAATTATTTGTTTTTTAATAGTTAATATAGATGATAGACGATTGAGTCGATAAGTCGACAGATAGATAGATCATAAATCAACAAACAACAATACCTTATTGGTAAGATGTGTACATAGTCACAAACTTGCAAAGATCGATATAAATATAAATATCAGTACCTACTATTATTGGCTGTCTGCAACGGTGTTTATTTGAGAGTCTTGTGAAAAAGAGTTCAAGGAAAAATGTCATGTAACTCTAAAGTTATAATTTATTTTGATCATTATCCATTTAAAAAGATAGCCAAACAAAAGTTTAATTTTAAATGTATGGGTATACCAGTATATTTTGATGGCATGATAAAAACATAGAAAATAGACCAATGACCTACTATAATAATTATGACATTAATACGCAGCTAATATAGAAGATAATTTGTTATTAAAATATGTTATCTATTATTTCAACTGCAAGTCTGTTATTACTAACTAAATTGTATATTACCAATGTCCAATATTACTATGTTAAATGCATTGTTTCAATAATTAAAAAAATAAAAATCTTCTAAACAAAAAACAAAAACATAAATTTGTATTTATCAAGAAGTTAAATTATATAAATCCAACTGTGAATACTTTATGATTATGATCATCTCAAGCGTCAACTGGATGTTACCGTTTAACTGTCAATAATAAATGTTGTCACTTCTCACTAGTCACTTATAGCGCTGCGAAAATTAAACTACATAGTCCTACGTATTCCAATTAGATGATCAATGCGATACACACCTACTGAAGACCTACCTATATAAAACCCATCTTGTGTATCAAACTCACAATTCACAACGAATATTCAAATAGAATAATATTTTTGAATATTGACATATGTATATATATTATATATATTAGCATTTGGTGTACATACCTACTGCAGTTACCTACGTTATACGAACATGCTAAATAATTCGTAAATATACCAATAAGAAAATATATATATGATTATACGAATAAGAAAAACCATTCACCCGTATTTCAAAAGAGCGGAAAAGTAGAGCATAATAAAGACTAGTAGATTGTTATAACAAATAAATATTAGGCGCCTTAACGGCGATGACAAAAAATGATACAAGTTGAAACATAATATAATAATTGAAATAAAGAAATTTAAAAATTATCAAGGAAAATAATGACTATGGGTTTTAATTATATTAAGTTAATTAAATCAACACATATATTGGTACAAAATCAATACTTTCATGGTATATGAACAAATAATAAAAAAATAATTGTTATTATTATTAAATAAAACCATGTAGGCTAATTAATTACTATATATCTATTAGTCTATATACAACGTATTTAACCATTTACGTACGTGATTAATGTAAAACTAGTGCCTATGGGCGTCAAGGAAATGCTACCCGACATTGTATGTATGGTAATAAGTAATTACTAATTAGGTAGTATGTAACAAATTTGTATAATAAGTTTAATTTTGTCGATATTTACATATTACTTATGTTACCAGCTGTATTATACAGTATACTAGTACAACTTGAAAATAAGATGATGACTTTTTCATAATTTCATTGGATTTCTATGAAAATGTCTATTTTATTATTTTTAATTCTTCAGTATTTTTTGTAAAATTTTTTGAAATCTATCGACAAAATTTGATCAGCCTGGATAACCAATTTTTAAATTCCGTCAAATATTATAATGTTCAATTTAAAATCTTTAGGGTTCAAGGAATTATAAAAGTGTGTTTAAAAATACCTAGCTTAAATAATCAAATCTGAATTATGAAATAAAAATAAAAATAATAATAACCTTAAATTTAAAGTTTCTGTGGTATATAAATTAAACTGATTAAAGCCAAACGTGCTCAAAAGTCAAAACTCTGTAAATATATACTACAGTAATTATAGAAAGCATACATATAATAAAATGTAGTAAGAATAAAATATAGTTAAAACAAATTAAGTACATTAGAACATTAGGTATCTTATTTTATTTAACTATCAATTATTTACAAATAACAATAATACGCAGTTGATATTGAATATAGAATAAAGTATGAATGTAGGATTCTATTTTAGTAGGCACTGTACTAATAGTACCAACTACAATTATTATAACTTTATTTTTTTGATAATCCCACTTAACTTATGTAATTTTTGTAAGTCATATTATATTTTTTTATATTAAGTACATAGGTACTAGTAGGTACTTTTATGAAGATAATAATTAATAATTGAATAGCTTTAATTTGAAAAATATAATTATCATACTTATAATTATACTCGGTATGTTTAATAGTATTAAGTATTAGAAAAATAAAACTAATAATTATAATCTAAAACTTAAATTATTAAATCTTTTAGGTATATTTTTAGTAATTGAAGGTTATTTATTTATTTATTTTCCAAAGTCACCGGAACCAATTTTAAACATTCAATTATATTTAATTAATATACTATATAGATATATATGTAATTAGAAGTCTATAATTTTCAAAAATATTCTTGGTGGACTCTAATTTTTAAAGTAGTTAGGTATAATATATTATTTTTGTTGAAAATAATAATAATTCAATATTCATTATACCTAGGTACATAATAATTCATAATTTTTAGGTGTTCTTGGTATGTTTTTAAAAACTATTAAAATTAATGGAATTTAAATAGCTTGAAAAGTTATAAAATAACATAAAAATAATTAATAATTAATAATATTATGTAATTCTTCAAATTCTATAAAACAACATGCAACATTGCATCGATATGAATTATTATGTAAATAATATATAATAAATAAAATTAATATACAATTAATATTATGTGATAAAATGCTCTATCGAATATTGTTTAAGTTACTACCTCCTACAGTTCTACCTACTATACTATTAATAATTTATATTAAAATATTATACTACCTCAATATTTTAAAAATGGGAAAATATGAGTGATTGATTGTAGTTGTGAGTGTGTGACACATTCACGTGTTTGAAGATACCATCCCCGCTGACAACTACTAATTTATTTGAAAATTATGTTGGTAGTAATTTTTTAAATAATTTGAAAATATTTGCAAATCGATTTTCCGAACTTTCAAATCATTTCTGAATCAAATGAAAAGGAAATATGATCGAAAGGACCCAAATGCACGTAGCACACACTTTTTAAGTCCGTACATCTATAGGTGAGTGGTGCGTTTTTCAAAAAAATTAGTTGGGGGAATGCCAACTTCTCGTGCGTTGATGCGTCTTTAATGTCGGTTAAAATTAAGTGATAATATAGAGTCTATATTATAGAGTCTAGGTAGGTAGTCCAGCATAAAATAACGGTGGCACTGACGGTACCCATAAACTTATGGTGACCTGTCTCGAACTTTAATTATATATATTATTACATTTACATTTGACGAATTTTGTACTTACAACTTTTTTCATTTGACGGAAAAGTGAATTGGGAGAAAAGGGAAAGGTACACTTTTGGCGGAAACGGCTAACTCCCGACATACTAGGTACATGATTATTTGTTGACAAAAAAAAAAACAGTTGTGGTTCTTGCCGAGTTGAAAATAACAGTGCACTCTGTGTATTGTTATATCGATAATAATATAATTTAGTATTAACTAAAACTAATTGCTGTATTTTATTATTCTAAGTCAGCAACTAGGTGCAACATATTATCTAAAAATTAAATCTAGATCATGAGATTTTCAAAAAATATCAGTTTACACATAAACGATGATTTGAACTGTTGAGTAATAAATAAGTGCATTAGATAAAATCATTTATTCTTATTATTGTTATTTATTACCGTGACAATTTAAAACCATAGTTTCCAGGGAGTTTTCTAGACACTGCAGAGTCCCCCAAAGAAACGCCACTCGTGTATACAACTAAATACCAATACGGTATAAGACATGAATTACCTATTCATTTTAAATATTGGTATTGTTTGTTTTTCATCAAATAAATCATATTTTATGATATTGTTTAAATATCCAAGGATTATTTTTAGACAAAGCTACACGTTGAATGATAGGTACTCATATAAAATATTTTATTTACAGTGATAAATTCGATACGAGTATTTAAAATAAGTCAGAGTGTGAAAATTAGTTCAGGGTTTTGCCTTATAGTAAAAGTATATTTTCTGGTGACAAACTCATTATTTTACTGTTCTTCGTCTATATGATATTATCTAGGTATAAACTGTGCCTATATGAAAAAGTGAAACCAATACAAATATATAATATCAATGAGTCAATGAGACGAGGATGACCTTATCATTAATTTCGATGTGTTGTGCAGACTGCTTAGTTACACGATTAAATGAACATTTTTTGGAAAGGTTAGCCACGAACCCATGGTCATAAGTTACCCTCATATTACAATTTGATTGGATGAAATATTTTTTTTTTTATTTTATCAATGAAATATTAGGTAAGTATATATATTATTTTTGTTCAAACAGTACAACTAAACATTATATTTTATGCAACCACAATCTTTAAACTAATTACTTTTTTGTGTTTATATAAATTATAAAATATATCAAACTTAATAGTTTTTATTAGAAATTATGATTATTATTCTTTCTACTTAAATAAATTTAAAAAATAACCAACAAAACAAAAATTTAACTTTTTTAACAAATAGGTAGGTAGTCTTAATGACTTATACATAATTGTATTATATTAAAAGTCAATATAACAGGTTGTATTCATTTTAATTTTGATAATATTTTACGTATCGAAAGAATTCAATTTTTAACACAAACATTTTTTTTTAATTAATGAAATCATAAGTAATAATAGTTACAACAAGGCTTTATACCTACGAATAACCGATTATAATGTAGACAATGTAGTACACGAATATTCGGTGTATTATAAAGTTGGACATCTGATATTAACATAATTTACGATACACTTTATGGTTTTGTGTCCTATTCGTTCATCGGATGCACCACAACACCTATTTCTGTACAAAATTAATAGGTAGTACTTATCAATATTATGAAGACATTTTTTGGTCCCACAAGTAATAATTATTATATTATTATATTAATATACAAAGACAAACGTGTATTTATCGTTAATCTCTGAATATAATTTTGGATCAGTATTTCGCTAAGTTTTCTATGTGACGAATTCGGTAATTTTTTATTATTTATATTTAAAGCTATATATATCTACTAATCAGAGTATCAGACATGCCGTTCTTTGTCCACTCTGACAAAACGATAATATTTTGATTGATGCATGTGTAAAATAGCCCTCCTATGGAGTAGGACAATTACATTGTTTTTTAAACATCATGGCTATCAGGCCGACCACCTTAGTTGAATGATAGGATACGAATATAGCCATAAAAAATAATGTTTCTTAAAAGTCCATTAGACACGATGTTCATCAAATCTATATAGAATTCCTGATTCATATTCATTATAGAGTATAACCTAAATATTAAATGGACTAAACTTAATAGTGATTTAAAAAATTGTCGTTCGATTAAATAATATTTTTTTTAAAAAAGCGGGTAAATGGATGTCGCTCTGCTGTACAGTAGGTTAGAAGTGGGTCAATGTATAATGGATTGTGTACAACTTAAATTCAATGACATAATTACATAATATATCAATATCATTGTATAAGAAAAACGATTCTGAGCGGAGACGGTTTGTCAGTCTGGATATTTTATATTGTTATTATTTATTATAGCCTGTAAATTGAATTAATATTAAAATATTATTATTTTTTATTTGTTTCTATGATGATAAGCAATGCGTTAGAAATTAAAATCCCGTTTTTATCAGTTTTTCGTAATTTGTCTGTGGTTTTTCCCGTTGCATTAAATAACTATTGAGAAAATCGAAAAATAACCTCTCTAAAGTACCATCTTGATCCAATTTGCTAAAAGATAAGATACCATAATATGTTGAAATCAAAGCACTGCTTCTGGTAGAAATTTTGTATACAGAATAAATAAATTAAAAAATAAACACAATTGTAAAACCACTATAGCTTCGCTCAGAATCTAAAATGGTTTGTACGCATAATTGTTTATAATAAATATATAAGTATTTGTTTCAAATTAAAATTTTATCAACCATTTGATAGTATAAATTATTATTTAAAATATGGTTAATTTTTATTTTATTATAACAACTTACTCTTATAAATGAAACTGATATTAATGAGGCAATGAGCATAATAGCTTGTGTTGACTATAGACTATACTACTATAGTGATACCAGGGTAATTACTGATCAACTATGCATGCTCATCCCTTTTTTCTTCTTTAATAATGCAGTTATTCATAATCTGATTTTTAATACCTATACTTAAAGAACATATTTTTGAATTCTTTAAATTTTGTTGTATTACTTAAGAAATGTCTTGTGGGGATATAAACTTCTGTTTTTCAATTAACAATACCTCCCTTAACTAAATAGTAAATGTAAATTATTTAGTGGATAATTTTTCTGAAAATATTGACGTAAGTATTAAAATTAAAATTGCTATGAGTAGTTTTTGAGTTATTTAACTTTGTGTATTAAAGATAAAAGGTCCGTGATAATGGATTTCAAAGATATGCACCCTATAGTAATTTGAAAATGTTAGTAATTTATATTAATCTATCAATATTTATAATTTATAAAATAGTCCAAGTATAGTAAATACTATATTCAACATAACATATTTTTATATTTTTGTAAAACTATTTTTAAGGACTATTACCCTTGTACAAACACTTTAATAACTAAAAAACTACTAGTTTGAATTTTGAATTAGATATATAAATATTTTTGAACAATAATCTACTAAATTTACAGTAAAAAATGTGGGTTCTCATTTGCATCAAGCTTGGATCGGTTGCTGCCTATAGTTGCTGCCCTTAGTTTGATAAGTTTCTCTACGTACCTACTATGTAACCAATGTTATGAATAACGTCTTGAAAAATAGAATATAATAGAATTATGAATCGTTATACTATATGGTATTACTTTGATTGATTCATAGGTATCTACTACACTTACAACGGCTATAACAATTACATCATCATAGTCTTTGGCGGATTTAGGCCCCCCTAGGATGCTTGGGAGCTGAAGCATCCACCGTTCCGTACATGGTTACCATGTAGAACTAAACGTATTAATTGTAAAAAATAGTTTGATTTGGTTTTTACCCCGAAGTTGTTTATGATAAGTAGGTAGCTAAGGAGCTTTATTACCTACCGACATATCCCCCACTATAAAAAAATCCTAGATCCACCACTGATCATAATCTTATTGGTATATACAATACTTGAAGACTCAAAATATTTAAAAAAAAAACACGATTTTCTATTAATAATCAAATTATTAATACCTAGCTATAGTAGGTACTTATAATTAAAATAAAACTCTAGTAAATTGTACACAGTCTTTTTTTTATTATTATTAACTATTAATTCTTTGGTAGTTACCTATCTAATTAATTTCCAAAATAAATAACAATTAAAAGTGATTACTGGGTTTGTAAAGTTAGTATGTTTTCATGATGGTCTGAGGTTAAGTAGATGACATTATGATCCCGAGAAAGCGGCCCAGGTTTTCGCAATATGTACGTTATTTTTTTTTTTTGATAAGTAAGACTTACTCGGCCATTCAATCGACCTTCAGATTTGTTGATCCGGAAAGCAATATTACCTTGACGTCATAATTGTTATGTCATTGAATGACGTCAAGGACATTAGAAATCTGCAGGGTACTGACTTTAGCAGGGAATATATACATAGGATCGGAGAAAATTGGATTTAAAGTCTACCACAAATTATTATTTGAACATAATAATAGAATGTCAACAATTAACTAAATTTGAAAACATTTTAACGTATATAGGGTATTCTATTAATCTTCAAGTACAAATATTCAACGAAAACGTTTAATTGAAATGCGTTTCACACGTTACGAAAGTAAAACAACTCATACCTAATAATCTACACCATCTATGTTACATAGTTTTGGAGTACCTATTAATTGAAAAAAATCTCCCACAGATAGAAATAATTTATTATTTTCATTTAATATAACATTATTATTTATAAATAAATCCTCTACTTCAAATTAAAAAAGATCAGCACTTTGCTCTGCTGTACGTTAGGTTTCGTGTGGGTAGCTGTAATGTATGATTTGTTAAATTTTAATTCAATGATATACAATCAGTGTATACGAAAAACAATTCTGAGAGAAAACGGTCTGTCAGCATGTATAACAACTGAGTATATTAATTTACCATTATATTACTCTTTAAGTAATTTATTTTACTATTAGAAATACAGTAGGTTGAATTAATTTTTGCGAAAACAATGAATTTTAAACACAAAAAAAAAATGAACACACACATCATTGTAAAATCGATCATAGTTCCACTCAGAATCTAAAATAAGCATTATAAACTGTTGTGAGGCTAAGCATATTATAACAACTTCAACAATTATTTTTGCTATCATAAACCAACTATATTTTTTAATTGTTATTGTATATAACTTTTTGGTTTATTAATTCATTCAACTAATTGTCTATTTATAGTATGCTGTTATTCAATGTATATCAATACAATTTTTATAAAACAACCAACATGTTATGCATCGAGCGTATTATTCTAAGGAATACTTACTGTTTACTCAAAGTACATAAATCTAAAAAAATAATTGCTCATACATTTATTGCTGTTTACTTTTTCTTCTACTGCTAGCTTACTAGCTTTAAATCATAATTCATAGTATTATACTACATTACTACCCATATTTCATATAAATATAAAATAAAACCTCCGTATATTTAACAAATAACGATCATATTATCCGTTCTGCTTCTGCGGATTACGATGTAGAGAAAAAAAATCAACTTATTAATATTAAAAGCCCTAAGCAATTGCATTTAAATATTTATTACATTTTTAAAACGTTTTAGTGACCTACATAATTGTATATAGAACTGATATCCCTTATGGGGGATAAGTTATTGATTAGCGGAAATGTTACACACATCAATTACGAAATTGATCATCCACTCAGTCATCATTGTCTCGACACGTCGCTCTGATCTATTCTAACTCCTCAGAGTATTCAACCGATAGATAGACATAGACCATTTAAGAATATTGAGTACTTCGTCATAGCGGGTCATCGTTTCAGCATCATTTTTTGTTCTTTCATTTTATTGTTGTTTGGGTGCCAATATTTGGTAGGAGCAAGGACGTGAAAACAAGCTAAGAAGGAGAACTATATATTAGTGTCGGCGGGAAATAACGTCATGAATAGTCGCGTGGAAGTGATTGGACGTTTGGTTTGAATAATTTATTATATTTTTTTTTACACGTGTTTTTCATTTTATTTCATATTGGTTAAAAAGTACGATTCAAACAACTTATTGTCTTTAAAATGTTATAAGGTTTTAAAAAAATATTTTTTATACTTTTATACATTCCAGAGACGTGAAGATATGAAAGACCCTAAGGTTTGTAAAATTGTCTTCATATATTTAGTTTTATATTTTAAATAAAAAAACAAAACAAAAAATTACATTTATAAATATTATATAATATATTGTAGTATAAATCATAAATTATAAAATATTTAAATCACCATTCAATAAAGTATAAAAACTTTTTTTATTTAAGACTATCAAATTAAATATATTTAAATATTATATTTTACTATTGGTACCTACCAACTAATTTTAAGTTTTTTATTTTATTCATCGATATTAGAACATTGTTTAATTATTCTGTGACTTAACAGTATATTTTCCTCTGACAGAGAATCTTTGTATTTTGGTCCATTGTACAATATTTTAATTTAATGTCAATAAATATAGAGTCTAGAATAAATATAGGTAATACAAATATACATACAATTTGTATATGGATCATATGTTGTTAATGATTCGTGTTATTCTTTATTATGAAGCTAATGATTTAAGTAAATAAATATACCTACATAGTAATGCGTAATTTTGTTATATATAAAAAAAACTATAAATAGTTTAAGTTATAACTATAACTATAACTATAAATATAATTCTTTATTTTATAACTTAACTACTTTTTTTTGATACATTAATATACAAACATACAATAACAGTTGAATTATTTCCATTTAACAAGGTATTATTTAGTTACAAATCAAATTAGTATCTATACCTATTACATAAAAACGTAGAAAAAAATATATAGCTAATTCGTATTACATGTTTACAAATCATCTAGTGTGAATCGATACAACACGAAATATTATACGACTATTAGTTAGATAATTTGAAAATAATATAAAATATAGGTGCTTAACTAATAATATAAAGGAAAAATTCCAATTGTAAAATGTAATTAAACATTTTTGACATGGTTGCATATGATGAAAAAATGAGTTTTGTTTTGTTGATAACAAATCAATTTTAAGGGTAACTGTAACTAAACATATCCATGTTTACAATTATTTCGTATATTGCACATTGAATAACCTTACATACATTCCTATAAATAATTGTTTAGGTCCACACTTGTTGATAATATGTTAATTCGATACAGTGTTTGTGAAATATTTTAATACAAATCTGTTGCTTAATAAGTTTGTTAATTATATTATTACTTTAAATACTTCAAAATTAAAATTAAATTCTATAAATGTTTACTTAATAGGAGCCCATAGTGCCTGTTTTTCAAAATGTCTGCGATTCTATAAAATTTTAAATTTACAATAAATTTTTTAGTTACCACCTTAATTATAATGCTTTTCCATTAGTCTACTGCCCGATATTATAATTTGGGGGGATTAATACAGTGTATAATATCGAATAAAATGACTTCACAGAAAAAATTCTAAGGCCTTGTAGAATTGTCCGATTTTTATAACTATTTTTTTTTATTTGAAAGAAGAAAACTTCCTACAGGCCACATTGGACTGCCATTTTTTATTTTATTTCAAATAATGGTATAAAATAATTTTTTAAAAATGCATTTTTAAAGTTGTCTTATTTTTAAAGACATATTACCAAGTTTAAAATTAAAATATTGATAGACAGAGTTCAATGTGGCCTGTAGAATATTATCTTCTATTAGTTAAAAAAATATTTATGAATTTGGTTGATTCTACAGAACAAAATCATTATTCTCGTGCGAAGCGTATTTTTGGTGGACAAAATGGTATTAGCACTGGATGCCTTGAAATATTTTTAACATAAATAAATAGGTTTATTATAGAAATCTAAGATAGAAAATGCATATATAAAATATAAAATCATAAATGTGTATTGAGTATACAATAGATAATACTTTCAAAATCATTGTTTGTATGTATAACCACAGTGTGAATAATTTAAATCAAATTACAGCAATAAATAAATGCTATTTATAAAATTATAAAAAAAAAAACTGACACAGAACATAATTATTTAAATTTGTCAGATTTAATAATGGAGTATGGACATCAAAATACGTTAATCGCTTAAGATTTAAATTAGACAATAATGGTAGGAAATAGTGTATAGTATGTCAGTATGATAATATAATAATATAGGTAATAATTGTATTTATTCTTAATTTGATTCATTAAAGTAGGTATCATATTGTGTCGTCATTGCATATTATTCTGTGAGATGCCAATAAACAATACAGGTACTATATATATCTGATTACGAACTGTCGAAAACAATATCATGAAACGCAAAAGGCGTCACTGATTATTACAATATTACTATTATCAAAGTATAATTATTCCGTCGGTAATAGATTTTATAATTGTATCGCAAAAAGATAACTATAAAAAATCGGATTGGATACTGCATGCTATTTTACAGAGATCTGGTGATCGGCACTCGTGTTCAAGTGTCGGGTTAGTGTTATCATGTTTGAGAGCATTAATAAATCATTGCACTATAAAAAATAAAAACAAATTTAAATAGAGTCAAAGAACTTGATTAAAATACTTAAAAACCACTAGGTAAGTAGGTACCACACTTTCTGATGTTTCTTCATAATTGTTCGACGATTGACGGTAATTTTTCATATAGGCTTAGAGAAGCTATTGAAGATATCGAAAATTGACTTTTTAATTTTAGGGTCTATGCTCGATAAATCAAATTACCATGTTTAATCTGAAAAATGATTTAATATATTGTTTTTTAAGTCATTGTCAAATATATATTTCTTACCTTGTTTAGAATCTAATATCCGAATTAAAAATTAAACCAAACGAATGATTAAACTTAGATTTCAAATATAATCTAATGTGTGCTAATACGCGTTAGGTTCAACTTCTTTATGCTTGGTTCAGTGTACTGTATTGTGTATTTCCATACGAGCATTACAATTTACAGTATATAACTATAATATTATATAAAACAATTTACAATTTAAGACTGTAATTTCTAAGCTTAATGCACACAATTAAAACATTTTTATACCTACGATGAATTTTCAAATTTAATCAAAAAACAAGGTTATTGACAATAGCAAGAGTTATTAAATCAGGTATGGTTTTATAACAGCACACAGACGATTTGAATTTTGAATCTAACTTAGCGGAACTGTTATTAATCTATAATTGACCATCATTGACCTTATAGCTACGTAAGTGAATTATTAATTTCGTTATTATTATCTAAATATTTTTTTTTATTTCCATGGACATACAAATGTTACGGATTAATTCAATTATTTTTATAAATGAAGAAACGTAGAAAAATAAAAATATTTTCAAACTTATTTTACATTTCATTAGTTGCAAAATACATACTACTGATTGAATTATCGATCAAAATTATTTTGCAACATTGATAAAAATTAAAAAACAATGCAAATTTAAAAAATATATATTAATTTGATGATTATCTATTTCAGATGTTGTTATTTGTTTTTGGGCTATTCATACAAACTTGCTTAGCAGAAAACGTAGAAACTACTAAACACGGACATAACACCGATGCAAGTGATAAGAAGGTGTCAAAAAGAGAATATTACGCACCAGAATACAATCATGATCATTATGTAAGTATAAATAAAATACAAATAAAAAACACATAATATGAACATTTATTGCGGGAATTGTAATAAGTATATAATATATATAATTAGCATCCATTAGGAGGCACAATATTTTCCCATAAAGTTACGATAAAATGGTAAAACACGATAGTGCTATACTTTTACAATTTATGAATGCATTATTAATGTATGAGAAAAGAGTAGTTTTATACTTTTATGTGAAGTTGTAGTATACGATGGGGGTAACCAAGTACTTATAAGTTACTTATGGTTCTAGAGGTTAGGACTCGAATGAACTATCGTCCTAAAACAAACCTAAAACATGGAAGTAAATAATAAATATATTATGTTTTTATTAAAATAATTTTAATGTGTTCATAACCAAAACAGTTTATAAATAAAAAATAAATGTCATTAAATACTATTAAATTATTAAATATAATTAAATCAAAATCGAAATTGAAATATTTTTAAAACAGTTTGTTATACTCATAATACTATATAACTATAACTATATACTATGTTCCACGTGTGTTAAACGTAGATAGAAAATCACCGCTTCCAATCCCCTTAATTTATTAGTTATTAAATACCTAATATTATTGTTCACTATCACATGTAGTTGAAGTATCTGCAGTCTGCAGTATAGGTACATGCAAATATATAGAACAGCTAATTATGATTGACGTTGTGACAATATAATGATTTGATTTCACAATCATGTATAGGCATAGGAAAATATATTGATCGCTCAAAAATTAAATATAAATAAAATCTTTGGAAAAAATGTGTGAATTATTTTTTACGAACCGAACTTGCGTGAAAGAGCGTGAAATTGATGTGGTTTCAACATTTTGTAACGACTGCTAATTTACGCGTATCGAAAACATAATCGTCGAGTTAAGCATTTAGGTGCATTTTATTACTGTATACAATAATAATATTTATGAATAAATTAATATTATACTAAACAAACAATTTAACAACCTATCAAAGTGGGCAAGCCAGGACTCACGTGTGTCGTAAAAGTAAAACATACACCTAAATAGTAATGTATATGAGGTATATAGGTAGGTGAGCAGGTACCTATATGATAACAATGTATATGTATACGGCTAATAATAGGTGTATAATATTATATTTATAGATATAATCTTTTGTTCCCTAAGAGCGTGTATTTTACCGGATGGCGTCGTTTATTAAAAAGCATTTTGAACGGATTATAATTATTATTACAATACATTTAAAACCCTGAACGGCTGAACGTACTACATAATAATATCATATATGATACATAGTATAATATAATATATATAATCCATCGTCACGCCATATAATAACATAATACAATAATTCAAATAGACGTGTGTTTCGCGGGTTTATAAAAAAGTAGACATCCGTTTGACTAAAATAATATATAATATAGTAATATTAATCGTTGCACAGTGCACACGAATAAAATATATTACCGTACATATTATTATTATACTCTCGACCCACAATATATTACGTCTCGCTCATAATAATAATAACAATATAATATTATGTAAAAATATACCGAGGTTTTTTTTCGTATTGACTTGGCTGATATTGTGATTAAAAAACTTACTCGGACAAAAAAAATTCTAAGTATCGTATTTTATAATATATATGCTGTTATCTAACCCATAGTACCCCTACCTATACCTTAGTACCTCACCTATTGTTGGATTAGCAGAGGTGACATTTTTTTTTAAACGAAATAAAACAGCGGTTTTCGAAATTCCCGACAGAATATACGCATAAAAATAGGTACAATAATATATAATAAACTTTGTACATTCAAAAAGTACAACAAAACGACGGGCTACGTCCCCGCGGAGACACAACACAATGTATAATAATATAATGATATAGATGTGTGAGCACAATACACCCATAAAATATTTTATGTAGGTACACTCGCACGAGCCGGTGTCTGTATATATTATTGTTAATAATAGTAATATTGTTATGACTAATGATATTATACAGGTGTAATTGAATTATTTGAATTATTATCGAGCGTTCCACTTGAGTACTTCAGTACTTGACGCGATTTGCCGGTCACACCGTCGTCGTCCGCATTTCGTATAATATAATATTAGCTACAATATAAAGGTTCGTACCTATACCCATATATGTGTTACACACGCACATGAATATTGTAAGACAAGTCACTATAGTCAGTGACGGATTAAGATAAAATATATTACACTAGACGTAATATTCAAAGCGTCTCCGTGCTCGTATAATATTTATCTAACATATTATATACGTTACTGCCCTAGTTGTGAAATTGTCACATTCTCGAATTGGTCAATTTGTTATAGGTACTATCCTGCCAAATTAATTATAATATTGTGCTACCGTGCATAAATAATATTTGAGACGTAAAAACATGTATGATATTATAATATTATACAAGCGTTGCGCATTTTAAATGACTAAAAAACAAATTATAATAATATATTTTCAAATAAAAAAAATTAGGCTTTATATTGAACATAATAATAGTAATATAGGTATATCTAGTATAGATACATATCATCGTCAAATTTCGGGTTAACTATTGCGCGTGTACCCTTTTGGTTTATGACTGTATAATATGTTAAATATACGATTGCATGATTGTATACAATGTTTCCAAATTGAATAACACGATAATAATATGAATTCTAAGATAAATGTCGTAACGTTATACTAATATTTTATCGTAAAGTTGAATTTCCTATCTGACTACCTATACATTATCTATACATATATTCACTCCCACGACACTCGTAAGTAGTTAAATTATCTACAATAAGCTATAATAAGTTACCTACTAATATCACTGCATCAGTAACAATAATAGTAGTAATAATCAGTATATTTTACTAACATGGCTATTTTCGATCATTGAGAACGAATTACGGTCTATTTTGTCACTTGTCAGAAAGAAATTTGCTTACTCGTTAATAATTTTAAATATCAGTGAATTTAATAATATAAAAGGCAACTATTAAGAAGCGGGTAGGTGGATGTCGCTCTGCAGCTGTAGGCGATAAGTGGGTCATTGTAATGGATGGTATTAAATTTGAATTCAATGATATTATAAATTATAATTGGTATTATAATAATATAATATACAATGTTCGTATACGAAAAACGGTTCTGAGCGGAGAAGTCTTAGATATTTTATATTATTATTATTATTATATTTATATTCTTATTACATATTATTAAGTATTAACACAGTAGCCGGTAAGTTGATTTAATATTAAAAATTATAAATAAAAAATAAAAAAAAAAATTTAAAAAACACACTTTTCCATAAAAACATTTAAAAAAAAATTTTAAAAATTGCACTAAAAAGACAAAAATAATTCTCTGTACTTAAAAATAATGAAAAATTTATTGATGAAAAATTTAAAAGTGTGTGGTGCTCATACACTTGACATATATTCCCAGTCACTATCTTATAAACATGATTGAACAAAGAAGTGTATGTGAGACTTTCCTTGGCTTTTAAATTTTTCATCAGTAAATTTTTCATTATTTTGCTCTTATACTTGACATATACTGCCAGTCACTATCTTATAAACAGGATTGAACAAAGAAGTGTATGTGAGACTTAGCTCGGCTTTTAATGTTTTGTATGATGCACCACACACTTTTAAATTTTTCATCAATACATTTTTCATTATTTTTAAGTACAGAGAATTATTTTTGTCTTTTTAGTGCAATTTTTAAAATTTTTTTTTAAATGTTTTTATGGAAAAGTGTGTTTTTAAAATTTTTTTTTTTATTTTTTATTTTCTACTTTTTAGTTGAAAGTAAATATTTTTATTAAACGTTTAAGAAATATGTTAAGCTTCGTAAGAGGTTGCGGTTTTTTTTTGGGGAAGAGAGAAAGTTCAATATCTGCGAGAGATATTACGGCGACGTCGTGGGGACAATCCTTTTTTTTTTTTTTTGGTCCATGTCCCAAAATGACAACGGATTATTGTATTGTCATCCAAGACCAAGGTCTATACCAATTTTCAGAATTTTTCATCTTCAAAAAGTGCCTCAAATCGAGCGCGCAAGATTTGATCACAGACAGACGTGAAACCAAATACTTAAGAAAAGTGTTAAAAATAACCAAAATCGTTATTGTTGGTTATTTAATATGTAATTTCGTCCAAATTTCAACTTAAAATAGGCACCTACAAAAAAAACTGTGTTAATATATATTTATTAGATTTTTTGGTTATAGAATTAAACACTTACGTGCAACCTTGTTTTAAATTCTCAACATTTAGCTATAAAAGTTGAACATTTTAAATTTGATAAATTATATTAAAATTTGAACTAAAAATAGCTTGTAAAAATAATCTTGATTATGTATTTTTAATATTTTTAGCTGATATTCTAACAATTAGTGAGGCACCTTGTTAAATTTTCAAGCATTTTTACCAAATGAATAATTATATATGTAAATTGTAAATATTTTATTGACATTAACAGAAAAGAATCTAAAAAAAATGGAAATTGAAAATGTCCGTAAACAACTCTAAACTATTTTGAAAATTTTATCAAGTATAGAAAATGATAAAATAAACATATGGTGTAAATTTCAAGTGTCACTAATTAAACAAAATAAGAAAATCCCCACATGAGAAATCGAGTGAATATCCAATGTTGTAAAATTTTGAACTTCAAACGCTCATAAAAATTTATTTTAACTTTCCGGTAGAGACTTTTTTTTGATAAAGGTAGATAAGCTTATGAGGAATCTTAAATTAAATTTTCAAATCTTAGATTTCAAAAGAAAATTTTAATGAATTTCTAACTCAAAATGATTTGCACATTTCCGTGATTTTTACGTATTTTGTCAAAATTTGCATTTAAAATACTTATAAAAAAAAACTGTGACTATGTATTTTAATATTTTTTAACTGCCATTGTAACAATATACTAGTAGCATTGTATTCATTTCGAACTTTTTGATCCGATGAATAAAATTTCATTGACATTAATAGAAAAAAAAATTTTAAAATATAGGAAACTGAAAATGTCTGTAAACAGCTCAAAACAAGCAAACTTTTTTGAAAATGTTATGTATTTTTTAAGAGTTACACCAAAAACTAAAACCAAAAAATGTTGTTGAAAACCATTTTGCGTAAAAATTCCCGTTTTTCCTTAATTTTTTTTATTTTTGATAACTATTGGGAATTTTAAATTTTTTCCTCCTGGAATGCATAAACTAGATTCACTTTTCTATCGAACAAGACACTGAAGATGAAAATCAAAGCATTAATTTTCGACTACGTATAGTGTAAACAGACCAAAAAGAAAAAAAACATCATTGTAAAATCAATACATAATTCATCGCTCCGCTCATAATCTAAAATGTGTTCAGCTACTTTACGAAATAAAATAACACAATTTTATAACAAATGGCAACCACGACCAACTAAATTAAACATTTATGGGTTAAAAATTAAAAGTTTTTGAAACATTCAAACACTTACACTATAACGTCTAATCATTACCATTACGCAATCATTTTTTTGTCACGCCTGCACCGAAAGTTAGTTTTCGATGACGGTTGATGCGTTGTAGAGCGACTTTTTTCAGTCCAAGGGGTGGTAAAGTGGGAATCCGCATGGTGCCGGTCGGTAAAGTGGAAATCCCCAAAATTGCTGTGCGCACATATATCTCGCTTATGTCCTGCACAACCAACCAAACAATGAAATCTATACCACGGTCCTTACAAAACATAAACTTTTGTATACATCTTATATTCATATTATAACCTCCTTGCATGACGCGTAATAGTATATTGTGTGGCAAGGGCGGAAAGTGAGCTATTTCAGACGCGGGCGACGTGTGCGGCACGAGTAAATAATCTTTTGATTTGAAAAATTAAAAATTATACTATAATATAATCGCTCGAGTTCCGGTGGT
The DNA here is from genome assembly GCF_019925205.1 of Metopolophium dirhodum. NCBI lineage: Eukaryota > Metazoa > Arthropoda > Insecta > Hemiptera > Aphididae > Metopolophium > Metopolophium dirhodum. Next base: position 12,748,943 of record NC_083561.1, read on the forward strand.
GCGCTAACGGTGTTACTCGTCCCATTTAAATACACAACAATGTAATATAAATGTAGCAATTGTTTTATTAAACAAAGAGATAAAAATACTACAGTTAGTTATAACTTATAACAATATTGTCTATAATTTATGATCGATGGTTCATAGTTGACTATAAGTGCCCTAAAAATATCAACGCTCTATATAATACCTTTATAGTACCTACAGATCGAAAATATAAAAGTATATGCCATTATTAGTAGCGCCGAATGTCCAGACCATTTTTTTATAAGATCTGATCATCCGAAAAAAAACTATAGTCTTATTAATTCACTGTTGTACGAGTACGACTTTACGAATTACTTCAGGTTTTGTAAAGCCCGGATTAAGGGTTCAAAGGGAGCACGGTACCGGGGCCCATTGATTTTGGGGGCCCATCTTTATCCCCAAAATATATTTTTTTAACGTGTCTAATACAGTTTTCAAAAAAAAAAAATATTTAAGTAGGTATAGGTATAATAGGTAAATTATTATTAATAATTATAAAATAAAATTGTTCTCAATTTTATATCACGAAAAATTACTATAAATAATCAACTATGCTGCCAACCATTTTGTTAATGTTTTTTTTTTTTTTTTTTTTTGAGCATTTTAGATTACTGATTTAACTATTTAAGGATATAAAAAGGTAGTCATAAGAAAAAATTATTTAGCTCTTGTAAATTAGATATTTCAGTTAAAAGTATTAATGCATAATATACTAAACTTTAAAGGACCATAGTTAATAACCTAGCGAAACAACATTGATCAATTGACTGTCAAAATGTTCAGAAAAAAAGCTTTACCAGAATCCATAAAAAAATATAGTGGTTACCTTTTAAAAAAATTAAGTCAATTTTATTATTAGTATACAACTGCGTGTCTAAAAAAATTTCCTGTTAAAAATAAAGAAACATGTCTTTTTTTGTCTTAACGAAATTCCATATCATCGATCCATAATTGTGAAAAAAACCCGTGTACAATGACATATTATGTAAAAAATTATACAATAATATAAAGTCGTCAATATGCAATGATACAATTATTTTGAAGTTAACGTTGAAAGAGGGCCCACTAAGTGTATGGTGTCCCGGGGCCCAATTGATCCTTAATCAGGGCTTGGTTTTAGTGGACATTCTTCTAACAAGCGGTAAAACTTGAATTAGGCAGTTGGAAATATCGACTTGACATGATACCGGTAAAAAAAGAATATAATCATTAATCATAATATTTAACATACAAATACTTAATACATTATAATATACCTACCGACTACCGACGACCTACCTATAAATAATATTACTAAATATTAATGTTTGGTTTTAAAAAGTACCCCAACGCACTCCTTATAGTCCTTAGTCCTTCTTCGACCACCAGAAACATTACTGAAAGTCTGAAACATACTTAGGGCATTAAATAAATATCCTCAGAATAAAATAGGTATATGAAATTGTGGCCGTCGCCACTTAAAAGGTCGGTGACAGTATGCCACTAATTCATCGTGGCAATAACATTATATGCCCTATACAAATATAAATAATAATGCTTATGGTTTTTTTTGGTTTTTTACATTGTCCTGGACACCGCAGTCATATCCGGCTTACCGCTTCGAGTACGGTGTCCACGACCCACAAACCGGCGACATAAAAAAACAGTACGAGGAACGGGACGGGGACACGGTGCGTGGCTACTACAGCCTGGTAGAACCGGACGGTTCGATCAGGTTGGTCGAGTACACGGCCGATGCGAAAAACGGTTTCCAGGCAACCGTCAAGAAAATTGGAAGTTCACATCACCCGACCACGGTGACCCATCACCTCAACACCGCTAACGTCCACCACGGCGGTGACGGTGGCTACGCGCCCAACTACCACGGAGGTGATCGGGACTATAATCAAGATCTGCAGCAGCCGTCGTTGCCGACCGTCCACGACGGTCATCAGTACGAGCCGCCCGCTTACTCGAATCACTACGAACCTCCGCAGACACCTGCATACAACGATCACTACGAACCGCCGGTGCACGGTTACGACAATCATCAGTACCAACATCAACAGCAACAACTGCCGGTCCATGGTTACGACAATCATCAGTATCACCATCAACAGCAGCAACTGCCGCCGTCCGCTTACAATCATTACGAACCGCCGCTGGTGCCCACTGTGCACAATCACTTCCAGCACCCGCCGTCAACCGTCGCGGCTTACGATCACTACGAACGGCCGCTGCAGGTGGTGGTTCCGGCCGGCCACGGCGATCATCACTTCGAACCACCGGCGGCGCATCCGGAACCGGCAGACTTCGAACACGGTTCGCCGCTGCCGCCGCTGTTCGCCGCTGGTCTGCCCACCGCCCATGGCGACTACGGCAGCGCGTCACCGGAAGAATACTATCCCGCGCCCCTGCAGTTTCCGGCTACGTCCCACGAGACCCACTTCGAGTGGCCCGCCAAGAGCGGCAGCAACAACGACGACGACGACGGCCTCAGCGACGGCGACCCACATCATCGCGGTCACCTGCAGGACGAATACCGATTTCCTGCCGCCAAAGAACACAGTCATCTGCAGGGCGCCGCGGCCAAAGTGGCTTCCGGCGAACGGCCAGAGTATCTGAGGAAGTATTTTGAACCTAACTACCGGGGCCACGCAGCCGCCGTCAACAGTTTTTACGACGACGACGAATGAAGTAATATATATTGACGTGTAAGTTTGTGCGTAAAATAATATTATAGACGAGCTCACAACTTACCAGCATTATATTATATGTGGTACGACAATCAGACATCAATGGTTAAGCGCACACAGTTTGTATTGTGTTATGCACACATTTAATCAATTTTCGGAAACCTCTTTTGAAGTTTTGTGAGAATTTAATATTAATGTAGAAAGTATTTTCACTTCAAAATATATACCTATTATAACATATAAGTAATTTTAAAAAACTTCTTGTAGAAGAACGGAATACAATAGGTACAATTAAATTAAATTAAAATTGCACCTAATACCTACTGCACAACATGTATGCACTCAGTGAAACCGAAGTCCATGTTGTGGTCGGGACATGGCTATTTTATTTACATCATAATTTTATTATGAGTAAATGTTTATTAGGGTACCTATTTCTATATTAAATAATTAAGATATAGAGGTCCCGAAGTTTTGAAATCCCCCGACCACATATTAAAAAACTTCGGTGCTTAACCGTCAAATATATAAATTACATATTATGACTAGGTCTGATCTAATAATTTCTTCTCGTTTCAATGCCATTAGTATATTTCAACGCCTCCGTCTCGATTATCTTACTGTTTCGTTTTATACTTTTATAAGATTCGTATTTAAAAACGCACACTAATAATAGTACAATAATAATTAAACGCAGAACATAAAAATAAGTTTTTAAAAACAATTGCAGTGGGTAATTTATTATTAAATTTAAATACATTATTAATTATATTTCTTCCAAATAGTTGTCTAAAACTTATTCCATCAGAATTGAGATATTATTTTATTTTATTCACAATAAATATGTAAATCCAAAAATAATAAGTTACGAGCTTGTATGATTCTTCATCGATTTGATAATAATTAATAAGTTTCTTCTGATAATATGAAGTTTTATGTTTTCAAAAATTTTAAGTGATTATTCTGGTTTACTCTACCATACAAATATAAAACTAGTAGGTACGTCAATTTTCACAATAAAAACTTCATAGGATTGCATACAAATTATTACTCCGTTATTATTTTGCGACATGCGCTTACCTTTTATAAATTATGAAAATTGTAGAAAATACCAAACTCATCATCTGTAAACTTTTTAAAAAACAAAAAATATGTGGACATTGAAATGAGAAGACACATACTTAGACGTAATATTGTATTATAATATAAATTAAAATAGTATTAAGTAATGCAACCAAGTCAGATTTTGGTGAATAAAAACCCGGAGAAAAAAATTATTCTGGAGGAGGGCAATCGCTCGTTAATTGGAAAATAAAACCGGTTAGTTCTATTTTCTGGGTCTTATATTTTATGTATTGGGTATGTGAGCCATAGAAAATGTTAATATGTTAAATAGGTACATAATATTATATATCATCTTCAAAAATAGTACTATCTTAAATCGTGATACAAGCTAAAATGGCGTAGGGTTTTTACACCTGAAATATAAAATTAAAATACTACCTAATTACTACCTAATTAATTATAATTTGTTAATGTTTTATTGTACTCGACATTCTATGAAATAATCATTTATTTCAACTATATTCGCCCATTAGAAACTGACATCACTAAGTAATTGCCTATGCTTATACGCTATACCATAGATCATAATGTACTTGTACTATTTCTAGTAATTAGGTTTTTTCGTAAATATTTATCAAATTTTCTTTGAAATCTATTTGATATCTATTGGAGACAGACAATACTGAACATAATATAATATAATTTAATTTAAAGTGATGGAGACAAGATACCTAGTATATAGATATGTATATGTATTCCAATGTTATGTAATTTGTGCTATAATTGCAGTAATTATTTTATTAAAAACTGCATATTTTAGAAGATTCACCATACCTAATAATATTATAGACAAACTTTTACATGTTGTATTTGAGTACCTACCTACCATTTCGGCATTTCGGATTTCCTATCAACTGTTTGTATAATGTATTCTACGTTGTATTAGCACTATTAGGTACTTATTTGCAGTGTTCAATAAAACATTCGTATTTAAATATTTAATAGTTTAATACTATAATGTCTAAACATTATATTACGATAATTTTAACACTTGTAACTTTTAATTGTTTACAGTAAGAATATTTTCAACACTATGCAATATACATTATGATGTATCATATTACAATATTTATATTAGTATTATAAAAAGTTGACCATAATGTTAAATCGGTCTTGTCCTGTTGTATTATTAAATATTTATTTAAATTTATTTTTTATTTTAATTATATTATGATATGTTCCAGACGTCGATAACATAACGTAGGTAATACATTGTATTATTATTATGTACATATTAGTATATTACACTTTAAATAATATATAATAGTTTAATAATAATTATGTTTTAGGTATATTTGTTATTACTAAAGGATGATTGTGTTTGTTTTTTATTGTATTATTATTGTTACTGGTACTTTAAATACCTATCTACCTATATGCATTGTCTTAAATAATAAACAGTTTTTCAATGTATTTTATTATTCATGTACACGTTATTTACATAATATTTGTAAAATAATAAATTAATAAGTCGGAATAATTTTGTTAGAACCAGCCCAACAGGTAACTTTACTGACTATCAATCCTCTACCTAGGTATTTAACAGTTCAACCACCTTTCTTAGATACGTAAGGAGGTCAACCCGACCACGTTACATTGCTAATCACATAAAATATTTTTGCCGTTCCCAATATGACAATGATTACTGCCAATACTTGTCAATAGTTTCGTCGGAATGACAAATGTAATAACTAATAATACCATGTCCAATTTCAATTATTATAATAATTATAATGATTTGTTTGTGGGATTATAGATTTTTTTTTATTGGTACAATGAATGTATTCAACAATATTATTTTGTTAGCAGCGTGACATTAAAAGGAAAATTTAATTATATTAATCCGTTTGTCGATTGAATAGTTGAACAATTCAACAGCATCATCACTATACATCGGTATCTACGGTATATATGGTACTTATTACTCAATATGAGTGGAAATTAGTTATTGAAAATATAATTACCTATATTGAGTATAAAGGATTAATGTTTTCTAAAAATAGTTTAATAAAATAATTTTTTGGGTTGAGGCTTCAACAACTGATGTCATTAGCCTGTGGAACTGTGGGGGAGGGTACTGTAGGTTTTGAACACGTGTGTGTTTGTTTTATTAGAATTTTTAAGTGGGCACCTGTAGTTATCTGACATACCCGGGTGGGGGATGGCGGCCTATATCCCCGGACACCGTGACTTCTCGAAGAAAAATGCCACCCGTGGCCGAGTTCGAACCGGCGACGGTACGCGTCGCAACCGACGCCTTAGTCCACTCGGTCACTCCGTCCCCCATAATCCGTATTTCAAATTTCAAATAACAATAATATTATGTATTCTACAAGTATCCAGAACCGATAGAACCTGATTTAGGTATTTAATCTCCGTTTAAAATAATTTATTTACATAAAATGAAACCTTATGCTAATTATAGGTTCACATTTTATCCGTGGAAGAATTAAATGAAAATAATAAAAACATATACAATATACTATAGTACAACTACTAGTATATACTTAATATAAAAAAAAAAATTTTGTTGGAATCTGGCACAAAGCAATCGCATATTATCTATCAACCACGTAGTACTATTTCCGAATTGGGCCCAGAATGTTGTGAAACACTCTCTTCTTCTCATATCATATTCAAATGACGTAACCAATTCATCAAATTTCCCACTTCTTCCTTCTCTCTTCAATCATACCCATTATCACTTATCATTGTTTCGAGCAATTTTCGTAATATTGAGAAGGCTGTAGCATGGAAGGAAGAAAGACGCGGCGCGGATATCAACGCACTTCCCCCCTTCACCTAACCACACCACCAAAGTTCACACCCGTCCCGCCGGGTGATTATCACCTCTGGACAGTTACGGTGATTAAGGTTAGCGCCATTAAGCTCACAGTGCGGGCGCTGTGTCGCATTCAGCCTCCCGAGGGATGCACGTCAAGAATGCAATTGCAGTGTGCCAGATTCACATCGATCGAATGATGAACAGGTCGTATATATACCTGCAATATACGTGTTGTTCACGAGGCAGAACGAGTGGCAGGTAAGTCTGACAATAGCGCCTGACAGCCATGCGACGCTAGATAGCGCTGTAGTAAATATGTAGTGTACCACTGTGTGATGGATGTGACACGGATTGCATGTAAATTGTTATATTCCGTGGTACAACTACGGTTTAATCTTTTTTCCAATTTTCCATAGTATGAATTTTATCAAAATCAATAAATTGTTATTAAATTGTTTGACAATTCTTCTTTTAAAAAGCCAAGATAAAAATGACACCTGGACGCCCCCCCCCCTCATTGTCATTGGTCACATAGAAATATAATATAAAAAAATATTTCATGTAGGACATAGGTACTATTGTAGTAGCCAGTAGGTAGTATAATAGCAGTAGGTAATACAAATAATAAATACATATTTTTATATTAATTTGTTGAATTAGTTTAAAAATATTGTATTCAAATTTATTCTTTTTTCGTCTAAACAAAATTAATAATTTATAATATGTCAGACAATAATGTATATAATTATATTAGAATATTAGATCCTTCACCCTCAAAAACTATTTCAGGTTTTGCCTAGACATGTATCCCATTTACAAGCCAAATATCAATGGATAAGATCAGGCACATAAACATTCATTTTGTAGTTATCGATTATTGATTTAAATAAATACACAAATATTAATTTTCAGGGTGGGGTTTGAATCACCAAAGGCCAAAACCCCCCCTGTACATGTGCCAGGATAAGATGTATTATTATTTTTTCATTTTTTTTTACTGTACCATCTATGTTGATTGATGAGTGATATATTATTATGAATTTTAAATCAAAGATATATCATGCAAAACAATTCATTATGGGTGTGCCTATTTGTATTAGTTTTTTTTATATAGCACTTTGAAAATATTTACTCATTATGGAGTCATGATTGACTTGATATAAGGTTGAACAAAAAATTTAATAATCAGTTTTGGTATCTAGTTTGCTTTTTCCACCCAAATAATCAATACCTACTTATGTTGCGTAAAAAAGATACAAGGTACTCGTCAAAAATAAATCTAATAATTTGATGGATTTCGGGGATTCATACTTTTACTACCAATAAATCAAATTCCATACTATGAGCCTACAACCACTTTGTGCATGTTGGCGTGGCGAACTACAAATTTTCCAGGGGCAAGTTACAAATATCCCAAGTATTAATGCATAATAATGTATTAATATAATATAACTAATTATATTTCAGATCATTATTGACTACCTATTGAGAATATCATATTACATTTGCTTAGGGGACCCACTGGCTACCACCCACTCCTCTATTTAAGAAAAATATCAGAGGCAATGGCCTCTGAAATTACCGTTTGCCATGTCACTGGTTGTTATAGTAAGATGTTTGAATTATTGGTTTAGTTACATATAAATAAATTAATGACTATTGTACCTACAACTTACTACCTAGAATATAACCATACCCTCGAAAATCATTTAATTATAAGATAAATTATTTATGAGTGTTATATGCAACATAAGTATTGATTATATGGATGGCAGGACAATAACAGATCAGAATGACATCTTGTAGACCGATAAGAATTAACCCAAATCATTGAATAAAATAAACATAAATTACATTTATAACAATAGATACACTAGAATTAGCTATTTATTGAAAAACAAAATAAGAAACTTTAAAAACTGTTAAGATTGATTTGTTAATTTAAAAATTAAAGTTTCTATTTAGACTTTATGAAAGAAAGGTAGAAAATTAATGTGTCCTATTGCTTAATCACTAATAATAATACATAAATAAATATAATAAATACAAGCTTTTTAAAATAAAATAAACTAGATTCTTAGTCAATAAATTATATTGAAATATTATGTAGTATAAAAGGTATTTTATTAATTTTTTTTATTTTTTTTGTGTTTCTTAGATTTTTTTTTTGAACTTTCATCAGAACTGGAACTCTGAAATAAGATAATTTTTTTTAAATACCTAGTTCAACTAAATTACATTTCCAATTATCAATTCTCTGGTGCGTAGTCAAAATGAGTTAGGTCAAATTAAAAGTGTTAAGTCTGACAAATAAAAGGACATTTATCAAAAATGGGTTGTCTTTAAGATCAGATTTTATTAAAACTTCAAAATCTGACTTAACTCAATTTTAACCGTGCAACATTGAATAGATGTTGATGGCTTACATTTGACGAAGAAGTTGATAAATGTCTTTTTCTTTTCTTTTTTTTCTTTAATTCACTAGATTTTTTCTTTTTTTTCTTTTTCTTGTTTTTTTCATTTGTTGATAAAATATCTTTGTTCGTTACTTCAGACTTTTCAGATTGGATAGGTACTATGTGTAATACTTCAGTCTCATCATCTTCTGGCAAAAGATCATATATTTTTCCAGATGTACCCTGCAATCAATATATTTAACTAACATATAATCCACTTCTAATTGAATAAATTAATGAAATTTCATACTTTAAAACAATCTTTGGCTAAATGTCCACCAGTTCCACATCTCACACACTTTGTGTTATAAACTGCATCTAATTGAATTGTTCTTTTACCCTTGGAATTGGGTTGAATCTTTCTTCTTTGTTCATCTTGACTAAAAGATATAATATAAATATATGACAATGTGATATAAAATATTATTATTTATTAGTTTGATTATAAATAAAGTTATAACTCACAACATTTGAACTCCATTGGGATCTAAGTCTCTGCCGCTACCTTGATCTACGAGTTTCATAGATAGAGAAATCTTTCCGTCGTCCTATATCATAATTTATAAATATAAATATATAAAAATATTTACATACAAATTAATTAACTTACTGTTCCAATAACTTTAGCCCATATTTTATCACCTTTAGATAAAACATCTGTGGCATCATCCACAGGCACTCTAGACAACTGTGTGCGATGTACAAGACCTTGTTGTTTATTTCCTGGTATTCTAATAAATGCCCCATAATTTTGGACAGATGCAACCTAAAATTGAAAAAAACTTAATATACCTACTACATTTTTAAGTTTCTTATATTCCAGTTCATAAAAGTATTTTAATTTTAATATTTTATTTTTAAGTTACGCAGTACCTAAATTCCTAAAATAAAGTAAAATAATATCTGGTCATAATAGCAAAAACAAAACAAGGAGAACTAAAATATTATATTATATTATTTTATTTATTATTATGGATCTTTTTCGTTATACATATACCATTTCCTACTTTACAGGACACTCCTTTTTTGGGGAGATGTCAGTAATGCCCGCGTTACGCTGCATTTGGACAAAAAAATTGAAAATATCTCTCGACTTGCTATGCAACATCACCTCAAGTTGGTCACAGGGTAACCGCTGTATATCCACTCTTAATTTGTATTATATGTGTTATACGTATACTACTATTTAAATTGAATAGTCGTTATAAGACTAAGGTCGTTATTAAGAGTGGATATACAGCGATTACCATGTGACCAACTTGAGGTGGTGTTGCATAGGAAGTCGAGGGATTTTTTTGATTTTTTTGTCCGAGCGAGTCAGAAACACAAGCACCACTGACATGGTATACATATAACAGAAAAGATTCATTATTATTTAAAATGTTATTTACATTAACAAATTATGTTTGATTGTAATATAGGTACTAGTATACTATAGACACTAAAATATATTATTTAGAATTACAGTACTATTGTAATTAATACCTTTTCTCTGTTTACACCGAGTTTTGTTTTATTTATTTATTATAACTTATATTTAAGCAAACATTTTATTATTTTTACCTATTGAATAATAATGTAAATTTAGGTTACAACTTACAAGTATGGTAATTTGTAATATTTTTATAATTTAGTTTTTTTTTAATTTGTTATAGGTGAGTATAGCTCAGATTTTAATAGGTATTATAAAAGAAATTTAAAAGAATGACTTTATGACCTATACATTAAATAAAAATTAAATTTTTGACCAAATACAATCCAAATAATAATTAATAATTTTATATACACAAAAATGGGTTTACCAGTGTTGAATTAATTAAATACAATTTAATCAATACCTAAAAATTATTTTATTCAAACAAATTTTAATTCTCTCAAATTGGTCCCATTAAAATTGTTTAATTTAATCCATAATATGATTTATAGAACTAATAATATTGAAACTGAAGTTAACATTTTAATATAATTTCTAGATACAAACTTACTTCTCCTATAAATATGTCATTTATGTTAATAGACATTATTATTATTATTATATGGCATTAGTAACACACTAACATTAATAAATAGTAAACAGCAATAAAAACATTTGAATATCCAACTATTTCAACCATTTCAATTTTCAGCAAGAGCAGCTTGTTAATTGTTTAGTGTTTACACTTTTTATTACTTATTATTCAGTTATTAACTTATTATACTATTATAATAGTATTAAACCATTAATGTATTATTTATTTGCAAATCAAAACATGTTATCACGGTAGATAATATTGAGATAATATCTATTCAGAGAGCACAGATATATATAATATATATCTGTGTCAGAGATTCACCTTGGTCATATTTTTACATGATAACATAAGACCATGATAGTCTGATAAGAATATTTTTTTTTACGCAGAATTTATTTTCATTGTTTATTTTAATTTTTGTTGTTCCTTTGTTGCCTGAAAGGTAGCTTTACATATTATAATGAAAATAGTTTATACTTCATTACTCATCAATTTCCATAATTTACTTCATTACCCGAGCGTTATCGACTATCGTTATACATAAATCTACAAGTGCACGACAATAAATGCATTTATAAGGTAAACATAATAATATATTTGCTCAATGATGATAATATTCACACTCACTTTTACCTGTGTTTTGTGTAACCATGAACGTATATAGGTAAAAATACTGCGTAATTTACTAATACATAATGATGAAAACCTATGTTATACCATACATAATTGAATTATTTTAGAGATGTCTTGTCAATGGATGACAATTGTTATGGTCGATTAGGCCATTTGAAGAACCAACACAAGTTACCAGCCATTATGACCCCTGTCAGTACAATTTCTTCGGCTCACAGTGATTTTGGTCTACCAGATGTGACTCTGACATCGCATTTTACATCATTAAAACTTACTCCTGATTACAATGACAGTGACGAGGAAGGTGATGGCCATTGTCATAGCTTTTTACTTCTCGATGAGAAAGAAAGACTGAAGGTATGATTAATTAAAATAAGGAAAATATTGATTTAATTATCAGATTTTTATATCACATCTTATTAATCCCTTATTACCTACCTCGTTTTATTAGGTACTAATCAAGCATTTCATTTTTTTTTCATGATATTCATTTGCATAGGTATCTAGTGTTGAAGCGTTTGTAAAACGTCTCAATGGATATAAAAGTACTAGTCCAGTTAAAGTAATATCTATATTTGGAAATACTGGAGATGGAAAGTCGTACACTTTGAACCAATGTTTTTTTAGAGGTGCAGAGGTATTTCGCACATCTTCTGAACAAAAAGCGTGTACAGTAGGCATTTGGGCAGCATTTGATCCATCCTTGAATGTTGTGTGTTTAGATACAGAAGGATTTTCTGGATCAACTGCTCATAATAAACAAAGGACAAGGCTTTTGCTCAAGGTAAATTAAATCTAAATTATGATTTTTTTTAAATATTAAATATTATTAACTGTTCTAGGTCTTAGCAGTATCAGATGTAGTTATATACAGAGTTAAAGGCGAAAGATTACAAGATGATATGTTTAACTTTCTTGGTTCAGCATCTAAGTCATATATAAAACATTTTCAAAAAGCCTTGCTTACTGTTTGTAATAGATCAATAGATCCAATTAAATGTGCTGATTCTGTAAAAGGACCAACATTATGTATTTTTCATGAAACTAGAAATACTGAACCATTAGGATGTTGTAAGTTTTATCTTAACCTTTAAATGTATACCAATATTAATATACATATGTTTCAAAGATAATGGTAAAGATGTCTCAGAGCAGATACAAGATAGATTTCATGAGTTACAACTTGACATTGATGGATTTGCATCTCTTCGTTATGTGGGAATTCAAACTATTATTCCACCAACAGATTTTGGTCAAATTAGAGAAGTACTTAATGAAGAAATTAAAAAAAACTGTAATCGACCACAGAGATCTCCTCATATTGTTTATCTCACTCTTAAGGTATTGTAATATATTAAACTATTAAACTATATGTGCTGTAACTACAGTTAAAATGTGTTACTTTTCTAGGCATTAAACGACAAATTTACTGGCGCCATTAAGACTTCAATTGAACCGCTCTTTCCGGACCAACATTTAACATGTCCAACTGTATGTCAATCTTGTGAACAGCGATGTTCAAATAGTGTTGGGCATTTAAAGGACAACATTCCTCATTTTAATAATTCTAAATGCCGGTAATAATACAAACTGTGTTTAAGGTTCTATTATGTATTTGAGTACTCTAACTATTCATTATTCTGTTTAATATTTGTATACTTATATTATCTTCAAAGGTAGATTAGCACATAAACCTTGGCCTTGGGCACAAACATTTTGTAACTTAAGTCTTTTTTTTATATATATTTATACTTATTTGACACAATTTTAATTATTATAAAATATTATTTTTCTGTCATTACTATAAAGCTATAATTTTCCTTTTATTATTTTATATTTATAGTTTCTATATTACATATATAGTTTTAAATAAAGTATTGGTTTAAAAATGATTCAGTTTTGTTCAGTTATGATGTTTAGTGAAGTTTTGTTTTTAAAATATCTAATTAAATTAATTTATTTTACAGAAATTAATGTTAGATGTGTGAATGGGGGGAAAATGCATAAGTACGGTTCTGTTTGTCTTATATCAACTACAATGTTAAAGAAAAAATATATGTTTCAGGTATCAGTCACAATTTGAAAATTCGGTTTATATTTGTAAAGTATGTGCAGACAACGGAACACCTGTTGTTGCTACAACAAATTATACTAATGATAACCAAAATTCTTGGCTTAAATATGCCTTGTCTGGGTAAATATTCCTAAATTATAGTATGATAAACTAAATCTACTTAATTTTATTATGCATTATATTTAACCATACAATTTAGGTATACCATTGATTGTCCTGTATGTGGTGTAATTTATCGTAGTAAACAGTATTGGTATGGAAATAATGATCCAGAAAAAACTGTTGTTTATACAGAAACAAAACATATTTGGCCTGGTGTAAGTATTAATATTTGTACATAAATTTTTTTAATAACATACTTAATTGTATGAACCAGAAATGATTTTAATATTTAAATTTTAAATTTATATTATTTATTAAAGACATTTTGAATGGGTAAATAATCAACTTTGAATAAATTCTCGCCCAACTCCATTAAAATTATAAGACTTGAGTACTTGACAATTAAAATATATTCCAATTGGTTATACTTTACTAGACTTTTATAAATAATAATAGAAAGGTCAAACTGTAATATATTATTTCATGTATAAATAAATTTATAAACTGAATAAAGGTTTATTTATTTATTTGATCATGTACATTTTTTTACAATTTTAATAAATTAATTTTACGAATTATTTAAATTTTCAAAATAAATTAAACTATCTATATTTATTTTTATGTAACATACACACTAAGAAATTATTATTATTATTTTATTATAAAGTAATAATAAAATATTTGTATGTATTTGTTTAGATGGATTTACCTTCTTCATCAAGTATGAATCCTGCTAGAAAAGTGTTGGATGGAGTAACTTACCTTTCTGAAACAGTTGCTAGTGTTAGTTATGAACCATCCCGCTTGTTATCTTCTTGGGTTGCTGATCAATTTGCACCTAAATACTGGAAACCAAATGCTGAAATAAAGGTACTATTTATGTTATATAAACAATAATTTAAATTATCATTATCTACCTATACTCATATAAATTAATTATAATTAGAGTAATTGATATGGTATTAGGAATGTATTGTCTGTAAATTACAATTTTCTTCAACATCGATAAAACATCATTGTCGAGCGTGTGGAGAAGGAGTTTGTGATGAATGTTCTAAACGAACAATGTGTGTTCCTGAAAGAGGATGGAATACACCTGTTCGTGTATGCAATTTTTGTTATAAACGATCTGGTTTGTTCACTTTATTATCTTAAGTTATTATTTATAAAATTCTATAATTTAAAATTATTTATAGGTAGCATAAGTAGTAATTGTTCAGATTCATCTAGTCGAGGAGACGAAAACGAAGTAGGTGCTCGTAAGTTTAGTGAAGCTGTAGTTCAAACATTATCTTCTGTTGCTTCTGTTCTAGAATATCCAAAAAGTTTGTGCAATTACTATTATTATTATTAAATATTTTTTATGATTGTTTAATAGTGTGTTTAATAAATCTTGTTTTTTAGATCTTATTAAAGATACAGCTAGACCGTCTTATTGGGTACCTGATAGTGAAGCATTGGAGTGTTATATGTGTAAATCAGAATTCGGATCTACTTTAATATTGCATCATTGCCGTGATTGTGGCCATGGAGTTTGTTCCAGTTGTTCCAACCATCGGAAACCAGTCCCACACCGAGGTTGGCCTAACCCTGTTCGAGTTTGTGATTTATGCTTTAACCAAGACACATAAATACATTTCAATTTTTTTTCTTTTTTTTGCAATAATTTGAATAATATTTTTTTATTACCTTTATTTAACTAAAGAATGTGCATATTTTGGTATTCCAAACTGGATAGTGACTTAAGAAATTGACAATTTGAAATACTAATTGCCAGTGAATTATTATTATTCCTTATGTATTGTTCATTTTTTTTTTCATTGCCAAAAATACATAAACAAATTACTGTGATAGGTATGATTTAAGCTAGTCCTAAGTGGTTTCCTTGATTTCTTGGTGGTTCTATTAGTTTTACTCATTGTTATGATAGCTCCATTATGAATAATTAGTATTAACTACCATATTATATATTGTTTGTTTTATTTTATTAAATATTCATTTATTGACCAATTCACCAATTTGTACTTTTTATGATATTCTAAAAGACTAAAAGTCTGTGTTCAACAAAATTGTAATTACTTAGATAATTAGTAATACATATATATATATTATGTTATCATAAATTACCAATTAATTATAATATCAATAAACCATTGAACAATTTGTTTTATCTGTACTATTGCTATCTTTGATCTTCTGTGTAACATCAAACTAATTTAAAAAAGCAGGCAAGTGAGTTTAGAGTAGTCACTATACTACTGTAGTGTGTAATAGATATGTTAAATTTAAATCCATGATATAAAATCATTGTATAGAAAAACAACTTTGAGCGAAGACTGTTAGCCTATAGTATTTGGTAACCAGCTTGGTTATATCGACCTCACTTAAATTGTATTTAATTAGTTAAAATTTTTTTTTGTATAAATGTCAATAAAAAATTTTTTATCCAGTCAAAAAGCTTAAAATGTAATACGTAAGTTTTTATTATACCTAAAATATTAACGATACATAGACATCATGGTTATTTTTTATAAGCATTGAAAGTTCAAATTTCGTCAAAACCATAGTTAATTTGTAGTTCATAACTTATAAAATATAAAATTAGTATAGCTAAGGCTAAAAAATTTAATACAAGGTCTTTCATACAACTAGTTCCTACTTTTACCGAAAAATTACAGATAATTTATGAAAATTGGTATGCAAATACAATGTTTTTTCAAAATTGAATTTATTTTTGTAAGACATATGAAATTTACTTCTTGCTTACTATAGTTGACAGTTGAAACTTGATAAATATTTTTTGAAAAAGTAATGATAATACGGCCACATTTAACGGGGGGAAAGGGGGGCAATTGCCCCGGGGCGGCAATTTTAAGGTGATTTGAGGGGCGGCAGATTTTTAGAAAATATATCATATTATAATATTATACGTTCTCCGTTACGAATTTCGTATTAAATTTTTAAAATAATTATTATTATATTAAAAATATTAATACCAATAATAATTTTATCTATCAACGATTCAATAATAACTAAATGCATCACAGTTGTGTGTCTGTGTTATTTATAGCTTTTAATTTTCGGCTAGTGACTCAATCACATCGAAGAGCTGTCGCCTGTTTGCAGTTGCGGGCAATGCGGGCTGTATGATCTAATAATAATCGCAAAAATACGTATTTGACGATCATTTTAGTAATCTTATCATCGACTGTCGTCTGTCGACGACCACTACAGTCTCGACGCAATTTCGGTAGACAACAGTGCTGTGTTTGTTAAATTTATGTTATTGAATACTAATTATACCATGTCTGGTAAGCGAATTAAATTAAGTGGTGCAGCTTACCAAAAAGCAGCAAAAGAAAAATAACGAAGAACTACTTCAGAAAATTCCAAAAGTTCATTCTTTTTTCCCTACTAGAATTGTAAGAAGTGTAAGTATTTATTTTTGTATAAATTATTTTTTTTAAATCAGATATGAACTTATCTTACTTATCTAAATATTTTCATTGGTTATAGCCGGAATTGATTCCCACAGAGGAATATTCTCAATCTAAAACGTGTTTACCAACTGATATTTCTAAAATTGAAATACCGTTGAATACAATCGATGATACGAAAGTTACGGAAATTATTACGCAACCACATAGTCTACAGGTATAATGTATATATATAAAAAATATACTTAATAAAATTTACTAAATTTACTAAATTAATTTTTTTAAATCAGATATGAACTTATCTAACTATTTTCATTGGTTATAGCCGGAATTGATCCCCACAGAAGATTATTCTCAATCTAAAACGTTGGACATAAAGGATCGGACATGGAGCAAGCACTACTTAAAAAATTTTGTGAACTTAATATAGATTTGAAGTTTTGTAGAGGCCAATCATACGATAATGCGTCTAATATGTCTGGTGTTTATAACGGATTACTGACTCGAATTAAAAACTATTCGTCGACAGCCTTTTTTGTGCCATGTTCAGCTCATTCTTTGAATTAAATTGGTTCCAATGCTGCAGATACAACTCAAGAAGGCACAACATTTTTTTTTATATGTCAAGCAATCTAATTTCTTTTCTGTTTCAACATTCAGATGGAATATTTTGACTAATATTATCGAAAATAATCCAGGTTGTGTCAAAATAAAAAAACTATGTTCAACTCGTTGGTCATCCAGGTACGATGTATGTAAAGCAATGTGTAATGGTTATGCACAAGTACTCAGTGCTTTAACTACTATTTGTGATGACGAAGGACAAAAAAAAGATACAAGACACGAAGCTCGTTCAATTAAAAATAAAATTGAGAGTTTAAATTTTTGTTTTATGATTTGTATGTGGACACCTATACTTCAAAGATTTAACGCAA
Source organism: Metopolophium dirhodum (assembly GCF_019925205.1). Classification (NCBI taxonomy): domain Eukaryota; kingdom Metazoa; phylum Arthropoda; class Insecta; order Hemiptera; family Aphididae; genus Metopolophium; species Metopolophium dirhodum. Next base: position 12,767,204 of record NC_083561.1, read on the forward strand.
CTAGTATAAGTTTACAGTCTATAGATATAGACCTAGCCACAGTTGTTACACTGTACGAATCTTTAGAAAAATATGTGGAAGATTTTAGAGAAAGATTTGATGTGTACTTAGAACAAGCAAAAACGATGTGTTCAAAACAATTATTTTCCTGGGATGGCGTGAGACAAAAAAAGAGAAAGAAGTTTTTTGATGAAACTGAAAGTAACGATGAATTATTGGAAGGAGAACAAAAAATGAAATGTGAAGTATTCTATGTTATTATTGACAGGCTAGTTGTGAATTTACGTGAAAGAAAACTGTCCTACACTGATATAAATAATAATTTTGGATTTATATTAAAATTAGATACATTGGATACTAACGGAATACGTGAAAAAGCTAAAAAACCTAGTGAAAATATATCCTGAAGATTTAAACGAGACATTCATAGAAGAACTTGTACAATTTAAAAATATTTTTAATTTGTTTTCAAAATAAGATAAATCATCTTTTATAAGTCTTTTAAAATGCCTCACAAATTCTGCCCTTTTGACAACATTTCCAAATGTAGAAATAGTATTGCGAATATTTTGTTGTATGGCTTCATCTAATGCAAGTGGAGAACGGTCATTTTCTGTATTGAAAAGAATAAAAAATTATCTAAGGTCTGCTTTAGTTGATGAAAAGATGTCATCATTATCCATATTAAATATAGAAAGCGATATTTTACAACAGATTGATTGGTCGGACATAATACATAAATTTGCAGTTTTGAAATCAAGAAAAAAATTAATATAAGTTGAATAAAAATGTATTTTAATTTACTATTTTTAATTTTTAATTATAATTCTAATTAATTGTATTATGAATATTTAATAAATAATATGTTTAAAAAGAAAAATTAAGTATAAATTCATTGTATATGTTACTAAGTACTTACTAGGTAACTCTTTAATATTTTAAAACTAACGGAGAAACGTATTAAAATATAATTCTGCTGTGTTTATGATAGCGAAAAAAGAGAGGTGAAAATCATATGATATTTTTTTTAAATATATAGAGGCGGCAAATTTTATATTTCCCCGGGGCGGCAATTTGGCTTAATGCGGCACTGCCCCCCCCCCCCCCTGTGGACGCCACTAATATGAAGAACCTTGTATTACAATGTCGATACTCGTGTAGTATGTTAAATACCAACCACTATTTCGTTGGTGTAGTTTGCTACCTACCTACCAAAAAACTTTACGGGTGTCTCCCATATTTTACTTACTGAATACTGATTATTGATTGATTATTGTTGACGATTATCAAGTATTTTAATATGTTATAAATTATTGTTATGTTGTTTTTACGTCATCCCAGAAAACTTCAAATTAATAATTGTTGTGTTGTTTTACATTTTAATGAACCGCCACCATTTATATTTTAATTGACGGCAGACGGTCCATCAAATCTGTTATAATAAATTCTGTTACAGTGAGGTGGAAGATATTAGACAACACAGTCTATAATAATATAATATCTAAAAGTAAGTTATCGTGGGACTCCCGGACTTGATGGATATTTATAAGTTATCACGATGAGTGATGACTATTTGCTATTTATCCATTAATCATTATAGTATTGAAATCAGTATCACCATAGATAATATTAGATCTTATATTATCTATGAGTATCACCGTTTTAGGTAATATAATATTGTGTATGAAATCACAGGAGAGTGGCGAAAGAGAACAAATAGAAAATAACAAGAAATATATTACAACGAAAAGAATATCGTAGAGACTATCAATAATGGATGGCTACGTTATGAGGAGCCAAAACTCTCTACCAAGAACTGGGAAGATACAGACAAGAGGTGGATCAAACTGGAAGGATTTGGCAATGGATAGAGATGGCTGGAGAATTGGTCGTGAGACGGGATGGTCCTAGAAAATAAATATGTCGTTTATCTTAATTCTTAATAACTCAAGTCAGCCCCTATTTTTCAAAATAATTCGTACTACACATTTTATTTACAATGATATTAAGATACTGTAGTGACGAAGAGGATCAAGAAATTAAACTTATATTAATATATTATGTACTAAAATATAGGCCATAACTTTTCATAAATTTGAGAGAATTAAAATCATACCACGCTATCACAAAAACAATTAAAGGTTGGATCAATCTTCATAATAATTCAACAGCGTTTTTAAAACTTCTTTAAAACTTATTTTATCTTTCAACTGTGGGATACAGCCAGCGTTGGATAGTAACTAAACTTAGGTTACAAGTTACCTACCTACTGTAACGAAATTACTTTTTAAGTAATTTGATGGTAATTTAATTACATTTTATTGTAAGTAATTTATATGTAATTTAAGTTACTTTTTTGTAATAGGTAGTAACTATCACTAAATTACTCGTTATTTTTTTGGTTTAATAAATTTTTAGAACGTATTGATAATATTGTATGTAAATATTAAAATATATCATATAACTTATAAGTATTATAATTTATAGGTAAAGTTGTCTGAACTATAATATTTTTTTTTATAGCTATTGTCTATTTGACTATAAAGTGTTAGTTTTAGAATGGAACTGTTATATTTATTCTGTGTTGTATCGTCGCGGACGTCTCACCTCGGCGTCGGCGTCTGCACATACAGCATTGTTGGAACTATCGATAATTATAATAAAAGTGTGGCTTGGCTGCTACCAGTCTGGAAATACGACTGAGAATAAGTTACGTCCGCTGCTACTAGTTCCCGGATGGGTGACCACCCAGATCCGTAGTAGTAAAAACCTTGCTACACATACACGTGTTTGCATACCTATCGTAACTACCGTAACATCACCTATTACCCTTAACAACCACAGTTCATAATCCCCTAAAACAGCTAATGGCCATAGTTGTGCCGGGCTAAAGTTCAATAAAAAAAAAATATAATAATAATAGTGTAGCGCAATGAGTATCTGTTGATAATTTCATATTGTTGATTTATTATATTTATTATATTTACATTATGTATTGTTGTCTTGACAACATGATTATTAAGCTCCAGTGATATATTTGAAAAAAGTAACTTCTATTGTAATAGAGTTACTTTTTAAAGACAAAAGTAATGAAACTTAACCAAATAAAAAAAAGTTACTTAAAAATAATTTAGTTACAATTTTGATAAGGAATTAGTAATGTAATTTAATTACCAAAAATAAGTAACTTCCCCAACTCTGGATACAGCATGCTTTTTTATCTGATGATACGAAATTGATTGGTTCAAATTCTAAATATTAGAAATGTAGTTTTGTTTATTCTGTTGTCGGCAATGTATGCCATGTATGCCAACTTTTCTACATATACAAGTCTATTAATTTCATTATTTTGAAATCCCGTCATCACTGAACTTTTTTCTTATTTCTTTTACTAATATTTCCTGGCGTCTATTATTTAAATTTGAACTACGCATTTTTACATATATACCATGTATACATTGTACTTGCTTTAACACATCAACTAATTGAAAAATATTAGGACTTGGGGAGTGAGTAAAACATGCTATTTAGCTTGGAATGGAATGATTTACAAATAATATTAGTTGTACGCATTGTAGAAATTCAGCCCAAACAGATGGTGGAAATAAACTGTAAGCCATCACATATAGTTTCTGGTAGTTTAGGATAAATGCTTGATCGGGCATAATGTCATTTTTTTCGAACTCGTGTAGTGTCATTTGTCATCCATGCACTAATGTCTCCCTTGAATAGTTCACGATGCAATATTTTACTTGGTTTTTCAAAAGATCATCTACAGCTTTACGTTTTAAATTTATTACATACCTACCCGTTGTCTATTTAATTTTTGTTTGTCATCTTTATTGTGATTATGATCGATCTATCTTGTGGAATATAACTTTATGTTCACTGTTTATATACAATAATTTTATGTTAGACGTACACGAACGTTTACAACAAGTCCACCTTTCAATATCATTGCACAACAACTTTTGAAAGTAAAATTTTAAATCATCAATTACAAAAAGTTTTTTGTTTTTTTCACTCAACTTATTATTTATATTCAACTTGTGGTTCCATGATCACACTACAGTTAACACACTACGTTAACGTTCCAAGAATTACCTACTTATAAGTTATATTATAAGACACAGAAAAACACACAGGTGATATCTCTTTTTGATCTAAATTATATTATTATTATTATTATTACTATAATTTATGGTCGTAGCGGCGTAGCTCTATACCTTTCTATTATTTCAGATCAATATTGTATATTAGTGCTTATAAATTAGACAGCTACAAATACTTAAGTGACCGATACTCCAATATAGATACAGTTTGGGAAAATATTTATACGGATAAACATTTTTTTACGGTCCTGGAACAAACTATTAGTGGGTGGTGTGTTTGGTGTGGGGTCGTGGGCAATGGGGATGACAATATTAAATAAATTCCTTTTTTTAAATACATAAAACCATCTTACTTGGTTTAGGCATCTATAGTTTAGCTTAGCTGCGTCGATCGAGACTTATATCAAAACAATTTCTTACCGTCACTTCCAAGACTCAATCATTTTTCTATAAAGTTTAACGGTGTTGAAACCATTGAGGTGCATACAACTATTGCAAATCTGTGCTCTGAGATATATATATATAACCTAACCTATACGTTAATAATGTGCATTCATTGTTGATGTAGGTACCTACGTCCGTCTATAAATCTAAAAAAAACATAGGCGTGTTCAGACTTTAGTGGCCGAGGGGGCACAACAAATTTTTAAATTGTGAAACCTATTTTTTTTTAGAAATGAAAAAACATTCATTTTTTATGTTACAAAATTCATAATGATAGGAGTATTTTTGAATTATGATCAAAAATTATAACCATTGTCAAAACAATAAAAATACTTTTTTCCCATCCATTATACAAGGTAAACAACATACAAATTGTAAAACTATTAACTAATCAGTAGGTAATATATATTTTGAGTATCTGACAAAATTTAAATTATTTTAACAATTGTTAAGTCGTTAAATATCTAAAAACATTTTTGAAATTATAACTGGTAATTGGATAATATCAACTGATAAAACTATAATATGATGAACATAATATTATAATATGATAATATAATCACTACTTTTTGTAGTTAATGAATGCGTAACTAAAAAAATTACAATTAATCAAAATCTATAGGTACTGCAGGGTACACACCAGTACACCACACGACTTTTTTTTATCCTGGCATGATTTTGTTGGAGGCACAGTCTGCCAGGGGGGCCAGTGCCCACCCGGCCACCCGTAAACACGCCTATGAAAAAAAATTATACTTTACGAACGAAAAGAAACTAAAGAAAGTTAAAAAGAATATAAAACTTTTAGAAAATACAAATTAGAGCAGTAATCAGAAAAGTATAAATAATATTCATGAAAGTAAAAACTGATGTATATTATACAAATGTATTTTGAACAAAATTAAAACGGTAATAACATTAATAAGAAAATAAATAACTAGGTGTCTAGGTAGCATACCTACTATTTAGCAAGCATATCTATAATTTATTATTAAAATATATGAATAACTTGTTTGTGTATTTTTTATTTTATGTTTGTGGCCAACACACGATATTAAAAATGAATACCAAGTATAGGTAGCAGTGTAGTACCCTCCACTAAGGCCCACCAGAGGGCCCAATGAAAATTCATGGTTCCTAAAATGTCAGATTTATTTAGTTTGGGCTCTGAGTGTCCCCCCCCCCCTATTTACGTTTATCATACATAGTATAGTAAGTATTTAAAAAAAACAAAACTAATTAACAAGAAATTAACGATCTAAGTCATACTGTTACAAGCTATTCTACTTCTTGTTCAAACTCTCCAGAATTAAAAAATATTCAACCGAATAAAAATAATTGTAATGGCATTCTTGATTTGGGTATAATTGAGAGAGGAGAGGTGGAACACATCGTTCTGAGGTTGAACTAGCAGTAATTTAAATAAATAAAATTTACTGGAAAAAAAAATCATGTTAAAATAGTTGTGACAATTTTGTTTTCTTAATAATATGTTACAGTTTCACTCATACTAAAATACAGTAAATAACTGATAAATATGCATTTAAAATTATTGATAACATGTATATCAGTTGAGGTGTTAAGGCCAAGGGTCTGGGTGTCTGGGAATTCTTTACAATTTGTACACCCCTAAACATATTGATCGAGTTGCGCCTATGATCTGATATTTAAAAGATCACCCTTTATAGATATCAAGTTAGGTATAGTAGCTATGGTAAATTAGTATTTATTAGCATTAAGCGAAATAAATATTAAATAGTACCAAAATATAATGCAATTTTATTGTCGGCATCTAGCAGAATTATTAAACAACAGTCATTATATATTTATTTATATCATATATATCTTGTTGTCTTGCTACAATATATGGGCGGAACTCCACATTATCACAACTACATAACCATTTATCTATAGGGAATTGTAAAAAATAGCAAAGTACACGGAAATTTGGTGTAAAATTATTTTTATAAATATGAAAAAATAAAAATACAATATCGTTTACAAATATTTATCGTTACACAATAAAATAAAAGTTTTGACGTAACAAAAGCATTAAGTAGGTAATAGGTATAACTATAATGTACCAATTTCAATTAAAATATTAGTATGTACATGTGCACGGAGTTTAATATACACATTCATAAAACAACATTATCTATAGTAGAAAGACAATATTTTCTCCTTGTTCGAGTTGAAGTGCTACTTTGTCGCTGGACGTTGCTCGGTCAGCTGGCCCCGACAACATGGCCGTGGCGAAAGTGAGAACAATACCAAAAGCTGCAGTGTACAAACCTGATCCTATAAAATCACATTACAAAATATATTATTTTTAAGGCAACGAGAAGGTAAAAGCACAATTGGCGAGGTATTTTCTATAAAAAAAACCTTACACATATATTATGTTTCTTTTATATGAAGAGTGTCTGCATATTATTATCATGTAGTTATGTCTGCCACAAGCCTATTGTTTCAGTACGAAAAATAAAAACACATCACAGATGCAGCTAGAACAGCTCAACCACCCAAAATTATGCAAGGCGTCTTCAAAGTTAAAATAATATTTTGGTAATAAGCATACTTCTTTAATATTATGAATTGGCTCATTTTTCAGAATAGGAATATTTTACCTCTCCCTCCCCCTTAAAATTCAATAAAATCTTCACCTGTTAGGTGTACACATGCAGTGGCGAAGCCATGGGAGTTTTGTGTGTTTATCTCTTCCCCCCTCCCACCATTGTCATTTTTCCTCATAATAAATGTATTATTTATATACGAGAACCGTAAAAATCTTGGTTTGATTTTTACTTACACCCCCTCCCCCCTTCATTCACCATCAAGAGATGAGATACAGGCATACAGTATACCTACTGCAGTAGTCTGTAGATATACCTCGTATCCTCGACTCTCGTCATAGATGATTTAGCTTAAAATATTACCTCCGATATCTGGGTGGATTAAACCTCTACGTACAGTATTTTAAATTCGAAAAATTAATAATATGAGTAGACTGGGGAAATTGCAGGAACTATAACGGTTTATTGTAAATATAATGTAATAACTAATAAGCAATCGTATTTTTTAGTTTTTACACGCCATGGACCAGGAAATCCGTGAAACGTGGAACATCGTGTCGTGACATAAAATACAATTTGATTTTTTAAAAAAAACTCATTATACCTATTTACGTAATAATATGTTAGGTATAGGTACCTATAGTATATGGCACAGTGCTCGTGTTTATGCTAATTGTAAAACTTTGGATAAACTCCCATAATAATTCGTTGTCTTTACAATAATATGTGTTGTCTTAAGAGGACGTCACACCCGCACGCGTTTACGCAGTCTGAGTATAAATCGCTCAATTTTGGGTCTAGAGTAAAAATACCTATTATAAAATATGACAATATTTTGTGATTCGTTACGTTTCTTTCCATTATCCCCAATATAACGTTCATTACATCGTTTAGAAATAGCAAAAATTTCAACATTTTTAAAATACCTTTAACTTTTCAAAATTTAAATTTTTTTAAAAAAACTGTGCTTCTCCAAAAACTTTGTCCTCAAAGATATTGTCATCTTTTAATTTTGTACTAGGTGTTTTTATTCTGACACCAAAATTGAGCGAGTTCTACTCAGACTGCGTAAACGCGTTTTGTCTATGTCGTACGTGTGTAAGACGGAGACAACACATGAGGGTGTGCGTCCTCTTAATAATATGTTCTCAAGTTTTGATAATCAGCTAGTCGCTTAAATGTATTATTAAAGTATATAGGTATACGCATCATAATCATACCATTCGTGCAATCCGCAGAAACAAAAGGCACGGATTGAGTTCCACACAGCACCACCACGCGTTCCGAACCCCAACCAGCGGCGAAACAAATTACTCCGATCAGATAGAGTAAAACTAAAAGACATAAATAAACAGTTCGTCACACGATTATACATTTACACATTACACATTATTATATATTAATTCTTTACTCTATACTATACAGGGATCCAGCGACTTTAGGACTGTTATAAGTTCTTATGAAGTTGCTGATAACGACCATTATATTATATTATATACAATGGACGCGATGACTATTGAGTACACTGTACAAGTACAGTACCTATATATTATCCAGCGCGACGGTAGTGGCGCGAAGCTAAGTAAAAAAAAAATAGCGGAGTAGCCACTAACGTATAATAACAGAAGCTAGAGTTATAACATTGAAAAACCGTCCTAATTTATGTCAATCCTTTGTCAAGCTATACAGGGCAAACTGATAAACATATAAAGTCGTATAAGGTATCAATCGATCAGAAATATTGTGCAGATGGAAACAGAGGAACTCGCTAGCAAATTGGTTAGATAGTTTATAAGTTATAAGCAAAAATGTTCAAGTACTTTTAAGACCGATTTTGCGTACGGACCCACCGCTTATCCATCCCCACTACTCTCATTGTGGCGGCGGCGGGAGCGACGATGTACTACGACTAAGCACGGACAATTGCGGTGACAAGTGACAAGTATACTTAAATAAATACAATTAAGTAACCACTACAGTATTTACAGTAATTATTAATTAATAATGTATAAACAATATGTTGACTATAAGTATTTAACATTACAATAAATTGATCTTATTTGTCATCAATAGGGTATTTGTAATATTATAAAATGGCATTTTACTTAATTTCCATATTATATCACGTCTTTTAAAGATTTAATCATTACTAATTTTTTTTTTTTTTAACTTGGCTTTTTTTTTACACGGAGTTATAACAAAGTGTTTTTGGTGTTATAATATATTACATCCTATAACTTCAGCAAATATATAGACGAATTAACGAATATTAGTGTGAGGCTCGCGTAATATATAAATAAATATAGCCTATTCGGGGCAGTCTGTTGAGTTTTTCGCAGGATTATTTTAACTTAGGAACGTGGAAAGGCTGGGCTAATAAAGGGTTAATAAGTTAAGTTATACGGTGCAGAGGATAGTAAGTTATGACCATAAACGAAGTGGAATACTGGAATTGGAAGGTATATGGAACTATGTAACAAGAAACACGAAATTTTATGTTTGATAAATATGTTTGATCGGGTACATATAGTACATCCAACGAATCGTTGATAATGGAAGAAATTAACTTGACGTTGGCGTCAGAACGACGAGATAATAGTATAGAGGTATGTAACTATGTAAGTATATTGATAAATGTTGATAGGTACTCTATAATTATATATATATATAGTCTATGTTTTCAGGATATAATAAGTACGCCACCACTAGGTGCCTCGAGTAAGTATAGCTGCACACGAAATACGGCAATTTATATTATATTACACGTACCCCATAACGTGGCATATGCCCATATCATGTGCTGTAATAAGCTACATTATTATATGAAATACTTGATGATAATTCTATGATAATCAGATAATATATATTTGATTATTACCAGCGAGTCCTTGCCCGGAACCAGCTATCCCGAACACGCTTTTCTTCCTTATCGATTGCTTGCAAAAGCTGCCCACGGCCATGGCGGACATTAAAAAGCTGACGAAAACACCAGCGGACATCAACACTAAGCCGATCTTCCACACGAACGGGAACATCAACGAATCCGTGGCTAGTCCTTCGACGGCGAACGAACCGCAGTGCTGGTGGCCGTTGATTTTTTTACACCGGTAGTAAATGCCGACGGACGGACGGCAGCGCACTTCGTAGTACGGTGAGTCCAAGGTGTTGTTCGCTGTGGACACACACAAAAGAATCCGACGGTAATTAATTGCACTGAAATAGTGCACTAGTGCAGTACGCAAGTCAGTATTGTGAATTATTTTACCTGACACCTGTATCGTACGTTGTAGTGTAATGATAAAATATTTTAGACGCATAGTATAAATTAGTCAACTGAAGGGTAAAATTTGGAGAGGTTTGAAAGATATTTATTAAATAATAATGTTAACATATTATTATATAAATATTGTTTTAAAATGTCTGAAAAGCTTAACTCCTAAAGTCTACTAGCCGTTTCCCAAATATTGAATATAGTAACTTGGACATATTGGCAAAAAATGTGACCTATATAGATGTACAAAAATGGTTCCAAGGCCATCTATGCGGTTGGATACTGTCTTTAAGCGTAATATTCTTAAATGCAATGTGCGTTTAATTTTCATGGACTTACTTTCAGTGGACAGCGATTTACTGGATATACAGTTGTAATCAGTAGGTCCGACGAGCCATTTCGGCGAATAAATGGCCGTGAATAGAGTAATGGTGGACACCACACTCAACGTCACCCACAGTAGACTTTTGGCGGTTAGAATGAAATACATCTGCACACACAAATAATTAACAATATATATTATATTTTGAAATTTAATTAATTTGGTAATCCTAACATTACAATTTTTTTTTACCTATCGAACGAATATTTTTTCTTTAAAAAATTAATATAATATAAAGTAAATACTAAATAGGTGCACTGCTATATTAATATAATACCAAATGCAAATAAACATGTTATAATATTAGTGGGTAATTAGTGTTGAGTTCACTTTGTATTATCTCTGATATATTATTATGGCAGATAATAAATTGGATATCGCACGAACGCAGTATTGTCCATATATATATAGACGTGCGCCGTAAACAAAGCATATGTCGAGGTAAAGGGCCCCGGGTTATTTTACCAAATTAAAAACGTTAAACCCGTCGTGAGGAACCTCCGCCACAGCTATATTATAGGCGTATATAACACAGCGGCTCTCGTTTGATTATTGCGGCGAAACCGCCTTATAATACTACATATAGTACAATAGTATATACTATATAGATATAAATATAGGAGGTGTGCGCTGCACGAATAACCGGCCCCTCTGATATAATAATAATAATATATGGTCTACACGTGTTCGTATGGTGCCAAAGTGACGTTTGCTACACATCGACTACAAAAATTCACGTATATAACTGTATACGTTTAATATTTTAATAACAACATAGCAAACGATGACGTTATAATGAAATATATCTGTGATTCTTTAATATATGGGAAAAAAAGGTTTTCATCCACCGTCTGCGCACATAATAATAATAACAATAAAACCTATTCCATTATAATATAGCCCATGTAATATAGGTATATTTGTATTACAACATGTGTGTGTCGAGTGACTCATGTCTCGTAACACACACATATATATGTTTACTGTGTCGCGTGTAATATTTATATACCCTCTTATTGCGTTTACCTCCATTCGTCTTAGTCACGAAAGCGAGGCATCCCGACCCTGCGCGCGCTCATCAACCCTCGAAAAAAAAAGAATTCCCCCGACGAGCGGTCGAGACGGTCTACACTCTACACTCTGCAGCGAGCACCGCACCTGGTTCAGACTGCTCAACTGCTGCATGGTGGGCATGATGTGTGAGTGTGTGAACCGCGCCATGAAACCGACGACAACGATAATAATACAATAATAATAATTTAATTATATTACGTATGCGCGTATATTGATATTGCCCGTCGCGTACCTATATTGTTTTATAATTTTGTCCATGTCCGAAAACAACACCGGAACAACACTATCGGAATTTCCTTTTGACATTACTACTATAGGTAGGTACCAATAATAATTATATTATTATATTATACTGTGCGCGTGTCTATATACAATACGTTTATATTGTCGTTATACCATCTTCATTATAATATATAATATATATTATATATGCGCCTGCACTTGAGCGTAGGTACCTATATTGTGATTTGGTTATTAAAAGAATACAAATACGTATATATATATATACTATAATATGAGTATAAAATAATATATTAGAGAGAGGCAGCTATAGGCCACTCGGCACGAATAATAATTCGATATTATTCTGGACGGCATGTGGTGTGCGGCCGTGATTTGAAAGAGAAAAATATACACCCGAATAAAAAAAGGAATTAAAAATGGCGTTTAAATATTCACGACGTAACAGGAGACCCTTAATGTGTTTTTTTTCTGTTTTCTTAACCGGCTACATAGTATGAACGAACGAAAATTAAAACCAGCTATATAATATTGACGTCTTAATTTACATCATCAGACCGGTATATCATAAGTCATAACGCATTGCACATAATATTATTTATTATGTAGAACTGTAGAAAACTAAGGTAGTAGGTACAATATAAGGTGATTTTTTATAATGCGAACCCCCATTATTGCGAATAGTAATAATAATTTTGCAAATATTTTTTTAAATTGTTAACTTTTTGAAAGAAATCGTACATTTTTAATTTCATATAACTTAACATCATATACATTTCTGAGCATTTAAATGTATAAAAATCGAGTTCCGAACAAGTACCTAGTTAATTAGTTAAAAGCATTTAAAGTAAATGAGCGGATTTAAAATAATACGTTTAAACTCTTAAAAAAATATATTCTGCTTGGGAGTTAAAAATAAAAAATGTTTGCTGTCATTCAACAAATTAAAAACTAAAAAAAAAAATAACGGTAAAAATATATTTTTTTTTAATTATGTTGCTTTTTAATAACATTAATTTTTAAAATATTTCCAAAAATTAAAACTTTTTGAGAAAATGAGCGTGAGCCGTGAACGCACCTCCACATTGCCGATCTAAATCGAAAAACGCGCGTGACTGTGAAACGAAATAGAATCACCTTGTGTATAATATAAAATTGTAGCTCTAAACTCACGTGTTCTTCTCTGTTGCTCAGGGCTACATTAATATAATATATTATTATAAAATATTATAATAATACTCACCTATATCATAATTTGTGAAATATTTTTATACTCTATATAATATATTATGCAGTCCAGTGTCCACACGTGTAAAATAGGTATAGTATACTACTATTAGGTATACTCAATGCCCGACACCTGTATATTAATGTGGTGCACTGACGCGTGCACTTCGTCGAAATAGTTCGTATAGTCACTATATTATACAGTGAGTAATAGCTATAAGCCTTATATCACTACATACTAGGATATTATGATCTAAAGAGTAAAGAATAAGCGAACTCACGTAGGTATACCAGCAGCGATTATCACAGTCTCGTAAATCATAATACTTAATATTATAATAGGTATAGGTACACTATGGTCTATGACTATACAGTATTATAGGTAGGTACAGACAGGGGCGTATTTAGAAATAAAAATGGGAGGGAGGGGCACAGAAATACACAAAATATGTAATCATAATCAGTTATACTTTTAGATCGTGTATAAATTGTGCATCTTGTGCCCCCCCCCCCCCGTATATTATAATATACGTACAACCATTGATTATAAATACTAGTGTTAATATAAATTATAATCAATGGTTTAACGTTGAACCTTGAACGTACAATTAATTTTCAGTGCCCGATCGTGTTTTTTTTTTTGGAAAAACAGAGCATTGGGAATATTTTTCTTCAGATTTTTTATAACATCAAAAAAATATAATTTATAACGCCAAATTGTTCGTCCGGTGTAATTTTATAATTTTGGTACCTCAGCATTTACATATTATTATGGGGAGTAAAACAGTTTGAAAAGAAATACACATTATAATATTTGTATGCCTGCGTGTAAAGCAAATAATAATAAAAAAAAACATAATACCTACACTATAATGTATAATATAGTATATAATATTAGGTAGGGGGGGACGAGGTGGCCGAGCGGTCTAACGCGACGGATTCGGCACAGCCGGTCCGAGTTCGATCCTCGACCACTGGGCGGCATTTTTCTCCGTGCAAGTCACGGTGTCCGGAGAACAAGTGCCGCCATCCCCCCACCCCGGGGCACGGCAGAAACCTACGGGTGCCCCATTAGAAATTCTGCCAAACACAACACACACGTGTACCAACCTACCCAACCTACCAACCTACCCAATATAAAAACCTACAGTGCCCTCCCCACACCCAATGGCCTATGTTGCCGCGGGTTACCCAATAAAAAAAAAAAAAAAAAAAAAAAAAAAAAATATTAGGTAGGTATAGAAGGTGTACTATGTATAATATGGTTATCGTTCTACATCAATGTTGATTGTTGAACACAATGTTTCGTTGTAATTCGTTGTGTAGTCCCAAAAGTGTCGACATGAAAACTGATTTATATATTTTAATATGTATATGATAAAAGTATAGAAATATGTATTAAACATACACACTTAAACACGCTATGCATTTATAGTTTACACCATTAGACTCTGCATTCGATGGACTTTCTAATATTTATTTTATGAGTGACGAACGATGACGAACCACTGTGCAAAACTAAATGTGTATAAATATATACTATACTATATATTATAATATATACATTTTAATTGTAGCTAGATTAAACCATTTTATACATATCGGTATAGCACGCACTTTATAGCCAAATTTAAAAATCTGTACCTTTTTCGTTTTTACTTTACTTAAAATAACTTAATTGTAATATATAAATATGTTGATCGGGAAATGATAAAATGTATTGACTATATCCAGAGTAGATATACAATACGATGACGATGTGATTCGAAAAACACGCGTTGGGAAGCGATCTAGAGATAAAAATGTATACAAGTGTGTATAGTATTAAGCAATAGCCAATAGCCCATCTTTCGTTGAAACAAACCGATACATTTCATATGAATTAAAATTGTGAAACTTTTAGTAGTTATTAAGTAATTTCAAGTGTAAAACTGCTTAAAATAACCAAGTAGGTACCTAAGTTTGTCGTGTAGAATTAAGTTGTGAAATCATTAATTTTTCTAGTCTGATACTCCATATTTACCATAAATTAAAATAAATTTACAATAACTCACGAAGTTGTATACTTGTATGTGTTATATAGATGTTTAAATGTATACAAATTACATATTATACCTACATACGCAATTAAAACAAGAGTTAAACCACAGATGCCTATGTCCTATATATTTAGAACATATGATTTTTAAATCATGTTTTTATATACAGGTACGTATCGATATTTTAAATTTTAATCGTCAAATGTCAGTTAATATCAAGTTTGTTTTTGTTAATCGCCTCAACGTCTAATTACGAGTGAATATTTTATTCGAGTTTAACACAACTACGGGCACTGTGCAACTGCAGTCTACAGTTCACCTGAGCAACCGGTTTGAAATTTGAAAAATCGCATACTGCAGGATAAAAAAAAGTTACCAGACGGAATAGAGAGAACGATAAAATAAGAAATCGAAATAGAAAATATTTATCATTACAGTTTAAAACATTTTATATGCCTACCAACAATTATACCAATACATAATTATAAACATGGTTTATAATATAATAATATTGTAATAATTAGTAATATAGTACCTTCACGTGCCGTCTTTAACAAATATTAATACACTTTTTAAATTATTTTTTTAAGTTATTTAAAATAGATTATGGATAAAATGTTAATAAAGTTAACATCGTTTACATTATCATAGGCGAGTATAATAAATATCGTATTCCATTTGAATTATTAAAATATTATAGTACCTATCTATGAAATAAGATGTCTTTATATTTTTTTTTTTAATGAATAATAGATTTTTATAATTTTTTTTTTTTTTTTGAATTGATACTATCAATTGATGACATTATACTGTTAACTGTAAACATGACTATTTTATTGCATTACATTTTCAAAGCTAAAATATTATATTCTGATGATTTACTTATTAAACACTTATTCAGATTACCAAGGGTTTGGCGTTTCGAATTACGACCTACGACTTACCTATAAACCGTAAACTACCATCAAAAATTCAAGACCACAACTGTTAATACAGTAATCTTAATATTTTACTTTTAAAAACGTATATTTATTTTTTACCACATAGAACATATAGTATTTCTCAGACTATATAATAACATTTAGAATATAATAACGATTAAAAACTGGTTAGGTACTTAGATGTAGATTCCCCCATATCTAAAATATAGGTACTTACTAATTATAACTAAATATTATATAATTATTAATATTATGGTTATTTAAAAATATATAATATGTATCTATTATACAAACATAAAAACCATATTGTTATTGTTCGTTTAACTCGTGTGACGAATATTATTATATAATTTCGTTAAACGCTAAAAATACAAGTTTTTTGAACGTCAGAGGATTTTTTTTCTAAATTATTTTCTTAATTGAACTCAAAACGTATACGGCAACGGGCGGTCTATTGGACTTCTCCTAATTATGCATGTAGACTGTAGAGTGTAGACGTTACAGTCTTATAATATAGTAATATTATTATAGGTTCCTACAATGGAATATTATATACTTATGTCCTAGGCATATATCAAATATCTATATTTAACTTAAAATAAGGTGTCTGGTGAAACTTACTACTGTCTACTCGCTGGTGTTCTCGTGTATAATATAATATACACGCGTAAACACGTATACTCACTGTACAATGCACGGACATATTGGAGCAGCTGTTCATTTTTGTTGTTTATTCGTCATTTAAGTTATTTTAAGTCATTCTATGCTATCTAGTCATTGTTAATTTACTTAAATGTAATGAGTAATGACTAATAAAAATATAGACTATGAGCATTGATTAAATATCAGTAATTTAATCAATGATATAATATTATATTTATAATAAAAACTATAGGTATTATACCTACATAAAAATATACTTTTATACAGGAATAGAAAACGTTATTAAACAGAAGAAAACAAAAACAATTAGTAAAACAAAAACAAAAAAAATCCCAAAAACCGAAAAAAATTTAATAACGAAATCAAAAACGAAAACAAAAATAAATTAGGTATAGTATTATACATTTTTAAATTATTTACACCAAGAAAAGAAAACGCACTTACCAATGCACTTTTGAAATTTAAAATCATTTTAATTTGAAATCAGAAATTTTGATTTTTTTAATTTTTGTATAAATTATAATTTTTATTTAAAATTTAAATACTAAGAATAATTAATTTTAATTTTTAACTTTTAAGTGCATTTCTATATTGCGCGTTACTATTATAACTTAAAAGTTAAAAGTTATAAGTTATAAAAATATAATATGATATATAAAAAAAAAATTATCAAAAATGTTACTTGGAAACAATAGGAAAATAACGTTTTTAAAAACTTTATCAAAAACAATATGGAAAAATAACATTTTTAAAAACGTTAAACAAAAACGAAATTTTTTTAATCAATAAACAAAAACAAAAACGAAAAAATTAAAAACGTTTTCCATCCCTATTATATCATCAAATGTACGTCGTGAAATAAAAATTTAAAAAGCTGCCAAAATTAATATTTACAGTATTTATGTGCAATGTGTAATGTGTACCTAGTACCTACTACCTAGTAACTACATAATGAATACTTAACTTATAATATTAATAAATCATAATTCATAAACAAAAAATGTATATAGTATAACTAATACAAATAGAATATTTTATGAATTTCACAATATTACATTTCGTGTATTTGTACTATAGCCAGGTGCCCAAGTGTCCAGGTAGGTTATATCTTTTGTAAGAATTTTAACTATTTAAAATACCTACATATCCTACGCACTGTTACACCCAAATCCTAATACGTATTATATATTTATGTAACCATTACATAACAATAATATTCAATTTCATCGTTACAACGATTTTTGATGCATTAAAATTATTTTTATGTTGAGTATCTACATTCTATACTGATTCTACAGCATTAATTAAATGTATTAAAATGTCAAACATACACATTTATACACAGAAACAAATTATATTAATTAAAATCGACAATTGCCAATAATAAATTAATATTAATACATAATTAATGAGTAATTACTATTCAGGTGAAAATCTCAAACTGTATAAAAGAGTAAAATAGGGTTCTAATGAATTATGAGTAGGGCTGGGATTTCGATGGACTTTGCATTGTTTTCCAAAGCTTACAGTGCAATGCTCGTATTGTCACAAATTTGTTTTATGTACTTTTAACGAGAATATGAAAGTTTATTTTGCATTTTTTTGAATTCCTTAGTTTTTAGGACATTTTCTTAATTTTTTAAGGTATTTTAGAGTTTTTGGAGCATTTTTGAGTTTTTAGAAACAAAGTGTGAATTTTTTACACCAACATGATTTTTATATAAAAATAACATATTATAAGTAGGTAGGTACAATACTATATATAACAATACTATATATAAAAAAAAAATTTTTTAGTGCATTTTTTTAGAGCATTTTTCGGCTTTTTTTAGGGCATTAAATGCCCTAATTGTGAGCTATGACATTATAAAATATATTTTTAGTTATTACAAAAAGTATCCCCTTTATCAGGTTTTAGAGAAAAAATTATTCATGATCGATTCCAACGTCCATTAAAAATAGCATTATGCCACTATAAAGTAATTATACAAATAATTTATAGTGTTGAAACAGTTTTTAAATAAATATTATTTTAAAGTGAAAAGTTACACTAAATAACTTAGATTCTATTTTTAAATGACCATAGTATTCCCACGCGATAACAAAATTATATGTATTAATTAACATTAATGTACAAATAAATAAGATTTAATAGTAATTACTAATTAGTATTTACGTCAATTTTATGTGCAAAGTGCAAATAATATTATATTGATATAGGTACCAAGTTTAAATGTATAATACCAATCATATATTTTATGTTTGTATACAATTTATTGTACAAATATTGTTTATGTACAATGTACATAAAATATTAATATATTATTACAAATTACAAGTGAGTAAGACGTTAATTACCTACTTATGTGATATTTCAGTTAAAAAATAGTCTTTATTTTTTACAATGGATTAGGATGGGTGTATAACAATGAGTACATTTTGCGTTTTTATTTATTAGTTATTAGTTATTACTATTATTATTACAGAATAATTTTCCATTCAAAATTTAATAATTTAATATTTGTTTCATACCTTCATTTTTCGAACAACATATGTTTACTATCAATCACTTATAATGGCACCTAGCCACTAGGTACTTAAAATCTAGTTTCGACTTTATTGTTGACATTTACTCGTAGTTACTAAGCAAATTAGTTCTGTTACGTCTTTAATGAGTTTTGAGTATATTTTGTATTATTAATTACAAATTGTCCGAAAATTAGAACAATATTGCAATCTCAAATATTTAAAATATTTATTACTTACATTCCTACTTAATAACATAACGATGCAATCAACAGAATTACAACGTTCATCAAGAGGTAATTAAACTATATTTGTTCATATATTCATATTTTGTATACATGCAATAATAATTATTAATTATCAAATATATTTAAGTACATTACAATTTTTTAAACCATAGTATCTAATTTAGTAAATATTTGCTTCTTATTTTTTATTTTTTTATACCTTATACGTAGTATAGGACTTTTATAACCTATAAAAAGTTTATACGCCCATTTTATTTAAAATGGTCTTAACAAAATATATATTATGTAGGTATATATAGATTAATCAATATATAATAATTTATATCTACCCATTTGTTATATTTTATTGTACCTTTAGTTATAATTATTCAAACTGAAATTTATGTACCTATTTAAAGGAATATGTCTCTTATTTTGTGTTATGTACTCGTATAATTAATTTACTATTAATTAACATATTTTATAGTAAGTAGGTACCTACCTAAATAAAAAATTAAACAATCCATATGTATGGACTAGTACAAAATTATAGTTTTTTATTAGAAGTAAAAGTATATTGAAGGTCTTACGGAATTCATAACTGAAAAGTCCTAAAAAATAAACTTCTTAGTTTGTGATCGTGTTTTAGGAATATAATTTAGAACACATAGATTAGATGCAGGAACACTTTACAATGTGGATTTACTACACTACACATTTATTCAAGAATTAGTGCGACAGTAAAGTACATTTTATATAGAAAAAGTTGAGCCCCACGAATACAAATACATTTAAATAGTGAAATAAGTACAATACAATAAAATTAACATGAAGACTTTACTTACCCCATAATATTATTTAAGTTATTTAAAAATTATATAATATGTATTACCTAAATAAAATAAATTACGTTTAGTCAAAATATATTGACATGTTGACTTATTAAATATAAACATAAAGGTAATATAAATGTTATCGAATTCAATCCTGAATCTTTTCACAAATTAAAAAATGAGGTAGGTAACTAGTGTCAAGTGTCAGCCTATAAATAATTTACAAAAAAATATGATTGAAATAAACTATTTAATACAATAAATTTACGAATACGTTAATACCAAACACAGTAACATGATGATTCCACCAAGCATGCCAACTCCTAATTTGAATTTTAGAATCTTTAAGTATACCTACTTGAAGATCATATTTTAAATTTATTGAATTCTTATACCTACTTTATAAAGAGTGTCGTTGGAGATACAAACTCCTTTTTTACTTTTTGGTGCATTAATTCATCATCGAAATCAAAATTCCAACGAGTACCTAGGTTGTTACTGAGTTATTCAATTTTGCACATGATGAGAATAAAAGTCCTTAATAGGTACCTAATGGTTTTATTTTTATATAAAATATTTTATATAGGTATGCAATATTTACTATTATTTAGTCTTCTAGTAGGTACTTATTATACTTACCTTAGTAGATAATTTTGACAAATTAAGGTTTTAATAGTTTATAGTTTATATAGTTTACTTTATCACACGGGCTATAATTATTAATATTATCCTTAGTACAATAAAGTATAATAAGTAATTATTCGAAACTATTCGTTCAAATTTCAATTTAGGCGCATCAACATTTTCAAACAATTATATTATACTAGACAATTTATTGTAAAAATGTATGGTTTTAATTTGGAAAAATAAAGTTTGCATCACCATTAAATTTGACATCTTTTAAATGGCATACAAATCTAAGTATTTGAAAATATGGTCTATAATATAAGTAGGTATACTTAAGAAATTAAAATTAGAATAAATGTATAATTTAACCGGGAATGGGGGTGAGCACTGAGCTTGCTTGGTAAATCGCTCTATATAACAGGAAATATGTTGATATAATATTATTATCTTTGTGGCTCGGCGCGGCGCAGTGGCTGAAAGCAATCACGCACCTATAGCAACGGCCGCTGTTATTAGTTTCCGGATGGGTGACCACTCAGGTCCATAGTGGCAAAAACCTTGTCACACATGCACGTGCTGCCAACCAACCGTACCAATTATACCAACCCTTCCAACCGTAACCCCTATAATAGTTAATGGCCATAGTTACCAGGCTCTAGACCAATAAAAAAAATATTATCTTTGTATTAGTCAATAGTCAGTATTTATATTTGGTTTTGATTATCATTTCCACTTTTTTACCACATTATTTTACTATATCTACATTATACATTCTGAATACACATATTATAACAGCCTACTGTGATTATCTCAATGAAACGAGTACTACTAATATAATACAAATAAAGTATTTTATGAATAGTTTATCCGCCGTGATTCGTAATACAGTACCTAATGCGTATATTGAAGAGTTTAAATCCATTAGGTTCATACAATTATACTTCATAAAAACTTATAAGTAGGGAACGGATTTAAATGCTCTAAAACACAAGAAAAATGCCTTAAAAAAATACGATTTAATGCCTTAAAAAAATGCTTTAACATCAAAAAATGCACTAAAAAAATGCCTTAAAAAACTTTAAAAATGGGTTTTATATTCAATAAAAACAAATTTTTAAATTTAAAACTTATAAAAAAACACATTATTATGAAAAATCTAATAAAAAATATTTAAATACAATACAACCTTAATTAATTAATTTTCAATTATCTTCTGTCCATCTTCTTTTTACCCTAAAAAATAAATAATTTAATAGGTATACCATTTAGATAGGTATATTCGTTTTACTTTTACCTTTTGTTTCATAGCATTGTATTATACACGTGTCAACAATAATTTCGTAATTTCGTAACATAATACATATTTAGGTATTTTAGTTTTTTTTAGAATGAATGTGGAAAAAATGTTGAAAAAATGACTTAAAAACCACAAAATGCACTAAAAATTTCAAAAAATGCTCTAAAAATGCATTAAAGTCTTAAAAATGCAAAATAATGCAAAATAATGCAAAATAAAAGTTACATTTTTTAATTCTTTGACGTATGAAATGAACTTTTTGCTTGAAAACCAATGTTTTCGGACATTCAGAAAAAAATGCAATTTGCATTCAAATCCGTTCCCTACTTATAAGTATTGAACTTATTTTATAGTTATAAATAGAAATCCAATCAGTTTTAACTAATTTATTAATAAAAACATATTGTGCACGCGTCTAAAGTCCGTTTTAATTTAATAACCTTTGATCCACTGACTCACACGTTACTGATAAAAAAAACCATCTCGTCCAGACGATTTAAATGAATCATATATTATTTGTTTTTGACACACTTTGACGTTAACCGAAACACGAAAATCATATTATAATATAATGAATTATAACGTTATCGGAATAAGCGACGACCGTGCTCCGCGATATACAACTGAAATTTTTTGCCATACCTATTTACTAATTAGTAATTAGTAATTACTATAATACAATATTAGTTATTCTTATTATTCTTATAACGCAATACGAACTTAATTCGATTACCTACCTATACGGTAATATATAATGATGTGAAACTGTGTACTGTCTATACTGTATAAGTAGAACTGTACGATCCACGAGGTATATGGTACATCACCTACCTATACGTAATTAAAAATAATTTTTTATTTACCGCAAAACTGCAGCCGACGACCGTCTGTCGAACGAAACAACACTGAAATGTAAATTGTAATTGAATAACGATGATATACGAATTGAATATTTAAATATGGTTTTACGACGAAACGCGCACTACCTACATCAATTTATTACAATCGCTTGTTATTACAAAATATTATATTTTATACAAACGCGATAACCGAAAAACTACGAACGCAACGACTGCTGTTCCGTGCACGCGGCGTACCGACGACATGCCGTGATCGCGCGTCGTGACCGAATGACTGGGTCTGCGCGTGTGCTGTCTGTGCATCGCCGGCCGCCGTCGCGTACGAATGTAATATGCATATTATAATAATATTATATCATACTCCGATGCTCGTACATTATAATATTATTATGAATGGGTTGGTGGTTTCCGCTGCTGCCGCCGGTACACCGTATAGAGATGCAGTACGTACTTATTATTATTACTGCAGCGGTGCACAGACATAATTTGGAAATGTTTAGAAACATTTACAAAACTTTTTAACAACGATAATATTTTTAATAATAATAGTATAGTTAACTGATGCCGGTTGTATCCGGAGTCTCAGACTTTCGTCGAGCGTGGGTCTATTACACATATTGTATATAGTTAATATAGGTACCACAACGACGGCCGATTATGTGCGATATTTCTATAATACATATTTTATATTTAATCAAAAGTAGCGTGCAAACTTTACCAGAATATTATTACTCACACATTGGTCATATTATATTCATAAACGAAACGATAAAAAAGAAAGGGAATAAAAGAACGTTATAAAAATGCGTATAAACCTACCACGACCATTTACCACATCATTGCACGCGTATTACATGTGTGTATATACATTGTGTAAAAAACAACAACAATAACAACTACGAACGAAAACAAAGATGTCGTTATAGACCGTAAAAATTAAAGACTTGCAGCAGGTGGCCAGAGCTCAGAAATGTATGCACCATATTATACGTCATATAGCTGGTAATATACTAAACGCGGTATAATTCGGTTGGATGACGTTAGAATTGTAAAAAAAAATGAAAATAAAATGAATAATAACGTATGTATTATAATATGTAATATAACGTCTCGTTATAACACCTTAATTCTTGTCTCGGGGATTTTTTCTTCCGTTATTTTTTTGAGCAGGACACGCATACGGGTATGTAAAACGACACCACCTGCTGCAGAGATGATCTATGGAAAATATATATATATACAAATATATATGATATTATGTACGTAGTAAAAAAGAAATTAAACGTTTTCCTCGCCCCTTAACACACTGCTACTGGTATATATACCTACGCGCGCTGCAGACTCGCCAGGCCCAGCCGGGGTAACATCTGTACGCACACTACGTATGTAATGCGTGCCTGGAAAAAAGGACCCCTTTTTTGTCCGATGATAGTCGACTCACTTTTTACTATATTTAATATTATATGAGGGTTTGCTTCTATATAATTTACGCCCTATATGACGTATACGCGTGCATTGCATACTGCAGGGTCATAATATAATGGTTATATATAATATACGTAGTGTTTGTTGTTTCGCTTTACCCATGTGGATTATAAATCTCCGTCAACGCCTTATAAATAACTCCGTTAACGGCGGTGTTATGTAGGTATGTGTATACGATCATATGAGTATATAACGCGTATTAACGTATAGAATGTTGTCGCCCTATACGATAAATATTAAACCGAACTGTGAATGTGGAACCCGGATGAGAGATAATAATAATATGAGGGCAACGGGATAAAAATTAAAATAGACAACCGATAATAATTAATAATCATTCTGTACCTATCTATACGACTATACCCATGGCGAATATAAATTATTAACACATAAGACGGTTCTTTGGTAAATGAAATCTAACACGGTTAAGGTCGACAAATATGGTATAAACTATAATCGTATGGCCAATCGCTTTAAATAAGTGATAAACCATATTCTATATTCTATATATATTATGTAAACGCAGTAGGTACGTCAGTTGCCAGTATACACCAGTATGGCAGTATCACTAGTATGTATATAATATACTAAACAGATTGTCGTCATAATTTTATCAGACAATTTTTTATCACTTCAACACTTATTTATTTCTCTGTAATTTATAGATATAATATGTATTTTTATTTTGTTTAATACTAGGGGGCTCTACCTCCTGCTCACTGCGGTCTCCAACCCACCAGTAGGCTTCGCCCCCTGCTCGCTGTTCGCTTGCCGATCTTTTCAATCTTTTTTTCTGCAAGCCGAGACCGGAGAGTTTTTAACTCGAATATAAAAATTCTGAATAAAATAATTCAAATATTATAAATTAATAATTATCAACATTTTAAATAAAATATAATACACACATTACTGTAATGCCTCATCAAACACAATATTTTAATTGATTTCTCTTCAAATTTACATTTAATCTTCATTCCCCACAACTACGTGAAAATGCACATTATATTATTAAGTGTATATACTGTATATGGTATGACATAATGAGTGACTGGGCGATGTCTACATATGGTTACATTATTGAATAAGTTGAAGTATTTGGACACGCCTGGTCAAAAACTTAGGTACATACTTCAAATTAAATAAAATGCACTTTGTGTAGGTATAGCATTTTGTAATAAAATGAAAAAATGAATGCAACACAATAGGTATATAATATATATATTATATGTA
The DNA here is from genome assembly GCF_019925205.1 of Metopolophium dirhodum. Classification (NCBI taxonomy): domain Eukaryota; kingdom Metazoa; phylum Arthropoda; class Insecta; order Hemiptera; family Aphididae; genus Metopolophium; species Metopolophium dirhodum. The sequence goes on from NC_083561.1 coordinate 12,793,255, forward strand.
TAGGTTGATGTATATTATTATGTTAATTCTTTAGATTGTTATACTTTATGTACTAACTTTAATTATCGTTTATTATCTGTATGCGGTATGTGTGGGTTTGTGGATAATAAAACTCATAACTTGTTAAAAAAATATATTCTTTTTATAGTTCCTATTTTACTATAAAATATGATTATAATTTACGAATATATCACTCGTTGTTAAATACAAAATACATTTGATTTTCAAGTGACACAAATACACAAAATATATTTCATCCTTAATCTATTAAAATTTAAAACATGATATTATATAAAACACTGCGGCGTAAACATGAATTTTAATTGGGGGGGGGGGGGGGAGATATATATATCCATAATCCCTATCGTACAATCAATCTTTCAATAATAATTGACGATACGCATTATGTTCAGGTAGTGCCCACTGCGCTAATATTATATATAAAAAAGGTGGGCAAGTGGGTGTCACTCTGCTGTACAGTAGGTTACAAGTGGGTGTGGGTTACTATGGTGTTAAATTTGAATACAATGATATAATATCATTGTATAAGAAAACGATTCTGAGCGATAACGGTCAGGCAGCCTATATGATATTACTAAGTATATTTGATGATATTGTTGTGAATAAAGTAATTTATATATTTACCCATTTACGTGGAACCTTGTTTTAAATTTTCAATCCTTAGCTATAAATGTTGAATATTTTATAAATTTTTAACTACAGAATAATTATTAAATTTTAAATTTGATAAATTTTGTCAAATTTGAATTTTAAATTCTTATAAATAAAAACTGTGAGCAAGGATTTTTAATGTTTTTCAAATGTCATTGTAACAATATAATAGGAGCCTTGTATTCAATTTTCAAGCTTTTTTACCCAACAAATAAAGTTTTATTGACATTCATTGAAAAAAAGACTAATACAATTGGAAACAGAAAATGTTCCTAAACAGTTCAAAAAAAATCAAAATATTTTGAAAATGTTATCGTGTATAAAAAGAAAATACAAATACTAACGACCAGTGAAAATTTCATGTATATACGTTAATTTGTTTTAGAGTTACACCAAAAACTAAAATCGATTTTTTGGAAAACCGATTTTGCGTAAAAATTCCCGTTTTTTCTTAATTTTTATGTTGTTTTTTTCGGCGCTTTTGAAAACTACTAGGAATTTTTTCTTTCGACCCCCCAAAGTACCAACAATATTCACTTTCTCATCTAACACGATACTGAAGTTGAAAATCGAAGCATTATTTCGACTACTTATCGTGTACACAGACACAACAATTTAAAAAAAATTTAATAAAAAAACACACATCGATCCCCCCATCGATTGCATTGTAAAATCAATACATTTATCGTTCCACTCAGAATCTAAAGGAGAAAATATTTTCTTCTGTCTATAAATAGCTTAAAAAGGGTCAATAATCAAAATATTTTGAAAATGTCATTGTGTATAGAAAATGGTAGTATAGACATTCGGTAAAAATTTAATTTAATTACGGTACGGTTTTTTTCAGAGTTACATCAAATAACAAAATCGACTTTATAAAAAACTAGTTTTGAGTACAAATCTCTGTTTTTCCTTATTTTTATAAAACTATTATTAAAATTGTTAATTTAGATTTTAGACACCCAAAACTTGAAAAAAGTAATACAAGATTCCTGATAGATTATTTCAACTGGAATTAAAAAAGGTAAGCTTGAAGCTACAATTCACAAACATTTTTCAATCATTGATTCATTCATGAGTGATTGAAGTTTAAATTATGATGACATTAGATTCTCACGAAAAATAACAATTTCTCCTAAAACAGTCAGTTAGAATTCAAAAAAATATTAATCGAAGAAACTTAAAACATTCAACTTTAACTTAAGCTATAATTTACTACACACAATAACATTTTCAAAACATAGAGTTTAAACAATGAATATGAATACAATAAATTAATATTCTAACTTGGTTTTTTTCAGTTAATTAAAAAATAATACGTTAAGCTTAATAATTATGTTACAGATCACAAATATACGAAGTAATTATAATATAGGAAAAATGTTATATTAAGTGGCCAACAATATTAATGTATATAGTATATTCATGTATAGGTACATTAATTACATTTTTATAAATTATGATAACAACCAGTGCTCGAATTGGGAATTATTAAGTAGAGGAGCTCAATCCAACAATTTGTAAACTACGTTCCCAGTGAAAAATGATTTAACGCAGTAAAGTTGTAAATTTGTTAATAACAACATAACGTTATAACTACGTGTATTTAGATTTTTTTTAATTACCGATTGGGTAGGTACCTACTGTTCCATACTATATTGAATTGCCTAATTAAAATATTAAAATCGTATAGAAACCTTTAACCAGTCTGTCTATCGTGGTCCAAATATTCCAAAAGGTAATAGTTTTAGACTACACTATATTATTATAGGTAAATATATGTCAAGTGTTAATTAATACATTTTTAACAGTTACTAACTTCTCGTAGGTCCATAGGTAGGCTACTTAAGCATACTTATACGAGTTACATTTACTATAATATTTAGGTACCTACTTATAAAAAAAATTTTAAACTTATAATACACCTATTATTATTTATTGAAAATTAGAAAAGAAAATTTATAGCAAAATGCGGGTTGCCGATGTGCATTGGTATGAAAACGAAATATCAAAAAATATTACAAAACTAAGGTAATATTATTAATACCTACTTAAAAAATAAAACGCATAAAGTCAATCAATCATCATAATATACCTACATTACAATTTATTGATCTCATTCTTTATTCAAATTTAATATAATTGTTGCTCTTGATTCATGAAAAATATTTACCGATAAATTATCAAAATATACACTAAAAACTTAAAATATGCTTTTATAATCAAAAATATGTCTTTTAAACCCATAAAATATGTCAAAATATGCAAAAATATGCAATTAAAACTTTGAGCATTGGATCATAAATATTGTGAAATGTAAGTACTCATACTTATGCTAAGCATACGATAAAGTTAACCAGAAAAAATATGCAAATGCATGAAATTTCTTGCTCTATGCTAGTGATGACACTACGAAAATATACAAAAATAAATATTTTGTTGTTACAAAGTTTTTCTAACGAGTAGGTAACAATTTGTATGCAATAATGTGCTTGAGTTGAGTAAAAAAAAAAACCGATTTTTAATAAAACAAATAGGTCCACGTCATGTATATCTAGTATCTACCGTATGAAAGAATTACAGTACCTATACATGGCTACATATATATAGATTATAGGTATAAATGTATAATGACACATTTACACATGTATTTTATACCCATTATGTAATAATGATTTTACTATACATATATTACATAAATACACTAAACTCTCTTTACGTCAAAACTCAGAGGAAATAGAAAAAAATTTGAAATACCTACCGAGTTTTATTGAAATGGTAATAATTTCAAGAGGATATATTATTAAATGAATATGGTTGGTTTAAGCTCTTGATATAACAAACCTTCAATGTATCGAATTTTTTTTCGATTCGTTGAAATTCGTTAGGTGTATAGCGAGTTGACTGTATTAATATATAGGACGTAGTTACCATTGTACCAATCTAAATTACATAGGTACCTACTGCAAATTGCAATACAAACATTATAGCCTTACGCCCTTATAGGTATACTCTACCTACATATTCTGATAAACCAAAATTTTTTTAGAATTATCATTTATATAGATACCTATTAGGTATATATAATCTACATAATATGCAAACCTATTAAGTTTTTATTATCTTTTTCTACGTAGAAAATGTGCTCAAAAAGTTTTATGGCATACCTATAATATAACCAGGCATTTAGAGTACCATTTAGTAACTAAAAGTGTACCTGGGGCTAGATTCAAACTTTAAGGGGTCCAGGACAAAGATTTTGGGGACCCTGGGATCTGGGTGGTTCATTATTTTAGATTTTATCCTTAACTTATGTAAAATAAAATTTTAGTTTTAATTATAAATAAATATTTATATTTCTGGATAGCATTAATTCATACAGTAATGTATCATCTATAAATATAATTCGTATATTTATATAAAATAATCCAACGATAAAAAAACGAATAAAAATATATTTTATCAAAATTTACAAATTGGATACCTACTTACATTCCTTGAATTTATTCTCTGCAAAGCCATCTATAATAATATCATAAAATGACAAACTGTTCAATATCTACATCACTTTCATCAATGCTATTGCTTTGGAACTAATTTATTAATCGATAATAATGTCGATAAAGCTGGGGTCAGCTCACGGCTCGCGTCTGGTATCGCAATAATTGGTGTAACAATACGTGAAAATAATAAATTTAAAAATTTTGGCCACCTGAATTTGGCAACATCGCATAAAATATTTTATGCTCAATCGTGTTGCTAAAAAGGTATATGCTCAGTCGTATTATGCTCAATCGTGCTTTACCGCATTTTTGTACCTACATCCAGTGTCCGTTAGGGTTAGTTAGAGTCAGTTAGAGTGATGTGGAGTGGCACTCACCGTTTGCTTTTGAGCGTTCCAGAAAAAAAACCTAATAATTTAGAGTGATAGTTTTTAAAGTTATAATTTAAAATGTTAGCAGTTTCATAATTAAACAAATTGTCCCCCCCCCCCCCTTGAATCACAACTAGGTATAATCTAATCATGGTAATCTAACCATATTATAATATATTCTATTCTGTAGTCTTACCTTTACATTTTCATAGAAGTATAGAACATAAAAATGTTGTATAATGTATATCATTATCACAAACAGATGTATCCACTAGTAAAAGTAATATATAAAACTAAAACTAATTATGAATATACTATACATTTAAATAGCTTAACTAACTTCAATGTTAACCAAGAAGTATTGAACAATTTAAGCAAGTATTTAAAAATGGAGGAATGTCTTGTTAATGAACTAGTACTTGACAGAATTAATCTATCAAATCTAAATTATTTATGTTGCTTAACACCAGATACCAAGTATACCTACCTTTAATTATATCAAATATGTACATAATTTATTTTTTTTTTTTACATTCGTTTTTATTTTTTGTATCCATTGTTATCATAATTATATTACTTAAATTATATTTTAAGAGTGAAAAAATTATGGCTGAGGTTTTGCCAACTTAAAGATCAAGGAGTTAACAATCTTTTGGATATTTTGGATGAGACAAGTAAAATTACACAATTGAATTCATTGTACTTAGATTGCAACAGTATAACGTGCAAAGGAGCAAAACAAATAGCACAGGTGAATTGCAATTATATATATTTTTATCTATTATTTTAGGTAGATTTTACCCATATAATATATCTATTACAAAATATGTAGAACATAGATATTCGATAGATTTAAATTATAAATAATGATTGATATATTATTAACATACTTAATAATAAATAAACAATATCCCTTAGGTTTTAAGAACTAATAGAACATTAAAATCACTTTCATTGGCTAGAAATTTGATTAAGGATCAAGGAGCATTTGCTTTAGTTAGTGTTTTATCAACATTTCAACTCAACGATTATGAAACCAATTGGAAATCTAAGCAAGAACAACAGAGCAATAGGCTCTTAGAATATTTGGTAAGTTTTATTAGTTTATGCAGTGGCAATTCCCAAACTTTCATTTAACAACATATTTTTGAGAACTATAGCTAGATAAGAACTAAATTTATCTACTTCTACTTGACAAATTTTTCCATATAACTATTCTATTCAGGATAAGATTGAACCGCATGCCTCACCCCTCATACGATGGCTATGCGTTCTGTGATTGGCCGACAGTTATCGCCGACCGTCGTCGATCGTCAGCGCCGGTGCTGGCCGTCATGCATACGCTCCCACCGGTGTCCGGAATGCGCGAAAAAACGTGTTTTTGTCGAGCGAGCGGTTCAAAGTTCAAACTTATCCTGAATAGAGTATAGGTTCATTGTATGTTAATGAAAATATTAATAAGAGTCAATAAGTTACATAGAGTTACTTAATTTTCCTTTGGAACTTAAAATTAATGTAGGTTGCTATACATATTTAATCAATGCATTATAAATTATAATCTATTATACAGTGCATACTAAAATACAAATTACATTATAACAGTGGCGAATTTTCAAATTTTTTGTGATTGGGGGAGGGGGTCTAGAAAATAAGAAAGTGTATAATATTATAAAAATACATATGAGTTATGAATTAATAATTAAATTATTCCATATGATTCCTTTCTAAGAGTGACTGAATTGCACTTACAGTGAGTTACACCCAAAAGAAGTTGATCAATAATAATTTTTTTAAGAGTTGTAATTTTTTATGGGCAACAAATTTTTTAGGATCAGCTAGTCTTTAATATTTTTGAACTTTTTTAAAATCAATGTATAAGGAAACTTGTATAAAATGTTCAGACGTCAAGTTCATGCTTTTTTATTAAGTGAAAAAGTTTTTAATGATAATAATTTAAAACAATTCATAAAATTTCTCAAGGCTATAAATAGCTCAAAAATAAAATGTTATTATAAATATTTGGTGAAAATTTCAAGTATATCTATGGTTATTAGTTTTTGAGTTCCAAATAAAACTTGTTTTGTTTTAGACTGATATTCTATCTCAAAAATTAAAAAAAAAAACTATTTCATCAAATGATAGTAATAACAATGATGTGTTATCATCAATAGAAGGTAAGAAAATATTTCTAATTTTATCACTTTAATTTTTATTCACCAGGTGATAGGTCCCAGTAAACTTATATTGATTATTTATTGCTTCTCCCCAATGATAGCCCTTTTTAGTACCCCAAAAATAAATACACAAAAAAAAAAAACACATCATCATTGTAAATTTAATACATTTATTGCTTTGCTCAGAATCTAAAATAAATATGTTGTTTGATTCTAAAAATACTTATCTAGTTTTCCAAATTGAAAAGTTTGATAACTATCAAGATTCGAGTTAGATTTTCATTGCAGGTAAAATGCTTGATCTTGAACTAATTTTCTTCCTTCCTCGAAAATCTTGTTATAAATAGAATTAATTTTACTATACTCTTGTCTCAAATCAGAATATATCGGGCGGTGATCAGAGGCGTATTTATATATCTACCGCTTGTAGGCCTGTGGAAAATTGCCGCCCTTAAATACGATAAAATAAAATTTAATAAGTTAGGTATGCAAAACAACTTATTTATATTTTAATTATAAAAACGTAACAATTGGAATTGAAAAACAGAAAAAAATAAGGAATACTTAAAAAAATGTTGGTGTACAAAATACAATCTACATTTTTTACATAAAAAAATTACTTATTTACTTATTCAACGATTATACATCGACATTTGGTTCTTGCAAATGTGTCAATTAAATCTTCACAATTCAATTTGCTTAACATTTCATTCACTACTAATAACAATGGTAAATTATTCAACTTGTCATCAGTTTGGGTTATACTAGTTTTTTACGCGTTTGAGGCATGAAAACGATCTTTCGGTAGTACATTTGGTAGTTGGTACACTCGCGGAAATTCTCAGTGCTGTGTCAATAAGAATTTGGAAAAATTTCAATATGTCAAGATTTTTCTCTTAAATACTGGCACAGTGTGATTGGAGTTAAATTATCTATGTTAATATCGATATCACTGTTAAGTAAATAAGATTGTAAAATAAATGTAAGCATTTTGACAAAAAAATGTTTTGTGTAAAAATCATTTGGGTAGGTACATTTTTTTGCAATTTTTCAGCCAACTCAACTATTTTCAAAGAATTTAAAGATGTAATTTTTGGTAATACTTGGTACTTGTTGGCTGTTGTGGCTGAGTCAATATGCAATACCATCAATATAAAAAAAAAAATGAAATCCCTTGAAAAATTTGCCGCTATAGGCACGACGGCACGTGCCTATAATGCCTGCATATAAACACGCCACTGGCGGCGATCTGTTTCTGTCCAGGGGCTCACATTGCCTACACATTGGCATAAATAGTGACCGGTAGAAGAGGAAAAAGTGTGCAGAACTGGTATATTCTACTTTGAGACAAAGTATAGGTTGAATGACTATCGTTAACATGAAGTTTAAACTATAAAACTCATAACTGTCCACTTTTAGGAAATCTTTAGATCTATAGTAAATAATATTTGCTATAGTTCACTAGAGTACTATACACATAAAATATTAAGGCATTAAGTAATACATTTTTATTAATTTTAGTGGCTAATTTGAAACAAAGAGCTGAAAGTATGATTGTCCCACACATGCACCCATATTTAACAGGACAATTATTAAAGAGTGGTTTGAGTTATCATAGTCCAGGAAATTTTAAAATTGCAGATTTAAATATTTCATGTATTTCATATGAAAGATATAATCAAAATCCTAAAATAATTATTAAATATTTTATTTAATAGATAACCAGTTTAGCTCAAACATTTTAAATGTAATAGAACAAATAATTCAATATCAGCAAAAAGTTTGTGTAGTTAAAGAAGGACTTAAAAGTTTAAAAATTGAAGTTGAATAATAATTGTCTTTTAATATAAATAGATTAACTAAATATTTATTTGTACTTTTCAGGGGTTTGATATGAAGCAAATAGAAAGGATAAACAAACTAATTGAAGGAAAGATACGTCAAGAAAATAGGAATAAAAAATTTCACTAAATGCATGTGATGTTAGTACATTTAATAGATCTCATATAAATGGTACTTAATTATAGATACTTTACATTTCATAATATTAAAGGGTTTATCACAAGGAATTAATATCCCAATTGTCATGATTCAAAGGATTACAATTAGTTTGAGATTAATACAATATAAAATAATTTAAAAGTAAATGTTTGAATAAAAAAAAATTATATATTTAAAATGTTATAATAATGTTATCAATAAGGCATATTACATAAAATAATATTGATGATGAATAATATCATGATTAGATAATTATTAATTATTTATAGTTTGGTAAATCAAAATATAATTTATTTTAACACTGTGAAAAGTCTAAAGTAGAAATAACTTTCTTTACATTTGCAATCCAGGAAGGATCAGTACCAGTGCCAGTTGTTATATGAGTTACTAAATTAACTATATATGTGTCAATAGTGTCATCGGTAGGTGGCTCAATGTTATCTAAAAAAAGAAAAATATAATAATAAACAAGATTATAGATAAAATATTATTTGCCTACCTCAACATTATACTATGTACAAAAATACTAGCACAGATGGCAAAATGTATTTATGCTTATTACCATATAATAAACATATAATTAGATTTTTTCACTGTGGAAGTGTTATACTACGGGCAGTTAGAACTTTAGACAGCCGATCCTTTGACAACTCCCATTCATTATTAATTTTGCACAATTGACAAGGCAAACTAAAAGAATTTAGATGCAATTTGTCATTCTTAGATGATCTAAATAATGTGCATAGCGTGCATTAGGTATTTATTGTTCTTTTTACTTTATTATGTCTCAAAACAATTATTGAATATAATAAAAATACATCAATAGCCAAATTTACAACATCAACAAAATATACAATCATGATTAAGTTAATATCAAAAAATTGCATCATCATAAACAAAATGTTAGAATGATAATAACTATTTAAGTAACTGTAGTTCATTATAAGGTAAATGTAAAACATTTTTTATTAAGTAAATGTATTTTAAGGTGCATTATATTTAAAAATAAAAATAACTTAATGTTGGTTATGATGTGCAAAAAACGTGCAAAAACATGTAGTATAAGAAGTTGTTATATTATTATTCTGTGAAACTGTGAAAACTGGCTTAGTTTCACCACATACTCTTAAGACCACAAACAATATCTGTCAACCTTGTCAACATCACCCAGTCAAAATTAAAAAAAAAAACAAGTTTTTATTACTCCTATCAATTAATCAGCCAAACAGATGATCTTCTGGCTCCATCTATCTACAAAAAAAAAAAAAATCAAACTCCTCTGCATCAACACCGTTTTAACTAAGATGGCCAGCTTGGATAGTTATTCCTGTAAGTCTTCGTCGTCATATCTCATTCCATATCTACATCCTAAAGGTCAACTAGATTATAATACAATTTCGGCTATTTTAAACAAAACTAAAGATAGTTATTATTAATTATTTACCACCTCCTTGTCATTTTCACACACACATAATTGTCATAAGAAACTTACATTATTTAAAAACCTATCATAAAACACTGATATTATGAATGGTCAGGCTGAATTAGGTCATTAGTTAAATACGCTAAAATAAAAATAAATACTTACTTCTACTATTCTTTGTGGATGTTTTACCACAAGATACTATTAAGTATATTCACCACAAAAACACATCGGAACTCAACAATAAAGTAGTAACTGAGACACCACATAAAAAGGTATGTGGTCTACCACAATGTTATAATTTCCAATCGTACAGGCACACTTACATGCTACTATCATTGTTATCACAAATCTTGATGATTTAAGTGTAGTGAAAATCACCATACGCATCAGTGCAACAAAGACCTAAGTCTCGCTAAACGTACTCTCTGCACCAAGAAACCACACTACCAACTTTAAAGGATGCCCAGCACATTCAAGATAGCTTTAAAAAAAACTGATCCCTTAAGTTCTATCAGCCAAAGTCCCTGATTCTCATACTCAATCCAAAACTATATCATGCGCAGAAGCAAACACCATATTTCAAATTGTGTTTCATTATCAGCTTAAAAGAAGACGTTACACTGGCATCAGTTGAAGCTGTCATACAAATTTACATGGCAAATTTTACGATCACAATAACACATTTTACTCTGTAATTTCTAAAATTAGAGTGAATTTACATCTTATAAAATTTAAAGGAAAAAATACTATCTAGGGCATCTGGAGGATTTTATTGATATTATTATTTTTAACTTAAGTTATAATTATTTAAAAATGGTCATAACTTGCTTCTTAATAATAATATCAATAAAAGCTTCTGCACATTTTGGTACTTAAAAATACAAAACTGTGGAAGTGTTATACTACGGGCAGTTAGAACTTTAGACAGCCGATCCTTTGACAACTCCCATTCATTATTAATTTTGCACAAGTGACAAGGCAAACTAAAAGAATTTAGATGCAATTTGTCTTTCTTCGATGATCTAAATAAGGTGCATAGCGTATTCATTTCTTTAGATTGTAATTAAATATAAACTTTAAAATTAAGAATTCCTGCATAATATGAAAAAATAAAAAAAAATTCAGAAAAGAGACATATAAGAGTAGATGCCTTTATGACACCTTTTTTTTTTTTAGTTTCCGCAATTAACTATTGCAAATGCCAAATGCAGGATAGATGTGTATTTTGATATTAAATTTGAAATAAATGGTATAATTACCTAATATTCAAAAGAGCTACATAATATTATTTAAAGCACTTCTACCCAAAATGTACTTTTACTTATTTTGCTTGGAATCAAAAATAATAACAGTACAATTCAATAAATTTGGTAGAATTAATCCCCTTAAAAGAAAGCTGCTGATTACTTATATTAGGTATTTACTATGCTTTTATATTTTATTATGTCTCAACATAATTATTGAATAAAAATAAAATTTATCAATAGCCAAATGTACAACGTCAACATAATATACTGATTAAAATATTATTTGCCTACCTCAATACTATATTATGTACAAAAATACTAGCACTAAGATGGCAAAATGTATTTATGCTTATTACCATATAATAAACATATAATTAGATTTTTTCACTGTGGAAGTGTTATACTACGGGCAGTTAGAACTTTAGACAGCCGATCCTTTGACAACTCCCATTCATTATTAATTTTGCACAATTGACAAGGCAAACTAAAAGAATTTAGATGCAATTTGTCATTCTTCGATGATCTAAAGATTGTGCATATTTAATTGTATCATAATTTATTAGAACTATTAAAATAGTAGTAAAATATAACAGATTTATTTCATTAATTAATAAATTGAAATATTTACCTGGAAATGCGATGTTATCAAAAGCATCTAGAAGTAGAGATCGTAATTGAATTAAATAATGTTCATATTTTAAACATTCAGCTTTGAGTTTTTTAGTGTTGGCCATTAATTTTATAATTCCATTATTCATGTTTCCAATATGTTTGTATAATACAGATACTTCTTGTTCTTGATCTATTACTGTTTTACGGAGGTACCTTAGTTCACTTTCTCTAGCTAAAAACAAAAAAATAATAATAAATAAATAAAAATAAATTAAATTAAACAAATACTAACATTTATTGAAGTTTAAGAATTCTTCAGTATATATAGGTATGTCATTAACCGTATTACTGTTATTGCTAAATGGTTTTTCTTTATCTAATTCTTGTAGCTAGAATAAAAACATAAGACAATTTGTTATTTTTATAAAATATCCTAACTTATCCGTAATATATATTTTTCATGGTACTATACTACTATCTCTATTCAAAGCTCCAATATAACAGAAATTTGTAATATAAACTTTTTTGAAATTGTTACTATGATAAAATTATATAGTTTAATTTAAAATAAAGAAGTTTTGTAACAGACTAATGAATAGCTTCTTGAAGAATTATTCAATAATTCAAAGAATACTTTTTTTAAAAAATTAAAAGGAAAAATAATTATACCTGTATTTTATATACTGTGATCTAATATGTTACAAATATTATATTCATTTTAACATATAAACTTTTTGTGAAAATAATATAATTGGATATTTCAACTAACTTCTTGGATAGGGGTATCAACTTTTTTTTTTTTCAATTTGCGTTGAATAAAATTTCTGTATGCATCAGTTTTTTTATAAGCTGCTAATTCTTCAATGTATTTTACTCGTTCTTGTTCAGCAGCTAAAAGATATTGCTAAAATAATTAAAAACAATAAAATATTTCTATAGAAGAATAACTAAATTTCCTTCTAATTAATGGATAGTTATCAGAATAATAATATATTTTTATAATATATTATGAAGCAATTACAGTTTAACTTGCCTAAGACGTTCTTCAAGAGACCAGCTTAAAAGGGCGTCTTATGTGGGAATTGAAAATAAAACCAAGGTGGTTTTAACTTAGAATAGATATCAAGTTAATTTATTTATTAGAGTAAAACAGAATTATAGTAACTATGTATTATACAAGTATAAAACTATCGAGTTTATTTATTTATTTAATTTAAGTAAAATAGGTTTATTCATTACTAATAACATAGGTATTTATTATAAAATTATAAAATATAAAAACATACATAATTTGTTTCACATTTTTAATGTGCTAGGTAAGAAATAATCAATTTTTGTCACATAATTACTATAATAATCTCCCGCCATATGCTGATCTAAAGAGCGTCTTATCCAATTAGATAGAGACAAACCAAGTGTCTTAACAGGTAGTTTTTACATGAAATAGTATAGGAAATGTCTTGGGACTGGCGGAAAATATCTTAAATGAATTTTACTGTACTTGTTTTTTATCTGCTGGCAACTGGTTCCATTCAGTAGCTAATACTTTGGTTATTTCAGCAAATGGTAAATTGGGATTTTCAAAACGAAATTGTTCACGTCTATCATTTAAAAATCGTATGTACCCTGCAAATATAGACAAATAATTAATCTAATTTTAATTATTACAAAAATATTTGTATTAATTAATTACCAGAATGAGGAAGTCTTGGAGCTTTTTTGTCACGTAAACACTTTTTACGTTTTTTACCTTTTATATTATTTTTATCAACTTTTCCTGGCATGCCATTCTCAATAAATTCGTCCTCTTGGCCTATGGTATTTAGAAGTAATTAATAGGTACGCAGTGGTACATAGGTTAGATACCCAATACCATTGATTAAAATACAAAATTAAAACTTAAGTACCTGATTTGTCCATAGTCCTAGTGTTTCCAGAATCGATCATTGTAATTAATCAAGCTGGCTAAAATAAGCCAGGGGGTTTTCGTTCCAACAAAATTTTAAATAACGGAGGATGAAAATTAATAATAATCAAGAATAACCTAGACTGGAATTATTGATTTTTACATGGTTTAAAAAGCGCACTCGTAAAATGATGGAATAGTGGAAATAGTAAAAATTTACTGATAGAAACCTAGTCGCCAGTTCCAGTTGGTCATATTAATGTGATTTGTGGTCATGTGAACCGCGGACAGTGGATACATCATAGAGTAATTTATTATTACTGGGATTATCCGATTATGGGATACACCAATACAGCAATAAATTAAACAAAATAAACAAATAAACAATCACATAGACAGTCTGCACTCGACGACGCCGGTCCACACTCCACATTGGGTATGTAGTACACAATATTATTTTTGGTCAACAGTGTACCCAACCTAAAGGACCGAGGTATACATAAAACATTTTTATGTCCAAAATCATATTAATTGTAATATATATTCAGAATTATTTTTAGTGGTTAATATTAAAAACATTATTTTCAATAATAACGTTTTACTTCAGATTTTACTCTTCACGAGGTGTTTCGTTTTTCTATTAATCGCTTATTGTGTAATAATACAGTTTTACCTATGGTTTTACTGTGAAATTCAAACTCAAATATTTTGGTTATTCAAAAGTCGATCTTTGATTAGGACACACTGCGAAACATATTTCTTTTTGCGGTAAACTGTAAAGCACTAAAGCGTAGGAGGAGTCCCTGCGGATTGTATATCGTTTGGACAACCTAAATTTTTTTCCCATAAAATTTAAATTCGTTTTGGTAGCTGCAGTGTAGTAATTTTAAAATAGATAATCATAAATCCAGATATGGGATCAATAGTTCTAAAGAGTCTTTCGGTTCTACTTGGTATTTTTTTCCTATTTGTAGGTACTCTGAAAATGAGTCCTGTCATCAGTAAAGAGCTGCACAAGGATCTCGTAAGAAATAATTTATGTCAATAAATAGTTATTACTATTATTAGGTATAATATTATCTATGACATGATAAGTCTAATGTGTTTATCAACGTTTCAAATTTAAATCAATTGGTATTAACATTAACTTACTATCCATTACAATTCGATAAATTTTGCATATTTACAAAATTTGTAATACAGGTATAGTTTCTTAAAAACTAAACCTATATATTATTCAATTAAAATCAATTATGATTTTTTTAATGTTAGAATGCATTTAAAAAAAAAAATCACTTATCTATAGAATATGCAAAAGTTGAATTTTAATATGTAAAAAATATTTACCTATGTATTTAATATTTATTTTAATTTCTTGTAGTAGTAATAAATAATTTTGGTTTAAATTTATATACAAATATTTTAACTTCAGTTGAAATTAGTATAACATAATTTTCAAAATACAATGAATTATGAATTAAAATTTATTTTTACTTTAACCTGTAAACCATACTATTTTCCTATTTAAAATTTTAATAATCATGTATAATTTAATCTATGTTCAACTTATGCCAAAAGTTCATATTACTGGGTACCATTTTTTTTATAAATTATTAAAAAATTTATTACAAAGACGAATTACAAAAAAATATTAGTTAGGCCTACCTGTTTTAATTTAAATTTTATTAAGATTATGGCTTATTTATAAATTAGTATTACATACCTAAATTTTATAATTATTAGACATTAATATTGATTTATTGTACCTATAGCATGTGGTAAGAAAAATTAATTTTTATACTAATTAGCTCATTGAATCAAAATGATTTAGATAACATAAATGGAAACTTATTATTATAAACATGAATATTGTGTAGTGTTTTTGATGAATCTATTTGTGGTAAAATGGGCTGATTGGCAAAATGCCCACGTATGAATTTAAAATATTTGGCACTAGCGTAAATTTGTTTTAAGATTCTACCAAAATATGTAAGTATTTATCAATAGTTTATTCAGAAATTAAGAGCTTTTAAAATATATTTGTATGACTTAATTATCACTATATGACTATTAAAAATGTTTATATTGATTATTGAGAAGTAGGAGGAAGGTACCCACTTATAATGTAAAAATATTTAAATTGTAAAAAATGGTTTATTGCTTTTCTTTCAACTCATATTATACATTTAGAGGACTTTACACAGACGTTTGTTGTCTCCCTCTTACAATTGCATAACATAGGAAATTTTAGGCTCAGCAGATCACGTTTAACTCTGTTAGTATACAAATTAAAAAATTAGAGTGAATTTACCCATAGTTAATTTAAACATTATCTAAGGCATCTCATAGGCTTTTTGTTATATATCAATTTTAAAGCAAATTATGAGTATTTTAAGATATACAACCAATTTTAATTTTTAAAATGCTCAGATATTACTTTTAAATTAAAATTTAACAAAAAACCTGCGATATGCCTTAGATAACAATCTTACCTTTAAACTCTAATTTTTAAACTAACAGAGTTAAACGTGATATGCAGAGTGCAAAATTGGCTATGTTACGCACTTGTAAAACGGATACAACAAATGTCGGTGCAACATAGTTAATTGAATGATTTTTATAAAATAAATATTATGCTATTCAATCAGAATTTCCACACTTATTGCTGTAAAATAAACTACATTTATATATTGATTTTCCACAGAGATACTAAGGGTGAACGGGACATACTGTATAATAAAATATTTATTTTTTTTTTGTTATATTAATTTATTAAACAATCTGTAAATTAATTTTTTTACAATGAGTACAAGCGCTGTGGGGGTTGATGGGTTTGTAGGCTTGAGAGAAGAATCCATCCAGTGATGGAACTTCTTGATAGATTTTTTATCTAATATGACCAAAATATATTGATTGTAATCAATGATTATTATAATGTAACTAAAAGTATACTTTTTTTTAGCGAAAGGACTATGTTAAGTATGCTAAAGTATTTCCACTCTCCAAAATGATCGACTTTAAAGTGCCAGCTAAATGGTACAGAAGAGCTGTTGGTGGCACTGAAGTATTAAGTGGTGTTTGCTTGGCATTTGTTCCTTATAGTAAGTATTTGACAACAAAATTAACTCATCTTTTTTAAGCCACTTACACGTTTATATAAAAATTCTAATTGTTATGGTAAATTTTTTCTAATTTAAGGAAACGTTAAACAAGGGGCAAATATAACTCTTTTGATGTCACATTTATTGGCTGTTTATACACACTATGCAGCAAAAGATAAATTTGAACGAATGGCTCCAGCACTTGTGTTTTTATTCATGTTAGCTGGACGATTGGTTATTGATTATCAACTGAGGCGCAAAGAACTGGCAGAAATTGCTGAACCTAAAGCTCAAAAACAAGAATAGAAAGAAAATAACTTTTCCCAAACTTAGCTCATTTTTATTAAAATTTTTGCACATTAATTATTGTAAGGATTTGTTTTAACTAAAGCTTGGGAAACACAACCCCTGTTCCATCCCTCCAAAATAAGATAACAAATTGTTGTGTTCATTCATTCTAGTCATTTATGTTAGTACCTATGTAAATAATTTGTGTGTAGGGTGTAAATTAATTTTTACATAGTTTTTTTGTTTTTTGATCAATTTAAACATCATGTATATTAAAAATAAAGATAATAATTTAAAACAATGTATACATATTATGAATACTATTATAATAATTAGTAATTAATAACTATGAATCTTCACCAGTTGTTAGTAACTTCAGTGCTTTTTGTAAATTTGCAATGGACTCAGAAACATCATCGTAGGTTAATGCACTAGCAGCAAACTTGCAATATTTCTGTGCTTTAGTGATTTGTGACGGTGACAGTTGTATTCCATCTAAAATGTAAAATTACTTTTATTTTCTTGTAATAATAATTCAACTTCACCCAATTCAAAATGTACCATTGTTATTAGACTATTTTGGAAATAAAATATTATATACCTATTCATTTTGTTAGGTTAGCTGCCTACATTGTAATCATTTTTTTAAACTAAGAATTTATAATAAATAATTTAGGAAATTTATACCTCTGAGTAAGATTGGTCTTCCTGATATAGTTGGCTGTATTTCTGTTGGACTGATTGTAGACATGTTGGGTATTTGCTGATACTCATTAGGATTTGATGCAGGATAATCTGAAATTATACATTGTAGTATTATATAATAATAAGATATGCAAGAAATTCAACTATATGTTAGATTTTTGACTGTTCAGTATTAGAATAAATATATTATTAACCTTCATATGTATGTTTAGTAGGAGTTAGAGGAACAAAATTATCTGTAGGTTGTTGAATGTCTTCTCCTTGATTTGGAAAGTTGAAACCAATTTGTCCACTTTCTGTATTTGGTGGTCCAGGTGTAGGAGTCTCGCCATTTTTCATGCAATTATGTATGTATGTAGCCTTCCATTTTGCATATTTTTGAGTATTTGTGATCTCTTCGGAAACATCCCCAAATACACTTAAAACGTCCATGAGTAGTCCAGCAGTGAAAAACAATTTAACTATATTCCTAATAAAAACAACCATACATTAAATTTAAAAAAAAATGGTATAAATTAGTTAGGTACACCTACTTATTATAATTTGCCTGACGATCCATTCCATCTGCAAAATTAAACAATTTTATTGCATAATTTTCTATGTGTGCTTGTGCAGCAGTCTCATTTGTGATCATGTCATTATCTTTTAAATTATTTTTTTGTTTTTCCAACCAGTCCATTAGAGACACTAAAAACATTTTCGCATCTTTCGATGATTTGTCTAAGGTCAATGCAGCTTGCAGGGCATATAGCCGACCTAAAACAAAAAAAAAAATACTATCATGCATATTTAGATTTCTCGATGTCAAATAACTCACACCAATAACTGATAACTGGATCTTTAGAATCGTGTTCTAAAGCGATTTTTAAATGATGTTGAATCTTCTTAAGACTTTCCGGACATTCGGGAATTTGTGCCATCTTATCTAAACGATATAAATATTTCGTATCGAATTTAAAAAACTTAAACAATGTGGAATGACATTGTGTGTAAGCAATAAAAATTTTAAAAATATATTTCTTTGCTATGCATGTAATGTTTTCAGTTAATGTTCTTGAATTTTGACAATTATTATTATTAATTATTGTAAACCACTGACGAGTAATGAGTAATCACTAATCACGAAAGAATACACAATATAGACTTTTCATAGACACTGTCTACACAAGAACTGGATGACACATATTCATTATGATAATATGATATATAATTATTATCTCGAATCTTGATGGTAAAGTTGTATCTTGATAGCCGTGGGTCAAGCGGTAATTCGGTGGATAAAACGAAAAACCACGAAGAAGAAATTGTCAAAATGTGTGATACGATATCATCACAGAAATTTCATATATTCTGTTCACGCCGTTCACGGACTATAATCACGTCTGTAACAATAAAGTTGTACCCACGATTTAAGATAATATATATCGTAATCGTGGTTATACCATAGAACAATACTGGTTATACTCTATAGTTCAGTGCTGTTATATCATTATGTGACTCGTCGTTGGCTGCACCGATTTTATCGTTTCGATTGGTTGGCGCGTTGTATCAGTATCACGATCCAAAGCTAATTTTTTTTTTTAAGGAAACCTAGTCGCCGTCGTCTGTAGTTGAGTTGACTGATCTTATTTCTTAAACGCATTGCAAACCGTAAGTTTGGCAATTTTTGTTTATTTTATCTACGTACACAAATAATATTAGGGCATTGTGTATTTGTGTTTGAATTTTTATTTTTTGATACGCAAGCAACATTTTTTATTCGTTGTTATTACTATTTACCGTACGTTTTACGAATAGTTAAGCTTCGACATGAGTAATAACAATAAATCGGCATTATTTGCTTGCTCAAAGTGTTTCAAACGGTATTTGTACGAAGATTTGTCTTCTGGGCAACAACTCTGTAAAGTACGTAGATTTAGTGCAATTTTTCGTTTCGCGTAATCGCCACCAGGCGATAAACCAACGTTTACATAATATGCCATTATTGTGGGTTTTAGGAATGTCGAGGATCATATCCTGTAGTCAAGTGTACTTACTGTCGGTCCGAATTCCAACAGACTGAGTAAGTAGTGTCACAAAATAATCTTACTATTAAAAACCAATTAATCTCATGGACCATATTAAAAATGAATTTACAAACAACTTGATGTTATAGTTGTAAGCTTTGTAATGAAAGATTATTAAACTAAATACCTACTTATATTAGTGTGTTTCAAAAATTTATAATTAATTTTTTAAAAATTTTAGTAAATCAAACACGAGTACAATTTGTAAAAAGTGTGAACAATTTGTGGCTCAATATGGTAGACCAACAGCATGTAGTTACTGCAATATCATAGCTGCTTTCATTGGCCAAAAGTGTCAGCGTTGTGCAAATTCTGAACGCAAATATGGGCCACCTGTAACTTGTGATCAATGCAAACAAAATTGCGCATTTAATAGAAAAGATATGGATTGTGAAGTAAGAATTTAAATAGTATCAACATTTAAAAAATAATTTTTCTTAATTATGTTTTATTTTATTTCAGTTGCTTGATGGAAAAGTATTATGCTGGTTATGCACTTTATCATTTAAACGAGCCTTAGCGAAAACAAAAAAAACTGATGCTGAAATGAAACTATTAGTAAAAAAACGTGATGGGTTAGTAATTAGTATTATAGTTAAACACTATGTTTAGTATTATAGTTAACCAATGTGATATTAGAAAATGTCAAGTTTTATACAAATTATTAAAAATTAATTTTCAGATCAAAA
Organism: Metopolophium dirhodum; assembly: GCF_019925205.1. Taxonomy (NCBI): domain Eukaryota; kingdom Metazoa; phylum Arthropoda; class Insecta; order Hemiptera; family Aphididae; genus Metopolophium; species Metopolophium dirhodum. The sequence continues at coordinate 12,814,016 of NC_083561.1, forward strand.
AATAGGAAAACTAAACATACAAATGTAATGAAATTAATAGATGATAGTGGTCCAGATTTTGCTTTGCCTCCACCTTCAAAAATGCATCGAAATTCTCATAGGCATGTTGATGTAAATTCAGATAATGTAGTGGTTATTACTGATCTCAAAGAACAAATAGCCTTGTTACAAAAACAATCTCATCAAAAGAATTTTCAACTGCTAAACAAAGATAAATTTGTAAGAGATATTAATATTTTTTTTACAAAATAAATAAACATATTTGTTTAATATCTGTGTACTAGTAATTTACAATTTGTTTATTAGATAACCGAATTGAAAGCCAAACATTTTACTACAGAAAATGAACTGCGAAATAAAATGAATTCGGACAAAAAGGAGTATAGTAGAGAAGTAGAAATGTTGCATAGTAAAATCAAGTGTTTGCAGAAAGAGGTTGCTACTTTATCCAAAAGTGGCGGTAAACGTGGTGTACATCTCCGTAAAGAACACGATAGTGGTAGTGGTACTGATAGTCCGTCTGTGACATAGTTTTAGTGTTGTAAGTACTACAAGTTAATGTTATATTTGGAATGTACTTTGTGATTTATTTAGTGATATACAATTTTTTTTTTTTGTTTAATCATTGTATGGACATAATAAATCTATGTCATCTTTACAATTTTAACCTATTTTCAAGTAAACTGATTAATTTATTATGAATTATTCTTAATTAAATTATGTTAAAATAAATTTTCCTTTTACTCTTCTACATTTAATAATTGCTCATCTGAAATACTGTTAGTGGGTAGCTCTATATTATAAACTATTACATAAATGTATTTGATTTTCTCTACTTTTTAACTTTAAAATTATTAATCATAATTATTTTTTTATATTATGAATGTTTTTTTTAATTTTAAGTTATTTTGAAGATAAAAATTAGTTGTCTTAAAATTAACTACTTACCTATGTTAAATACTGGGAACAATTTAAGTAAACAATTTTTTTTTTATATTTATGTATAAATATACTTGTATATTGTCTGTGGCCAAATGAACACAAATTAGATTTCTATAATTGTATGATTTTTAATATATCCATTTGTGTAATTATTTTTAATTTAATTGTCCTTGAACAATATTTTTAATAAAAAAAATGTGATTTAAAATACATATTTTAATAGCGATTATTGTCAAAGATTGTGAATAGTATTTTTCTGCATTTTTTAAAATGTATTTAAGTAAATATAGGTATTCATCCAACTATATCTATTGAAATACATTAATCATAATATTTGCATCTATTTATTTAAAATAGATATTCACATATACGTAGGAAACGTGTAAACATTCTTGTTCCTTTAATAAAAATTGTTCATTGTTAAGTCATAGTTACTAATTACTATTATGCAAAAATCCACTTGTAATGAAATAAAAGCTATATTATAATAAAAACATTGTATCAATTTGCAACCCTTCTTGCAACCCTGCGTGATAAGAGAAAAAAATCAATACCTGTAATCTGTTGAGTTCTCTTTATGACTACTAGGCATTACTGTCACAAGCATTGCGTTTTACTTATTCATTTTCACTAATTCTGATACAGCTACAACGATAAGTGTTTTTTTATAAACAGACTACAGTAATTACCTAAGTTTAAACTAATGAGTATAATTTTTTTAAATTAATTTAATACGTTTTTTTTCATTATGACCTCTTTTGGTTTTGGGCTTAGTGAAATAATTAGTATACCATCAGTTTTCAAAGAAAATAGCACTAACAGTACGTCATTTACTGAACATACAGGTAGGTTAAACAATGTATACATGCTTTCTTAAATTCTACATTAGTATGAGCTCTTTGAACGATCCATGTATCCATTTATTGAATAAAATATAGGTGTAATGTAACAAATGTTTTCAATCTTTTTCTGTGTAGTTTGGTGTATTGATTGGCGTCCGTCACAACATTGGATGTTTCAGATAGCTAATGTTCTGTTTTTTGTATCATACTCTGTGCCAACTAGTTATTATGGCATATTATTTATGCACTCAACATTAATTGCAGGTAAAGTTTAAAAAAAAAATCATGAATTAATATTATTTTCTTGTTTGCTATTTATTTAAAAATGATTGCCTTAACCACATTAATATTTTCTTGGTACCTATACTCTATTCAAAATAAGAAAATAAGAACAATTGTCGTCAGCGACGGTCAGGCTCATTGTCAGACACTTTCCCCACAGAGTCGTCACGCAAAGCCAGTGCTTTGGAACATAGCCACGTCCCAGTGCATAAGTTGCCCGCCAACTAACATTCTTATTTTGAATAGAGTAAAATACTTACCTATTTAACCTGTCTACAGATAAAAAGTAGATAAGTATTTGATCAATAGGTTCTTAATTTTGGTTTTAGGTTTTCTTATACTCATTACTTGGGCATGGAGAATAGTGTGTGCACCTGATTTATTCACTTGGAATTTATGTTTTCTTTTTATTAATATTCTACAACTAATTTATCTTATTTATCAAAGAAGACCGATTAATTTTAATCCAGAACTTGAACAAATTTATCGTAACATGTTTAAGCCTTTCAAGGTAAATTTAGTTAATAACTATGCTATATTCTATTTAAGAATAAACCAACTCTCATATGAAAAATTACCGAAGAACAACATCTTAACACTAGAGTTTTTAGGCAGCTCTACTAATGGTCATCATAATACGAGTATGAACCGAGACCATTACTTGTCCACTACTCATTTTATTCTTAAATGGAATAGAGTATAACAATTAACAATATCATGTACTCATATTAGTATATTATAAATACACACTATGTTATTTATTATTGATTTTACTATTTATATAGATTACTAGAATTCAATTTAAGAAATTGGTGAGTGAACAATTTGCTCAGATTGTTACCTTACACATAGGTGAGGCTTATGCTATGCAAAATATCACAAAAACTGATAGACTTGGACTGCTTATGTCTGGAAAAGCAAATGTTCTACAAGATCATCAACTTTTACATCCCATAGGACCGTGTGAGTTTTTGGATTCTCCTGAATTTGAAAGTAGAGGTTCTTCCGAAGACAAATTTAAGGTGGATGTTATCTGTTTTTTAAAAAATATTATTCATTATTAATATTCACTATTTTTTTAGGTTTCAGTAATTGCTGCAACAACTTGTCGATATATATTTTGGCAAAGATCAGCATTAGAATATTTGTTTGTGAAAGAAACATACTTAGCCACTGTATTAGCTACTTTAGTTGCGAAAGATATAACCATTAAACTTTACTCTATGAATAATAAAGTAAAACAATATTAATGCTTTCATCTAAAACTGCCAAATTAATGTTTTTTTTTTCATCTTTAGATTATGACAGATAAAGGATCACATTTAGATATCAGGTTACCAAGTATTACTCCAGCCATAGCATCAAAAGAATGTAAGCCACCAATAGTGAAAACATTAAAAAAACTAGCGGTGATCTCATCACATTGTCCTATATCACCTATACCAGCTGGTAAATGTATTTCATAAATTTTTAATTTGTGTTTTTGCATTCTGTTAAATTTATTTACCTACCTATACCTTGCGATTGTCTAGTTATAGAGCATTTATGACTGTTATCTAAAAGAGAAAAGTTAATTATTAATACCTACCATACTTGAATAATAGATAATGAATTGATTCTATTATTGCCTACTATAGTGACAAAAGACACTTAGTTGTAGTATAAACAATTTGTCAGGGCAGTAAAAAACATTTTTACGAAAGTTTGTATTTTGTATACTTTAATATTTCAGTTATGCCACACTGTTAGTTTTAACTATCTTCAAATTAATATAGTACCAATTCACTAAAATTTTAGGATTTCAAATTCTTCGGTTTTTTTAAATTTTTTTTTATACATTATTAGGCTTTTATTGTGTAGATACTAGAAATCTAAACAAATTAATTATAAAATATATGTATAGTTTAAATTTCAGAAGTAAAATGATAAAAGTAGGTAGGTACAACAAGGTACCTACCTATATTGACCTACAACTCATAAGTAATTCTTAAGTTATAAACAAATATTTGTGATATTAAAATAGTCTATACAAATTTAATTTAATAATATTTGTTGTACGTAATATAATTACGTTATTTATTTGTTATGTTTTTGTTGAATAGGTATGTGATAAATGTAAATTTATTTGACGCCTTTGAATATTAATTACACATATGATAATTAATTTGAGTACCGTTGTGTATTGGTTATATCTAACTTTATTACTGTAACCTTAATCATAGATTATCTGTTATTAAAATAATAATTCTGACCAGTAGACATATTATATTACAAATATTAAATGTAGAGGTACAGGTAAAAAAATATTAAATTAGTAAAATAGCTATTATGTAGTTAGGTATATAATATATTTATAAATACACCTATCCATGTGGAATGTTTGATCGGTTGCTGCCATAGGTTTAGGTTAAGCCGAGTTTCCCCACCAGCCCCTCCTCCCTTATTTGCCCCTATGAGTTAAGAATGTTTAGATAATATCTAGATTAGCCAGTAGACATATTTTTAAAAATATATGGTAATTCTATATTATGTTAATGAAATTTATTCAGTAAATGGGTATGAAACATGAATATAAACTGAAAATTATTTTAATAAAAACATTGTAATTAATTGTAAACATTTTTATTTTTCTAAAAGAATACATGTTATGTTATAAACATATGTATAATATATTTAAGCACATTTTATAATAAAAAAATAATTCATATTAGGTCCCTACTGCAGCTGACGTTATAGCAGCTTGGCTGGCTGCTTTCTAGTGTGAGATACCTACCTCCTACCTAAAAGTAAAACAAGATTATATTAGTTGATCAGTATTATTTTCAAAATTCCTAGCCTGTGGATGTAGATGATATAAATTGTTTTAGTTTTACCTATATTGATTCCTGCAAGTGAATGTGGTGTGTTTATTGAGTATGTATTTTGCAATTTTAATATATTGTAAACTTTAGTGTTACGTTGTATTTTGCATGTATAAATGTATTTTGCTCTTAACTATCTGTTTTTTTATTTTTACAATGTATATGTTTTTATATATTGTGTTTTAAATTCTCTAAGTGCAGTAAACTACCGCTCTGATTGTTCAGGATGGCGACAAGGTCTGGTTTATGATGAGTACCTAGTTTATTTTATAGATTATAGTATATTTATACATTATTTTAAACTGACCCAATGAGGTTAATATTTACATTACACATGATGTCATGATCTATACTTACATTTATGATTTAAAATTAGGTATATTCAATTAACAGAATATAATAATAGAATATATTTGGTGATCGCTTCACTGCCATTTTGCTATTCAGTATAATATATATATATAAAAAAAATTAAATAATATAAAAGCATTTATATTTTATTTGGTATACTTAAGAAAACATCATATTATGTCACATGTTAAATTGGAAATATTAAAAAACTATATTTGTTACAATAATTAGTTAGATACCTACCTATTTATTAGACCTAATTTATAATTACTAGGGCAGAGGACTTGTAATATTTGCATATTTGTTTTACACAGTCACAAAAATAGCAAAGTGCGAAACGAATAAGATTCATTCTTTCATAAAGCTAGTTTTGAAATTGTATTCGCAATTTTGCATATAAATGCATATTTTGAGTTTTTTTTGTTTTTAGGGCATATTTCTTCAGTTTTATACTTTTAGAGACATAGTTTTATTTAACTAACAATTTTATCAATTTTTTCTCCCATGACGTTTTTATTTTAATTAGCATAGAACCAAAACATAAATGTACTTTTAATTTTTGTCTTGGGTATATGTAATATAGTTTTTATTGTCCGCAGGCATAGGTACATAAAAGCGCTAGAAGGTTAAATTTTATTTTTAAAATGCATATTTTGGGTATTCAAATGTGTAAAATTAATATTTTTTGTGACTTTTTATGTTTACAAATCATCTGCCCTAATAATTACCTATAAATACATTAACAATTTGAAGGATATCATGTATTGCATATTTGCATAATAATTACATTATACCTTCATTTTTTCATTTTCATAAGTGTTATAAATTATTTTAATATTAAAAAAAAAATTACAGGAAATGATGTTCAATTTAACGAAGTAAAAATAATAAATACAATTTTTTTTAAATACTTACCTAAAATAATGATTTTGTAAAAGTAATGATAAATGTGTAGTAAATCATATTATTTTTAATACAATAGTCGATAAATCACAAATCGGTTAGTAAATAATAAAAAATAACTAGTTTTGTTTAAATATATTTATTATTTATATAAAAAAATTTATTTTCAAATATTTATTATCTTACTTATTTATAATATAAATAAATTACTTTAACTGATATACCTACTTAGGTATTTTGATTAATACAAATAGAAATTGTTAGGCTTGGTTTTATTTATTTTTATTAGTGAAAATCACCAAGTGCGATACATTGATTATGGATAAATGCCAGACAACCAACGGAAAATTCAATCGAATGAACTTGGCCAATGAAATGGGTAACACAGGTGTGGAAAATTGGCTTGAAAAAACTTCAAAATATCATAGTTTGGAAATGGCAGATGACGAATAAATGATATCATTAGCTATTATTTTATTATTTATTTATTGTTAACATAAACAAATGTTTGCTTTAAAAATACATTTTTATAATTTTTCAATTGTATTTTATTTATTCCTGTGTTGGTGAAATTGGCTCCAAGTTGATTTAGGTATAAGTATGCAATGTCACCACAAAACAAAATATACCTAAATTTCTCTTGAGGATTATATCAGTGCATTTGTATATTGTAGATATAAAGTGGTGTGCTCAATAATTTGTAAAAACTAGCAACTTAGTACCTATTTACACATACCTAATATAGATTTTTATGCCATATAATTAATATTTATACAGCCACAAAATTAAATTCTTATTTTTAATTATATATCTTTTATATTCATAAACTGTATCATGCCTATAGGTAATTTAGACTTTATATATGTACTTAATTGCCTAAAAAAAACCTGCCCATTACTGATTGACGATTGTATGCATATAATACATCTTAAAAACTTATCTATTGCGGTTGAAATGTATTGCATTAATATATTTGTCTGAAGACCAAACATACCTAATATATTATAATTAATATTTATGTCAGTTATGATTCATGACTACTGTTAAATGGTAATAACTATCAAATATACCACACAGTGAATACCGGTTTTTCAGCGAATTTTTATAACATTCATCTGTCAATGTCAGCGTATTTTATAAAAAAAGTACCTACCTATTTGGTTTTTTTTGCAATCACTAAAGAAATATAATAATACACTTTTTATTTGGTACGTTCAGAGAAAAGTAAATAAATCTTTGTCAATTCTCAATTTAGAAATCGTATAACAAATACATTTATAATAGATTATTCGAAACTAGTATTTGAATAGATGCCTACCCATAAGTCCAATTAGGAGGTGGCGTAGGCCCTCGTTTTGAGCTGTTTACGGACTTTTTAAATTTTCAATTTTAGATTCTGAGTGGAACGATGAATGTATTGATTTTACAATGATGTTTGTTTTTTTTTTTTACTTTTTATTTTTTTTTTGTGTTTGTGTACACGCGATAAGTAGTCGAAATAATGATTGGATTTTCAACTTCAGAAAATCCAATCATTAGTTCGATGGGAAAGTGAATTGAACTAATTAGGAACATTTTCGGTTTCCAATTTTATTAGTCTTTTTTCCTATGAATGTCAATAAAACTTTTTTTGTTGGGTAAAAAAGTTTGAAAATTTAATACAAGGCTCCTACTATATTGTTACAATGACATTTGAAAAATATTAAAAATCCTTAGTCACAGTTTTTTTTTATAAGCATTTTAAGTTCAAAAATTGACAAAATATGGAAAAATCACGATAATTACCAAATTATTTTGAGTTAAGAATTCAAAAAATTTTTCTTTTTAAATCTAAGATTTTAAAATTAATACAAGATTCCTTATCAAAAAAAAAAATGTCTATAAAAAAGTCAAATTAAATTTTTACGAGCGTATGAAGTTCATATTTTCACAATATTGGATATTCACTCGATTTCTCATATAGCGGTTTTGTTATTTTATTGTTATTCAAAAACAAATAACTGTAGATACATGAAAATTTTACTAAATGTTTATATTTTCATTTGCTATACACCATAAAATTTTAAAAATATTTTGACTTTTTTTGAGCTGCTTATGGACATTGTCAATTTTTAATTTTTTTTGTTTTTTTTTCTATAAATATCAATAACATTTTATTTGTAAAAAAGCGTGACAATTTAATGCCTGGCTCCTGATATATTTTTACAATAGCAGTTGAAAAATATTAAAAATACATATGCACAATTTTTTTTTATAAGGATTTAAAGTTCGAATTTTGACAAAATGTATCTAATTTAAAATTTAATAATTATTTTGTAGTTAAAAATTTATAAAATGTTCAACTTTTATAGCCAAGGATTGAAAATTTAAAATAAGGTTCCAGGTAAATAGGTTAAATATAAATTACTTTATTCGCAATAAAATCATCAAATATACTTGGTAAAAGCATAGGCTGACTGACCATTTTCGCTCAGAATCGTTTTTCTTATACCTACAATGATATTATATCATTGAATTCAAATTTAACATTAACACCATCCTTTACAGTGATCCTCTTGTAACCTACTGTACAACAGAGCGACATCCACTTACCCACTATTTTGGGTTGGAAAAGTGCATTTGTTCCCAAAATAACTACAGTAAAGAACAAAAAAAACATGACAATTAAATCGAATAAATAGGCTATAGGCAATTATAATAGCTTAGAAAAGTCAATGTCCTTTTCTTTATGTGTCACAGTACTACAGAATCATTTGAAAATCTATCTTGATGCATATATGTGCGTATCAATTTTTTATCTTCCTCATTGGTAAAAAACACTTCTATTTTTCTCCTTTAGGGGTTGAATTACCAAAAATCCTTTCTTAGCGGACGCCTACATCATAATAGCTATCTGTATACCAAATTTCAGCCCCATCCGTCCAATGGTTTGAGCTGTGTGTTGATAGATCAGTCAGCCAGCTTACTGTTTTATATATACAGTCATACAGATGACATCTCCGTAAATTCCATATTCTAAAAATAGCTAATATGCGATACTAATATTTAAACCCGTGCTACTACTATGATAGCAGGTTATCTATACTCATATAATAATACTATACTCAAGCTGTTATTCAACGATGTATCATATTATATTCATATCATTAAAACTAACATTAATAACAACAATTGACTATATATTCTATAAATTTATATTAATTATTATCGAGTTGGCTAAAAAATACCTACCATATTTAATTTGATAACTTTTTTTATTATAGGTGGATTTAAGAATGAATATATTTAAAAACTTAGGGGGGCTTCAATAAAACTAGAGGGGCTAAGTTAAATGTTATTATTATCAGAAAAAGCATCAGCCTTGTTTTTAAATATGTATATATATTATATTTAGTATATACAATATACCTCCGTTATTTTCCGTAAGGGTCACTACACTGGTAAATTATAATACGTTCACGTGACCAAAAACCGCAGTATATTTTATTGAGATTTGCAATTTAAGAAAACCACTGTTGGTTAACTCACACGAGTCGATGGTTGACGGCAATATAGTGACGAGTGCTCAAGACGAGACTGTTGTGATGACGACGAAGTCAACAGTGACCGAAAACTCTGAGCGAGCGAAAACAGCTATATCGGTGCTTCGGGATCAGCGGCGACTGGAGGCGTAACTCGACCGGCGGGATTACCACTGGACGAAAAACGAAGAAAATCGGCGCCGCGGGTCCTGATACACTCCGTGATTTACGTCCTGGAAATCCGTCTCGGTCGCGTCTGCTGCCGTTGCCGAGGAGTCGCGCACCGCCGAACCCTGAAACGTTAGGAGTTTCCGCGGATCCGACGATGCCGGGCGTCCGTGTTCCTAGCATATAATTAGCTCCATCGCTCGCCCATCGTGCTCAGCGGCCTCCGCCGTCCGATCATGCCGGACGCTCGCCGATCCGCCAGATGGTCCAAGAACCTAACCTAACCTAACCGCGAGCTCGCGACGCCATCGGCCTCGATATCGTCGTTCTGCGGGTGTCATGCAGAGTACGTATAAGGGTGACACACCACCCCGGACACAGTGTGCTCTTTTACGTACATCTCCCCGCGTCGCCGCCGTGTTGTCTGGTGTTCTTCGGCCCAAGCCCGGATTAAGACCTTCAGGGGCCCAGGGGCCAATACACGGTTGTGGGCCCCCCCCACCAATAAAAACAATTCTTTAAAATTATAAAAGTAGGTATACAATAAAACAAATTTAAACCTTTTTATTTAAATATGATAATAGTAATAATAAATGATAATATATGATAATTAATGAGAATAAAAATATTAAAAACATAATTTTTTTTTTAATACATATTTACAAATAAAATTAAGTATTGTTTAAGTAAAAGTTTTTTTTCTAGCTTTTTGATTTAAATATGTTATGACATATTTTATTACCTGTACAAGAGTTATGAATTTGCTGTTCATCATTATCAATTTTAATTACTGCCGATTTAATTGGTAAATCTGTTATTTTATGTATTTCAGAACCTTGAGATACATCTATGAAATACATAATTGTTTTTATCGAGGTATATATTTAATTTATATATTTAATAATGGTATACCTAATAGTTTTTTTTAAGACAGTGATAACAAAATATATGCCTATTCCCTATACACACAAACCTGGCTATGACGCTATGTGTCCCCACTTACCATGCTATAGGTGGTAAACACGGTCGACGGGCCCCATCGCATGTTAGTTCAAACAAGAAAAAAATTAAAAATAAAAATATTCTTGTAGGTACTATAAAAACAGAAAATTATCACTCGATGTAATTTTAAGCCGAGAAGACTATGGGCCCTTTACACACGTGGGCCCCGGGGACTTGGCCCCCCCTTAATCTGGGCTTGCTTCGGCCGAAGGGCGGGGGCCGGGAGTCTGCTGGTCGCGGTTATTTCTATTGGCGACCACAGCAGCATAACCAGCATAACAGGCGTTTTGATGTGTAAATGTTTTGAACTAAAATCCACACATTTTTATTCTAACTATACTGCATAATGTGTTCAGGAATATGACATGTAAAAATTAAAAACCTACGACTGGAACCTAAATGTATTATCATATCATCTATAATACGATTATGGAACGTCTCTTGTTTCTATACACGCATGCAGGGTTGGATCTATAGAAATGTAAAAACATCCAATATACTTATATTATAGTATATAAATTATACATTTAATATATAAGCAATTGTCATACTGTGGATACAATTAATATTTCAAACACTCAATCTGCAAATCCATTCCAATTATACCCCTGGCCACAATTTCTATAGATATTGAAAAACTAGGGGTCTATAGCTCAATTTCCACTTCTTGTATCCTCTCTTCCCAGCATGCATGTAAGATATTAAGATTTTCTTCGATCAAAAGTTCCCACCTGACGAGGTCTAACATTTTGAGCCTTTATATCGTCAGTTCGTTTTATTATATCAATGACGTACCTGCACCGTTTAAGACAAGCGCGTATAGGTGTAGGTATTAGGTACGCGTAAACAAAATAATATGATATCAATATATCAACAACCATCATAATATATTGTAATAATTAATAATAATAATACACAGCACCCGGTAGAGTTGCGTGACGTCACTGTGAAGTCATAATCAGTCAGTAGGCCGTCTGCGTTGTGCGCGCGTCGGTCCGGGCCCGCCGGGAAAATCGATGCGATCTGACGTGATATCGTTGGTAGGTACATTATGTACGGAAAAACACGACATAAACATGGTGGCGCATACGAGCAGACTGCAGTGTGTATATATAGATTGGTCGAGTACTATTATACTATGGTATAAGGTAAACATATGTTTTTAGAATATTATGTAAAAGTACAATCTAGCACAAATGATTTTGGCTTAGCTCTGGTAAAAAACTCACAATAATCGATTAATAATTTTAATATTTTAAATACGATTTGGAGGTGATGGCCAGCGTGTTGTTGAAAACGATGACGTCGATCATTCCGGTTTATAATTATTATTAGACTGTACGACACGTACACGTCAAATACGATATGTTTCATATAATACTATGTTTATTCACTGACAATATTACCCAACGACACTCGACGTTTGTTATTTCACGAACAAAATGTTGTTTTCTATTTGTTTCGTGTACACATTTTTTTCTTTTAGAAATATTTTGTAACAAACGAAGGTGACGGTATGTTAAAACACGGGACAAAAAAACCACGTTTGGACAACGGTTAACGGGACATGATGGTCAAAAAAATATGGTCAATAACCGTTTTAAACGGGATACTCAATATTAGTACGTGTAAAAAAAGTCGGAATAAAAGAACAAAAAAAATAATATGTTTGGAAAAGTTAACGATTTATCAAATGTATCAAAAAATAAAACAAAATAGATTCAAATTTAAAACTGATTTTATATTTATATTGCTATTGCCTAGGTACTGGTAATAATTTAAGCTTTCATTTCCTAATACCAACAACATCCAATAGCTGTATCAAAATGTTATTTCATAACGAATTATATAAAATATGATTAGGTTATATATATATCGTAATGTCATATGATACTTATCGAATTTTTCAATACTTGACGAATAGTTAACTTTTCCAAAAATACCTATTCTAAGCAAATAAATACTTTTCTAATCACTAGATTGGACACGATTGTATTTGGAAAATAAATCGAAAGTGATTATCAGTAGTAATTTTATAATACGGTTTTCTATTTTATTTTATCTACCGACAATCAATAAATGACCAATAAGTAATTTACTATTTTCAAACATACGTAGGATTTTTTTCCCCGGACTTTTTGCCCAAAGGTCGTTAGTACGATATTATAGCCTGTAGCGTGCGTTGCAGTGGGCGCCGCCTCGCCCGCACAGCCGCCGAACACGACGCGCGCTGCCGTATAACATTATCACGCCGACGACGGTGACGACGTTACGGGCGGGCAGTGTACCGTTCAACGTTGCACAGCACTCACCGCCGCCGCCGATAGCGTTTCCGAACGGTATTCGGATCCACCGCGCTCGCTCTCTTGGTGACGGAATTATTGAATTATATTATCATCCTGCCGCGCATGTCGTCCGAGACCAATTACCATCAGCGTTCTGTACGCGTATGTCTGGTTTTCTCCCCGACTTGTGGTCGTGTACGATATGTCAAAACGCGATAACGACCAACGACGACGACGTCGGCGCGACGGCGAAGACTTCGCGACCGTCACTTCCCCGACAATAAGTGAGTCGCATAGAATAATATTTACGCATTGTACGACATACAAATATTAAGTAGAGCTATAATTATGTTATATACGTGCGGATCATTGATTTTAAAACGTGTGGTAGGTATATTATTATTATTGTTTCAAAATCGATGGTATAAGTTTAATTTATTTACGATAATATCAATAATGATATGTATCAGAATTGCATAACTTTTGCGCCGTGATACATTATGCGATATAATATATTTCTAGTTCAAACAAAATATCATTATAGGTAATATACTATATAATTGTTAGTTATAATGACATATTTATAACGTCTATTCGTATATTATAATTATTACTATGTTGTCAAAAAAATGATTTGATAACAGGTTACTGAAGTACGTGCTATTGCATTGGATTCTTATCATATTAATATACACAGGAGTATAATGTATAATAATGCAAATCTGTCAATTTTAAATATATTATTTCGTTACTGGGTTGGCTTTAAAAAACAGTCGAACAAAACATTGACCTTATTTTTGTTGCTTTACTCTACTATATATTCGTGTATAGCCACAATTCCGATACTATACTTTGCGTGCGAATTCGTAATTGGCTAAAGCAGACACGCGCAGTTAAGACATATTTTAGAAAAATGTATCAGCACTGAAGTGGACTCAATGTATATATTTATAAATTAAATAAAATTCAAAATTAGTTGACGCATGAATTAACGTTCCAGTATAAAATTACTTGAGCTGCCTAGTATAGAAGTACCTAAGCTTTTTTTAAAATTATAATATACTTTACTTTATAATCATACTTTAGCAAAAACATATGCAAATGTGTTATATTGTTATGAGCGTTTAACAATGCGTGGATTATAGCTTTTACCTAATCAATTTTAAGATGTTGTATAGTACGAAGGGGAGTGCGGAGGTAATATATTCGATCCATATTCGATCGGTGGCATAGATTTTTAAAAATAGGTAGATAAGTATCATGTGTGCGGTAAAAGAAAAGTATTATTATTCACATAATACCCGTATTTTTAACCAACTTTTCAATGACATAGATAATCCCTAAATTACATAGTCATGTTATTTTATATGTTGTATTGTTTTAATAAATTATAATTGTATTGTTGTATTTGTATTTAAAGGACTAAGTCCGTTTACTCTTAATGGATAAATATATAGAAAAAGCCACTGCTCACTAAACACCAAAGAATCAAAAATGGATACTTACTATATATACTCATCTCAAAATACAAAATCCTTCCATTAAAAAATAATCAGTATTTTATGATATTAAACTTGGGCTTTGTGCATTTTATACCTATCCATCGTTTGCTAAAATCAATCAAAGATAACGATCATTGTATACCTTACTGCTTATTGTAAATATTACTGTAATATAATATTTAATTATTCTGATCAATAACTGATAGCATCTATATCTGCTGAGTATACATTTGTAACTACGGATGTAACCAAAAAAAGGCTTAAATAAAATAATGTACAGAATTCAATTTTTTTTCAACATGATTCTAAAAACAAGTGTTGAATTTACTATCATAGTTCTATAATAATATTACATTCTTTCTAAATCACCAATTTAAACAATTTAAAAATATTATTTTAAGTATTGTTTTAAAAAAATCGATGCATTTGAGCAAAATTTGTTTTATAGTGACATTCTGACCTAACGGGTAAATTGTATCGGTACCAAATTATATAACTGCAGACCACCGATACTGAACTTCACATTTTGTTCTTAATGATGACCTACCTAAAAATAGCATCGTAAAAAATCTGACCTTTTCAAAATGTCGACAAAATTCAAGAAAAATACTTCCTTTTTTATGTGTTTTCACAACAGCTACTTTGGCCACAAAAATAATTGTGTTAAGTAGAATAAAAGAAATAAAAAAATAAAAAAATACACTATTTATGTATTATTATCATCATAAAGGATCGAAATCAATTATAATGATATGTTTTTAATATAGATAGGTACAGTTAAACACTAACATTTAATAGTCATTCAATGCACCACACCCCGCTATATAACAGTAGTTAAATTATTTTACATTTTTGTTAACTGTTGTTTATCACGATATTTTCATATAAAATGTCAATTCTTAACATTTATTAAAAACTATTTATCATAATTTGAACTATCTGATATGTATTCCTTTATAATCATTAATCACTATAACTTTGATCAGTGTTTAATTTTAACTAACTAAATACTATTTTAAGATTTCTTAAATCTATTGAAATATATAGTGTAGGTACGCGTACAGGCACGGCACAGGGGAGCGCTCAACAATTTTGTTATAACACAAATACAATGTACATTGGTTATATAAAGTATTTATATCATTTATAGGTAATCAATGGTAGTATTCAGTACCAAAAATGAATAAATTCATAATTTTTTTTATAATATATACTATTTACATTTATACTAGCTATGACACCTGACGTTTCCTGGGTCAAAGATTTGTATTTTTAATCAATATACTTGTAAAAAATGTATGATATGGAATATGCTATATATACTAATTATAATAGTAAATACTAAATAGTAATATAATATGTAACTTCCAATAACAACTATTTAAATATACATATATTTTTTTATTTATTATTATTAACACACGGCCCAATCGGGCAATTATTAATAATGTAAGGATATATACAATGTTTAGTACTTATATAATAATTACAGAAGTTAATTGGATTAAAATGGACACAGATGAAAAAGAATTATAAATATATATATACATAAGTGGCCTAAGAAGTAAGCAGCAGTTACAAGGCATTATTAAAATCTCGAAGCATACGATGCATAGGGTGATTGTAACCATAAGAAGAAGAGTGGGATGAACGTAAAGATGAATATGATCTCTGGTAGGATAGGATGGAACATGGAACTGGATACTAGATAGAAGAGTAGGAGCATCAAGGGTACCATTAAGAAGAGAAGAAACAAAATTAACGCCAGCAGTTAATCGATGGGTAGGCAGTGTCTGAATATCTAACGCTTGGCGAACAAGCGAATAGTCGTGTGTGGGGTGGTCAATTTTCAATAGGAAAGCTGCATAGGAAAGGAACTTATTTTGGACCCTTTCCAATCTTAGTTGGTCTTTGGCTAGGTAAGGGTGTCAAACTTCAACACCATACTCTAACTTAGAGCGTACCAGACAAAAATAAAGTGAGCGGAGACAAATTGCCGAGGAGAACGTTATTGAGACTCGTTTAATAAACCCTAGGATTTTAAGGGCTTTAGGGACAATAACATTGATATGGTGCTTAAAACTTAAAGAGGGGGAATAGAAAATTCTGAGGTCCTTAAAAATAAACGCCCGTTTAATAAGGACATCACCGAGGCAATAAGGATGGAAAATGGGAGAACGACTTCTAGTAAATTACATTATATGACACTTTCCAAGGTTGAGTGATAAACTCAAGACATTGGACCTAGGTGAAGAAGGTATCAAGTTCGGATTGGAGAATGAGACAACTTTCAGGAAAATCCATTTTTAGGTAGATTTTTATGTCATCAGCAAATAGGAGGAACTTGGTTTTGGTAATCTACTTATTATAGAGTTAATAAATAGGATGAATATTAAAGGGCTTGGGTGACCTCCTTGATGTACCCCCGAGGGTACATCTGTTAATTCAGAAGATGAGTCATGAACCTTAACATAAATTGCTTCCTTTTGGTTAGATATGATTTTAACTAAGAAAGGAGTGGATTTGCGATGCCAAGTGCCTGTAGTTCATTAATAATAAGACCATGATCAACTGTGTCGAATGCTTTTCTAAAATCTGTGAAAATAACATCAGCTTAATTTTTTTGATCAAGGCATTCATACTATGACGCGTAAATTTTATTTTTACATTTTATTTTTTTGTAAGCTGACAAAAATCATGTGTTAGCTACGCGCCTACGCCATTTAGCTATCTATAAAAAAATAATCTATAAACACCCTCCAAGTCTCAAGGAATCTACTGATATAATTTTTTATTGAAAACGGTCCAGTTGTTATTGAGTCTTTTAACATTGGATGAACGATAGACCAACATCTATTTTTAGCTGTATAACTCGACTTCACACGTTAAAACATAAAAAAATATAGCGCTACACAGGTTTTTGTGTGCCTCAGACCTCAGTTCACGGGAAAAATTGGGTCTGTGTACTTCGCTTTGTGAACTAATTCGACCGAGATGGACAATTCGCCTATGGTGGATTGGATATAGCACTTAAATAAATCGAACGTGGTTCGACCACTCTCTAAACTTTCCTGATATCTCCAAAAACAATATGAAATTTTCACAAAATCGGTTAAGTAGTTTTTGAATATATATAAGCTTTAAACATAGTCAAATTCAACTCTAATATTTGTTTTGAGTTATAATTCTTTTTTCGAAACCATAAACGTAACGATTTGATGCACCTCATCTGCCCAAGTAACCAATGGCAACCATTTATATACAAAAAAAAAAAAATTTCTCCTACTATACTATTATAATCTGTAAACTGTAACTAATAGTAAACTTTTTTAATAAACACAAATTTACATCATAAATCTTAAAATCCTTAAGATCCTTAATCATGTCTCCGGGTTGGACTACCCGGTCCAATTGAGAATCCAAACCATCCAGGTTAAATGTCGTACAGTATAATTATATAATATATATAAATATTTTTTATACTTGATATACAATGTTCAAACGTTTTGATCCGTTTTGCGCTATCTATAAATATTTAATGTTTTTTTTTCGATTTATATTGAATTTTAATGAAATAATCTTAATATACGTATACACATTTATATTGCTGTTTTTATATTTGTAGGGATGACCTTTTTACGGAATTTTATTTTAACTGTTGACACAAGCACTTTGACACAATAGCAATTATCATTTATTTTAATTTTACTCGTGTCTGCATTGCAGTGCAATAAAAAAATAAGGGTTTGAATGTTTGATAATTCGATAGAACAAAAACACGGTATGTGTTAAATTGTGTGCATTTTCTAGGTCAGAACTCAAAAACTCAAAAAATATGGAAAAATAACAAACGGATATAATGCACGCAAAACCCGTTTTTCACTAAATTGATTTTATTTTAATTTAAAATTGAATAACCACCGTAGGTACATGATCGATATTAACCTAATTTTATTTTATATAATCTTTTTCTATAGATATGATATAATTATAATTGGCTTATCTGGAACTATTATTAGACATATTTTGAAACTTTCTACTTTTTTTTTGCTTTTGTATACAATTTTTGTTTATTAATCAAAATACTAGAAAGCTTAACTAAAAGTTCCTCGTAATTTTTTCTTTCATCAAATAAAAAATGTCGAAAGTAAGTAAAAGTATTAATTTTTTTTTCATAAAACCATTTATAGTCAAAATGTTGACAAAATTCTTCAAAATAACAAAAATTTGAAAAATATTTTGCTTAACATTCATAAAATGTTCAATTTTAATAGTTAGGGCTTCAAATTTAATTTAAGATTAGGTTGTACTTGATGATAAAATTGAATTACCGCAAGGCTATGAATATTTTGTATAATATAATAGGTATAAATCAGATTTAATGTTACTTTCTATTTTTTTTTTTTTTAATAGGCTTCGACGACTGAGATCATTAGGGTTGGTAAGGTGGGTATCGGTTGATTAGCCACGCATGTACCTACCTAAGTGTTGCAAGGTTTTTGCCTCTACGAACCCTGGTGGTCACCCATCCGGCCATCTGGGAAACAGCGGACGTTACTTACTCTTAACTATGTTGTGTGATTGATTGTAGCCACCGAGCTGTACCAATAGCCACATTTAACGTTTCGTCCATGTCTTTCAAAACGATTAAAGACTTTGATTGAATTATATGACTGATACATTAATCGTGTTATATTATTAAGTATATTAATTATTGTGAAAATATTACATTGTAAATTAACTTTGACCAATTTTATTTGAAAGCATTTTACAACTGTGCAAACAATATTTGCATTTGTTTATACTTAATTATAATATGTACCTATTATTATAATAATATAATGTATAACACTACTATAATTAATAATACATAGTAGGTACATTGAAATAATTATAACATTACAGTGTTGTTATTTATTACCAAGTCTTTTTTTTGCGTTGACCGAACCCTACAATTGCATAAGGATGAATAATATAATATTATATATACAAAAGGTAGATTACCTGGTTACCTATGTAGTAATTAGGTACTATCCGAAAACGTTTTTATCGTTGTTTTGCAAAAGAAATTGTGTTTTTTCAGTGGGGCCCAGGATTCATATGTATAGGTATGAAACTAAATTAAATAAATAAATAAAATATAAAATATGTTTATTGTATATTGTCTTTTATATAGTTGTAATATTGTTTAATATTATAAGGTATAAACAGCTATCCCTTCTATTAATTTTTATACTTCGTTTAGTTTAGAGTTTTACACGATATACCAACATTTTTAAGAATTCATTGTATAATGCACAGTTTAACATTAATTCGGGCATACACTGTTAAAGGGGCTATAAAATTAAAAATGTTTGAAATTCATCAATCAAATTGTCAATCTTTAACGTTTCATATAAATACATTGCTGATTAGTGATTGTCATTCTTTGAATGATAGTGTACGCCTGGCTTTACATATTAAATCTTAGATCATATACTAGTATATGATCTGAGTATTAAACTGTACCTATATAGATAATATCTAAATCGGCTAAATCTATAATGTTATCAATGTACGATGTATGATTCAAAAGTTCACTTGCGTATTTTGAATCAATTGTCAGAGTGTACCATGATATCAGTAATCAATTTCACATTTCAATATGTGACCATAAAGTCCCAGCTACTACTAAAACAACAATTTAATTTTGCATATTTTTTCCTTTAGAAATTGAAACGGACACATCTGTAATGGGAATAGAGGCTGCAGTGCTGCGGGCGATACAGAAACAACCTCGGAGTATGGACTTGGAGGATACCGTATGTTGATAGAAATATTATGTAACGATGAATGACAATCACGTGAAGTCGTATAGTACGTTGTATACGATTTGATAATATCGTACAATACATCGAATGTTATAACATCTACGTCACGGAGCTTTGAGCTAGTGCCGCCGCGGCTGCAGCAGGACGTCCGGTCGGCCACCCGGTGATGGGGCATCACAATCACACCGTCGAGTCGGCAAACAACGCGTTCGCACCACCACCACCACCACTACCACCACCACAATCTGCATCGCAGCCTCGTTCGTCGCGGGCCATCACAACTCTGCGGGACGTGATCGGCACCACCGCTGCGGCGGGCCGCAATCTGCACAACAGCAACGACCGCGGTGCTGGCAATTGCACCGGCGCAACGTCGACAATCGCACCGGTGGCGGCCGCGATGCTGAACGGAACGGCCGTGCCTGACCGTTCGGCCAGCGACTACTATTACTATTACGCGTACGACAACGCTACCGAGACCGCCCTGTTCTTCCCGCTCAACGGCTCTGCGGCCGGCGGACGGACCGGGCCGTTCGGGAAATCCAACTGCCAGTGGATACCCGCCCAGCAGAGCCTTTTCCAGTTCTCTAACATTTGTTTCCTGACCGCTTTCATAGTTCCCAGGAGTTACAAGCTCAGCGTGTTGTCACTGAGGTAATTATCGTTACGGGTCCGTGCGCTGCTTGTGTATAATGTATTCCTAGTTTAGTCACTATATATTATAATGTTCCCATCACTAAAGCCCCGTATAATCAAGCGTCAAGCGTCACCGTGGCAAATTGATATTATATTATAACATTTAAATCAGATTTTTACGCAACAGTAACGTAAAATAAAAAAAGCTGGTAAGTGGGTACTGGGTGTCGCGCTGTTGTACAGTAGGTTACAAGTGGGTCACTATAATAGTATAATGGATAGAGTTAAATTTAAATTTAACGATATACCTATAATACCATTCTATACGAAAAACGATTCTGAACGGAGACGGTTTGTCAGCCTAGAATATTTTATATTATATTAATAATAATAATAAACTTTAGAAGATTCAAGTACCCACGAATACCTACATTTTTTTATTATAAGACAAAACTAAAATTGTTTATCTTTGTTTAAATATTTAATTTCGCACATAAATTACTACAATAGCAATATAAAATATAAATGCATAACAAATTCATACAACATTTACTTAATTTTTCGCTAATTACTTAGTAAAATGGGCTGACAGACCGACTTCGCTCAGTATCGTTCCTAGCACACATTGATTTATCATTGAATTCATGTTTAACTCATACATTACTATGCCTTATTCAATGACGAGGTTTACACTATACTATAATGCGAGGCGCTATTTTTTTTTTAATGTATAACATTAAATCGGATTTCTTTTTATAGATTAGGTTTTTTTTGAAAAACGAGCATTTGAATACATTGATTTGCAACGTGATATACTTAAAGGTGTTAGGTAGGTACTGTGTACTATTGGGACCTACTACAGTATAATATTGTATAATTTATCCTATAATATCATCTGACCGTCATCGTACTACCTATAGGTACGCTATTTAATATAATACATCCATATGATGATCAATATAGGCGTGTCTGGACGCAGTTTTTGCCTTTTGTAAAATGAAATAAGATTAAGACTAAAACTACAACTACTTATGATTGATGAATACTAAATACGTGCGTATTTGGTTACTCTTCCCATATACACCACCACATATCTAAATAATTAGATGAGGTACGTATAGCACTGCACCAGTTTACACTCGACGCGTTATATTATAGTATTCTTTAGATATTTTGCATTATTAATGGTGTCATTCGTATAATTGAAATGTGTATGCAGATTTCAGATAAATCGACATGGAATTTCGAATAAATATCTATTTTAGACCAAGTCGGTACTCGGTGCTATCTGCAGTTGTTAATTTTAATACCTAGTCTTAAAAACACGCTTTACGTTTATTCGCGCGTATCAGACACACATACATTTATGAAACTTGGAATTCGCACGAGTAATAATATATTATTATATTACTCGCAGATGCAATTTTCGAAGTACTTCGTACATTTTTTAATATAATTATTATATCCAGGGACTGCTAAAAGTTTTATTCGACTAGAGACATTTGTACGTTTGATCTTCTGTTACTGTTTTGAAACCAATTTTTAAATATTTTACCCCAATAGTTGGAACTATATATTATACAGTTTTTGAATTATCGAAGAAAATATTGATGTTTAATAAGTACATATGTCTTTTGTATATTTAGGGACTTTTTCATTTTTCAGTGTCTAAAAGTTGGAACAGCCAATTAGTCTTTTATTGCAAGTTTCTTAATTATAATTATAATTATATATATATATATATATATATATATACAATTATATACTATAGCTGTGATGATTCATGTTTACATATTTAGTTGTGAAACAATTTAGTTGCGACTTTGTGAGCAATTACATTATAGGCTACATGCCTACTCTATACTAGTTTCTAAATTAATGTAACAATTCTCTGTAGCAATTTGTTAAAACGAAAAGTTTTAATGGTTACCACTTTCGTATTTACACCAATCTAAGAATAAATTAAATCATGTTACATATCAACTGATTATAATGTTAGAGTAAATCTATGCCATTATATTATACTATTATATCTACATAACATCGTAAATTTAAATCAAACTAATTAAAAATATAACTATTTCTTGAAATAAAAATCCAACTAAACATAAATGAACATTTTTGTGCAATAAGTATACATATTATAATGATGTCGTCGACAAGTAAAATGACAAGTAAAATCATAAAACGTGTATTCAAATTATGTTTATTATGTCGAGCAGGGCGTTGCTGTTCTTAGGGTTTCTGATCTCGGGTCTTTGGGCATCCACGGACGTGTGTGCGGTGGATGCGTTGCTCTGGTACGGATCACTGGCTCTGATCAACGGTGTGCACACGCTTAAACTGTGTAAGAAACTCATGCCACCAGCACTATCGGTCGAACTCATGGAATTGTACTTGAGGGTGTTCAAGCCGCTCAAAGTCAGCCAGAAACACTTCCGGGAGCTAACGCGGGAGGCGGCCATCGAGGAATTGTCCCCCGGCGAGTGTTACGCGGTCGAGGCGGTGACGGCCTGTGACCAGCGACTGTCCATTCTACTCAGAGGCAGGTGAGTGATTCGGTATGATTCCGCAGCTGGAACATAATGATTTTATAGGATTCCGTTTGTAGAAATAAACAATATTACGGTTCCAGTTCTTCAAACAAAATGTAATGTATTTATTTCCAAATTAGATAAAAATATATATTTTAAAAATGACCTAAGAGTTATTGTATGTCCTTTTTTTATAAGAGGACGCTACATTCATATACGTCGTCTTCGTGTTACAAACACATTGCATAGTAAATTGTACGTTCTGAATAATCCATTTAACTCTCTTATGTTTATTTTTAGAATGAATTGAGTAAAAAAAGTAGTTCCGTTATTAATATATTATATTATAACATAAATAGCATAATTTTTATAATATATTAACAGGTACCTACATAATACCTAACTATAGAAATATATTATATATAAATACTGTACAAAATAAAATTAAGCTAGGAATAAAAACGAATCTTACACAATTTATTACGATGGCACTTACCATTCTATAGGTACACCGTACACTGCAGTGTTGAAATGGGTTTTATATATGCTTATAGGTGTGGTGTTACTTGCGAAGGTACACAGTTGCACAATATCAGTTCGTATCAGTTCATTGATTCACCCGAATGGATGGCTTCAGCTCTAATGCACGGAGAAACTATGTTCCAAGTACGACCGTTATATAGTATTAATATATTATAATATTAGCAGTAAGTTGTACTCATTTATTGGAATCTAAATCAATTTTTAGGTAACGATAACGGCTGCTGAAGATTGTGTTTACTTATGTTGGCAACTTTCAAAGCTCAATCGGATATTTAAACACAGAACCCAATTGCACGCTGTACTCACTAGTATCATAGGTAAGTCGGTCCTTTCCTTTTAAATATTTGATAAAATTCTAGGGAGACCATATAGAGTTCGATCCTGACAGGTCGGGGAGGATAACAATGCAATTTACCTGTCGATATTTGACTAAAAGAGTTTTAAATAACGCATTCTTGATTATGTGTGCACCGCAGGCAAAGACATAACGCACAAAATGTACTCGCTGAACGAGCAGCTTGGTCAAGCAAAAAGTTTCGATGATCAGACGCGTGCTGCGCGCAACGACCATTGGCGGCAAGCGATTTACAGGAGTGTCAGCTACGACGCCGTTAACACGGGGACCAAAGGAACGGTCAGGTCGAACGCTTGGAAACGATATAGAGACCGAAAGGCGTCGTTGTTCGCGGATCCCGGCGAAAGTGAGTGTGTTATAATATTATAAACTATAAGTATCTATAGTCAGTTGAGTTTTGTAAGGATTTGACACTTACAGTTAGACAGTATAGGTATATCACGTTAAATTAAGCATTAGGTTACTAAGGATATAATATGTTATAATATGCCATATTATAATAGGTAGGTATAAGCTGATGTTTATTATTTATCAATTCAATAAATTATAAAAATATGCATACATATAATTAAAAGTGAAATAGAAAGTAAATTAATCAAAGTTTTTACCTTTACAAAAATTAATGTTTAATAAAACAATTTTACCTATACAGCTATACAAGCATTGAAGCATAATAGATCTGTATGGTTTAACTTTATTTGGTAGGATTATTATAATTAATCTATCATTACCAGCATGGAAATATACTACAGCGTATTATGAGTTATATGAACATTGGACATCGATCATCATTTAACATATTATTCAATATTCATATAATATTCCGTTATATATACGTCCTATATTATAGGACACCTATAATACTATTATCAATAATATACCACATACAGTGCTGAATTGAGATATTTTAGCCAATAGCACTCAAATATTTTAATGGCCCAAATAAAAATCCTCCTTTCCCCTCTGCCACCGACCCAAATTAATGACGAGTGAGCACTATGCTAAGCACTCGCTCGCTCCAATCCGACTCTGCCTACACACGTACATACATGTATGTGATATGTATACCTATTTTACATTGAGTTCGCCTCCCAGTAGAAATCAACCAATAGGGACGCCACTGATTTGTAACCAAAATACTATCAACATCTATTTCTCCGGACCTTTCCAGTGCCGCAACAATAGGGGAAGCAGGGTATGCAATACATTCCCTGGCCAGGTTTTATGTTATGGGGGGGGGGGGGGGGGCATCATCAAAAAGGAAAAATTAAGCAATTTATTATTAAAAAAAAAAAAATAGAAAATGTACATTCCATATTTCTATAATAGATTGATATTACAATCATACGCCAAATGATGAATAAATATCCGATAAAATTGAGACCACTGATAACTGATAATCTTTGTTTACATCTACGATGGTAATTCACATTTGAAAATTAAAAATAGATTTATTTATAACTCTCAACATAGTACACACCAGTGGCGTAAATATCGGGTGGGCAAGGTGGGCAAACGCCACGGGCCTCGGGACCGAAGGGGGCCCCAGCCCAACATACAATACCTACACTATTGCCCATTGGTTATTTCTATATTCGTCATTCGATTCAAAATTTCACAAAAATATGTATATTATTTTGATATCTGAAAAAAATACTAGGAAATACGGACCTTATATTGGTACTATATGTAGGTATATGGTTTATACGCTAATAAATAATAATATATTATTGGAGTATTAAAAAATGTGTGTGCTACTCGATGGGAAGCAAGACACAACGCCGTGTATTCACTAAAATTAAATTTTATAAATGTTTTAAAATCTTTAACCAATATATTATTAACAAGTGACAAAAGTGATGAAAAAAATAGAGCCAAATCACTGAAAAAAAAAATGGAATCATTTGAATTTGTTATGTTGATGACCATTTGGGAAAATATTTTAAAACCTTTATCAATTGTATCAAAGGTATTACAATCACCACAAACCAATCTTCACAAGGCATGTGATTTATTGCAAGGAACAATTTTATCAATTGAAAAAATGAGAGATGGTTATGATGAAGTCGTTGGGTCAGCAACTGAATTATGCTATAAATGGGGTATATCCACCACAAAACCTGCAACCCGTAGAATATATTCAAAACAATACTGTAGAGAAATTCAAGGAGATAGACGATTAGATGTTTAGATGTGCCCGAAGAAAAATTTCGTATAGCAATTTTTTATCCTCTCATTGATACAGCTTTATTTCAGTTACGAGATCGATTTAAAGGACTTCATTCCGTTTCAAGAAATTTTGAATTTTTACTTCCACAAAATATAGTTACCATGAAAGAGTCAGAAATAGTTAAATCTTGTTATGATTTCATATCATTTTACAATAATGATGTGACATCAGATTTAATAAGACAATTAATTTCATTAAAAGAATTTATTAAAAATACAAAAATTCAAACTATTCAAGAATTGTCATCTTTTATAATTGAATATGATCTTTCATCTCTTTACAGTCAAATTATCACTGCTTGTATTATATATTTAAGTCTCCCAGTTACCGTAGCTACGGCCGAAAGGTCATTTTCCAAATTAAAACTCCTCAAAAACTATCTTCGGAATTCTATTTCGCAAGATAGATTAACTGGCATAAGTATACTTAACATAGAAAAATCAAGGACAAAAGAACTTGATATTGAAAAACTAATACATGACTTTTCAAACATGAAGGCAAGGAAAAAAAACTTTTTAAAATAAAATATTTGTAAATACCTATAATATTGTTTATTTTTTGTTATTGAAATTTAAATATTATATTATTTAATATTTTAATAAATGAATTGCTTTTTATTAATTTGACTATTTGACTACTGATAACTGATGTATTGTTGGAGATGTGTTTAAAAATATGATGAACTTAATATAACCAACATAACTATACTCTTATAGTGCTTGAAAAGTTTTAAAAATTGGGGGCCATACATTTTATTTTGTATTAGGGGTCTGCTAAAGGTTATCTGTGGCACTAACTTTATTTCATTATACTGTTTAGTACAGGTACAGGGGCCCCATAACATTTTTGGCATCAGGGCCCTACAATACCTAGTTGCGGCACTGGACCTTTCCATCTCCGTTGGATGGGATATAGTTAGCCACCTCTCTCCTACATTCCAGGCGTTGAACCCATATTTTGTAAATCTTAGCGAATAAGTTCAAATATCATTCTACGTTTTTTTTTTATAAGATGTCAACACTTTAGCTGTAGCAATAGTCATAGCGATAATACTAATTAAACGTCATACGATTCACGTAGGTCCGGTGCACGGTCCGCGGAGGTGCTGGATACCGGTGTTGACCACGCAACTTTCGGATAGCACCACGGCATACGCCAGCATGGACGGGCAATCGTCTTCGGCCGACGAGGAGCGCGAGCCGATGCTCCCCGGGGACGACCACCAGTCGGACGACATTCCACTGTACCGGTTGGACGGACAGAAGCAGTCGGCCGCCTCGTTGGCATCGACACAGGCGATTGCGCCAGAGACGGCCGGCCTGGAGCTCAACGCGGAAGCGGCCCAGCGACCACGGCGCCCCAGCACGCTGCGGCGCCAAAACAGCAACGCCAGCAACAGGGTCGAAGTGATTTTCGACGAGACGGTACTCTAAGATGGCGTACACAAATCGTTATTTTAGGGATCGATGCTTATTGCATTTGCATGTTTTTTCTGTCTGTCCGTTTTATTGCTGAACAATGGCTATGAATTTGATTTATGCTAATAAGAATTTATTAGTGAATTTTTAATAAGCAATTTTGGACATTTATTATTATGATTATACGCAGCCATTTTATGTATTTCACACATTAATTGTACGGCAAATAATAAATCTATGAATTTATGAGTTGTGATAAAAATAAAATCTAAAAACACGGTACACTTCTATCTCGTAGTGTTATTGTCAAAGATTTTCATAATGTATGTGTTTATTTACTCGTATGCAAATGTATTCTGCACGGAAACGCTATTATGAACGCCTTATTTTATTTTTGATGGGTAGAAAATAACAACAATAATTAAAGCTGGGCAAGTTAACATAGTTTTTCAAATAGTTTAAGAAAAGTTACTTCTATATCACTACTAATGAAGTTACAATACAAACTGGTTTCAGAAATTTGGCAAATTTCCATCTTAGTTAAAAGTAAGTTTTTTTTTTTACATAAATTTGAAACCAGTTTATTCAAATGCAAAGTACTTATTAAATTAAATAATATGTAACTAAAATCATAGGTGATGACATTGATTAAATTAATTGACTGCCGCGGTGGCACCACTAAGACTTAAGTAATTTATTAAACTTGGCGCCACGCCGTATGTATATACCGTACCACATGTATTACAAGAAATATATTATGAGAAATGTAACAATTATCAAAAAACACTATTATTTAATTATAACAAATTATACATCAATGATTAATTATTTTACAGTATTCCGGACGGTAGTCACCTGTGTAATGAAATACTAGGTTTTACGCAGTGAATTCAAAAATAACAAGTTACTTTTTGTATTTAAGTATTTAACATAATATTAGATCAGATAATTCCAAGCACTAATTTCTAATCCTTAAGTTAGAAAGTTACTTTTTAACGAAACGTTAACTTTCTAACTAGTTAGAGCCCAGCTTTTGACAATAATGGATAGAAAATACAGTGAGTGTTCAGTGTTCACCAAAGTCTAACTAACTATAATGGTTTAAAATCGTTATCAGGAATGATTTTAATCTTTCTAAGGTTAAATCATTTATTTGGTTTTATCACAGTCTTTTGTAATGTAATAATGTAATATATCTACCTAAAAACACAGTCTATTTCGTTTCGGAATATAACGTTATCAATTATAATGGTAAAAAATGAGGTGATGCCTTGATGGTAAAAATATAAGTAAAAGACATTTTTAGTGCAATTTTGTATATTTTGAAATATTAGCAAATTAAAAGTTTTGCAGTACTAATAGGTACTTAGGTACCTAACAACTTATCGAGCCTTATAAATTAATAAATTAGTAATTCAATTTATGTACGTCACTTTGATTTCATTCGAAAGTATGTAAATTATAATTTTAAATATAATATCGTATTATAAATATTTATCATAAAATATTGCCAGTGGTTAAAATATATTATATTATAATATGATGAACATTTTCATCTGTTTTGGGCTGTACCTATTGGCTATTACACAATTAATAATTATACATACCGTTGTCGATGATCTTCGTTTTATAATAATATTATGTAATTTTACTAGATACATACCTATATGTATATTTTATTCGTTGTTCTTAAAAGTCTGAGAACAGCGATACCTAAGTATATATAAGTTATATTGTATAATATATATTATATACACCTATAGTTACAATAATAATAAACACCAACGATTCAACACTATTAAATAATAATGAAAAAATGTATAATAACACTACGATATTGTGATTTACGAGCAAAGTGCAACAATGTAACTTGTAAGTAGGTATCTAATGGTTAATACATGAAATAATATTGTTTATTATGCTGCTGTAATTTATAATATTATATGACCAATGTTAAAAAAACCTACTTTTTTTTTGTAACAAACCAACTTTTTACAATACGATCTTGTCAATGGTTTTTATTTTCATGTCTGAAATTCAGAAAAATGTATGTTCCTAAATACTAATTATTGAACTCGTACAAAATTAAGAAAGTGAATGATATTATAAAATTGAATTTCCGTAATTGATAATATTTTTTATTATACCAAATGTCTGGCTATCGTTCAATTTTAGAAACGAATATATATTCTATGCTAAATTCCAACGAATTATCAATGAGTGTGATTGATAGTAATTAAATTGTACCTAGTAAGATTTTTGATATTTAGATTAATTAAGTAAAAACAATAACAACTGTGAAATATTGTTATGATATTGTGCACAGTGCACACTCAAACCAAATTAATGCAATAATATAAAATTAAAAATTATTAAGCACTTTTACAATAAATTACTGAATATGGTGATGTGTATATAAAGTTAAAATAGGTACCTACTTACCAATTTTTATTTTTATTTATGCATACAAAGTTGATCAGTAAGATGCAAGACAATCGAAACAAATAGATATACGTTATGTACAAGTTGTTGACGGTAATATATTCAATTTTTTTTTTAAATTTAACATTCAATAGGTTTTGATTAACATGTAGTATATGTAAAACTACATTTTTTGATGACTTACATTTAAAATACTAGTGCTGAGAGCTCATAAATAATATTTAAAGGTCTTTGATAATACTTACATATTATAGAACAAAGTTTATTGATGTCATTTAATTATTATTATTTAAATCAAGAAACAACATTTTGATTAGTCATTTGTATTTTTAACTTGTGTGATTAGTGGTTACCAATCAAATCAAAATACAAGTTATTTTAATTCAATCTTTTTGTTACGTTTCTTAGAGTTTCAAGTGTTGACATGTATTGTTCAAGTGAAATGTCTTATAAAGTATATAAAAATTATTATCTATATAAAATGCTCATCACCATAATAACCAATTATCATAAAATGTGTTAAAAATAAATTAATACTATTTCACATTAAATGATTTTTTTTTAGTTAAATATTAAATTGTATATACGATATATATTATTGATATGTTTTATGTGTAGATAATCAACATATTTTGTGTAACCGTTTATTGTTATAATATATATACTAGCTGATACTGCGCATTTCATTGCTCGTAAGAAATTACAACTTTTAAAAAAGTTGTGATTGTTCAAACTTCTTTTGATTGCAACTCAACCCCTGGTAGGCAATCCGATTACGTCGGATTGCGGACAACATGCTACACCATAATATCAAGTAGGCAATGTGTGTAAATTTGAATTGATGCATGCTTGCACCTGATCTGCCCGATTAACCAATGGCAACCAAATAATAATTGCTAATTTTTACTAATTCTTTCTCTTATAACCAATAGCAACCATTTAAAACAAACATTTCCACCGTAAATCTCAAAATCCTCGTTTGAGCACCTCCCCGGGTTGTACCTAGGAGGGTGAAAAATACTTTACGACCTATTCTCTTACCAACCAAATATACAAAAAATTTTTTATTAAAATCGGTCAAGCCATTTCGAAGGAGTGCGACCACAAACACAGTGACATGCAATTTTTATATATTAGAGAAGAAAGATTTATGTTGCTCAGTGTTTAACAATAGATTCTAGAATTTAAAAATACTATTAAGGAATATAATTTAATGATATTTTATAGCGTGTTATATTGAGGCTACATAATATAACATTGAGGATCATCTTTCTATACTTTTAGTATTAACATTATGCTATATCGCTACACAACTTAGGCAATCATAATGAGACTATTATTACTAAGCACAGGTTTTAATTAGATAGAAATAATAACAGTAGCATGATAATGTTCTCTTAATTCTGCTCACAAGCTAAAAGCTTGATATTTTTGTTATTTTTAAATTTATGAAGATAAAAAAAATCAATGTGGAAGTGTTATTGCTATCAAATACTAAATGTTTCAAATATATTTGTGTGCGTGCATTTTTGAATATTATTAAACTAAGATATTGGATTACAATTAATAATAACCTATTACATTTTTATTAATGTGATTATTTTTTAAAAAAGCAGCTTTTTATAAACAAATTGTTTTGTATACATTATTTTCATAGAATTGATGGAAAATAGAAAAATTTAATGTGTTATAATCGTTGAATGTTATTAATAAAATTAATAAAATTATATTTAAAAACATAAATCAAATAATATTTTGAAAATGTTTTAATTGTGTTTTTTGTTACCCCTAGTTTTTCTTATTATTAATTCTATGCACTGGTTTAAGAGGAAGTCATACTAGGATGTATCGTCTGTGCCTTAAGAGTGCACCATACTGCTCACGGACGAGTACAGACGCCGGCCGCAGCGGCTATAATGCTGTTCCATAGCAGAGCAGTCGTTGCGACTAAAAGCGGATAGGAAACCGTATCTTTACACGTCATAATATAGAAAATGACTCGGGACTCCATTCTTATTTGTTGTGAATTGACCTATTTTCAAATTTAATTTGGTTTTTATTGATATATATATATTAGATTCTGAAGCGGCAGGGGCGTATTTACGGTGGCGGATATGAGGACAAATCCGCCCCCATGGCTCTTTAAATACATGTGTATTATTATATTATAATTATTATATCGTAATCTGTAAGCTAAAATTCTTGTCATCCGCCCCCTAAAAAAAATACTAAATACGCCACTGCTGTGCGGAGCGAAGAAGCTATAGTGGTTTTACAATGGTGTTTATTTATTTCTTTTATCCTGTATACAAAATTTCTACCAGAAGGAGTGCTATTTCAACATATATAGTACCTTATCTTTTAGCAAATTGGATCAAGATGGTACTTTAGAGAGGTCATTTTTCGTTTTTCTCAATAGTCATTCAATGCCACGGGAAAAACCAACGACAAATCACGAAAAACCGCTAAAAATGGGATTTTAAATACGTAACGCTTTGTTTATCACCATAGAAACGAAAAAAAAAAATTATTATATTATAATATTAATTCAACTTACAGGGTATAATAAGTATAAACAATATAAAATATCCTAACTGACAAACCGTCTCCGCTCAGAATAGTTTTTCTTACACAAAGATATTATACTATTGAATTCAAGTTTGATACAATCCATTATACATAGACCCACTTGTAACCTACTGTACAACAGAGCGACATCTACTTACCCACTTTTTTTAAAATTATATTATACTATTTTCCTTAAAGGACTGTAATTAACTTTGTTGAAGGAAAGAATTATGGGGTAATAATATATTAAATGTATGATTTTATTATGATAAATTATCAGTTGGCAGTCAGTGACAAGTAAATTAACATTAGAGTGTTTGAGTCTATAGTGAGTCTAAAATGAGTGCCACCTGCCATGCGTCAAGCAGCATTTTATTTTATAGCGGTATTCAAGTCATAGATCCATGATTTTTTTTTTTAAATATAAAATTATTTATATTATTGTTGTTGTTTTATTTTTATTTTGTAAGGATTGCACGACTATATAAATTAACATAAGGGCAGTCGGGCAGTGTGACAATAAAATGTTGAAAACCAATGGTTACAATGGTGGGTATATCAACAACGGGCACCAGGAGTCAGCGCTCATTTATTGGCTGTGTACGAGTTGATTTACGGGTACCTGTTTAACTAAACTGATACCGTTAAGTTGATCCCAGGTCATTAAGAGGTACGTAGTACGTACGAGTTGATTCCCTGGTCATTATATATTTTTTTTTCAATATTTAGTCAAATATTCAGCCTATTCGCTTAATTCAAGAAACACCACGAGGAGATTGGCCGACAAGTTTCTCAAAAATGTGGTTCTTTTTAGTTTTTTCATATTTTGAAAATCATTCAATTTTTTGTTAAAAGATTATTAGTAAAAAAATCGAAAAAAAAACTATAACTGAATAAGTGCCATTAAGTGTTAAACTAAAATAATATATTAGCATCTACTCGACTACTCATAGGTATATTATATTTTATATAAAACCATTATTAAGAACTATTATCATTTATCAATATTCAACAGTAATTACTAATTAGTAAATAGTAGATACTTACACATAATTTAATAATTCAAAAACTACTCATATGAATATCAAATTAGATAGTTATTTCTTTGAAAAAAAAGTTTGTGTCACCATAGGGATGGGTACCTAGTTACTTTTTAGTTCTTAAATTATATAAAAATCTAATAACCTAATTTAAAATATGGGATTTTTAAAAGTGTGCTTGAAAATTCCAAAAATCAGAATTTGAATAAATGCATAATTAAAACATAAAAAGAGATGAGAATGCTTATAGTGAATCATTCCCGTATATCCGTATAGGTTGGATTTGATTATTTATAAATATATATTATGATTAATGGTAAATATAATATTATTATTAATATTTAATGCCCATATTCAAAATAAGTACATTGCGAGTTTTGGTGGGCTAACGTTATATTTTGAAAGGGCATAGCCCCTCCCACCCTAACGAAAGTGGTAGCTGGTAGAAATGGACGCGTGGCATCTATACGTATCTCATATCTAAATTCGAGCTGCCAAACCATATATTTCTTATAAACTTATAATTTAAAATAATTATACTTAAGTGTCTATAATATAGTATGTAATTAATATATTAAGGGGCCTCGCTATAGCCTATAGCATTGATTTAAGGAGAAACTTTAGGCAATTTCTAATTTCGTAATCGCCACCCGAGATCTATGTGTTAGTCGTAAATGATTGTTAGTGTGTGGCGTCCATTCGGGTCAATATATTGTATGTAGCGGTACGGAGGGCTCTCCGCACACACATGTCAGTAGGCAATATTGTGATCATGAAAAAATGTTTATTTTTCACTCCAACATACGTTTTTTATTCTATCAATTTGTCGCAACGACGATTTGTATTCTGACAAAATATTCTTTTTTTCCACAACATGTTCGAGGGTTGATCGTGGCACATTTTCAAAATTGTATTTAGTTAATTAAATATTTAAGATGGAAATTCTGAATTTTTTACAATTTTTATTGCAATTATAATTATTAAAATTAAAATATATTATGATATTATGTTATTTTCATAGGCTTTATACTAGGTATATGGTTATTTTATCGTCATGACTCGTACAACGTTTTCGGCGTTTACCCACACGGCCAGCCAAAAAATATATAAAATATAAATATAATAATAATTAATATTCTATAGAGGGGTGTATAGTTATACACACGGTCTTTAATTAATCTGGGCGTGTACTTTTTATTACACTACCTACCACAAGTTAAATCATAAATATTCTTTTTTGTTATTTGATACACATATTATTACAATATAATATTGTTATTTGTTCCATGCTACTATAACACAGACTTCTATTATAAATAGTACTATGTATAAATAATTGTACTATAATATTGTATTTGAATACTATTTATTATTAATTGCATCGCGGTATCACACATGGTCTTAGAATATAATATGGTGGTGTCACACATTTAAATTTCAAACCACTGACAATTGTTAACATTTCGTATATAATACATATTATATTAATATATTGTATTTTCTGCATTACACTCATCATTAACTCATTACAATTTGATAGTTGATATACTCACAGACGTGTTTATCAGACATTGATCAGATCTGTCTACACAATATACTGCATCGAGACACGAGTGTTCTATATTGATCGAGAAAGTAGTATTATAAACTGTTTTGTGGTAGTTGAGTAGTTCCTAACTATAGTAAATACTTAAGTTTTTCACTTATCCAGTGTGCTTTTGGTCATTGTTAATTTTATTGTTATCTGTATATATAAAACAGTAAGCTGTCTGACTGATCTATCAACGCACAGCTCATACTATTGGACAGATCGGGCTGAAATTTGGCATACAGATAGCTATTATGATGTAGGCGTCCGCTAAGAAAGGATTTTTGGAAAATGTTTTTTAACTAATTAATATTGTTAGTTCAATGTTTGAAAAATGTAATTTCTTTAATGATACCTAATATTGTAATGATTATTATAATAATAATACAAATCCGAGCCATTATGAAAAGTAAAGTTAGGACTATAATCATACAAAGTAGTAAATAATTACATTTTTGATTTAACATATTATTTGAGTTTTACTATAATCAGTTTCTAAATAAAATGTTGTATTAATATATATTTTTTTTTATTAGTTAACCCGCGCCAACTTAGGCCATTGGGTGGTTTTTTTAAACTGTGGGGAATAGTAGGTGTAAACTGTAAACACGTGTGTGTAGTTTTGGCAGATTTCAAGTGGGCATTCCGTAGATATCTGCCATGCCCGGGTGGGGGATGGCGACGCTTGTTCTCCGGACACCGTGACTTGCCCGAAGAAAAATGCCACCCATGAACCGAGGTTTGAACCAGCGTCGGTATGCGTCACAATCGACGCCTTAGTCCGCTCGGCCACTCCGTCCCCCATTAATATATTATTATTAAATTTAAATCTGTTTCTTTATTTTATTTTATTTTCAGTTGATTGTTTATGTATTGCAGTTGATAAAATTGAAAAAAAAAATCATTATGGAACAAATAAATAATTCTGATGTAAGTATTTAATGTTATACACAATGTAACAAATTTATACAATTTTAATGCTTCTTTGATATATAATTATCATAATATGTTAAATAAGTTAGTGTTCATTATTGTAATTACATATTTAATCCAATATTCTAACCTGACGGAAACAATAATTAATACCACAATTAAGTGGTAGGAATATGTAGACAGGATATCGCGGGTTTGGATCCAAAAGGTTCTATGTAAATATTTTATTATTTTTTGATTACCAAATTTCTTCTCAATTAACTGTCGAAATAATACAAATTTTGATTTAATTTAAGGTAAGATTATTATCTAGGCAACCTCATGGGCTTTTTATTATATTTTGATTTTCAAGTGAGTTATGAGTACTTGAAGATGTACAAACAATTTACAATTTTAAAATACTCATAACTCGCTTTAAAATTAAAATATAATAAAAAGGTTGAGGTTGCCTAGATTATTATCTTACCTTTAGATTTTAAAAGAAGTCAATTCACTAATATTTAAACTAACGGAGCTACACGTGTTTTTCTGAGCGTAGAATTTGCTATGTTACACACTTGTAAGACAACATATGCAGGTATCACATCATCTTAACATATTTTAATACCTTTAGATGTTTTTTATTATTCCTAATTTCTATATGAAATTATATGTATTTCTGAATTGAAAATAAGTTTACCAATTTTTAAAGGTTGGGTTCAATAACACTTATATACATACTATTATTTATTTACCCGGTACCAAAGAAGAATGTATATCCACTTAAAATAATTTTCAATTCGATTTAAAAAAAAATATCTATATGCAATTGCAGGTGTGTTTTGAATTAATTAATTAATATTATTTACTTAATTATAACCTTATTTTTTTTTATATAAAGTATAATTTTTGATAGATTTATTGGTGGAACTCTTTAGAAAGTGTGCTTTTCCAGAAAAAGTTATTTTGTCATGCATTACAGATTTAAGTAAAGAAAATAATGAGCTACAAATGCACTGTTTATGTACAATACTGCAATTAGTAATCCAATATTATCAAAAGTAACAATAAAAAATTGCTATGAAGAAATTGTTTAATATAAATAGTTTTTTTTTCTAGACATATGATTTGAACAAACCAGTTAATAAGCCTAACCTCTATAAATAACCATGGAATGTCATCGACACTAAAATGTTTAATACATCAAGTAAAAAGAATGCATTCCAAGGGTTGGAAGAATGAGGGCAATTGTTTTTAGTTTAATAATAATTTAAAAAAAACTACTGCTGTATACTGTTGTGCTAAGCGAAAAAGCAGTATCTCCAATTTTAGTCGAAATTGAGATATTGCTACATGGGGGTTGGTTAATAATCTGATTTTATACCATTTTTCGCAGTGAAAAAGCAGTATATCCAATATTTAACATTGAAAATGAGCATTCGAAATTAAGAAAATAAACAGTAAGTCCATAATTTTTGTGAAACTAGTACCAAAAATACAGTAGATCCCAATAAGTAGCAAATAAGCAGTAAGTGACGTGGAGTTACTGTTATTTCGCTTATTTTCAAAACATTTTAAACAATAACTAAAACACAGTATCTCCGTATAGTATATTTGATAATATTGGTGTATAAATTATATTCTGTAGTCACAACCACGGTTTCAGATTTATATTAAAGGTATATCAATTTGTTCTACTTTGAGCCTAGACACTCATTCATGTCTGCTGACAGTTTCCATCACCAAGTCGAGTTATCATTGAAAAAAACAGGTAAAGTATATGATTTTATGGACTTTTAAAAAGTTATCCCTAAATCCAATAGTGGACATGTAGATGCAAAAGTAATGGCTCTCTAAGACTTCTATGATTGGAAATCAGAATATTCTGTTTATAAATTGAACAAATAAAATATAAGACCAATACTTAGTGACATTGTTCATATAAAGGCAGAAAGAGGGTTGAATTATTTGCTTTACAAAACAGACTACAGTGAATATTGTCTATTTGGAAAACTTGATTTTTTAAAAAACAACATCATTACAAATGGAATTTCAAAACCAGACCAAAAAACTAAAGTTCTTGGTATTCATCCAAGCAAAAAGGAAAGTATCATAAAAACATTAGTTCCTTTAATGCCAGAAACAAGGAAACAATTCTGGCTAGATTTTCCATGTGCTATGAAAACACCAGATTTATACAGTGACAACGAAAATTAAAAATATTAATATAATGATAGCGTTATTATTATAAAAATGTCAGTCTGATTAAATTATTTTTAATTATTTTATAAATTGTTAATTTAAAGTAAAAAGTACTTACTTGCTCAAAAGTGTTTGCAACTTATTTATTTATATAATAATACGTATATTGTACCAAATGTATTGTATAAATATGTTATTAGTTATTACTATTTACTACTAAGTTAGTAATTACTTTATAGATTTTTCTATTAATTTCCCTATATTAGTTTTAAAAAAAAAAAAACAGTATCTCCCTATTATAATAATTTTTGTTAGAATAAAATATACAGTATCTCCATAGAAATGGATACTGTAAATTTGCTTCTGATAGTGCTTATCAAATAAGCAGTAAGTCCATTTTAATGGTCAAGGAGTTATCGAAAATATTTAAAAACTCATAAAATCAATTCTATGATATACAATTAGTATATACACGTTTATTTTAGGATTGTATGTTAATTATACTTGGTGCACGGATCAGTAATGAGTCTAAACCTGTTTAGTTGATTTCCCAACATTTTGCTTAGATGGAGATACTGCTTTTTCGTTAAGCACGGCAGTATAGGTGTAGAGTGTACCTCAACATTGAGTCACTGTAATGGATACGATAGCATTTTTTTTTATATATAATAATTATATGATGAATCATTGCATATGAACAACGATTTTGAGAGGAGATGGGCATGTCTTTTTAGTAATTCATGTAATTTTTCCAGTTGTTATTAAGAGGATGTCAGTAAACTATTTTATTTTCTCTCTCTGACCCACGCACAACATAGAAAATGGGAGTTCAACAGAACCAATCTTGTGTTATCTTCAGTTTTAGGGTGAATTGACCTATTATAAAACAAAGTTAAGAACATGTTGGATATGTGCATTTTTTAATTGTAACATTTTATACACTTATAACCAGGGTTCAGGATTTATAGCAACTATTATCATCAAAAAAGCACTTAAAAATATTAAAATAAGTAAAAAAAGCACGACAAAAACTACCAACAAAAGTTTTTTTCTATATTATATTTTAATTTTTTATTGTATTTACAGAGCCAGTTAAGTTTAAAGGAAACAATCATACTGCATTTTCTGATTTACCAACACATATGAAGGGTGTGTATAGATTAAAATCAAATGTGATAATGGCAGAATGGATTCATGATGTTCTTTTCAATTTTGTCAACAAGAATAAAATTGATGTATGTTCCAATATTATCTACTGTAAAATATTTTCTGATGTCAAGTTTGTATAATTTCTATACTTGCAGGAAGTTATACAGTTATTAAAAATTAGTAATACTTGGATTTTCTACGATCCAGTATTGTTTGTTGTTGCAATAATTCTTGTAGCTCTAGAAGAAAATCAAAATGTAAGAAATCATGCTGGAAAACTTTTAGATAATCTTAATAAAAAAAAAAGTTATCAACATGTTCAATTCAATCAGGGTAAATAGTATAAGGAAGTAATTAAAATATTTTTTTATATGCTTGTTATTTGTTTCAGAGTCAACAAAGTGTTGAATGATTCGGCCACTAAGAAAGAGTATCCAAATTTGTCAAACTTAGTCTCAGATATAACTGGCCAGTCTAAACATTAAAGTTTAGTAATGCCTGTTGAATTTAAAATTAATAATTAATTATATATCTTGTAGAATTTTGTATTAAATAGATAAACCTATTTTTATATTATACTTCAGTATGCAATTAGGTATATTAAAGTTATTATTAATATAACATTTTTTTATTTTCCCAACTGTTATAATAATAAATATATAATGTATAATTGACTTCATTGTTAAAAATTGTTAACTGTTAAATAATTATTTAGTTATGAAAATAACATTAGATAAAACTTTATTTATTTATTGGATATCTTACATTCACCAGTTCAAACAAATGGTTTATTTTCAATCTGTACACATGTCAAAGAATTTAATATTTTTAAGCCACTCAAAATTATATAAAAATTAAAGATTTTAATTTTGAAAACAGATTTTGTTTCATTATTTAGTATATGTTAAATTGTTATAACCAAAGTTAAAAACTGATTCATTTTTCCTTCAAAAAGATTTATTGAATACATTTTTTTTTTTTAATTATAATTTAATCGTTTGGAATAATAAATATTGCTTGAAATATAAAATTTAGATAACATTGGTTTAATCAAAATATATAAACCAAGATTCTAGTTTTTCAGGTGATTAGATTTAAATTTCAAAGTACAACAACATATTAAGTAGATCCTTGTGTAAACACTGTTATTAATGATAATATTTGAAATATCTACCTTATAATGTAATTATTTGATAATGTTTGCATGTAAATAATATAGCCTAAACTAATAGAGGGAATAAATTGTCAATCACAAATAAAATTAATTGAAAATGATTATATAATGTTAAAACAAAAATAACATTAATTTAAAAATTAGAAAATTGCATGTGATACAAAGAAATATCAACAAGTTTTTATTAGACAAATACATACTGATAGGTTACACAAAAAGGATTTACATAATATAAACACAAAATATTATGTGTCTTCAGTTTAGTTACATTTGACACTCTATTAAATAATAATCAATGATTGAACTATTCTAAATAATATATCAGGTGAATTTGAAATATTGTTTTTTTTTCATTCCTATTATTGTATAAATAAATATACATATTTGATATCTAATATATTTAAATATAGTTTTACAGTATACCAAAAAAATAAATATATTAAACTAATTAAATGGGTGGTTGACAAATATGAATGTGAAAATAGTTTTTTTAACTTTAAGCATAAGTGTGAAGACAACTTGTGTTTTGAAATATTAAATTAATCTGTTCAGATTTTATATGAAATACAATAATAGGTTTTAATTAAAATTATTGGTATGTAGAAATAATTTTGTTTAATGACATCAAGAATAATGAAAAACAAGGACAAATTCAATTGATCTCAACTTTACTGTACATTGAATGAAACATGTGGAAAACAGCATTATAAA
The DNA here is from genome assembly GCF_019925205.1 of Metopolophium dirhodum. Classification (NCBI taxonomy): domain Eukaryota; kingdom Metazoa; phylum Arthropoda; class Insecta; order Hemiptera; family Aphididae; genus Metopolophium; species Metopolophium dirhodum. The sequence continues at coordinate 12,855,987 of NC_083561.1, forward strand.
ACAATACAAAATAGCTAAATAAACAACAGAGGTATTATATCATTTTTAAGTACTCAACAAGCAATTGAATAACAAACACCCAATTGTCAATACGTCATTCCTGGTATAGAAATATCACTTACATAAAACCCATTGAATAAATAAATAAATAATACTCTTTGATTATTTAGATTTATAATGCTATAAGCAAAAGGTAACTAAATTGATAGGTAATAATTTAAAACTAAGATGAAATACAAAAGTGATTATGAATTTTATTTGTCTTACTCAAATTCATCAGCTATAAATAAATTAATATAAATGTACAGCATTTTGTCATAATTATTTAATGTAACAAATTTTTATTATTACACTATAAATAGAAATTACATACAATGCTTAATATTTTTTTTCCCTTTAAATACTCATTTTAAATGAAGATTTAGAGCTATATCTCAACATAAATATTAGATGATTTATAATCTAAAAAAAAAAAAAAACAAAGCTTAGAATAAAAAATAAAAAAATTAAAACATACTTTGTTTGAAATCAAAATTCATTAATACATTTTATATAGATAATGAATTTAAACTATAGTGTAATGACATTCAACCTAAATGTAAGAGGCATATCAATTCATAAAAAACTTTAATTCACTTTTTTTTCTAAACTTTATAATATATATATTTTTTATGTATCAGTTATGATTTATACTTTATTTACCGCGTATTTATGACTGAGACCACCAATCTTGAGTTGAAGAATTTCCATTGGGAGCTGCACCGCCACTATTGTATGATCCTCCATAATTACCACCACCATAAAATCCACCTCCTATAAAGTAAATCAACAATTAATCATAGATAATGTTTAATATTACAAATCGTAAGAAAAATCCAATTTGGTAAGTACTATAGTATAAATTAACTCAATTACCATTATTACTGCCACCTCCATAGTCCCTACGAGGTGGACCAGAACTACCACCCCTTGGTGGCATGCTGCTTGTTGTACGATAATCTCGAGAACCAAAACCGGCACCTCCAAAACGACTTCTGCAATTTTTAAGATATAAATTAAATAACTTTGAAATAGTATTTAGTTCTAAATAATATAAATTGTACAAATTTGAAAACATACCCTCCTTTTGCTCCATTACTTCTTCTTCCACTGCTCATTCTGAAGTCTACAGCCATACTTTCCAACCATCCAGGTAATTCCTGTTTTGATTCAGTTATCAATTCCATTAGGTCTCTAGTTAAATTGCGATTTTTATCATTGAAAAAAGAAGTGGCCAAACCTTTTAAAAAATATAACAATTAGATAATATAGTCAGTTAAATTATTTAATTCTTGGATAAAATAAAAGAAGTATTTAGAACTCACCTAAGTTTCCCATACGGCCAGTACGTCCAATGCGATGCACATACTCCTCGACATCTGATGGTAAATCATAATTAATCACATGTGTTACATGAGGTATATCTAAGCCTCTAGCTGCAACAGCTGTAGCAACTAAGACCGGTGTGTTCCCTGATCGGAAACTTTTTAATGCATCCTCACGTTCTCGCTGTGTTCGGTCACCATGAATAGAGGTTACTGGATAACCATTGGAATACAAAAATTCTTCCAAAGAATCGGCGCCTTTTTTAGTTTCAACAAACACCAATATCAATGACTCAGCAGGTTCTGTAATCAAGAATAAGACAATTATAAAAAGAAAATAATTAATACATTTAAATATACTAACTTGATCTAATTGGAGTAGCATTTAGTAAATCTAATAAATAGGATCTTTTGTTTCGGTCTTCAACCCAAACAATTTTTTGTGTTATGTTTTCAGATGTTGATCCAACTCGACCAATAGCTAAGAAAATATAGTTGTCAAGAAAATCTCTAGCCAACATCTGTAAGTAGATAGATACAAATGTATAAGAAAAAATGTATAATTTCAATATGAGTTATTCCATTTACTTGAATTTCTTTAGGGAATGTTGCAGAGAACATCAGAGTTTGTCTGTCACCTGGAGGCGGCATAGAATCCTTCTCAACAATACGTCTTATTTGAGTTTCAAAACCCATATCTAACATTCGATCAGCTTCATCCAAAACTAAGTATCGACAAAAATCTAACCCAATTTTACCCCTCTCCAACATGTCTACTAAACGGCCAGGAGTAGCCACTAATAAATGGCACCCCTGTTCTAAATCACGGATTTGGTCCATAACATGTGAACCACCATAGCTGTAATCAGAATAAATTTATAATAAATTAATTATTTTTACATATTATATAATTAATAAAAAATACTTACACAACACAAGGACGTACTCTAGAACGATACGCAAACTTCTTTGCTTCATCATATATTTGGGTAGCTAATTCACGAGTAGGAGCTAATATTAAACCAAGAGGATATTTACGTCTTGACTGTAGCTGTTAAACATACATTTTAAGAACATTTTAAAAATAATTCTAAAATAATTATTGATTATTGTCAAACCTTAGGCCCAACATTATAGGCAGCTGGCCCTTTTTCATAAATCTGATTGAGTATGGGAACCAAGAATGCAGCAGTTTTGCCTGATCCAGTTTGGGCACAGGCCATAACATCACGACGGCCAACAATAATCGGTATAGCATACTTTTGAACTGGAGTTGGAGTATCATAACGAGTCAATGCAATATTCATGCGTATAATATCTGTCAGCTTAATGTCGTCAAACTACAATTAAGATAAAATGAAAAAACATAATTATTAAAATTTGATACAAATGATGTTATTCTCAAAGTAAATTATATTAAGCTTACTGTATTAATATGGGAGGGTATATCTTCACCAGTTGCTTCAACTGGAATATCTTCATAATTTTTAAAGTTAATGCCTGTACTATTATTTCCAAAAAGTTCCTCCTCCAAACGTTCATCAGGGGGGAGTGGTTTTGTCCAATCTTGATTAGAAGCGCTAGATTCATCCCAACGGCCACCTCTACGATTTTCTCCGCCTCTACAATCATCATTGCTGTTAAGACTTGTTGAGAATATTATTTAAAATAAAAAATAATCAACCTTCTTCCATCACGTCCACCACCTCCTCCTCCTTCTTGCCACCTGCTGCCTCCTCCACCACCACCTCCTTGATTGAAACGCGACCAATCGCCGCCATCTCTATCATTGCGGTAATTGCCTCTATAACCACCTCCGCCTCGTCCGCTACCATAATTGGAACTCGATGATCCATTGTAGGAACGATCTTCATAATCATCTCTTCGGCCACCACGGCGATCGTTTCCTAAAATATTGTTACATTCTTATAAGTTTAAGTTAAAACAACATTAGAAAAAATGCATCGGAATTGTAATTTAAAAAACCTGATGGTTGGCGAGGAGCGTTAAAATCTCTGTCTGTATCAGCACTTTCTGTAACATAAAAAAAACAAAATAACTTGTTACAATAACTATTTATCTAATAATTAAAATACAGAGCAAATAGAACATAGTCCTTAAAATTATGTTTAAGAACTTTAAACACAATAAACAAAAAATTAAGTTTTTTATATTTAAATTTAAAAATAACGATTAATTATTTGATACATTTTAATAATTCAATGAGATCAGGAAAACTAAAAATACCCAGCCATATTTTTGTCACAGGGGTCCATCATTTCATGATAAAGTAGCTTGCTTATCTAATTAAACACGCAGCTATAAATAATATTTAAAATAGTATGTTGAACGGTTACATAGAATCCATTATACATATGTATAATAATTTAATTATACATGTACACTTTGTAACATAATTTACAAATATTTATATGGGAGTACACACTCTTTGTTGTTAATCTGTAACAATAAATAGTGGATAAACATTTGTGAGACTGAGGGTATTTTAAATAACAGTTTATATCTCAACCTTCAAAAGATTATTAGGGAATGTCCTGTGCAAAATGTCACCATTTAAATTGAATAAAAATAACACATTTTGAAAAAAAACAACTTTATCTTTTGAAATTATGTCCTACAGTTAAATTGTAAGTAAACTGGGTAAACTGGATTGTATACTAGGTGATTATTTATTTAACGCAAAATAGTTAAAAACCTATGCATTATATTTATATTTATTAAATTTTTTTTTAAATTAAAGTTTTAGTGTTTTGTGAAGCTGAAGTATGTCTTTGGTTATACCAGCACCCTGTATAATTCCCACATAAAATGTTCATCAACTTTTTAGTCATTTACAACTTCTAAGTTCTAGTATTTTTCATTTAATCTAACTTCGGTTTTTAAAAAAAAAAAAAATATCTTTAAAATAATATTTTATGAATCAATTAGTATAGAATCAATAATATAATTTACTTTTATGAATCAATAAATTAATACCCTAATAGTTTTTTTAAAAATTATTTTGTATACATATTTATAATCTTAGTGTAGGATATAAATTCAATTTAAATGTTGGCATTTCACTGAGGAAATTATCTAAGGTTTAATATTAATAATATTCAAAACATTATTATTTTGTTTGATGGGGAACGAGGTGCATAATCAAAACAAATAGAAAAACACTCAGATACCATCATAATAATATTGGAAGTTTAATTTATATATTATGTATATACATAATACATGCATTTTTTCATTTGTATATATTCAAAAATGAAAATATGAACTAACTTCCGTACCTTTTTAAGTTACGAGAAAATATTGTGTAAACAAAAAATGACCCAACATATAAATGTCTAACCTTACCTAACTTATAGTCACAGAAATAATTGTCTTAGGACAATAGATTTACCTACATTCAATTCCATCCACGTATCATATTATATAGCTAACACTTTTGTCTCATAGTAATCAATATAGTTTTTACTAAATGGTAAAAATAAATAAATTACATGCTATCATTTAAACTTTAAATTATTATTTTGTTTGATGGGGAACGAGGTGAATATTCAAAATAAACAGAAAAACACTCAGATACCATCAATTATAATATTGGAAGATTAATTTATATTATATAATAAAAAAAAAATGTAATTTTTTTCATGATTGAATAATTTCAAAAATGAAAATATTAACTTCCATAAACTTTTAGTTATGATACAAATGTCAATATTATACCACCAACAAGGCCTTCGTTCTACATTTAAAGTAAAACATGAATAGTTTTTATTATTATCATGACATTTATGATGTGAATTAACATTCATTTCTAAGCTAATTTTTTGACTAACATTAACAGTGGGGTTAGTTTATGTTGATAATTTAAACATTTTATAGTTTATTTTACAAAACATTATTTAAAATAGGTACAAAAAACCATTTGTGTTCAGGTATACAGTTTGAGAAAAACTTACTTAGATTTAAATGAATACAATAGGTTTATAATATAATAACAATTACTTTAGGACAGTTTTAATATTGAATAATTATAGTGATTACACATTAGTATTATACATAAGTTTAATTTGATAAGAAATTATCAACACCAATCAATAGGGCTGGACAGTATTGACCTATAGTCTATTCACAATGAGATCATTACTCGGCGGCCAAGTTGTGCGCATGGGCGTGGCTTTGTTATGTGGCAGCGTCTGATGCGTTGCCGTAGTGGGGACAGCGTCTGACCGCCGCCGGACGAAAACTGGTCGCCGTCGAGTAATGATCTCATTGTGAATAGACTATAGAAAATATTATATCAGACTAAACTACTGAAATTTTTCTTTATTAACAAGCAGTAGGAAGCTAATTGTTTTTATCTCAAGCCATGATAACAAATATTGCACACTTGGTTATTTATAAGAGGAGTGTTTATTTTTATCTAATACATTGAAGGTACACTGGAACATAGTTGAACAAATTAAATGTTATATAATATGATGGTTTAAACTTTAGTAATGATATAAATGTATAGTGACACAGATAGACTACGCAGGGTGTATACAAGCATGTAGATCAACATTAAGGTATTGTTTCAAATAAAAAATGTCAGTAGTTGATGGGAGTTATAGTTTGTTTATTATTAACATTAACCGAATGAGAACATAATTCAAAAGTGAGGCAGTTAAAGAGATAATTTGGACGATCTTATTTACAGCATAATAAATAAAGAAGAAACCCAACCTATACACTAAGCATTGACAAACAATCAACCATTTGATTGATGTAAAAATCCCGTTTAACAAATGCTAAAGTGCACAAAACATATAGATATTTTTTATTAATTCATCAGGGAAATATTTAAAGAAAATGTTTGTAGGGCTGAACAAATATCAGACATATTAACAAACCAGCTAAAGTGGTTTGGATAGTTTCTCAAAACATTGATTAGAAAATTATGTTGGAAAGAATAGTCTTGGTTTGAATAGATCATTAAATTATTAATTAAGAGGATTAGTTAAAAAACATAAGCAACACATCATATAGAATAACATATTTCATATTTATTCTATTGTTATTGATAAATGTTAAGTCTCATGATCATGTATTTCTATAGATAATAGGAAAATAAAGTCGCTAAAAGGTGCTTTTCATACATTGTGACTGTTGTTACTGCATTAAAGTATTGTCTATGAATAAATAACTTATTTCTTGTAACCATAGTACTTACACTTTTAAAACACAAATTACCTTTCATGGTTATATTATAGTGATATATTAATCTACAATATAATTCTCATTCAACAACTATGAAAACCTATAGTTCAGTCTTGATTACTCAAATCGCAAAAAGCACCTATAAAAACTAATTTGATATATATTTTTAATTTTAAATACCACATATATAACGCCAGTAATGACCGTAGTCTACAAGCGTAGGGAGTCAATACATGTTATACTTTAACTTTCCTCATGGATAATTCTCCCCTAAATATGGATGAAAAAAGGGGACATTTTTGTATTTACCAAACATAGAAAAAAAGTTCGCAAGGTTTTTGTATTATTGTAGCTTAACTATATATTTAATTAAAATTTTTCAAAACTACTTTAAAAATGGTTTGTTAAAATCAAATAATACAATCAAGTATAAAATTAGTTATTTTAATTAATTTATAACATGGTTTAATACTTGACAAATATCTTAAGTATTTGTTAATAATCAATACATAAATAAATCTAAGTATAGTATATAATAAATTATGTATGGCCTTAAGACGCTGCAATATATTTTTATAAGCTATAAAATAAAAAAATAATAGTTATAATAGCTTTGTTTGAACTATGAATTTGTTAAAAACTAACTGGCAATTACTATTTTTTTGTAATTGAACTAGCAATAATGAAATTGTGTAATTGTATTTGGTTTAAATGTTGATGTCAACAAAAAGATGCAATCACGTTTAAAATTATTAAGACAAAGAACAGAACAAAGGAAACAATATTGCAAGAGTTGATAAATTTAAGAGTAAAAATATAATTTGTCAATTTATCTATTATGCGGTTAATAAACATTAATTACCTGGTTCTACTGCTTCGGAATTATCCGGTCTGTTCCTCAGATGAGGTGGAACGTACTTGCTTGGAGCCGAACTGGGCTGTGAGTTGCCCTGCAAGTCCAGACCAGCAAACTGGAAAAATAAACCAATAAAACTATAAGAACCATCATACATCATACATTTAAAACGGTCAATAATAATCAGTGGATGTAAATTAGCGGCACTATTTTAAGACGGCGGTAACCTAGACAATGAAAATTCGCACGTATCTTAACCTAGTTGATGGTCCGTTGATGAACATTGAAATAAACAAATTGAATTCTTACCTGCTGCTCTAGACCTGATCCATTTTGATTGGGTACATTACTCATATTATTACAAATCGGCGACGATGAATACGTTGCTGCACTTGCGAGTGTAATTCAACAAAACGAACGTACAAAAATTAAATCGCTGTACTGAAAAGTATTATGGCAAATGCCAATAATGGCCGACTAGATTGAAAGGAGACAGACAGCTGATAACCTTGAATGCGACGTTACCATCCCGTCGGTTATAACCAAAATAAATTTTCTGTTTTTTCGAATTTCATAAGTATTTTAATTTTTCTATTCCCATAAATAAGCCATTTGTCATACAACTTAAATTTAAATTTGTGAAAATGAAGGATTTAAATAAAAATAGTTCTAAATTCAATAGCTTTTTCTAAACGAACAAAAGTTGGTGGCACTGCGTGCATAGGCACGCATTACGTCCGTGTGCGTCCGCACTGATTACAATGTTTTTTTGATTTCACGAGTCTTTCCTACGTGAAACAGTTCCTCGAGTAGTCATCTTGTAAAACGTAAGTACAATTTTTTATCCTCATTTATCTAACCAATCCAGTTTTACAGACAGACATCCGTCTTTGGTTAGGCTTAAGTTCGTATTGCAATCGATTATTATATCGATATCCCCAACGTTAAAACACATCAACCGGTGTTCGAATCTGGTGTAAAGTGTTACCTTCCCCAAGTTTTTAGCGTATACAGTTGGGATATTGAGTGGCTCGCGTCTTTTTTTAAATAATTGACGTAAGTTAATCGATGCTGTTCATTACGTGGTTGTACTTTTTCATTTCGTTTTCGTACCTGAACCGGTTGTCTGGACTGAATTCTACTCTTGGTTTTCTGACGACTGATTTGATTAAAATGTTACGTTTGTGTTTTTAGGTATCATAATGGGTAGGGTTATTCGTGCTCAGAGAAAAGGTGCGGGAAGCGTTTTCCGTTCCCACACTAAACACCGCAAAGGCGCTCCCAAACTCAGGAACTTGGACTACTCGGAAAAATATGGTTACATCAAAGGAGTCGTTAAGGTAAAAAACATTGAATTTATTGCTTTTTTCTTTATGAAAATACTATTTTAAATATAAATATATTTATTTACCTATATTCATGTTGTTGATATACCTTAATTTTAGAAGTACAATTTAATTTTCATCTGTTAAGTGTATAGTTATTAATTGTATACCTACTAGGCATCTAACTTTGAAAGATAATATTTGAGTTGAAAACAACTAATAGATTAATCTTAACTTAATTTTAATTTGCACCATGTTTTTTAATTATTATTAATGTATAATCTATAGTTAATTATTTTTGTGTTGTAGGACATTATTCACGATCCTGGTCGTGGAGCTCCTTTAGCGGTTGTTCACTTTAGAGACCCATACAAATATAAGACAAGAAAAGAGTTATTCATTGCACCCGAAGGTGTATACACAGGACAATTTTTGTACTGTGGAAAGAAAGGTATGATGTAATAAAATAAATAAATAAATTGTACAATTATTACTTAAACAATATTTTTTAATTTTTTTGTTTATTTTTTAGCTAAATTGAACATTGGTAATGTTATGCCTATTGGTGTAATGCCTGAAGGTACTATTATCTGTAATTTGGAAGAAAAAACTGGTGACCGTGGCCGTTTAGCTCGTGCTTCTGGTAATTATGCTACCGTTGTTGCCCACAACCCAGACTCCAAAAGGACAAGGGTAAAGTTACCGTCTGGTGCCAAAAAAGTTATTCCATCCAACAACCGTGCTATGATTGGTATGTATTGTTACTGAATTTATTCATTATACACTATATTTTTATTGACTTATTCAACAGGGTTTAAGTTGTAATAAAAATAATATTTGACATTTTTAACAAATAAATGCTTGCTCGATCACTACTTTCACAATCTATTATTCTTTTATATATGTTTTTACAATGCAATATAATCATGTATTATATTACAGAAGATATTAGATTAAACAGTATTTTTATTTTTATTGAATTCTGATTTAGTATTATATTGTCAAAGCATATTAAAATCTATGATGTTTATAGACATTTGAAACCTGACAATATTCAGTGAAGTCAATATTTGATACTGAGATTTTTTGTTATGAATTTATCAGGTTTGAATCGATGATGATGAAATTAATAGACATTTGAAACCTGATTTTTTAGTGAAGTCACATTGTAACTGAGATTCAATCTATTATGATAAATGTATCACAATTGACTGATAATTTATTTTATTTATAATTTATAATTCTAGATAACTTAAGATTAAGTACCTATTACTAAGTGCATAATTTATTTTTTAAAGGACTGGTTTCTGGAGGTGGACGTATTGACAAGCCTATGTTGAAGGCTGGGCGTGCATACCACAAATACAAGGCTAAGCGTAATTGCTGGCCTAAGGTACGTGGTGTTGCTATGAACCCTGTTGAGCATCCTCATGGAGGTGGTAATCATCAACATATTGGTAAAGCATCCACAGTCAAGAGAGGAACCAGTGCAGGAAGAAAGGTAAATAACATAATTTTTTTATTATTATTATTATAATTACTAATAATTCTATTATTACGTTTTAGGTTGGTCTCATTGCCGCCAGGAGAACTGGTAGAATTCGTGGAGGTAAAGTGGTCACCAAGAAGGGTGATGATTAATCTGTTTATTGTCGTCTTTGTATTTAATTTTACAAATAAAAAAAAAAAACAAAATCAACAAAGTCTTATTATTTATCTTTCTTTTAGTCAATTTAATAACAGATATTCATATTTCTTGATGACAAAAGATACAATTAGTTCTTGATAATATCATAATTTTACAAATGGACCTATTTAAATGTAAAAAATTGTCTTTAACTTATAAGTTTTAATATGAGTTAAATAAATATAATATTCGATCCAAATAGTTAAACTGATGTTAGATATAATAATATATACTTTATTTCTATGTAGTGCTAGACTTATTAGTTTTTTCTCTGAAATGTACTAAAATATGTGTTTTATAGTTATGAATATTTTAAACACAGCAAAAATTATTTTTGTTAGATAATGGTTTTTATATGTTTTAAATTGTTAAATATTCTACATTTATCTATTTATATTTACTAATATACAAATTATCTTACAATATTGATAATTTGAATGCATAATTACGACCGCATTAATTTGCCAATAGTTAATATTAATTCAATTTTTGTTAGGTTCTTCAACAGGTACGGTCATATTGGCAGGTTTTAATATACAATACTAACTTCTGGCTACTCATCAACTGTTTGATAGAGATATATTATCCTAAGATTGTGTATTTGTTTTATCTTTAAGAGCATAGGATTTCGCGTCACAGAAATCCACGATGACTTGAGTTTATTGTATGTAGTAATTAACTACATGTAGTACTTCTTTATCTATGGTAGTAAATATTAATCTACCTATGTATAATGAAATATACATAATACATACGGGTCTCAATACGCATCAATATTTAAATAGGTAGGTAGTTATAGTTCATCAAAGCTTTGTGGTTCTTATCATTTTTGTGTTCCAATAAAAATTAAAACCATGGCAACAATTATTAAACAACTTCGATGGTATTTATAAAATTATTTGTTTTATCAATAACACTAAATTATCTCAGTAAATAATTGTCCTTTTAAGTGTACTTTTGTTAAATAATATCAAACTAAAATGGATTACATTGATTTAAAAAAATTAAGTGAAATGCTGGAACCACCAACTGCAAATTCTTCGGATAGCGAAGATGATCTTCCGAAATCATCTTTAGTGCAACTGTGTAAGTCTATTAAACTACCTACTTGGGTAATTATTTTATTACCACGTAATATGACTTCGTATATTGCCATATTGGAGAACAAAATATTATTTTCTTATGTAATATGAAGTAAGATATCAGTTCGTGATGAATATGTAGGTAGGTAAAGGTTGCATTATCTTTTAATCCCGAAAACAAAAACTCAGGTGGTCCCAAAATAACGATCAGATCAGCTCACTGACTACTGAGGTTAATAATTTGAATACATTTTTGCCCGACTAGGAGCTAAGGTGATACTTCCCATGGCTAAATAACAATTTTAAATTTAACCATGATACTTCCTAGTATTTGGTGTTTTTTACTAACTAAAACAAGGTTATATTTTTATTAATAGGATTAGGTTAAAGAAGGGAATCAAAATACGTTCGTATTTTTAGCCATGATAATAATTGTAATATGTCCATCTTTATTGTCCAAAAGCAATAAGCGTTGATAGTCGCTAGTTTAGTAGTCAGATATAGTTGCGTTAAAAATATGTCAAAATTGCAATGAAAATATGTTAAAACCGTAATAAAAATACATTAAAGTTACATAAAAAATTATAGAAAATAAGTAATATATATAATTGTTAATTACTTACTTAAAGAACATGATGGACATTAAAATATTATAATATTATAAAATAGTATTAAAAAAAAGTGGATGTGGCTCTGCCGTACAGTAGGTTACAAGTGGGTCACTGTAATAGATGTTGTTGAATTTGAATTCAATGATATAATATCATTGTATAAGAAAAACGGTCAGTCGGCCTATGATATTACAAAGTATATTTGATGAAATTAATAAAGTAATTTATATATAACCTATTTACGTGGAACCTTGTTTCGAATTTTCAATCCTTAGCTATAAAAGTTGAACATTTTATACATTTTTAACTACAAAATAACTATTAAATTTGAAATTGATAAATTTGAACTTTAAATGATCATGAAAAAAAAATTGTGCCTATGTATTTTTAATATTTTTCAACTGCTATTGAAACAATATATCAGGCGCCTTGCATTAAATTTTCACGTTTTTTTACCCAACAAATAAAATTTAATTGATATTTGTAGAATCATACATTTTTTTCTTCATAATACGATATGTAATTGAATCATTTTGGAACAAAGATTATTTATTACCCACTTACAGCAAGCGTTTATACGTTATTATACGATTTTATACGTTATTATTAATTATTTCCTTCGTCGTGAACAATTGTAGCCACAGTACTGCTTATCGGCTAAAAACTACGACTAAAATAGTAAATAATAGACAATAATACACCCGAAGGTCGAAGTGAGTTATTTATGTCACTGGCCGTTTACTGCCGACAATCGTCATTTGATATAAGATAATAAATATGGTTTATAAAATATATTATTTTTCGGTATTAATAATTTATTAGTTTATTAGTTATTACAGTGTGTACTGTGTAGTCGTGAAGACGTATTATAGTGACTTGTGTGTAACCGAGCCGATCGAGGAAATCGTTGTCTGTTTTTGTTTATGTACACTATTAGAATAACCTAAGTACTTTTTTATTTTATATTGGTTATAACTTGACTAATAATTAAATAAAAATAAAAATATGATTAGCCAGTTCTTTAAACCTACTCCGAAATCCACAAGGACATTGAACGATGATGATAGTACAATAGATCAACCACAAACGAAAATGTTAAAATGAAATATTACCTCAACTTCTAACGAGTCTTCTAACTTAAATGTGCTTGATATTAGCTTAAATAGTGATGAATAACCTATTCAGCCGATTATCAATTTTCCACGTCGTAAAATTTATGAAAAACAACGTAGTTTTCAAAGTTCATGGTACAAAGTTTATCCTTGGATTGAATATTCTGTTCAATTGGATGCAATTTTCTGTTTTTTTTTGTCGTCATTTTACTAGTTCTATATCTCGTGAAAAGCATCAAGATGTTTTAATAGCCACAGGATATAATAATTGGAAAAATATTTCGGGGATGACAAAAAAACATAACGCGGCAGATTCGCATAAAACATCATTAGCCAAATATCAAGGTTATATATCATCAAAAAGTGTAGGAGATGTTACGACTCAAATGAATAGTCATGTCGAAGAGAATTTAAATAAAAATCGAGAAGTATTAAAAAGTGTAATTCGTTCAGTTTTGTATTGCGCACGACAGGATATAGGTTTACGTGGTCACAATAATGTAATCGAATATTCAAATGAAGACGAACACGGCGTGAAAACTACAAAAAATCAAGGCGATTTTAAAGAACTATTAGATTTACTATGTTTGGAAAATGAAAAGTTTAATACAAATTTAAAGTCTCTACCTTAAAAATGCTAAATATACTTCAAATAAAATCCAAAATGATATTTTATTTGCGTCTTCAAATGTAATTTTACAAACTATTATTAGAGAAGTGAATGAAGGTATTTCGGTTTATAGTTTAATTGAGGATGAAGCTCGTGATGCGTCAACATTTGAACAAATGTCATTATGTATTAGAGTTATACCAAAAACCAAAATCGATGTTCTCGAAAACAGATTTTGCGTAAAAATTCCCGTTTTTCCTTAATTTTTCTTTTGTTTTTCACGTCGTTTTTGAAAAATACTGAGAAATACTTTTGACACCCCAAATTACCAACCAGATTCACTTTCCTATAAGAGAAGTTACTGTTGAAGAAAATCAAAGCATTTTTACTGTCCTAAAAGGTGATGACAGACACAAAAATAAAAAATAAAAAAAAAACACACATTATTATTAAATCAATATATTCATCGCTTCGCTCAGAATCTAAAATGAAAAATATATTATTTTTCTGAATTAAAATGTATAATTATATACATTTTTAAAGAGATCGTCTGTTACTCAATGTATGTTTATATAATGAAAAGGTACGTTCAACATCTACACTTGTTATCAGTGCATTTTTAAAATAATTTAAACAACTTGGCGTTATATCTAAATAAACATTTTGATTTCCTGCCATAACCTCTAACAAAACAAAGACCGACAATTTAAAATCAGAAAAATACAATTTAAGACTTTTGTAGCGACTTTCATAGACCATTAAAAATTAAAATAATTTTTAAATTTTCTTAGTATTTTGGGGTGTAAGGCTAAAGCCCACTCAGCCCCCTGGCTACGCCACTGATTATTACAACGCTTCTCTACTATTAGGAAAAACCATAATGTGAACATTTACATCATTACATCACCTATATTTATTAAAAAATTACCTATTTTGTGTATTTTGTCTTGTGAAGTATACAAAAATTGCAAAAATTGCAATATAAAATTAAATGGGAAGACAGTAATTAGTCCGATTCGTGTACATCTTTAATTTACCTAATATCAATAAAAATTTGCAATATCAATTAAACCAAATCTTTAGTTATATGTTACATTTTATTTACGGTTTATAATTTAAATAGGTAGGTCAAAAACAGGAAAAGACACAACAATCTTGACAACTGAATCTATAAAAAAAAATGAAGAAAAAAATCAAAAAAAAATCGAGGTATTACAGTCGGAAGAAGAGAAAGCTAAGAATATATGGCAAGATGAAGAGATCGTAGCTGCTCCAGAAGCTATTGACGTTGTATCAGACACTAGAGTTAGACCTGAATATGATGTAAAGTATCAACAATTCGTGGGAACAGAAGATGCGTTTCTACAAGTAAATTAAAAAAATTATACTTAACACGTATTATGTAGATACATATTAATGTATTATAATATAATGAATTGATGATACTTCTATAATAATGACAATATCGTCAATATTTAATGTTTTCTTATTATAATACATTTTAGAAATTATAATGATTTAATGATAATAATAGCAATAAAAACATAAAATGCTTTAGGAAAAAATAAATCTAAAACTAACATTTTATTTTATTTTGATAGGTGTATTAAGAATCAGATTTATATAAAACCAATTTATGTACAGAAATAAAATTTCTATTTTAATAAGTAAAAAAATATCCTTATTTTATATTAGATATTATTGTCGATGATTAGGTAACGAATTAAATATTATAACATAATATGATTGGGTATGTCGATCTGAATAAGCGTAATATAAAAACAATGAATCATAAAATAATTATATGATTCACCAAGCATGCTCACCCCTTTTCATCTTTAATAATGCAGTTATTCAAAATCTGGTTTTTTGAATTTTTAAATATACTTTAAGACCATATTTTTAAATTCATGAGATTTTTTGTAGTTATTACTTAAGAGGACGTCACACCCGCATGTGTTGTCTTCGACTTACAAATATACAACATAGCCATAACTGTTTTGCGTGGGACAACTTTTATCTTTCTGTTTTTGTAGTAGTGGATCCAAAATTTCCGAACATATAGGGTAGAAAATTATCTATGCAACAGCATGTCTATATGTTAGATAACATAATATATACAATAAAAGTTATCTGCTTCTAAACATTGGTTTTTTTTTCATTTGTTTACAAAAAGTGATTGGATAGTGCTATTAATAAAAAAAAAGCACAGGCCAAGTTCTTCTTTACGTGTTGTGAACATTTTGTAGTCCTTCAACAAATATGGTGAGAGAAAAGTTGTCCCGCTCAAAACAGTTTTTGCTATGTTGTACATTTGTAAGACGGAGACAACACATGCGGGTGTGACATCATTTTAAGGATTATCCTGTGGAAATACAAACTTCAGTTTTTCATATGAGACACCCCTGTTTTGAACCCCTGTTCAACTATAAATGATACAGAAGATAATTTCTCTGAAATTTTTGACGTATCAAAATCAAAATTTGTACGAGTAGTTTTTGAGTTATCTAATTTTGTGTTTTAAGGATAAAATGTCCATGGTAATGGGCTTATAAGATATAGTGGCTATCGGCTATGGTGATTTTCCATTGTAGTCATTAATATTGATTTATCGATATTAATAATTTGTAAAAATGACCCAATGTAATAAATACTAGGTATATCCAATTTTATGTCAATGTTATATTTATGTAAAACCATTTTTAAGTTTTTTACATCAACATTTTCAAAACAATTATCCAATACAGTAAAAAAAAGGGGGATACTTCTTGTAGGTAATACAAACAAATTGGAAATATTTTAAAATATGGTCTTTGAGTAAATTTAAAAATTCCAATAATCAACATTTTAATAAATTCATTATTAAAGGAAAACATGATGGGGGTGAGCATAGTTGGTGAATCCGTGAATTACCCTGTTTACCTAATAGCTTTGACATATTAATATTTAGTATTATAAGTTTGCATGTTTTTTTATTGGTTTAGTTTTATCAGTATAAAATATAAATAATAATAGATTTCGATTAATTGTGTTGATACCTACTTCAATTAAATCTAATTATTAATTTACCGTTTTCAATTAAAGTTATGAATGGCTTAATCGGATGAATATTTCTCTTCAAAAGACAATTAAAATTGTCTTGTACTATATATATCATACATTTATACGAATATAAAACAAGTGGAATTAAATTATATTATTTTTAAGTTTACAAAAATGTATTAAAAATAATAGATTCTCCATTCACTTTAATATTCAGTACAAAGTATTTCGTATTCGGATTCCTGGTTAAAATAACTTTGGTTAAATTTGATATTTATGTAGACTTTCATGGCTTTACACCGTTGTAGGTAACTTCAAGTTTCGTAACTGAAATATTAATTTAAAAAATAAGAATGTGTATTTAATTATGTTATTATTTTACTAAACTGTTTCTCTGTAACGATAAAGTAAAAATAACAAAATTAAATAATGTAATAATAAATAATTTGTTTATTTAAAGTTTATACTATAATCATATTTATCATAATATGGTTATTGCATATTATTATTATGTCTAACAATGTAAAGTTACTAATTATTATAGTCCACAACTATGTGTCTGTGTTGTTTACAGTGTATGGAATTTGGATATACGAGTATGGTTGGTATATTATTGAAGTTATCTTTATCACGGCATTATATTTTTATCATCTATATATTATACAAGATTACAGTGGTCAATAGCTAAACATAAAATTAAGTTTAATTTCATTAAAATGTTGGACTCAATGAGTTAACTTCATTGATTTATTGGAAGGAGACCATATTGTGATTATTATATTATATAATTATTATTACAGTGAAATTGAATGCAACATTTTTGTCACGTCTTTTTTGACCGACCTTATCTTTAACGTGTAGAGCTATTCTTTTTTTTTGGTTTCTCTTTATTATTATCTTGATATTCTAAATTCTTCCATAGTCATAAAGTGTCTTCACAAAAAATTATTCGACTTTGTTTCCACGCTATTTATATACTCGTATATGATTTATATACTACGAATGTATAATATAATATATACATTTATGTAGGTATTTATAATTATGTTATGTTTATAGGTATTTTAAACATTTTTACAACAGGTTCAATATTATGTGTATTACGAACCACCAGTGAAACTGGGGTTTTAACTATCTATTACAATTGTAGTTAAAATAATGAGAGTTATTTATTAATTTATCTAAGTTTTAAATGGGGTAGGCGGTAGGCCCAATTATTATTCCACAAATGAGATAATAATAACAATCGTTCATAAATAATAAAACTAAAAGGTTAGGAGATCAGGATAGCTTACTCTGCGAGCGTGCTAATTTGCCCGCTTCTAAGTGTATTTTAATACAACGCAATAAACTATAATTTCAAATACAATTTAAACAGAATATTATGGAAACCCTAATATTTTGGTAGTAAATTTGGGCTAGTATAAATCTATATTAAATACTTATACAATAAGTAATTATATTAATACCAATAATCGTAATTCGGGGGACGGAGTGGCCGAGCGGACTAAGGCGTCGGCTGCGACGCAGCCGACCCGAGTTCGATACCTCGGTCGCAGGCGGCATTTTTCTTCTTGCAAGTCACGGTGTCCGGAGAACAAGTGCAGCCATCCCCCACCCGGACATGGCAGATACCTACGGGTGCCCAAATTGAAAATCCTGCCAAAACAAACACAGACGTGTAAACAAATCTACAGTACCCTCCCCTACAGTACCACAGGCTAATAACCTAGTAGTTGAAGCCTTAACCCTAATAATAAAAAAAAAATTCGTAATTCGTAACTATGTACCTATACAGTAACTACGGACAGTAAATAAATATCTAAATACTACCTGATCCCGTAAACTTCGTTGCCCATTAAATGCACCAACTATATATGATTCAAACTTTGTTCAATTCGTTATTTAATATTCGGCGCAGTATGGTGTTCAAAACTTAAAAATTTTCATCGACCATCTTGATTCTCAAAAATCAAAATACTTGTGCAAGCACCACTTTATAAAATGTGAATTTTGGAAGATGCTCTTAGTGCACACTTACATGGCAGTACAAAGGTAGTTTCATGAAAATTGCAAGCCTAAAACTATTATTATTTAGGCTCTACGTTGATCAGTCAGTGAGTCAGTCAGGACACGTTCTATTATATTATATTATAGTCATCCCGACCGGCAGGCAAATGTAAACTTACTGAGCCCGTGGTTACCTTTTTTGGTGTAAACTCGGCCCGGAAATTTTAGGTAGTAAAATAGATAGATTGTAAAATCAGCCCGATAATTTTGGCCAGTAAAATATAATAAGCAGGACATAATTTAATCTGCAAATACATTTTACTTATATTTTTTATTACTGAGACATATTACTTAATTTTTTTCACAATTTTACATTTATGTAACGAATTTCATTGAAATAATGAGAATCACCTCCTCATGTGTCTTCTGGGTAATGCTAAATGGCTCATATTAAATCATTTTTACCTGTAAAAACCCCGGCCGAGTTTACATCTAAATAATTTTTACCTGAAAAAGACACGGGCCGAGTGTACAACATAGACTAATATTCAACAATCAATATTCCCGGCGAAAAACTTATGCGAAAAGTATAAATTTAATCACAAACGACGTTATTCTAGTGTCTTGAAAATAATTTAATTTCGTTAAAAATTGATAAATTATAGTTAAATAAAATGTACTCAAACCAAATAAACCAAATTATTCGTAAATTCTATGTTGATAAATGAATATCTTTGGCGTTCTATAATATTTTGAATTTTAAATTCCACTCATACATTTTACTACACAAATTAATTTACAAATTACAACGCATATTAATGATATTAATACGAACTCAATTTTAAATGTCACGTTGCAATAAATATTTTTGCCTGATAATACAATTTCATATTTTGCTTATCTTACAAAAATCATTCAATATTAAAATAACGTTTAAAATGTTTTCTAGATGGGTCCAAAGACTCCACTGACTTCCAGCTGTGAAGCGATGGTGGTTGAAGTGAAAATGCCAGGAGACCGTATGCCAGGCATTTGTACAGATATAACAGAAGACGCTGTTGATATCCGTAGTCCTAAATATAGATTGCACGTGCCTTTTCCACATAATGTGCACAAACAAATGTCGAAGGCTTCGTGGAATTCCTCGACCAATACTCTTACAATAACTGTATTCCTAAAACGTGAATACGATGATATAAATTTCTGATATGTAAGGATAAAAATATTATATGTAGGTTCTTATTTATCAATAAATTATTCAATACTATTTCTCTATCGAAATATTCTGTTTTATTTTGAATAAATCATATTTCATTTTAGATTCTGAGCGGAGCGAGGGAGCTAGTGGTTTTACGATGGTGTTTATTTTTGTTTTGTTAATTTTTTGTATACAAAATTTCTACCAGAAGGAGTGCTTCGATTTCAACATATAGTACCTTATCTTTTAGCAAATTGGATCAAGATGGTACTTTAGAGAAGTCATTTTTCAATTTTCTCAATAGTTATTTAATGTAACATTGTAACGGGAAAAACTACTGACAAGTTACGAAAAACCGCTTAAAATGGGATTTTTATTTTTAACGCTTTGTATATCGCTAGAGCAACGATTAAAAATTATAATATTATAATATTATTATTATTTTTTTATTATTCGTTGCTACGGTGATGAACAAAGCGTTAGAAATAAAAATCCCATTTTAAGCGGTTTTCGTAATTTGTTAGTAGTTTTTCCCGTTACATTAAATAACTATTGAGAAAATCGAAAAATTACTTCTCTTAAGTACCATCTTGATCCAATTTACTAAAAGATAAGGTACTATATGTTGAAATCAAAGCACTCCTTCTGGTAGAAATTTTGTATACAGGATATATATATATATAAAAATAAACACCATTGTAAAACCATTAGCTTCCTCGCTCCGCACAGAATCTAATAATTTATTAATTAAATAATAACATTGATGAATAACATGATTTAACAATTTATAATAATATGTCTTTATTCTATTTAAATGTAATAACTAATTAGGTACATAAGTACATTATAATATTGTACAAATAAACGAAACTACCGGAATTTGGGATATGGGCTCATGAGTCAGAAATACAACGATCAGTATATTGGTGTAACCTTACAGTTTGTAAATTACTAGCTCGTTGTTCGTCTAGAACTCTAGACGCTTATTTGAGTTCTTGATTTTTCACGTAGACTGACAAAATCATATAGTTAGGTATCATAATATATTGACAAATTTCCATGTTCTAAAATTAAATATAATGTTAGGTTACTTTTGTTATTTGTATTTTTGTGTTTCACAACTTTCTAGTCAATAGTCATTCTAGATATTATATATTTATACTAGCTGATCCGGTGCACTTCGTTGCCCGTTAAATGTATCAACTCTATATGACTCAAACTTTGTTCAATTCGTTATTTAATATTTGGTGTATGGTGTTCAAAATTTATCTTAACTTTTGCGTTGCCCGGAATAAAAATTATGATTCGCAGCAGTATATTATCAGGTAGGCAATCTACCTACGGTAGATC
Organism: Metopolophium dirhodum; assembly: GCF_019925205.1. Taxonomy (NCBI): domain Eukaryota; kingdom Metazoa; phylum Arthropoda; class Insecta; order Hemiptera; family Aphididae; genus Metopolophium; species Metopolophium dirhodum. The sequence goes on from NC_083561.1 coordinate 12,877,448, forward strand.
GCGGACCCCGTGCTGTTTGTACATAAGTGTATGATTTAACTCTAAAGTATCAAAGTTATACCATGTTTGTCGTTTTTACTTAATTCCACCTACGGTGGATTAATATAATCAATTTATACAAAAACCTATTCTAACCTGGCCGTACTAAAATCCAATGAATAAAAAAAAAAAAATTTAACCCTTTGTAAATAATCTATCTTCTTCCCAGAGATCTAATGTACCCATAAACATTCATTTATATATATATATATATATATTTACAAAAAATAATAATACAAAATATTAACAAACTGCCCGATTAACCAATAGCAACCACTATATAATACACAATTATTAATTTAATCTGCAACAATAATCTACATTTTTTATCATTTAACTTATTTTTATCTGGATAGATGTCGCCACTGTTGTATGTTTGACATCCAGATTTCCTGCTTTTATGGTGGATTTTCTTAAAATTTTCCTTCATAAGAATCTTCTCCGTAATAAAAAAAATCAAGAAGATCTGATAAGTAGTTCCAGAGTTTAGCCTGTAGGGAGATTTTCATTTCACATTTATATACCTAGTTAGATAAATGTATACTAATATCTGTGTTAATATATATGAGTACAATTCTTATTAGCATTTGAAATTTAAATGTTGACAAAATTTGATAAAATCATGAAAATGTTCAAACTATTTTGTAGTAAAAATGTATAAAATTTTTAATTTTTATAGCTAAGCTTAAGAAAGTGGTTTATACCGTAACCAAAATATTATTTTAAAGATATTCAAATATTATTTTTATATTTAAACAAAGAATAACAATCTTAGTTATTTTTTTGTAATTAAAAATTGTTATTTGTGGGTACTAGTAATTTTAAACGTGGGTATATTATTATATTTTATACACACAATGTATTTTTAAATGTAATATTTTCTGAAAAAATGTATTAAACCTACTGTATTACTATAATAGTAAAATCAATTACTTTGATAGCAATAAAAACATGGCATAAAATATATTTAGTAAAACTATAGTCTTCGCTCAGAATAGTATTTCGCATGCAATGATTTATCATTGAATTCAAATCTAACACTTCGATTACAGTGACTTACTCAATGACAAGGCACATTCGACACTTACTGTATAGCAGAGAGGTTAACTTCTTTGTACGTTCATCCTTTTTTTATGAATTTGATTAATAAAAATATGAAATTACAATTACGCGGCGTCCTGAGTATGTTACTTCACTACACCACTGTGACGGGTGCATTAATCCAATATCTTATAAAGTGATAACTATATTTTTTTATCGTATTTCGATATTAAAACTATGACATTTCTATGTGCAAACCAAAAAAGGTAGATAAGTGGATGTCGCTCTGCTGTACAGTAGGTAAAAAAGGGTCACTGTAGTAATGGATGGTGTTAAATTTGAATTCAATGATATAATATCATTGCATAAAAAAAATGATTCAGAGCAAAAATGGTCAGTCGGCCTATGATATTATTAAGTATATTTAATGATATTAAGGTGAATAAAGTAATTTATATATAATCTATTCACGTGGAATCTTGTTTTAAATTTTCAATCCTTAGCTACAAAAGTTGAACATTTTATAAATTTTAAACTACAAAATAATTATTAAATTTGAAATTTGAAAAAATTTGTTAAAATTCGAACTTTAAATCCTTATAAAAAAAATGTTGCCTATGTATTTTTAATATTTTTCAACTGCTATTGTAACAATATATCAGGAGCCTGGAATTAAATTTTCACGCTTTTTTACCGAACAAATAAAATTGTATTGATATTTATAGAAAAAAAAACTAAAAAAATTGAAAACTGGCAATGTCCGTAAACAGCTCAAAAAGAGTCAAATTATTTACAAAATTTTATTGTGTATAAAAAATGCTAATATAAATATTGAGTGATATTTTCAAGTATCTACAGTCATTCGTTTTTTAATTAAAACAAAATAAGAAAATAGTTACATGATAAATCGAGTGAATATCAAATGTAAAAATATGAATTACAAACACTCATAAAAATTTAATTTGACTTTCTTGTAGATATTTTTTTTTGATAAAGATGGAAAAACTTATTTGGAATCTTGTGTTACATTTTAAAATCTTAGATTTAAAAAGAAAATTTTGTGGTGATGACAGACACAAAAAAAAAACACACATCATTGTAAAATTAATACATCCATCGTTCCACTCAGAATCTAAAATACTATTAAAATCTTAAAAAAAACAATTAGTCAGTATTAAATACTTCCAATTCATTTATGAAGCTATATCATACATTTATACCGTACACCTAAGTGTAAAAGTACAACGAAACGTGTATAGTATATAATACTAAATTATTAATACATAAATTAAATATGTCTTGACTAAAGAATACCATACAGATTCCTTATAATACTTTCAATATTATCGATTTTTTCTTGAATTTTTGATATATTTATCTCAATATTTTGAATACCTCTATCGCATTATCCAACCTTCTAACAAGATCATTTTTGAAAATTCATGATTAGACATTAAAATTTAAATGGATCGTGGATCAATTTTTAGTACCTAATAATTTTATTATTTATTAATATCTTATAATATATGATATAATATTGTTTCTGAATTTAGATAGGTAGGTGGTTAGTTTTTATACGTGTATGGATTTTGTGGACTTTAAAAAAATATGATTTATTTTACAGATACGCATGATTCTGTAACAGAATTGCTTATATATAGTTAAATAAAAAAAAATTTGATCTATTCGAGTACTTTATATTATATTATGTTATAAATTAATATTGCAAAGATTTAAATTTTCAAAAAACTCATTTTTACAGGTTGTTTTGGATAAATTGAAACTTTTCTCTCAAAGTCTTATTCTTATGAGATTATGGTTTTTAATTAATAAATATATTGTATTAATATCCTAATAGTGTCGACTAAGGTACTAACTAGATAGTCACCTATACAGTTTTCATATAAATTTTTGAAGTTTTATGTATTTTTCTACTAGGAAGAGCCATAAAAACTCCTAAGAAGTAAAATCTTAAATACGGCTTCTGTATTTTACTGATAATGGCAAACAAAACTTATGAAGCTTTTTAGGATTAGTTCGATAAACTTAAATAAAATATATATTTAGTGATAAAACTATAAAATGAAAAAAATGAGCTTTAAGTTTTCTTTCAATGTAATTTTAACGGCCTATTATAACCATTTATAATGTGTGTATGTATTAATGTATTATATGATATTAATATTAATATGATAGTAAATGTACAAGACTTTTATCAAGGACATTTAAATATTACTTATTATTTATATTGTGATAATGGTATGTTGAAATCATTGCACAGGATTATTCTATGTTATACTATTATAATCCTCAATAATATACGTGTAAACGAAACGTTATAACTATATGATCGACTTTATAACGTGTTATAAACCGAATAATAATAGTGGGTATAATAACTGTAATCTCCATAGAACAGTGGCCTTTGGTGATTTTATATATTGTAGGTATTTCCGTGAATCGTATAGACATCATATTATATTGCAGCATATAGGTAATATTAGTGAACTATTTAAAAAATTTACAATGGAAATCATTAAAAATGAATAATAATAATGTAGCATATTATATTAAGTAAATTGTATGTTTTACAACTGACTACAATTTATCATATTATTATATTATACTTACTCGTCTAGTTGAACTCGTTAAATTAGGGTAGGCGGGTAGTGAAAGGTGAGAATTGCTCAATAGCGCTAAAATTATGATTGAACTATAATAACCTTATCTATATACGATTATATAGATAATATCCACGGGTAATTTCTTAAGTATGTAACTGATACTGTCACTGTACTGCACTGCAGTATGCTTAGTATATTTTGTATTAGTGAGTGTATATAATTAATAATAATATAAACATTTGTATACAAATAATAAACTATTAAGTTAATATACGAAATATATAAATAATAGCAATAAATATTTAATTAATAATAAAATACTACCGGAAAAGTCCCTTTATTATATATAGCGTATCTTCGAATGAACCTATAGTCATTGATAATAGATATTTTAATTAAACTATTTAAGGATTAATCATTATACATTCGAAAAACGATTCTGAACGTAGCCGGTGTCATCCTGGATATTTCAGCCTGGTGGATTTCTAAGGATATTTTATAATTGACTTATGTATATTTCTATTATTAATTTATTTTTATATTACCTAGTAATATGGTAAGTTATAATAATTTTACCCAAACAATTACATATTATTATATTTTAGTATTGTTTATTTATTTCGTATGGCTGGTATACAAATCAACACAATTAAGGGCACAATATAAATCAAATATAAATCAAAACATAAGTATAAAATAAAATAAATATAAATAAAAATGTAAATAACTAAATAAATCATAAAAGTACAAGTACATAGTTATGGTTTACAGATGAAATCCATAGCCATAAGGCAATGTCTAGTTCTCGAATCCATTATATTATTGTTATCAACTTATAAGTAAATACTTAATACCATGTACCGTATAACAAATAATTTCTTTACTTTTTACCCTCTAAACTACCTACCAACTTGATCCTATTTTTCCAGAAGCCATACTCAAATTTGAAGATTGAAGCTTTTCAACACTCCTATAGGTGACTACCGACACATATTGTAAAACCAAAAAATGCGTTGCTCCATCACTCAGAGTATAAAATAAGAAGCTGAAATAAATGGCTGACCTACTAACTGACCTATAGCTTCGACTTAAATACCACTAAAATACATAGTAAGTTAATTAGTGTTAACATTTTAAAAGAAATGTGATACGGTACATGTGATATTATTATGTTTTCTTTATTGTATAAGAGTTCTGCAGTTCTTAGAAAAAAATGTATTAAAAATTTAAAAACCTAGGTTTTTTTTATTGTCAAAGAATAAAATTAAATTAAAATGTCAACAAGATTATAGGATCAAAGAAGTTTTCATATAAATTATGGGATAATTTTAGGATTCGTTGTATTACATGTAATATTTTTATTGAAAATTCATTAAAAAATTATTTGAAGTACACTGTTCTTATAGCTAGTATTATGACGTATATTTATTACTAATATATACATAATATTTGGTAAATAATATTTGGCTTCAACTACATAGGTTTTTAGCCTAAATTAACTTAATATTTGAAAAAAGAGTTATTAATATACATTACATCCTAATACCTAATACTAATATTGATACGTTCTTTACAACTACTAATGTAGGTACTTACGTATTAAATACTATCATTATTTTTTAATTTTATAATTATAACTTTTTTTATATATATAAATTTTTTTTTTAACTATTATATTATTATTATATTATTAACCTACACATTTTATTTTACTGACATCTAATTGCATATCAATGATAAAAAACAATATTTTTAACCTACCAATAGTCGTAATTTGCTATCTATTGTTTTTTTACGTTGGGACGCAATTTGGGTAGTTGTTAAATATGGTAGGGACGCAATTCGTGTAGTCGTTAAATATCTTTGGGACGCAATTCATGTGGAAAAGGGATTTCGGGACGCAATTCATGTGCAGCGCAAAAATCATATTTTCAGGGTATAGTTTATTATATTGGGCGTAGAAGTGGCACGGATATTTTTCAAATGCAAATAATTAGGAAGGACATTTATTCAAAATCGACGATACTGGTCTTGTAACGTCTTCAGGGTATATCGTTGTAGGTATATTGTATTATGTATAACGTTACAATATTGTGGTGTTTCATCTGCAACCAATCGGTAAGAGGGCACGTCGATTGTAAGCTGGGCCATCGTAGTCGTCATCGAACGTGTATGCCCTTGCGTACGTTGTCGGGCGTTAATATTCCGACAGGGACGCTTACATAAATATATATAAAACAATTCAATGTTTATATTTTTAAACATGTAAATATTGCAAACATAATAAATAGAATTTTACTTAAAAGTGTCATTGGCTCGGAAAAAAATTAATTAAAAATTCAAATGGTTGTCATAAAGAAATTGTATTTTTACACTTGAAATAATTTTAGAATGTAATTAAAAACGAGCAATGTGTCCCTTGAATTGTCTTCGAACAATGGACGTTAACAACTATTATAGATTTAAATTATGGGTGGTTTGGGAAATTGTCTGTCATTGATCATCGTTGCACAAAGACATGTCTGCTTGGAAAATATTGTAATAATTGTTTTTCCTCCCATAAAATTCGACGTTAACTTTCTGCCATGGTCGAATGGTTAATTTCAGAACGTCCAGCTGCTGCACCTCGTGAAAGTTTCTTTTCTGGAAAATCGAAATTACGCGAGTAATATAAATGTTTGCTTTGTGTCCGGCGTATATGTGCCCATGCGTGAAACGAGATTTGTCGGTATTTTCGTTATACATGGATAGGAAATTTCCGACGTCAATCCCCGACTACCATTTGCTCTGATAAAATTGTATCTGTGTAGTGTATAATGTTTAAACTATATAAAATGTATACACTATACATAGATACAAAATACATACATAGGTATATGTTGTATGTATAATAACGTCATTGTTAATGCCCGGCTGATTCTAGTATGCGTCATTAGCTATTACGAAATATGGTCGTAATAAACTGCACTGCTGCAGTGATATAATATATATAATATATATGATAAGGGATATACTGTTATATTTTTATAATATAATTTATAAACACTGCGCAGGTGGTATGAAGATTTCTTGCAATTTAGTATAGTACGTTCAATTGTTTCGTCTTATCTACATTGTGTACGATTTCAGTTAAAAAATATATTTGTACATTATTTTAAAAATAATATAGATATTATAAATTCTTGTCATTTGGAATTTTCTTTCTTGACTTAAAAATTAATTTAACCGTTTAAAATGAACACAATATGAGAAAATGGTATATTTATATTTTAATTACGATTTATGATAAAGAGTAATATAAGAGTTAAATTAAATGATATATTTAAATATTTTAGACTGATATCATATTATAATTATATAATAATTATAATAATAATAGTTCATTATAAATTATAATTAATCATAATAATTAATATTACATTTAGTTACACAGCCGTGCGAAATTGCGGAATTAACAAATGCATTTCCATTGGAGTTATTATTTATTTTTTGCGTATTTCATTTTCATTTGAAGTTGGTAATTATTGTTGATTTGATACTTGCAAAGAGGTATGAAGTATGAAGTGTTAAAAGTTGGTAAGTAGAATCAGATTAAAATGGGAACTATCATATTTTACTATTGAAACACACTAATATTATTAAACTATCAAAGTGCATATGAAAATAAATACTAATTACATTGTCATAAAATGAATACATTGAAGAAATATGTACTAATGAATTTAGTGGACATAATATTAGATATTATGTTCAGTTATTTATTACTCCAAGTTATAACATTTGAAATTACAAAATTCACTGTCAATGCAAATTATGTGCTATTAGTAATATTTAATACTTAATTCATGATTACTCGAGTACAGGTATATAATGATCATTGAAAAATTAAAATTAATTTACAATATGAAACCTAACATAATTTAAATAAAATTTGAATTTAGATATAGCTACAACATTATATTAACTATAAAGTTATAATCCAACTTCCGAGTATTAAGCATTTTAAAATGGGGGTTTTATCTTCATAGTGAAAACTTAAATTATATTATAATAATGTTATATTACATAAACTCTCGATACCCCAACACTTAAATAATTTACCGAGATCTGATGAAGACCCAATCAAACAAATTGTACTTTTTATATTAACTTTATCAAAACAAAAATTAACTTATAATTAAAAATAATAATGTTATTTAAGTACTAAACAGTAGCTTATATATACAAAACACTAATTTTAAGAAATAATAATCTACACAGAAGTTAATATTAAACAATTTTAATAGAAATTTTCTAGTTGAATTTTTGTTTTTAAGTTTATTATTTTAATTAGTATGTATTTTTTTTTAAATTATCAGTCATATTAAGGTAAATTATTATAAACTATAATTATTATTACAATAATTTGTTGTATTGATTCTCAGTTGTAAATGTGTACTTACTAGTTGATATCATACATTAAGTCGACAAATGTGACTGGTTAACTTCAGTTTTATTTATTTATTTGCTATTTGTAAAAAAATCCTCCGGCAGCATAACCATTATATAGTGCATTAGTGCCATAGATTCTAATCAGACAAATATTATATTTTGATTGAATATGTAAGTAAAATACAATTAAATTATTATTATTAATATTTAAAACGATTTGTGTGAACAAGAGTATTTATATTTTTATAAATTGTCATTTAAAACTGCAGGTTTAATATGTTGTTGATTAAATTGTTAACAAAATAAAATATTTTAAAAATAATCATTAAAAAAAATAAATCATCAACTTTTTTTTTTCGTTATAATAAGATATAAGTTAATCCAATTAAGGAAAAAAACAATTTATAAGTCTTTACATTTAATTGTAATGTATTTTTTTTTTAATTAGAATTATTTTCTTACACACAATTTAATTAAAATATGAGTTATATATATCAATATTGTGTCAAGCGCTCATTTAGTTACGTTATTAGAGGTTTATTGTAATTATATTTTTATTTTATCACAAGAAATTTAAATTGTATTTTTGCAAGATTCGATGTTGTTGTATTATTTATTATATCGTTTGAAGTTTGCAAGTTATATGAATATAGTTTTTCATACCCACAGAAATGGACTCAGCTCCAATAGAAAAACCATTATAATTTGATTTTACCCAATTAATTTAAATCTATGACTTTACTTTATATTCATTAGTTCAACTTATAAAAAAAAAACAAATTATTTATTTATTTTTGAGATTGACTTTTTGAATATTAAATTAAATCGAGTGTTTAATTTACTGTCAGTTGCATTATATTAGTAGTCAAAGAAATTATTATTTTTTCTTTTCGTTAAATTAATTAAAATATGAAGTGTTATTATGTATAATCAAGATGTTATGTAAAAAGTGTATGGTGGGGGTTTCCTTAAGATATTTTTAAAGAAAATGTGCAATTTTTACACATCCAAAAACTTGCAATGAACCACAAATACATTCTAATTTAATACTTCGAGTAAACATTTTATTTGCAACTAAAATATTTTAAAATTTACTAGACAGCGTTTAGGTATTTTTAAAACGATATGATTTAAAGTAATGTGATTTTATAAGATTATTTGAACTAAACTAAAAAACCACTGAACTAAATAATAGTAATGCCAAAAATGTTTTCGTTATTTTTTTTACTAGAAACGAATACATTTTTTGAAATTGAATTAGTTTTTAATCTTTGAATTATTTTAGATGATAAATTATACGCACTTGATAATTTCTCATAACATAAAATAGAATTAAGAATTTAAGTATGTTGCAATTTTGAATATCAATCAATCATGCTTATAGTCTTAAGTCTTTTCATCGACGAGGTTTGAAGGTAAGTAAATACTAAATAACACTAGCCTAACACACATCGATTTTAACATCAAGATAATGACAATTTTTTTTGAGTTTCTGTATACAGTTCAAAACGAGATAGGTAGTCAATTTTGCTTTGTGCTTAATGGCCGTACTAAAAAAAAAACATCAAAGTTTAATACACAACTTTTCCTTAAAGAATATTATTGAAGTTTCATTATGTTTAATGGTTATTCTTTATCATTCAACATAATGTATTATAAAAAAACATTTATATATATATCATTGGAATTGTAGGGAAATGGTTAAAATAATATGAACAATCAGTTAAACACAATGGCTTATTTATGGTGGTGTATTTCATTCAGGTATAGTAGGTACCTATATTAAATTGAGTAATTTTAATAAATCTAAGAATAAAAAAACAGGGAACTCACTTTTGCCAAATGATAAATATTTCGACTGTAAATCATCGTCGGGTAGATGTGTTACATTTTTTTCGACTTAAACTAACAACAGTGGGGATCTATGTGAAAAATACTAGCCCATTGCTGACATTGTTGTTTGATATAAAATTTTAGTTGCGACATAACTATACGGCTATAGTTACACTTTCAATAAAGGCTTTTTTAAATACATATATACAAAAATACGTTTCTGAGCAAAATGATATATCGATGCATCGGCATCTATTTATACGGATATGTTAAATTATATTAGATTTTTAACAGTATTTACTATGTAATTATTCACTTTTTAAAATTTTACAAATAACTTATAAATTAAGACAATAACGGCGTACCACACTACAGTGTGTTTATAGGTTCTTAACTGTATAAATAGCTTACATTTAGTTTAATATAAATTATAATATGTTTTAAAAATTGCATTGTATATAGAATTGCATAATAAATAATATTAGATTTGCCATTTGCCATTTGCAATCGACTGCAGGCTATCTAGTTCAAATATCAGAATTTGAATTTGATTTGTGGATCAACTGTCCAAATAACATATTATTAAGTGTTGTAAAAAAAAAAAAATACACTGTCAAACTGATTGATGTTTCTTTTAAATATAAAAAAGACCATCCTTAATGTCGTTATTTATTATATAGGTACTTATGTAGGTATATTAAATGTGAATACAACGTTATCTACAATCAAAGATCTTAAAAAATGAGAACGTAGTTGTTTCATGTTTGTTGTACTACTCAATCAATTTTGTTTTAATTTAAAAATTAATAACTGTAGAGATTTGAAATCTTTAATACATTTTTATACTAGCATTTTCAAGACATGGTAAAATTTTAAAAATAATTAACTATTTATAGATATTAAAAATCTATGACTTGTTTTAGTTTTTATTCAACTATACCTAATGTTTGATGAAATTTTTGTTTTTCACAAAAATCCTACATTTAATAAAAAGGTATCTTGTTATTTGTTGTAACGATAACTAAACAATATTGACAGTACGTTTAAATAATCATACAATATTATTCACGATTTCCATGAAAATCATGAAAACATATAAATAATTTTTGGTTAAAAATGTTTAATCGGATAGTACTATTGAGTGCCTCCCCTTAAATGCTAACTTCCTAGTTATATAATGTTAAAATGTTGACAAAATGAGTTCTTTTAATATAAAATAACTATATCTATAACACAACGATAGTTATTTTATTGTAACTAAGAATATAATTCGTAGAGATTTGAAACTATTTACCACTGTACGTATATTATTTTTACTATGAACAATACAATTTTCAAAATATTTACATAAGTTTTGACCTATTTATACCACTATTCTATTTACACAATTTTACTACAATACGACGTTAATAGACTTATTTTAGTTATTCGTTTTTAATAGATAGCATTATTTATTATATGAAATAATATGATGACTTTATAAAATATGCGATTCGTTAGTAATACATTTATATAATAAAATATTCTTTGAAATAAAGGTTGACAGATCGTCTCTGTTTAGAATTATTTTTCGTCTGCAATTATTTTCATCTTAAATTTAACACATCCAATACAGTAAATAGTAAATCAATCAATCAATGATGATGTACACTCGACACCTACTCTACACGGAGCGAATTCCGCGGTTTTGTTTGTTGAAAATCGAGATTATAAGTTTTAAAGCTTAATAGATGAAACTTATAGACTCTTAAAAATCATTTACAGAAATGAAGGATTCTGTGAAAAACATTATTGAAGAACCGCTGCTATTGGGTAAAATAATGAAAAAATTTAAACTCATAATAATATTATAAAATTTTAAATCTTATTCTAACACGGCGCATTACATAGGCAATTTAGCAACATTTATGTCGAAATATTGCGTATTGATATTATCTTGGTAATAGATAATATTTTATATTATTGTATGTTGTAGTATTTTTAATATTACATTATTGTGAATCTAATCAAATATGGAATTTAATCCTGTTTTTATTTTATAAATATCCTGGTATTAAGTGTTAAGTATAAAAGGCATCACCTATAATTTTAATATTTAACCAATAGTCTGCGCTTCATTAGTAGGTATAAAATGTGATTCTTTATGTACATTGATTTATTGAATTAAATTATTACACTGAGTAAAATGGTGCTTAAGATGAAGTTAAAATCAAATTTTATTCAAAACGTGAAATGTAAACAAGAGTTTATCGGAATTTCAAAGGGTGCTCATTAAAAATTACGTAGTGCTAATGATACAAGGACCTTTTCTACCACACCGATACAATGCAAACATAATAAAATATCTCAATCAATAAATTAAAAATATCCTATCAAGCAAAAGATGAAAGGTATAAGATTTTTTATTGAAAAATAAATTTAAAAAAAGTGGGTACCTAAGTGGATGTCATTCTAATGTACAACCTACTGTTTTAATTTTATTATGTATAGAAAATGCTAATATAAACATTCAGTGAAAATTTCATGTGTCTATAGTCATTTGTTTTAAAGTTACACCACCAATTTATTTTGGGTCAAAGAGCGTGAAAATTTAATACAAGGCTACTAATATATTGTTTTAATAGCAGTTGGAAAATATTAAAAATCCATATAGGCACAGTTTTTTTTTACAGGCATTTAAAGTTCGATTTTTGACAATATTTATCAAATTAAAAACTGATTTTGTAGTTAAACATGTATGATATGTTCAAATTTTATAGCTAAGGATTGAAAACTTAAAACAAGGTTCAACGTAAGTAGGTTATTCTATAACCAAAAAATAAAATAATATAAAAACACAGTGTTTTAGATTCTGAGTGGAACGATGAATGTTTTGATTTTACAATGATGTATGTTTTTTTATGTATTTTTTATTTTTGTGTCTGTGTAGTGTGTGCATGATAAGTAGTCGAAATAATGCTTCGATTTTTAACTTCAGTATCTTATTTGATGGGAAAGTGAATATTGCATACAGTTTTTAAAAGCGACGGGAAAAACAACATAAAAATTAAGGAAAAATGGGAATTTTTACGCAAAATCGGTTTTCTACAAAATCGATTTTGGTTTTTGGTGTAATTCTAATGTATGGTAAAATTCTGTGTATAGACATGACATTTTCACTGGTCGTTTATATTTGCATTTTCTATACACGATAAAATTTTAAAATATTTTGATTTGTTTTGAACTGTTGAACATTGTCAGTTTTCAGTTTTTTTTATTTTTTTTTCTATGAATATCAATTAAATTTTATTTGTTGGATAAAAATGCGTGAAAATGTAATGCAACATTCCTGATATATTGTTATAATAGCAGTTGAAAAATATTAAAAATACATAGGCACAATTTTTTTTTATAAGCATTTAAAGTTTGAATTTTGACAAAATTTATCAAATTTAAAATTTAATAATTATTTTGTAGTTAATTTTATACATAAAATGTTCAACTTTTATAGCTAAGGATTGAAAATTCGAAACAAGGTTCCACGTAAATATTTAAATATATAAAATACTTAATTCGCAATATTATTATCAAATATATTTAGTAATATCATAGTCTGGACTGACTGTTTTCGCTCATAATCGTTTTTCTTATACAATGATATTATTATATCATTGAATTCAAATTTAACACCATCCATTACAGTGATCCACTTGTAACCTACTGTACAGCAGAGTGATATCCACTTACCCAATTTTTTTTATAGCTATTTTATGTTCAATTGGACGAAATTATATATTAAATAACCAAGAATAACGATTTTAGTTGTTTTGTTGTAATTTTATAATATTAATTCTACTCACCGGCTACGGTATTAATAATAATAATAATTAATAATATTATCAATATAATATAAAATATCCACATTGACAAACCGTCTCCGCTCAGAATAGTTTTTCGTATAGGTACCTACTATGATATTATAATATCATTGAATTTATAATGCAATACCATCCATTATACAGTGACCCAATTGTAACAATGATAACAATTACATAACTGTACAACAGAGCGATATTCACTTACCTGCTTTTTTTTTTATTGTATTATCATTAAATTGTTTAAACAATTTAAAAATTTATATTTTGCCACTTAATTGATCGTGTGTAATAACGATTACCTAGATAATTAGAGGTTATGAGAAATCTGAAAATCTGAGTATGTATAGTAAACCAGTGTACTATACACGATCAGATGCCTGAGCTACGTTTAAGAATACTCTTGAGTGGTAGTGTTTATTTTCATGGACGATGCAATAACATCGACAAATTGGTATATTTGGTGTGTGGTAGTGTTTATATTTGAAACCAAATTGTGTATTATGAATAATATTAAATTGTATTAGAATAAAGTAATTTCATTTTATTTATTTATTTTTATTTGTTTAAGCGGGATGTCCCAATAACATTTTTTAAAGTTATTATATTTGTTAGACTTAAATCTATTCAAAGAGAAAAATCAATAAAATTATGATAACAGTAGTAATAACAAAAACAATACCAACAATAAGAATAATAAGAATAATAACATCGATGATTATGATAATAATAAAAATTATAATAATAATAATAATAATAATAATAATAATAATAATAATAATAATAATAATAATAATAATAATAATAATAATAATAATAATAATAATAATAATAATAATAATAATAATAATAATAATAATAATAATAATAATAATAATAATAATAATAATAATAATAATAATAATAATAATAGTAATAATAATAGGAACAATAATAATACTAATAATAATTGCAATAGTAATAATAATAAAAAATAATCATCTACGAACAAAAATGATTATAAATAATTAATTTTTCCAATATTTTGATTAATGTTGGGAAGAAGCTTCTGAGATGATATGATGTATATAACAAGTTTGTTTTGTTTTAAAATTGGAATTATGTTAGATTTATACCAGAACGTGGGGGAGTAAGAGAGTCTTATAGTAGCGTTGTAAATATATTGTATTAAAAACTAAAAATTATATTGCTTTTTTGTTAGTTTTTTTTTAAGATAAGATTGGTTACCATAATATGTTATATGTTCAGATGATTTTTTGATAGGTTTTTTTTAAAATTATAATTAGTAATCAATATTTCTGAGAGTATTTTATGCTTATTTGTGAAAGACATTGAAAGATGTCAGTTTATTAATTTTTCTATTGTGTGGGAATGTTCATTGAAATTTATGTCAGCGTGAGGTTAGTTTTTTTCTTCTAGATTAGTACTTATAACCTTTTTCGTCATTTAAACCATAAGAATCGTCTGCATTTCTTAATTGGTGTATAGTTTGACAATGATTTAAATTTATTTTTGTTTTTATTCAAGTTGAGTTTTTATTATAATTTGAGAACGTTTCTATATAAGATTGATATTTATCTAGTAATATATTTTTAGAATACTTATAAGTGTGTTAAATACTTAGATAAATTTTTTTTATTGATCCTTAAGTTGGCATCTATGGCCATTAGCTGTTTGTAGGGTTGCATTGTGGTGGTGGTAGAGTTAGGAACGGTGAGTTTTTACACGTGAGTGTTTGTGTTTGGTAGAATTTTTTAACTGGGCATCTTTCTCTCCGGACACCGTGACTGCCCGAAGAAAAATGCCACCTGTAGCCGGAATCGAACCGACGTCGGTGCGCGTCACAACCGACGCCTTAGGACCTGTATTACAATAGTTAAACTAAGGTTAAACCGCGGCATTCGGAGGTAAAATCAGTAGGTTAAGCGTAACCGAGGTTTAAACTATGATTGTAAGACAGGCCCTTAGTCCGCTCGGCCACTCCCGTCCCCCACTTAAATTATTGATTTAACATATCTTTGCCATATTTTTTTTGGCAGTTTGAGTTATTTTTGTGAATTAATGTATGGTGTAGCCGAATAGGAGACAATTTTTTTGTTAGATATTGGGGATATTGATAGATTATTAAAAAATAATGTATTGTTATTATTTATAATTTATTTTTTATTTATTTTTTATTATTTATAATTGACAAAATTAAAATATAATTATGATATGAATTGGTGCTTTGTTAGGTTTAGGCGCACAAGTGATGAAGACTTGGCACATTGGGAATTGTCCCGACTAATGTTTTCATTAGTTAGTCGTATTTCAGATATTATGAGTGTCATAAATATACTTATATTTGTTGCTTTTAATGTTATTTTGATGTTTTCAAAGTGGATGTGAAAGGTTTGTTATATCATTAGTCATATACTCATATTTAAGGATTAACTTGTTGATAACTGTAGTTAGAAGAAAGATTAATGGTTTAATAAGAGATTTTAGCTTGTATTGGAGTACTTATTTTATATTTGATAATTAAAAATTCTAATTCTCTCCAGGCATGAAGTTTTTAATTTTTTTTATCTTAGTGTAGCAAATAGAATTGATTTTGAATACATTTCGATTATTGGGGGCAGGTTTAAGGTCCACAAAAAAGAGTTTTTGAAGTACGTTGATTATGTTTCTGATTATTAAAGTGATATTTTCTAGTTTATTTTTGTATCTTGGTAGTGTGTTGGCGGTTCCTGATAATGACTCTAAATGCTCTTTCTTATTTAATTTGATATGCATAGTAGATACGCTGTATGTATATATTATATTTTAATACTTAGGACATTATTAGGCCGTTTTTGAATAAGAATGTTGAATATGTTTCAACAAATATTAAAAATATTTAGAGAAATCATTAAATTAAACAAGAGAATAGTATGAATTCCATTTTTTCGTCATGTAACAATGTAAATAATGTAATTTATTTGATTAAATTTAAGAATAGAATCTAAGAAAAAAATAACTTATATTTTAAGTTTGGTTATAAGTATATTTTAACTTATAGCTAATAATAGTTACAATTTTTGAAGCTAAAAATATCAGAAAAAAAAATTGTTATTATTGGTTTAAACTTTAAAGTAGTATACAAATTGTTGTATTTTAAAGAAAAATTGACATTATTTTATTCAAGAAATAGCTCCAAATAAGTAATATTTTATTGTAATCTGTTATAAATAAAATATATATAAATCGGGAAGAATCTCAACATATACATAATACGGTTGATGGTGTTAACGTTTTATTAAAATTGTAAGAGTAGGTACATATAGTTTAGGTAATTATGTTACACTCTTGCCTTTTAGGGTGCAGTTGATGGTAAAAATATGATAAATATTAAATACCGAGATTTTGTTGTTGTTAAAATAATAAAATTTGAAAGTTTTTAGATGCACTTTAAGATAGAATCAAAGCGTTTTTCACTCACATTATAGAATAACTTTAGACTGTTTGTGTTCAAAAAAAATTCAACTCATAATATCTTCAGGATATAATCATATCGATCGATGGTGGTCTTTGCTCCGATATAAAGAACAGCTAATAGAAGAAGATACAGAGCATTAAAATATTTATCATAAACCGTGAATTGTAATAGTTCAATCGAGGCGTTCTCCTAATGTTATTATTTGTTGGGCTGGCGCACCGGGTAAAATAATAATATAGTGGTGTCGCGGAACTTTTTTCAAATCAAAATGGAAAATAAAACAAACAATATCAATCCGAAATCGACCTACGGTTGTCGTCACGGGTGCCGGGAGTGGGGGGGGGGGGGGTAGGGGGCTATGTGTCGTTTGCATATTATATTATAGACAAAGTATTATTATTGGGGTGTTTCGTGTGCAACCAATCGGCGAGAGGGCACGGCGGTTGTCCGGTGCGCCGTCGTCGTCGTTGGAGTCGTCGTCGGCGGCGGCGTCGTCGTCGAGCGTGTTTGTACCCTTGCGCACACGGTAGGGGCTGTTGATTCCGACGGGGACGCGTACTTATATATATATATAGACATTTTCATTTTATTTTCGAGTTATTATTCGCGTTTATCTGCGCCGCAACAAGTTCGTGTCTTCGCCGTCTTCGGGGCGCAGCAACAAGTCCTCAGATCGCACAAGTCATCGCCACCGCCATCACGTCCGTTGACACCGTCACGCCGCCGTCTTCTTCCTGTATCATATTTGTAAACTATTATAGGTAGGTGGTACATAATGATAATGTAACATGCGCGCAATTGATATATTATAATATTATAGTAATCAATAATAATATTGTTGTGATTTAATAATAAATATAATATAATATAATATTTTATTTATAAATCCCAATATGTTATTAGAATAATATACGTTATATTAGAATAAAATAACTGTCAATCAGTTAGAATTTTCATTTATAATACAATATTTTATCATACGACGTGTTTGTAGATTTTCGTGTTTCTGAAAAATTAATGGGATTCAAACCCAATAAACTACCACGTTAATATGATTTCTACAAAATATTAATAGTCTTTTTTTATCTATCATCATTATAACGTATACATGTCGTGGTATTTGAACATTTGGTTTTCAACTAAGATAAGGGTATTTAAATGATCGTAAAAGTCCACAGTGGTAATAACATTAAAATATAATTGGTGCTGATATTTAAACAAAAAATTAATGTAAGAAAAGTTTTTTTAATTTTTAATGCAACGGTATATCTATAAGTTTTTATACGAAATTCAAATAAATATTTTAGTTTACACAAAATTTAACATTTCTGTATTCTACCTAGTAAATAAATATTTGCACATTATTTAGTTTTAACAATGATTCTTATTATACTATACAGTATATAGCGTATATATTTACCTATAATATTTTGAACTTAAAAACAACGCTTAGATACTGTTTATAAATTTTAAACTTTATTTAAACATGATATTTGTTTACTCAAATACAATTTATATTTGTGTACTAAGAATAATATTAATAAAGGTAATCGCCTTTATAATCATAGGTAATGGTATATGGATTAAAAAGTATTATCAAATAAAAGAAACTTAAGTGATTTCATGATTGCAAGACATCGAAATGTTCAAATTTGAAATTCAAAATCGTATATTTTATTAATAAAATGTTTATATTGTGAAATCACTTTTAAAAATATCTGGTGTTTAGTAAAATTTTACAATATATTTAAAACATCATATTTATTTAGTCAATTGAAACACAGAAAAATTCCCAAAAAACTCTGAAATATGCAACACATTTATTTTTAACAAGAAATCGTGTAATTTAAAAGTAATATTTTTATTCTTATTTACCTATTTAAGAACTATAAACAGTTTCATTTTCAATAATTGTATAAGATTTATTATTTTTAGTTTTTATATGTACGATATAAATGTATGATTGGAAATTTGAAAGTTTAAGCTTACAATTAACAATATTGCACACATTTCTTCATAGCTTATTCAACTCTTGCTTACAATTTTTCTAGGATAGCACAGTTAATGTATAATTGCATAACGCATATCTATAAGTTATTGAAAATATTTTTAATTTTGATCAGAGAAAGGAATGTATTGGTTTGGCTTTGATTTTTATTCGATATTTTTTTATATACAATTTGTTAGATTTTACTTATAAGTCTTGACATTTTACTAAAAGTGTTTTTCTATCTATACCAAAAATACCTCAACAATTTTTAAACTTAATATTTTCACTTGGGGAATTTTGTAATAATTTTAATTACTTGAAAACTATCAAATTTTATCGGCATATTATATTTTAAGATTTAATTGTATAATATTATGATGTAATAATTACTAGTTATATGGTGATTATTATGACTTTATATTATTTGAATACAAGATAAGTTACATAAATACTATATTATTACTATATTACCTATTACATAATAATATATACCTAATTTAATAAAGTAATTTCTCAAAAAAAACGTACGTGTCCAAAAATATAGCAAACGGAATCTCATCCAGAATTAATTTATTTTGATTATTTAAGATTGCAGAACAGGAATGTCTGAAAGCGGTAATAACACACAAGCTATTATTTTTAAAACTAATAAAAAGTTTCTATATGTCTTAATTATAACAGAAATCAAGGAGACAAAAAATATTTAGTTATAACTATAACAGTCATAATGGTACTAATATAGTTAGTATATCGTATAATAATTAATTGTGTTACAATTGAAATAATATCAATTAATAATTATCTACAATATTGTAAATGGCAATTAATGTAATATATAAAGTCGCTAACAAACAATTTTTTTGGCAAAAAACTTACAATTGAAAATATAATTGGGTGAATAAAATATAATAAAATACTCTAAAAGTTTTATATACCCACGAATAATATTTTTAAATTATAATAAAATAACTAAAACCGTTGTTGGTTTTAATATGTAATTTCGTCCAAATTTAAAATTAAAATGTATATAAGAAACAACTGTGTTTATATATTTTGTAGTTTTGTTGGTTACAGTATGAACTATTTATAAGAATCATTGTTTTAAATTTCAATCCGTAGCCATAAAAATATAAATAGAAACATTTTTATAAATATTAAACGAAATATAAATAATAATATATATCGAAATAATTTTCCAATTTTCTAGATTTTGATGAATTTTGTCAACATTTTAATTTCAGATAAAAAAAATATCGTGTATTTACGTTCAACTTTTTTTTTTAATTTCCACTAAAAATAACTTACATTTTACATTTTCACATTTTTTGACCGAGCAAAGCTTTTTTTATCGACAACAATTTAAATATTTTCTTATCGCTATAAATAGCTCAAAAAAGTTACAATATCTCAAAAAGGTTATGGTACATATAAATTGCTAATATAAACATTCAGAAAAAATGTCACTTACCTATCTACGGTTATTGTTTATAGAGTTACACTAAAAAACAAAATTGATTTTTTTTCAAAAACTGGTTTTGCGTAAAAATGTCAGATTTTCCTTAATTAATTTTTATTCTGACACAGTGGCACTTGAAAATTATTGGGAGTTTTTTACTTTTGACCTCCCAAAAGTACGAACTAGTATAACTTTCCTACCAGAAAAGATGCTGTTGAAGAAAATGTAATGTACCAAAAGGTGATGACAGACACAAATAAAAATAATAATAAAAATAAAACACACATCATTGTAAAATCTATACATTCATCGCCCCCACTCAGAATCTAAAAACAATTTTTTTCTTGAAAATCTTATTATTTATATTATTTGGGTATATTAAATGTAATGTTCGACAAAAGTTAGCTTAGATATAAATTCTATAACCATTATAAACTGCCTCTCAATAGCTTTCTAAATACCATGTATCTAAGAAAAACCCTCAAACGTATTTTTTTTATTGAATTTTTACGAGAAGATTTTTTTTTTTAAATAATTCTAAATTTTTGGTCACTATTTAGAGTACATTTTTGGCTATCCCATAGACTAAAATATATAGATAAGTATTTAATATAATAGAGAAATTGAAATAGTTTTTTGATTTGTGTACTATTTGTTTGTAAAAGTTTAATAAAAGTTGTCTGATATTAATAATAGTATACATAAGATGAGACACAAATTTAAATATTATGATACTACAATTTTCGTAATAAATTATATTCAAGTTGTAACAAAATGTATGTGTATTATTTTCAGTCCAATAATAATAATGATACAAATTGTTATGTTGTCTGCTACACAATATACAACTGTTATTCGAAAGTTATTTTTTTGTAAAAATCAATCATGAAGGGTGATCTATAATTCAGAATCTAATTTATTAAAGTTTAAAAATTGTATCTCATATTTTATATAAGGTGTACGATTCTATTGCTTCTAAGTTCTAATATATCATATTAGGTTTGCATTACCTAATAAAATCTTAACTTAGTTGTTATTACACATTAAGCACTAGTGTTTTGGACTGTTTAAATGTTATTAAGATCTTCACCATTGACATAATTTATAAGTTATAACTAATAACTATATGATAAGTTATGTCATACGCTTTGATTTAAATTCTATATAAATATTCTACATTGTTTATTTAAAGGAAATCATTATGAGTTACAGGGATTTCTGTTATACAACTAAAATTTACTTTGTTGTGAATTTATTCATTGAAAATTCTTGTTAATTAATTAAAATAATAATACTAAATTAGGAAGTAAGTAATTATTAATGTGTCTCCGATGCTCTTAAATCACCATTATTTTCATTTATTTTGTTTATGATAATAGTTTTATCCACTCTGATTTGAATTGTTACAAAGTTTCAAGCCAACATCAACCATGATATAAGCAATTATAAAGCATAGTAATTTGCTGTATTGTTCTCAAATTCAAATTGTTCTCAATATTCTCAATGCGAGGAAACGAAGCAGAATCAATTGAAATTTCCCTTATCGACTGTCGAACGTTTTACCGAGTTTTAACACAATACAAATTAGGAAGTTTAATATTCCATTTTTATAATAGTCGTAGGCAAATAGTCATTTGGACCTCAAGAACTTTCGATAAATTACATTTTATTGATCTTAAAATACTGATTTAAAGTTGCATGCATATAGTTTTTCTTATTTACCACGCAGGTACTATTACAAATATATATAACATTTTAATCGTCGTAATGAAATTATTACCTACATTTATATAATACGAGTCATATAATAATCCAATGGTTTAGTTTAGTTTCAACTAAGTGATCAATATTATTATATTCGTGAAATTGACATGTACAATAGATAATACCTAATTGAATGTATTATATATTTATATCATATATTATACGAGTACCTATGTATTTATATTTAATATGACGTATGTTATTTTAAGGTATTTAGTGAAGTGTATGGAAATTCAAAATAGTAAATAAAAATAAATAATACACGAATGGTGTAAAATCGAGGCTTTCAATGGCATTATGTTTCTAGAACATTATTGGATACAATAATAATATGTAATTTTCCTTCACTTGTTATAAGATAACTCGGCTGTATTGCATCTCAACACACAATAGGGATATCTTAAAATACAGGCTAAATCCTATGGTATTTTTTCGGCTTGCATAAAAAAATATGAATATAATATTATGAACACTTATAAAAAATTTCGTATTCAAACTATGTGGTATACCAATATAGTATGTGATGTAAATTATAAGCTAATAACTACAAATAATTCTCTAAAAATTTTTTTAAGTTATCTCTTGATTTTTATTATATATAATAATATTTAATTTAAGTAAGCCGTTTGCTATATTCTGTGTGTACCTATGATAAATTAATATATTTT
This sequence comes from Metopolophium dirhodum, assembly GCF_019925205.1. Taxonomy (NCBI): domain Eukaryota; kingdom Metazoa; phylum Arthropoda; class Insecta; order Hemiptera; family Aphididae; genus Metopolophium; species Metopolophium dirhodum. Next base: position 12,900,605 of record NC_083561.1, read on the forward strand.
ATGATATACTATTAAACATAATATTATGAAGTTCTAGAAGTCTTGACCAGGAAACTTTTAAAATCATCTATATTAAGTATCATTGTGTTTTATAGAAAAAAAAAGTTATTTAAGTTGTAATCAATAAACACATTTCCTAAAATAAATGAGGACATAGTTTTTTTTTTTCTAATAAGATACAGGCCGGGGCTTAAAACAATGTGAAATATATAAAAGATATTTACAATAACTCGATGATAAGTAGTAATATAACAATAAGTTAATGTAATATTGTTTATAAATAATGTTAGTTAAGACCCAGTAGACGAATTTGTTTAAGGATAATTAAAGATGAGGTCTTCAGTAGAAATACGCATAAGACAATAAATAAGGAAATGGAATATAAAATGGAGGAGTGTTTCTAGTGAGGCATGGTGGAACTTTGAAATGTATTTGATGAATTGGAGTAGGACAGTCAGCTCAAGCCCTGGTCAAAAAATAACACTATATATATATTTTTAAGAAACAATTGATCAAAGTAAAGGGAAATTAATGTATAAATAAAATAAAATATTTAGATGTGTATGATTTAACTCTAAAGTATCAAAGTTATACCAAGTTTGTCGTTTTTACTTAATTCCACCTACGGTGGATTAATATAATCAATTAATACAAAATCCTAACCTAACCTAACCGTACTAAAATCCGATGAATAAAAAAAAACCAAAAAAAAATCCTTTTTAAATTAGCCTATCTTCTTCCCAGAGGTCTTATCTACACACAAACATTCATTTTTATATATTATATATTATATTGGCAAAAAATAATAATACAAACTTACAAACATGACCGATTAACTAATAGCAACCAATATATAATACACTATTATTATTTTTTTCTGGACAACCCTTATCACTTAGGGGTATGAAAAATAGATAGTAGTTGATTCTCAGACCTACTGAATATGCATATGAAATGTCATAAAAATCGGTCAAGCCGTTTCAGAGGAGTATGGTAACTAACATTGTGACACGAGAATTTTATATATTACATTTATTATTATTATTACTTTTTTTTTTATTAAATGGTCATTATCTTTATTATTTTTGTGAATTTATATTTACAAGTATTTTGAATTGATATGGTATGTTGTAAGATGAAAAGTGTTTACTAAGTTGTTATATCATGATTTCCTTTTGTGAATATAGGTTTGATTACCTACCTATTTAGTTATAAGCTATATCAGGTTTTAGAGTATGAATACAAATTTAAAAATAATATTGCTTGTTACAATTGTTCATAAAAATAATTAGTTGTTCTAAAAATGTTTAAAAAAAGTTTCACTTTGTCCAGATACTTGGAAATACTGAACAATTTAAGCATTTCCCAAATTTTTTTTTATTATTATTTTATAATATTTTCAAAGTCGAAGTATGTAATTTTTAAAAGCATTTTAAGTTCAAATGTACATAATAATTGTTCGTGTAAAATGTTATTGCCATATTTTGACAACTCAAATTAACCTATCACTCTGCCTGGGTCTCCCCTACATAATTGATTCTCATTTTAAGTGTTATAATTTTATTATGCTCATAATAATTTAGCTATTACAAATTGTAATCATATTATATACGTAGGACGTAGGTACTTAAAACAATTTTAGATATAGAATTATAAAAATATTTATTTCTTGGGTAAACATTTCTGGTAAAATTGGTACAAATAAAATTAAGTGTATAGTTTATACAATTTAAGAAAGGTAGACAATAATATATACCATTGGTATAAAAAATGTAGCATTAATACTCAGCCACAAAATATAAATTTTCGTATAGCGTAGGTACAACTGATTAATTTTTTATTACATTTTTATGTTTTTGTTAATTTCCTTTTGGTTTGTCGTTTTGAATATAACAGCACAAAGCAGTATGTTTAGAATTGTTAAGTTTCACTAGGATACAACTGTTATTCAATTTAATTAAAACATAGAGGTTTTCATGTTAACTAAAGTCACATTATTACAAACCATATTTTTCGTATGAGGTTTATGGCTTTTTTTTAATGGGATTTGAAGTATGTTTATTTAGATTAATGACTTGATAGAAACATATCCTTATCATGTTTAATTTTTTTCAAATACCTACATTTCAGTTATACGAATAGTATTTTTTTTTCGTTTGCACTAATGTACATATTTTGTTGTCTAAAAATGAAAAATTACGATTTAAGTGGTTGTCAGTTTTAGTTTTTCATTTATATATTCGTACACATTTTATCTATTACCCTTGAGTTGCGTAATAGACTATTTTGTAACAACAGAAAAAAGTATATGGATATGTAGCTAAAATATGCTAAGTTTAAATTATTTAAACAATCTCCACACGTGGTGTACCTACTCTTTATTAATTTTAAACAAGTACACTGTTATAGATTGCAAAATATTATACAAACAGACCACCTATATGTTGTCATTTAGTAAGATTTTTTTTTTGGATGGGACTGTATATTTTTTTAGTAGGGGTAGTAACTAAATTATAGCATTGGACATAATATAAAAACTAGTTTTTGAATAGGGCAGGAAAAACTCAAAGAGACAATGAAATAAATAGTCCAGAATTGGATTAGCTAGCGTATACAATAAGAGCAAATAACTATGGAACATTATTTCTGGAATTAAATCAGGTTCTGCTTTTATATTATATGACTTCTTAATAGTTAATGGCTATCGAAAACTTCAGACACAGAAAAAATGAAATATGCGAACTCTATAGATTCTATTGTCGTGGATAAAATTAACCGACACGGTATAATAATATGCACTACGCACATGAGTGCATTCAAACTATTAAGGACTAAATAAATATTTAAATCACATCGTTAATAGTTTCGAGTAGTTTCAGTTATTAAAATGCATAACATGTTCCTCATAAAGTAGGTGATTATTTAATTTCTCATCTTTAACGAATGTCGAAAAATAATTTTCATTTTGTATTTTGGAGCAACTGCGAATAATTGTTGTCACGCGGTTTAAAGATAGATTTACGTTTAATATTTATATCACAGAATTTCAAAATAAAATTGTCCTCACTATTAAACACTATACTACTATAATAGTTCTCACTTGAAAAGCGGCACCGCTGTAAGATAATAATAGTACAATGCCTTTATGACACTGGTAACAATTTACACCATCGACAGGTATAAAATCAATTTTGAACGTTTCAGGACTTACTCAGTAAATTAAAGTAAAAACTTCAATTGTTTAACACTGACTAATCTTCTACTAATCGACTTTCAGAATCACAATTTGTAACATTAAACATACTGTTATACAATTTAATAGGAATATTATAATATATTATACATCTTAATGAACATAAAATATTTTAAATAATAAAAATTAAACAAATTATAATCTATTTTTATATAATTTCATGCAGCTCACGTTATTATGTCATATGGCATGCAATAGTTGATTGCAATAATAACAATTTTTCAAAATAAAAATAGGATTAATTATTTTTATAAAAATGCGTGTTATGCATAAACAATTTATTAAATTTAATGGTTCCCTAAAAGTTTAATGGACCAATCGTGGGCCACTAAATCTTGTTTAAGGGACTATTAGCTCACTATTGATTCATTAAATTTTTGTGCAACCCGACATAAGTATTTTATCAGGAGCAAGAGGGTATCAACATTTACCTATTTGTTTTCTTTCGCTGACTCACGGGAAAAATAAAAAATGTGTGAACACACACTTTTAGCAGATTAAGCAATCTTGTGTTGTTAACTTTATTTATTCAAGTGAATTCACTTACTGTTAAACTTACATTTTAAAAAAATTATCTGTGTTTGTACTTTATACATTGGATTTTTTTACAAAATTTCAACTTTCCTGCAATATATGAGCATTTTTAAATTGTAATGATATATATATACATAAAATCTGCATAAAAATTATAATATCGTAAAAATGTTAACGTATAAACACTGCAGATAATATTCTTAAATCTTAACGATAATTTATATAATAGATAAATTAAATTGATTTTAGTAATAATGATAACAAACAATATGTTCTGCTGAATGTAACTTTTCTATGTTGCGCGTGGGTCAGAGAGAAATAACAAATAGTGTGATGACATCCTCTTAAATAATTACACATACGCCATTTGTTAAAAATACAATTACCAATAATATCAACAAATTATTATTGTTATAAAAATTACACCCATACAGCTATACTTTTTTTTAGAAAAAATCATCAATTAAATAAAGACGAATAAATAACATTGTTTTCTATTTAAAACACATTTTAAATTACACATTATGCATTAGTATATTATATTTACTAATTGAAAATAAACATCAGCAACAAAAATAATTATATGTATATTATGTGTGTTGCTCGTCCACAAAAGTATTATTATACCTACCTGTACAAAATACAATTAATAATTAATATGATATCATAATTCAAAATGTATTCATAGTCATAACGTTGCTTATCACTAGTAATAAATATAATTCTGTAGGTACTACCTACAAAATATGTATTAATGTTTATGGTTTATGTAACTTTGTCATATAAATATTTAATAACGTATTTCGATTTGATAAAATAATAAATATAGGCATATAGTGATTATTTTACATTATTATTGTTATGGAGAGTGATTCACCAATCATGCTTATCCCTATGTTTTCCTATATCCTAAAATAATCAATTTACACAAATTATGAATTTTAGAATTTTCAAGTACCTATGCTTAAATAGTCAATGTGTATGCAACTTAAATAGTGGACACTGTTGTGATACAAACGCTTTATTATTAACTATTAGGCATAAGTCAATGTGTATGCAGCTTAAAGAGTGTCCTGTAGTGATACAAACTCTTTATTATTAATTATTATGGATGAAGACCATGATTTTTTACTGTACTTGTAAGAACATAATTTTAATGATAGTTTCTGAGTTATTAAGCTTTGAATACTTCCTAAGAGTAATATCAAATAGGTATATAATAGGTATAATACCCAATTATCAATAGTAGGTACCTAGGTACGTAGATTATAATATTATTATTATTTATTACTAGTATTTGCATATATTATGAAATATTAAGTAACAATTTCTTCAAAGAACACAATCGTTTTGAGGTCATTAACACTAGATGTTTGATAATTTTAATCTTATTACTATTATTCTATTTTTAGTACCTATAAATTACAATATAACAACATAATACAGATATTGCATTTACGTGTATTAATGTATTAATGTTCGTATGATTGAGGCGTGATGCTTCCGAGGTCATTGGAAATCACAACAGTCAATAAATATTATGTAAACTTACTAGTGGAAACTGAAAATCACGAAAATAACCTAAATCATGTATGGACTTCAATGTGGTTTTTGAATGGTGAGACTAAAAGTCGAATTTCAATCTGACCGTTCGTAAACATCCGGAACGGATGAAATATTTAGTGGTGCGAATCACAAGCTAATGACGGTACCTATACAGGAAGTTGTGAATTTTGTCATTAAAAAAAATATCCCTATAGAATCAGTGTTGAGCCGAGATAAATATAATTTTATCTAGATAAAGATAAAGATAAATTATAATGATGTTATCTAGATAAAGATAAAGATAAATTATAATGATGTTATGCAGATAAAGATAAAGATAAATTATAATAATGTTATCTAGATAAAGATAAAGATAACTAAATTATTTATTTATCGAGATGAAAAAAAATTTTTTTTATCTAGGTAAATTATTGGATAATTGTTTTTATATTGTTTTAAGGCACTCTCTGTAAGCTCGTAGCAATATAGAATAACTTAATAGTATGTTATCGAAAATGTCTATAGTTATTAGTAAATACTACCTACTTAATAAATTACTTAATTGTCTACCTATAAATTATAATAAATAAAAGCCGTTTAATAAATTAAATTATCTGGATAAATTCATCTAGATAACGTTGATTTTTATAATCTCTATTTATCGAGATAAGATAAAAGATAAAAGAATATTTATCTGGATAAACTCAACACTGTATAGAATGTAACAAAAAAAAATAACGAATCGACTCCAACGTTTCAAAGGGCTCTCTGTATAATATTTTAGGTACTCGTGTCATTCAAATTAGTTCTTGGTTTTGTTTTATTATATTAATATTTAATTTAATTTTAGTTATAGCTTGTGAGTTTATTGTGATTAATGATTATATAATGTTTATGGATTTTAATACACGCCTACAACACGAGTCATTCCTCGGTATAATAGTTATAAACTATTATCGTTTTCACAATAAGCACCTACAATAACACGTGCGTTTCTAATTATAATGATTTATGATTAGTTTTTAGCTTTTACTAAAACGTAAGTTTTTCTTCATTTTTATTTTATTTTTTAAATCTAAATTGATTCTCCAAAAGTCAGCGTTAAGAGTGTGCGATGCTGAACCGAGATGTGTTATCTACAAACGTACAACAAACCTTGCAAATTTGCGTTCAGCAACCCAATTATTATGTGTATTTAATTAATATTAAAGTAAATTTATCTATAATCAAACTTTAACATAACAATATTATCTAAGGCACCTCTAAGGAATTTATTAATATTTTAAAATACATATCAAATGGGGTTTAATACAAATCTGTATCAAGTTAATTTTTTTTATTTATATAAAAATAATTGTTAGGTACATGAAGTCATGAAGTGGGTTTAAGTTATAGCTCTTTTATGATCATATAACATACATACAGAGAGAGGAATAAGGATTTAATAAGCTATCAAGTACTTAAAATAAAAGTAATTATTTTTTTATAAGTACGGTACCTATTGAAGCTAAAAAGCTTTAGCTATTACGTTTCATTTAGTAACTATACGATAAAAATATTAATGTTTTGCAAGGTCATATATTGAAAATACGTGTATTAGATTATAGTTATACAAATAAGTTATTAGTTATAACCTTACACTTTATAGATTACAGTTTCATATCAATAAATTTTATAAAATTATTTAAACAAAAAACTTCATAATTGGCTAAAATTGTTTTATTCTTGTAATTTATTCATCTTATTTTCAATAGTTTATATTTTCCCATTGACAAAATATCTATATTTATAATTGATTTTAATTTTCACTTTCAGAATATTAATTATGATTAAACTCAAAAATATTTTTAATAATATCTTAGTTATAAATATAATTATTGTTTGCAAAGCTATAAGTAATTAATATTTTATGATTTACAGAATGTCAATAGGCTCCTACATATTATGCTCTTTATTATCTTACTACTCATTTTGAATGAAATTAAATACATCTCTATTTGAGTTTTTAGTGATGTAATAAGGGAATTAAGGGAGACTGATCTGAAGGATTAGCTCGTTCAGTTACAACCCTTCATCCACCCTTTAGTCGACAACTTTATTAACCCACGTTTTTCTGTTCCGTAAAATCTTTAACTTACGTGTGGTTCACAAATAGCATTCTCTCATTTCTTCTCCTGTTGCCGCGCACCTACACATTATATTATATTATGCATGTTATTCGACTCTACTACTGAATGAATTACGTTTTATATGTTTTGTTTAAATATTTACTAGCAATTTTGTTTTTACACGTGATTTGTATTATTAACACTAAAATACATCGAAATATACCTACCTACGTCTTGATTAATTTTTGACACTCAATCTAAATTCATACTGACTATTCTGTATATAGTTCTGAAATTAGGCATTTGCCTTACACAGATCTATTGTTTAATTTTATTATTGATGGTGCGTGAAGTAAGAAAATAAAGTAATTTATTATTATAGTGATGTGTGCAAATATATTAATTATAATATGTTTACGCTTGCCTTATAATAGAATATACTTCGAACCACCAATGATTGTGCGTGCATTTTACCTTCGAAAACGTTGACAATGATAATCGTAGAGGAGAATTAATAATTTATCCTCACGTGAGTTATTGATTACAAATAGTAATAAAACGATTAAATCAAATACATGATAATTTATTTTAATTTATTTTAATCCTAGCTTCCATCATTATGTCTAAATACTTAACATAATTTTGTAATACCTGTGAATTAATATTTTAAATGCATATATCACTCTATCCACATAGTGGCAGTGTATACATTTTATTGATTATTTAATTAGAATTTATACTCTAAATGCTAAAAACTTATATTATAATTTATTTGTGCAGTTACTGTAGTAGTATAAATAAGATAACTTATAATTTATGTAGTTTTGGTGAACAATCTTAGAAAGGTGCTCATTGAAAATATGCTACTTTTAATTGCGAGAAATTGTATTATTAATTTGAATACTTCTGAAGAAAACTTTCTTTGTGTTTTAATTTTGTTTGTTTAATGAATAATTTTTTATTCTAATGCTATTTTTTTTTATTAATTTAATTAATTTTTATGACTGCATCCGTGGTATATATTGTTTTGTAATTTAAAACTTCATAAGTCCTTTAAAATTATGTCCTAAAACCATAAAATCTGTAATATAATGGTTCCTGTAGCCTATAATCAATAAAGATACGTAATAATAGATTACATAATATAATTAATGTATTTGTCTCCAGATATTAGAACCATAGGTTATAAATTGTTAGGGTTTCTTACATAAAACGTTTTCAGAACACCTCGACCACCTCAAAGATGAAGTATTGAATATTTAATAAAATATGATATAAATTGAGAATTATTTATAAATGATTCTTTTGAAACCATAATAATATAAACGTATTGTATTGTGAAAAAAAATAAAAAAAAAAATTTTAAAAACACACTTTTCCATAAAAACATTTAAAAAAAAATTTTAAAAATTGCACTAAAAAGACAAAAATAATTCTCTGTACTTAAAAATAATGAAAAATTTATTGATGAAAAATTTAAAAGTGTGTGGTGCTCATACACTTGACATATATTCCCAGTCACTATCTTATAAACATGATTGAACAAAGAAGTGTATGTGAGACTTTCCTTGGCTTTTAAATTTTTCATCAGTAAATTTTTCATTATTTTGCTCTTATACTTGACATATACTGCCAGTCACTATCTTATAAACAGGATTGAACAAAGAAGTGTATGTGAGACTTAGCTCGGCTTTTAATGTTTTGTATGATGCACCACACACTTTTAAATTTTTCATCAATAAATTTTTCATTATTTTTAAGTACAGAGAATTATTTTTGTCTTTTTAGTGCAATTTTTAAAATTTTTTTTTAAATGTTTTTATGGAAAAGTGTGTTTTTAAAATTTTTTTTTTTATTTTTTATTTTCTACTTTTTAGTTGAAAGTAAATATTTTTATTAAACGTTTAAGAAATATGTTATCCGGTGTTTCGGTACCCATATCAGAATACCGGTATAATGTTATTTGGTAATAATTACCGTTGTTACCATAGATATTATAATAATGGATAGGACACGCCTATACTTGCTTCGTAAGAGGTTGCGGTTTTTTTTGGGGAAGAGAGAAAGTTCAATATCTGCGAGAGATATTACGGCGACGTCGTGGGGACAATCCTTTTTTTTTTTTTTGGTCCATGTCCCAAAATGACAACGGATTATTGTATTGTCATCCAAGACCAAGGTCTATACCAATTTTCAGAATTTTTCATCTTCAAAAAGTGCCTCAAATCGAGCGCGCAAGATTTGATCACAGACAGACGTGAAACCAAACTTAAGAAAAGTGTTAAAAAGGGTGACCTGCCACCAGCGGCGGTAAAATATTGTTTTATAGCCTATTCAGAATATTTTATCTATTGGAGTCGATAAAGACGTTTTTATTTTTTCTTATTGATATTGAATTTATGTTACAATGAGAATTTTTTTTATAAATTTAACATAGTCTCTTGAAATAATTTACATCCCAATTACTAATACATAATATTATATACATTTCACTATTTTAGCATAGCATGGACAGTCTGATTAATACTATCATTGAACAACACAAAAAAAAAAACGTTAATCATATAAACCGTAAGTGTTATTTTGCCGCAATCAAAAATAATAAATTATTCATTTGAATTCTTCTATTTGTTTTGAACAACGAGTGTGTCTTTTGTCATTAATCTCAATTTTCAATTATTGACAAAATACCGCGGTTGCATGAGGTTACAACAGCTGATCATTTCTATAATTTCCAGTTTCAATTTTATTATACATATTATGCAATCAATCAATCGTATTTAAACGCCTGGGAATTTAGTGATTACCAAAACTAAGATGGGAAAAAAATAATATAATAATAATCAATAATATTGAAATTACAATATTATTATCGTATAGCAAAATATTTACAAACGCGTGCGTAATTCATGAAAATATACCTATTTAAGCTAACATAATCCAACGTATCAGTTGTATTTATTATTCTCTACAAGTATAATATAATTATAAAAACATCCTTTTCTCTACTATTTGAATTTAATTGTTTACAAAATCAATAGACATCATTACAACATTGTATATTTATTTACTCGAGTTATTCATTTTATATGTGTTCATTAGGTACCTATTATAATATATCCGATTAAAAATCGCATTATTTGTGAATAACAATAACGACTTCACGTTATTATAACTTATAGCCTATGTCCAACTGAATTATTATTTTCCTAATTTATAACCAAGCTAAATTTTTTCTCTAAATGCATTTGAAATAAATTTCAATAATATTTTATATTTTCTTTCTTTTTCTCGCAAACTAGATTCTGAAATACTACCTATATATTATAATATTATATCCTATTTCCAATCGATCCTGAGACCTCCTTGGACTTCATTTTGAAACATCATGTTTCTACCCAAACTTGATCATTGCCAGAGTAAAAAAAAAAACAAACACATTATTTAATGGGACCTTGCATTGCGTTTTTAATACATAATTGGGCATTGCGTGCTATATTAAAATTAAAAAAGATAGGTAGGATTTTACTGTATAATTATTATTTACTGGATATCTCAGTGTCTTGTACACACTGGAATGACGTACCTACTTGATTATATTCCATATAATATAGTTTTACATAATATGTCTGATGTCCTGTCTGAGTTATAAATTATTTCCGGACAAGTGTATAATTCAAGAAGTTTGGCGTGTGCGTAATATACACATACACGCCCTATTCTAACTATAAATATGTTTATTATAACCTATGTACGAGTATATGTAAATTCTTTACTCGTTATTGTTACTAAAAGTCCAATGTCAAGTAGACTAGTATCTATCTTTGAATTCTTAAACACTATAGCCGTTACCTTTTAAATTAAGTCTTTAGAACGTTTCCTCTAAAATTATTTTAGAGAGTATCTACGTGATTCAGCACAGCAAATGACTTAAACTTTTAAATTGCTTATACCTGAATTTAATTAATTAAAAATAATTTATATTTTATGATTTATTCTGGAATATCCAAATTTGTCCCGAAACGTCCGAATCGGTTCCCAGATTGATGACAATGGTTAATTTAATATTTATCAATACGATTTATGATTGGCTTAACGTAT